>NC_140127.1:1717476-4117476 GCF_964035555.1 Netta rufina
TGTCAATGATTGTCAGTGCATAATTGAGGGCCATGTCTTCCTGAAGTGACAGTTTTTACATAGTATTCCAGAAATGCTTATACTTAGCAAAAAACAAAAATCTATGAAAAGAGAAGAGAAGAGAAGAGAAGAGAAGAGAAGAGAAGAGAAGAGAAGAGAAAAGAAAAGAAAAGAAAAGAAAAGAAAAGAAAAGAAAAGAAAAGAAAAGAAAAGAAAAGAAAGAAAAGAAAAGAAAAGAAAAGAAAAAAGAAAACCTACAAACTTCTGTTTCCGTTCTGAGACTCACTCAGTGTCTTTAAAACAGTAATAGTAAAAAAAAAAAAGATTTTCTATAAACTAAAGAAGCCCTCTGCGTCCTGGGCTGTGTCATCAAGAGCCACGCATTCAGCAGACAGGAGAGGATTGCCCCTTTCTATTTGGCTCTCAGTAGACCACATATGAGGAATAATGTCCAGTTTTGCCTTCCCCATCCCCCGGTACAGAAAACATCAGTAAAGTAGAGCAGGGGTGGGGGGAAAGGGAAGGTACAGGGTGAGAAGACCGTGCCAGATAGAACAGTGCATAGCATGAGGATCAGAGGCAATGGACATGAGCTGAAGCACAAGAAGTTGACACCAAACATGAGGAGCAGCATTTTTCCCCAGAGGTGGGCGATGGAAGAGGCTGCCCAGAGAGGTTGAGCAGACTTCACCTTTGGAGATTTTCCAGCCCCATTAGGATAAAGGCCAGAGCAACCCAGTCTGATCTCACAGCTGCCTCTGCTGTGAGCAGGAGGCTGGACTAGAGACCTCCCAGGTCCCTTTCAACCTGAATTATCCAATGTTTCATAAAAGAGACACTTCAGTTCACTTTCAATTTCCATTTTGCTATGGACTGTGAGAAACTTGGGACACATAAATAGTGTGTCAAACATTTTGTAGATGGGAAGAAACAGCCCTCTGAAAATTTCTGACCACGGAAATTTTCATGCCAAATACAGAACAAACATTCACCAAAAAAAAAAAAAAAAAAAAAAAAAAAAAAAAAAAAAGGATATTTACTCAATAAATTAAAAATAATTTGAAAAATCTACTTTAAAACATCATATCAATTTTAACAACAAAACAAATAGAAGAAAATGAGACATAAGTGTTCACAGGATGCAATTACTGGAAAAGGTAAAAAGCCCCCAAACAAGAAATACTAAGCTATGTATGGCACATATGATAACGTCATTAAAAAAAATGAATAAAAGGAAAAGGAGTTATTTTATTTAAGCACTACCTTTTCTTACCTATATTTATATATAATCAGCAAGTGCTGTTGTTTTCTACTTCTGCTCTTTAAAAAAGCAAAATCGCCTCCCAGTTCTTGGCTTTTGGAAGAAACAGTAAAATATAACATTAAATGTTGATTCTTTCTGGTTCTTCTTGCAAAATGGTTATAGATAAATGTCAACAAAACTAGCCGAACAGACAAAAACACATTTTTTGACTTGTCATATTTATAAATTTTATTTAGGATAAAAAATGTATGTATATATATAGTTACTTTTCATATGCATTTTTTTTTTTTTTTTACTTTTACTATTTTAACCCCCCCCTAAAATATAATTAGGAAAATTGTTTTCAAACTTTGATTGCAACCTCACCTGTCAGAAAAGCAGTCTTGAGAGGCTGACTCATGGAAGTTATACCCATAACCCTAAGCACTGCAGGCTTGCCTCTAACTATAATGTACAGCATAGATTGAACAAACAGTGTTTCATTTATCATGAGACTAGACACTGCTTAAAAGCCACGGGAAATATCCAGGCCTTTTGTACTTCTTTTGTACTTCATAAGGAAGAAAGTAATGATCACAGTAAAAATACTGATGAGATTGCCAGGCTTGTATAGGTTCTGGACAAGAGCTCTCATGCACAATCAGTTACTTCAGCTCAGCTGAGAGCCGGACGCAGAGTCACAAGCAACAGAGCCATCAGCCCCTACCTCTGTTTGGGAAGGGTGCTCAGTGCCACACACCAAACCCCTGCTTTGAACTTCTCCCTGGTGTTGTTAAAGCTTGTCAGTGTAAATATGTTGAACCTGAACGATTTGTTACAGTTAGCATTATCACAGCATTAATAAGTGATTTTTAAGGTCACTGGAAAAGGCATTAGTGCTGCAAAAAAGTACAGCCAAGAAGACATTCACAATTTCTCACTAGTAAGAGAAAAGAATCAGATTAATGACCCAAAGAGCTGCCAAACATCTTTGAACTGGGGATGAGGGAGGATTTTAATTTTATTTTGTGTATTTCCAAAGATTGGTGTGAATGTAAATAATATTTATTTTCCACCCCTAGAATGCTAGCACTCTACTACAAAACCACTGAACTACAAAACTAGGCTTTTAAACACTGTATATTTGAGTGTTTTAACACATTACATGTTTTTTTTTTTTTCCATCTGTTCCTCCTCTGCCTCTCAATTTGATGGCTTAGAGATCCATCCTACCCTTCCACAACAATTTGTATTGAGTGCTCTTTAAGTTGTAGATTATTAAACACATTTGCTGAACTCCCTCAGTTAAGAATAATGTAATTAGGCTGGACCACCTTCAGCGATTTAATTTACTAGCTTGTCGGGATATGTACTGCTTGATTCATGCGAATTAGATGGATTTGTGCTGAACTTCTGAATCACAGATTAGCTGGAGCAACCATGAAAACTTTTGGCTTGCAGAAAAGTCTTACCCTAGACAAAGCAATAGGAATGCAATACTGATCTGAATGAAGGCATGGAATGCATATGTATGTGCAAGCTGATGCATTTAAAATGCACAGCATTTGGCCAGAAGAGAATTGTACATCAATGCTGAATCTGCAAGATACAAGAAAACCTTATTTTCCAAACCACAGATTACAATTGTGTTATGCAGGCACTATTAAAGTTCAAATACTGACTCACTTTAATTTCAGAGCCTTAATCTATTTTCACCAGACTAAATTTACAAGACCCAAATCTGCAAGTATCTTGAGATGTGCAGACACATCTGTTTCAGTATATGCATTTTTAATTGGCTCAATCTTCTTCAGCATGAAAAGTGATAACGAATGGTGATACGGGTCAAGCTGTTGCTTTCCCATGATGCAATAAAATGCTGAAAATAAAGCAGTTCTCTAAAAAATAAGGAGCTACTTTCAAATATCAGAAAAACTAATGATTGGCATTGAAATAAGGATTTATATAAGAGTTATTCATGTTCATCATTGGTTATACAGTAAAACAGTACTGTAGGACACATGAAATTTCCAGCAATGCTGAAAATTCCAAGGGTACACTGAAGCACAAGTCTAGAAGACAATTGAGGACTATTAGGGGACAAAACCAAAGGAGGAGAATAAGAAAATACCCCAAAGGTGTATTTTCTGTACAACCCTCTCACTCTATGTTGGTGTGTTACTTTATTACTTAAAATATTTCTTTTATACATTTCATTGCTAATGGGCAGCACCCTGGTCTCTGACGCATGGAAGCTGAAAAAAAGTAAATTTTCTCATCCAGCAAATGCCATTTCCAACAACTAAGCTTCCAGAAATTTTGTAACAGGTTTTCCTGGTGTTTCACTGTCCTACAGCGTTTTTATGTGTTAATGCCCTAATTGATGTTAATTAATATTAACATTAATTATATATGTTAATATTCTTAGTGCTAGGTATCTCTCTTTAACAAAGAGGTTGCTAAGATCATATACCATTTAGAAACTTAGAGGGTTACACAGAGTAATTCTTGGAAGCCATGAAAAAGTGACCACCAACCATTGCCTCATTAACAATTGCTATCCTGATGTATATAGGAGATCATGCTACTTTTTGCCATTTTAAAGGTTAGCTTTTACTCACTGCATCTGCAGTCAACAGTTCTCTCCTCTGCTTTATACAGTCACTACAGATAGTGGTATTTCCACAATGTAAGATGTGGGAAAAAAAGGATGAAGTATGGCACTCTTAGGCTACATATCCTAGCAGACAGGAAATCTTTGGTAGACGTGTAGACAGATGAGATGATTTCTTCTGAACTGACATAACCCTTCTATCTCTAGCATCACCAGAGAGCAAGCGTTGTTTTGATTTAGCTTTCAGGCTTAAATTCAATGAAGAATTCATAAGGAGTGGTTATAATTAACTGGCAACTTACTACTCACAAAATTACTTTTTTATATTTTTGTGTGGGAAACATACAGCATAGTGTCATCTTAAAAATAAAAAGCACTTCTGGCAAGTAAGATGTTAACAAAAAAATGTACTGTTTCAAGGCTATTAACAGAAACTCATAGAGTTATACATAAATCATATTTTCTGCAAAACACATGCACTCAGGGACAAGGACTTTACCTGATTTAGTGGAGCTCAAGGATCAATCTGTTTTAATGTATTATTCTGTCACTATAGATTGGTGGATTGATCACATCTTGAGCTATACTTGCCAGCGAGCACAAAGTAATCTGCCCAATTGGTTTCAGCAGCATACAGTCACCAAGCACTAACTAGATCTGATCAATATCCCCTACAGTACAACAGCTTCTGTGTTTAGCGTGCGACAGACTTCAGAAGTGACAAATCAGTGCCAGCAGAGTTTAGCAGTGATGGCTGGAGTGGTGACCCACACAAAGCATGTCTAGTAAGAGTGGCTTGAATGGTACACTTTCACAGTGATTTTATTTACGGACTCCTGTCACAATTTCGCTCTAGCACAAAGAGAAGGCCTCTGTCAGCAGGGGCATGCAAGGAGGATGTTATTTAGGCACTGAAGAATGGCAGGCCTAGCTTTTTGTTACTCTTACTGGTCTGAAATAATTGTCATTATAAGGCCAGTTAATTATAGTGTATCACAAAGGTGTAGTCATGTCCACATGAAAAAAAATGCCCTATTTCTAGAGTACATCACCATCATGTATTTCAGAACTGTACTTTCTGACAAATAAGATCTAAATGCTAGATAGCAGGCTGCATTGTAAGACAGGTATGAAATGGTGATGCTAGTGAAAAGGGACAGGAGTCGCAAAAATAGACTGGGACAGTAAACAGTCATTTAGCTGACAAGCTTCTTCTTGGTATTCAACTGAGGTGTCTCAAACTAGATCTGCTATCTGAATTCCACTCATACAACAACTGCATTTTGACACTGCTTTGCTTTGCCTGTGCTAGTCAGAGGCTTCAGGTGATTGTTTTTGTGATTTACAAAATGTGAGGGCAGGGAAGACAGCAGTTTTCCTGAAGCTGCTTCGAATCATAATGGAGACACTGCTCCAGCTGAAGGGGGCTTTGTTGATAAAGGCCTTTGGAGGGTTAATTGAAATACCTTCAATTAAATTCAGTTCCAAAGCTGAATGTTTCACAGAGACATAGCAAGTTGAGAAAGACTGTGTTGGGAACGTGTATGGTGGTTTTAGCTTTATTTTTATTAATATTATTTCTTTTATTCCCTAAGAGTGGGTGAAACTAATTCTTTCAAAACAGTAAGGCTTCTCTGTCATGGGTAAGTCTTGAGTAAAGATTCCTGTGGAAGTGACTATACAAAATGCTGTGAAATCATAAAAGGGAAAAAAAGTGCAGAAAAAGTAAAACTTTCTAATATCCAAGATAAGCATATAGGCTAGTTGTAACAAATATTAGTATTAAATTGTAAAACTAAATGCAATTTTCAATTAGTGTCCATACAAGGCCGGCAGAGTGGAATGAAAAAACAGTTTTGCAGGGTGCTGGTGAGCATTCATGGGCCTTGTGCACACAGGAGAAGTGGAACTTCACTGGTCAGTGAAGCTGCTCTATTTAATAGCTCTCTCTGGAGAGGGAGGAGGCCCTTTGGGGAGAGCAATAGTGTAGCTCAGCATTATACCAGTTTGTGTTTAGTCCCAAAGACACAAACATCTACATACACTTCAGGGAATAAATCTCACAAGACTGCCTTCTGAGACTGACAGGATATAGAAATTTGAATCTATGCTTGGAAAAGATTTAAAGAAATCTCAGAGAAAAAAAAAATCTTCAAACCAAACCAACCAGTACACCTATAAAGACTTAAACTGTCTCTTCTAAAATTGTATTTGTATTCTTGCTTTTTTATCAGATGAAATTAATTTTCATTAACTTTCCATCATGAGATTCCCAGTGCATTTTTATTCTTCCAAGGTCTTTCAAAACCAGATCAGTAGAGACCACATGTCAACCTAGTACAACAAGTAACATGGATGATTTGCTCTTCACTCAGTAGATTTCGTCACTGCTGAAAAAAGTATCACTTAGATTTATGCAGAAATACTCCCCACAGAGGTTAGCGGCATCATATTAAAGGAAACTGGATTTAATTTAACAGAGCTGGCAGCAGTGCCAAGCACATGTAAGAGGATCTGCAATGTTGGAATCAGTGAACTATGGCTCTTTTACCACAGCCAAAGCTGAGCGTGCCAACAGCCCAGCAAGCCAATAGCTGTAGCATCCCCATCCATCCAGCCACACAATGCTGTTTTAAAATGATTATATGACAATAAACCACAAGGAAGCTGATAAACCATTGAAAGTAGCTACTGACTACTAATTGTGTTATCGTCACAAACTGTTTCTACAACCAGTTATTCTAATTTATAATATTTAATAACTACCGCAAATTCAAAAAAATAATTTAGGCAGAGCTTAATAAATGTTTGCTGCCTCCCTCCTCTTCTTTCCATGGAAGCCTTTACAGGCTTTTGAACTCTGCTCTGTGACAGCTGAGACCACTTGTTCCCTTTTAGTTTTTGGCGATGCCTCCAGGAATGAGAGAAAATGTAAAATGCCCAGTTCAGCTGTTGCATATTGGTTAAAAAAAACAGTATATTTATTACACATCCTCTGCCCCCTTTCATTTGTATGATAAGAAGTTAAATATTTCATACAATAAACATACTTTTATATCGTACATTCTTTCCTGAGCTTTTTTTTTTTTTTTTTTTTTTTTTTTTTTTTTTAAGAAAAAAAAAAAGAACATAAGGATTCATACAAAACTGCTGATGGAGAAGAGGACTACCCACCAACACACCATTAGCTATTGCATCTTATGTTCTCAAATAAAACACACTGTGTAGAAGAGATTGCCTTGGAAGTTATTGGTACATTTGAATGCAAACTACCAAACCATGAAAAATGAGGCATCCATTTGCTATAAAAATAAATTAGGAGGCAATGCTTTGCTGGCAAAGCCATTTGAGTACCACAGTTCATAACTATTCATGGTACTATTAACAGATGTCTTTGCTTGTACTGTGAGCCGTCTTATGATATTGCCGTATTCAGCAGTACTTTATATTTAAAGTGAGTGCAAGCAACTTTGTTTTAGAATATAATAAAATCTTGCCTGATGTAGAGATCCTATGGGAAATTATACAATAATGTTACCTACATAACTAATTTTCTTCTTATGAAATCATGATTCCCACTACACTTTTAGAGCTATTCCAAGTATTGTTTAACATCACCATTTCCATGTTAATATCTCAATAAATCACAGAAATACAATACTTCATAAGAAAAGTGAGCCATACCTTGGGGAACATAAGTTTTCCTTTCTAAATTAAAAGGGGAATAAAATTGATGCTGAATGTACCGTGTGTTGTTCAAGGGTAGTAAAAACACCCTAGTGCTTCTAACAAAGCAACTCTACATACGGTATGCGCACACACTTGCATAAGATACCGTGTAATATTGCTTAACTGTTTAACACTATACCAGGAGAATTGCAGAACTGGTTTAAAATACCCCTTTAGAAAAACTGCTGAATGTGCTGTTCCTCCAGACACTCAGAACTAAAAGCAAACGGACAACCAGAGTAAACTTCCTGCTGTTAAGGAGCTTGTTATAATGCTATTAGTTGTTCTGAATGAGGATTTTTTTGAACCATTGCTGGAACAGTCAAAGACATGCCCCAACTCTGATGCCTCTTAAAAATATACAAATAATGTTGAAAAATTATTTGATGATTTTGGTAAATTCCCTTCCCCACTTCAGGAAATGTTAAGAAAATATTCAGAAAGCCCAACATAGACTGTAAGAACACAAAAATTCACCATGCTTGCCATTGTTCCCCATCACCACCTTGTATCAATGAGCTTTGTAATACGCTGATATTACTGTGTTTTAGTGTTTTCTTCAAAACAGAAGTCTGGTAATGTAAATATGTACACAGACCAGAAGACTAGTGTAGTGTAGTCCAATCAACCCAAATTGAATCATACCAATGAAGAACAAGACTAATAAGTGGAAGATTGGGCCCTGCAGTTAAATATTTTGGAGTTTATTCTCCATACACTCTATGTTAACTTGATTCTTTAACACAGAAACGGAGTTTGGTGTGGTACTATGAAAAAGTGAAAGTGTCTTATTTTGGCAGCTTCAGTCACTTGATGCCTTCCACTCTGCTGTTAGAAAGTAACTAGAGTTGCATTCGGTGTGTCCCAAGCAGATTGCCTATTCCAGACTGCAAGCATAGATTCAGTGTCCCGTATGTTAACCACCACACTGGTATACCAGGGAACCACTCCTGTAGCTACGCTAACCCCACTTCTGTTCTGTTCTACATATATCTTTTTGTTGAAAATTCTCATGTGGGTAATTAATTGTCACCACATTTAGATTCTCGTTTTAACTCTCATTCACAGCATGTTAATCTGCAGTTACAGAATAATACCCCTTCTACCCCTTCCTCACCGTTCCTCATCAATGTACAATTCAGTGTGCTGTTTTCTGGCAAGAGTTCAGTTGAAATGAGCTACAACTGAGCATTTAAAGGAAAGAGGAGCTACACAAACAAAACAAATGCATCTAAAAGTCATAGAAAAAGAAGACATCATCCGTGCAATTTATTTAGCTTTTTTTTTTTTTTTTTTTTTTTTTTAGTTTTGTTAAAATATCTTCCTGCCCTGTCTACTCTGCTGATCATCTCTGTGCTAAATTATACAACCCTACCACTGCTACCTTGTTAAGTGCTTTCAGTAAGACACCGTTTTGCCCTTTCTGGTTTTGAAAAATAGCAGACAAACACCAATTAAAATGTTCCTGCTTTATGTTTGAGGAAAAGAAAAAAACAAAAAAAACAAAAAAACGTTTTTTGCCTTATTTCATTTCTTTTTGTACACTTTCTAATAGGCTTTTTTCTAAACATTGTGTAAAAATAAAGGAGATTACCTTGATTCAGTGAAGAACAACTCTCTACTTAGTTAAATTGCATTCACTGAATCTGAGGAAACCCAACATTATCTTTCTAAACCAAGTATTTTTGATTAAACTGTTTCTTTGTGGACCTTTAATTGTCCACAAACACAATATTTTGTTTTGTTTTATTCTTTTAAATAACAGCCAGTAGCCATAAGTAACACCTATGAGAAAAAATGCTCAAATTAATATGGTAATTATGGCTAAACATTAGAGCTGGATGATTAATGATATGGACAGGAAGAAAGAACTTCTTTAACACATGCATAGCGTTTGTGAATTGTGTTTCTTGCCATTTTGTTTCCCTTTTGTTTCTTAGTAAAGATCTTGAAACTACTGTGTGACTTCTGAAGGGAATTATATTTTATTACTAATTTCGTATTAAAGTGAGACAGTCAGTGAACAAAAATGGTTAAGTGAAAATGGATAACAAATACACTCACCCCAAGTCATGAACAGAAAAGGTCAAATTATACTTCAGATCATGGAAAGATATTATTTTGAAAGAACTCCTAGAAAGTGTACTTAAAAAAAATTAGAAAAAAAAAAAGTCTTTGCATTTTATAACCTTTGGTGGGTTTTTCCCTTTGAATTTTGGCAGTTTCTTTTTGGTCATATGCATGTTTAGCATGCAAAAACAGGACAGACAATCCCAGCTCATTTCTAAGTTCTCTGTAGATTGGTCTCCCTCTGTTTCAAACATGTTTTTGACGTTTTCATTTAAGAAAAATTTTGGAAGAGATGGAGAATGGAGAATGAGCTCTTTCTCTTCTGTTTACAACTGTTTCATCACCTATCTCAGTCACCTTTCCTGGCTGAAAAAAATGAGATTGCTTAACTGCTCCTTGTAGAAAAGCTGCAAGTTTTGTTGACTCCCTCTGAACCATTTCCAGTTTTTACTCTATATTCTTTCTGAGAGGGAGAGGGAAATGCTCCACATCACATTGATGGAGCTGGGCACACAGTCAGCTTGCACACGACATAAGGATTTTTTGTATTTTGTTCATTATTCCTTTTCCGGTAATGGCAATATCTCATTCCCACGTGGTAATCCTTCACTCAGATTCTATTATTTTACAGAGAACTAGGTTTTCTTTTTCCACCCTGTGTGAATGACTTTCAATACATCTATGCTGAATGTAATCTGCCATGTCCTCAACCAGTCACTCAGTGTCATAAAGGCCTTCTGTACTTCTTCCCAGTGAGCTCTTGGCATTGATACTGTGAAAAACTTGCTACTACAAGAAAACTCCTTTTAGTCATTCACTATAGAACATTTTGAGGAACTCAAAACCCAGCCCAGCATCCAGCAAGATGGACTCTACTGACAACTGCCCTGCACAATGGAACATTTTCTCCTCTCTACTTTTTTTCCCATGCAGGAGCAGCAAGGATGTGGCTGCTGCAGGTGGGAGAGGAGCAGTAGAGGCAGGGCACAGTTCCACTGTCCTATTCCCTGCCACACTGGGTCATGTCCTGGTTCTCTCCAGGCAGTCCGCTTGGGTGGAGTACGAAACTGGTCTGGAGGCAGGGCTGGAAAAAGGGCATGTGCAGAGTCCACCTGGGGAAATCAGATGGAAAGCAAGGGCTACAGGAGACAGGGCTGGGCACAGGGGCGCATCTCTGGGTGCCCAGGCCTGAGTCTTCATGAAGGTCCCAGACTGCATGCAGAGGGTGGGTGGATGGGAGTCAAGATGAGGCTGGTCAGGGAGGCTTACGGCATTTTTGTGCAGTTGGGCTGAGCTGACAAGCCAAGGCAGTTTTTCTTCTACACAAGGAGCTCTTATCCTTGGCTGTCTAAATTCCTAATGGCATTTTGTTGAGGAATTTTGACTGAATGTTTTCTGGTTATCCAAGCAGACTGTACTTATTGGTGTAAGCTTGGCAGCTGCCTGAAAGAACCCTGCAAGGTTTCTCTTTCCATAAACTATTTTAAGAACTGTTCCCCACACATATTTACCCCATGTGAATACTAATTAAATTATTGCACATTATATTTGATGATATACCAATTATGCTGTCACGCTAATACATATTAATACATACCAATGATGGTGTTAAGCTCACTGGTTTCCATTTTGAAGCTTTGAAACGTCTTGATGTTTTTCACAACAATTGAGGTATACATATATTTTTAAATTATAAAGGCTTAATTTTTAAAGGTAAAATATTCTCTCACCTAACTGCTGCTGCATATACTGTGAAAATGAAGCTGGTCACTGTAGTGCAGCTACAGTGGAATCAGAGAACTGTAAGGTCTCTAGCAACCTGCCAGCATGCTGCAGGAAACTAAACTATTTCCTTTGTCTATCTCTTTAAAGCTCTGTCTGTGTATTTCAATGGAATTTTGTCAAATGAATAAGTACCTATGAAATATTTCCTATGATATGGCTCCACAAATTTCCTGGAGGTTATAAATACTACATGACAGAACTATGTAAACAGCTCAGATCTTGACTCAGTGTTGTGGTTTGACAGTATGACCAGTTTTCATCCTTGCTTTGTTCCTTCTTTGTGTTTCTTCACTGAATTAACTAGAGAAACAGCTGACTAGTTAATAATCATCTTTTAGAAAATCAGCTATACTGAAGAAATTTCTATCTAATGAAAACAGATGAAATAGGAAACACTGCAAATAATTAAGTAACCCTCCTGATTTTTTGGATCTCTAACATTATCAGATAACAGATTTTACCTCCTCCATTTTATATAGTCACTAAAAGCCTGTTTGCAGCTTTTTGCCTGGAATCAGGCTGCTTTAATTTGGTCGTGCATATTGGTTCTTATTTCATAAGAGAAAGCAACATGTTGATAATGTTACTTACAAAAGTGTCACAAAACAAGATCAATAATGCACTCTGCATGAGAAACCTTAAAGCACAAATACACTTTTCTTTTTTTTTTTTTTTTTTTAAGCTCCTTAAACCTCAGAAATTGTATATTTATGTATATGTCTGGGGTCAGAAAACTTATAGCTACTAACAGTGGTAAATCATGGAGAATTCGAAAAGGTGCCTGCTGGTGTGGATCCCCTATGCATATACAAATATCATTTTGTATCACAGAAGCCCTGCCTTTCAGAAGTAAAGCCAAAATTTGTCTCAATACTTTCCCGAAGCATATGATGAGAAAGAGTAAATACCAGTCATCCGGGCCCTGCCCTGCAGGAACCATCATGTTCTACTTGCTATACCCAGCATATACCACCCCTCTGTAATTTTATGCTGAAACCTCCTCCCCCTGCTTCAGGGGTTTAGCTGCTTGTGAGCAGGGTCTGCTCTGATGTGGTATAGCTACATAACCTTGCATCACACTCCATGAAAACAGCAGCTATATTTCTTTCCCCATCTGCTGTCTCAGGAGTTGCATTGAAGCTTGGGATGGGCTATGTTGTAGTTATGCCTGTGCTTGCCTTGTACTTGGCTGATCTTGACCCTGCCCTGCTCACTTCACTTCCTGACTTAGTCTTGAACCGTTTTATCACTACAGGCTTGCCTGGTGATCACAGAACTGCGGTTGCTGGTTGCTCTCACCAGACCTGAGCTGCTTGCTTTGCTCTGGTCCTGGGAGACTGCATGGCTTGTTGCTGAAGGACTGCATCCATCAGCTTCCCCTTTGCTGCCCTCTGAGCAGCCCATTCATGCTGCTCCCTGAGACTGATCAAGCAGTATTTTAGCCAAGGGTTCTCTTGGGCGGCATATTGTAGGATTGCATTTCATTGCTGGTAAGGAAAGCAACCAAGAACAATAAATTGCTTTTACACACCTGGTAGTTGTATGAATTAGTGGAACACCATGGCTGGCTGTAATTCTGTATGGCTTTAAAAAAAAAAACACCACAAAGCAAAATGAGACACTGCAGGGTTTCATTTTAGAAACTGAGGCTAAGAAAAATACTACAAAATAATCTTCACATCAGTGAGCTATGTTTTCTTCTCACCCAGAAGATGGCATTAATAACATACATTCTCTGTGCATCTGTTTGATGACCACAGAGATTCATAAGCTGTTCTGCCCATTAACTTTCTGCTGCTTTATATTAGAACAAATTTACACTTGTGCCAAACAGAAAGCAGTTGTTCATCGTTGTTCGTCCAGCAGCTTCTTACAAGGTGAAACCAAGTTGTATAGGAGAGAGAAATATAAATATTCCTTGAAAAAGTAGCCCTTCTACTGGTAGAGGGCCTACCATTCAGTTAAAAAAAAAAAAAAAAAAAAAAAAGAGGGAGAGGTGGAGAGAGGAAAGTGGGAAAGACAGGAAATAGAGAGGAGTGACTTTCTATATATATACTTTCCATCTCAATTGATACAAATTTTTCCCTAGTTTCCAGATGAATGTTTCCTGTAATATTTTCCTAACTATAAATTCAAAGCTATGCCACATCATGTTGATAAATGTCTGTGGAACATAGAATTCAGGACTAATAACTTCTTTGTAACACATTAATCAAGATCTAATGAAATAAAGTAATGTAGTTTCACTTGAAAGTGTTTTAAAGCCAACCATAACCCCTAAAATTATTTTAAATTGCTATGTGTCATTTTGTAAGCATAATTGTCAGCCCTCATTTCAGTTGCTGTCTTGGTTGATCAGGTTAAGTTGGCAATCGCTCATATGTGCACAATAACTTTCTGGAACTCATTGCTACAGATTTGCTCTTGGTTGATTATACAGGAAATTGATTCCTCTGTAATCAGTATAAAGGATTAACGAAAAAATATTCTTACAGTTTATTACCAAGACTGCAGGGGAGAAAAATCTAACACCATGGTCATTTACATCATTATTCAGGTGTTAACTGAGTTTTTAAATAAATATTTCAGGAAGTGTCAGAACATTTTGCTCCAATATGTTTTGATGTTATAATACTGTATGATCTGAAGGCTTAGCATTCTCTATTTAATAGCTTGGAATTCCTTCAAAAGATGATACCTATCATGACAGGAAAAAGGATCATCTGAATTCTATTTATTCTATAGGTGGAGAGGTGCCAGTTTATGCTTGCACCAATTTTAATAGCCCTTAACATTTAAGTAATTAATAAATTAATAACAACACTTACATTATTTGAAGACCTCTAAATCAGGGCTTCTGTTTTCTTTTTTATTAAAATTAATAGACATGCAAAGTTGTTGTAAATAATCTATGCCCAAACTTAACTCTGCTGCTGCTTTATTCAGGTCTTTGTACTGCTTAAATTTATCAATATCAATATTGATATCAATATCAATAAATGATTCAATATTTATTATGTCATTGAGATCACAATAAAACATTCCAAGCTTTGTTGGTATTTCCTTGTTAAATCCCAATTTTCAGGGCTTTATTACTCTTTTATCTTGTATCCCACTGAGCTTTCTTATAATAATAGGGAATTGTGTCTGAAACTTAATTTTACCAATTTTATTGATAGTACTTATTAGGTCCCCAGTTTATATTCAACAGCTAGTGAATAAAGAAGATGTAGCCAGGGAGCCCCAAAGAGAAAACATTTTAAAAAGAAAATTCAATTTAATAGCACAGAGAATTAATCAGAATATCATTAAAAAGGTCTAAAGACTTTTCTGGGCAAAGAGGCAATATAAAGTAGGGATTGCAAGTTTCTGTGCCAATGTGATATCTCTAGAACCTCTTGTAGAAGGTTCACAACTTTCATTTCCTAGCAGGAATCCTAAGGCCAACTTGAGTCTGTTCCTCTGGGGAAAGCAGGAGCTACTTCTCAGTAGACGTTATGCACTAAGACTACATATGACATTTGTGATTCTGCTTGTGATTTGTAACTAGGATTAATCTGAGCCAAAGCAACTGACAGATAAACAAATGTGCAATTGCTTTAAACATACTATTTACTTCTCCATAAAACATGACAACAAATAAATGTTGGAACAAAATAACTCCAGCTGATCAGACTGACACATAAAAATATACAGTCTTCTGTATGAACAGAGATTTAAAGCTATAGAAGGGACTTTTTCCTGTTGGCTTTGTAAATACTCATACACATTGCCAATAACTAGGGAGCATAGTGTTCAAAGCCTGCTTTCAGTCACTATAGAGAAAGAGTTTGGACACAGCATGAAGCCCTAAGAGGTGAATCTGCTAGAAAATATAGGACATGATCTCTTATAAAATGCTATTCCAGGACACTTATTCTCCACATTAGCACAATTGGTTTGTTCACAAATGTGGTGCATTGTGGAACAGATGGGGCAATGGTAACATTATGATAGCACCAAGGACTTTGTGTAGTACTTGCATTTTGTGAGGACCCATGCTACTTTTGCATTAAGATACCAACAGTGCTAGGCTGTGTCAGGCTTTTCATAAATTTCAGGGAGCTAAAAATTTTCAACACTCTTCAGAAGGCAGCAAATAGGTGCAGTGACTGATGCTGCTTAGACAACCACAATTCAATATATATAGCAACAGGTGCTTTAAAGTACATCTGGAGCTGCTAAACATTTTTTTCAAACTCTAATTACTGCATTTTAGAAGCCTTCTTCCTTTTGCAATTCCCTTCTTCTACAGTGATGTTTCAGTTCCTGTATGAGGAGTAAAGATCAAAGTATTCTCACTAGGATGCTCAAAACAGAAGTAATCAGAACAAAACAAAACAAAACAAACAAACAAAAAAAACATTTCAGACAGAAAAATGCACTTGAATTGTTGAATTGCATCACACTTAGGCTTATATTTCTTCTTACTGATTAGGAAAAGGACAGAGAAAAAACATCATTGCTTGTTGGGTGAAGAAATTTGTCAGAGATGAGTATAATATAATTTAAGAAAGGAAAAATAATACAAAATATAACTTACTGTTCATAGACACTGCACAACCTCCCATGGTTATACTTTAAAAGGTTTTAAAAGGTATGTTAAAAGGTTTAAAAATAACTTAGAATTACTTGTAGGGCATTCTCCTAAAAAAAAATAAATTTTAGAATGAAGTGCATTTAATAAATAAATTTCAAATTATTTGCAAAACACAGGACATCTTAAAAATGCGCAAATAATTTCCCCCTTTGGATGCTTCTGCAAACATGAGAGAAAGTAATATGCCTCTTTCCCTTAATAAGACTTCCAGATTTCTAAATAAAGTATAGAAGGAGGAAAACTGGAAGGAGTCCATAGAAAACTATAAATTCTGCATGCAACACAGCTAATGAATAGAATTAAAGCAGAATAGCCAGTTACTTTGTTGTTCTACACTCTCACAAAGCAGATTTTTCTCATTTGAATTTGTAAATGAGTCCTGTATATTTACCAAAGCAAACTCAATCCCAGCACTCTTCCCAAAACCAAACTAAATCCAGCTGCATGTTTTGACCCCATGTTGACATACACAATTGCATTATTTTTGCATCTAAATACTCAGTATCTGCCTGGAAACAGTATTCTACAGACTTCATCTTTTCAAACTAAGTTAACTGCTAATATTTTCCTCAGTAGCTGTACAAATGATTTTGTACCATGTTATGCTAATCAGTTGGGAATTTTCACAGATTTTAGCCTTTTCTGTGTGTCTTTTTTATTACAAAATGAAAACATATGGCTCAGTTTCAAATGGCTTTTTGGCAATATCTTCAAGTGCTGTTAAGAGGTGCAATTGTATGTATAACACTGATAATCTGATTGTATTTTATTTAAGACTAGAAGGTAGTTCGGAAGTCAACAGATGGCAGCAGATATACTTTAGAGAAAAAAAAATGAAATATTAATTTGCTTCTATTCCTTTTGCAAGGTTGTCTTGCTGTTTACTGAAGTAGAGTTTGAAATTAGGGGCTGAAATGCAATGAAGAAAACTCCACTAGTAGAAAAAGATTGATAGTAGACAGTTTTGCTTTATTCATCAAGATGGTTTCAGTTAATTACATTTTTTTTTTCAGCTTTTAAAAAGATTGTTTAGACTGCTATTTAAAGTTAAAATGCAAAGGAAGGATCTTTTGCTTGTCTTATAATGGAAGAACACTATTAGTGATAAAAAATATAAAATATTTATGTTCTTACAGCTATTTCAGACATTTTATCTTTGATTTTTCATAACTACTCTAAACTACAAGCCATTTAGATTTTAATATTAATTCTTTAATACAGAACAAACCAGATCACGGCATCATTTGAGAGATGTGTTGCTGGAGTCTCACTTTATAAATCTTAAACAGAAAACACCTTTACAGAAAAAATGTGTTTCATTATAAGGAAAGAAAAAATCAATATGCTCTTTGAATTCAAGGTATGCTGTGAGCGAAGTATTCCATATATCCTCAGCTCATGCATATATTTCCAAATTGCCATCTGGTGTGCATACATTATGCATTTGTACATCCATAGGCATTATTGCTTTAAAATGTAAGTTATGAATGCTAAGTAAAATATATCATAACTGACAACTCATTTTTCCCAATGGCTTTTGAACAGACATGTTTATATTATCTTCATGTAATATTGTAATATTCAAAAAATAAGAAGACATACTTTGTGAGAATGAATTAAAACATAACTACCTTACAGCCCTTAGTACATGCTTTTGGTATACTTGGTGTATAGAATATATAACTTTTAGTCTTTGCCTGCACAGACTAGAGTTGGTTTTGTGATGTTTCGGTTCAGATCAGAATCAACATAGCAACTTTATGCCCTCTTGGGGTTTCTGAGGGTAACTCTATTCTGTTTGTTAGATCATGACACTTGTTGACTTAGCTTCAGACTTTGGAGCTACATCCAAAATATTACATGCTTTTGATGAGAGAATGATTTTAAGATCCAAACCCAGTCCCTAAATGGCAATATGCTGTCTCATGATGACACAGCACTGTGCAGTCACAAACTGCATGTATAAAAGCAGTTTGTAATATGTGAAAACATTCATATTACTGCAAGTCTCTCTGCTAATCTATTAGTATTTAGGATGCATATATATATAAAGACTTTTTTTTTTTTTTCATGCAACCTTCCATATTTTCACCTACTTGGCTTTGTTTGTTTTTGAAGAAACTGAGATTGCAAAAGATTGTTTTCTAGATTCCACACCATTCCAACAAGTTTAGGCTCTTTCAGCCCCGTTACATAAACACTTAATGGCTTTTTGTCTACTTTTTTTTTTTTTTTTTTTTCCCAGTGTGTGTGTATATATATACATATGTATATATATATTTGCCTTCACAGATTTTTGCCTAATGGACATAATCCCATATTTCAGGATAGCTTTCATGTCATTTAAAAGGTGTACAAACACCTTTTAAAGCCATATCCGTTCTTCCCTTCTGCTGCTGTTTGGTTTTAACAGTGAATAAGGTATTTGGTGGAGTTTTTGTCCATTAACGGAGGTTTTAACCAATATCTGAATTTTGTGTTCAGGGAATCCTTAAGGATTTTGTAAGGGGTTGATAACATGAATGAAATTTCAATGACATCAGAACTAATATGTCTGAGATTCTCATAATTTTTGAGTATTATGATAATTTAAATTATTAAATGCTAATAAATTAGGTATTCAGCAGTAGGATAGAAAAAAATCATTGGTACGTTAGAGATGAAGTTAGTAAGCAAAAATTCACTGATCTACAGCAGCTCGTGTAGTCATGGCATAAAAATTTAGAGATGCCACAGTTAAGGGTAATTATTGGATCAGGATGTCAGAACAAAATTCTGCAGCTTAAAAAATGTTCTTGTATATAAATGTATACTTGCAATACAAATTTATTCTAATTTATTATTGATATTTCTAAAGGCACTCTATCTGTGCTGGTGCTACAGGATACTGTTGGGTCCCTTGCTTCCCCTTCCCCTTCCCCTTCCCCTTCCCCTTCCCCTTCCCCTTCCCCTTCCCCTTCCCCTTCCCCTTCCCCTTCCCCTTCCCCTTCCCCTTCCCCTTCCCCTTCCCCTTCCCCTTCCCCTTCCCCTTCCCCTTCCCCTTCCCCTTCCCCTTCCCTTCCTTTCCCTTTTTTTTAAACCTACCATGTTCCTGTAGATTAATCTTAACTGTTGTATATGCAACAGTCCTCAAATCACCACTCATTACAAAATAGCTTTACAACTATGCATGGAAACAGATTACTGGCAGTGTAAGGCAGTGTAATAGCTATACTTAAAAACATCAAGCATAGGGATTTTACAGATCATTGACTTTCATGTATAAATATTACAAGGTATACAAATAAAACCCCAAATAGTGCTTATCTGGAGATACGTTGCCTTCATTATTTCCTAACATTAATCAGATTTTAGCCTCCTACCTCCTACCTCTTATGTAGGCATTATACAAACACTCACAAGCAACTATGATATTTTTGCTCAAGTTACATCACTTCACAAGGAAAATAACCTTCACTTGTTTGTCAAGGCATCCAGATGAAAGGGGAAGAAAGAAACTGAATACAAACTGGACACATAACTAGATCCAAAGTACAAGACTTGCCACACTACTTCTTTGTCTAATTCAATAAGTAAACTATTACAAGAAAAAAATTTTAATATTGGAAAGGGATTATGTAGCTTTGTAAGAATTTTTTTTTTTCTTTTCTGATTTTAAGGAATTCAAAGGAATTCAAAATTAAGGAATTCAAAATTAAGGAATTCAAATTGAAGGAATTCAAACTGCTCAGCAAATCATGTTCAGGACCACCCACTGCACACAGAAGACATAAGGGTACAATGTGTTTTAACTTTCTTTAAAGTGAATTTTGAATAGTAGAGATAGATGCCATAGTAGGTTTCATAGAGAGATTACTGGTGATATGCAAAAACAAATTGCATTTTATAAATATCCTTTTTGTCTTCATTCAATTCTAATATTTTTATATTAAAAAAAAAGAATAGTTAACTTTTTTACAGTATGAATGCTATGTAATGAGAAAGCATATATAAATACATATGTGAAAGAGAGAATAAAGCACCATAGTTATCTAGAGAAACATTACAGCATTTAGCTACAGCTGTTGTTCAAGCACAGATTTTGCTGCATACCATTATGTAAAATAATGCTATCCTTTTCACTTTAAGATCACAAGAATTAAGAAGAGATTGTAATTAAGGCAATGTTTTGACCTCCCGGTTTCTCATGAACCAGACAAGCCAACACAAGAATTCCCACATGTATTATAGTAGATTCATTCTGGTGTCTGCAGAAAGAAATCTAAGACCAAATCTAAGACCAAGGTATATCAGCCTTCCCTCCATAGCTTTTTTTTTTTTTTTTTTTTTTTGAACTAGTAATACTTTTGTGTGTACTAGAAAAAGGCCCCTGACAATGCAGGGTCTCAAGAACTTGCCAGGCCTTGTTGTGGCCTGAGCCATGCTGTCACTCAGCTAGAAGGCCATTCATTGCTCACCTGCTGTACTTTGGGAAGACCAGATGTTTCTGCAGCTGCAGCGCAGTCAACAGCAGCTTTTGGAGATGGGGGCTGAGGGAGGCTCTCCTGAGCTTCACTGGGCATAGCTGATAGGGGAGCAAACTGCAATTTGAGGCTGTATTAAAAGGCACATGTGTATGTCCCGTAGGGACTCTGGAATGTTGGTAACCTGCTGTGAATTTTTGAATTTAACGAGTCTTTTCTATATTATTTTGAATTATGCTGAGAGTTAATATTATTGTAATTAAACTAGTAATATCTTGGTGGATTTTGATTAGATTGTAAAGACTTTAAATGGGCTAATGATAAATTCTTGGCTCCATGTTCTTGCCTTGCTCCCCCTTCCACATAAGACTTTGAGTGTAACACTTGTGATGCAGAATGGAACAGGGAAGTATAAAATGGAAACCTCAATTCAGGGAGAATTTTTACATGTTTATGATTTTATTATCCTCTCAGAAGAAATACTCCTTATTTATTCTTTCCAGTTCTGAATATATGGAGATGTACTGACTGTTTTGGTATGAAAATATTGTCAGGCAGTGCCTTGGCAACCACTAAAATTACTGAAGTGTGAAGTTATCCGAAGTAGTTATGGCCAGTTTCTTCTGTACTTTCATGTAGGACCTTGAGGTGGGAATTGCTTGCATGCATTTAGACAAGGAAGGGAGACCTGATTATTACTGGTCACAAATGCTTATTCACTTATCCTGGAGGAAATAATCTCCTGTTAGCAATTAAGAGGTAATTAGCAGTTTCCTGACTAGAATAAACACATTGAGTCAGTAATTTTCCATTGTCAACCTCAGGGCAATTGAACTATTGCCAGTTGCAGGTGTTTAATGGTTTCCAGCCTCAAAACAGTTTCAGTTCACAACTTCAGAAATGGTGCTTTAAGCATGTTAATGTAGAGTTGCACATAATATATTAATTTGAGAAAAGATAGCTTTTATTTTCTGTAAGCTCTGATCAAATATCCTACAGCAGATTCAGACAATGAAGTTTACATTCCCTTCAAGTGTGCATGTGGATGGAGCACACTATTTCTGTTGCAGTAGACAAATGTTTGTGTCAGGAATTACTATTTCTATTTGTTCATATGGCCAATTACAGAAGAACAGATAAAATAATCAATAAAGGGCAGATGCACTGTCTGGATCTGGGCATCTCCCTTCTCCTGGAGCCAGGGACTTTCTATTTCTATTATGCCACTAATATAGAGTAGTATCATTATTCTTCTAATACCTTGCCAACTCTCATTAGAGTAACAAAAGGGCTGGAAAGCTCACCTATTATTTCTATTTTCTTTGGCTTGTATTTGAGCAATTTTCTGCATCAAGGCAGTGAGCACGTACACTTTCAGAATAAACCGGTTTATAAGCTGCTTGACGTATTGCTTAGCTTTCAATAATGTATTTGTTAGAGATATTCTTATGTGCAGAAGGCACTTTTTTTACTGTTTCTAAGAAAGATAGTAACGTTAATGTTAAAGAGCACAGAATAATTAATAATAAAGAAAATACATGAGCTCCATAGGACATTGCTCTACTAACATATAAAGCAGTGAAAATAATGTTTATCTTAAAGTTAGTGGCAAACTTTTAATCAGTGTACGGGTCATAAACTAGTTTCATAGTCTCTTGCATGCTACTTCAGCTACTTACAACTGGTTGTTAGTACAAAACATCTGCATCCAAAAGCAACATATAAATGTTCACCTCAAAACTGACCACCTAAACTGAAAGCAGTTTGATTCATATTTCCTTATATTAAGTATATAGACTTTTTTTGTTGTTGTTTTTGTAATTACTATAGTAGTGTCCTGAATGTAATAAAAAATGGGAAAATGCCGCAACAATGTAAGAGGGCATGCAATATATAGCATGACAGAGTAAAGAAGTCAAGTAGTCATGCAATTAAAAAAATAAAAAACCAAAAACTGTATTACTGTATTCAACACGTAAAATACTGTTATTGTGCATATGATTATCCAACAGGAAAATAACTTCTGTAGGTGACTTAACAGGACTGTGTTCCAAACAGCATCTTGACAGCTTCATGGGGTGGTGTTGGGGGAAGACAGGATCATGTGTTTAGAAACAAAGTGTGTTTCATGTAACCAAGCTTGTGAATGAAATGGTAAGGAAAAGCTCACTCCTGGTAGTATCCTATGATCTTGAAGGTCTTTTCCAACATTAATGATTCTATGATTCTTATCAAACTAGAAACAGTTTACTTTGAGGATAATACATTTTAGATTATTCAGCTAAATGCAATTTAATCTAATCACATCTATACAAGAGAGATGAAAATATAAATCTCTCTCTATATATAATCCGTACCCATCTAGCTATCTATCTATACATCTACATTCTTGTATCTCAGCCAGGGACCATTAAGAGCATAGGAGAGTAGAACTTGAAAACTCCAGAAATTTGAAACACAGAAAGCCTGTTGGAAACTGAAAAATTATTTTAAAATATATATCTTAACATTCTTAGGGATATGGTTTAGTGGGGACTGTTAGTGTTAGGTCAGAGGTTGGACTCGATGATCTTGAGGTCTCTTCCAACCTAGAAATTCTGTGATTCTGTGTGATTCCAGCAACTAATTTATTCCCTTTATATTTCCATTTTTCTAGAATATCTTCATATCAAGTATAAGAATGGTACAATTAGTAGCAATTACCTAATAACCTCAGTTTTTTTTTTTTTTTTTTTTTTTTTTTTTTTTTTTTGGTGTGTGTGTGTGTGAAATAAATATTTTCCCAACATTAATGAAACCACAGGTTATGTTATTTCACATAATTTCTAGTTTGGTAATCAGAATAATACAGAAGGTCATAAACATAAAGAAGGATCATTCTCAAGAACATTATCCCTAGAAGTCTGAGATGACTGCTGGTGTGTAATTTTGCCAGTGCTTATTGTTCCCATGCTTTCTACTAGAGGGTGTTAATCAAACTGCTTAGGTGACCAAGTGACATCCAGGGGAAGTACCCATGCAAAACAAGATTCTTATTGAAAAACCTCATTTCAGTAAGGTTTTCTAGATATGTCACACTTCCTCACACTGGATGATAGAGAGTGAAGGTTTGAAGAAACTAACAATTTGAAAAAATAAGGTGGGAGGTGTAGGGGGGAAGCAATCCAAGCCTACACTTGGTATTTGTGAAGCTCAGCCATGCAGGTAGCCTGCTGAAGGTCCTTCAGCATCTTCCTCACAGAAGAAAAGCACACTTTTCCTTGGGAAGAGCCACATGCAGATCTGCACCCATACCAGAGCTCTGCTGCTACATCAGTGCCTATGAACCACTGCAGTCTGCCTCAAATGCAAAGGGATTGGGTTAACAGTAGGTGAGTGAGCATATCTGCACTGCAGCAGTAACCTATTCAGATAGAAATAACTGAAAATAGGTTTGGAAAATTGGAATTTCAGATGTTTAACTCAGATACAATAATGTTTAATAAAGAGAGACCCACATACTTGAATAAAACTGTGCAGGAAAATGCAGAAAGCTGAACAGCTACTGTGAAGACAGAAACAGTGGGAAAATCTTGAATGACAATAAATGCAGAATTTGCTTTTAAATTATTTTGAACGTTCTGTATTCTTTTTGTACAAAAATTTATTCCTCCTTATCTAAGGAAAGCAGTAGAGTGTATCAGGAGTACTTTTGATCCTAGAGTAGCAGAATATGAGTGAGAGGAAGGAAGTTCTATAGATGCTTAATCAATGTTATTGTATTGGGGCAGATATTAATATCTGAAAAGAGGATAACTTTTGTTTAAATTATAAATCAAAAATGTCACTGTGACAGAAGGAACCAATTCTTACATTTAAGACTCCTTCATTTTCAATTGAGCAGTTCTGTTAAACTTAGCAAACCTTTCACAGCCCATTTATTTTATTGTTCTGTTAAGCTCATGGCGTTTTTTTAAAGCAGTGGTTCAAATAGCCTTTTAAACTTTCTTAAATAGTGCATCAAGCCCATTTCTTAAGATTACCAACCATTTGCTGCTGTAAATTAGGTAATTCTGAAAGTCTATTTGCAATTTCATCCTAAAGAGATTTTTAGAAGTTTTAGAAAGAAAGCTTAAATAAAGCTCATACAGAATCAAGCACGAAGTTCATATGTACCCTATGTGCTGTGGGGTTTGGGAAATGACCTTGTGAAACCATGCTTAGTAACAAAAATAATGAAACTTGAATAAGGGGTCTTAAAGCAAAAAGTGAAACAAGCTTTAAGGGAGGTGAACAGGAAAGACAACAGGGAATCCTCAGCCCACTTTTCCGTAATTATGAATAAAGGAATATCAAAAAAATAATTCGGTTACCTTGTTTTCCTTGAATAGCACCTGATACTTAGAATCCCAGATGTATGAACTGAATGACACATTTATTTAAGTATCTGAAGTAAAATTTGCTTCCACTTCAGTATGCCAGTGAGGAACAGAAATATAAGTGTAACAACAATTAAGGATTTGTTGCCTATGTAACTGTTATAAAATAATCTGCCTAGAAGATTTTTCTAGTAGAGAGAAAATGTTTGTTCTGTCTAAGCTAAATCATATGCCTTACATTTTAAGGACTGAATACACAGCTGGGCAGGCCCTTAATCTGAAAGGTGGCAAGAAGAATCATTTGTAGGACTTGCAGAACTGCTGTCCACTTCCATTTTGTAGAACCCATAACAAATAGATTTGGGGAGCAATTTTACTTATTCTGCTCCAAAGCAAGAGCACTACATAGCTCATTCCTGGCAGGTGCTCGAACAGGGAAAGTGTGAAAGATCTACAGCTTCAGAGTTGTCTGTTCCCGTGCATTACAATCTTACTATTAGAACTAAATTATTAATCTAAATGTTCTTGGTTGATTTTTTTTTGAAGCCTCTTGATGATTTTCCTCTCTCTTTATAATTGTAAATAATGTTTTAACCCTCTCCTCTTGCAAGCAAGTACTTTTATGAATTTTATAACCTCAGACTTCTAATCTTCTAATCTCAGGAGCCCCAAATCTGTCTCCATTTGGTCAGCAAAGAAACAGACATACTCTGGCCACGCTACTAGAAAAAACTGTCTTCCAACTCTTAAGAACTATATTTTTAATTATAGTTATCAGAACTTAGCTATAAGAAAAAATTAAAGAACTGGCAAGCAGACGTTTGAAAAATAAGAAGGTTTGAGCAGTTAGCATGTAGTCTGGTCACAAATGATAATTAGTTCCATCTGTTCACCTGCACAGGGAGCTACATGGTAGGGAAGGTGCCACTCTTCTATTGCTCGGTTGTATCTTCATGTAGCTGCTTTGGAGAAATTCTGTATGAATTTGAGTTTTTAGACTGCTGCATTAGCAGCTGAATTGTACAGGAATCCTAAATTTAGACATGAACATTTAAGTTTTGGCAATCTGTTGCCTGGTAGAATCAGATAGAAGGAACTCAGAAAACAGTTTACGTAACCATCTTGCAGTATCACTATCTCCTAGCCTGCTTCTTAAGTCACCTTTGTTTTTACACAGTCTGAGTGTTTCCTCATTCGACAGCTTACTTAGAGAAGGAGGGTTTCATAAGGTAACATCTCAAAAGCTCTTTCCCCCAAACCATTTGCTCCTATGTCAGTTTCTGCCAAGTCATGTATTTATTACTACTTCCATTTCTAAACACAACCAAGAATATGCTGAAGCCCCTTCTAAAACATAGCAATCAACTACAAATGACCTGAGTACTGATTCTGGGGAATCGTCATTGCCTTTTACTTTTTTCAGGAAGTTCATAACACATTTCTTGCTGTTTTGCGCTGATGGAATGCCAAATATCAGATTATTTCCTCCATAATGAACAAATTCTTGTATTTGGGCCTGAATTACCAGCTTCCTCTGAGATTATTCTTTTTCTTTGTTTTAGCCTTCAAATAATGTTATTACCTACAACCTCAATTGACTAAACAAATACAATACAAGCTATAAAATTACTGTTCAGTTTAACATTTTCTCGCATGTATTTCTCATTTTCACAACTCTGACTGTAATAGACATCAGTTTTAAAAAGCAGACTAACTGCAACTATTTCTATTTGACAAACAGCCATACCAGACTTCCTCCAACTGTCTAGCAGTATGTGCTGCTTTGAGAACTGTAATGTACATATACATATTTCACTATGCATAGCTGCATGCATTAGGGTGAAAGAGAAGCTGATATTTATTGGTTCTTATTGTGCTTACCAAACCTCCTGCCATCATCTGCCTACAGCCCACCTTCACTCTCTGTCTTAATCCCCTGTAGCCCTTGAAATAACTCACTCTGCTTTTGGTTTTAGTGTGGCTAGCCCAAACTGAAAAGCAAGAAAAATGTGCTAAAGAGACTGTGTTTCTGTGTACCAAAGAAGAGGAATTGTTTGCACACAATCTTGAAAAGAAAAAACAGAGCTGCATGCATTGAAGTTTTTAGCAGTGCTTGCAACTAAAATATATATACCGGTTTTAGGAAGTGCAGTAATGTTAGTAATCCAAAACTGAAGTTGTTCTGAGAGCATCAAAAAGAAAAATTGAGGTATGAATGAGAAAAGTCATTCATATTTCCAGACTTCTTGAAACTAGGATTATGACAGAAGAAGCTAGCAGCCAAGCCTATTAAAATCACTGTTATTTTGAACAAAGTTTAGGATACTTAATCTAAATTATGCCTGTAATACAATTCTTCTTCATAATCCAAGTTCTGCTCTTGCCAGGTTTTATTTGCACTGGAAATATAAACCAAGTATTATCCACTGTAAATGCTCTTCTGTCCTTTGTTCTCTGAGTTTTTCACTCTGATAAGTTTCATAAAACAGCTACCATTGAAGACCTGTTATTCCTGGTATTCCATCTGATAAAACCCATTTTAACAGCAAAATTTAAAAGTGCTTGGATTGGGAATATTATATTATCTCTCAAAAAGAATGTAATTTAGCACCAAGTCCTAGGTCCCAAATTTCTTGGAATTCAGTTTTACTTCAGCAGGGCCCATTTTTTTTTTCCTTAAATGTGAAGGTTTGCAAAGGTTTTAGATCTATAGAGAGGTTGACGCATTGTCTGTCCTACAACCTCACATCGATCTTTGCTCTCTCTCTTCATTCAGTAAAATTCTCACTTTTAAAGAGCAAAAATGGAAAGTTCTTCTTAGCTGAAACTTTGGAGGCTGACTTCCAGAAGAAAAGCAGTCACTTGAAGCCTAATTGTTTTCACCCGACAGGATGAAGGTGTGAAATATGGAAAAAAACACACTCCTACTAGATTTAATCTAACTAGCAGTGCTAAAACCACCAAGGGGTGCAGCATGAGCTTCCACTTGGGCAAACAGTTGGCACTAACTACACAGGCTGCAAAGGTGGTTCTGTGTACTGCTATCTTGCCTTACTGCTGTGTTTCTCCCATGTTAGGAGGTTATCATTTCCACAGCTGTTTATGATACCTGTAAAGCTCTGTAATGTATCAGACAGGAAGACTGTACACAATGCTTTGCAACTGGTAATTGCCAGTCTGCATTTTGATCTTAAATATCAAAATAACTCCTACTATGCAACTCAGAAGATTTCTTTTCACCAAAGTTGAAACTGGGGCAAAAAGCTTTTATTAACCACTTTATTAAGCGGCTATGGAACAAAAAGGTGTTCATTATTTTGATTAAGTTTCTAAGTTTCAAGCACTAAGAAAAGAAAGATACATTTTCCATATACTTTCACATCCCTTCCTGGTTTCCCATCAATACGGGAAGTCCCTGGACCATATGCAGCACCACTGTAACTCAGAAGACTATTACTAGGAGAATTGCTTCTCTGTCTTTTCAAAGAGGTTAAATAAATATCATCCATCAAATTGATGCCAATGCGAGTCATTGCCAGTAATCTTGTGGGACACTTTAAATGTGGTTCCTAGAAGCAAAATAATTGCCTTCACTTCAGAAAGGAAGTAGTGGACAGAGAGTACTAACTTTCCCAAGATATACCCATAACTTTAGGAAGAGAGCTTGGTCATGGCACATACCAGAACTCATTTGTGACATGTGACAACGCAGCTGAGGGAAGCCTCAGGCAATGTGCTGCCCCAGGGAAGCTACAGCGTATTTCCAGCCCAGCTTTGCTGGTTCTTTATTCCACCACTTTATGTTTTTATTTCTTTTTATAGATTGATGAACCCATCTGAGAAAATACGATCATCCTGTTATGACTCACTTTATGTATATTTTATTCTCATTGATTTTTACTTTGTGAAAGATGAAGACATCTTTCTCTTTTCAATGTATTTTCTTTTTATCTCCATATACCTGTTTTCCTCTTATGACAAAATTCTTTCTTTCCTGGCATCCATCATTTCTGTATACTTTGAGTGCGATTTTTTACATTTATTTTGTCTTTTAATGTTCCTAGATATTAGCTTCCCCACGTTTATGACCCTTGGTCACAAAGTCACTTATCATAGAACCATAGAATATCCAGAGTTGTAAGGGATCCACAAGGATCATTCAGTTTCTCTTTCCTATCACAAAAGCCATTACCAGTTTTTATTAATCACATACACAAAATCAGATTCCCAATATATATGTTAAGGGAGGCTTATTTTGTAAGTTAGGATTTCTCTTTCACTAGTCAAAGTATTCAGTCTGAGTGAAGCTTAGCTCTCACAGTCACGACAGTCTTCGGCAATATCAGCATTTTCTTACTACTTTTGCTCCAGTGCCTTATAGTATGGATATTGGCCTTCACCTGTACATTTCAATTCTTTTCTTGCTGGCCCATACATATATTGTGAATGAGAAAAAGACAGAATGATAGAACAAGAAATGTTCTATCACTATAGATCTATGTTGCTGACATGCAAGACTTTATTATTCTAGAAATGATTTGCAACCTATGAAACTGTTCATAAAAGGCATCAAATGATTATTTATTTGTCAGAGATGGTTTCATAAATGTTGATAAACATTCACGAAGTCTGAGAAGTAATGCTTTGTGGTTGTTTTCTGTGGATTTTGTTGTCAATTGTCCGTAATGCACTCTCCAAGGTGAATGTTAATCCTTGGGAAATTCCTGTTTCCTCAATTATTCTTGCCTGATTGTGTAAAAGCCATTTAAAGCATGACACAGTTTGGAGCAGACTTTCTTAGCAGCTTTTTTTTTTTTTTAATTGAAGCAATGTTCTCCTGAACTTCCTCTAATTTTCCCTGAGGAAAACACACATGAATTCCTGCATATGATTAAGAAATTTGTGCATGTTTTCACAAATCTAAACATGTATGAATTTTTACTGATTAGCATGCAACGTGTTCTCACAGGGAACTAACATGGTTAGAAAAAGGTATGAAAATGCTTTCAAAGACAACAATGCCAGACATAATATGCATTTATTTCAGCCCTGATTTGCAACTGGGATGTTCATATGTCCTGTGTGTTTGTTCAGATGTAAACATCTGTGTGCCACTTTTGATACTTCCCCTTGGCTCTGAAATTGAAAATAACATTTAGGGGAAAAATGATAGCAGGCTAAAGAACAAACTTGTGTGTGTTTTTAGTATTTTCTCTCTGAAAACATGTAATGAGAGAAAAACAATACTAAAATCAAATGTTGAATTTTCCCATATTAGCTACTTATTTGAAGAAAAAAATCAGAAAGGTTTGCTTTCTGATTTTCTGTTATACTATTTTTACTCTGTTTAGGTAAAACAAAATGCTCAAGATGTATTAGTAAGGAAAATGATTACGCTGGGACAATCCAAGGAAATGCATCTGTACTTGTGGTTTCCTTAGGTCCAAAAATAGGAAAGGTTTTCATCTAAGCAGATAAGGCATTTCAGTTTGAGTTAAATGGGAGATCTCAATAGTAGTAACAATATTCTGTATATCATGAAATTATGTAAAGAGCAAACCAAAACAAATATAAATATTGTTATTAATACTAAAGTTTAAAATGAAACTTCAAATCTCTGCGTTTTGATTTGAAAGTCAGTAATTATGAAAATTTTCCTTGTATTTCCATTTTAAGTCAACATGATTTTATGTGATTTCTGAAAGCTTGTCACAAAATGTTTTGATGAAAATTTTCTGCTTGCCTCAGCTGAAAGAGATACTCATCCTGCAGGAATAAGAAATAAATCATACTGAATCACAGAATTGTAGGGGTTGGAAGGGACCTCAAGAGGTCTTCGGGTCCAACCCCCCTGCCAAAGCAGGTTCCCTACAGCAGGCTGCCCAGGTAGGCGTCCAGACAGGTCTTGAATATCTCCAGAGAAGGAGACTCCACAACCTCCCTGGGCAGCCTGCTCCAGTGCTCTGCCACCCTCACTGTGACGAAGTTCTTTTGCATGTTGGTGCAGAACTTCCTGTGCTCCATTTTTTGGCCAGTGCTCCTTGTCCTGTACCCACAGACCACTGAAAAGACCACTAAAGGTAAGGGCAAGCACACAAAATGTCAAAAACAACTGGCTTGGTTCACATTTTCAGGAATTTTAGCTCATCCAGTACAGAACAGGGATGATGCCAAACTGTTTGATACAATCTGAGTTTTTATTAGTTTTTATTATTTAACATTGAATATTATTTATAGTGCCTAGGGAAGTTTTCAGACTAAAAATGAAGGCTCTTTGTTTACTCAGAAAATATGTATCAAAGTAATGCAGATAATTAACATACATTGAATATCCCAGATTTCCTTTTGGGTGCTTTTTGTTCCAGACTTCTTTTCAAGTTCAATAAACTATTTTTATTGTCAAATTAAAAAAAAAAAATCATAAATTTCAGCTGTGGGCTTCTGGTGGGACAAGCTGTTATATGAGAGATGTTAGTGATATGAAACCAGCCATAAAAAATTTCTATATCTGTCAGTAGAACTTCTCCTCATTAGACTTCCCAAATGAGAAGTATCTTTCCTGGTAGGTTCCTTATAGCAGTAATGGCTGTTACTAAGTTCTTCTCACATCTTCTGGATTGTTTTATACTAGAGGCTATCTATTATTATTTAATGATGCCATGACTTAATTTTTCTGTGCTTTCAAACCTTTGGAAGACAGCTTGAGCTAAGACAAGAAAGGATGCATTTTGCTCTCTGCATTGCTCATGGACAGAGAAACAAGCAGGCTGAATTCAAAGATTTGGTGAGGGAACTGAAGTTGAACAGAAGTGTATTCAATAGTGTAAGTTATACTGGAGGAAAAACAATCATTCACTAAACCATTTTTTTTTTAATTTAGATACAGAGTTAGAGCTAGAACATAAGCTCAATTTCATCGTTCAATATTAGTACATGGCAGCTGATATCTTAAATATGTTTGCCAAATAGTTTACCCATTGAGATCTGCCCTTAAAGACAATTCAACCTCATCTGATGAGACAGGATCTCTGTTACAGCTGAATAAATCTGGTTAAAACCTGTTGAAGTTGACAGTATCACTCAGAATTGCAAGGGCTTATTCTATCACTTCTGCTAGTTCCAAAAGGCAAACTGGCACATAGTTAGCCACTAATTCTGAGGCTGACTGAACAAACAAATTCGTACTGTTATCTGATAGTTTTATGGTGCTTAGCAGTATCATATCACACATGGCTACATATTCTGCTTTCCTATTAATTATAAGTAGGAAAGCAAACACTGATGATACAAGTACTGATAAATGAAAACAGACACAAGTATCAGCCAAATCTTTGACTTGGAATTGTTACTTGAATTAACTCTTACTGTAGTGTCCTGGACTGTTAATTGAAGTCTCCTACCTAAAAGAGGTAGCTTTACCTGGTAACTAAGAGTTGTCTCTGTCGTGTATGTTTCTATTCCAGTGCCAGGCAGCAAAGCATCTGAGCTTCTGCCCTTTCTTTTGCTGTTAAAATGATACACAATGCAGTTCATCTAGTTATTTAATTAGGATTCTGTAAGCTGTCTAGCTTCTCCTATCACTGCTAGAAAATACCAAATATCTTTATTTGAAGTATTCATATGACCTGTAGTATTTTCATTTTAAATGTTGATTAAGTAATCTTGCACATAAAATGCTTAATAACTAGTCCCACTAAGGCCAAAACAAGATAGAGACTCTAGCATCACAAAAAAACTATATTTGGCTGTGGATCTATTTAACACAGTCCCAACACAGTATTAGTTCTGTATATTCACAATAACTCTTTTTAGAGACATTGTTTTAGAGAAACTTATGCCAGGCTAATTCACAATGTGTACTGCCTCCTTCCAGAAACACAGAGACACATAAATATTCTTCATGCACTCAATCAAGGCTGTGACCTGATCCTTAGGAGATGATCTGAGTACGTTAAATCACTGCAGTGAGCGGGGCTTCACAGAGACGTAGTAGTTGCCTTTTAATATTAGAGCTTTAGTCAGATGATGGCTTTAAAATAACAAAAGGAATCCCTTTGTTCCCTAAAATCCTTACCAGTACAAATGAAAACAGGCTGGTCTAGATCTGCAGGGCTTACCACCTTCTCAAATGACAGAAAATATAACGGAGAGAGAGAATAACTTTAAGTATTGCTTACTGTGAATAAAGTTGCAGGATATGTTCAGAAGCAACATGAGTAGTAGTAACATCTATTAATTAATAAGATAGCAGTAATCAAATATCTTACTGAGAATGAAAGATTGTCTCAATTGTCTCAATTAATGTATTTTATGACAAAGGGTAATTATATTTGTGTAAATATTATTTTATATGAGCTTTTTACCTTTACAGGAATAGTCACTCAGTTGCACAAATCTTTGTCTTCTTTATATCTATGGATATTAATCTGAAGCTTTATGTTGATGATTATAGCACCAAAAGAACAAAACTGAGACCAAGGCACCAGCCCTCCAAGGACTACACGCTCACTTGAAGAAGAGACAGGCTATGGGTCATAAAATGGACAATTTAAATTGACAAAGTAAACACCCAGGAGAAGCAGTGGCTTTCCTAGGTCACACAGCAGGTCAGCGCAATGTGTCTCCAGACTCAGTCATATTACGCACTCTGCCACTAGTTTTACTCAGCTCATCTTTATTAAACTGGGATTTAGTTATGCTAGACCTCCAGCTGTTTTTCGTACTTCTCCCAACTGCAGTTAAGTTGGAAATCTGACCTTGCTAATTATTTTCAGTTTGCACCTATGTGCTGGGAAGCATAAAGACACATGTTGTGATCCATGCATGCCTTTCTTTCTGCAGTATCTGTTGTTTTCCAGACTGATAGAAAACTGACAAATGGTTTTATTTAATATGAGCTTTATATGAGAATATATATGCTATTCTTTATATTTCTTTTTGTGCAAAATGAGTTGAAATAAAATAAAAGGTAACCAGGCACGTTACTGTCCTTAGTGTGGGTATAGTGAGCTTTATTCTCCTTATCATATTTTCACTGACAGGCTACTGTTTCCCAAAAGGTTTGATTAGGCTTTTAATTAACTTGAGCTGGAGGTGATGTGACCTCTAATTAAGTTTAATTTTGTTTCTCCTGGCAGTATAATAATGAACTTATTCAAATGAGACTCACAGATCCACAAACGCCAAACAAGTCAGCAACTCATAATGAAGGTTGAGAGTAAATGTGAAAAGGGTTTAAAAATAAGTTTTTAGTCTTCAGATTAATCTGGTTTTGTGAGCAGAAATTGAGTCAAATTCTCATCATATATATATGTCAGTACTCTGTACAAATCCTTGTAACTCCCCAATTAATATCAGTTGAGTAGCTGGCCTGCTAAATAATACAATGATGTTTCACAATGAAATTTCACTCATTTTGTAAAATCTACCTATGTCCATTTACTTTCTTTTAATACTTAAACTGGGTATAAATTTAGAAAATGCACGAGGAACTTTAATCTGCAATGCACAAAATCATAGGCAGAAAAGGAAAAATGAGAAATCCTCTTCTATTGGAAGTCTTAAAACCGTTGTCACTGCAGGTACCTGACAGCCAAGTGAGGCTGGCTGCCTACTTCATGGGCTCTGGAAATTGTGTCATTCACTAATGTATTTCTTTGTGCCAACTCTTTTTATGGTGATTATTTTCTCTATAATAGCGCCTAGGCATCCCAAGGAAAATGAAGCTCCCATGTTTCTGTGTAATGATTGACATTCTATACCTCAACAAATTTAAATTGTAGATAGATGTTATTTCTGAGCCAGATAGAAGGAACAAAATATTATTTTCAAGTGTGATGAAGATTGACTTTTCCAGGAGCACAATGAAGCCAGTGGAAGTTTGAGGAAAAGAACTTTTAGATCTTAGAGGAAAAGCCAAATTCTATATTACGAGATTATTCTTCCTTTTCTAATCTCTATTTAACAAGCCCCTAGGTTGTTTCAGGCAGGAAAAGAAGTTTATATAACAATTAACAGATCAATATTTCAGAGTTAATACAGATGTCTCCACAATAACATCTCCTGAATGATGAATATTATTTTGATTGTGATGCTGGAACTGAATGAAATTTAAGGAAAGATCATTAAAAGACTGGACATTTCACAGATTTTTTCCAAACTTGTATCCTTTTCTTTTCTTTTCTTGAAGACTTTTCACTTGCACTACCTTGCATGCACAAATACTTTCACTGGAAAAAAGGTCACAAAGTTTTGGTGTATTTTCAGTGTAAATTTCGTGTGTGTGATATTCTGCAAAATATTGGGTAGGACAAGTTCAGTTTTATGTGTAAGTCATTCTCTCTCCCCCTCCCCCCAAATGAATTTAGATAGTTCTCTTCAGTTAAACTCTTACAGGGTTTTTTCAAGTTCCATATTACAAAGAATGTAAATTAAGTTACCTTATACTTTAAACCAGCTAAAATACATAGAAGGTAGAATTATATGATAGAGAAGCACATTTAAATTCAGACTGCCCACCCTGCCCTCCACCCCCCACCCCACCCCACACACTTTTTTCTCTGCTGTTTAGGCTTAACGTTTGCCTTACTACTGCCTGGAGAATCCACATCTGGAAAGCTACCTGCTATCAGGTCTTTTAGCAAGGTTACCCTTTAATTAGTGCCCTAGAGAACTGTGAAACTATACTGCAGCTATTGTGTGTGTCACAAGCATGCTGTGATTTGACTAGTGTCTTTTCTGCAGACTTGATTTCTGGATACCTTTTAATATTTTTGTTCTTACAGCTGCTGCTATAAACTGCAATTGACTGCTTTTTAGATATTTGTATCATCATCTCATGGCAAGAAGCTGAATCTTTCACTGTTATTTTAAACTTTGATTTACATGTTAATTAATGTATGGACACGAGATGGTAGCCTGTCTGTGAGATCCAAATTAGTTCAATTAAATGTGGCTTCTTTTTACCTGCAAGCTGAGCAGAGAACACAGAGAACGCTCACCCTTGTGAGCTGACTGATACCTTGGGGGTTTGGGTGTTTGCACCTGCTGTCAGCCTGGCCACCTTGCAATGGCCCAGGGCCTTACCAGTCACCAGCCAAGAACAACAGCACAGCCTGAGGCGGGTTCCATGGCATGAATGAGACTGTAATAGAGGTGTGGAGTGACCAGAGTTAAAAGACCTTATTCCATGGTTAGTTCAAATGAAATGTTCTCTCAGTATGTCTTGAAAGACATGTTATATTTTGGGCAGCAGAAGTTTGGAAATATTTCAATAGGTAGTTCATGAAGGATTTTTGGCACGTTGAATTCTAGATGCTACCTTAGAAAGAAGACATTTTAAAGGGAAGAAAAAAATAAAGGTGTTTCTACAGAGCATGTAACATCTTGCTTTGAGGTAGCTGCTAAAGAAACTGGACAACTGAGTACAGCCTTATCTGGAAAAGAGGCTAGACGTGATTTCAGAGGTTTTTAAAGAAGGGGTGGGAGGTGGAGCTGGAATGGGAAAGAGTCAGAAAGTGGGGAAAATAAACTGTTTCTGAGGCAGTAAAAAGGAAAAGCCAATAGAGAAATTTTAAAAGGAGTGGCCAATCAAAAGAGCAGGTCTTATGAAGGCCTAGAAATAGAAATTAATGCTATTACATGGTCTACATAAATTAAGAGAGGAGACAAATCGCATCAGTATTTCTTTGAAGGCTGCAATGAGTTGAATGTAGTATCACGCATCCCTTTTTGCCTCAAGTCCTAAAACATTGACACAGTAACACTAGTCCCTTTGGGACTTCAGTTTATTGGGTATCTTTCACCAATTTAACAACTATTCAGCAAGTGAAAAAATAATCTTATCTGGAACAGAATAAAAGAATTGTTAACTTAAATTGACACTGAAAAATTAAGTTCTTTTTATAAAGTTAGATGGTTTGGTTGACTTGATTTGAATTGTGTATTTATGCACTGTCCTATTTTGGAGATACTTTTAATAAAGTTATTAGGATGTTATTATGTCAGTAGCTGTACATCATAATTTCTCTGCCACTGGAAAAGCAGCTACCAAAATAAAAACACGATTCCTAAAGCACAGCTTGTTGCATAAAGTAGTAAATCTAAGCTAATCATATTTGCATAATGTTGGAATTCCTTTAATCATTATTTTTTAAAAAAGAAATAAAAAAAACTTGCCTTTAAAAACTGTTCCACTCGTCCAGGCAATATAGCTGGGGCTATATTTTCTTGCTTCAAGATGATGTTATTTTTACTCTTCCACTGTGTTACTAAATGCTTTCTACCATAACATTTGACTCCTGGTTATTCAGAATAAACTACTGTGTACAGAATTATTTTTCTTTTTTTTGCAGAATATACATTTGTTATCTAGACAGCTGCAATAAAAGGACGTGTATTATGGAGACAAAATGCAAATAGAATTCTTTCGGTCTTTCAAAATAATTTCAGAGTACAAGAACAGGGAAAATATTTTGTCATTTAATAGAGTTACTTTGCTTGTGTCATGTCTCATTTTGCTTACTGTGCTTTGCTTACATAGTATGCTGCTGAGTGTTGTAGCACAAAGTATTTAAGATGCCTGTTATCCTAGTAAGCTGGCTGTTTGTTTTCAAAATGAAACAGAACTGGTGTATATTGATAACTTCTATTAAGCATTTGGAATGTCCTGAGGATAAATCTCGATAAGCCATAACAAGGTCCTATGCTTTTGCACTGAAAGTGAAAGAAATTATATTTTTGGAAAGGAAACCTTGAGTATGTCCAAATAGATGGAAAATTGATTTTGTTTGAAAAGATAATGTGCATGGACAAGCAATAAAAATTAGAGTTGTGCTACCCATAATCACTTTACAACAAAGGAATTTTCATTGTCTCTAAAATAGAACATACTACAAATTCATAAGTATTGCATTTTTGGCCTTGATTTCTGTTAAGTCCCTAAAATGCTTTAGAGCATCCTTTAATAAAATAGATAAAACCAGGATGCTATTATAAGAATAGACTTGTGCATCATACCACTTGATGCCAATATAAACAAAGCTATTAAAACAAACTTCCTAAAGCACAACTTCTTGCAAAGATATTGGTATGAAATATAAATAATAACATTTTAATTCTTACAACTAGATTGCTGAAGTCTTATCGCTCTTTTTAGGTACCTCAAGGGAGGCTGTAGCGAGGTGGGGGTTGGCCTGTTCTCCCACGTGCCTGGTGACAGGACGAGGGGGAATGGGCTTAAGTTGAGCCAGGGGAGTTTTAGGTTAGATGTTAGGAAGAACTTCTTCACTGAAAGGGTTGTTAGACATTGGAACAGGCTGCCCAGGGAAGTGGTGGAGTCACCATCCCTGGAAGTCTTCAAAAGACGTTTAGATGTAGAGCTTAGGGATATGGTTTAGTGGAGGGCTGTTAGCGTTAGGTTGGAGGTTGGACTCGATGACCTTGAGGTCTCTTCCAACCTAGAAATTCTGTGATTCTGTGATTCTGTGATTCTTCTGTGTGCTTTTAAAATATTAGCTCTGGTATTTACTCTGTTTTTAGTAAAGTTTTCCTTTATCTTCTAAATTTTTACAATTCCAAAGTTTCTTATAAAAATGTGTACCAACATAAGAAACTTAAATGTCATCCATTTGCTCTGTAAATTAGTGCACTAATTTACATTTGCTCTGTAAATTAGTGAGTGGGAGAACTCCCTCACTAGGGTCTTAATATTATGGACCATTCACACATGCATGATTTGTTTAGAATATTTAACTGTTGTGGACAACGGGTATTTAATTGCTCTGTTTCATTTCAAGAAAGGCTCAAAAGATGTGATTGAAAAGGGAGATCTAAAAAAGATGATTCAGAATTTGTGCTGCAGTGCTCTCTAGAGATTCTTTTATTCTCCACTGGCTTTAGAGGCAGTCTAGGGAAAGCAAAATTCAAATGTTGCACGAGCCTCCAGTTACATAGGGTAAAGGGAAAAAAATGAAAAAAATTTGTTATGGGGCAATTACATGTGCTGTTACTTGTTTTTTGAAGACTCTCTAAGCTGTACCATTTATTAAAATGTAAAAACGATGTAAGAATTAAAAGAAACTGGCATCAAAATTTAAAGCATTATTTCATGAGAACTGAAGTGAAACAACAGGCTATTTATTTTTTTCTAAAAATTAGAAAGATAAATTTTTCTTTCAATTCATTTCCTTCTCAGAGTTATGAAAAACAAAGTTTAATTATTTCAGATGCCATTCTAATGTTATTAGACTTTTTTTTTTTTCTTTTTCCCTTGGTACAGTGTGCTGTGCATGCAGTATGTTTAACATTTTAATAGAAGTAAATTGCATTCTGTAAACTGAATACCTCTGTGCTCTTTCATTGTGCTTAGTGTAGTGGCTTGCTATATGGCTTCTTGCTGTTTTCAGCCAAGCAAAGATGAACTACCTGAGCTTTAGAACACGAACTTTGATTCTGAGCTAAGTTTTGAAAGGTCAAATGTTAATTTTATTTTGGTATTTAGGAATCAGTGTCACAGACTTGTCATTGCTGGTAGGTGATCATGTGGTATGAGAATTATGACAGGCTTTTCAAACGGTACAATTGAAAAGAAACATTAATAAGTCTGTATTTAGTCAATGAGAGCAGCTGGTACAAGTAATCCCCTTCTATTAGTGATAATAGCTGATCGTTAATTGTTTGCACTGAAGTTATTTTTGCTATAGTGATATGGTTTCTGTTATGCATATCTAAGATTTTTATGACAGAATTAGAATTTAAGGAAGTAAGTGTCATTGCTGATTATCAGACCGTGATAAAATGTAATGTTACTTTGACATCATTTTTAATTTGTGATTGTTGAATTCTAACTGCTGCTCAGCAAAGCATGAGTGTGACATGACATCTGACTACTATTTCTCTTACTGATCCTATCTTTCTCTCTTTCTATTCTACCCCTCCCTGAGTAGAAGGGAAAGGGATCAAAAAAAGGCTATCTACTAAAGGAGAAATAAGCAAGTGCCAAAAGTTTAATAACAAGAATTGCTAACCCAGGGAAAGAGATTCTGGACAACTATTCATTGTGTTGTACAACATTACAGCTATCTCATATGCCTTGCTGATACAAACTACACATGCCATATTGGAAAAGAAACTTAACTGAGGTAGGAGTGGGTTTAATAAGAATGTTGAGAGCCACATTACAAAAACTACAGTAAGAAAACAAGGGATTACTTGAAGAAACTAAGCAAATTCGGGGCAATTGAAGTTGAACTGTACATTGTGTGTAATCACCCAGAGGTGCTATTGCTACTATGCAGGATTAACGATGGTTGCACTTGGTTTTTCAACTCTTGTGTGCTATAATCAGCTTGGCACAGAGATTTTTATTTATTTATTTATTTATTTATTTATTTATTTATTTATTTTTACTTTCTGGTTTTATGTCTGTAATTCTGACCTGTAATTCAAAATAAAGAATCATCACCTACTTTTATACACCTCTTTTTCCATAATCACAAATGAAATGAAACACAAGATTCTAATATTAGTGTCACATCCCTTCTGCATTTTTCCCCTTCAATTCCCAGGTCTTTACCAGCTGGAAATAGTAAAGCATGTTCATCTGTTGCCAGCTTGGTTTCCAGCAGGTATCAGGGAAGTGCTTAAGTGCTTAACTTTGCAGAACTACCTCCCTCTTCTAATTTCTACAATTGTTGTTCTGTTTGTCAAAAAACTTTGAAGCATGAAGAGAATTTACCTTCTTACAAAAAATGTGAGATGCCAGGAAGCCTTCTCCATATCTCTACACTTGCACATTTTACTGCCTTTTAAAATGTACCTCATTGTAAAACAATTCAGCACACCGTAGCTCAGCAATGTAGGTTATAGTTTCAAAGTGTGTCTCATCTTCTGACATGTTTATTTATTTTAGTTTGCATCCATGTCTGCTGAGGCATTATCAAAAATATTTTCCCATTTACTACTGGAAGGTATTTTTTCCTTTTACTTTTGTCTGTCCAAGTTGAGGACCATGCTGCTACATGGCTTATTATTAAGGCAGGCACAGGAGAAATGGTGGTACTTTGACAGCTGCCTCAGGTCCCTCAGACTTGATCCAAAATGACACACCGTATAGCAATAAAGGTAAAGGCTTCAGGTACACTGCCACTTTTTGTTCATAAGAAATGTTTTATCCAGGTAGAAAACAGAAAGTACACTTCTCTGTTCCTTTCTCAGCTGAGCAGATGTTTCTGCTTCATTTCATCGTTTAGTGTGCGCTTTTTCACCACTTTAAGACAGTGAACAGTATTAACTCCAATTTTATCTTATCCTTTGCATTATATGAAGTGGGAATTACTTAAAAATAATATTAATAATAAAAATCTTGTAATTCAAATGTAAACACCTCAGGCTTTTAACATCCAGTTTATCCTATTGACAGCAACAGGCACAATTTAGCAGCATGACAAGAAAATCCATTTTGCATCAGTGGTTGCTACTAGGAAATCCTGTCCCATTCCTGATTATGACAACAAAAAATCCTCTTTTGAGGGCATTCCTTGATTTCCAATTTAATGTAAATCTTTGTCTAAAAATTCTACAAGTACTTCTTTGTTTAAACAATATCATCACATTAATGTCAGCGGTATTAAGAGATTACTTTTGAATATGTAAAACCAAACATTTATAATTTGCTTTTCTTTGCTTGGAGTTCTTGATAATGTAATTGTTTCAAAGTTTCCATGAAAAAACAACAACAACAACCAAACAAACAAAAAACAGAACCAAAACCCTGCCCATTGAAAAAGTATTATTCTTACTCTTCTCCCCCCTCTGATCTCCCCCCCGCTTTTCATGCTTCGTTTTCAAGATGCAGCAAAATGGTTATAAACTTCTTTTAACTATGGTACTGTTTTTCATCTTTGTTTCTAATTTTGATTGCTAGTTCTTAATATCTGAAGCAGCCATAGTGTGATTAACAATAAGTAATGAGCAAACATTAATGCTTGAGTCCCAGCTATGCTCACATCATGTTTTTACTTAATCACAATTTATTTAAGACAAAATACATGTACTGTGGGAAAGTTTTAATGATTAAGTTTGACCTCAAGGGCTTTAGGTAGCAACAATCCTTTCCTTTCTCCCACAAAGAAGTAAAGTAAAATAGAAATCAGTTTGCAGTCTAAATTCCCCCAGCTTTTCAAATACAAACAATCTGTTTTCAGAACTTCATGGGGAAGATAACACAACTTCATTAGAAAAATAGGTATTACGAAGGTGCAAGTGTGTATATATGCATATCCATAGAAACACATAGCTGTGAGTGAACACATTTATGGGTACATGCACATGCATACACACACAAACAGTCCTACAAAGCTTCTGCATGTATACATATATTTTTGCTCACTGGATGCACCATTACCCCAGTCACGCTTCCTTCAGCCCCCAACCAAAGGCCTCTCTTTGCTTTCCCACTTCTGAAGGCACAAGTTGGGAGATGCTTCTTAAGTCTGGCAGTGAGCTGACAGAAGAGCTCTCAAAGCCCAAAGAGAAGTTGCTCACATATTAATCACTAAAGGACAATCCACTAACTCATGGAAAAAAAGGAGATTTAAAAAATATAAATTAAATTTGATATTAAAAGAGATATATGAGGCTAACCCAGGATTTCCGTATGCAGAGGTATGTATGTTATTGCTACCCTTCAAAGGTCAGAGGAATCAACTGCATAAGAAAGCAATAAAGTGTATCAGAAGACCATTTAACTAGCACGTGGTGGGCAGACAGGAATAGCTAGGAAATTTGTTACAAGTAAACATAGTTTGTGATATGTTAGAACTTAGGGAGGTTTTTATTATCTTTTGTCTGAAAAGATTTCCCCTTTCTCTGTTTGTACTACATACCTAGGATGTTATTTTCTGGATGGAAAAAGTCTGTATCATAAAAGCAAGGGCAGTACTCTCTCCTGTTATTTTAAGAAATGATTATAGCTCAAGGGAACAGCATCACATTGGATGATTAGTGTATGTAGGAAATTGATAGCTTAATTGAAAAGCTTCCATCTTTTTTGGTCAGTTAAAATTCAGCTGAACATTATCAGTAGACACATTACTGACCTTAAGATGAATTTCTGAGACAGTAAAAAGCATACCCACATAAAAATGTGAAATACTACTTTTTGGAGTAATTCACATTAAGGTATTTCATTTTAGTTTTTGTTTATTTTTTTTCATTATTAGATAGCTACTTTATTTGAACTCAGACTTACAGCAGTGAAGTAGGTGGTAAGAATCTTCCCTTACTGTCACAATTTTGTGCACAATATATGATAACTGTACTGATTTATTTTAACTTACCTCAAATTCTTAAGGCTCTGTTCAAAGAGATTGCCTCCAGGTTAAGTGCTGGAACATTAGTAGCTTATACAGGGGGAAAAAAAGATCTCCTTTTCTTAGATGGTCTTTGCCTCATACAGATACATTATTTTTGAAGTGCTTGTATTATTCTTAAGTCAGTGAAAGCTAGTTCATCTGCGATCGTTTAGTAAGGTACAATGATCATTTCCAAATTTATTTGTGGGGAAATCACACTGTGAATATGAAAGATCTGGCCCTACCTATGTAACATGCTAAAATGTTTAAGCTACAGTTAAATCGAACATTAAACATCTTGATTTAAATAGATCAACTTAAAAACAGTTTTTCATATTACTGCATATGTTTTCATATTGCAGTTTTCCTCTCCTTGCTATAGCATTATATTGAACTTCCAGCATTAATTTACTCACTTTTAGCTAAATGTACTCCTTTTTCTTCAAGTACTGAGGCTGCTTTATCAGAACACTTCACAAATAAGCACTCTGGAAAGTAATATATATATCACTAAGCCTGCTCTTTGGTATCCTAAATAGACTAAGCTTCTTAGATGCCTCCCTGTAAGGCATATTGTTATTTTCTCAGAATGTTCTTATACTTTATTCCTGAACCATATGGTTTTAGTCCTGTCATTGTGAATTTAACGTAAATGACAGTCAATTGGTATTTCAGTAATGAAGAGACTACTGGTTACTACCTGCTACTGCTCTTTCTACTACCCACTACTGGTCTTTCAGGCTGGTATTGAGGTAGCAATGAGAAGTCTGAGAGTGATCAAAAGGGACTCCAAGGCTTTGGGGCACCTACTTAAAGGATCAGGGGTGCAGGTTGTGTTTGCCTCTGTGCTCCGATAGGGGGGATAGATGCTGACCAGCGGGCTCACCACATTAACACATGGCTTCGGGACTGGTACAACCAGCAGAACTTTGGGTTTTTTGATCACGGGAAGGTCTACGTGACACCGGGCCTGCTGGCACCAGATGGGATGCGCCTCTCTCAGAGAGGGGTAAGGATTTTTGCTGAAGAGTTGGCAGGGCTGACAGAGCTTTAAGCTACTGTCGAAGGAGGAAGGGGATAAAACCAGGCATGCCAGTGATGAGCTAAGGGATGGTGCACTAGAATCAGGGGGACTGTGTGCCAGTGAGATCCTTCGGTCAACTCCACAAGGTGCTGTGTGTAGGGAGGCACATTTGAAGTGCTTCTACACAAATGCACACAGTATGAGGAATAAAATGGACGAGCTAGAAGTCTTGGCCCAGTCCCATAGCTACGACATTGTAAACCTGGTGGGATGAGTCCTGTGGCTGGTGTGCTGCAATAGATGGTTACAGGCTCTTCAGGAGGGACAGGCAGGGTAGGCGAGGTGGCGGGGTGGTGATGTATGTGAGGCAGGGGCTGGACTGTGTGGAACTTCAAGTTGGCGATGGCAAAGTTGACAGCCTCTGGGTAAGGATTAAGGAACGAACAAATAAAGGGGATGTCATAGTGGGAGTCTATTACAGACCACCCGGCCAGGACGACAATGCCGATGAATTATTCTTTGCAGAACTAAGAGATGCCTCGAGATCAACTCCCCTTGTCCTTACGGGGGATTTCAACTTGCCAGACGTCAACTGGGATCACCACATGGCTGACACAAACAAGTCCAGGAGGTTTGTAAAGCACCTAGATGATAACTTCTTGGTGCAGGTGCTAAGGGAGCCAACTAGAAAAGGTGTCCTCCTAAATCTGTTGCTGGAGAACAGAGAGGCTCTTGTGGGAGACGTGGCAATTGGCGGCTGTCTCTGCCCTAGTGACCATGAAGTGGCTGAGTTTAGAATTTGTGGTGACAGAAGGAAAACTGCCACCAAAGCTTCAGCCCTGAATACGGGGAAAGCAGACTTCAGGCTGCTCAGGGAACTAGTTAGCAAGGTCCCCTGGGAAACTGCTTTTGAAGGCACTGGTGTCCATCAGTGCTGGTCAGTCTTTAAGCACTGCCTCCTAAAAGCACGAGATCAGGCAATTCCAAAATATTGGAAGACAGGCAGGTGGGGCAGAAGGCTGGCCTGCCTGACCAGGGATCTTCTGCTGGAGCTTAGGTGAAAAAAGGAAGTGTACAGCTGCTGGAAGGAGGGTCAGGTGACAAGGAAGGAATACAGGGATGCTGTTTGTGTTTATAGGGAGAAAATTCATGTGGCCAAAGCCCAACTAGAGTTGAAGCTGGCCAAGTCTGTGGGAGACAATAAAAAGGTTGGTCACTAGTGCGGTCCCTCAAGGCTTCATTTTAGGGCCAGTCCTCTTCAAGGTTTTTATCAATGATTTGGATGTACGACTAGAAAGCGTTTTGAGCAAATTTGCCAACGATGTCAAACTTGGAGGCGTTGTGGACTCTGATGAGGATGGAAAGGCCCTGCAGAGAGATCTGGACAGATTGGAGAGCTGGGCAATCACCAACTGCATGAAGTATAACAAAAGCAAGTGCCGGGTCCTGCACCTGGGAAGGGGCAACCCTGGCTATACATACAGACTGTGTGATGAGATGCTGGAGAGCAGCCCTGCAGAGAGGGATCTGGGGATTGTGGTTGACAGCAAGTTGAATATGAGCCAGCAGTGTGCCCTGGCAGCCAGGAGGGCCAACCGTATCCTGGGGTGCATTGAGCACGGCATTGCTAGTCAGTCGAGGGAGGTGATTGTCCCGCTCTGCTCTGTGCTGGTGCGGTTTCACCTCGAGTACTGTGCACAGTTCTGGGCACCACAGTACAGGAAGGACATTAAACTGTTGGAGAGTGTCCAGAGGAGGGTGACAAAGATGGTGAAGGGCCTAGAGGGGAAGACATATAAGGAGCAGCTGAGGTCACTGGGCCTGTTCAGTCTGGAGAAGAGGAGGCTGAGGGGGGACCTCATCGCGGTCTACAACTTCGTTGCGAGGGGGAGTGGAGAGGCAGGTGACCTGTTCTCCGTAATCACCAGTGATAGGACCTGTGGGAATGGTGTTAAGCTGAGGCAGGGGAAGTTTAGGCTTGACATCAGGAAGAGGTTCTTCACCTAGAGGGTGGTTGCACATTGGAACAGGCTCCCCAGTGAAGTAGTCACTGCACCAAGCCTGTTCAAATTTAAAAAGCGATTGGACTGTGCACTTAGTCATATGGTATAAACTTTTGTGTAGACCTGTGCAGTGCCAGGAGCTGGACCCGATGATCCTTAAGGGTCCCCTCCAACTAGGGATATTCTATGATTCTATGATTCTACTGACCAATAGAGGGAAAGACATTTGACCAAGCACTAATTGTAAAAAGGAGGTGACATGACTTGTGAAATGTTGTCAAATAGTGTACCAAAACTAGAAATAAATAATTCTCAGTGAACTTTCAAGCATTTTGTTCATCTCTCTGTTTTGTTGTTGTTTTTTGTTTGTTTTTTACTTAAAAATCAATACTTAGGATTACTTAGGAGTTGACTGAGGTAACACCAATCATCATGTTTTAACGTTCTATTAGCTGACTTTGTTGTCAGCCACCTAGTCTCTGACTCCTCCTGTGGAATTTATTCCCACAACATATGGTAGAGACCAGCAATACAAATGGTGTTGTTGGAAGCTAGGACTTTTACCAGGAGAAGGAACACTTTATATACAACTTCTGCAATTTTATTTTTTTTTCTGCTATTGCAGGTAAGTACTGCAGATAAGGCTCTGCAGGTAGTTGATCTGATTCAGAAGGGCCCTTTTACAAATTTGTATTCACAGTAACTCTTAGATTTATGATCTGTGTGTTCCTCTGGTGTCCTGTGAGGTTACTTTCACTATTTTGATTCTGCTATTATATGTCATCTAATGTTATACTTTAGTTTTCACAACTGGATTTCGCCATGTTATCTCATTTCAACTTCTCCCCTAGGCCTGATCTTTGTCATAAGAACTACAGTTTTGTATTGCTATACAAGTCAGAACAAATTTTATTAAAGCTAGCTGTAGCATCATAATAATGAACTTCCTAAACAGTAAATTATACCAAAGCATTTTTGTTTGTTTTCTCTTTGATTTTTTTTTTTTTTTTCTGTGTGTATAACCACAACTAAATTTTGGCTGATCAGGAAATTCCATCACTGAAAGTGGTTTCTTTTTCCACATTCCTAAATCTGTGATTAATCCTTTTTTTTTTTGTTTGTTATCAGTTTATCTGATCAGTGGATAGTTACATAATGTCCTCCCACTGATCAAACCTCCCATGAAAACAGTTACGTTTGTGGTTAGATACTGGTGTCATCCTCCTAGGACAGCTTACACAGAAGGAAAATTCTTGCTGTTGTAGCAGGAGGATGTTGTGAGGCTCCATAATGTATCAGACCAGGACTTCCAGGCAGCCATATTGTTATCTGAAAAGAAAATTTCACCTTGAAACGTTAGTTCTATCATTCTTTTTATCATAAAGCACTAAACAAAATCAATTCTAGGTATAGAAAGAATTTACTTCCTCCAAACTGAGAAATGTACTCTGCCATATGATCCAGATCCACCAGACTATAAAAAGGCCTTGCAGTCAATATTCTTCCTTAAAACCAGAATTTGCCTATCTGATTGAGACACTTGCTTGATTCCTACTTTGAACGTTTTAGTTTGATAGTTACAAAGAGAGGCCTCTAATCTATACTGTTCAGCTGCCAAGATAGCCTTACTTCTGAGAGTGGTGGTTAGATGAAACATGAACCCCTTTTTCAATATTCCAACCAGCTTCCTATTTTTGGTTTTATTACATTCATATTTCTTATCCTGTTTTTTTGTGTTTTTTTGTGTTTTTTTTTTTTTTCCCCCCTTCCTTTTTCCAGTGCCTTCCTCCAGACCTCACTATTGCAGGTCTTCATCTAAGTTACTTCTGTGTTCCCACTTCAACATAGTCTTGTGACTGGAAAGGCTTCTCCCACTTTATGACAGCCTAATAATACAAACTGTAAATTCAGAAGGGTTTGTCTGTCTTCTAAAAGATTCATTGGCATATGTTCAGTATTTAAGATCTCATGCCACAGATAAAACATACAAATCAACCTGGGAAAAGACTGAAAATAGTTAATAACCACTGTGTTTAAAATATGACATTTTAAAATCATCATTCTTACTTGACATGGCTAGTTCATTAGGCAGTAAGAGCCCAAAGTAAGTTTTCAGAAACAACTTACTATTTAGAATGTGTAAGAAATGCAACATATTTAGAAGCACTGTTAATTTTTACAAGACCCTATATCTGAGTGTTCAATTCTTTCAAATAATTTTGATATAATTACTGACCAAAACAAAGTATGATTCAGTGCCAGTTTTCAGGAGATGCATAAGGTACACTAAACTTGTATTCATGTAAAACTCCCTTGCTCAGACATGGAATGTAATATTGCTGTTTGCTGTATAACATGAAGAACACTTACAGAGTTCAGATAGGTTAACTTATAAAAAGATCAGCTCAAATAAAGGCAGTGAAGCACTCGTGCATAGTCTCAATTCAGTATTTTATTTCCAGTAATAAGACACAATTAAAGATATGACCCTGTAAAAAGTAAAATATTGCAATGTCAAGCTTGGCAGAACAGCAAGCAGGGCATCCCGGTCATCATAATGCAAATATATATGAGCTTAAGGTTTTCATACTGCAGAAGTAGTCATCCTGTCAAACACTGTGCTTGTAGAGAGCAACAATTAATTGCCAATATGATAATAACCCCTACTATTTTTCTGAAAGAAAAATTTCCTAAGTCTCTCAGTCATATCTCGAAGTGTAACAGAAATTTACCATACTGTATGTAAATCTCTTTTCAACCTGGGAATAAAAGAAATGAAGTATGAACATAGCTGCAATGCACCAGCTCTACTATTGGTGGTTTGGTTTTGTACTTTTCTATAGCAACTCATTCATAAGGCACTAATTCAGGCATTTCCCAGAAAGTAGCTGGCAAGTCTTCTAATCATGAGTGTGGAAGCACAGACAGGACAGACTTCCAAGTCCCAGCCTGAACACTCAGATGAAAAAAGTCTTGATGTGCACATTTCAACAAAGGTGTTATGATATTTGGAAGGAGGAGTGGTAGGAAAAAGAACTTGCTGGATACACATTATAACATCTGGCTTGGGAAACAAGTATACTTTGAACAGGCAGTTATCTTGAGAAGCCTCTCTCATGTCCTTGATGAAAGAGTAGTTTTGTTTGTAAATATATGCTCAGAAATCTGATGTTTCTGGTGGCTACTGGTATTGTGTACCCAGATGGACTGAGGAGTAAGTCTTATTAAATCATATATAGCTCTTCTACTGTTCAGGTAAAGGACGAAAATCCTGTAGATGAGATGATGTTCCTTTCACCCATGCTGTCCAGTAGGCAAGATTCCAGCATGAAGAGGAGCACCCTGAACACAACCTGGTATCTCTGTATATTGAATCATCAGAAGCACTGTCTTCCTCTTAACTTTCTACAAAAAACAACTCTTAGAAAAGAAGAAAGGTGTACTTGAACACCAGTTTACTAGCTTAATATGTAAGATTTTGTTGGGGCTGAGGAAGAAAGATAAAGGTTATATACAGCCTGGTAAAAAACAGGATAACCTAGACAAGATACTAAAGGATACCCATTGTCTGGTAAAGAAGGTAGGATGAATAAAGTATCATGAAACCTCATTAAAACATTCTTGTTGGGAATATGCATCAAATTTGTTTCCATATTTTTAGACAAGGGAAAGAAAATAACAAATTAACAATCAATGCAGAAATAAGTCTGACACTCAATAAGCAGTTAAAGTAGAAGTTACAGATATTAGGGTTGTTAAAGTATTTATATCATGACAGTGGCAATACTTAGAAGGAAAGTAAAGTACTAAGCAGAGAGGACAGCTCCTGATTAGCATCACTTGAGTTAAATACATGTAGTTCTCAACTTACATCTGCCCTTCTGCTACCAAGAAGCAAACTGGACTTTTGTCTCTGACCTCCTTTCAGTAAGGTGTTCTTTCCTGCTGAGGATTCCCATTTTATGCCTTTCAAGAGCAATTCAATGTATTTTTTCCTTGCCTGTAGGAGTCCTTATTTGATCCTGTAGTGCCTAGCCACTGAAACACTACTGAAATCTACTTCAAGACACTGGAGAAAGAAAAGATGAACAAGATGTATCTAAGGAAGATGTAACAAGTGAAACGCTGAGGGGGGACTCAATTGCCATTGCTATGCCTGTGGCATCCTGACTTGTCTCCAGCTGCTTTCTCAACAGTGAACACGTCTTTTTGTTTTGTGTCATATCTTCTAGCCTCGTTATGGTCTCTTGGACACAGTAACGCATCTCAAATGACACAAGACACTTATGAACATATACCTGAGCCCTATTCATTATGTCTTCAAGAGAATTTTGTATTCAAGAGGGATTCTCAAGGTACAGAATGTGTAAGAAACCTTTGCTTGTGCACCAGTTCTTCCAGCTTTAAGAATTAGGCATTTAGAGTAAAGTGAATTTTAAAAAATCCACATGAATTTCTTGGGCAATTCTTTGACTTTTCAGTATAGGATTACAGCAACTGCCTGGTTAGTGAGGGTTTCATCTGAGTTTTTACTCAGATGTGTGGTTTCTTATATTAAATTTGCCAAAAAATAACTACTATACTGTAGTAAACAAGCCTAAAAAATGGACTGAGAAATAATGCTAACTGGGCCCTACTTCTCTAGTCAAGGGTATATCCAGAATCATTATTTTGCATAAAGAAATTCACATATCCAATGTAATTTAATTTTCCAGGGAAAGTCAGTTCTGTGACCTAGATAGTAATAAACAGAACCCTGTGCATGCATTAGCCTCTGAACAACAATTAAGGCCACAATAAATTTTGCACTTACGGAGAAACTGAATCTACTGTTTCTCATTAAAAATTCAGACTTCATACTGGAGGCTGGCATGGGGGGGGGGGGGGGGGGAGAAGAGGGGAGTGACACTTTTTTTTTTTTCTTTTTAATATGTAGAAGTGTAATAGGAGACAGAGCTTTGTACAGCACAGAATTTCATTAATACCAGTACTCTGCACTTTTTGCTCAGGGCTGTTGCATCTATTCACTCGGGATCCTGAGCAATGGTGCCAGAATAGTGCCATACAGAAAAACCAGGTGTACTCGATATATTCCTTTAATATTGCTCAACATTAGATGCTATGTGTTACAAATTCTGAGTCAATTTAGCTTTATAAGATCTATTTATGGGGTTAATAAAAGGCAAGCAAACAGCACTGGGTGTGCGGGAAGTCTGTGCTCCTCCAACACACGCACACGTTACATCAGGTGGCTGGTTTTTATGCTCCTAGGCTAATACATATTCATTGCTACTTCTAGAAAAGGCAGAGTTATTATAATTAGTTCCTGGAATCCGAACCCTCCCACTGGCGCATGCATATCAGTCTCCGGTGGTCCCTCTGGGGGTCTCTCGTGATGAAGGCTTGTAGTCTTCCTCCCAGGCTTTGTCCTTCTCCTTCTCCTTTGTCCATCTTGGCCGGATGTCAGAGACTTGCGCAGCGTCCCATGCAAGCTTTGTCTTTTAATTGTCCTTCAGCTTCCCCTTTCTCCTTAATCTCTTGGCTGGATATCAGAGACTTGCATAGTGTCCCATGCAATAGTCACAATCGTTAGCAGTTATTCTGAAACCCCTTTGCTCTCTTATCCCCAGATATCAGAGACTCAAGCCCTCTATTGACACAAATTGCTGGAACATTCCTTACATATGGAATGTGTACAACAAAATAAATGAAACATGATCGTGGTTCAGGCAGCACTATCTGCCATTCTCACCTCCGCTCTAGCAGGTGTAGAAATGTCCAGAGTGGTTTGCTGCCTGTGGGATATGGCTCCACTAAGCGGGCATCAGCCATGGAGAGGAGAAGCCCAGAGGTACAGGCTGTTCTGAAGCTTAGCTCTTACCCCACTAAAATGTAATTTTCACTTAGGCAGTGATCTTTTCTACTGGACATGAGTATGTTTTAATAAGCAGGGAACAATCAATCATGCAACCTCTTTATGAAGGAAATTCCGTATTTGGAGGGAAAAACTCCTCCTATATAACGCTATTATGCTTAGTTTAATCATCTGGTTACTCATTCTGAGGGATCATTTCTCACATTTTATGGAGAGGAAGGGGATAAATAAGCTTATGTGAGGAAGGTTTATTCTAGTAAGACACTTGTGTCTATTTTTCTTGTGCTATATTGTTTCAAACACTTTCAAAGATAACATAAGAAGGTGAAAATTAACACTGACTGTATAGGACTACTCAGAAACGTAAACTACATTTATATTTGCTGTACATATATGTTATTAAATATATAGTATAAAATTTAATTAATAATTTCAAGGTGAAAACAAAAAGACAGATCATCCTCCTTTACTCCCCCCCCCCCCCTTAGAATATAGTGATCTGGGATGCAATGATATCTCTAAAACAAAAAAATTTGTGAATTATTTATCTTCTTGTCTCTTATTTATGTCCTTAAGCTATACCCCCTCAAAATGTTATAGCTGTTGATCTGGTGTTTACTGAGCTAGTAATACTATTTCATAGATATAGCCTGTGATTAGAAATGGAGCAATTCCCATGTAGTAAATGCTTTTTGAAATTTATTATTCTGCTTACTTCCAGAAGCAATGAAAATTTCATTATGCAAAGTCAATTTACCTAAACAAGCTCAAAGGAAAGGACTTTGCAGGTGAACTGAAATCCTACCTTTGTGTTTCAAAATTCAAAGGGACAAACTGATGTTTCATAGACTAACAGACCAATGCAAATGATTTTCTCCATTGCTGATTCTTGACTAAGAAATCCTGAAAAAAGAACTCTAACACTCAGTGTTTAATCTGCTTCTGTGTCTGTGCAGCTCACTATTAACAAACATAGAGCTGAAAAAAATGGAACCTAAAAGGAGAGAAGGAAAAAGCATGCCTAAATGTTTTTGAAGCTACCCATTTCTAAAAGCCAGTGAAAATCCATCTTATGGATCCACATGACAGGAGATCAGTTTTATCCATTCAGAGCACATGGTGTTTGGTATTCATTAATGATTTTATGACAAATCAGATACATTTTCATCTGCAGTATAAATGCATCACTGAAGGTTTCATTTCTCAAAAAAAGCATATAGAGTATGAGGATCTAAATTTAAGTTTGATTTTTGTTGTTGCTGTTTGCCAGGAACCCTTTGTGCATTTCATTTAAAATGCATTCATATTTGAAATGACTTATCTCAGGAAAGAAGCATCTTTAGAAGCTTTCTTTGCCAACAGCCTGATCTGACACCAGAGAGCACAGTTTTTATGGTAGTTTAATCCTCCATCTTCCAAACACATTATACTTAATCTCCTAAAAAGGCCTCATGGCTTTTAAACTCAGCATGTGGTGAGCAGTCAGTAAAAGTGGTCATACTGTATAATGTTAAGCTTGGGACAGTTTTAACATGGAAAGAAAAGGAATATGAGGGCTTGCAATGGTCACAGTGCTATGACTGTGACACATCTACTTTATTGTTGATTCAGTTACTCATGATTTTTGGCAAAAAAAAAGTGATGCTGCCTCAAGAAGTAAATAAATGTACAAAAATACAAAAATGTACAATTTATCTTCTTGTTGAAGATAAATTGTCAGTTAACAAAAGACACAAGGAAGAGAACAGATAAGCTTAATTTTACAACCTGTATTCAGGGGCAAATCCTTACTTATATGAATACAGTCACTGAATTCACATGTGAATAAAAATACAGAATGTTAGAAATCTTATTCTGAAATACTTGCTTTCCACTGAAGTATCATATAAAGAAGTACTTATGTACTTGTTAAAATCAGCTTAAAAAGTACTTATATATTAGATATAGTTATATCAAGCACTGTTGAGCAAGACAGAATCTGCATTTGAAGAGTTACACAGGCATTTAATTGGCTTCAGAATCTCACGAGTAAAATTACAGAAGCTGTTATTATCAAGGGAACAGAACAAAAAGAGATATCATATCCCAAATTGTTAAAATTATAGGTTTAGTTGTTCCTCTAAGGCTGCTTCACTGCAGCTATACTATTCCAAAGCATGTACAAAAGACAAAGCATTAGATCAAGGTAGCATATATTAGAACAGATTAAAATAAAATAAAATAAAATAAAATAAAATAAAATAAAATAAAATAAAATAAAATAAAATAAAACAAAACAAAACAAAACAAAACAAAACAAAACAAAACTACAACATTAGACAAGTACTTCTCCAAGTCTGAAATACAAAAGCAGACTTCAGAACAAATTCCAAGTCCAGAGTTTAGTTGTCAAAATATAGTTGTATATCTATCAGTTTGCCCACCTTTGACAGGAAAGCTTTTAACCTCATATGAAAATGCAGAGATTCCCAAGTTGCATAGTTTCTGATTTTCTCCTGTAATAACACCATCTGGTAGCTTACCTACATACAGGGTCTCAGGTCACAAAGGAAGCATTACTGATTTTCAGCAGTGAAACAAAACATTGATATACAATAGAAAGCATCGCGGCACCTCATGGAAAGTTAAACTCGATAAACTACACCTTCCATTATACATTTCTTTTGGTATTCCTTGAAAGAAAAAACAATGTGCACTGCGCTATCTTCACATTGAGTTCTAGGCCAAATTTGTTATGAAGCTGTGCTTGTTCAAAAAAGTTCAGTAAAACCACTTAACTGCTTTGCAGCAGGAACTTCAAGCCTTGCCTCCTTTCCTTATATTAGTTAAAAAAAGAAAATAAAATCCATTGCGGATTGGTATAGCTATGAATACATACACAGACACAACATATTCATAAACTTAATCAAGAAATAAATAATAAGGCACAATAATTTTCCATCCCAGATACATTAGAAATAGAAGAATTTTGACAAGTAGCGGCACATATTTAAGCACCTTCCCTCTGTGAGTTTAGAAAGATGAAGGCTTATTTGTAAACTTCTGCTTATTTCTATGCCATTTAATATGAATATTTTCTACTTTAAATAAGATTGTTGTTCATATGTGTGTTTTAATGAAACTTCAGGCTACATGCAAATCTCTTTGTGTTTTTGGTTTAATTCAGAATCCTGGCTGATTTGGCATACTGTCACAGAGAATTTCAATGACTATATTAGCCATGTTTTGGACTGAGAAAAAATAAAATAAAATAAAATAAAAAAATAAAATATTTTTTTTTATCAGCTTAACAATAGTCAAAACTGTAATTTTAAAGGTGATAAAATCATAAGCAGATTTTACTGATATTTAAGGCAAAAACTAGAATACCCACTTCTCTGGGTAAGGGGTGTAAAGATTTTGTGCATGACAAATTTATAGGACATTTGTGCCCATTTTTCATCGCAAATGTCAGCAAAAACATCCTTTGAAGATGAGATGCTGAATTAAAAAAGCTGGAAAAATGGAATCCTAGGTAGTCAGATTTAAAATACTATAATAGTACATACTAGATGAAGCTGCTGTTAGGTGCCTTCCAGGAAGCAATCAGTGCACTTTCACAACAGTATGATCATATGGGAAGACCATTGACTGTGTCCTGGTTTCAGTTAGAACAGAAGTTTCAGATAGAACAGAATTAATTTTCTTCCTAGTAGCTGGTGGAATGCTGTGTTTTGGCTTAGGAGGAGAAGAGTGCTGATAACACCCCAATGTTTTAATTGTTGCAGAGCAGTGCTCATACCAAGCCAAGGACATCTCAGCCTTTTGCTCTGTCCTGCCAACAGGCAGGCTGGGGGTGCAGTAAGAGCTGGGAGGGGACAGACCCAGGACAGGTGACCCAAACTAGCCAAAGGGGTATTCCATACCATCTGACATCATGCTAAACAATATATAGGGGTGGCTAGCCGGGGGGAGGGGGCCGGACTGCTCGGTTAGGCTGGGCATCGGTCAGCGGGTGGTGAGCAATTGCATTGTGCATCACTTGTTTGTACATATTATTATTATTATTTTCCTATTATCACCATTGCATTATTATTATTATTGTTATTATTACTTTTGTTATTATTATTTTCCCGTCTTATTAAACTGTCTTTATCTCAACTCACGGGCTTCACTTTCCATTTCTCTCCCCCGTCCCAGAGAGGGAGGGGGAGGGTGAGCGAACGGCTGCGTGGTGTTTAGCTGCCAGCCGGGTTAAACCACGACAGTCTTTTTGGCACCCAATGGGGGGCCCAAAAGGTTGAGATAACGGCAGATCTGACCAGAGTGTGTTAAACTAAAATTGGTGTAAGTATTAGACCTGCTTAATAGTCACTTGTCATAATGCTGATTGCTTTAATCTCAACTCTGCTGCGCCTGTTTTCCAAATTGAGTATTATAGTACATTATTTTCCGTATTTGCTCTCTGTCATGTTATTTATCCTCTCCGGGCCCTGGTTTCAGATCATTATGGTACTGAGTGTTGTAGCAATGGCTCATGAGACGATGAGATATCTGGTCATGACTCTAACTTGGTATTTGTACTCAGTAACATTGTCGACTCTGTATTTTGGAAACTGTATCTTGGAAACTATTAGCAATTATATCTATTGTTTTTTTCATTAGGGAGTCAATCTGTGGAGGGGAAAGGGGAAGATATTTTTTCTTACTTGATTACTCTCCCTTTCTCCTTCACCACCCCTATATCCTCCTGGATCACTCTGCCTTCCTCCTTCACCACCCTCTTACCCTCCGAGCTTGTTACAATAGCTCTCCAAGATATTGAATATTCTTGGGATACTCAGACCAGCATAGTCTTGTTGTTCTGCCTCCTGAATGCACTTCAGATTCTGCTTAAAGTTAAACAACTACTTAGGAAGCTCATCCGCAGATCTGCCCGGAGGCAGTATAGTTGTGGGTGGCAGGGAGTATGGGAGGATATGGGCAGGCATCTAGAGCAGTTGGCACCCCCAGTGTTTTGGAAATTCACCCCTGAACAACTGCAAAATCCTCAAAAACTGGCAGAATGCTTGAGAAAAAGGTGTCATGATTCTGGCAGTTCCAAAGTAACACAAATCATTGTAACATGCTGGGGCCGGGCTCATGCCTATCGAGCTGCCATTGATACTGCTATCAACTTAGTGACAGACCCTGCGGCCACTCCAAGCCCTGTGACAGATCCAACGGCCACTGTGACCCCTACAGTGGACTCTGCAGCCGCTCCAGTCCCAGCTCCTGCAGCCGCTCCAGCCCCAGCTCCTGCAGCCGCTCCAGTCCCAGCTCCTGCAGCCACTTCAGTCCCAGCTCCTGCAGCCGCTCCAGTCCCAGCTCCTGCAACTGCTCCAACTCTAGTTCCTGCAGCTGCTCCAGCTCCTGTGGCTGGGTCAGAGAAAAGAGCTGTAGCAGTGCAAGTTGACCCTGCAGAGGGTATTCCAACCTCTGTGGCAGACCCTGTAACAAGGTCAGAGAAACGAGCTGTAGCAGTGCAAGTTGACCCTGCAGAGGGTATTCCAACCTCTGTGGCAGACCCTGTAACAAGGTCAGAGAAACGAGCAGTAGCAGTGCAAGCTGCCCCTGTAGAGAAGGTGAAAAAATGGTATAGAGATTCAGGTCGTTTAGAACGCAGAGAGTCTTCTGCCAAATCTAGGTATAGAGACAACGGAGACGACGATGACGCTGGGCCATCAAGGGTTCAGGAGGAGGAAGATGAGGATGCTGAAAAATCAACAGTAACTACCCGAAGCCTAAACGAGCGTGAGTTACGAGATGTGCGGAAAGATTTTGGTCGCTGTATAGGTGAGCAGCTTGTCACCTGGCTGCTCCGATGCTGGGACACTGGAGCCAATTGTGTGGAATTAGACGGCAGGGAAGCCAAGCGACTGGGATCCCTTGCTAGAGACGCAGGCATTGACAAAGCAATTGCAGATGGAGCACAATCTCACAGCCTCTGGAGGCGTCTCCTCTCAGCTGTGAGGGAAAGGTATCTTCAAGGAAGAACTTTTATGTCTACCAGGCAAGTGGACCACTATGGAGAAGGGAATCCAGTACCTGAGAGAATTAGCCGTACGGGAAGTGATTTATGAGGATCCAGACCTCAGACAAACATCCAAAGATCCAGATGAAGTCAGGTGTACACGACCCATGTGGCGGAAGCTTGTACGGAGTGCACCATCATCATATGCCAGCTCATTGGCAATAATGGCCTGGAAAGAGGATGAGGAACCCACAGTGGATGAAGTGGCTAAACAACTCCGGCAGTACGAAGAAAGTCTCTCCTCTTCCTTACAGGCCTGCGTCTCAGCTGTGGAGAAACTTTCTGAAGAGTTCCACCAACTTAAAGAGAATCTATCTTCTTCCCCACCTGAACCAACCAGTGTCCAACGACTGAAAGAGAACACCTGGGAGAAACTTTCTGAAAAGGTTCACCAACTTGAAGAGAGATTATTCTCCTCCGCACCTGTACAAAGCAGTGTCTCAGCTATCAGGGGTAGGCGTTTATCCACACAAGGAAGACGATATGGTGGGTACTCACCCCGTGCCACCCTGTGGTTTTACTTACGAGACCATGGAGACGACATGAGAAAATGGGATGGAAAATCTACCGCGACCCTAGAGGCACGGGTACGTGAGTTGCAAAAGAAAACAATCAAGAAAAAGGGATTCTCTGAAAAGTTTGCTGCTCCAACTTCCAGCAGATAGTCCTTCAAACACAGAAACGAAGAAGATTCTGACCAGGATTAGGGAGGCCCTGCCTCCAGCCAGGGGGAGGAAAGGGACAATCGAGTTTATTGGACTGTGTGGATTCGATGGCCTGGCACGTCAGACGCACAGAAGTATAAGGCTTTAGTAGACACCGGTGCACAATGTACTATAATGCCATCGAGCTATAAAGGACCAGAGCCCATCTATATTTGTGGAGTGACAGGGGGATCTCAGCAGTTGACTGTATTGGAGGCTGAAGTGAGTCTGACTGGGAATGAGTGGGAAAAGCACCGCATTGTGACTGGCCCGGATGCTCCATGTATCCTTGGCATAGACTATCTTAGAAGAGGATATTGCAAGGACCCAAAAGGGTTCTGGTGGGCTTTTGGTATAGCTGCCTTAGAGACAGAGGGCATTAAACAATTATCTACCTTGCCTGGTCTCTCAGAGGACCCCTCTGTTGTGGGGTTGCTGAGGGTCGAAGAACAGCAAGTGCCAATCGCTACCACAACTGTGCACCGGCGGCAGTATCGCACTAACCGAGACTCCCTGATTCCCATCCATAAGCTAATTTGTCAATTGGAGAGCCAAGGAGTGATCAGCAAGACTCATTCACCTTTCAATAGTCCCATATGGCCAGTGCGAAAGTCTAATGGCGAGTGGAGACTAACAGTGGACTATCGTGGCCTGAACGAAGTGACGCCACCACTGAGTGCTGCAGTGCCGGACATGCTGGAACTTCAGTACGAACTTGAATCGAAGGCAGCCAAGTGGTACGCCACAATTGATATCGCTAATGCATTTTTCTCCATCCCTCTAGCAGCAGAGTGCAGGCCACAATTTGCCTTCACTTGGAGGGGAGTCCAATATAATTGGAATCGGCTGCCCCAGGGGTGGAAACACAGCCCTACCATTTGCCATGGGCTGATCCAGTCTGCGCTAGAGCAGGGGGAAGCTCCTGAACACCTGCAGTACATCGATGACATTATTGTGTGGGGTGATACAGCAGAGGAAGTTTTCGAGAAAGGGAAGAAAATAGTCCAAATCCTTCTGAAAGCCGGTTTTGCCATAAAACAAAATAAAGTCAAAGGACCTGCACGAGAGATCCAGTTTTTAGGAATAAAATGGCAAGATGGACGTCGTCAAATCCCAATGGATGTGATCAACAAAATAACAGCTATGTCTCCACCAACTAACAAAAAAGAAACACAGACTTTCCTAGGTGTTGTGGGGTTTTGGAGAATGCACATCCCAAATTACAGTCTGATTGTAAACCCACTCTACCAAGTAACCCGTAAGAAGAATGAGTTTGAATGGGGCCCTGAACAACGACATGCCTTTGAACAAATCAAGCAGGAAATAGTCCATGCAGTAGCCCTTGGGCCAGTTCGAACAGGACCAGATGTAAAGAATGTGCTCTACACTGCAGCCGGGGAGAACGGCCCCACCTGGAGCCTCTGGCAGAAAGAACCTGGGGAAACTCGAGGTCGGCCCCTGGGGTTTTGGAGCCGGGGATACAGAGGGTCTGAGGCCCGCTATACTCCAACTGAAAAGGCGATATTGGCAGCATATGAAGGAGTTCGATCTGCTTCGGAGGTGGTCGGTACTGAAGCGCAGCTCCTCCTAGCACCCCGATTGCCGGTACTAGGCTGGACGTTCAAGGGAAGGGTCTCTTCTACACATCATGCAACTGATGCTACATGGAGCAAGTGGGTTGCACTGATTACTCAGCGGGCTCGAATAGGAAACCCCAGTCGCCCAGGAATATTGGAAGTGATTATGGACTGGCCAGAAGGCAAATACTTTGGGATATCATCAGAGGAGGAGGTGGGTCGTGCTGAAGAAGCCCCACTGTACAACCAGTTACCAGAGAATGAGAAGAAATATGCCCTGTTCACTGATGGGTCCTGTCGTATTGTGGGGAAGCATCGGAGATGGAAGGCTGCTGTATGGAGTCCTACACGACGAGTTGCAGAAGCTGCTGAGGGAGAAGGTGAATCGAGTCAGTTTGCAGAAGTGAAAGCCATTCAGCTGGCTTTAGACATTGCTGAACGAGAAAAATGGCCAGTTCTCTACCTCTACACCGATTCATGGATGGTAGCAAATGCCCTGTGGGGATGGTTACAGCAATGGAAGCAAAACAACTGGCGGCGTAGGGGCAAACCCATCTGGGCTGCTGCATTGTGGCAAGATATTGCTGCTCGGGTAGAGAACCTGGCTGTGAAAGTACACCACGTAGATGCTCATGTGCCCAAGAATCGGGCTACTGAACAACATCAAAACAACCAGCAGGTGGATCAGGCTGCTAACATTGAAGTAGCTCAGGTGGACCTGGATTGGCAGCATAAAGGTGAATTATTTATAGCCGGATGGGCCCATGACACCTCAGGCCATCAAGGTAGAGATGCAACATACAGATGGGCTCATGATCGAGGGGTGGACCTGACCATGGACGCTATAGCACAGGTTATTCATGACTGTGAAACATGTGCTGCAATCAAGCAAGCCAAACGGTCAAAGCCTCTTTGGTATGGAGGACGATGGCTGAAATAGAAATATGGAGAGGCCTGGCAGATTGATTACATCACACTCCCTCAAACTCACAATGGCAAGCACCACGTACTTACAATGGTGGAAGCTACCACCGGATGGCTGGAAACATATCCTGTGCCTCATGCCACTGCCCGGAACACTATCCTGGGCCTTGAAAAGCAAGTCCTATGGCGACATGGTACCCCAGAAAGAATAGAGTCAGACAATGGAACTCATTTCCGAAACAACCTTATAGACACTTGGGCCAAAGAACATGGTATTGAGTGGGTGTATCACATCCCCTATCATGCACCAGCCTCCGGGAAAGTTGAACGATACAACGGACTGTTAAAGACTACATTGAAAGCAATGGGCGCTGGGACATTCAAAAATTGGGATACGCATTTGGCAAAGGCCACCTGGTTAGTCAATACTAGGGGATCTGCCAACCGAGCTGGACCTGCCCAATCAAACCTGTTACGTACTGTAGATGGGGATAAAGTTCCTGTAGTGCATGTAAGAAATATGCTGGGTAAAACAGTCTGGGCTACTCCTGCCTCAGGAAAAGGCAAACCTATTCGTGGAATTGTTTTTGCTCAGGGACCTGGATACACTTGGTGGGTGATGCAAAAGAACGGAGAGGTCCGGTGTGTACCTCAAGGAGATTTAATACTGGGTGAGAATAGCCCATGAACTGAATTGTACCATGTTAATTACTATATAATACTGTATGTTATCACTACCATGACTACTATAGGTAACTAATTAGAATGTATGGAAAAGAGTGTAACCTGAGCATGACATAAATGGTATGGAATAAGGGGTGGATAGATGTCCTGGTTTCAGTTAGAACAGAAGTTTCAGATAGAACAGAATTAATTTTCTTCCTAGTAGCTGGTGGAATGCTGTGTTTTGGCTTAGGAGGAGAAGAGTGCTGATAACACCCCAATGTTTTAATTGTTGCAGAGCAGTGCTTATACCAAGCCAAGGACATCTCAGCCTTTTGCTCTGTCCTGCCAACAGGCAGGCTGGGGGTGCAGTAAGAGCTGGGAGGGGACAGACCCAGGACAGGTGACCCAAACTAGCCAAAGGGGTATTCCATACCATCTGACGTCATGCTAAACAATATATAGGGGTGGCTAGCCGGGGGGAGGGGGCCGGACTGCTCGGTTAGGCTGGGCATCGGTCAGCGGGTGGTGAGCAATTGCATTGTGCATCACTTGTTTGTACATATTATTATTATTATTTTCCTATTATCACCATTGTATTATTATTATTATTATTATTGTTATTATTACTTTTGTTATTATTATTTTCCTGTCTTATTAAACTGTCTTTATCTCAACTCACGGGCTTCACTTTCCATTTCTCTCCCCTGTCCCAGAGAGGGAGGGGGAGGGTGAGCGAACGGCTGCGTGGTGTTTAGCTGCCGGCCGGGTTAAACCACGACAGACTGAAATATCATAACTATTATATCAAACGAATTTTAATAATCTCTGACTGAGGAGCAGGACTTGGCTCGATGTACAAAGTTTAATATCTTTCCTTGTGAGAGTTCCACCTGCTGCCATTGCCAAATGGTGCCTGACAAACACCACTTCAAAACAGAGAGGGGGGGTTTGTCGAGTTTGTCATCTCCTTTTTGTTTGCCAATTACAGACATGATTTACAAAATGAATAGAAACCTGGAAGAGATTTAAGGATTTCAGACAGACTTCCCAAAGGCATTTGGTAGCACTATGCCAAGGCAAGTTCAGAGTGAGAAAATAAGTCTTATTTAAAATTCTTATCTGGTCTTAGCCACAAGCTGGACAACAACTGCTGAAGCTATACTTCCAGGATGATATCGTGCAGAAAGCAAGTTAGGTTATTAGCACAGTGAGGCCAGAAGAACAATTTTCCAGCCTATACAATCAATCAATAAGAAGCTCTCAATTACTTCAAAGGGAAGCGGGGATTCTGCTTAAAGGACAATGATTCCTAGATGGCTTGAAAACATAATTGCATAAATAAGGCATCTGTGAGTTGAAAAAAAATAACAGAAGAGGAGAGCAGGAGATAATTTGTACTGAGGGCTCAGGTGGCCAAGGATACTGAGGAAGCTGTCAAGGCTTACTGCATATGCTAAAAATGAAGGCCAAGTTCATAAAGACAACCCAGACTGCTGACATAGCAAAACTGAATGCCTACCACAGAGATTTGTTTGCAATTAATGGGAATGTATATGTATTTGCTTTAAACTTTTATTCCTTTGACATAGCCTTAAAAGGAGAAAGTACAGGTAAACAGATGATTGTGTGCATCACATCTATTCTCACTAGACGTATCAGCCATAGTAATGCCTACCTGTGGGCCACTGTTTAAGAAGCAGTTTGCTGTGAAATATAGATTTAGTTATGGGATCTCTAGTTTGTTATCCCCTTTCCCAGTAGGCTGGTAGAAAAGAGTGTCAAAAGAATAAAGTGCCTACAAAGGCGTCAGTGAAATGAAACACCAATCTGTATTTAGCTCTGCAAAATTATAAGATGGCACCAGTGAGGCATGGGTTGACACCTGCTGACATTTTATTTAACTGAAAACTGAAAACAAGATTACTTGCACTGAGTAGAAATGGATGTCAAAATCATGGAGGATTTGCAGAAACATAGAGACATGGATAAGGCTGAGGAAAAGTATTATTTAGTGTCCCAGAAGATGGCAGCTCTACTACAAAATGACACTGTACACATCTATGTTGAGAACGTGTGATTGTAACATGCAATTTTGTCTCAAAAGACATTTGCTTCAGGTTTATGAGGTTGTCAGCTGTAATGGACATACACTAAAGAAACCTGCAGCTCTACACTGAAAGGCAAAGACAACAGCTACTCAAAGTGAGGAAAGTAAGAGTCAGACAGGAGAAGGTACTGTTTGATTAAACAGACTTGCAGAATACTAATATCAGAAAGGAGACTGTCAAGTCCAAAATACAATGCGGATCACCAAGAGTATTTATTTCACACTGTATAGTATTGTGCTTATTAGGCTAGCTATAAGGATTAAACATTCAGTGTCATATGTGTTCAAGAAGATTATTATGAAAAGCGACTTCCAATTGCTAATACAGATGCAGTGGAAACTCAGATGCTAAACAAGGAAGATGTATTGCAAGCACTTTGTCTCAGAGAGTATGTCTTCGCTGCCTAGCAGTATCTCTGTCCTTGGTCCCCTTATTGTGTGCATTTTCTCTGCAGTGACTCAGTTTCCTCAGAAGCAAAACCTCTCTGTAATTCTGGGAATATTTTATTCAAAACCCCCACATAATCCAGCTGGACAGCTTCCAGGCAAGAAAACCTGATGGAGTGTTTTCTCACCAGGCTTGACCAGCTGGGCAGTGTGTGTGTGCCCCACATCATCAGCACAAGTGGGGAATTTGTAGCAGCCCTAAGCTCCCGTGTGACACAGGGGCTCACTCTCAAGAGTCAGTATGGACACAACAACACCTAGTTTGACTTCTTCTTTCGCTCAGTTTGGGCTGTCCCAACTGACTAGTGGTGGCCTGGTGGCCTCTTTTTATGTTTTGCTGAAAAAAAGGTCTTTTTTTTTTTTTTTTGATAACATCATCCTCAACACAAGAGTAATGGAACCTGAATATTAGAAACTGTATTTTACAAATTAAATTTTATAACCCTGTAATGATATGCAGATCTTGATTTGCCTTCTTCTTTGAAACCTTGCTTGAGCATGTTTAGCCCTATGCATATGAGGAATCTTCTTGAATTTAATAGTATCAATAACTCTCTGATGTCACCCATCAGCTGTATGAGTGCTTAAGTCTGAACTGAGTTTGAAAAGAAAACGTTAGTGGGGCAAAACATTTTTATTTTTTATTTTTTTACCAATCAATTTTGGTAGCTTTGCTAGGCGGAGTTCTTCCTATTAATTACACTAAAAAGTATCTCTTCTTTTTGCTTTTGTCATGGCAAATTGTGAGATTTTTGAATAATCAAGCTAAAGAAGAGAAAGTACATTTTATTAACAGAAAAAAGGAGTGATTTTTAAAAAGTTAAATAACTTACTCTTCGGAATTTGAATAAAACCACTTTTATTCTAACTTCCACCAATGTTGAAAATATCCGGGAGACATAATAAGGCTTGTAAACAGCCTTTTACTATGGTTTGCACTTAATAGTCCAAACAGTATTAAAACTAGAGAACAGAAATTCTGTATTTAAACTATGAAATAAGCAGTTACTTAGTAGTAGTAGAACTAGTGGTAGCAGTTGTTGTTGTAGTAATAAAAGTAGTAATACTTGTATTTGTGGCTTAGATGTAGCAGTAGTATTTAATTCTTTGGAATATTAGAGACAAGGTAAGGACATGAAAGCTATATTGGGAGCCCCTTAAAAACTGAATACAAAAAGTCTTAAATTTTGTATTATAGATTCATCCTCTTACATGCTGCAGAGTTCTCTAGTGGCAGACGGTGACATAATAGTGATATCCCAGCACTGCTATTTATCTTTGCCTGTCCATTTTTCCATGTGCTTACATACTTTCTAGGATTGCTTCAGTATGCAACACACATCTTAAAGTGATGAGATAGTGCTAAGATTTCAAATGCAGTATCATTTTAAAAAAGACTTCACAAAACCCTCATCAAATCCTTCAGAAATTATGGTTTTGATCCATGAAGTACATGCACACACAAATACATACACATACACACCCACTGATCACAGAAACACAGGACATAAGGGCTAATTCTGTCACTGAATTGAATCACACCTTCCATCAAATAATAAATGCAAAGTTACGAAAGATTATTTTTTTTTTCTTCCATGGGTTCATCTATAATAATAGAAATTTCGATGTTGTGAGGCTTCTATTATCTCCTGCATGTGACTGTCAGTCAAATTATTGCTCTATATGAAAAGTTATAATAAAATATAATTTAAAACTTATGCTAGGTGGCACGATATTACATCAGAACCATTTTCAAAGATATAATAACCTCTTTTGTCAGTGCTTCTCTTATGAAGTCTGGTTTTCATTGGGTTTATAATTTATTCGTGAGTGTTTATTCAAACTTTGGATGCATTTGTGCATAAATATAATTAAAATATGGTTATTTTGCATTGAAAAATATGAAGGTAATTAATAACATAATTGAAGGTTAGAGTAATGAAGCACATTTTTTCTTGGTTTGTACATATAATTGTAAGTATCTCTGCACATGTACTACTGCCTTGCTGCTTTGGCACACTGGCTTACACAATTTCTGTTATTCCCTGTTTTCAATTTAAAATCCCATTCTAACAGGTTATTGTAGCATTTCTATTTCCATTACTGGCCAACACCCACATATTTAAAGCATAAAGGGCTTTTTATATGAAATAAAACTGTTGTCCATCTAGGTCCAGAATATTTCCTGTGTTGCAAACTCTCTCAATTTACTTTTTCGTATATATCTTAAGTCTGAATTCATATGAATAACAATATTTATCTCAAAGAAGTTCTATTTCATTTCTTAATTTAAAAAGACACACTGGACACAGGATTCCTGCAGTTTCCAAAATCTAGGTGAAAAATGAAAGAATCCCAAACTTTTTTTTTTAAGTTACAGGAAATGGCTTTGAAACTTTTTTTCATTATATTATGCAGAATTTATCTTTTATTTGTAATATTCTGATATCTAATAAAGTAACATTACTATGCTTATCAGGTTGCATGCTCTGCTTTTCATAAAGATTTTCCATCATGGGAGAAAATTCTTGGAATATTATTATGCAGCTGAATACTGAACAATCACTGATGTCCTGGAGAATTTCATATATTACATACAGCAGAAACCATAAGGAATAGATGGCATTATGGAAAAAAAATTAGCATTCATATGTATTTAAAAGCTTACATAATTCAAAGCATGTTTTAAATTTAGATGTCTGGATTAATTTTAAATTATGCTTAAAGGTTTTAAATATCAAAATAATGGTTCCCACAATGCTTCAAAGTCCAGAGCTATGTTGTTTTTGGACAAAAAATGTCTCATAACTCACTGCGGTAACTGTAACAAACTTATTTTCTTTTAAATTTGGGGGTAATACTAACATATGAAATCTTTTAAATGGACAACTGGAAAAAAGCAAAACAACACTACAGACAAATGACAGTCAATTTTTGTTTTCTTCTGAACAACAAAATAGCCACTAAAATTACTAACATGCAAACTGTAACAAAATTTGGGATGGGAAATATACAGGCCCATGGATGCTGATAAGAGGCTGAGGTCTGATGAAAAGGAAACACTACAGTAGACAGGAAAATTCCCATTGCCTCTACTTTTAAACAAATCGTTGTGTGTGTGTGTGTGTATCTTCCCTTTTGTGCGCTTTCCAGTCCTGTCTGTAGTGTTCTTCTGTCCCTTATTTGAAGCTAGGTATTGTAATTTGCCATTTATATTTTTGCTTGTTCAGTAATTTTTTTTTTCCAGCACGTTACATATATATATTTTTTTTCTCTAATGACAAATGTAAAAGATGTGATAGTGATGAACTCTTAATGCTAGGGATCACGTTGCTTATTTATTGGTTATAGAGTGCCATGAAGATATCAATGAAAAATTCTGTCTGACTGCAAAGTAGTCAGAATACCAGACTGGAAATGCTCCAATAGCTTCACTCACTGCTGTGAACAAGGAATTGCTGTGTACATAGACTTCTTCATTGGTACTTAAGGAATCCAGAGGAGAGGCCAAAATCCAGAAACTGGTTTTCAGTCTTTTAAGGTAGAGATGGTTTTAAGACAGGAAAGACATAGATGTCAAGAAAAAAAGCCATTTCTATAATCATTTAAAAGAAAGGAGAAGCAATGAGGAACACAGTAAAGTGTTCAAAATGTTTCACCTTCCACAAGAACCACCAGATTTTTTGCTTTGTTCCCCCAGCAAACAACAGAAAACATATTCAAAGATCATTCCTTTTAATATCCCTATAAATTCAGAACTATAAGAATACAGTCTGTAAAATATAGAAGGAAACAGATTTACTCTTAAAAGTTAATTTAATTTTGGTAAACCATCCACTCCATCTGTCAGCAGGAATACAGAGTTCTGTGATACCACAAAAATGTGTAAAAAGTAAAATATGCTCTTGAAAATTACATTAAGTTGATGCTTGAAAGGTGAAATTCCCTCCATCTGTGGGATGCTTGAGTAATTGGGCTCTATGGTTAAGTATTTGTACAGCTAAAAGTGTATCATAGTACACGGTATCTACTCCACACCTAGACAGTACAAGGCTTTGTAAATGATCTGCCCATGTGAAGAGGTCTGGATTCATATAAAGATGAATCCTACTGGTCCTTTTTTGGTGCATGCACTTTACTGAGTGGTGCAGTGCAAAGAGGGAAAAGACTGGAGTTTGGTCTAGTGCATCATTTTGGAACTATGCATGTTTTGGAGCAATGCATGTTTACTGGCAATGAAATTCACTTGGTTGCTGGTCCTAACCTCTTACTGACCATCTAAACCTAGTACTCCACACAAACCTTTCATTATTAACAGGACCCTCCATTCATGCCCAGGGAACAAAGTGTTGGAGGAGCTTATGTCCACCCTGTGACTAGGTCACTTTACATGGGGCTGCAGGACAGGGATTCCACCTTGATTCCGTTGGGAAGGAAATAACTTTGTGTGCAGTGTTGTATTATATTGCACATAACACAGCTCCAACCTATAAAAGCAAGGGAATTTAGCACCTAAAAAGAGGCACTCCAGAGCATCAAATTACTAGTTGAGATACACCTATTGTATTCTTGCACATTAATCTACATATAGGTCATTTTGACAGCATGTAGAAAATGTAACTGTTCAGTTGTGTTGCCCTGAACAATTTTATTAATAGGTATGTGGTATTCAGTAGCTAAGTAGGTAAATTATGAATGGAAAGGCTTATGGTTTGATGTTTTCTGATAAAAAAAAAACTTTTAAAATAAAGAACAAACATATAATACATTTTTAATAAACTTTCTAGGAATCACATGAGATTTTCTGTTTGGCATTGCAGGTATCTTTTCAGTAAACAAGCAAAACAGAATACACTTTACTTATACTCAGGATCATGCTACAAGGTGTGCAAATGTCTCTTTGGTGTGCATAAAACAATGTGTTAGTCACTTGCTTCTGAGATTCAGACAAGAAAAAATAATCAGTTTATAGCTGTTTTGCTTGCAGCTTGCGTAATGGCAAACGATTTCTCTTTCTACTGTAAAAGGATAAGTACCTTTTGTACTGATCAGGAATACAATGTCTATGTAACACGCACAGTTTATACACAGTTCCATCCAAACCACAACCTTACAACAATATGAAATTGTTTGGAAAGATTTTAAAAATTACATATTTTGACATACTTTAGAAATAACCAAAAACATCCTGCAAGTTTTTCAGCTTATTATTGCACAACAGCAGTGGTCCTAGGCTTCAGTATATATGCCATTGTGATATGCGCTAGAGATGTACTCCTTGAAAAATCTGTCATCACCATGGTAAAGAAAAAATAAATTCATAATTAAGGAACTTGATTAAGGAGAGATTAGGATAAGATTTCTAAAAATGACTAGTTCTTTTATGACTTTTGTCCCATTGTTTTCTGTGTAACTAAATCTCTTTTGTAAATGGATCTTAACTACATTGGAGCACTAATTTCTCAAAGATATGGGAATTATAAAATAAGGAGCTAAATCCTGATCTCTCACAACTCAGTCACTTCTCTATCAATCCAATGTTTGCTACAGAATGAGAACCAAAATATGAAAGATATTAGCACTTATGAATATAACTGCAATGAGAAATATTCTAATGAAATCACAGAGTGAAAACTAGATCTCATTTTTTTGTTTTTATCATCTAAAAGTTCTGTTAGTAATTGAAATAAAGAAATAAAAGTTTACACTGTGTCTTTCTTTACGTGAATGTATTCATTGATAGCACGGCTCTACAAATGAAAAATTATCTTGTTCACTGTAACACTTCCAATGAATCATGTTTAAGGTGACACTATGCTATTATACTACAAAGTCATGTAGTAGAGAAACATAATGACCTCTTTTCTAATCTTAGTGTTTTCAATGGAGTATCCTCACACAGCATTAATTTGATATTTTGCAGTTAAAAAATGTAATTGAAAGCATTTTTATTGCATACATTCTCATTACATAGCCACACAGCCTTAATTTGATAAAACTGTTTAATGACACATTGAAAATGAATGATCAGTTAGAATGGAAAAAACACTGATGAAAAGGGAAAATAAAAAGCCTGGAAAATTTTTAATCACTGTAAATTTTGAGATGACACTGTTCTTCACGGTGTTTTGATTTTTTCTTTGCCAGCATTCAGAACTCTGTATTACATTGAATGCTTCACTGCAATCTTACAAGATTTTCCTAAAATTTAATGTGGCAAAACTGAACCCACACTGAAACAACAGCATTGTCTCACTTTTCATACGGGACCAAAGTCCTCATTTTTCTTACCTGTTTTAATTCACTTATTTGATATTGCAGCCTTCATTTCAGTACTGAGCAGCTTTAGGAAGTACTTAAAGACAAATAAAAGTTTAGCTGTCTCGCCATTTCTTACCTTTTTTTTTTTTTTTCCTGCTTTTCAGCTTTCATAATTTTTCATAATTAGGTACTGACACTACTTCTATGCTTCAAATTCACATGACTGAAGTGGAAGATTGGTGTTTTGTTATTCAAGAATGATGTACATTTCAAATTCAAGATATTAGCCTAATGTCAAAACAAACAAACAAACAAACAAAAAAACAGCCTGATTTGGCAACTGATTATATCCTGTGATCCATTTACCTAACATGAAATACAACAGAACTATACAACAAATTCAAAACACAAAACTCTTAAACAGCATATTTTTCTAGAAGAATAACATAGTACTCCAAAAGGGATCAAAAATAAACAAGAGATCCATCATGCTCTATTTTTTTCTAAGACTTTCTAAGATCTTTTTTTTTTCACTAAAGCGAGTCATAGCAATTTTGAATTTTCTTCTTGCTCTAAACTATAAATCTTCCTCAACTTTGTTAATTTGTTTCAGCAGTTACCAAGAGACCATTATGATTTATATGAGCATGCTTATGCATTTATTGATTCAAAGACAATAGACAGAAAAAGTGTAAAAACAGCTTATAATAGAGAAGTAACTGTCATTGTTTTAACTATGGACAATCTTTTCTCACTTAACAATAAACTACAGTTAGATTTTTCTTTTGGTAATTGGCAAATGAAAGACCTATACGTTTTTCTCTGTAAGTTTCACGCCTTGCCTGTTCTGGAATACCTGCCTTATTTGATATGGGGATAATGAATTTTTATCATATAGAAATTCTTCTGCTTATTTGTGCAATAGAAATGTAGACAAAGCCTCAGTCTCAGCTTCAAGTTTAGTTTAGTTCTTTTACAATACATACGATTTTTTCTGATGCACTTCTTTCTCCTGTATTACCTGAAATTATTGTAGTTACCCAATACCATTTCAGTCTTCCATCATCTAAACGTTTCTGCTATGTAATCTTTATTTCATTTATCTATTTATATTTTTCCTTCACTTCTTTCTTCACTACATGGTCATGGCTTAGACTGGAACTCCTAAGAGGTCTTCAGAAATGACTTCTCAGTAAAACATATATCCCCGCCTCCCAATTTCATTAACTGGTAGGAGCGTCAAGTATTCATTTTCCTACTATATTTCTTTTAGATGTTTTAAGTAGCAAAGACTATAATCCACTTTATCTAGTTATTTCAGTATTTAAAGGGGAAAAAAGAGGTATTAAATAATGCATGATGATTACCTTTGAAATCATAAGATTCAAAATGAAGAAGCAAGGATCTTTATTTTTGTATTTGTTTCTTTGGATAGTTCTTTTAGAGGAGGAGAAATAAGGGGATAACATTAGCTATTTATAGAAAACAGAGCACTGGAGGCTACGCTGCACAAATAAAATACAACTGTCTCCAGGCTGATTATTTCGTATTGCCTTTCAGAATATCTGGATGAATTTAGACAATAGATTAGAGCTCCCTACTTAAATAACGTCTGTGACGTTTTCTCCAAGGCAGGCTGGAAGGGGACAGATTATCCATTAATGTAAATGAAGCACTGATAAGCCTAACAATTTTTCTGTCACAAATATAATGGTAGCAAAACTTTCATTTTATATAGTCTATTTTCTTTAGTTTTAAAAAATACTACCAGTTACTGCCAGTTTCATACATATAATATTCACAGTACATATATTATATACTATATACTATACATACTACTAGTATGTATACATACTATATATAGTATAGTAAATAGTATATAGTACATATAGAATAGTATATAGTATATACTTTGCATATATAGTTTTTCATTTTATATAGTCTATATATGCTATATAAAGTATATATAAAATACACACTATATATATACTATATTTTATAAACTATAAATTGTAAACAATAGTATCATTGATTTCAGGTAAAATGAAGGATTTTTTTTTTTCTCAATTCAGTGAGGTCGCTTAATACTCTCAACATGTAAAGCTCATAGCAGGAAAGAGATTTTAGCCTACAAAATAGTTTCAGATGGATTTGAATTAATCTAATCACTTTGATAACCTCAAGATACATTGCAAGCCCACGGTACATGCATTCTACTGGTCAAGTGTAATTGTTACTCTATTTCTCTGTTTCAGCTCAGGTCTGTAAGACAGCAATATGCTGAAGATTTGGAAATGCCTCTTGGAAACATGGTACTATAGAGACTTTTCATAACTCCTTGTGAACTACGCCAATTTCTGAGATACTTTCATTAAGCTGTGAGTAATGGGCATGGCTTTTGTATTCAAACAGACTTCTAATATAATAGTTTTTAGGTATTCCAAGTCATCAGGAAGTGACAACGTAATGGATTTTGGCAATATATTGGAAAAAGCCAATGAGACCAACAGGTAAACAATGGAAATACAATGTGTATTTCCTGTTCCTTTCAGAAAGTTTATATGCTGTAGTTCAGTATGATGCAATATTAAAGCCTGGAATTTCAGCCTGATCTTCTCTTCCATAAAATATGTAAAATTGCAGGCACAGATGTTTGCATGGATATGTATGCTCAGTTAAGAAACATCTATATTGCTTGGGATTGGAGTGGCCTTTCATTTCTTTTAGACTATTTGACTTTTGGATGTAAGATATTCACTATCTTTTTATTCTAGCACTTCTTATTTTTATAGAAATAAAAATAAGAACTAAGAAATAAGAAACTAGAAATAAGAACTTGTATCTTGACAACTGAACAAAAGGATCTAGGAAATATGGCCTGTTTTATTATTATTATTTTCTCTCCAGGCAATGGGGTGCTGCTACCAACTCATTTGCTAGCACTGCCACCTGTAGTAACAGACAGATTCTAGATTTCACTTGTACATGAGGGTTCTTGGAGATCCCAATGTGGAAAAGGATGCCTCTCAGGATATTCAGATCTGTATTGTGTCTTATTGCATATTGTAATATGCCAGCTTAACAATTTGCTGGAAAAGAAATACTGAAGAATTCAGAAAAAAATAAATCAATATAACAGCATATAAAAATAACATAGTATGGCTCTTAATTTTTTTTTATTTTATTTTATTTTTTTTTAGGCGGGGGAGAGTGGGGTCTTGTATATTCTAAGAAATAGATTTAAGCTTAGGAATCTTTGTCCATAAAATGTTCTTAACTGCATACAAATGCTTCTCATATCACACTCAAAATTATCAGATAGTATTAACTAATCTTTTAACTAATCTAATAATTTCTTTTGCTGTAATGATTACATACCAATTATTTGATTTTAAAGTACAAATTCATTTCCATTTGAATTGATTAATTGGCCCTACAAACTTAAAAGAAAACAAAGGTGAATCTTTATTTCAAATACATATAAAATCTATTTGTTCACTGTTAGATTTGACAGCAGTATTTTTCAAAGATACACCTGTTGCATTTTACAAATCATTTTTTATATTGTAAGATTAATTACATGTCTTCCCATATGACTGCAAACTATAGATGTGACTACTCTGTTTACTGTTTAAATTAACAAGAAAGCTGCAAGAGTGTATTTACTTATTTATTTAATAAAAGGTACCCTATTCCAATCATGCAACATCTGTATAACACAGAGTTCTGTGTTTGAGATCCTTAATAACCATCTTACTGGCTATGCTAATACATCTAAATACAGTTTATCAAATTCAATCCTTACCTAATTTCTCATGCTACTGAGCTTTCCTAATAACATGTCTTTTGATTAGTGCCATAGCATAAATTATGTTCATAATAGCACGCATTTCTAGCCAAAATTTCCAAGGAATGTTTGTGGAATATACATATATATATGCTTCTCATTGCTTTTACGAAAATCCAATTTCTTATACTCAGTTGTGGACACAATCTGAAGTTTTTGTATTTGCATTCATAAATATTACATTCTTACCCAGTTTATATGATTATAAAAATATACTTACTAGGTACCCCTCTTTGTCAGATCCTTCCAAGACTACCAAAATTTCTACAATACTCTTCAAAGAAAAAAGCAGTCTATCTACAAGCATTGCTAAAAAAATGATACAAAAACTGAAAGGAAGGATGAAATGGGAGAAATGTCTTAGCCTGCCTATGACAGAATTAACTGTAATTTGAGTATTAGTAGTAATATGTTTTCACCTCTAGTTACAAAGATAGTTCCTATGAACACACAACTGGAATGCATCCCATTCATTCAAAAGGTGCAAAAAGTTTTCACAGGGTAGATATTCCTGCACTCCACACACTTTTATCTTAAGAATTTCTATTTACTGTAAGGACACATTCTGAATTGGTGGAATATATATCCCTTACACACAACAAATATTTCTGTAATTGCTCTTTAAATCATGGCCAACCACTCTGTGGAATTACAAAAAACATTTAACTCAATACATTTTTACATATCAAGAAAAAAAAAATCAAAATACCTTCTTAACTAAATCACCCCTCAGAAGTTCTTGTCTGAAAAGAGTATTTATACAAGATCACTCATAAAAGTACAAGGACTTTTAATGAAAATACTACAGAAACCCTACAGATGCCATATGAGAGATGTCCCCAGAAACCTACACGCAAATACCTGAACAGCTGAGTGCTTTGAGCTACAGAAATTAGGCAGACTTGCTCTTCGCACCAACCCAGAAAGAGCCGACACTTGAGCTTGAAGATTATATTGGCAAGGAAAAGCTGTGCAGCAGTGGAAAACACGCCCTTTTTCAATGGAAAAAGAGATTTTACACAATGCATCTTGAAGACCCAACCACCACACCAGTGATCCTTACAGATTAAGTGCTTGCTATGAAAAGAAAAAAAGATGTACTTAATTAGGAAAGCAGGCACCCACTGGATGACCTCACAGTATCTGTGAACCAAAAGTACTTGTATTATGATCTATATTGTAAGAACTCTTACAGCTTGCCGAGGCGATGGGCTCCGGGGCAGACGCGTTCTACAGCGGAGGGGGGGCTCGGGACAGGCCGAGTTTTTTTTCCGGCATAAAGCAGCCCCTAGGGAGCGCGAGCGACCAGCAGCCGGCGAACAGGACGTGCAAACAGGGCGGGGTGCGACAGAAGGGCAAGGCAGGGCGAGCAGGCAGGGCACAGCGTTCCCCCCCGCCCATACCAACGACGGCTCTAACGGCTGTCTTCCACTAGCTAGGCTGCAATGGTCTACACCAGGCAGAGAGCTCCCTCTAAGAAGTCTGTATACACCCAGACTGCTCAAAAATGCAGCAGTTCATGATGCAGGGAGTGTCTGAGCCTGTTGCTGCCCTCTGAGGGCGGCAGAGACATCGTGTGTGTGAGGTGCGAGCAGGTGGATGATGTGGTCAGCCTGGTGGCAGAGCTCAAGGGGGAGGTGGAGAGGTTGAGAGGTTGAGGTGGAGAAGTTGCACCAGGGAGGTTTAGATTGGATACTAGGAGGAACTTCTTTACTGGGAGGGTTGTGAGGCATTGGAATGGGCTGCACAGGGAGGTGGTGGAGTCACCATCCCTGGAGGTCTTTCAAAGACGTTTAGATGTTGAGCTTAGTGATATGGTTTAGTGGAGGACTGGTTAGTGTTAGGTCAGAGGTTGGACTAAGTGATCTTGGAGGTCTCTTCCAACCTAGATGATTCTGTGATTCTGTGAACTCACTAATGGCAGTGGAAGACCACACATGTAGAAGTACTAAAATTGTTTTGTGAGGTAGGGCTTCTTCCTTTGAAATGTCTCCAACATTTACTAATTCCTGCATGCGCCTTTGGCTTTGTTTTAGTCTAGAGATGGGATGCCTCATGAGTGTTTCCTAAATGGCATATAGCTCAAAACTGGTGTAACTTTCATGTTAGGCCTTCAGAAAAAAATTCTCAACAGAATCAACAAGAACTGTAATTGGAGAAGAGAAAGAATTAAGAGCTTCTCTCCTTCCTTCTGCTTGTTGTTCTGCTTGTTACCACCCTTAGTCAGCAATCTGTATTATTTTCAAAATCAGTATGAATATGATCATCCTCTTGTAGGAACCTTTTAGTATATGGGATACATACATGAGACGTTTTGATGAAAAAATTGATAATTACTTTAGGGAAAGAAAAATCTCTTAATGTACTGAATAGACTGACAGATGTGCACATGTATTTGCAATGCAGTATCTATAGTACAGTAATTTTATCCAATGAGTAAAATTGTCATTCTAAAATCTAGAAACGGCTACAAAAATAAACCGATTCAGTAGCCATACAATTAAGCATTTAAATCTGCAGCATTCATATATCAGCATAACTGCTGCTGAAATCCAGTTTGGCTATCCTGACTTTCTTCAAATTTCCAACTATACTCACCCTGATTTTCCCCTCTGAAAGATTTCAGCCAACACCCCTTCCCCCTTTCCAAAAAAGTAGCTTAGTAAATATAGGAAGTGAATAAAATACAGAACATTTTAAAAGACATTGACTGAATTCACTGAATATTGCTAAGCATTTGGGAGAAATAGTCAAGAATAAGGTTGCTTCAATTCTTGAGTATTTTCTGTTTAGAAAAAGAAATCCTTGGGGCATGGTATGACAGAGGTCCTGTAGCAGCATTATCAGTATGCTTCAACAACGTTTTCATGGATATATGTTCTACGTGCCATTTCTACTTTCTCTTGCTATGTACTGTTTGCCTTCCTAATCTGCTGTAAGGGAGAAAAAATACAGTGATAAATGCTACACACCATCATAAATTTAACCAGAGTCTGACAAGAACAGTCTTTGCAGTCAGTAGTGTTATACATTTAGCACAGAGATAACGTCTTAGTATACAATACAATGTCCTACTCTCTGTGCAGGCCCATGATGGTCAATAAATAAGAAGGCGAATTTTCTCAGAGACATAAAAATAGTATGTTGCACCTATGCAAGGAGCAAATGATTTTTTGAAAAATTGGGCTCTTAAATCGTTCTGTGTATAACAATGCTTACCATCGTAGTTCATCCATCTAGATAAAATGGTACCCATTTCCTCTTTAAATGTCAAATATGTAATTTATATTTTGAAATAGAAAGGATACATTAGGGTACATGCTAATGTACTCCCTTCAATTACATTTTAAGATTATGATCTTTATTCCAACAATAATTTAATGTTTTAATTAAATTTGCAACCATTTTAATTTCTGCAAGATGTCTTTCATCTCTCTGTACTGTAATTTAATGAAGTGATTTTCAATCACAATCAGCAATATATAACAATAAATTTTAATACCACTTTTCAGGAGTCTAATATGATCTTTCATGTTTTAAAACAAACTTCATATCAATACCATGGCAAGAAATCCTTTACCTTAACTGAAGAAAATTCATTTTAATTTTGTGTCAGTCCAATCTTGAGATTAAATAACTATTAAATATTTAATTCAATAAAGAGTTCTAATAAAAATCTTTATATTAGGAAAAATGGAAGAAGAAAAGAAAAGAAAAGAAAAGAAAAGAAAAGAAAAGAAAAGAAAAGAAAAGAAAAGAAAAGAAAAGAAAAGAAAAGAAAAGAAAAGAAAAGAAAAGAAAAGACTGTTTCAAATACCACAACACCTTGGAAAAGAAAGTCCGTTAGTAATTATGACATATCTTAATTTCAATTTACAAAGTTTCTTACTAAAAATCAAAGTTATGATGCAGGTTACTGATTTCAGTGTCAACTCATTTACTTGTAATACCTCAAGTGTTCACAGAATCATTTACTAGGAATATATTCATTAACATTTGAAATAATAATTATGTTTGAACATCTTCTGACAACATTATGATGAATCTCTGATCACAGAGATTCATGCAAGGAGTGACTTATGAAATGCAGAAGACTTCTGGAAGTGGATGACAGAACAGATAATTGAAGCACAAGAACCGATATTAGAATAATGGAAACCAAAGTAATGTTGATGCGTTGAGCCAAACAAAATATTTTTACAAGAAAAATTAAATTTTTATATTCTCCCTGAGAAGCCAAGAAGACAGAGGATATAATATTGATTATTTCAATAAATGATCAATAAATTTCAATAAATGGACTTGATTATTTCAGTTCCACTGGTAATTGAAAGAGGAGTCTTCATTGGCTTTATTAATGAGAACTATAGCTGATGGTGAATTTCTCTGAAAGGCATTATTTGGTCACCCAAACTTTTTAAATACATAGTGTGAAAGGCTTATGGACCATCAACTAATACTCTAATATACTAATAATAAATTATTAATATATATATAATTATATACATATAATATATATAATTATATAATAATATATTATTATAATATATATTATTAGTACTAATAAAATAATATATTTTACAAGGAAATCACTTTCAAAAATGGTGAGAAGTTTTCATCTCTAAAATACATTACATTACACACCCTCAAAATATTAAAACCAGCTGTTTTCTTTTGAAAACATCTGTCTAGCATTTATTCTTCCCGGGAAATTCTAACGGACTTAATTCTTTACTTCTAGCTTCTATATAGATTTTTTTTTTTTTCCTACAGGCTTATGCTGCCTGCAATAATAGGAAACAGGTGGTATGGAAAAGGGGAAAAGAATACCAGGAAAATTGGTTGGAATATTTCATTTAGAAGAATAAGATAAACTACTACTGTATCTTCTTTAAACAACAACTCACAAATTCTACATGTGTTTGCATATGAGTAGGGGAAGTAGACAGAAGAAATAGAGAAAACATTAATATTATTAAACCGCAGTCTTAGAAAAAAAAAAAAACAACACTTTTTTTTGGGGTGTCTTTCTTGCACATAAATTCAGAGCGTTTTGGAAGCACATAATAGGTTTCCTTCCGTTTTTATGGTATTTTATGAATAATGAATGCACAGAAAACTAAATGAGAAGGTGTAGAAGTTCAGCTTCTCTTTAAGTTGGAAAATGCATTGCCTTGGAAAAAAAATCAGTTGAACAGGAAAATATTCAGAACACCCAAGTCTGAGGAAATGTCAGAGTCTGACAACACCAGTTTTATAATACCAGTCATAATGCTAATGCTGAAGCCAAGCCTCACAGAAACTGCTTTCAGTTCCATATGGGTCTACAGGCTTGGGCCTATAGTTGGGTTCAGGCTTAGCAGCCTGGTCAAAATCATCTGAAAGTAGCCAAATGAAAGAATTGCATTAGTTAGATGGAAGATGCAGGTTTTCTGAAGCAAGGCAAGAGAATTGAAGTGCTGAATAGAAACAAGAAGAGTTAACACAGTAGGGAAGATCTAAAGCAGGAACGCAATGGCCCATGTGGTGACGGTAAAAAATCTGGATGGCAGTGAAGGTGAAAAGAACTGAAGCAGAATTTCTATACTGATAAAGAAGTCTGATGAGATGCCAGGAAATAAGTCAGATTTTGAGAAAATATGATGAGCGCTGTAAGGTAATGAAACATATGATGTGAAACATTTATTTTTTTCTTTACTGCATTCTTTCAAGCCTTATGTAGAACGAAACCTTCTACTGTGGATCTTTGTATCCCTGTATCTTGGAACGTGGTAAGTAAATTTTATTAGTTACATCAGTATAATTTGAGTTTGCAAAATAATGATGCTATATAATATGCTATGTGAACCTCTGGTGTGAATTTATACAAATAGATTCACACAAGTAATAAGGTAAATGGCTAGAAATGACTGAATCCACTTCTGTCTTCTGTAGACCAAAAGCAACTAAATACTTTCTGTTCATCTCATGCAGTCATTGGTTTCAGTGCAACTGATTGGTTTCAGCTATGCACAAAATTTTCTTGTCTCCTGGCAGAAGCTGAGTGTCTTGTTTTTAAATGGTTTTGAGATATTTCTTACGAAATGTTCTTCATAGCAAATTCAGTCTGTTTAGCAAGGTTGTTTTTTACCGCTCTTCTGCTGCTTCTTAATTTTAAAATGTATTTCTTTCTGTCTGAGTTTCCATTAGTTAAGGACTTGAGTGATTTATTGATCCTATCTAACCTGAGCTGCTTATCTTCTCTGCCTCTTCTCGTTTCATGAAATGTAAATCCTGTCTTAAAACAGCATGACATTCTTTTCTGGAGAGACTCGAGTATTAGTTTGCCTTGCCATATCTTAATTAGACTTCTTTGTGTATGTGCAAACAATAGACATTATTTTTGTCCTAATTTATATTAAGGTTTTATATTACAGGGTTTTCAGTTTTCTTTCTCCTGGCTACAGTTTTGAAATCCTCTAGAGAACCACGTAAGATGAACTGATTCTCAGAAAATATATCACAAATGCCCCTGTAAGGAGAATATAAAATCTAGTACATTAAAAGGATAAAATACATTATCTACATTATACCATTGAAGCATAGGGAAGCTCTTTCTTTGTAAAACATTTTGCTGAATATTCATTAGTAAGACATTAAATCAAATACGGCTGAAAGAGAGAAGCTGAGTCACTGAGAGCCCTAGTTTCTGCAGGTTTCTACAGAAGAGCTAAGGATCAGAACAGTAACAATGATCAGACTTTCCACACAGCATTCAATCACTTATACAGGATTTATGCCTCTCTTATTTGATGGTGTTCTTACACTTTAGCAGTATGTCTACTGACCATAACTTGGGCTATAATTCTCTTCCTCTTGCTAAGTGCAACTCAGGTTAGTTTTGTCATTGGATTTACCACACATCTGAATTTAATATCCATTTTTAAATTGTACTCTGGCAATCAAATAAGTGTCTTTAAAGTATCTACCTGTATCTGTCACTTATTACTGTTCTAAAAGCCTCATTTAGTAAAATCATCAGTATTTCTTGAAAAGTTCAGTTTTGAAAATACAGAACAAAAGAAATTACAAATCTGACTCCTGCTGGGATATTGATTACTGAAAAACAATTTTAGTGATTTTATTTAGTTGGTGTATAATTTAGAAGATGGATAAAAATACTCCAAAATATTTACCATTAAAGCCCATATCTATCACGTATTTCCACACCATATCTGAAATGGTAAGGTTAATGGAGTTGGAATAGCTTAGAGTATTCCATTCCCTGGCTGAGCTCAAATGATCAGAATCTCTGTTTTTAGGCATACAGAACTGATTACAAGTTGTGAGAAACAACAGTCAGATAGCATACAGCTGAGATGGGATCTTTTACTCTCTCACTAACTCTGGCCATAAATATAAGTTACTGTCTGAGATTAAATCAAAAGCAGAAAGACACCTGATCATATTCCAATCTGTTTCAAATATAAAGGTGTCAATATGTAGTTGGCTCTGAGTTGAGAAAAAACAGTCTGACAAATTAAGAAGTAGTTCAGGAATCCAAAGAATGTTTGAATGTAAATACATACTGCTCAATTCTGTACCAAAAGATGGCCCTGGAAAATGGGGTACACAAAAAGAATGAGATCCACCATAGTAATATACAACTGATGCATAGGTACTTTCCCTATTGAATGAAGAAAATAAATTATTTGTTTAATCTTGCAATTATAAACTGTAACTAGTGTTTTTTATCCCTACTATAAAAGAATTTGCATGTTAAACAAAGTGTTTTGGAACTGAATTAAGAGTAAAACTTGAGAAAATTGTAGCTGTCCTTCCACAAATTTTTATTTTAAATGAGAATGTCAGGAGACTTTGTAGCTGACTTTAGAACAGTGGCATCTCAAACTAGTGTTCTCAAGACGTGAACATATAGAAACACCACTGACTTGTCTTTCCCCTGCTTTCTTATGCTGGATTTAGTAAAAGATCAGCTACAATGGACTTTAAGATTTCACCAAGAAGCACCTGGGAATAAAACCCATTTTAAGGTTGTTTATATATATAGTATAGCTATGCATGTCCATGTGACAGGGTCCCATGACAACACTCGTTTTTATTAGTGGCTTGCAGGCAATTTTAAGAGTTTAATACTAACATTTTTAAACTCTGTGTCCTAGTGAGTCAGTGCAGGTATATTACAATAATAGAAGGAAGACACAGCAAAGGAAGTGGTATGTACTATCTTTCTCTTATCTATTATAGAATTTACACAGAGATTTTTAAGAACCTTTTAAAGCTATCGGGTCCTGGATGATGCAGGACAAATGAAAACTTTTTTTTTTTTTTTTTTTTTTCTCTCCCCCCAGAGAATGATCTTTCTCTTCTTCTGGATGTGGTGTGGGGTCCCTCTTGAAAAACTGTAGCTTAAATATCTACCAGTGTTCCAGTGAATCTTTTTGGTACATAGAATTTCGGCACAGAATAGATGAAAAATACTGATATGACAGTTAAGTAGGGGTCCATCACAAACTGATTGTTGTGTATTGACAAATATATATTTTACCAAGCAGAGAACTGGATTTTTGAAGAGCAGAAAATGACAAGCTTTTCACTGTAAAATCCAAATGCCTAAAATGTTATATGTATGGCTTGATGCCTAAAATGTTATATGTATGGCTTGCAGGGACATCAAAATCTAGGGTAGAGGTATAGGTCATATAACAATATACTTTTTTTTTTTTTTAATCAGAGATTCTTAATGAATTATTTCTGTGCTGATGCACCAGTACCATTACTGTCAGAAGAGTAAAAATCTTTCAACTATATCAGACATTGCAGAAATTAACTCACTCTCTGTCTCTGCAATCTGTATATATACTGAAAGGCTGAAGACACCAAGGTGCTCACATTGAATAAATTCTGCATGTTTTACAGAAAGAAGATCCAGAAAACATTTCCTTTGAACATATCGGCCTCTATTATTCACGTATAATCACAACACCTGGTCAATGTTGCATTTATCCAACAGAGTTATTGTTAAGGGGTGAGAAGGAAATTCTGAAAAACCAAGCATCATGCTCAGGAATCATGCTCCCAGTCTGCCTTCTACTCCGTCAAGTTTTTGTACTAGGCACTTGTGAATTACCCTTCAAAATTAAGGTCAAATGAATTAATTTAGAGTATCTATATAAGCATTTTATGACAACCACAATAATACTGAATGAGTTCATAATCATCAATATTATTACTATAATATCAGAACAATTAAACATGATAGAGCCATTATTTTGAGACATTGTCAAGTTTAGACCTACTTCACAGTATGACAGAACATGCTTCTGAGCTAAAATATAGTTGATCATAGAAACAATGTGTGGAATAGTACTTAAACTGTTAGTTATTTATAAATAAAAGGAAGTGTCCGAAGATCAAGAGATTCTCTTCTTTTTGTTGTAACCTCTTTTTAACAGATAAACTTGTAAATACAAGTCTCAGACGCTGCTTGTACAGGTTTCTTACAACTGAAACTTACTGATTTTGGCAGGATTTCTTCTAAGCTAACTGGGAAAGAATAACATTCATGGTTTGCACTTAAAGTTGCATTCATACAGAAATAGAATTAGCTTATTTTCTCCTTTACCTGCTATGGAAAAATCTGTGGGGCAGATTTTTTTTCTTGCAATTTTGAAGTACTTCTGTGCTTACTGAGGGAAATATTCAGAATCTTAGTGTTTCTGAACCATAACAATGAAACAATTAGCCCCCGGCCCCACCAAACTTTAATTAGGATGGCAGTATTAAGGACTGTAATAACAACTCATTTTTGTCATCAAACAACAACAACAACAACAACAACAACAACAACAATAATAATAATAATAATAATAATAATAATAATAATAATAATAATAATAATAAGTATTAAAAAAACATCATCATCAATTCATTTGTTTCATAGTATTCCTCTCTTTTAAAATAACTAAGGCAAAAGAACAGCTTTGGGCTATCATTACTCTTAAATGTTTATTTGATGGAATGCTTTAAACTAACCAACTTCAAATTCAGTTACTCATTCTCCTTGAAGTACTGGAATGATCTAAAGAATGACCTATAACTTAACATTTTCACAATAGCAAACCTTTTTATTTATTTATTTTTTTAAGCATAAGTGCAGTTTTGCTTTATTGCTTTCACTATCCATTTATATGCATTTTTAAATAATTTCATTTGTTTACGTTTTCACTGTAGCTTCTTTCTACGGCATCTGTCTTGCTTTTATATGAACACCTGACATTCCTGAAGCAAACCTATCCTACATGTGTATTACCAAGACATACATTTATCCAAAATCTGTTGAACCCTTCATTCATTTTTTCTTTTCTGAGCAACAGAAAAATGTCCACGTTCATTTACTATTTACGAATTTTGCAGACACATCTGTATTTATACCAGTCACTATACCCGACAATGATTTTATATCTAGAAGTATAATAGCTTTGATATAGCTTTGATGTGTTATATTAAAGAACTTCAAAAATCTGTGAGAAGACTACTCAACACTTTTGATAACCAGAGATATTTATGCCTTTTTTTTTTTAAATAGACTTAGTAAAATCAGCAATGTGTGAAACATTTACTAGAAACCTTTCTACAATGTGTTGTTACTGATACCAATATCCATGCACAAAACTAAAAGCATTTGTCTTTTTTTTTTTTTTTTTTTTTCTCCCAAAATTCTATTTGCTTTTGTCCCCAAAAGCGTCATAGCATTTAATGAGAAATTCGGGTTAGGAAATAAAGAAGTGTCAGTACTCAGAGTACAGATCCTATTCAACACTTGGGAATAAGTTAGCAAAATAGCATTCTTAGCTATTAGCTAATAGAGTTGTAAATATGGTATTATTAGTTTACTTGAGAGACTTTTGTTGGTCTCATACAATGTATTTCTCTTAAATTCATTCTAAGTCATAAATAAGTTATACTGAAGTCATTATTGCTGAAGACTTTTTAAAGTATTTATTTATTTATTTATTTATTCCAGCAGCTCAAGCTGATGTTTTTAAATAGAGTTCTGGTGTCTTTATTTAAAGAGCAGATTTACTCTTTCAGACAGGCTAGAGGGTAGTATAGCCTACCTGCATGTCAGACGGCCTGCAACAAAGCTTTTAGCTGCTGACATGAACATAAGGGAGCATGCTGCTATAAAATTGAGCTTGCTACTACTCTTAATTACTTTTAAAATGTGTTTCATGCATTGCTTAATACAAAGTATCAGGAGACATAGTATATATACTACACAACATAGTTTTTCACACAATTCAGATGATCATTGCAATGCTTTTTCTTTGTACTGCTAGATTTTTTAAGTAAAGTGGCCAAAATAAGGAGAAAATAAGAAGAAGCGGCCAAAATAAGAAGACCAGATATTTTAGAATTCCAGAAGACCAGAAATCCAGTCCAGAAGACTGGATTTCAAAGCAACCTTTGCTTGTCTCTACCACAGAGGCTTACTGTCAATCCACCAATGTATACTTTCCCACATCTTTGTGTGCCCAACTCTCTTATGTTTGTAAATTTTTTTTGCAATTTCATTTTTAGAGGTTGTGTGTGAAAACCTGGTATAAAAACTTATCATAGATCGGGTTAGTGTCTGGAATGAAATTCAGATACTTCTAAATGGCTTTAAAAGAAATTAAGTTTGCTGCTGCAGCTCAGCATAAGTTTTTAGAAGTCTTTACAGCCATCCTAAAGAATCAATGGAAATGGTAATTTTAATACAGAACAAGCTATGGAATAAAACCTTTCATTAAATCATTGTTACAACTTAAAAAATCTGTAGAAAAATATCAAATCTTTGATTAAATCCTATTATCTGTTAGGGATAGTTGTGCTAAATAAAAGTTGTGTTAAATATGTTTGAGTAGTATGAGTATTTGACACTTCTACCTGGAAGCACCTGATTTCACACAGCAATTCTATCAGCCAAACATGTTAGAGCTTTGTATTAAAGGATGACTTGCCAAGAATGAAAAATAATAAATCATGAGAATTTGCAGATTGCAGCTAGCAGTAGCACTAACTCATTGAACTGGCATGCAAAATGATGAAACAGATTTGGTAAAAAGTAATGCTTGAGATCCCTATAAAGATTCTTGATGTTGGTCAGAAATTAATGTTACAGTGACCTGCTACAGGGGTGAGCTAAAGCATTTGCCATCATTATTTTGTACCAGACCCAAAATAGAAAGTTGTATAAGAAACATTTTCCATGTAAAAAAAATTGTTCTAGATGTTAAATTCTACAATTTTGTTATTGAGGTGCTTATCTATATTTTCTAACCTGTAGCAAAACCAAACCTTTTCTGAGACATTATACAGATATATGCCAGTCTATTCATATTTTTTCCATGAAAACTGTATCTGATAGTGCCATAATCTCTCATTGTATTCTAGGACAGAATCTGTAAATCAAACCAAAATTCAACCAAAAGTTTTGAGTTTTGTCTTTTACAGTAACAAGCTTCAACCTATTTTCACTAGTTCATGCTATATAATTGCTATTAACGTATAAATCTGAATATGGATGAAGCAGATGCTACCTAAAGAAGATTGAAAATTTAGTATTTAAAAAATATGGGTTATAACATTCCAAGGATTATAGACACTGTCTCCTTTCTCTCTCTCTTTTTTTTTTTTTTCTTAAATATTTAGAATGGAATGACTACTTTCTACACAATATTCATAATTTAAAAATGTTATTGCTTCTCCAGCCTTTTATTTGAGAAAGATTTTTCTTCTCTTTGCAGATACCTGCTTAGAGTGGCCCTTTAAATTCCTTGTTTTCATCCCAGGTTTCCTGCAGTTATTTTTGCCTGTAAAAAAAAAAAACCTTGGTTAGGAGAGAAAACGAGCAAAGAAAATCTGTTACACAATTTTTGTCCTCATATATTTTCACAAGCAGGTGGATGGGGATGACATTAAGTGGCTGTGAATCAGGTCTGAATTTACTAAGTAGTCACAGAAATCTGAATCTCATTTGAGTTTGAACTGTTTGCCTTTATGCCGCTTATCTCCAGCTTCTATTTTATGTATTTCATCATTTATCTCCAGGTTTTTCACTTGCATGTGACTATTTCTTAGGTCATCTTCCAGGCTTAAACATGCTACTTCATTTCAGATAAACTACACTTATTTTGCCAGTTCCCTACCCCCATTTACCAAATAAAAGAAACAGTTTTCTTCTACCAGCTCTGTTTGTCTTGAACTTATTGGTATATTTTATTACACTAACAGAACATGCCCCAGTTGGGTCTCATAATTCTGCTGTCTGCTCTAAGCCACTTGACCTTTCTGTGGTGCTATCCCAATTGACTGCATAATGTTCTGCTTCTCTGCACTGTAACATGCATGTTTTTTGTTTTTATTTGACCATTTTAGCTCTGATGTAGATTGTCATGCTATAAAATACAGTATGTTCTATGTAACAGGAGGGGAGTGGACGTTAAGAAATTTTGGTCAGGTGCTTAAGCAATTTTGCATTAAATTTACATATTTATATTTAATACATATTTACATATATCTGTCTATATAGATATAAGAAATATATTCTACAAATATTTGATGCTGTAACATACAGCCTCCAAAACATCTAAACTTGAACCCCAAATGCTCATATTTCCAAATTTTTATTTTACAGTAATATCTACAACAAAGCTGCCAGTAGCTTCAACAGCTTCTGAGGCTGCTGGATTTTCATGGTAGTTTAAGGTCCTTTAATTTTACTTCTCTCAAGTTCTAAGAGTAAAAATACATGATTCAACACATAAAACAATTACACAAATCATTCTTTCCCAAAGAGATGCTAAGCAATTATGTTACGTATTTATGTAAATTACAGCAATGTATACAAGGGGCTGATCTGTAAGTGTGGTATGTTTGTTAAATTTGGTATCAGCAGTCTTATCAGTTGTTGCAAGAAATAGTTGGCAGATATTTTCCACCAAGATTTAAGCATAAAGTTACATATTCCAATAAAGCTTATTCTTAGCACTTACATCTATTATTGAAGTTCCTGTTCTTCTAGGAGTGTGTTGGCCCATTCTTCTATACAAAGAATATGTGGAATGCTCTAGATTACTTATAAAATGTAAATATTTTCATTTGAATTTATCAATTTGTGTTGGCTAAAAAGAAAACTTTATAATCCACCTTTTTGTTGCATGCTCAATATTTACATTTTAATGTAAAATCTCATATTCAGACTGTTGATTGAATAACTTCGAAGTCTGTTGCATTTTATTATCAGTGCCACTCATTATGCAGGGTGTGATGACTAATGGAAAGCCTTTGCCTCACAGCTCTATGAGATACAGATTTTCTTATCATATGCTGGTGTTCAGACATGAATGAATATAGAAGCAGTAATAATTAAAAAACAAACAAATAAAGAAACAAACCCTATTGATTTACAATTTCCTTTCAAGGACTGTCACCAGTTTGCTTTTATTCAGAATTTGTTATCATGCTGTATATATCTATTTCCTTCCAAATATATGTACTTGATAATTACAAATGAGAAAAGTTTAAAAAATAATAAATTTGAGTGATGAGAAACCTCTGAAAAAGACTTCCAAAATGTATTCTTTGGCAGCTGTATTTGCTGGTCTTTGGGCTGCCACTACAGCTTTGTTCCCCAACCCTCAGATCAATACAGTCCAATTACCTTAGAAAATATAAGCATTTGAATGCAGTTAACAGTAAACTGTCAAGGAAGAGCTTCACAGAGTGAAAGGCACACTATACAACTAGGCAAAGAGAGGACTCTTTATCTCTTCATGGGACATCTGGCAATAGTTGTTCTTAGCAATTGAATTGAAATCAGAAAGTAACTTGATCACATCATCAGTCTGGGTCAACAAGATAGATCTGCCTCCCAAGAATACATATAGCTTCATTAGTTTAGTATTTATTTCTATCTCTATTAACAGGAATCCTAACAATAATTTTTCAGATAGCCTCATGATACAGAACACTGGTTGTCTTTAGAGGACATTTTTTCCTCCAGTCAGGGTGCCATTCAAAAATGAATGGTGAATAATAATCTTTCTGTGGGTAATATACTCATAGTTCTGTTTCATGTAGCTCAGCTTAGATGTCTTTCCATTTTAGAGATCTTTACTTACATTGTTTATGCTTCCCATTTGACCCTTCTCATACACTATCATCCTAGCACCCACATCTAAACCATGTTTGATAGTTGAAGGATCCCAGTTACAGAAAAAATAACACATTCATTAAAAAAAAAATAAAAAAAAGGAAAAATACATCACAAGGTGATGTATAAACAAGTGCTAATAAAGAAACAAACCAAAAACCAACACATATATGTATGTTCTTGAACAGTAACCATGTGTATGACTTCTCCATACCAGATAAGTAAGGATTTCAGTGGTGTCACAACATATACTCCTTAAGAAAAACACGTTTTTTTCCTAAAAGGTTAACTATAACACTTCCTAATCCATCAAGTTTGTAAGAGATTATGAAAATAAGGACTTCCAGCTGAGTTTCACAGCATTTAGTCCATTAGTCAGTGTTTCAGCTGAGTGAGAATATTGAATTTTGCTAAAATATGTCTAGTTCACATTATTATAAATAGCTACTTTTTCATAAAAAAAGTTATTTCAAGTTTCTTTCTGTTATCTGTTACATATCAATTTTTAAAAAATATTTATTGTATACAGAAAACATTTAGAAAATGTGACATCGCTCCACAAATAATGCATCACTGAACATTTAAAAAAAACATGTTCCCTGACAGAATTTCTATACATGTAATTTATGAACTATTTCTAAGTTTATTAACTATTTCCAAGGCAAAAAGAAAAGCAATATTGAGTTATCAAAGAAAAATTAAAAACTACATGTAAAATGGACTGAGCTAAAAAGAGACTATTTTTAGTTTAAAGGAATACTTAAATAACATTCTGTGTACCGCACTTTAATCATTACCCTTATCAGGATGACAAGTGATGCCAGGGTAATAAATAAAGTCTTTGATTATAAATGAAATTGCTCTGACAGAATTTAAAGGCCATAGGGTCCTTCCAATTCCTCTCTTCTCTGTTAGTCTCTGTCATTCATATACGTTCCTCTTTTTTCTTTACCATAAACTGTTCAAATTCAGAAATACGCTGTAGGGAAGAATCAGTAAAGATCAACATCAGAAAACAAAATAAAACACACAGCTGCCAATATAAAATTTTCTAGCCATAAACTAAACCTAAGGAGAAATAATGAACTGTACAATTGACAGCATACACAATAAAGTCTTCTGTCAATATCAGTTGCTTCTGTTTTACCAAAATGAAGAAATCATTCTTGCTCTGTGTTATAGCTCCAGTTTCTGTCAGAAAATACAATAACTTAAAAAACATACTGCAGGTTCACTTCTTATTTGCACAGACAGCAGTCCTGCTGCTATGCTAGTATTGTAGTCAGGAAAGTAACTAGCCACAAATGTCCTATTTTCAGGGAGCAAAATTCAGTTTCTGGAATATTCTAGTATTACCAACTCCAAACAAACATGTCTCAAATTATGCTTCTATGGCCAAGTTGTTTCTGAGTTAACTACATTTACAAGTATCAGTAAGTACACTTTGAACAGTCATTTGACATTTAATTAACTAACAACAACCATTGTTTACATACATATTAAGAATTAATTCACCAAAGAATTAATTGAATTCGATGTATTACCATGTTATCTGTACTGATTTGTTATTACATTAGTTCTTGCAATATAAATTAACATCAATAGGATTTGATATAACCACAATACATAGACTGCAGAAGGTAATAAAAAAGCTCACCTTCTTCTTTGAACTACAGTTAATAAAAATGCTTCTTCAGTTTCTCAGATTTGTCTCCAGAAGATGCAAATCTGAAAGTCTTAATGGGCTGGGCAAAATTTAAAATGTATTGGACATCTGTGATCTAAGGTGTGGGCTTTTCCTCCTATACTATACAGCTGCTTCCCATCTTACACCTGTATACAATATTGTTTAAATGCATTTAAAGATTAATCTAAGTCCTGGTTAGAGATGGAGAAATTAAATCACAAAGAACTGAAAGGATATGCCCTACTGACCAATAATGACAAAACCACTGAAGTTAAGCCATTCTACTACATGCTAACCAGCTGAATTTAAATGCATTGAATCCAGTTACAAGCAGGGATGCATGACTGTTTTCCAGCGGCCTGAATATTCAGCCAAGCTGCAACATGGCAGCCAGGAAGAATTGTTTTCCTACGAGGAAATCCTACGAGGAGCGGCTGAGGGAGCTGGGCTTGTTCAGCCTGGAGAAGAGGAGGCTCAGGGGCAACCTTATTGCTCTTTACAGATACCTTAAAGGAGGCTGTAGTGAGGTGGGGGTTGGCCTGTTCTCCCACGTGCCTGGTGACAGGACGAGGGGGAATGGGCTAAAGTTGCGCCAGGGGAGTTTTAGGTTAGATGTTAGGAAGAACTTCTTTACCGAAAGGGTTGTTAGGCATTGGAACGGGCTGCCCAGGGAAGTGGTGGAGTCACCATCCCTGGAAGTCTTTAAAAGACGTTTAGATGTAGAGCTTAGGGATATGGTTTAGTGGGGACTGTTAGTGTTAGGTCAGAGGTTGGACTTGATGATCTTGAGGTCTCTTCCAACCTAGAAATTCTGTGATTCTGTGATTCTGTTTTAATGGATTGGTAAAACCTGTTTGTGTCCTTTCATCTCACTAATATCAACTCCTGTAATCACTGAAGTAATCCTTCATAAAATAACTGTCTTCTTTTTCAGTGTTTCTTACAGTGCACTGTAAGAAACAGTGCAGTCCTCTGTGCTAGTTATTTATGCAACAAGGGATTGAGGGACAGAAGAAAACAGACATTTTCCCTCATTCTTTTCTGACATTTTCAGTCAGACAACCATAGTCTTTCAGTTTCATTTTACATGACCTGCTTCATCAAGCTTAGTTCCAGAGAATTCAACTTGAATTTTGAATGTTCTCTCAAATGTCCACCAAGTCACTGTCCACCTTTCTTCCATTCTACACTTTTCAAAGGCTTAAAAGGTAAAAATCTGCAATGTTTATTAGATCACCTAGAGCTGAATGACTTTTTTTTTTTTTTTTGGTTTTGTTTTGTTGCTATGATACATTAAACTGCTTTATTAGGAGGGCCCTTAAAGATCATCTAGTTCCAACCTCCCCTCGTCCCCTCTCCCCGTATTGGGCAGGGATACTTGAATTTTTGTAGCTTAAACTGTTAAATTAATAACTCCAGCATTTCTATGTGCCTCAAATAAATAGCCCTTATAACTGTATACCCAACACTAGCACCTATCATCCAACATGCATTCATTTTGGTTTGGTTCCCTGATTTTTTTATTGTTTTCTTTTTGTGTTACGTTTACTTATTCTAGAGTTATACAACAGAATATTATTATTAACGTCTCTCGTGATGTCTTGAATCTAGGCATACAATCCAAAAATGTATTGTGTTTCTTCTTGTCATGGCATACTCATTAAAATGTAATTTGCCATCCACTGCTGGGAAGAACATTAACAGTTAATAACCTGTCCAGTCCTTCTAATAGCTTTTAACCATGGGCGATACAGTTTTGATTTATATGAATTTGTTGCCTGCTGAGAAAAACTGAATTATTGCCTTTAATACACATGAATTACAACTGAAGTGGATGTAACGGGATAATCAAAGTTGGACATCATGCCACTGACATTCGTGTTCTATTATTTCACTTTATTTTTTACCTGAGGCATATAGTCAGACATCTAACATGGCTGCAGATGGTTTGTTGGCTTTTGTGCAACTGATTGGTTTAATATCATCTCTAATTTTATTTCAATAAATAAAACAATTCCATTTTGTAGACAAGCTGCTGCAAAAAAACACTTAGCTGCTTTCTGAACTAGCTGAAGATATTCCTAGGCAACTAATTAAGAGCTAGTAACTTTCCATAAAGGTGTTCTTGGCCATAGATGTGTCATTTTGTGCACTGTTGACTGCAGTTATTTGCTGTAAATCTGCAGCCTCTTTTTAGAAAGACGTTTTACTTTCCAATCTCCATCTGTTGTAAGTTAGAGGAGAACCATTCTCAAACTTGGAATGTTGCCCAGAGAGAAAACAATGCAAAAAGCTGTAAATTGTTGAATAAATGATACCAGAAGTTAGAATATGTTCTTGATGAAGCTGTAAACTTCAACTGGTAAACTTATCAAAATAAGATGACATCCTCCTGCCTAGTGGTGAGTGGGGTGAATACCACTTCCATCTGTTGTATTGCAAAGAAATAATATCAACTTCAAAGTGAACACTCTTAACCTGTTTGTTTTGGTGAAATGAAAATACCAATCCAGAAACTCATATTTCTGAAGCAAGTCTCCACTAGTCATAATATTTTTCAGTTGCCAGATGGCCTGCTCTCCTGGTCTGCATGTCAGAATAATTACATGCTTGTATTTTTTAATGTATCATTTTAGGGCAGTAAATTAATATGTAAAATCACAAAAAAGAGAAGCCCTGAGATTCAAACTCAATCCTACCTAATTCAGTGACATTTCTGCCATTGACTTCTGTAGTGCTATATTTTTATCACTGTGGTATGACAGAGGTGAATATATTTCTGTTTAATTTTGATGATGACTTTTCAAGATAGATAGATTGCTTCCTTGTATTATTGCTTCACTATACAATCTTTAGGATATGAGAGTGGTGCAAGGAAGCATTTAAGGACATTAAACAATGACATGTTGACAGTGGTAAAGTCTAAATCTTTGGACTATTATTTTGAGTGACATTTGATAATGCATGTATTTCTTTATTCCTTTCGCACCTATAAAAAGATATTCTACTTTCCTCTTATTGACAGGTTAGTATAGACACAACCTGCAATTGTTAGCCTGTAAAAAACAGGTGCTATTAAAGCTTACTGAAACATGTTTCATTTCAGATGTTTCTTTAATAACTTGGAAGTGAGTTATTGTAACAAGTTCAGCTGACAAAATATGATGTTTTGGATATGGTTTATGCGTTTTCACCTAATTTTAAGGTCCCTGATGAACACTGCAATGAAAATAAATGTGCAGGTTTCACAGATGTTCAACAGTAAGGCAGAGATGCCTCTGAAAACTGCTTGATGTAGTTGGTGTCTGTCTACCTTGGGAACCTAAATTTAAAAGCCAAGGCTTCCTTTTTTATAAGATGCCAAAACTACATCTACAGAGAATAAGATGATAGAAGCATTGAAAATTCAATAAATTCCTGAAGTTATGTAAGAGAAAGTTAGGGACCTATATTAGATAGATGGGGTCTTTCTTCAGGTGTGCATCTTTGGAAAAATGATTCACAAACTCTGGCCCATTTCCTCTTCTGAAAATTAATATTACTAACAGTAGCCACAAAATGCGTGAGAATTTATGATGATAAATTACTGTTTGGCTTACTTAGTGCCCAAACCCATCTGTCTGTGATGTTATTTCGCTGACTTAAATGAATGCAGCTTTCCCCTACCTTGTACATTATGCAGAGAATATGTAAAATTACTAGATCAGAAAAGTTTTACCAATTATCCCTGTAGTTGACTGGAGCTGTCCGTGTGCAAACTGACTGCATATGACATATCAAATCACAAAGATCTCCATCAGATTAAAGCTGTTCATACAACAACCATTACACCTGGCAAGCATTAGAAAAACATGTACCTCTGACACTAAACTCATTCAAAACAATGAGCTACAAACTCCAACAGGACTAGAACCTGGTCTAATCAATTATGCAATGAACTCTTGTTATATTAACCTTTTTTTTTTTTTTTTTTAGCTAATAAGATGGTGTTAGACAACTATTGTCTACATTTGTTGTTGTGCTACACTGATATCATCTGTTTTGTCATGCTGATGTAGCATTCAAGATGAGCTGAAAAGTGACTCAGTAGTATATTTATAGAGAATTCTGTGGCTAACTTTGCTCTAAATTGGGCATGTAATGAATGCATTACTGCAAAGCAGGGAAATCAAACCTATTATAGGCTAGAAATGAATCACTGCAATGGCAAATCATTTTCTAAGCTGCTGTATTTTCTCTGTTATTGCTTTGCTTTAAACTTTGGTGAAAAGCAATTACTTTATTCTTTCTCTTTACTTTTATTACTGGTGATTCTTATGCTAATTTTCCCCTCTATATTTGATTTGATTTTGAAAAGCTTTTTGGAATTTAAGATTAAATTGAATTGGTGATAGTGCCCTGTCATCTTCACCTCCTACCTTTCTTCTCCCCATCCCCCACTATGAGATCTGAAGAATTCTTTAGAAAAACAGAGCAAATTGAGCTACCACATTTTAAATTGTTTCTTGTTCTAGATAAATGAGATGAGTCAGTGTCCCCAGAACTTCAGAAAAATAAAAGTAATTTAATTTGTTTGCAACTCTTTATAAGTTCAATGTTAAGCTTGTTATTGATGTAGGACTTTGAAACAAGAAACAAAAATATTGTATTTGAAAAAAATTACCTATATGAATTTTATCCGCTTAAAGAATAGCATATCTCCTGTATTTAACAAAAAAATGTTCACTTGTGGAATCTTTGCTGTTCTATACCAGCTGCTTATGTTTGTATAAAACATACTTACACACTTTTTTTTTTTTTTGAAGTTAGAAAACAGAATGCACTACTTTTCAGAATCATCAAGAATCCCTTCCAGTAACCAAAAAAATAGAATCTGAAGTCAGATGACTTACAATTCTAGCCACAAGCCAAGAGGTACATTTCCAATCATTCTTATCAAGTCACTAATACAGCAAAGAACTACTAATTTATTTCACTCATATCATGGCATACACTGAAGGATTCATATGGGTTAGGACTTGATAAAGGGTTAAAACCCCTGACACTGAAAGGTAGTGTTAATATTTCAATGCTATGGTCTTATATTATTTTTTCATTTGTATTCAGTGAATTCAGATTAAAATTCAATGATTAGGATTAAATTTCAAGGTTTAATAACACGTGATTTTGATCAGGACAACCTTTCAAAGTCTATTCCAAGAATGCACTTAAATTAATAAGAAATTGTGAGTAATAATATGCTATTGCTTTTACCTTTAACAAAATAATTAGAATACTTATTTCACTTTTATTAAATTAGTCTACCTTTATCATGATCATTCTAAATATTCTGTGAATGAAATGTTCAGTCTATGGAAAGCCAAATTAGACCCATGCCACTATGCTAAACTGAACTCTCCTATTTGACCTAGATTATCAAGCCCTACCTTTCCACCTAAATGAAGAGCATAAATTTAGGAAAGCGTTTTCCAAAATCCCCTATGTTGCCAAGAAGGAAAGAAACTCTCTAGGTGCATATCTAGAAAATCATCTGTACTGTGATGTAGTTATAGTTAGGTGAAATTTAACCTCAGCTTCTTTAAAACAAATAAATATTTTGGTGATATAAATATACTTGATTACACGGATATCTTCCAGATTCAAGAGACAAAAATATAGAATGCCTCCTTGTAATTACTGGATTTTTGTTTTAGAAAGGAAATATACTGTATATAAAAGAATGCTGGAAAGTATATGATTAAAATATAGATGGAATATTATTTTATTTCAAAACACAAAATTAGCCTTTAGTAAACTTTTAGGTAAGATATGACTAAATCTAGAACGGCAGAAACATCTAGAAGGTATTACTTATTTCTGACTTATTTAAAGCCTTAGCACTCAGGTAGCGCCAGACAATACTTGCTATTTACATATAAAATTAACAATACTATTTTATGTATTCATTTTGGTACAATACGCTGAAAGCACTGAAAACTGCAAATTTGTGATTTTCAAGATTGTTCAATCAATCTGAATTGCCAAGCAGACCATGGCACACCGGCTCTGAATTGCCCAGTGCATCTACATTTTTTAAGTGTTGAGAAGAAAATAATGTTACTTGCAAAACACAGGACAGAGTCCTGCATACAGTAAGGGACTTTTATTTTGTGAGTCAGTAGCCAAATTACTTCTTAAGAACACTACTGCAGTAACAGCCATTCACCCTGAACCTGCTATAAACCAATACAAGTCAGTATGTTTATTTCTGTAGGTATTAACAACTAGGCCTGATAATATTTTTGTAATGGTAATAAGGTTTAGAGAATACATATTTTTAAATAATCCCCTCTAAAGTACTGATTAAATAATCTGATATTTCATTACCTAATTCTGTGCTCTAATTGTTTTCCTCATATAATTATGATTTTGATTGATTGGTCTTGATTATTTTGGTGCAGCATTCACTATTCAGTAAGTCAACAGGAGCTCATGTAATAACAGTACTGACAAGTGCTCAAATTATTTGAGAACATAGGTTGAAAAAAAGTCACTAGAAAATATTGCAAGGAGACTAAACAGCATGAGTTACAACATAAAAGTTAACAGAATGAATTTGAAATATAACAAGATCAACGACAACATTATGGTAGAAGAAGAGTAAATGCAACTCATGATGAAATTATGCTTGGGCCATATATCATGGCTAAGTTGTCATTTAATTCTGGTATTCAGACGCATTATCTATTTGATTCCTAACAAAACACACATCTATGCCATTGACTTGACATAACTTCTCCTGGATATGAGTGACTATTTTCAAAAAGAAATAGGAGAGCATTTAGTTGTTTTGTTTTGTTTTAATTTAATTTTATATTTTATTTTTCTTCCTATTGTTAATACAATTGCAGAACTGGGAGAGGTGCCAGCAGTTAACACATTCTTTCCTTGCCTTTATGAGAGACAATATCCCAGCATAGGGATTTTTGACAATCAAATTTCTAGAAGAGTAAGAGATGCCCACGATGCAAAAGAGATGCAAAACTGTATCACTGGTGATCTTGCATATATAGAGAGAATGCCTGATAGAGAGCTAATCGAAGTGCATTCTGATCTGCTGCATTTTCCATGTATCTTTCATATCACTTTTACAGTTGATCACAGATTCAAGACGCCAACTTGCTGTTAAACACATACTATACATAAAAAGCTAGTTTGGCAAGAAAGCCTACAAGTGTGATGAAGAACAATGCTGCTACAAAAGCATTTGCATATTTCCTGAAAAGTATTTCCAATGCAATTACTTTCTCAGATGAAGTCTGCATATATCTGCAATGACCTCAAGGAAACCCTTAATTTCCTTACTTCAGGAATTTCAAATGACAAAGAACCAGAAATTGAAATGATAGTTTTCCTAATGGGTCAAACAGAGAGGAAATATTTTCTAAAATCCATAAAATGTTACAAGGAAATAATGAAATAATTTTCTTGTAGGTTTGAGAACAATCTTTTATGCAAGCACATATAAAAACGTCCTAAAAACATGAATTTGGAGGTGGATCCTTGTTTTTCTGCCCTTTCCTGAACTCACTGGCCTGGGACATCATGCACCACTTACGCTTGTAATGTCAGCGTATGCTGAGCTTTCATTCAACTTATTTTGAAAAAAAATAGGACAAAAGACTTTCAGAATTCTTGCATAGGCTTTGGGCAATTGTATGTGCTTTGTTTCAGAACAGACAGAGCAGACCATCTAGAAAATTATGATTGTCTCCTGGTCTCAAAGAAGACAGTGCCACATCTTTTCATTCTTATTCTGATGGAGTTTAGATGAACTATAAACATTAAAAAGAAAAAAAAAAAAAAGGAAAAAAAAAAGCTGTTAAAATATTTTTTCTAAAAATGCATAAGCTTCATTTTTTTTATGATTTGAAAACTCAGAAAATATAGCTATGGCTTAGGCAATCACCATGGTGAAAAAATAGAAATGTGTTTAAAAATCAGAGAGAATTACTTTTGCTTATATTAACAGAAATTTCTTTAAAACCAAACTGTTTGTACAAAGATTAAATAAAAAGCAATGTGACTGGCAATGAGCCATGGGATGAATGATTTAAAATAGATATCCATTCTGGTCCCTGATTTACTAAAACTGGAAGCTAAACCTCAACATTCATAGTAACAGTTTGTTTTCATAAAAGCTCTGCAGCAGTAATAACATGCTTATGTTCCAGTAAAAGGCTACATTTATTGCATAATCCAGCTAATTAAAAATAGTTTTCTATAGAACAGTTTTCTTAAATGTATGTATTTATCTCTAAGTAATGTTAGAAACTTGTTTAAATGCTTAAAAGGTACCCCTTTTAAAAATATATTCCGTACCACCATGTGCATTTCAGAGCAGGATTTCAATGTTGATCTAAGTGAGATATTTCAACCAACACTGACAGAAATTCACAGATAAATTTCACAGAAATTCACTTGCTCCTGAAATACTGTCCAGGTATACTTCCAATAACTTTATATAACACACTGTGGTTTGGGTGGACCTACGTGAAACAAGACAGAAATAAAGACATAAAGACTGAAATAACTAAAGTATAGCAAAACCACACTTTTAATACCCCAAATTTAGCTTTGTTCTTAAAAGTTGAAGGAATACAGGTAGTTATTTTTATTAAAATGTTTGAATGCTAAACCAGTATTCTCAGGATGTTTTCCAAGAGTTTGAATAGAAACAGTACATTAATTCTTATATATAGATTCAACACTGGATAAACGTTTGCAATGCATGCTCTCTTAAAGATTCATCAGACCTTGGTTAGCGTTTGGCATTGTGCTGGGTAGTGCAGGGTCTTTGTCTTACGGCTGTCTTGAAAAAGAAGCAACACAGCTTTTGAATGGATAATATTTACGTTAACCATAAAACAAAAAGTGAACAGGCAGATGTGTATGATGAAAGAGGTTTCAGGAAAGCCATTTGACTAGTTTCTCGGAAGCAACCTGGGCAGTAGACCAGTTCAAGAAGGCTGATGATCACATGTAACTGATTCCTCAATAAATAATGTTTTGAGGAAATCCACAAAAGGGGGAAGACTGAAGTAGTCAGTGCCTTCATGATTTTGGGCCAACTTCAAACTTAGTGATTTTTATCTATTAGTTGTTGGGCTTTTTCCATTTGTTGTTTTTGGATTTTGCCTTCTTCATTAGCATTCACTATCTGTATTTATTTATTTATTTATTTTAAAATGAAGTTTACTTGCTTCTTAATAGATTACAGCTAGGATAGGTGAAGTAAATTCCAGTTAACTGCATTTGAGGGTGAAAATAGTGTTTAGCTTTCAGTGTTTGTTTGGAGGATTTGCTGTTATTTTTTTAGACCAATGGAGATACTGATGCTGAATGAGATCAGAAGAAACTACAGATCTCTTCTTATTAGCTTCATTTTTCTTATTTTGACTAAAATTAGAAGCATTAAAACTGCAGCTAACTTTCTGATATGACACCACCATATATGGTTTAGGCAATCTAAACCAGAGACTTCTATTTTTTTTCAGAGTTGTTCCAAGCAGCTGGATGTTGTAAATGAATGGTTTTATTTTGGTATGTAGCATCTGAGTTATGTTCAAAGTCTAAAGAGCCATTATTAACAGTTCATTCTGAAGAAGCAATTATTCCACCATATATGGGTGAGCAGATCATAGAACAAGGTCCTTTCCAATTTGATTGCGCATGATAGACTGTGATTATGTTTTGTTCAGCAAGGCATTTGATCATGCATTAATAAGAATTCCTGCTTGTTTGTGGATCCTAATTAAGAGTGCAGTCTTAATTGTCTTCTAAACTTTAGAGGAGTTTCACTTGTAAGACATAAGAAGCATTTCCAGCAGTGTAGAATTATATTTAGATTCAATTTGTATTTTATTGCTAGTTGTGTGCCTATTAAGATATGTGGGATTAGAAGTGCATATCTCCTATTAAGACTGTCTGCAGAACAGAATCCTCTCTCTCCCTCCCTCTCTTTTTGTCTTCCTCCATCTTTCTAAAATCAGAGTCCCCAACAATTAAGAGGTAGAGGTGAAAAAGTTTTGATTTGATGTATCAGTAGTGTAAGTCAGTGAACCTTCACTTTGTTGTATTTCACTTTAACTATTACACTAAAAACCAAACCAAAACAAAAAAAAAAACACTTCATAGAAAAAGACTCAAGACATTTTATAAAAGTCTATTTGAACAGATTTTCTGCACGACTAGGAGAATACTTCGAATCTTAAGGGTAATTAATTGTTAACAACTGGTCATTAAAATAGATTTATAAAAGTTACATAATATGTACATGTGCAATTTTTTGAATATATGACATTATTCAATCTTGCACATTTGAGCACGGCACATGGAATAACTAATTTCCAAGTTGCCTGGTAATTTGTCGTTGTTCTAGAAAATTGTAAAATCATTTCAGTCTGTTATCCTGACTTGATATTCTGTTTCAGAAGATGATTTAACTGAGAGTTAAGCAGTAGTGCTATGGTCCTTCCAGGAGAAATGTATTTAATGCATATAGACATCATGAAGGATAATTTAGACTAGGCATTATGTACCCTTTCTACTTTTTTAAAAAAAAAAACGAAACAAAAACAAAACAAAACAAAACAAAACAAAAAAACTTTAAGCTTTTGAATGCTAGGGGCTGTACAAGTAGAACAGAGAAAGATTACAGGAGAAATTCTCAAAGGCAAGAAGAGTTCTTAAGGACATACAGCCTATTCTAAATCAGTGAGAGCTGGACACCTAATTAGCATGGGTACTTTGAAAATCTCCCCCTACTTCTCTTTTATGCAAGTCCCTTGCTAAAGAACTAGTGCTGAACTAGAAGTCTTAATTGGGAAACACTATGCTGGCTGTGACTGGGAAACAGAGGTGAGGAAATGGAATAACTGCATATTTAAAGACAAAAACTTAATCTCAGAAATGTTTGTTTCACTTGGTGACTGAAATCAAAACCAACATGCAAACACTTAATTCAGTCTTTGTCTCATTGAATTTCAAGATTTGGACCTGCAGATGTTCTTTAGAAATGAGTGTCCTCTTTTTCAGCAATGTAACTTGTTTTATTGCATATCTTTTTGATGTTATCACTTGAATAAAATGATATGAAATCATTTATATCTATGTTTAAAGAGGAATAGGAAAGATCACTATATATTCAGTTTGTCTGTGCTATGCCTGAGAAAGAGCTTTTTGATAGGCAAAAGCCATGTCTGATCTCATTTTACAACAAGGTAACAGTTACAAAGAAATGAATGATCATTGCCTTCCTGCCATTCTCCCTACTCTCTCAAGTTTCAAACAAGACCAGGGAATTACTGACAAGAAAGAAAATAAGATTTACGATAAGTTCCAAAGTGCTAGCTAAAACCATTATACCTTGGAAGACGGAAAGGGAGGAAGAGAGAACGCAGTTTTTATGGTTAGTGCTAAAAAAGGTGTTCTGGTAGAACCTGTTGTATATCTATCTGTGCTTATTCTCTGTATTATCTACATTATCTGTATTATCTACATTCATAAACCAATATTATTCAGAATTTAAGATATGACTAGCCATGGAACACTTATTTACATTTATTGCTACTTTCCTGCCCATTATCCTATGCTGTTGATATGACATACTACTGAATCATAGTCCGTGTACTATGCCAACAAAGTTTGGCCCATTGTAATCTTTAACCTATTTCAGTCTAACATTTCATGTCTTTTTCTAGTCAGGTGTTTCTTTACTAAGATTCTGTTTTCTCAAATAACGTATGGTTGGTGAGAGAAATTTTTTGTATAACTACTTAAAATCACAGAAAATAAGTAATTTACATTATTTCTTCCTCACTCAATACATGAGGATCAGGAGGATCACATAACACTTTAATAAAAGGACCCAGTGTATCATTTTTATATACACTTTGAAAAATAACTGCATTTTTTTTCTTTTATCAATGAAACTGATCTAACCAGAAAGGGACAGTTCAAGGTCTCTAAGCATAGGTGTCATTTAAACCAAAGCTTGAAGAGTTACAAAGAACTGAAGTCGTACCCAGTTATTAAGTTTTCTTACCTTCAGACACTGGATATAGATACTCTGACAACAAAGATATACTCTTGTGAAATTACTAAAAATTGTAAGGTCTTAAGAGAAGAGGATCTGGCCAATTTGGTGTATCAGGCACATTCAATTATTTTCAACCTTAGGTTTCTTGTGATTTTTCTGTGCATTTCTTTAGAACAATATTCCCTGGTCACTGTGGTTGCTGAAAAAAAAGTATTGTACAAGAAGAGTCAACTGAATTAAGTTAAAAATAGGTAAGGTGCATAGACAACAGAAGATGGGATTAAAAAGTTACTAGCACTCAGATGGAAATTTCAGAAAAGAAACAGGAGTGGTCACAATAATATACCGTGCAAAGCAAACAGATCATTGCAGAGCTAACTTAACTGGAACCTGTGGGAAGATGATAATTCATACAAAATCTTAGATAACTAAGATATTTTTGAAGAGAAAGACAAAAACACAGAGACATATATGACCCCATAGCAAAAAATAAAAGGATGCACATGAAGAATTGAAGCAACAAATATTAATACTAGTCTACAATAGAAAATCATTAATTATCATGTAATAGCAAGGAACTATCTGCGGGCACAGATACTAATCCTTTTACAAAATACACATGGAAGTAAGCACTAAAATGGTCAATAATTGGTTCAGAAAAAGCAGGAAAGCATCTACAAGGATGGAGGAAAGCATCTACAAGGATGGAGGACATTCTGACATTCTAAAGTAAAGTTTGAAATGACTGGCAAGTTCCCATGCATGACTTAATCTCACATGTCTCCACACTGCTTGTTTCATTGCAGTAGTGAGCAGAGAAGCTCAGCAAAGCAGAGAGCAAGTGGGTTTGGAAACCACAGAGGTAGGTGCTGCAGAAGAAAGCACATGCTCACCAGTCTCTGATTCAGTGCCCAGGTAAGTCCCTGATGGGTACCAAACAGGCTTTGAGGACACTTCCTGAAGTTTTTAAAACTAAGCAGGTTGGTTTAGCTGATATGGACACAACAACCCAGTACTAGCAACTCCTGCCAGGAGCACAGGTAACTGAGAGTAGAGAGTAGGATTTAGATCTCCTTGGCAACATATATTTTTTGTGTGTCAAAAACAATTTTGATATTTCACACAAGAGAAACATTTATTTCCTTTCCTTTAAATATAATTCTGCCTTTTGTTGTTCTGCCAACTGATTCTAAGTCACTGGCTTTGTGCCTTGATATAACATATTTTCAACTTGCCTGGAAAAAAAACAAAAACAAAAACAAAAGGCTTAAATTGAGCCATTTTAGCAAATTCCTATTATAGTCAAGCATGAAAAGCAAGGTCCCACTTGACATATGCATCTGGTTTCAATCAAAGTATTAAGTCTCTGATATTGAGAAGTCAGCCAGAAATTGCTCAAACTATAACTACTGCCACACTATCACTGTAATAATTGGTTCAAATAAAAGTATTACTGTGTTGGAGCATGATAATTTTCCCTTTGTTTTTACAAAAAGAAAGCAAAATAGATAAATACAGTAACTTCTCTTACAAAATAACTATATGCTTTGAAATACTTCTGGTTTACATTTGATGAAAGAAATTAATTCTTTCATCCCTCAAATATTAAACAATATTGCATTAGGTTGCTTAGTCTTGCATAAAAGGAGTCTTGGGCCTTATTTCCAACATCTAGCTAATACCTCTCTTGTTTATAGTCAGGGTTTTAAAATTTGCTAGATAGCTTATTTCTGTGACCCTTACTGTTATCTTCATTCAGATATACCAAAAGAGAAATAAGAGAAACAAAGCAGACGTTATGACAGATTTATACCTACAGGACCAACTCGTTCCTATGATGATTCATATACATTTCACTAATCTTCCTTTCTTTCTCACAGAGAAGATAAAAAATATAAAAACATCAGAACCCTAATCCAGTATGGATTTATTAATTTCTATAACCTAGAATATGTTTTACACAATGTGTAATAGTACTGATGCTACATCCTTTAATGATTACATCCTTTAATGCATACAACTAACTGTGCACCTTTAAACAGGTATGTCAATGTAGTCTGACCTTTTAAATATAATAAAAATGTTTTAAAGAATAATTGAAGAGAGTACTGGCTTTCCTACAAACTGATTTCCCTTTCCAACAGTAAGATTTACTACATGTAATTTGGAGCGAAATATTTGTAGATCCCAGCACTTCCAGCACAAGCATGGTTCTGATTCGTGTACGTCTCATATGTCAGAAGGTGCCTACTGCTCAGCAAAAATATACTACCAATGCATTGTCATCATGAAGCCCTGAGGGCAGGTTTCAATGTGTTATTTGTCTTAAAGGCCAGCACAGTTTTGATAGGCGAATTCAGTTAGGAATTACTCATCATGATGATATGCAGCTAGATTTCATTAACCACAGCTTTATTGCAGCCTTATGCAGCTTGATTCCTTTTATCATAGTTTTATATACTATTATATTTTGCTTTGTAAACTGGGTTGTACTCAAGTATATTCTCTTCGATTCATTAATATAATGATACTTCTGCTTCTCCCACTTTACGTTAGTGGAAAAAAAAGTCTAGTACGAGCACTTCCAGCATTACAGTGTATTTTTAATGAGTCTAATTTAAGAATATTTTTCCCCAGGAAGAAGGAAAAATTCTTTTTCTTTTTTTCTTTCTTTTTTTTTTTTTGTAAGACCTTAAAAAAAATCAGTACAAGAACTGCATTATTAAAACAGCAAGCACATGAAAACGACATGCAAAAGGGCCAGATTTAGATTCTTTTTGACTTACGCCAGGTATTTATTTGGCCAAGGCACATTAGCAGCTGCTATTAGAGATTAAAGATCTATCAGGTTAACATATGGAAAGTTTTGCTCTATTTCACACAATGCTTGCCATTAAATGTTTAGCTTTAAAGTAAGACTAGAAGAGGTAGTATCAGTCAAATCTGTATCCTGAGCTGGTCTGAGGATCTGCACCATGCTACTACAATATGACCCAATTTTTCAGAACATGCCAGCTGGCAGAAACCTCAGTCTCTGTGGCTTTGTTAATATTAGTGATTGCTTCTTAACTGTAAAACTGTTCACTTCATCAAGAACTATGCTTTTCTAAGTAGAGGACAAATAAAGAGAATTAAAATGTTTTCTTTTTCTACACTTGTTTTTGGATTTTGATGTTCCAAGAAAAGAAAACACTGTAATATGTCATGCATGGTAACAATTTGTAACTTGAATACTAATGAGTATTTTACCATTCTTCAAGTTTCCCCTCTCCATCCACTCTTACTGAAAACACTGTTTACAGATGATAAGCTGGGGGTCATTCTAGTGCACATTTGAATGAAGTCATTAACAGTTTGGAGGAATGTACTGAGTGCTTTCTTGTATGCTGGTAAGAAAATGATGTTTATTTGTCTGAAATATCTCACTCCTGTAAACTACTCAGACTTGCAAGCATTGGTAAAGATCATAGAACTTCTCTCTGATGGAAGTATGCACTCACAAAATCTGGCCTTTATGTGGGCTTATTGAGTATGAAAAGTTGTCCTGTAAACTCCTATTCCTCTTGTAAGCTACTCAGACTTATAAGCATTAGTAAAGATCATAGAATCATGGAATTGTCTAGGTTGGAAGAGACCTCAAGATTATTGAGTTCAACCTCTGACCTAACACTAACAAGTCCTCCACTAAACCATATCGCTAAGTTCAACATCTAAACGTCTTTTAAAGACCTCCAGGGATGATGACTCCACCACCTCCCTGGGCAGCCCATTCCAATGCCTCACAACCCTCCCAGTAAAGAAGTTCCTCCTAATATCCAATCTAAACCTCCCCTGGCACAACTTTAGCCCGTTCCCCCTCGTCCTGTTGCCAGGCACGTGGGAGAATAGACCAACCCTCACCTTGCTACAGCCTCCTTTAATGTACTTATAAAGAGTGATAAGGTTACCCCTAAGCCTCCTTTTCTCCAGGCTGAGCCAACTCAGCTCCCTCAGCCGCTCTTCATAAGACTTGTTCTCCAGACCCCTCACCAGCTTTGTCGCCCTTCGCTGGACTCCCTCAAGTACTTCCACGTCCTCCTTGTAGTGAGGGGCCCAAAACTGAACACAGTACTCGAGGTGTGGCCTCACCAGAGCTCAGTACAGGGGGACAATCACTTCCCCAGCCCTGCTGGCCACACTGCTTCTTATACAAGCCAGGATGCTGTTGGCCTTCTTGGCCACCTGAGCACACTGCTGGCTCATATTCAGCCAACTATCAACCAATACTCCCAGGTCCTTCTCTGCCAGACAGCTTTCCAACCACTATCTCCCAGCCTGTAGCTCAGCTTGGGGTTATTGAACCCCAGGTGCAAAACCCAGCACTTGGCACTTGACCTCAGCCCATCGGTCCAGCCTATTCAGATCCTTCTGCAGAGCCTTCCTACCCTCGAGCAGATCGACACACGGACCTAACTTGGTGTCATCTGCAAACTTACTGAGGGTGCACTCGATCCCCTCATCCAGATCATCGATAAAGATATTAAAGAGGACCGGCCCCAGTACTGAGCCCTGGAGAAGGCCACTAGTGACCAGCCTCTAACTGGATTTGACTTCATTCACCACAACTCTTTGGGCCCGGCTATCCACCCAGTTTTTAACCCAACGAAGTGTACGCCAGTCCAAGCCACAAGCAGCCAGTTTCCTGAGGAGAATGCTGTGGGAAGCGGTGTCAAAAGCCTTGCTGAAGTCAAGGTAGACCACATCCACAGTCTTTTCCTCATCCACCAAGTGCGTCACTTTGTCATAGAAGGAGATCAGGTTCGTCAAGCAGGACCTGCCTTTCATAAACCCATGCTGACTGGGCCTGATCACCTGGTTGCCCTCTAAGTGCCGCGTGATGACACTCAAGATAATCCTCTCCATGAGTTTCCCTGGCACTGAGGTCAAACTGACAGGCCTATAGTTTCCCGGGTCTGCCCTCCAGCCCTTCTTGTAGCTGGGCATCATGTTTGCTAGCTGCCAGTTGACTGGGACCTCCCCTGATAGCTAGGACTGCCAATAAATGCTGGAAAGCGGCTTGGCCAGCTCCTCCGCCAGTTCTCTCAGTACCCTCGAGTGGATCCCATCTGGCTGCATCGACTTGTGTACATCCAAGTGCCGTAGCAGGTCACCAAGCATTTCCTCATGGATAGTGAGGGCCACATTCTGCTCCCCATCCCCTTCCACCAGTTCAGGGTACTGGGTATCCAGAGAGCAACTGGTTTTGCCGCTAAAGACTGAGGCAAAGAACGCATTAAGCACCTCCGCCTTTTCGTCATCTTTTGTAACTAAGTTTCCCCCCGCATCCAGTAAAGGCTGGAGATTCTCCTTAGTCTTCTGTTTAGCATTGATGTATTTGTAAAAACATTTTTTGTTGTCTTTGACAGCAGTAGCCAGATTGAGCTCCAGATGAGCTTTGGCCTTTCTGATTTTGTCCCCACACTGCCTCGCGACATCCTTATAGTCCTCCTGAGTGGCCCGCCCTCTTATCCAAAAATTGTAAACGCTCTTTTTTCTCCTAAGCTCAAGCCACAATTCTCTGTTCAGCCAGGCTGGTCTTCTTCCCCGCCGGCTCGTCTTTGGGCACATGGGGACAGACTGCTCCTGCGCCAATAAGATTTCCTTCTTGAAGAGCACCCAGCCTTCCTGGACTCCTCTGCCCTTCAGAACCACCTCCCAAGGGACTCTACCAACCAGTGTCCTGAATAGTGTAGATGCACTATGATGAGAATCAGTTTTAACAATCACCAGGAAGAAAGTATCCGCTGACCTTCCACATACCAAGAAGATTGTCTGCTGGCACTAGTTACAAGCTGTTCCTCTGACTGTTCCTACTATGATTCCCATTATTATTACCTGGGATAAAAGTTCTGCAAAAGGCAAGTATGTTATTTTATGATGTGAGCGACTGAAACATCTCTACTCTGTCCTCTCCCAGCAGAAGCTCATGGATTCACCTTGTGAGTTCCATATCAGAAAGGAAGGAAACTAAAATTTGCTACCCAGAGATAGTTCTCTTTGCCAGTTACTTATCACACTCATATGTCCAATTATAACAAGCATGTAGAAACTCTGTACTGTGGAGAAAGGAGAATAGGCAACATATTATTCACTTTAATCTTTAAATAATCTCTTTAATTTCTCCAAACATCTTCAGTCTAGTGAACCAGAAGACATTTAGAAGGCAGAATTTATTCTGTAGGCAGAACTAGATGAGAAATTCTGCGTTTAAAGGATGAATGGGAGTCAGCTCATTATGGAATTGAAATGGTTAAGTCAAGTGCATCCTTGACTTCAGCAGCACTTGCTCATCACTGTAAAAGTTTTCTGAAGTGGATACCTAAAGATCTGCCTGTTCACTTTCATGAGTGAACTCCGAAGTAGACTCTGTATGAATTATACACTTAATGACTGTTTTCTTGCTCAGGACGGTATTACTATAGGATCTCATTTATTTAACGGAACAGTAGCAAAAAAATCAGAGGAAAATTCAAAATTTTCCACTTGTGGATTTGTGTTGTGGTTTAACCCCAGCAGGTAACTCAGCACCACCCAGCTGCTCACTCACTCTTCCCAGGTGGAATGGGGAATTGGAAAAGTAAAAGTGGAAGAACTCACGGCTTAAGATAAAGACAGTTCACTATGTAAAGCCAAAGCCATGTGCACAAGCAAAACTAAACAAGGAATTGATATGCTCATTGCCTTCAGCAGGCAGGTGTTCAGCCACTTCTAGGAAAGCAGGGCATCATGTGTAGTGGTTTGGAAGACAAACTCCAAATGTCCCCAAGCATCCTCCTTCTTTCCCCCAGCTTTTACTGCTGAGCATGATGCCCTATGCTATGGAATATCCCTCTGGTCATTTTGGGTCACCTGTCCTGGCTGTGTCCCCTCCCAGCTCTTTGTGCACCCCCAATCCCCTTGTTGGTGGGGCAGAAGCCTGATGTCCCTTGGCTCTGTGCAAGCACTGCTCTGCAACAACTGAAACATTGGTGTGTTAATTGTAATCAGAATTCCAAGACACTGCATCACACAAGCCTCCACAAAAATAGTTAACTCTGTCCCAGCCAAAAGAAGGACAATTTGTGACAGGGACCCTTGCTTTAAAGGCTCCTTATATCACACATCTTTATTTTTCAACTGCACCAAGCATATACACATACATGTATATGTATATATGTATATATGTATATATGTATATGTGTATATATGTATATATATATAAATATATATATACATATATATATATGTGTATATATAAAAATGTATATATATATATATATGATATACATGCATATCAGCTATCTCTTCATTAAGCATATTTTTCCACAGGAAAATACTCGTGCAGAAGATAAGCAGAATAGTATCTATGACTCTGTATAAATATGTCAGAAATATAACTGAATCCTATCACAGCTCTCTCATAGTTTATACAGCCAAGTTTCCTTCACATGAAACCAGAAGACTGGTGTGTGGCCAGAACACAAACTCTGGTGATGGAAACCAATGGATGCTCTCAGGTACTCATCTGAATACACTTCCAAGGCTTTGTTCTTCTAAGTCTGCTTCCCCCTTTTACCCAAATTGTAAGGTAAATATCAAGGAATTTCTCCACTGGTAGACTCAGCCTGTCTCTCATTGCCAATAAATGTTTACACAATGCCATTTTCCATTCAGATGGTAATATTGAAATAATAAGTGTATGTTTTGGTTATTTACAAAGGAATATAAACAGTCAGCTTTGTAGACATCTTGAAGCGTGGCTTAGAAAACTTTAAGTAAAGCTACTTTAGGAACATTTTTTAAGTGAAGGTAGACTTAGCTAATACATAACATTGTGCATATTATGTATACAGTAAAATTATACACTCAGGCTTCAGGTTTTGTAAGAAAATATTGACAGTTATTGAAACATATCAAAATGTGTTAAATCAGACACATTGTCCTTTTATGATCACCCCTAAAAAATGATTTTTGATAAAAATGGTTGAAAAATAATTTCAAATCATAGAATCATAGGATCTCCCGAGTTGGAAGGGACCCATAAGGATCATCAAGTCCAACTCCTGGCACCGCACAGGTCTGCACAAAAGTTTAGACCATGTGACTAAATGCACAGTCCGATTGCTTTTTAAATTCAGGCAGGCTTGGTGCAGTGACTACTTCACTGGGGAGCCTGTTCCAGTGTGCAACCACCCTCTTCCTCTTCCTGATGTCCTGCCTAAACTTCCCCTGCATCAGCTTAACACCATTCCCACAGGTCCTATCACTCGTGTTTACAGAGAATAGGTCACCTGCCTCTCCACTTCCCCTCGCGAGGAAGTTGTAGACTGCGATGAGGTTCCCCCCTCAGCCTCCTCTTCTCCAGACTGAACAGGCCCAGTGACCTCAGCCACTCCTCCCTCTAGGCCCTTCACCATCTTTGTCACCCTCCTCTGGACACTCTCCAACAGTTTTACATCCTTTTTCTACTGTGGTGCCCAGAACTGCACACAGTATTCGAGGTGAGGCTGCACCAGTGCAGAGTAGAGCAGGACAATCACCACCCTCGACTGACTAGCAATGCCGTGCTCGATGCACCCCAGGATACGGTTGGCCCTCCTGGCTGCCAGGGCACACTGCTGGCTCATATTCAACTTGCTGTCAACCACAACCCCCAGATCCCTTTCTGTGGGGCTGCTCTCCAGCATCTTGTTGCCCGGTCTGTATGTATAGCCAGGGTTGCCTCGTCCCAGATGCAGGACCCGGCACTTGCTTTTGTTATACTTCATGCAGTTGGTGATTGCCCAGCTCTCCAATCTGTCCAGATCTCTCTGCAGGGCCTTTCCACCCTCATCAGAGTCCACAACTCCTCCAAGTTTGGTGTCATCAGCAAATTTGCTCAAAACACCTTCTAGTCGTACATCCAAATCATTGATAAAAAACTTGAAGAGGACTGGCCCTAAAATGAAGCCTTGAGGGACCCCACTAGTGACCATCCACCAGCCAGATGTGGCCCCATTTACCACAACCCTTTGAGCCCTGCCCATCAGCCCATTGCTCAGCCATCGTATGATGTTTTTGTTAAGTTGTATGCTGGACATTCCTATGGGAAACGCTGTCAAAAGCCTTGCTGAAGTCCAAAAATATCACATCAGCTGGTTTCCCTTGGTCGACTAGATGGGTGATCTTATCATAAAAGGAAATCAAATTTGTTAGGCAGGACCTACCCCTCATGAACCAATGTTGGCTGGAACTAGTGACTGCATTGTCCAACAGGTGTGCTTCAATAATTTCAAGAATCATCTTCTCCGTAATTTTACCAGGCACTGACATGAGACTGACAGGCCTGTAATTGCTACGGTCTTCTTTCTTACCCTTCTTGAAAATCGGCACAACATTTGCCAGCTTCCAGTCTATTGGGACCTCTCCAGATTCCCAAGATCATTGAAAAATAATTGAGAGAGGTCCCGCAATGACGTCTGCCAGCTCTTTAAGCACCCTGGGATGAATTCCATCCAGACCCATGGACTTTTATGGATCCAGGTGGAGTTGCAAACCCTGCACACGTTCAGGGTTGGTTGGGAGTTTGTCTTTCGCACTGTCATGGTCCTCCAGCTCAGGGCATCCTGGGTCCCGAAGCCCATCATCAGTGTTCAAGACAGAGGCGAAGAAGGAATTAAACGTCTCTGCTTTGCCTGTGTCATTGTCTGTGAGGAGACCTCCCCATCAAGTAGCAGACCTATGTTTTCTTTGGTTCTCCTTTTTCTGTTCATGTAGCTAAAAAACAACCTTTTTATTGTCTCCCACAGACTTGGCCAGCTTCAACTCTAGTTGCGTTTTGGCCACATGAATTTTCTCCCTACAAACACAAACAGCATCCCTGTATTCCTTCCTTGTCACCTGACCCTCCTTCCAGCAGCTGTACACTTCCTTTTTTCACCTAAGCTCCAGCAGAAGATCCCTGGTCAGGCAGGCCAGCCTTCTGCCCCACCTGCCTGTCTTCCAATATTTTGGAATTGCCTGATCTCGTGCTTTTAGGAGGCAGTGCTTAAAGACTGACCAGCACTGATGGACGCCAATGCCTTCAAAAGCAGTTTCCCAGGGGACCTTGCTAACTAGTTCCCTGAGCAGCCTGAAGTCTGCTTTCCCCGTATTCAGGGCTGAAGCTTTGGTGGCAGTTTTCCTTCTGTCACCACAAATTCTAAACTCAGCCACTTCATGGTCACTAGGGCAGAGACAGCCGCCAATTGCCACGTCTCCCACAAGAGCCTCTCTGTTCTCCAGCAACAGATTTAGGAGGACACCTTTTCTAGTTGGCTCCCTTAGCACCTGCACCAAGAAGTTATCATCTAGGTGCTTTACAAACCTCCTGGACTTGTTTGTGTCAGCCATGTGGTGATCCCAGTTGACGTCTGGCAAGTTGAAATCCCCCGTAAGGACAAGGGGAGTTGATCTCGAGGCATCTCTTAGTTCTGCAAAGAATAATTCATCGGCATTGTCGTCCTGGCCGGGTGGTCTGTAATAGACTCCCACTATGACATCCCCTTTATTTGTTCGTTCCTTAATCCTTACCCAGAGGCTGTCAACTTTGCCATCGCCAACTTGAAGTTCCACACAGTCCAGCCCCTGTCTCACATACATCACCACCCCGCCACCTCACCTACCCTGCCTGTCCCTCCTGAAGAGCCTGTAACCATCTATTGCAGCACACCAGCCACAGGACTCATCCCACCAGGTTTCGCTTATGCCGACAATGTCGTAGCTGTGGGACTGGGCCAAGACTTCTAGCTCGTCCATTTTATTCCTCATACTGTGTGCATTTGTGTAGAAGCACTTCAAATGTGCCTCCCTACACACAGCACCTTGTGGAGTTGACCGAAGGATCTCACTGGCACACAGTCCCCCTGATTCTAGTGCACCATCCCTTAGCTCATCACTGGCATGCCTGGTTTTATCCCCTTCCTCCTCTGACTCTAGTTTAAAGCCCTATCTATCAGCCTTGCCAACTCTTGAGCAAAAATCCTTACCCTTCTCTAAGAGAGGCGCATCCCATCTGGTGCCAGCAGGCCCGGTGTCACATAGACCTTCCCGTGATCAAAGAACCCAAAGTTCTGCTGGTTGTACCAGTCCCAAAGCCACGTGTTAATGTGGTGAGCCCGCTGGTCAGAGCGACCAGCTCTGTGCTATCGGAGCACAGAGGCAAACACAACCTGCGCCCCTGATCCTTTAAGTAGTCACCCAAAAAGTCACCCTTTTGATCACTCTCAGACTTCTCATTGCTACCTTGTCATTACCAGCCTGAAAGACCAGTAGCAGGTAGTAGTTGATGGGCCATACCAGGCGCTTGACTTTCTTAGCAAAGTCTCTCACTCGAGCCCTGGGGAGGCAACAGACCTCCCTGTGTGTTGGGTCCAGTTGGCATATAGGGCCTTCTGTCCCTTTCAAAAGGGAGTCCCCCATGACAATAACCCTTCTTTCTTTTTTGACAGATGATGTAGTGATGCGGGGGGGTAGCTTGCCTTGCCTTAGGCATTTAGACATTGTTTTGACTGTCGTGTTCTAGACCCTCATACCTGTTATATAAGGGTAGATGGGAAGGTGAGGTGGGTAGGGATCATCTGACGTTTTAGCTCTACTAGATTTAAAGTACAGTTAAAATAAAACTCACTTTCTTAAAACTCAAATTTTAAGATAGTGTGAAGTAATACTGTACTGGGTTTGGCTGGGATGTTAACTTCCCCAGCAGCAGCCCGGCCCTATGCTGCTGCCATCATCCTGCACAGAGCTTGGCGGGCCCTCCTCATCTAAGGAAGGGATGTGAGAGAGTGGTTGTTTAGCTGCCTAGCACGGTAAAACCACCACAAATACTTAATTTAGCAGTTGAACAGAAGGTATCTTTTTTGACTGTGTAAGTGTACATAGATCACATAATCTGACACTATTTTCTCCTCATATTTCCATGCTCTTAGCTGCTAGCTTCCTTGCACTGTGTGCATTTTGAAGCTCAGTGTACCTGCTAAATTTTCAGTCAGAACTTTAATTAAGCTACATTTTTCCAGAGCTATCCCTCTGCAGATTAGAAAAGCTGAGGGTTTTGATAGAGGATGAAAGTATTAACACTATTTATTTATATCTGCAGAGATATAATTCTGGGGCAGGTTTACTGAGAAGCTGCATTTGAATGGCAAACAAAGCTCAAAATTGAAGGCCTGAGGAGGCCTTGGATAGCAGTGCTATCTCTAATCTCTGTGATGTAGGAAGGTTTCCTCTTGAAAATTAAATTATCTTCATCTTTCTGACAGCAAAACTATTTAAAAGTACTGCTCGCTATTTTGAAGATTTTAGGAGCTGGTCAGCATTTGCCAGTAATAAGTATGCTTCCGAGAAAACGTCAAGGTAGATCATAATGCACAAAGTAACAACTTCCCACAGATAAGAATTTTAGATCTCAGCTTCACTATTACAAAATATTACTGGTTAGTTTCTCTTCCGAAAATCAATATATTTACTTTCCCTTACTACAAATTCCTAGGCAAAAAATTCGTTGGTGTATCAAATTTGACACATCAAGTCCATCAGCACTGCTTATATGGCATACTTATCTCATACAATTAATTGGTATGGAAAAACAGTTTGAAAATGATCTACACATATCTTCTGATACTTCAAAGGTTTGCAGAGAAGAGTCATTACTCAATAATGTTGTTTAAATAATATATAGAAATTTATAAGAAGTATCCACTTTCCTACTTTAGGAATAAAGTTAAAGTTTACACAGTTTAGCCATCTCAGCAACACCAGGTATTCTTTTCTGGCTTTACTCTATTCAGCGAATCCTAGAGAAATATTGAGACCAGACAGGGTGTTTCTGATGGGTCACAGGTACTTCTTATTTCTGATATGAAATCCAGTTACATGTATAGAAAACGGACCACTGAAATCACTTTTAGTGATCACTTTATTAAAAATCACTTTATTAGTTTGGTAATTCTCAAAATTCTCTCTCCCTCTCTCTCTCTTTTTTTTTTTTTTTTTTTTTAAATGTAATTTTACATCACTGCATCTTTTATTCCCCTTTGTTTGCAAATTGAGATGATTAAAAGTAGTAATAAAAAATAATCTAGTAAATTTCCAGAAGTTGTTATCAGGGCTCAAAAAGGAAGCACAAACAGCTATTTCCCTCCACCGCAAGCTCTGTCTGTCTGCCTATCCTAAATCCTACCCAGAAAAAAGGAGGAATGTGGCCCAAAAAGGAGAGAATTAAAGGAACTCCAAACTGAAGAAAAATTACAATGAAAAATGAAGAAATCACAACAGATGGAGACAACAGCTATTAGAGACACATTACATTGCATTCTCAATTCTAAAGGAATATTTACTGCCCACGTGCTGGCTGGAAAGGTAGGCATTTCATTTCATTCATGGCCTAAAATGAGGGAAAAAATTGGAAAAAAATAATATATATTTTTCAGTTCTCAGAAACCAAAATGGAACACAGGCATAAATTCATGTTTTTCCTCAGTTCATTCTATTTCTTCTTTTTAAATGACAATCCAAAAGGAAAAGTAAAATCTTTTACAGATATCACATCCCCATCACTTTCAGGAAACTATATTATTTCAGTCATTTTTTTTTTTTTTAGTGAGCAAGGGAAGAATGAATCAAACGAACCTTTTCAAAGCAATACTAACTAATATATTGTTTATCTAAACCTTGTTTTCATTATAAAATTCTGCCTGTCAAACTGTGGTGTTATTCTGACCTCTGCTTTTGTACTTGTAAGTCTGGTAAGGAAATAACATAGTACAGAAGAAAACTGTTACACAGTTTAATTAGCTGTTAAATAAGCTGCAAATGTTTACTGTGTCTGCGTATTAATAATCGTCAATGTCTCATTGACTTCTCTGTGAAGGATAAAGTCTTAAAGCCATTAGAAAACTGTTTTCCCTGCTCAGAACCTGGAAAAGACCTCCTTAGAGTTCTTGGAAAGCTTCATCCAGCTGAGGTAATGTGTGATCTGGGAGAAATTCTGCTCAAACTGGTTTCCCTCTTCCCAGATCAGTGGTACATTCTGAGAATATCAGAATGGCTCAATGGAATTAGAAGGAAAATCAAGAGCTCCAGAGGACTAACCTGTAGAAGTCCCTCAAAGAAAGCACTAGAGAATTGTGTTGTTTCTATTGAGAATAATGTCTGAAGATTGAAAAGTTGGTTAGAGAGGAATGAAGACTTGAAACCAACTGCATCATGCTCATTTCCAAGCCACTGAGAGAACTCTGAATGACTACATTTTAAGAATCTTTGTCAAAGGCCTTTTTTGGCTACATCATCTTGTAGTGTCTCCAGCCTCAATATTTAATATTTATATAGAATCTCAGCCAACAGATGCTGTATTTTTTTCACAAATTCTGTGAAATTTCTTCAACCACCAATGAAATGCAAAAAAAAGACGTCTGAATTGTTGGCTGTACCAGTAAAAAAATGGTACATATTTCCTGTATTTACCTAGACTATCTGCTATTTGTTCTACACCACAGTGGAAGGGGCCAATGATATGGATGTCACATTGTAACTAAATAAATATATCCAGACTATTAATTAGTTAATATAATTGCAACCAGACTTGTGATAATTGGGATCTAACTCCTGATAAAAAACAACTTTGCACATTCTGGGATGAGTATACATACAGTCTTTTACGGAACGATAATTTTAGGAAAACGGCCCTAATTCTTACTGTAGTTTATGCAGTATAAATTTCTCTAACGAGTCCGTCAGATATAAAACATGAGACCAATGAAGAACATAATAACAATTCTAATGTAACAAGAAAGAAATGTTAAAGCTTTTTTCTGTATCTCTGAAATGCATGTAGTTTTGTAAAATGACACAATAACATCTACAGAAAAAATAAAAATAGTTACTCATTACATTGAGGATGACAGTGATATAAAAGTGATATTATTTATTTTTTAAAACCACCTGTAAGTCTTCTGTAAAATATAAGAAATGGTGTATATTCAAAGAGAGTGGGCTTTTATTTTCTTTCTTTTTTATTCCTCACATCATGGGAACACCAAATATTTCTAATGGGTGTCTGGTATTGCAGTTGAAAGAGCACAAATCTTTGCTAGATTTTCAAAACAGCAATAAAGCTGCATTAGGAGTGTTTCAAAATGCAACATAGGTATAGCGTCAGTGTTTTTAATTTGAAAGGAAGGTTTTTTTGTTCCTTGTTTTTTGTATTTTCATCATCAGCATAATTTGCAATTGCTTGTTGAGAAATTAATACAAAATTAACTATTTGCTTCTAGTTAAATACCCAGATAATATGTTGCATATATTACGAGGTATATAGGTCATCATTTGATCTGGAATATATTTAAAAATATTTTGACCATTTGTATTCATCTGAAAAAAAATATCAGATTTAGAAATTATTGAAACATTAATGTATATCCTCATAAAATCATTCTCTCTAAATACCGGAGTTAAAAGGATTTGAAAATGCGTCCAAGCTATTAGTAGCTCCTTTTGTGACTTTGAGAAGGATTTGAGATACAATTGAATTGCAATTTCAAAAATACTTCAGAATAGGAAAGATAAAGGTGAATATTCAGGCTGAATATTACTCACTTTTTTTTTTTCTTTTTCTTTTTTTTTTTCTTTTTTTTTTTTTCTCACAAAGTACTTGAGAACTAATCTAAAGAATCTGATTGTGTATGGGCTTAAGTTCATGACAACACATTATCTGGAGAATAAACCACATTAAAGAATCAGAGACAAATTATCCAAATGCAAATGAAAATCTAACAATGTAGTGTACCAAAAAGCAGAAATGGGTAGGGATTCTATTAAGTGGTCAATATTGATTTGCAAGTAACAGATTTCATATTCTAATTTTAAGAAATGAAACTACCCCATTCCAAATTCAGTCTCTTTCTCTGGAATAAATATTGATTTCTCATAAAACTATAACTATTAATGAGTGCTGAATGTTGACAACAGATTTTTCTTTATGAAGAACATTCAGAAGAAATTAAGATGACTCACACATACTTATATTCTAAAGCCAGGTTTTTCCAACATTTCAGCATAATGAATTAATTTATCCATTCCTATCTCAGATGAAACATCGTAAGAAATATTAACTGATTTGTACAGAAAAATAAATGCAATCTTTTTTTTTTCTTTCTTTCTTTCTTTTTTTTTTTTTTTAAATTGTATTTTGTTATTATTCATTTTTTGAGATGTTCCATGGAAAAATATATACTGTACTGGTAGAAAATAGTAGGAACAATGTTTCTTCCTGGATAAATGAAAAGACAAAAATAGAAAGTAAAACCTTGACTAGAATCTATTTATAAATTGTCTTGACAATTTTGTGACACTTCAAAACAAAGAAAAAGGTTTGTGATCCTTGACCGTATCTGTACTATTCCCCAGTGCAGAAGTATACCTGAAATTGAGTGGCAATCAAACTCACCACTTAACACCTTTGTCTCATGATGTGGTTTTAAATATTGCACTCAGAAGAGTAGAGGTTATTTTTGATTTCAGCCAAGAAAATCCCAAGCTCCCCTTAAAGTCTGGATATTCAGAAGGTCCACAAATATGAAGGTTTTCTTTTAGTATTTAAATTGCTGTGAGTCCAGCAACTTGCAATGGAACCATGACTTTCATCTATTCTGGATATCAGTAATTTGAAAAATAACCTAAAATAATAATGATACAATATATAATAAATATAATATATATTATATAATATATAATTATATATATTATATATAATTATATTATATATTATATATATATTATATATATTATATTATATTATATATATAATATATATATTATATATATAATATAATATAATTATATTATATTATATTATATAATTATATAATATAATTTTATTTTTCTTTGGGACACTCTCTTCCTGTTATAATTTATATTGTCTTTCCTTGAATAAGTTTTCAAAATAGTTCATTCAGAGAGGAAGAAGAATAATTCAGCAGGTAAGAATCTTAGAGTTTGGGGCCTGGATTCTAGCTTTAAGCAGACTGCTTAGGAAAACCAGAATTTAAAAAGGACGTCAACAAAGTGCAAGATCATAGATAGTATTAGTTCAAAATTTAAGAAAATATCTTGCATTGTTCTTAGATCCCTTAAGGCAATTGAATAAATGAATCGCTTTTCTAAATTTCTGTGTTCCTGGCATCATAAAAAAAATACAATAGTAAAGTTACAGGATACTTAATATTTGTCACATCCTTTTATATTGCTGATCTCTTAGAGAAGGCAATGTGGAGTAGGGTTATGCACTACCACATTCCAAATCAAACTGCATTATGTCTTTACGTATTTAATAGTATCTACAAATTGATTATGAAGAAATTTAAGTCTATAGAGATTTATTAAGATTTAAATCAATCTAGGTTTTAATTTTTTATCATCTGCTTTATAAAGGTTATTATACTGTGAGACCACATAGGAAAAGATTGCAAATCAAGAAAGCTCAAGAACTAGTGAGAATGAAAAATATCATGTCTTCAAATAAGCTTCCAAGATTTCAGGCCAAATGACAAAGAACAAACAAACAAACAAACAAACAAAAACACTTAGACTTCACTGCCAACTACTCTTCAAAAAAAGAAAAAAGTTTGTTTGTTTGTTTGTTTTCCTCAGTGAAGAATACAGTATTAATGATCTACGTCTGAAGTCAAAAAACAAATGTCAGCCTACTTTTGACAAACTCAAATGATGATTGATGTATGTTGCTGACCTAGACCCTAACCCAGACATATGGACTTGATTTCCTGGCTTGACCTTGGTCCTACCTCATCATTATGGACTTCTACAACAAACGATTCCTGGCTGAATCTGGTTGTTATCCCAGATCTGCCCAGCTCAACTTGCTTGGGTCCTGCAGGACTGTGCCCTTGGTGGTGAGGTCACTGCCCCAGACTGCCTTGTCAACATCTTTTCCTCCAAGTTTTGCTGAACAGCTTACCCTTATGGCTCCCTGTCATAGCATCCACACAGCAAGCAAAAGCTTGTGATCTTAAGGTAACATTTAATTTGGTCATTGTCAACTGGTTAGAGTCAGAAGAGAAAAACATTCAGCATTGACAATTATCACCATCAAATACTTGCAGAAATGTCCTAGCATGTAGGCAACTGTTGATGCCTTAAGTCACATCACTATCCTTCCTATAACCATATATTCAGAACCAGAACACTAAATTTCATAAAGTACATTAATTTTCTGTAAAATATTTTGACTATATCTGTACTTATATCAACTGGAATTTTCAGGAAAAAATTATGAACTAACAAACATATTTGAGACATAGGATATTTCTATACTATGCAGAATAGTAAATCCATCTATTTTTGGGGTTCCTACACATTTAAGTAAAACATAAATATACAAATAAATACTTCTAAATTTCAAAAAGTGCACCTGAAAATAGCTTTCAGTTTCTTGTCATTTTTTAAAGGACATAGGTCACTGAAAACTTCACTTCAGTTAATACCACATCTAGAACAAATTCAATTATCATTCAATAAAGTTTACTATACTACTCTAGACAATAATGGAATGAATGAATACATTCCTCCTTTCATTTGCATGATCACTAAATTTGCTGATAGAAAACATGCCTTTATGTATCTCATCTATAAATACTCACTAATACATATTGGTTATGCCTTTTGAAAAGGTGCCTTTCTGATTTGGATATGAACGAAACTGTTCATTTATATGATCGTTTTTTTATATAACACACTGATTCTTTTATTTATTTGTGGGAGTAAATATATATCATCAATACCATATTTTAGCATAGTAAAGTGCTTATTGGTTTCAAAATGCAGAACTTTTACCAGTTCTACAATTGAGCACAAAAAACATTCAAGAAGCAGAAGGCTAAAATGTTTTTTCACTGTAAATCCAGATTTCCTTTTCCTAATGAAATCTTTCCTTGCTTAATTTATGAAAATTTAGGTATTGTGAAACAGAAATATGATCTTCTATGACCTTTGTAAGGAACATGAGCTGGCTAGACCTTTGAGAAGCCTTTACCTAGATCTTCCCTAGTAGTTCATTTTTCCAAAGACCATTGACTATGAAACAAAACAAAACACAAAAAGACACAAACCAATTTTATTGTCTACAAATTAAGATATTTAACTTTTTAAGCTGTGGGAAAAAGATCACCAAAAAAAAAAAAAAAAAAAGAAACATGAAAAATGTTCAGGAACAACTGCCTACTCTGTCAGGTTTCTGCTACCATGTTTAGCTTTAGTTAACATTATGGCTTTCTCAGTTGTAGCAACAAAAAAACTGCCCAGTCCTCTCCAGTCACTGTGATCCTCCTTTCACGACCTGTAAGACCAGCACTATTCTCTGGGCAGTGCCATTATATAAACAGCAGCTTCTGCCCCTATATCAACTACAGGTTCCCACCTCCTTGCTTGGATTCCCTTCTCTTTCATAGCCTGTGATTGGTAGAAGCTTCTTTCTCTGAACATAATTAATAATCCTCAAAGGCAGAAGCAGCCCCCCTCTTTGACAGGCTTTCATCCCTCCAGCTACTCTACTTAGCAAAAATCAGGTTAAGAAACAAGAATCAAAACCACCAAACTTAGTGTTCATTAACGTGATAGTTCATTTCAACTCTTTGCTAAAATATTGATTCACTGATAATTGTAATACAGTTTGTATCTGTCTACTCAAATGTTGTGAGTTTAATGTATTATATGATTTTTAAGACATAAATCTATGCCTGTGTCTTTTGATTTATAAAGGAGACGGTGAAATTTGCTAACGTGACCAGATAACTGGTCCAGCCAGTCACTCATTGTTATCTTGGCAAAGTCTAATGTCAGCAAAAAGAACTGCAACTTGCAGAGGATTAGACATATTCAGGAAACAGAACAAACCAAACGTCTATTACTTCACCAATAGATCCAGTAAATTTTTTATGGTTTAGATACTGCACGGTATAATTTCTTGTCTGTCAATTTCTTCTGTAAGAGAACAGAAGTAACAGTATGCTGCTGGCTTGTCTGAGTGAAATATTATCCTGTGTTGGCTACAATACTTGCTACTGACTCCTTAGTTTTGCTTCTGTCTCCCTTGAAGAGGTATAAAAGCCCCTACTAACTCCTATAACCCACTCACAAGGTTTATACAGGGGATAAAGAAAGATGAACAACTTCCTTGGTAGAGGCATTTCATCTGCCTCAAAGAAACCCGTGAAATGCCAGTAGTGAAACAATTCTTCTTGCTCCCTGCCCTTTGATAGGCAATTGGCTTTTGCTTTTCAAAATGATAGTAAGTTCCTTACTTCAGTTTACACAGCTTCAAATGCTAATTATTGGTCATAAAATTACCCTTTCGAAAACTGCGCTTAAGTATTTCATATGATGAACTTCTGCATCTTTGATTTAAACAGATGGACTGCAATCTATATAGTATCGTATTTATTTTAAAATGTTATAAATTTCATTTTGAAATTTTCAGTCTTATATTTAAGGATAAAATCTATCTACAACATAATACCTATACCAGATTCAACAGCATGAGAGCAGCACGTTAGCATTAAGCTAACAGCCATTTGCTCTAAAGTCCCACTGCAGTCATGTTGGATGCATACAAATCACAAATATACTGCTGCTCTGAATCACCTGTGATTACTCCCAAATCATAGAATATTATCTGAGCACAACTAGAGTGCTCAAAATACACGGATATATTTTTCTCAACTGGCAACTGCTGTACTGAACAGAACACAGGGTTTCATAGTATCATATGGCTATAGTTGAAGCTGATGTGGCTATTTGTATGTCACTATGTGTGTATTTTCATATGAAGATGGAAGGCAGGATCCTCCTCTCTGAAGTCAGAGGAGCCATACTAATTTACAGCAGTACAAGAGTTGGCTCTTAACATACTTAGTTTCTCCTTACACTGTTTATTTGTTGAAGGCTCAACAACTCTAATATCTTCTGAAAATGAAAATGCACATCTCGGCATAATAGAACAAGTTGAACGTTTCTATTATAGCTGAGATGCCATATTCAGCAAGATCAACGTTCATATTAAGATGCTTGTTAATGAAACACCTAGAAATATGGCTAATTTATTCATCTTAACTCCTGTAGACTAGCTACTGTGACTGTCATAAAATATAGTTATCCAATTTATCCAGCTAGATTAAAATTGTGAGCTCATATCACATCAATGATAGCTTTATACTTTCACTTCTGGTCTGCAGAACAAAGATACAAAATGCAACTTTGCTAACCCTCTTATTTAATTGAATAAAGGAAAAAGAAAAAATAAGTGGAGCTATTATAAGACTATCAATTCCACTTGACTTACAAAACTTTGAAGATATGTCAAATTCAGTGTTAAACACATTAGTAGTTGGTATACCGTGAAAAGAATCGAACTGGCTGATTGGCATCCTAATGGGCAGATATATCTATGTGAACTTCCCTGTTGAATATGCATTGCTCAGCCCTCCATAAAACTTTATTTTTCATAGTATAAGACATCTAAGCATTTTTTTTATAGTTAAAAGTATTTTTAATAACCTCTTCCTCAGCTCAAAGGACCTACAGTCAAAATGTCAGCTTTAATCTTCTTTTGGTAGAATGCAGATTCTTAGAATAGATTCTACCTGCACTGATGCAGTACCAAATTTGTTTCTGTTAAAGAGGTAGGAAGATTGTACTGAAAGCAAAAATGACTAAGCTGTTTTTTTGTTATGGGCCTTTAGTTTGTCTCTGATATCTGATTTATAGCTTCAGCAAACATATGTGCGCTGGTAATGAACACAGAGCAATCACAACCCAGAGAAGGCTTGAGAAAATGATTATCTATAGGCTGTGAAGAAAGCCCATTAAAACCTTAAATCAGTGACACAAGGTTATTAGCTAAATATTTCAGGGGAGTATCTCACTGTAACATCTCTCAGAACATTTTTTTTCCAAGATGTTCCTTCAATGTCCTAGCCTAGCTGTATTTGGTCATTATTTCTACCTCAGTATTCTCTTTCAGATACTCTTTTCTACTCTAGGCAATTGTCTATTGCTAAAGGGTTCCTATGGTCTGTCCTGTAGGTAATGGCTTGTCAGAAGTATGGAACCCATCACTGTGTAGAAGCAAAATAGTGCTAATTGATGTCGCTTTTGTAGAACTAGACAGATCTGGGACATGGATATAAGTAAATAAAGAATTTTGCTGAAACTCAGAGGGGCATTAACCCCTGTCAATGCTAGAAATTAGAGCTCTATGACTCTGGAACAGTACCACATATTCTATTTAGCCAATCCCTCTGTTGGTGTTTCTCAAAGTAGTTTCCCTGTCATGGAAATGTCTACCTGCTCCAGAGTCAGGAATACTGGAACTAAAATGATTAAAGACTTTCAAGATTCTGGATTCAAAGGAAAGAGCATGGGTAAGAATGTCATCTTTTAGGGATAAACTGCCCAGAATGACAGATTTTGGGAGCACCCAGTCCTCTCAGTGACATTGGTATTCTTGTCAGTCTCTCTGCCAACAGCAGCAGTGTAACTGATGAGAATACGAATGAAGCTGCAGGGTCTGCTTCATTTCATGTTTTGGTGCTTTTGAAATTAAATTGTCTGCTTTCAGTTAATAGGAATTTTGAAACTGTGACTCTGAAGAGATCTAGACCCAAATCAAAATTAGGAAAAATCCAAATTTTCTGTGAACCAGTAATCCGTGTTTTTTTTTTTTTTTTTTTTTTTTTTTTTTTTTTGTCTGTCAGCTTTAATATTCACATCAAAAAGATCTATGGGAATAGCAACAACAAATTTTCATTTCATCCTGCCATAGGCAGAGTTGCAAGTTTACAAGTCATGTTCACGTCTGCATTCTAAGCAGAACAGACTTTATCAGTAACAACAAGAAATCACCTTAAGAAGCAGAATAAATTAAACTGATAAGCTGTAACATTCCACATTTTAGGGTAAATAATTTGTCTACTCATTTTGAATTATGGTAATCTTGACTTTTGCTCTTCTTAAGAGTGATAAACACAGAAATAACTTTCTTAAACCTTGGAATGTATATTCTGATCTCTCCTCCTCCTCCCCCCTTTCCCCTCCCCCCTCCCTCCTCCCCCCAAAATTCTTGTTCATGGTCAGTATTTCCAGTGTTATGATTATTATTATTTTCATATTTATTTTATAAACTAAGTGCTCTTTAATGGTAGTTTAATTTCTTGAACTGTAGCACTCAGCTTTTATCTGGCCAAATGCCAGCAGATGTAAATTTTCTGAAATTGAGCTACATATTAATTCAGTACTGGTATATAATCTTGTTGGTATGTGTTATCATTTACACTAGAATTTCTTTCATCTTTTTGCCCTCATCTCTTAAATCATATGTCAATTATCAGGTCTCTACAGACCATCAAACAGATTTCTCAGGCCAGTTTTTCTAGCTCACCTTGTTGAACAAGAATAATTTATTTAGTAACAGAAATAGAATTATAAATAAAAGAACAAATTTCACTGTTTTAAATAGAACACTTCCATTGTGTATTGTAACAAAATCAGTAAAAATGTCACTAATAAATAAATCTTAATAAATGTCAAACCAAAGAAATTGAAGTTAAATGTTACTAAGTGTAAGTAGTGTCACAAGCTCTTCTGTTTTATTATTATTTCTGTAAATGGATATAAATCCCTGTCCTCTGCACGACCACAAGCAGACAAACTTAGGGCAAGCTCAGTGCAAAATGCAGAGTAACTTCAGGCAGTAGACTCAATGAGAAGCAGATAGCTTTGTTTCCCTGTTCCTTGGGAAATGGGGAACTGACTACCTAAGACTGAACAGTCCTCTTGCAGATACCTTTCTTACTGGCATCCTCCTACAAATAATTCTTACCTGTATTGTCTTACAGATATCTTACAGATAGCCTTATATGCTGAGTGGAACTGCTCTTACTGGAGAAAGACAGATCACCAAGGTATGTGCATGTGGATTTTTCCACTGGCAGTAACCACAATACCCCAAATCAACATTCTCTAACCCAGAAACAACAGGAAATTCAGCTTTCAAAAGCCATTTCTTTAAGACAGCCCTAGCTTGTATTCTTTCTTCTTTACATTATCTTCTACAAAATGGCTGAGACAGATTGAGGTGGATTCAAGCAAACTTCTACAGCACAACCAGGTCTCTTTAAACTACATTTTTCCTTTGTGTGTTTATCTATGTAAGGGAAACGCAAGAGAATCCTTTTATTACTATCCACACAGTATCACAGAACCTGCACTGTAATTTTGGAAATTTTATCCCACATTTCTCTGTATATATGGAACACCGCTAACAGTATTAGTATTGCTATCAGGAGATACCAATAAGTACTGGTATCACCATATATTATCATACTGGTACATATTTGGCTTCAGAGACTTCTCATCTTGTCCAACCTATGTAGATTATTACCAGATCACCAACAGTTATATGCCCAACTTCAGAAATGTCTCCTCAATAAATTTCAAAATTCTACTCTCTGAAACACTACATCTTTAATTCAAAGAACATGAACACAGTATTTTTATCCTATCTTTCCAGGATGTATGAAGCACTAACACTGCTCCCAGGGTATGGAGATTCGTTAGGCTTTGCCTACAGGTCAACACTCACCCTACTGAAAGAACACCAGAGGCAAACAGCTGGTCTGAGTCACAGCCCGTGACTTCTCCTGTGGGGAGATTGAGCCCTGCCTCACTTCCCACTCAGAGCTTCAGTCACAGTATAGTACTTCAGGGAATTTAAAAAAAAAAAAAAAGACTTTGAAAAAAATACTGAAGAGTGAAAGGTATCTAAAATGTAGGATTTGATAATCTGTTATGTATGCTGTGGGGTTTTTGTTTATTACATCAACCATTTTGCTTGCAGAGGCACAGGCAGCTGATTATCTTTGAAAGGAATCATGTTGTCCTACTTGTAGCAGGTTGAGTTTCATCATAAAAAAAATCCATTTTCTCATGTTGCCTCAAGCATAAATTGCCAGTGCCATCTTAAAAAAAAAAATAATTACAGATGGATAAACTCTACAGCATTTAGTTTCTGTAAACTGCACAAACCTGATTCTCTAATTTGTTAAGAAGGGGGTACTGATGCAAGTCCTTCAAGTTGTATATAAAATTATTTGTGCTGAATATTCTTTTCTATTAAATACAATATATTTTTTTTTGCTATTACCAGTTTGGTCTTTTACAGAGTTATCATGCTATATAAGAGGAAACTTTTATGTGATTTCCCTTATTTTTCTGAAAGTGTATCCTTGTCCTACTGAAATCAATGCCAAAAGTCCAGCTGACATTAGAACCCTCGGTAAGCAGATCGCTAAGTGGAATTAATATGATTAGTAATCAGTATAATAATTTTATCAACCAATTAAATCAGTAATTTCTCCAATTATGTTAATCTGGTATGTGGCTGAAATATTACCTTGCTCCAAACTGGAAATACTTCCTTGAAAGTTTTAACTTATTTAATAGATTTTATTTAATTGATCCCCTCTCCTTTTCTTCTGAAGCTCTTTATCAAAGTGTTCATTGTGTCCTGTCATAGCAGCCTCCCTGTGCGTATTTCCCAAATACCACTAATTATGGATAAGATAAACTAATATTTAGATACAGCATATAAAAGATGGATTATTTTTTTCTTTTGAAAAGGAAACAAGTGCAATATTTCAGTGCATCAATAGAGGATTTCATTGGAAGCAAATATAAATAAAAACAATACTTCCAAAATAGGAAATTTATAACTGAACTACTTATAAAAGAAAAAAAAGAAAATGCATTTTTGAAACGAAGTTATCACAACTGCATTTTATGTATACTTTAAACTTTTGGGGTATTTTGTCTTTATAGTAAAGAAAAAGAAATTCAATATACAATTTCAGTTTTATTACCTTTGTACTATTCCCATCAAATAAATCTGTCCATGTGAAGGTCTTTCTCTGCTTTTTTAAAAGATCATTCTTGAAATGAAACTTTATTTTCATTTCAGTGCAACATATCCTGTTTTAATAAAGAATTTTTACTCCCTATTGAGAGTATTTTGACAAAGGAATAAGATTGCTTTTGTTTGCCATTTAATTTACCACTGGATCAATAGACTTAGACGTAAGTACTCTTGGTATTAAAACTCTCAGATTCTAGGGGAAATTGAGGTTAAATTGTAAACAAAATATTTCATTGGCATTGATCTCAAAAGCAGACTGACAGTATTGCTAAAAATCATCAGCTTCCCTATATAAATCTCATCCAACTGACAAGAGATGGATTTGGTTATTTTGCCTTGAAAGGATCATTCCTTTAAAGCTCTAAGAGTTTATCAATTTATAAAAGATTAAATGAACCATATTTTCCTTTATTTCTTGTCACAACTCTTTTTTGTGATTATCCAGGCTTGATCAAGTTATGTGAGTGACTGATTATTTTGCTCTCTATTTTAGGGAACCTCAGATTTACAGAATTTGTGACCCATTCTAGATCATTATGTATGATCAATATATTATACGTATAAAGATTACAGGTAACGTGGACTTACTTAATTTCATGTGATACACTGCCAGGATTTACAGATGCTATTATTGCCTCAAGAGTATGAAAAATGCCCAGATAACATTCTCCTTTAGGCAATATCCACCAAAATTAAAGTCACAGCTTCTTTCTTTAAATGAACAAGTGCAAATTTTATGTACATGGTAGCTAATAAAAATTTGTCTTCTTTACCGAATTTTTTCCCTTTTCCCTTACTCCAAGAAAAATATGAGTAGACTAGTTGCTTAGATAACACTGGTTGCTCTATTTCAATCCCTAATTGCAGATGCTTTTTAATGAAAAGGAAAAGGAACACTGTATAATACAAACCAAACATGGCACCTTATAAATGTCTGCATGGAATCCCTGCTAAAAGACTACCATTCTCTGAAAAGCACTTTTCAAAGGGTCATTATTTGGACTCTCACACCCTCAGAACCTTAAAACTGTGGTTCTATCTTGACTCTGCTGATATTCTTATCAATGGATCAAACTGACACCCAGACACGGAAGATCAATACTTCTCCTATGCTGATGTGAAAGCTCTCCAGGAATAACTTAGAATTCTCTCCATGGTGTCTAGTGCCCAGAAGGCATAAATTCCTCCCTAGTACTGATCTTTCTGCAGCTTTGACAGCCAGAATAAAGGCAAGAATCTGTGTCAAGCTAGGAGTCAGCAACGATGGTGGTATGATAACTCAGATCCACTTTTTTGTTAGTTTTTGTTAGACTCCTACAGTGCAGTTTTCTTGGAGCTCACAGGGCTAAGAAAATGTTTGGTGAGTGTATCTCTAAGTATGAGAAAGCAAGCCTGAACACCACAATAATGAAAAGAAAGCTAATGAATTTAAATATAAGCATTGCTTTTTAAACTTCTTTCGTCTGTTCCTGTGCATGTAAAGTTAGTGTATTTCTTACCCTTGCAACTTGACTACACTATCAAAAAAGAAGCAGCAAATAAAAGTTGAAGTAAAAATCATAACATTTCAGTCTATGACTCTCTATATAAAGGTATATATAAATTAGGGAATTTAACAATTAACTTTGTTTTAGTTAAGTATTTAATCCAACAGAGTATTGTCAGTTTATGGAATTTACCATGTTTGTTGACCCACAATAATTGTATTCAGAGATCAGTTAGAACTGTTTATCAGGAACAGAGTTTACAAGTATAAGAGAATTTGTGTTGTCACCTGGCTGTCACCTACCTAAACCTAGCTTCAGGATAGGTAATGGATTAAAACTGTTTACACAGCAGCATGACAAAACAGCAGCATGAATGCCACATTCTCAATGTAATGACATGTTCTTGTCCAAAGAACAGCAGAAAATATTTCCATTTGAAGCCTCACATTTGTCTTCCATTAAGCTATAATACAGACTAGATTTGGAGAGTTGCCTCTGGACTGCAGTAAAAATTTGGGGAAATCAAAACGCTGCTGTTATATATGCAGTGGTAATTTGTGTCGAGAAAATGGTTGATATTAATAAAAAAGGGGGAGATTTGGGAATGTGGCCATGGGGGTTGGAAAGCCCCATGGTTGAGATAACATTAGACTTAACGACGAGGCCATCGGGAATATAAAAGAGTTTAGAGGGAAAAAAGAAGGGTGATTCAGGAGACTCCATGCAGTCTCCGGTTTCTTGTTCTCCAGCTGGGTCTCTTGTTCTCCAGCCGTTAAGGCATGGATGTTGCTGGGTGTTTGCTGTTGCTGTTACATTCAAAGTTGTTTGACCAATGAAAAGTTGTTTTGAAAAGAACTGCTGTGGAGAGAAGGGTATAAGAGGGGAGCTTGCCCTCAAGATAAAAAAAAAAAAAAAAATAGGCAACATGATGAAGTTACATCAATAAAGAAGCAGGAAAAAGAAGTGAAGAGGAACAGGCTGGCAGAATGGAGACCAGGACGGGAACAGGCATTTTGATTGCATCATGAAGATAGGTTCGGCCAGACTCAGCAAACCGCTCAGAGAAGCTCGTCGCTGGAAATAGGCAGCACTGGAGCTGGAAAGAAGCTTGAGCTGAGAGAAGCGGACCCATGCACATAACTGCCTCATGCTGTTGGACAGTTCATGAGCCTGAAATATGGGACCAAACTGAGGTCAACTAAAAATGACAAGGTTGCAGTGGGATTGCTCGGCACCTGGCAAGCAATCTCTGAGGCCTTAAAGATCCATGTGGGACCACAGTCAGAAACGTGTGGTTTGCCAGATAGTGAGGGAGCTGCAGGCTCCTTTACTGATCCAACTGCTGCGCCATGGGACCCTCTGCTGCTACAGCCATTGAAGGCCTTTGCTGTTCCGCCCCCTGTTGACCTGAACATGCCTTTTGACCCAGGCCTATTGGCCTCGAAAAGGAGATGGATATGCTTTTCCTCGATCCGGGAAGAATGGGATACATAAGGCCTGAGGACTGAGTTGCTTGACAACTTAAAGCGAGATATATTGTTCAAAGGGAATGGAAAATGGAGACTTGTATGTAATCAAGAAAAGGAGTGGAAAATGGAGACTGTTGAGTCGTGGAACTTGGAGGATTTTTTGTTACCTTTTCTGATCGTGAATATGTATAGGTGTACTCTATTTTAGTAAGTCATGGAACTTAAAGGATTGTTTGTTACCTTTCCTGATTGTACATATGTATAGGCATACTCGGGTTTAGTATGTAAAGCAATGTTCTGTATATTTAGAATGTTTGATGTTTGTGTGTGCATGTTGGTGAAGCGTAGTCTCCCTGCACGCCCAACGCTGTTTACTTGCCTTTTATACCTTTTTTACCTAATAGAATTATTTGTTTTAGAAATATTACAAAATTTAGATTGAGTTGAGACTTCATTTATAATACTGCTATAAAGCATATCAAAAACACTTGAGTCCCATTAAAGAGAACTTCTTTAGTAAGTATGCAGATTTATTAATATTTTTTTGGAGTGAAAGAACCATCTGTTCGTTGTTACTGGCATTGTTCTGGCCAGTATTTTGAGATGTTTATTCATTAGTATCATGAAGATATGTCTTGACTATTTTAAGAATGTTCTTCCTACCCTGACCTCAGGTACCAATGGTATGGCAATGCTAGGAAGCAGGCCCTCTTTTCTAAGTGTTTATGACAATTAAGATTCTCAGTCAAAAGCTCTTCCTAAACATCATGTTTTAAAATTTAGAATTATTAGAACCAGGTCTTTTATTCACTTAACTTATTCACTGGGCTCTTCCACCACATTGTGGAAACTCTGATATCCCAACAGAGGTTAAAATCCACTACAAAATGAGGTCCAGGAAGCAATGTTTTCAGACACAGATATGTTAGAAAAACCTTACTGAACTATATGTACATCTACCAACAAATGAAGAGCAACTTTTCATTCAACTACTGTGTGCAGTGTTAACTGATAATTTTATGTTTTTGCCAGGTTATTGGATTTTTTGCGTACAGGGTACTGCATTTCTCTCCTGCATCCCTGTCAAGAGCATAAGTGAGTAAGTTTAGCTATAGTGTCACTTGTGCAGTGACACATAGGAAGGTGCAAGATCTACACAGCAGTGTCTACATTTTACAGAAAAATAGGAAGTCTTAAATGGGGGTGAATACAGAATAAACCTGGGAAAACCGGTTCTGGTGGCTGTATCTGTTGCTCACAGAATCTACTCTCTGCTTGAATGGTGCCTTGGCACTATTTAAAGGTGTGAGAGCATAAAAACCTGAATAATCACTTCACTTGTACAGTTCAGTCTCACTGTTGTCCAGCACTTGGAGAGCTCAGATTTCATCGAGGTATGATATGAAGGATGAAACTTGACTTCAGATACATTTATCATAGTACCTTCCTTCTTTCATTTCCAGGTAGAGACGGTATAATTTTACATAGGGAGAATTTCAGACTTAATTTTGAAGACCATTGTTTTGACCACAATGTTCTCATGACTGTAGATACGTATGCTCTTGTGCTGTAGAGCTGATGTGCAAATGTGGCTTGTTAACCCAAGTAGTTTCTCCTGATGCATCAGAAAACAGAAGCAGACAGAAACTCCCCTTCCCCTCTTGGTTTGCAGTACTCAGGTAGCACTTGGCTAGGATAGTCCTCCCTGTTTACCAACACATTTCAGAATCAAGCTTCTTTCTCATTAGACTTAGGACTTGCACCAGAATAGTTATGTGAGCAAACTATTATCTGACAATATTGAAAATGTAAGCAAAGACCAATAAAGCCTACACTGCTGGTTTACATTACAAAGGACTTTAATGTTGCTAAAGCAGTTCGGAGCAACTGTAGTGACATTGCTTCTGTGGTTGCTTTTACAAGATGAAACAACAAAATGTAAGAGAGAGATACAAAAATGTTTGCTTTTTTCTGAAACTGTTTATCACTGACATTCTAAACTTAAAAGTATCACTCAAGAAAAACTTCTCCTCTTAAGGTATTTTGTATTTCTTCACATACTCTTAGTATCTTATTTTCATTTTTCAAGATCTTTGGAACAGCTTCAAACCTGCACTACTACCATTTCAGCCAGTACTAGTGAGTTTTTGGTTTACAAAAAATCCACTGTAGCTGTTCAATCTGTCCTTTACTTAAATTGAAAAGTGTTATGCTATAGAGTGAAATTTTGCTTTTTGCGGTTACAATTTTGTTTTATTTTTATGCACTAGCACATTTTACAGGAATTCAGTCTAATAAAAGCCAGCTCATTTAAAAGTTTTTTACCAGCAATTTAATTTGCTTCCATACTGTATTGCTAACTTTATAGCAACCCCCCCTTTTTTTTAGTTTCAGATCCCTAATAGCCATTCTAAGCATTTTTTGTGTCAATATTTCAAAAGTTCCCGTATTCTAAAAGCTACCGATGCAGTTGATGTTTTATACCACATTAGCAACTTATCAATTTTTAATAAGTATTTCCAGTAACCTACTCCTATCACTCCACATGTAATTATCTGTCTGAGGCCTCCATTCAGAACCTTACTATTTTAATGCATAGATCAGCGAAATGCTGATCCCTCTTGCCTGTTTTTTTTTTTTTTTAACTGGATTCTAATTTTTTTGCTTCGTCATCCAAGAACAGTATATTATTTTTAGTCATTTTGAACAGCAAGTAAAAAATTACAACATTGGTATACTTGCTAAATATTATATCAGCTGCAAACACACCAAAGTGGCTCAGTGGAGCAGGTAAAACTTAGAAACTTGTAAGTACTGAGAAAAATGTCAGGCATAAATTAAAATTACATTATCTGAAATTTCTGGATCAAAACAAACAAACAAAAAGAATGTATTTATTTATTTATTTATTTATTTAAGGTATTTCTGTCAAATATTTCTGTTCAGGAGCTGCATACTTGCAACTCCCATTCACCCAATAATAAAGCTTCACTAGGGTTTCAAAACTGATAACAACTGATAATTTCCAATAGTTCTGTGTTCAATAAATGGGGGGAAAAAGTTATTTTGTATTTCCATTAAGACAAAATAATTATTAGAATGGAAAATGAGAGCTTTCAGAACTAATAACCCTGAGTAATTAGAACTACTGATTATTCAAAGTGATAAACTGCATATAAAGGACAAAATCAAAACCAACGTAAGCGGACCCAATTTGCATAGAAACTTAAATAGCTTAATGACGATGGAAGACAAATTCTTGGAATAAATATATTAATACTATTTAGACAAAAAGAGAAAATGTCTTAACAACACGTGACATTGCCAGAAGTTAATTGTGATATATGGCATAATAATTCGTGTCAAGAAGATGGTTGATATTATAAAGAAGGGGGAGATGTGGGAGTGTGGCCATGGGGTCAGCAAGCTCCGTGGTTGGTGTTAACATCAGACTCTTAACGATGAGGCCATCAGGAATGTGAAGAGTTTAGAGGGAAAAAAGAAGGGTGATTCAGGAGACTCCATGCAGTCTCCGGTTTCTTGTTCTCCAGCCATTAAGGTATGGAAGTAGCTGGGTGTTTGCTGTTGTTGTTACATTCAAAGTTGTTTGACCAATGAAAAGTTGTTTTTGAAAAGGACTGCTGTGGGGTGAAGGGTTTAAGAGGGGAGCCTGCCCTCAAGATAAAAAAAAAAAGGCAACACGATGAAGTTACATCAATAAAGAAGCAGGAAAAAGAAGTGAAGAGGAACAGGATGGCAGAATGGAGACCAGGACGGGAACAGGCATTTTGATTGCCTCATGAAGATAGGTTCGGCCAGACTCAGCAAACCACTCAGAGAAGCTTGTCGCTGGAAATAGGCAGCACTGGAACTGGAGAGAAGCTTGAGCAGAAGTGGACCTGTGCACACAACTGCCTCTCACTGGTAAGCAGTTGCGCATTATGGGGAATCATACGTCCTTAGGAACAAAGACTGTCCTGGTAACCTTACAGCTTATTCTTCTTATTAAAAATTGGACAGTTTATGAGCGTGAAATATGTGACCAAACTGAGGTCAAGGTGTGGGACACTGCAACTAAAAGCGACAAGGTTGCAGTGGGATTGCTCGGCTCCTGGCGAGCAATCTCTGAGGCCTTAAAGAACCATATGGAGCCACAATCACAAACGTGTGGCTTGCCAGACAGTGAGGGAGCTGCGGGCTCCTTTACTGATCCGACTGCTACACCATGGGCCCCTCTGCTGCTACAGCCATCAAAGGCTTTTGCTGTTCCGCCCCCTGTTGACCTGAACGTGCCTTTTGACCCAGGCCTATTGGCCTCGAAAAGGAGATGGATATGCTTTTCCTCGATCCGGGAAGAATGGGATACATAAGGCCTGAGGACTGAGTTGCTTGACAACTTAAAGCGAGCAAAAGGAATGGAAAATGGAGACTTGTATGTAATCAAGAAAAGGAATGGAAAATGGAGACTGTTAAGTCATGGAACTTAAAGGATTGTTTGTTACCTTTTCTGATTGTACATATGTATAGGCGTACTTGAGTTTAGTAAGTCATGGAACTTAAAGGATTGTTCTGATATTGCATAAACTCACTTTAGGATAGAATAAAACTTGTGGTTAAAAATTAGCGAGAATAAAATAGATGACGTCTTGTTATCTGTTGACCTTCTGTTATGTTTGAAGCATCTTGTTAATTGAAACATCCCGTTATCTGTCGACCCTCAGTCAGGCTCTGACTTGAGATAACTCGATTGAACCTTCTGTTATGTCTTGTTAACTAAGACATCCTGTTATCTGCCGACCCTCAGTTAGGCCGAAAGCCAACTCAGCATTTCTACAGCTTGGAAAACAACTGATTCATCCTACCTGGCATTTTTTAAGCAAAAGGTGAAAAGTGCATCACGAGGAAGACCTACGGTCTTCCTCCCAAAGACCACTGCCCACATCCTGAAGACCCCAGCCCACAATTCTTGGAAGGCTTTGCGCAAGTGCAAGGACTGATAAGCTAATTAGCATACGAAGTGAGAGTAGGTGGGTTTAGGTAATGAATATGTATAGGTGTTAATACAATATTCATCGTTTTGCTGTATAAATATGAGATGGTTTGTTACTTTGGACATTCACGATAGGTGGAAAGATCCCCTGTGCATCCAGCACTGCAAATAAAGAATATACCACTTAAGGAAATTTTGGCTTCGATCTTCACATCAGTTCTTTCCTGATTGTACGTATGTATAGGCATACTTGTGTTTAGTATGTTAAGCAATGTTCTGTATACATGTATTTAGAATGTTTGATGTGTGTGTGTGCGTGTTGGTGGAGCGTAGACTCCCCGCACACCCAGCGCTGTTTACTTGTCTTTTATACCTTTTAGAAATATTTGTTTTATAATATTACAAAATTCAGATTGAGTTGAGACCTCATTTATAACAACCTTAATTAACAATCGGACAGTTTGTGATCCTGAAATATGGGACCAAATTGAGGTCAAGGTGTGGGACTCTGCTACTAAAAATGACAAGGTTGCGGTGGGATTGCTCGGCTCCTGGCGAGCAGTCTCTGGGGCCTTAAAGAGCCTTGTGGGACCACAGTCAGAAACGTGGGGTTTGCCAGATAGTGAGGGAGCTGCGGGCTCGTTTACTGATCAACTGCTACGCCATCGGCCCCTCTGCTGCTACAGCCATCGCAGGCCTTTGCCCGCTGGTGACCTGGATGTGCCTTTTGACCCAGCCCCTATTGGCCTTGAAAAGGTGATGGAAATGTTTCCCTCCAATCCGTGAAGAACGGGATACATAAGGCCCAAAGGCTGAGTTGCTTGACAACTTAAAGCGAGACATATTGTTCCCACGACTAGCCCTGGAATTCTCTGGTGGTTGTAATCAAGAAAAGGAATGGAAAATGGAGATTGTTAAATCATGTAACCTAAAGGATTGTTTGTTACCTTTTCTGATTGTACATATATATAGGCATATATAGTATATATATTACATACTATATAGTATACAATAGTATACTATACTAGTACAGTATAAAAATAGTATAGTATACTATACATATAGTATAGGCATACTCAGGTTTAGTATGTAAAAGCAATGTTCTATATATTTAGGATGTTTGATGTTCTCGTGTGTGTGTTGGTAGAGCATAGACTCCCCAAGCACCCAGCACAGTTTACTTGTCTTTAATAAATATTACTAAATTCAAATTGAGTTGATACTTCATTTATAACATAATGATAGTATGAAGTAGTCCTTTTGAACACAAATAGAAACATAATTTAAATTTCAAAATTACCAATCCTATGTTCAGGGATACAGAGTGTTATTTATGTTGTGTTTGGTTAAGAGAATGCATAACTCGACTGGTGCAACTTTGCTTCTATTGACTTAAGGAATGAAATTGTGACACTGGCATAACTGTAACTTCTTGAACATTCACTTATTTGAAAATATTTTCTGACCTAAAACTTACCCAATCAGAGTAGAGAAACAATACTCTAAGACCTAACTGACCACTTAAATAATAGAAATAGCTAACTGCAAAACAATAGAAGTCACACGGAATATTTTTTGATCAACATAAAACTGGTTAAAAAAAAAAACAAACAAACAGTTGTTTCATGGATAATTCAGTAACACTGATCAATCATCCAATAAATTCTCCACTGCAAAATAGTCCATACAAGTCTTGTATGAATAGACAATAAACAAAGCCATGAACAAAATGTCCAGTGAACGTGTATTGCAAACAATAAAATATGAAGGAGGCTCATACTTGGCACTGGTAAGTGGCAAGAAAAAACATCAGCCTCCTTTCTGTTGGACAAAAGACCAGCAAAATATATACAAGACCTACCAGATTTTATGCATCTCCTTCACACTCTTTAAAATCATGAGTTTAGATACATGTTGAGTTTGAAGATATATTGTGAGTGCTCCAGTGGATCTTTTAAATATATTAAAGATAGGTCAATGAAATACACATTTTAATGGAATGCTATGGTTGCACATAAAGCATTAGCAGAATGCTTACTAAACTGATTTCAACTAGTGCTCTCACCACAACAGAATAACAATGGTAAAATTTATGAAAGTTGTTGCTGACATGTTGGAAAGGTGTATTTCAATATTGGAAATACAATATTCGAATGATTTTGAAATACAGAAGCATTGTAATTAGCAGGCAAACATAAAATTTGGATGAATTTATTTGCTGTTGGAACTGTTTCAATATTGTTAGGACATTTAAATAAAGTACAGAAAGTATACAGTGCATACAAGGATCAAGTTTGTTTGAATAAAAGCTATGTATTAACAAGGAGCTGTCATACCCTTCAAACCCTCAAATGGCTCCTTCAGATTCGAAGTGCAAAAACAACTCAAAAGACAGAAGGTAATGTAAAATAGAGAAATATCTGTATTATAACAAAATGAGAAGTAAGACCTCCTACTTCCCCCCATTGAATTTAGAGGAGTTTAACATTGAAGCTATTGTGATTATAACATACAGGTTCATCCACCCCCACCCAGAGGGCAATCTCATACTAAAGATGAAAGATGAAATCAATCATATTGACTGTAAAATGCTAACATCAAACAAAACAAAACAAAACAAAACAAAACAAAACAAACACACACACACAAAAAAACCCTCCGTATTGCTGTGACGCATTACAAAAAATAAGAAAACCTGTTTTCTTCTCAGTAAATCTTAGGTCATTATAAGAAATTAATGACATTCTAGAAAAAGAAACCTTTATGAAGTCTAAGGCCAATCTACCTATGTAAATGTATGATGATTGGTATTTCAGAACTGGCTTAGGAATGACAGATTTAAAACATTTAAACCTTAAATATATATATTTAAAAAAAAAAAAAGATGATTAAGTGTCAAAATGAACTACATTCTCTGCGCTCCTGAGCATTCTAAAAAGACAACACAGGTTTTGTTCATATATAAATACATCTGTAGCCAAAAAGACAGATAAGCTACTTAAGTGAGCAAATGTAAAAGGCACATGGTAGAATTCTTTACTCTGGACATCCATCCCCATTTATTTTTATATATTTATATTTTACCAGTACCAGAACAAGAATGCTGCTACCATTTTCTGCCTCTGTGTCACAGTGAGATGTCCCAGTCTCAGGGAAAATATGATAATCCTAGGAAAAGAATTTATTTGCTTTCATATATTATTTTTTGATGCTACCTGAGAATATCTTGATGCAATTTCATGCAAAACCACAGTAGTAATATACCTCAGTTGCATAAATCTGGAAAATATACATACTTTCATGTATATATAATCATCTTTTAATGACAACTATTGCAATTTGGGAGATATGAATGCAAGATTAGTAAACTTGGCATTTTTTGTATCATCTTTCTGAAGATGTATTTTCTGGTTTAATTATTTCATTTATATCCATCCATTTGAGTTTAGTATGACCTCACTTTCAGCCAGTCAGCAAAAATAATAAACAAAGAAGCTTTGCACAGTAGATTTCTCTTTTCGCTTAACTGTTTACAAAGCCATCATTCAAAGATTGTTTGGTAAACAGCTGTCTGACTCACCAATATTGAATGGAGGATTTATCAGAAACAGGAGGGAGGAGGAAAACAACAACATGCAGTTGCAGCAAGCAAGTAAAAGAGTGACTTCTGAGACATACTGTTTGCAGACCAACAGACAACTGACCTTATTTAAAGAATTAAAACCAAATTTTCAGATGACAGCTGGTATTACTGGGGGTTTGATTAATATAGGTAGGTTTGCTGACAGTAATACAAACTAATCCTTTCATAGAATCTACAGATCTCTAAACATTTTACAAAGTAAGCACCACTATTCTCCTACTTTATAAATAGGGCACAAGGTAATGAAATGCTTATGTTATTCAGTAGGCTTATGATAGACTTCAAGATAAAAGCTCAAGCCTGCAAGTCCTAGCTCAGTAATGAATTAATGGATTTTCCCCTTTAAAGAGATTAAGACAAACAACTTTAGAGATATTTAATTAATCAATCTACTTTTTTTTTTTTTTTTTTTTTTTTTTTTTTTTTTTTTTGCTGAGTATAAATTTTACTAGATTTAGAAGGGAACCATGAGTTTTCTCACTAAAAGCAGACCAAGGGGAATGTCCTGATTTAGGAACAAGACAGCTGAAGCACTTTGTTCTCCACTGTGATCAGCTAAACAGAGAGGATCCCAGAACAAGAATACACCGGGCTTGCATTTGGAAGAACAAAAGCAGGTATCCTCTGTTTGAAGTAGAAGTTGTAAAGAATTTGTGCTTTGTAAACTTATTCAAGAAGAACTTGGTTGTTCTCCAAGTTACAGCTGCAAGCCCAGTTTATTCTCATGAGCACAATCAAGTAGAACACAATCAAACAGAGAATATCACTAAAATACTTTTTCTTAAATTCATTATTTACTTTTCAAGGTTCACAAAATCTTGACCTATATCTAATGGAGTAGACTCTTCAAGTCTTCATAATCCTTTAACCAGTTCTTGTAGAAAAGGGTTTCTTTAAAAGAAATATCAAAGAAGTGACTTTCTTTCTTTCTTTCTTTCTTTCTTTCTTTCTTTCTTTCTTTCTTTCTTTCTTTCTTTCTTTCTTTCTTTCTTTCTTTCTTTCTTTCTTTCTTTCTTTCTTTCTTTCTTTCTTTCTTTCTTTCTTTCTTTCTTTCTTTTTCTTTCCTTCCTTCCTTCCTTCCTTCCTTCCTTCCTTCCTTCCTTCCTTCCTTCCTTCCTTCCTTCCTTCCTTCCTTCCTTCCTTCCTTCCTTCCTTCCTTCCTTCTTTTTTCCCATTGATTTTCCTAGCTAATTTGTCACCGAGAGCTCTGCAGAATAGGCTGTATAAATCACATTAGACCTTATTAGACCTTACTAAGACATGACTAATGTAATCTAATACTATATTTTATAACCATATGTATTACTAAGATATTTGAGAAGTCGAAAAACCATATTCTTATCTGGCAGAAAGTGACCTTGCTTGATTGGCTTCCTTCAGGGAGAAAGTACAAGACAGCACAGGCTTACACTGCCAACATTACACCGCTATGTTTGATCAGGTATCATTACACTGATCATGTACCAAGAGCTGATGTAGCACACCTTCTTCTATAGATACTTGACTAGCCATGTAAAATCAACTCCTGGTATGCAGCTAGCAGAAAATAATCTATGCAAGACTGAAGTGGTGCTACTTGGCAAAGAAGATGTTTCAAAAGTTTTCCCAGTCGATGGTTTCTATTTGTTAACCTAGTTCATATGTCTAGGTCTTGTTTGGGTCTTTCCTAACCCTGGAGATCCATGCATTATCAGAATCCAAAACATGCCTTTGTTCATTCATTTTACTAGTTTCATTCTGCCTAAGAAAGGTTTCGTTAGCTCTTAAAATCTCTCTATAAATTGCATATATAACTTTTTGAGCAAAGGCAATGTTCTAACTCATTTGTGTTCTATGCCATAAGAATTTCAAAAGTGTGATTTCTTTTTTTTTTTTTTCTTTTTTTTCATTAATACATTTAATGAAAAAAATGAGGCTGTTCTACAATATAAATTTAAGGTAAATGACAGACAGTAAAGCTAACAAACTTCATGGCCATATTCCTGTGCCACTCAATGAGTAGCTGCTGTTCCATCCAAATATTCACACCAATGGATAGGCTGCTCAGATGTTTTTTTTCAAACTCATCTAAACCAAATGTTTAAAATCCATGTGTTGTGAATATCTGGTTCTTTTCTGTCAATCATAGAATTAAATTAAGTAAAAAAAAGTAAAAGCCAGCAGCAATATTCTATTTATTACTAAAATCCAATAAATAAGTTTACAAAAAAAACAAAAAACAAAAAACAATAACAACAACAAAAAACACTAGGAGTTTTTTCATGCTTTCCATATTCACAAATTTACCCTAACCTGAAAAACAGGTGTAAACTGTCATTTGTAAGTGACTTTTAAAGTACAGTTCCTTAAACATGTTTTTTACAATCAAAATGACTATTTTACCAATTTCTTTACATGCACTGTACAGTATGTTTACCATAAGGCTCAGGAGTGACCTTATTTCTCTTTACAGATACCTTAAAGGAGGCTGTAGCGAGGTGGGGGTTGGTCTGTTCTCCCACGTGCCTGGTGACAGGACGAGGGGGAATGGGCTTAAGTTGCGCCAGGGGAGTTTTAGGTTGGATGTTAGGAAGAACTTCTTTACCGAAAGGGTTGTTAGGCATTGGAACGGGCTGCCCAGGGAAGTGGTGGAGTCACCATCCCTGGAAGTCTTTAACAGACATTTAGGTGTAGAGCTTAGGGATGTGGTTTAGTGGGGACTGTAAGCGTTAGGTCAGAGGTTGGACTCGATGATCTTGAGGTCTCTTCCAACCTAGAAATTCTGTGATTTCTGTGATAATGTGGTTCAGGGCACATTTGCAAGGTAGCATAAATTTAATTGAATTTTACAGTGGATCTATACTTAAGTCATTCTTTTCCCAATGATTTTACAAAGATTTAATAAAATTCTTTAAAATACAGTGACTATTTTAATAAGGGCTCACAATGTCTTGTCAAAAATCCTTACTATTTTCTAGACATACTTTGATTTAACAAAGGCTTTATTAACTGGTAAACCACTAACCCTCCCTCCAACAAACAAACAAAATCCCCAGAAAACTGCTAATTATTCCTTTTAAACTGCAAAATGTTCAGCCAGCTGGGCCTTTCTCACAAAGGGACAGCTAGCTGCTCTGATATTCCTCACTTGCCAAGGGACATGCAAAAATACACCAGGATTCCTTTGTTCTAAGGCATTTCAATTTTCCTTTGGTGCAGGAATGAAAAAATGAAATGTTTAGATTTTATCCCATCATGGAGGCAGGATACATTGATGAATATGAATTATGCTGAAATATGCTGAACGATGTGCACAGCCTTAAGATTCACTTCCTTTCTACCTGCAGCCTTACAGTTACAATAAATTTTCAGATAATCAAAGTTATTTAGGCATTAGCATGAATATCATTCAAAAGAAGTTCTCTGTTTTGAGATTTAGTTACCTCAGAAAACCACAGCTGATGTCTGCCCAAGACTTATTTGCCCCCGCTTTTAAGATTAGGATGTGTATGACACTGTATTTTCTACAACAGATTTAAATCTACATGCATCTTGAGGTTATTGTGAAACTGCCATTTGTGACCCTTGTATCCACAGACAGAAAACCATAAGAACATTTTCATGGACTGAGGTATAACATGGATTTTATTTTTTTTCCAATCCTATCTGTACTGCTACATATCAGAAAAAAAAAAAAGAAAAAAAAAAAAAGAGGATCTTGACATCTTGATATCAATCTCTAATTGTACAAGCATTTCTATCTTTAGTTTTCTGCAGAACAAAACTTGTACTAGATGATAGATTCAGCATCCTCCACTTTTTATAATTCAACAGGGCATAAAAATGAATGATTGACTCAGACAGCTGTTTTATTTGCTGTTTTGTAATTTTGTCTTCATTTTTGGAAAACCTGTTCTATGGAGAGCTATGGTGTTGTATGCTTGCATGGTAGAAACTGATACCTCTACTTCATTGTAATATGACGTCAGAGATTACTGCACCAGTTATTGTAGATCCATGAAAAATAATTAGGTACACACATTCATAGCAACATCTATTGAGATTGTTCTGAGGGATTGAGAGTAAGTTTGGGAAGCTTACCTTTATCAATTTAGTTTTACCTTTTCCCCAGGGGACAAATTAATACACAGAAAAACGGTCACAGTTATGATCATATGTCAGAAGTTTCTGTCAACAATTTTGAAACTGAATTTAATTGCCTATTATACTGGAAAAAAACTTGTTCGGGTAAGTGATGAAGTTGTACACAGAAACACGTGATCTCTATTTCCATAAATTCCTACAGAACTGTAGCTCTGCCCAAGTCCTATCATGAAGTGAGCACAATTCCATGTATTTTATATTTTTATGTCAAGACTTTACAAGCATAAAATGCATCTGTGCAGAATATGAGATGGTCTTAATAAAATTTAGGATGGACAACATCTTCAAAAAAGATGTATTTTGCTTTCTCTTCAGTTAATAGAATTTATCTAAACAGCAAATTGTAAATTACCATTTTATGTACATACATTTAAGCTAGAATATTAACTACAGGAAAATAAAAGTCATTTGACCTAATTGTTTGCTCTAGTTATCCATTTATTCATGCCTCACAGAAATCAGCTGATTAAATTTTATTGTTGCTTGTCAGTTATTTCCATATATAATCTAATGTACTTGACTTTCAGTCATTGTATTATAATTTCATTTCCTCATCATGCACATAAGGGCAAGGGGAAAAAGATAAGCGTAAGACAGAGGTAAGTTGCACACAGAGCCATAAAATGGAAACACATTTGTAGCTATATTCTGAAAACGAGGAGACTATTATGTTAGATTCTGAATTAAAGACTGTTCCAGCTGGCTTTACTGAGCTGTTAGTTATTTGAATGTATTATTCTTAGACTTAAAGGCTAGATTGTTTCACCTAAGCTTTATCTTTAAGCACACTTCTATTTTCTGAAACAATGAACAAAAAATTCAAAGCCATAGGGCACAGTGCAAATTACCTTTTACTTTTTTAAACTATTTGTAAGAATTGACACTAAGAAATGTTCTTGCAAAAAAGTTAACCTAGCCTTCTCATAAGCAATACATTCTTCAGGGATAGCAGAGCTGCTGGTATGCGTGCATTGTTTTTGTGCTTGTAGTGCATTGATTTTAAACTGCTGGCAGCCAGAGTTCACATTCGGAGCATTTGAGAGATTGACAAGAAGATTGGAAAATATGAGGTGCTTCTGTTTAGTGCACCTGTTTAGTGACTGCCACTTGGATGGCTTACTTCAACAATGATGAATGTTGGAAGACATGTAAATAGGAAGAAAAAAAGTCTCCTATAAGAGACACCTTCTGAGTGCAAGGTATATATCAACTATAGATCTATAAGACTGAAATTGTACTGTCAGATATGTACAGGCTGCATCATGAAGTTCACTAAGGGGACTGACTCTCATTAAGAGAGTCCAATCTACTAGGTTAATTTCACAGAGGAAAACTTAAAAAGAAAGAAGAAAAGATCTGCAAGTTACTGTCCACTAAGTTTGGCTTATGGTCAAAACTGACATTTATTCCTTTCCTCTAAAGATCAGATTGTTTTCCAGTGGAGGTTAAAATTATTAAATAAAAATTATAGAAACATCATGATGTTAGATGTCACCCATGAGAGTCCTACTTAAATAGAACTGTAAAGATGGTGTGTGCCATCTTTATTTATTTGCATAAAAAAAATCTCTCATGGTAATGCCTTATCATATCCAACATAACTTCAGTCCAACACATTTGAAAAATTAGTACACATCCAAACTTCTGGATTCTCATTCAAAACAACTGTCTGAATTGTCTGTAATATGCTTAAAAGACAAATGTATTCACAGTAGTGAACAGAATCTTGAGGATTCAAAAGGACATCTACAAATAGTGCAGTGGATAAGGATGCTATCGGGGATATTTCTCAAATGAATATGAATGAAAATCTTGAGAATTTAAATCACAATGAAATTGAAAACAACAAAAGAATCATATTCTACTCTTAAATCATTAAAGAGGTATCTTGAGGAATTACTTTCTGTAAGCTAAAGAGAAATCTAATTCCAGTTTCACATTTTGTTTTGTCTCAGTTCACACTGAGCATGTTGTCAGCAGTGAGATAAATACTGTCAATGCAGCTGGTACCATGGGGATGATATGATAATAATCAAAATCATGAAATGATCAAAAACTGCTTCCTAAGTTTGGCACTGGGACAAAGACAAATGGTTCCTTAGACTAAGATAAAATTGTTCTCCATCTGCTTAAGGTTGCACCAAACTGGGCAGCCCACAATCAAAGGCCACAAACTGTGTCGCTGTTCTCTAACTTGAATTATGGAATAGTCAAGAACAGAATTTTCATCTGGCAACGGGCCTGAACTCTGAAGAAAATAATGCAGTTTGAGATTTTTGAAGAAACAAAAACTGCTGCTTATTTTAACACAATGCTAAGAGCATACTTTTTTTTTAACAGAAGTGTGCCACACAAACTAGAATACTATTTGAAAACTAATTAGATACTAAATTTATGCTGTAGATGTGCCATTATGTGCCATGTTTTCAGCAGAGCTCTGACAAGATAGTTGTGTGATGGTTGCTTATAGTTGTACATATAGCTGTGCAGTTCTGACAGTTCTCTGCATATGCTTTCAAAGCTTATTTTCATTTGTATTAAGTTGCCTGTTGTACACATGCCCAGTGACTCTCATGTTGGTGGGCAGGTCCTAGGCCACCTATAAAGGCTCATCAGTGTTCACCTCCCATTAATGTTTTTTTTATCTTGGGGAATCCACACCTATATTTGTTTTTTTATGAATTGGTAATCATGACTTTTGAGTTTGATACATTTTTGACTACAAGACTTTGAGTAAAAGAGAAGGAAGAAAGGGAAATATATCTTTTGCATAGGATCTAGTTCAAAAAACATTTAAAATTTCTCACCTACAGTGGAAAAGAGGGTATATTTGAATCCATAATTTTCATTCATTTTATTATTTAATAAGAAAACATAACAAAAATATTATGTTTAAGTCTAACTCCAGGTGTTGAATTTTATTGGAAACTCTTGAACTACTTCAACTACAAGATGAAAATAATGAGTTAAAGTTATCACAATATAGATAATTAAGTCTGAATATTTGTTTTTCCTTTTACTGAGTGCTAGTGATTTATTGGCTGCTATCTTGAACATACAGAGATGTGGTGTTAACAAAAGCATATGTGTTGTGCAAAGACACCAGGCACAAAGGGGGAAACAGACCCATGATACCTCTACCATATTTCAGAACAAATACTTACCAATGCATTCACCTGCCTTATGTTATATTTCATCGAACAGTGAATCTATTTGTATGAACAACAGACACATACAGAAATAGATTTACTTTGTATACCAAAACATTCACCCAAAAACTAACATCTGAACCTCATCTTCTAAAATTGCACCTTCTGAAACCTACCAAATTGGTCAAATTAATCTAGTAATTCCAATGCTTAGTAAGGGACTCAGCGGAAGGATGTTTTTGTATGCTATTGTAAATAATGAGAACTTATAAATAGTTTTTGTTCTGTTTTTGTACCTCTTGAACTAGTAAGGTTCCAAGGATAAGTCAAATTAAGAAAGCAATTGCAGATTGTAAGGAAAGAAATAATTATTTTTTGTAATAGAAAATATTTCTGTAGTTTGTGCAGATTGTTAGAGCCAACTTTAACTTCATTAATTGAAGTAGTTATTCAGCATACATTAATTCAGTGCCCGGAATTTAGAAGTGGCAACGAATCAATAAAAATAAATGAATATTGATATTGCAGGACTTTTGCAATATTGTATTTATAGTGCCCCTGAAGGAAGTTAGATCTTACGTTAAAAGATCAATAAACTAATGCAGCGGCTAACGCCTTGCATTCAAAAAGTCTTGGTGTCAGGGGACAAGGGGAAGGAAACTAAATATTTATTCCTGTATTTTTGATGAGATTATAGAACTTTTTTCCTCTTACTTGTATGATTGAACATGGGACATTGATTACCTTTCTGATGGAGTCCAATGACATTTTATAATGTTCAGTCAAGATCCATAAATCAGAAATGGGCTTCCTTTTCCCTAATGTTCTAGTACTCTAGTATGTTGTTCACTAAAGAGAAAGATAAAACATTCCCTTTTAATCAGTGAGAATGTAGCTCTTTATACTCAATATGCTGCTGAACTCTATACTCTGCTTTCAAAATAAAAGGAGAATCATAATAAAACCAAATCCTTTTCATTAAAGTAAAATAAAATAAGTATTTAAGCATGCAAAATATACATTTTGCGTATGTGCATACATATATGCAAATTATACTATATGTATACTATTAAAGTTTACGAACACCAGCCTAAATAACTTAATACACAGATTTCAGTAACAGCAGTCTACAGTATTATTGCTAGAATCTTGATTAACTGCTAGCTTTTGCATAATAAATATAATATAATGTGTGGATACACACAAACACACAAAAACACCTTGTATTAATGCAAAGTTGCATTTAACACTTTAGTACTTGGAATTTAAAAGTAGGCACATTAGCAGTGAGAGGTTTGTGCTGGTTACTACCTAAGAACGTTTGCTATGATTATTACAATTTTAGACCCATTGTTGTTGTTCGAATTTATTTATTTATTTCTTAAGAAACAGGACTGAAACCAACAACCTTGCCCTCCTAATTCTCATGAACATTGTAATCTGTCCTTAAAAGACCATGTATGATTAAACAAAGACTTTAAATTGCTGACTGTAAATAATATAATTGAAGTAGAAAGAATACAGTCTTTGCTCAAACTTCCAATATTTTTACAAGATATAAAAGCTGACTCTGCTTCTAAATTGTTGCACTGAAATTAAGATTAATGATTAGGTATTAGAAGAAAATAACTTTGAGTTAGATGCAATAGCTTTTAATTTCATCATTTAAATTCTTAAGCATTTCAATTTTATATTCATTCAGGCTTTTGCATAATTAATTTGCAGATTTCCAGAGTGCAATAGGATGAAACTTTTAAATGGATAGATGGTTATTAATGGATGATATAAATATATTATTCATTATTTTTGGTTGTCATTGTAAATTACATTGAGTACTTCTGAACAAATATTAAATTCAACATCATCCTCTGAATTCAAAAGCAAAATGTATTCTCAGTGATAATTTGTTGAACTTGAGAAGACTTCATGTGTCATTTCATAACAAATATTCTGTAACAAAGTGCTAAAATTTGTTAATGTCACACTTTCCTTCTCTCTATAAGATGGCAGGATCACCCAGGCAAAACTGAATTTCAATAGTCAGCCTCTTCAAAGAAGTCAACAACAGGCTGGTCTAGTCTTGTCCAACAGTAGACAAAGAAATTATCAAAGCTCTAATTTACTAAGTGATACCTTTTAAAATTTGTACGCTGACAGAATGCCATCAGAGGGAGAAATGTATTTGTATCAAAAAGTACTGGAGAACATGGCCACAGAGAAATGCTGACATATACTGGAGAAAGAAAAGGAAAAAATGTAGTTTGAGCTGAAGGCCAGAAGAGCTCTGCCAAGTGTTGTTTACAGCGGATGACACAAATATCCATGAACGATTCTTATCACTTAGAACTCAAAACACTCTGTAAATGTCTCTTTTTTATTTTATCCTTCAATTCTAAGCCATTACATTAATCATTACTACTCTGCACATAAAGTAAATGAAGAAATATATACCATACTGTTATCTGGAAGATCATCTTTGATTTAATGCTAAGGCAGTCACACTTAGTTTTTCATATTTAGCTATGCAGATTGTACTTGCAACAGATGAAGTTATACTAAAAATTAGAGGAAGGGAAGTAACAGAACAGCATACAATCTGTAACATTTTCCAGAGATCAAGAGCCCTTCAGAAAACTTGTCCTTTTCCAGTTTTTATCTTTACCTAAATAAGCTGATATACCAGCACAAATTTATTTAATTTAGTACTGATGAAATAAAACATTATAAAAATGCAACTCAGCAAGCTGTTGAGAGGCAGCCTGAAGACCCAAGCCCTGAAGTTACTTTACATTTCCAGCTTTGTTAAGATTCATTGAAGTCACTGTTAAAGGCAGATACCGAGCGAGTAGAGAGAAGAAATGATATTTTAAAAGGATATGCTTTGAACTGATGTTTTCAGGCTCTCAGTTAAATGACAGGAGGACAATTGTCTGTGTCTAGATGTACTGTACTGCAAGGGATAATTTCCACTTGCCTTCCAGTAGAGTAATACAGAAAAAGAAGAGCACAGAAATAGAATGTCAGTATAAGAAATATACTGGCATGACTTTTGAAAAGTGCTAATGAGAGAGTAAGAGGCTGATGCTGAACCAAGCAGCACAATTGGAAATAATTTTTAATCTTTTTATATTATACAAAATCTAATGAATGGAGAATTACACTAGTGTGGCGTGTTTAAAGCCCTCATTTTTCTCTTCTACACGATGGCCAAATATTTCCATGAGCTGTCAATTTCTGGTTGATTAATCAATCAAGCAGTTTGGCATGTACATAATCAAACTAAGTAGTCCTTCAGAAATTTTCCATGTGGATAATGGCCTCAGTGCTCTGGCTGCAATGAAAGTCTTTTAATCAGGAGTGGCTAGTATAGCTTTAGCAGCCCTTCATAGGTAATAGTCTTCCATAACTGAAAACTTTATGGTATTTCTCACATTTCTAGTTTCACTTCTTTTCCTCCTTTTGATACCACCTCTTATGTTTTCTACGTCTGTACTTTTAATTATATGTAGTCTTTTGATTATATTTATGAGAAGAAGTGTTTCCCAGATCTTGGAACACTTTTTTTTTTTTTTTTTTTTTTTTTTTCTATATGGGTAACCAGGATAATAATGTGGACAGTAAAAAAAAAAAAAAAAAAAAAAAAAGAAAAAAGCCAGGAATAGAACTGATATGTCCAGAGTCCAACTCCTTCTTAGGTTGCACAGACTGAACCTATGATAAAGCACAATGCTTTACGTTGAAGAAACAAACACAAATGTATTCAGTGAAAAATCATGTTATATAGTTGAATGTTGTGTAAACACCGAAGTGCGTGTGTATTTATGTTCAAACCCTTATAACTGTGAGTCCATTACTCCCAATGGTTTAATCAAAATTTCTTTTTCTTTCACTTTTAGAAGGTCTGCCTTTTGAATGCCAATATAAAGTGTAAACAGATATTTGCTTGTACTTCCAGGTTTTGTTCATCAGATATGTACAGCGCCAAACTCATTCTCAAAGCACTTGCTGCTGGCTTAAAATGCCTTGGCTAGTCATGCAGTGATAATTTCTCATTCCAACTTCCATTGATTGATTACACCATATTGATACAAAGCCAGAACACACTGATTCCAGCCCTTGTCCAAACCTGATTTTCTGATTCATAGACACAATTTACAAAAGTGTACATACTGAGCTGCCATGCACAGAGACCTAGCCTGCATGACTGAAGAGAATTACAAATAGCTCAATAGTATTAAACTTTACACAGCATGCATTCTTTACCTATGTAAAAGCTGCCTCCTCTTAGTCTCAGTCTGGGACAACATCTGTCTGAAAAACAATTTTCTTACAGGTGGATTGGCCCTTAATTTTCAAGATAGAATGTGCTACTGCTGCTCTTGTAAATGTGTAGTCCATTACAGCAGGTAATGAAAAATCCATCTGTCCATGGTTGTAATCCCCAGTGAAAGTAATCTCCCATAAAAATTCTTACTCTCCCACTGGATGCAATAATAAAAAAACATAAAGCAGCAGGAACATAATTCCTAAATACTTCCTGATTCTCCAAAATAAAGAAAGTCAAAGAGACCAAACACACTCTAGAGAAGCAGATCACTCATTTAAATGAAGCATTCTGTTAAACGACATTTGTTAACTTTTCAGAGAATTTTGCGGCAGCTTAACTGTAATGTCCCATCTAATATTTATGAACTAACAGTCAAGAGTCCTCTCTTAAATACCCATTGTAAGTGTGTAGCAGTTGGTACCAAGTCACACGCTGACACAGAAGTCATTGAAAGAAATCAGCCTAACTTTAAATATAAATAAGAAAATCTGTAATAAAAAAGTAGAAAGCTATTTTTCTTTATGTGAACAGGAGATAATTCTTAGATAAGCCTTATTTGTGTGTATATATATATATATATAAGTAATTTTTACAGGTGACGCAAAACAACCTATTCAGTCCTATCAGGAAAGCAAAGAGTCCACTAATATCCTCAAGCCATGCAAGTTCTCAAGTACAGCGACAGTAATTGGCTCATGGAGCCCTCTTGAAAGCCAACCCCCCTGAAAGAATAAAAAGCCCAAATATAAAGAAGATACTATGAGAAACATAGATATTTATATAACCCTTACCTCATGAAAGAAAAGGAAAAGCAAAAACTCAACCTAGTTTATTAGTGCCCATGCACTTACCCTAAATTTTTACTTAAAATCAGGATTAGGTTATGTGCATTGTATTTTGCTCTGAACAGTTTTAAACCAGTTGAATGAACCTACAGAAGAGGACCGGTAAGGTTAAACTAAGAATTCAGGGCTTCTGACACAGCTTTAATGGTGGTCTTGCTGCCCCTACTTTTTTTATTTTTTCCTTCTTCTGTCAACTCCTTCCTTTCTTTTTCAAGTACTATTGCATCCATCATCCCCTGTCTGAACTTCTACGAACCTTTCAAGTAGGGAATTGGAGCCAGAGTGCTGCTAAGTCTCTGCTTAGAGCCAAAGCCAATTTAGCTACAGCAAAGAGACAAGCGTCTGGCTGCAGATGGACAGAACTGGCTAAGTTCCACCATTAACATCTCCCTGAACAGTATGCTGAAGGGTGAACTGAGAGCCAATTTTAACTATGATGCTACTATGAGAAATAAAGTGGGACTGGAAACTAGATACTCAGAAGGAATCTCTGACTGTCTTTGCACGTGGAAAGGAAAGTCTACTGGTTTTCTCTTTGCAAAAAAATATAAATTCCTGACACACAGATTTGCATGGGCCATGAGATGTGGAAACTGCCAATACATCTGCCCTTACATCTGAAAGTCACTGAGACAAGCAGAGCTCTAGCAAAGAGGAGAAATTAGATATATCAAAAAAATATGCCTGCAGTGCCAAACCTCTCAAGTAGTTCTAGAGATCAAAACCAAGCATTTCTGTAATGCCACTCTTGGAGAACTAATTTTTGTGCTTTTGGTTCAGTTGTGAAGCAATGACACAGGAACAGTTTGGGCCTGCAACCGCTTTGCACAGACAAAACCTGAGTAATTGAAGAATTCAGTTCTAACAGTGCTGTAATTTACATTTTTCTGGGTCTCATAGTGTTAAACTGATCCATACAAAAACAAAACATGCACTGCAAAGTAAAAACCAGTAAGGTTTTGAGCAGACAATGACATAGTCAATGGGTTGCTACTGAGATGAAACATGAGAAAATAGGTAGGGAAAGCCTCTACTGAGGAGAAATTATCAGTGGGAAATCTAAATTGAGCCTGTTATGGTCTTTGTATCTAGCAAATGTATTCTGCAGACTTCAGCTGCAGTACTACTGTTAATCTGCTCAGGTAGTAATATAGCGATGAAAGAGTTAGAGGTTAGGTCTTTATACAAAAGTATCACACTAAGACTTTCCCCAGAAGTCTTGACTCCAGCTGGAACTCCCTGCATGCAGTTTACGGATAGGATTTCAAAAGAATGTTACAAATTAACAAGGCTTTTGGTAGAACTGATAAGAAGAGGCAGATTTACTTTGTAATACATTCATTTAGAGCCACTAAAGTTTTCTTCTATACTTTCCCTACACTGATGGTCTTTATTGTGTTTTCATGAATAAAAACCAGAATATTAGAGCCAGTTGTCAGTGTTGGGATGTTCTAAAAGTCATTCAGAGCTTGAGACTATGTTTGAGATTCAGAAATAGCAGCTGAATACTTAATATTGAGATGATGTATTTTATAAACACCCTTCCTTCTGCATGTGAAAAAAAAATAATAAAAAAAGCATCATTGCTATATCTACAATCAACTTATTATGCATTACACATTTGTTTAACTTGTGTTTGTATTCTATAAGACACCCATGGTATTCTGTATTACAAATGTCATGAGATCTTTCCCTTGTAATTAGATGCAAATCATACTCTCAGCCAACTAATTTCTTCCCTGGGAACTGAATCTAGTGAGAATCTTTGAAAATATACTGAAGTTATTTAGATTACCATGTTAGCAACATGCAAACAAGAAAAGGGCCTCATTCTCTTCCCACACATACACTATAGTAAACTTCTTTAACAGTGAAGAATCACCACAGTGATTTTTTATTTTTATTTTTTAAATAGGCTTGTTGCTTTAAACTAGAAGCCTTACCATCTGTTCTACACTCATTAAGAATGCAAAGAGAACACATTTCACAGTTACATCAGTACATAGTAAAATTAAACTGTTTAAATGACTAGGTAAAAGCTTCCCATGCTCATACAACAGTATTTCCAGCTGTGTTTCCCATGTTTGTGACATAAATAAGGAAAAATGATACCCTACACATCACAAAAGTTTTACAGTTCCCAAATACTTACTGGTATCTGCTACTAGATACAATGAGCTTAGGGCCGCTACTCACAGGAGGCATTTTCAAATCAAATCTAAATTTTAAATATGCCTTTGAAGTTATTAATTTGCTTAGACACCTTGCCTTTATGGATGTACTCTTCGGCATTCTGATTTGATGGAATGCGAGTGCTGAGACAATGTTATCAAAGCAAAGGTTGACAATGTTTGACTGATGTATCTGAACCATCTATCTCTTGAACATTAACTTCATTACTGCCTCTGAAAGGTAATGTTCAGCTCCAAACAATACTCATGGAAATCTAAAACTACTTATTTGCAAATGGTTTCTAGTTCTGCACTAAGTATTAACGAGATGGAACAGCTTCCTCCATTTTAAAACCCCTTAATTTAACTACAGTTGTGTCAGACAATTCATCTGAATATGGACCAGTAACTCAGCACTAAGCTGAAGAGTCAGAATAACGAAGAACAGCTTAAATTTACTTAGCCATAAAACAACTTTTTAATTTAAAAGAATCTACGCAACAATCGCGTTAACTACCTTAGCTAACATGGAAACTACCTATTGGCAATGAATATTAATAATATTTACTGAGATACTTTCATTAATATTTGTGAAATTTAACAGGCCATAAGGGAATGCTTAGGTCAGAAAATGACGTTTTGCTAGTGATAATCATATATGAATTATCCCTTTGAAGAGTACAACTGAACATATCTGAATCTGAAAAAAAAAATTACAAATGCAGAATATAATGGGTGAAATGTAAACAGAAATTTTAGAAGCAATCCAAAGTAATAACATATTTAAACATATTAAAAGCAGTCAAATTGAGTACAAAGAACAGGACTGCCAAACTGTAAGAGAAAAAGGGAACAAGCAAAAAAATTCCTTGTCTTTTATGAAAAATGAGATACCAGCAGATTCTGCACCAAGGCATCAGTGGGGCCTATAAGCTTCCAAGGACAGGTAGGTTCAGGTTAAAGATAGGAACTGCCATGGTTTCTTTAAATAAGTTTTGTAAGCCATGTATGCAAATGTTTATAGAATCATCTAGACTTCTGACTATAAAACAGTAATTTAATGTGTAGGAGATATTTAGTAGACTGTACAATAAAAAATTATTCTTGAAATTGCTTCTAAAAACAAATTCTGCATAAACTAGCAGTGTTAGAGACACTGTGCCAGGTGTGAAGGGAAATTTCTGGTTCTGACTTTCCTCATTTCTTCAGACTTTTTTTTAATAACATATTTTATAAACATAACTTCTCTTATAAAAATATCCTCAGAATAAAGTCGCACATGGAAACCAATCCCTTCTAAGTTCCATACCATCACTGCTCTTTTTTTCCCCCCTTCTGCTTCAACACATACTTATCATTGGACAACCAGGTGCACTCAAACAGCTTCTCTCTGGGACTGTCTCTTTGCACAGCCCTCATAGATTTTTGTTTCAGGCTGTGCATTTTCACCAGACTTCCTTGGACAGAGAATCTAGTCATGCAGACTTATTATTATGACCATCAAAGCTGAACCATTGTGATTATTCACTTGCCCAATGGTAGCTTGCTGCACTTATGAAATGGGATTTTAGCTCACAAGACTCCCTTTGAGATTGAAATACTGTGTTTGTGACTAAAATACTGTGTTTTACACTGAGGTTGAGCTAAAATAAGCAGCTGCCCCAAGCATAGCTGGGTGAGCATTTCAGGAAAAGGGAAGGAAGGAAGGGAAGGAAGGAAGGAAGGAAGGGAGGGAGGGAGGGAGAGAGGGAGGGCAACTTTTTCAAACACACAGAAGAAAAAATCAGGGGTAGGCCTGGAGCCTCCGCCACCAGCCCAGGCCGAGGGTGGGGCCTCCCCTCAGCGCTTCCTGCCCTTCGAGAAACTTCTCTGCGCGGGCCGCAACCCTTACAACGGCCGTGAGGGGGAGCTTTGTCGTCTCCCGCCGAGACAGAGCTTTCCATCAGGCTGCGGGCTGCTCCCTTCTGGTGGCCCAGTGAGACAGCAGGATACCCCACACAGACCAAATACCCCATTGCTTTATATATATATATGGATAGATAGATATAGATATAGATATAGATATAGATATAGATATAGATATAGATATAGATATAGATATAGATATAGATATAGATATAGATATAGATAATATTTTTTTTTAGTTGGTAGCACTTTGAGGATCTGGTTAGTGCTGGGGTGATCTTAAAGCCTCAGTGGCTTTGCTTTTCACTCTGTCCCTGAGCAGCTAAGGCTCACCTGGCTCCTGTTAGCAGGCAGAGCAGGGTTAACTTTGCTGCTCATTGCGATGTGTCAAGGCATAATTGTTTTCCTTATCTGTTGGCAGAACTCTTTTTCTGTTTAATAAACCAAGCAGCAGGGTACTAATAAAAGAAATTGCTATTGCTCGAGTGTGTTTCTGTTCTATAAGAAAACAAATTCATGATTTTGTTTTTATCAGAGTCCAACATCCCTTGAGGGAGTAGGATAGGTTTAAAGTAGCTATTAAAATTACTGCTGGGAAATGAAATTTGATTAAAAAAACAGCAGTGACATTGCTTAACAAAAGCATTCCTGTAAAATCATGCTGTTCCAGGCCACTATGTGAATTCCAAGTCCTTTTTTGAAGATAGCTAACTAAAATATAACAATATGAAATGGAAAAATCTCTAACTGGTTATTTAACATTTGAACAACAAATGCAGGTCCCTGCAAAGTAAAAAGCTTGCTTTCTCTTCTAGGTGTGATATATGGAGTAATAATTCATGTCAAGAAGACGGTTGATATTAATAAAGAAGGGGGAGATGTGGGAGTGTGGCCATGGGGGTTGGCAAGCTCCGTGGTTGGTGATAACATCAGACTCTTAACGATGAGGCCATCAGGAATGTTAAGAGTTTAGAGGGAACAAAGAAGGGTGAAGTGAGTTTAGAGTGAACAAAGAAGGCACCATGCAGTCTGGGGTTGCTTGTTCTCCAGCCATAAGGCATGGAAGTTACTGGGTGTTTGCTGGTTGCTGGACAAAGTTGTTCAACCAATGAAAAGTTGTTTGAAAAGGACTGCTGTGGGGTGAAGGGTATAAGAGGGGAGCCTGTCCTCAAGATAAAAAGGCAACACGATATAATGAAGTTACATCAATAAAGAAGTAGAAAGAAAGAATGAATAGGGACAGGCTAGCGGAACAGAGACCAGGATGGGAAAAGGCACATTGATCGCCTCATGAAGATAGGTTCGGCCAAACTCAGCAAACTACTCAGAGAAGCTCATGCAGAAAGTTGCTGGAAACGGGCGCACTGGAGCTGGGAAGAAGCTCAAGCTGAGAGAAGCCGAGCTGTGCACACAGCGGCCCCTCGCTGGTAAGCACTTGCGCATTATGGGGAATCGTATGTCCTCAGAAACAAAGACTGTCCTGGTAACTTTACAGCTTATTCCCTTTATTAACAATCGGACAGTTTATGATCCTGAAACATGGGACCAAACTGAGGTCAAGGTGTGGGACTCTGCAACTAAAAACGACAAGGTTGCAGTGGGATTGCTCGGCTCCTGGCGAGCAGTCTCTGAGGCCTTAAAGAGCCATGTGGGACCACAGTCAGACATGTGGGGTTTGCCGGATAGTGAGGGAGCTGCGGGCTCCTTTACTGATCTTACTGCTATGCCATGGGCCCCTCTGCTGCTACAGCCATCGCAGGCTTTTGCTGTTACACCCCCTGGTGACCTGGATGTGCTTTTTGACCCAGGCCCTGTTGGCCTTGAAAAGGAGATAAATGCGGTTTTCTTCAATCTGAGAAGCATGGGATACATAAGGCCCGAAGGCCGAGTTGCTTGACAACTTAAAGCGAGACATATTGTTCCCACGACTAGCCCTGGAATTCTCCGGTGTTTGTAATCAAGAAAAGGAATGGAAAATGGAGACGGTTTTAAGTCATGGAAGATATGGGAGCACTTCAACCAGGCCAACTATGCTCCCCCAGCCATGGACATTAATAGTAATAGACTTAAAGGAGTGTTTGTTCTGATTATACATATGTATAGGCTTATACATATGTATAGGCTTATACATATGTATAAACCTGTATACATACAGGTTTAGTATGTAAAAGCAATGTTCTGTATATTTAGAAAGTTTGGTGTTCATGTGTGTGTGTTGGTAGAGCATAGGTTCCCCACGCACCCAGCACTGTTTACTTGCCTTTTATAAATATTACTAAATTCAGATTGAGTTGAGACTTCATTTATAACATAGGAAATGCTCAGTATACCTGTAGCAGAAAGGGGAATGATTATTACACAGAAGTGCTGGTTCTTTTTTTTTTTTTTTTAATGTAGTTTAATTTAATTTTATATTTTATTTTATTTTTAATGTAAATTTATATTTAAGTTTCACATTGTTTAGCAGGGAAACTTGAGAAATGCTCATCTTCTCACTTTCTTTTCAAAAGTTTTCATCAGTCAGGGTCTTATTGATGCATATTAGGAATCATTAGGTGCCAGCATGCAAAACATTGGTATTTCTTGCCTGGTTTTAAGATTCACTTCTGCAGAAATGTGCGAGGCACCAAAGTAATTACTGGTAGCAATTGCACGTTTGTTACTCTAGTTGTTTGTGTCCCCAGAATGGTAGTCTTTGCTAACCGGTAACATGGAAAAATGAAAGAACATGGGGGTGTAAAGTGGCATCATGCACTTTAACCTGTCTTCTGTCATTATTAACACTTTTGAAACAGTTGTTTTTGATGGAAGTGCCACAATTGTCTTTGTACTCCTACTGTCAACTGAAGGGATGTAAGACACAAACTCCTGATGGCTCTTAAACAGGAGACGTTTATTGCCCTTTTTCACTACTACATATACTTTCCCTGTAGCCCCACACACGTCCATGTGCCCAAATCTATCATACAATTGTTTAGAGACCCTCAGACACGTGCCCGGAGCCAGCCAGCAATTGTCTACTGCCCAAGGCTCATCTTTAACACTGTAGCCTTTTTACTTTATCTCAACCTTGCTCAAGTTTTTGTTTCTACAGCTTGTTTCCTCATTATCTCTAATTCAGGGATGTGTGAAACAGCGCGAAGCCACCTGCAAATTCCCTTCCCACAGTCAGCCATACAGCTTTTATTTTACTTTCTCTAGTCCCTCTTTTTTTTCGTGTATCTTGACACAGTCATGCTTGTACATACATCCTGAATTACAAGAGGGCAATTAGCGCTGTTGGATTTTCTCTCAGCTCTTAGAACTGTCATCCTGAAGTGCTTCAAAATGAAAGCTCTGTGAAATTTCTTTAAAAAAATAATAGTGTACAATGGAAATTTCTGGGATAGTACTACTTCTGGTGCTGAGGTAAAGGAGAGTGTTTTATACTGTGACCTAAAGCCCATATGTGAAGGTGTGGCATACGTGTTGAAGATCAATGCTTTATGGCCAAATAATGTCACAAATGAAATAAGTCAGCTTTTTGTGACTGATGCTAAATCTGTGGTTAGAAGTAGTAATAGTGCCTGTGAGGGAGCTAAAATAGCAAGTCATTCATTGCCTATAAATAAAAACTTGCTGACATGCTGCCAGAGGTAAAACACACTAGCAGCCCTTGACCCTCACGTAGGTGATACTAGTGGTATTAGAATGAGTGGCAGCGTAAGCTAAACAAACAGCGGGAAGACCATCTCCTTTTTGTTCCACCAAAACAAACTATAAATAGTGTTTTCAAACTATAAATTACTGTCTTCACAAAGGAACATTTCAGATACTGGTCCCATACATGTGTAGTTTTTGCTCTTGACATCAACTATAAAAATCTCAATGTTAATGCTTATATTAATTCCAATGATTTTATGTTATTATGTTCCCTCTTAGATGTAAGGAAGCAGATTATATTTTACTATTACTGATATTTTACTGTTACTGATATTTTGTTATGCTCATATTGAGCTTTTTGCACAATGTTGAATAAATATTTCCAAGGTATTTAGCTCATGATATGTTAGTATCCTTAGTATCAATTTTTCTCTATGCCTTTGTTGTGGCTTTAAAAAAAAAAAAAAAAGGGTTGGGGGGTTATTGATAATATTAGAAATGAGACACACTAGAATGCTGAATTCTTTTCTAGAAATAATTGTTTTGCCTAAGTAGAAGTGTGAAAATGTGTGAAATAGCCACCTGTACATTTTGTGCAATTCAAACTTCATGTTGTCAAACAACTCAGTTGGCTACCGGGGAGAAGCCTGCTAAGTACATATTCAAGCCACCTTTTGCAGCTTCCTCTGGCCTTATGAAATTTTCCAATAAGCAGTTAAAATGGTGGATATATCCTGTAAAGTTGGAATAGCTGAGGCTTGTTTAGCACCCCGGTGCTTAAATAAAAGCCTTTCTTGCATATCCTTTTTTCCTATTCATGCATGTATGTATGTATAACAGGAGTTCTAGCAGAAAACTTGTATTGCTTCTGTAAAACATTTCTTGTAGATACTTGAAAATAGTGAAGATCATGAATGTGTGGAGGGAAAGTTTTCTATCCTTGGTGAGAAAGGTAACTAGCAAAACCGATGTCTTCAACTTCTGGAGGGTGGACTTTGACCTATTCAGGTCACTTGTTGCAGGGGTCCCTCCTGAAGGGAGTCACTTCTGAAGGGCAAAGGGGTCCAGGAAGCCTGGACGCACCTCAAGAAATAAATTTTAAAGGCACAGGAACAGGCCGTTCCTGTGTCCCATACGGCGAGCTTGAGGGGAAGAAGACTGGCATGGATGAACCGGAAACTTCTATTGAGACTCCATGAGAAAAAGAGAGTCTGTGTCTGCTGGAAGAAAGGACAGGCTACTTGGGGCAACTACAAGGAATTTGCTAAGATATGCAGCAAAGAAGTTAGAAAGGCAAAAGACCATCTTGAACTCAGATTGGCCACTGCAGTAAAAGAGAACAAGAAATCATTTTACAAATATATTGACAGCAAGAGAAGAACCAAGGAAAATTTTCATTCTTTACTTGATGCAGAAGGAAATGTGATCACTGAGGATAAGAATAAGGCCGAGGTTCTCAATGCCTTCCTTACATCTGTCTTTAGTAGTAAGATCACTTATCCTCAGGGTACTTTAATCCCTGACCTGGGACATCCCCTAGGATTCAGGTAGAGAATCCTGCCCTGTAATCCAGGAATAGACAGAGACATGTTCCTTCATCTGGAATGCCACAAGTCCGTGGGACCAGATGAGCTCCACCCTAGAGTGCTGAGGGAGCTGGCGGAGGCAATTGCCAAGCTGCTTTCCACCATCTATCAGCATTCCTGGTTATCTGGAGACTTGAGACTGGAGGCTTGCTGATGTGTCTCCCATCTACAAGAAGGGCTGTAAGGAGGACCGGGGAACTACAGGCCTATCAGCCTTACCTCGGTTCCAGGGAAAGTTATGGAGCAAATCATCTTGGGTGAGATCACACAGCACTTGCATGGCATCCAGGGGATCAGGCCCAACCAGCATGGGTTCATGAAAGGCAGGTCATGCCTGTCCAACCTCATCTCCTCCTATGATTGTGTGACCAGACTGGTAGATGAGGGAAGGGCTGTTGATGTAGTCTAGTTAGACTTCAGCAAAGCCTTTGACACGGTCTCCAACAGTATTCTCCAGGGGAAACTGGCTACCCGTAGCCTGGACAGGTACACTCTTCTCTGGGTAAAGAACTGGCTGGATGGCTGTGCCCAGCAGGTTGTGGTTAATGGAATTAAGTCCAGCTGGCGTCTCGTTCCAAGTGCTGTTCCCCAGGGGTCAGTACTGGGGCCTATCTTGTTTAGTATCTTTCTTGATGAGGGGACTGAGTGTACCCTCAGTACATTTGCAGACGATACGAAGTTGGGAGGTAGTGTTGATCTGCCTGAGGGTAGGATGGACCTTATAGGGATCTGGATAGGCTGGACTGCTGGGCTGAGGATGAGGTTTAAGAAGGCCAAGTTAGGTGAACAGAGTGGTTTTGGGGAGGAAGAGGGACAGGGGAGAGAGAGAGGGAGAGATGAAGGGAACTGGAAGATAAAAGTTAAATTGAATTTCCTCCCATTTCACATCCTGTCTACTTTCTTTCCCACAGTTTGGGAATGCTAAGTTACAATACGTTTTTCAATTTCCATTAAGTATTAAAAAGGCCGTCTTTGATAGAAAATGGAAAGTAAGAAGAAAATAACTCCTCCTCTCTGCCCCAAAGTAACCTTACCTAAAAAGGGTTAAGCAGTGGTAACACTCATGCCCTTCCCCTGAGGAAGCTTCTGCTCCTTGGTGTGAAAAGTACGCAAGTCACTGAAATATCCTACCTTTATTCACTGAGCATTGGGTTCTAGTGTTTCATAACAACCACATAAGAATGCTAAGGGAAAGGAGTTGAAGGTCAAATGATAGAAGAGGTGCGTTCGTGATTCACTGATAACATCATGCAAATTATCTTGAGATCAGTAAACTCTAACTGTGATGAGTTTACAGTTTTTCAAAAAATACTGAAACTTTTGTTCCTTTGGAGACTTTCACTTTATTTCTTGAAGAACTAAAATAACATTCACAGACTTCTCTGATGTCTAAGGCACACTTCCTTCATAGGTAGCAGGTATTTACAGGCAAAATTCATATAAAAGTGATAGTCTGTTTAATCTCTTATATTTATCCAGGAGTATGGAAGAGTTGCATGAAAGAAAAACAATAAAAAAAAATTAATTGGTTCATCTATCCTTGTCTATATTGTGAGGATAGCCTGTAGCACTGTAATTATCTCATGCATAAAAATCTTGCATTCAGATAATTACACACTTATTCAACCCTAGGATAATGCATAACACTATCGTGATTAAATTACAGGAATAGATTAAATGTGAAATGCAGACTTTTAAAGGAATTGGCTAGTGCTATACAGGGGCATTATTTTATTCATCTGAAAGCATAATAAACCTTTAACTTCCACAATACAAATGCATCTGCATAATTGCTTGCTGCTGTTGGGTATTTTTCTTCCACAGAGCTAATGATTCTAGAATATCTATATAATAAAGCTTTATCACAGTTTAAAGGAACATTGGATTAAAATTTCACATGGTCTAAAAGAGACAGTTCCTGTTAGGATTAATAGGTAAATTAGAAATGTACTTCATGAACTGTATTGTTTACACAGTCTTTGCTTGAGTCTGATTGGCAGAGATTTCACTGATTTTCCCCCACACACACAAAAAAAAAAAGAGCTTTTTTTTATTATTATTTTTATTATTATTTTAACTGCTGCTCATTATTAAGCCTAGAATATGTCTTTGCATTAGGCTCAGCGATGTGCTAGAGTTTAATAAGACAAACATATATGATTTCTTTGCTAATTATCTTGCTTGTTAGTTGTAATGGGAATATTTAGGAACTAATTATAAGTGTAATATATAATGCTTTTTTTTTTTTTTCTCCTTTTTCTTTCTTTTCCCAACCTTCTTATTAAGAAAGAATGACACATGAAACAGTGGAAGTACAACAGCCAGTTCTAACTTAGACCTGGTGATTTGTGCCTCACTTATCTTTGTACTTTTATGTTATTTAGTGGAGGTAGTTATTCACATTGCTCAGTTTAGAATATGCTTCTTGACTGAATAACGAGCTATGTCATTTAGCATTTTACTTAGAAGCACATTTTATATTGCACATATGCAATATAAAAGGGATGTAGGGAAAGAATATACTGTAGAAATAGTAGGCACAGAGAAAGGGAGTAAAGACTAACTCCAAAAATTATGGCAAGATTGTGTATTAGTCATTATATTTCATAATGTGATATGTACAAGGTTCCTTCCTGTGCTGTTTTAATGTCCTTGTGACATTGACTTAATTAATTAAAAGAGAAATCAGAGAATGGAGGAAGAAAAGCTTTCTACGCAAGTTGTCCAATATGAAATGAGTAGTAGTGGCCTTACACTGTGATGAGAAAGGAAAGCATCTTGTTAAAAGCATCTTAGCATTGTTGAGGAGGAAAAAACCTCATTCATTGCTGATTCATAGATGTTTCTGATGAATTCCTCGGTATGTTTGCTTCTCTGGAGGCAGCACAGAAAGGGAAAGTCAGGGACATCTGAGATCTAAGATTAGCTGTGTGGAAATGGACCCTCATTTGTAGAATCTTAAAACTACTAATAAGTAAATATGTATATATATATTTTTCATTTGATTGCTTGATTGCTTTCAGCTCGATTGGCTGAAATGTTTTTGCTCTATCCTTTGTTTCCTAATATATTAAATTTGTATTTTGTGTTCATATTTTCTGCTGAGTTGACAACAACTATTGCCATTTTAAAGAATTTTTATTAAAGGGCGTCACAGTTAGATTTAAGTTTCCTGAGGGTTCAGTAAGGTTCAGGTTCTCACTGGTTTCACATCCTTTATTTTTATTTTTTCCCTTTACCATCTCAGCATCATTACCAGATTACATCTGTTCTTCCATTTACAGCAACCAAAGAAAATGTAATTCTGTTCAAATGACTCAAATTTCAAATTAAGGAAAACTAGGTCTTCTGTTCTATAACTAAATGCACCATAATTATGACTCTAATGCTGAGGAGAGAAAAGCAGTTAGCAGTGGACTAAGTTGCATGTAGTAAAGTCAGTAAATTAGAAATAGATTCAATGAATTTATTCTTTTCCTTAGAACAATGTGAGACAATTGTTCTATAAAAATCTGTGTAGACACAGTGTGGAAAGGGTCCATTATTACTCTGTGTAATGAAACAAATCAGATTCTGTTGAACAAGTTTGTATTCCTGTTGAAATTGCTCGCTTAGAGATGCTAACAATAAAAATTGAGTGGTTTGGGATGGAAAGTACTTAATAAAATACAATGCCTGATTCATTTCCCTGTTTTTGTTCTGTGTTCCCTCCCCCCCCCCCCCTTTTTTTTTCTCCCCTGAGAACTGTTCAACCCAGTCATAAATGGCCCAAGCTATTAAGCTTATTTCCTGACACATCAGCAAAACCTTTAATGCAAAGGCTGTAATAAGGATCTACCTATTTGCTGAGGTATCTGTAACTTTTACTGAAGTGCCACAGAAGACTTAATTTCTACTACATAGAAGCCTGTATTTCATTTTAACTTCTCATTGAAAGAACATCACTTCTAACTAAATATACAAAGAGTGTCTGCCACACTCTTTCACTAAATCTAGTGTAAGCTCTATTTCAGGCATTTAAGTGAACTAAAGAAATGCATCAGATGATTTTTTGTCATCTTATTTGGAACAAAATTTACCTTCAAAACAGAACGTATGGGCCCAATCCTGGTGAAAAAAAAAAAGTTTGAAAGCAGAAGCATGGGATAGGATCCTGTAAAACTAGCAAAGGTCTTTTCCTTTGAATTTATTGTGCTTTGGAGCAGGTTATTTGTTTCTGTATGCATTCTAAAGTAACCTAGAAATTAACTCACAATATGTCATCATGTGTGTTTGGCTCTTCCAATTGTTTGAAAACAAACTCCTAGTTTATTTTGCCTGTATCCAGAACTGACTTAACGCTCTTTTAATTAAAACAGCAGCAGAAATGTGATTTATCCTTAAATAGGAAATGGACTTCAAATACAGCTTCTGTAACTATTGTTACAAGAGTAGATGGTGGTATAGTAAATTGAATGCAATAACTCTAAAAGGAAAAGGTCAAAGGTTGCCACCTTGTCTATTACTTGTCAGTCTTATAGGTATGAATATTTATATTTGGCTTGTTTTGTGGGCATGTTGGAATACAGCATGCAGTGAAATAAAACTAAAATGTATCTTAAATAATATATAAAGTGTGGATTGATGATCTTTTATTATAGGAAATAATAGACATGCCTTACTACATCATCAGTACTTATATGTGGTTATAAGCTTTTCAAGATTTGAATGGAGTTTTCTCTCTGCCTCTTTTGATATCAACAAACTAGCTGATAGGATATGTGCTGTGTGTACTCGTGTCAGAGACACCAAGGAGGGTAAAAGCTTATAGCTTTGTATTGTGTAAAATGTCAGCTGAATCGTGACTTTAATTAAACAATATTTGAGTGATGAAAATATTTTTTTTTCATGATCTTAATATTACTTTATGGAATTCCCAAGTTCTTAGTGGATTTTTTTTTGTTTGTTTGGATTTCCTAGTGGTCCAGTTTTGTTTAGGCTTTACATGGTAATATTGCACTTACAGCAAAGTACTTTAACGTTTATAGACAATAATTTTTCTGGTAAATGTTAACATAGAAACCTATATATAAAATGTCATAATGTACAGTGTGTAAATTTCTGCCTGTAGAAGTAGAAAGTACTTTATTTGATTCTTAGGGCTTAAGAGTGATTTGATTTTAAAGAAGTTACAGCAAATTTCTATTTTTGTTTTGAACACCATTAGAGGAGATATGTATATCAAGGTCAACAGTTAATACACAGAGAGAATTACTTTGGAATTAAGTATTTTTAACAGTAATTGTAACAGGGTATCAGATCTGGATGTAAAGAGGACACTATGATTTATGTGATCATGTAAGAAATGCATGCAAGGGTGACCATCAAAACTGTAATAAAAGTGGACTGCAAAAACAGGCACTAGTAAAGTAAATTGAAGTTGTAGTAAATTGTAAAATTTAGAATTATGGCATGTTTAAGAATGTAAACAGATCAAATTGAACGGCACTCTGGCATTATGAACTACCACAGAGCAGACTGGGAGCTCAGTGATTTTGGATATTCAGTGATAAAAGCACTGTAACTGAAGTTGGAAAGATAAGGGAGGGAGATGAACAGCAATGATCAGTCTCGGTTAAGGATTATAGCAGATATTAAAGCTACAGAGGTACAAAGACAAAATAATTTCAAACATACAAAGTTCAGTAAAAATGGAGAATAGGGTGCAATGCAACTGAAAGGGAAGTCCTTGGGAGGTCCAGGATTAGGATTCTTTAAAGCAAGAATTATAGGTCTGATAGTCAACCTATGAGCAGAAGTCCTGCTGAATGGTGACCTGATGAGCAGCCATTAACTTCTGCCTTTGTATCCACCTGCAAGTTGCTTTGTCACTGAAAGCCGCTAGTCTCTATGTGTCATAGATCAGATGCATGGGCTTCTGCATGATTTTCAGTTCCTGTTGATGTAGGGCTCCTGTAGGAAGAACACAACATGTTTCAGCTACAGCACAATTCCAGCAGTCTCTGGATATGAGGAATTATTGCAGCAACTTCAAGATGTTGTAATGCTGCCCTCTTAGACCTTAGCTTAAATCAATGATGTGTGCCTAAATGTTGGCAGTGGTAATTGTGAGATATTTCTTGCAACTGAAAAATACTGAAACTGGGTTTAATACTCTTCGAATGTGGTCTCTGCAATAATATTTTAAAATAAATTCATCTTTATATAATTGAATTTTTATACAAAAATTGTAAGGCTTGCCAAGATTTTACCTAAGTTACTAGTTCTGATCAATTTTCATTGAAGACTGGTGAATGTGATAAGACATAGTGATACCCTCCCAGGATCTCATTGGGCTTTACAAGAAAACATTTTATAGTTAAAAATACAAAGGCTGTAGCAAAAGCAAAAGGAGTTTGTCCTACAGCAACCTCAACTACAATTAGTTGTCATTAATAATACAGTGTTGAAAAAGTTTGCTGAAGAAATCCAGAGCATTAATATTTTATAGTTGCTAATATGCTTTGATTTCAGTTCACATTTTCGTACTTGAGCCAGGGAAAAGTGGTTCTGAACAGTGTTTTTCTATATGAGTAGAGTAATATTAATCATTTTCTCAGGAAACCCCTATGGGAAGTTGCATCTTAGCTTATTTTCAGGTTACTTTCTCATTCAGGTTGTTCTGATTAACATTACATGAGCCGTTTACTTTAAAGTCCAAGTGAGAAATCTTGGTCTTCCAAAGCCTGGGGCAAAAATTCACTGGTTATACTTGGAATGAAATTCTGGCCCTATTAATAACCAAAGTTTGACAAGTGCCAAACAGCTGCATGAGATAAGAACATAAAAAATCTTTCCACATAACCACTTTCTAACAGCTAGTCACTGGAGTTTTTTCACAATCCTGAGGCCATACAGCCCAAGAATCTGTTCATCTGTTCTAACTTCATCAAAAGGAGTTTCATTAACTTTGGTGATTACTCACAGTGGTTGATAAAATGTAACACAGTAAAAGAAATTACAGTCTGTCCAAAATGGGAGGGAGTATTATTTTCTCTGTATTTCAGAGGAGAGCTAAAGGAAAAACAGACTACAGCATTCTCTGCTACTGGCAGACACCTCTATGTGAAGAGCACCACCAGAAGCCAGAGACTTTGTGAAACTTTTCACTTTGTGAAAGGTTGCTATAGCCATGATCCTTAGAAACTTCCTTAAAAACAGACAGCAAGTCTGTTTGAAATCAAGAGGTATGAATTAGCAGCAAAAATAGAATGAGAATAATGTTTTTGATATAATTAAATTAGTCCTTCTGGATATTTAAATTGGTCCCTTTCTTGCTGTGAATTTTTCATTGATTTAGGTGACTTTGAAATAGTATTATCTCTATAATTGCCTATTTTGATCACTAATAAAGGAATTAGTCTTGTGTCTTATCATAATTTTTATTAAGTGATGATTTCACAGTTATTTCACTAGAAAAAGAGGTATTAAGGAACTGTGGATGGAATTCTGCTCTACCCTTAAAAAGACTATCATTGAAAGATAGAAATCATATTGCTCTGAGTAGCTATAGAAATATGAATTCCTTGCAACTGCAGTGATGACTACAGCATACAGTAATGATTTCATTTAAGTCAGTATGTCTTTTTCTAGAACTTCATAGGAAGGTAATGTTTTAGGGGCTGTTGTTAGAAATTGGGGGGGGGGGGGGGGGGGAAGAAAAAAAGAAAAAAAAAGAGAAAAAAATGCACTTGTTTATTTCATGTTTATATAGTCAGGGTATGAAGAAGCATTATGAAAGCTTTTATTTCTCTGCTTACTGCTATGTGACTATCTATTCATCTGCCTGCTCCAGAGAGGTCTTGTGTAAGCTGCGATAGTCTTGCATAAGCTGCGATCTTTGAAGGAGAGAAAATTAGAGGATATTACTGAATTAGTTTATTTTTTTTTAGGCACAAAGAATTATCAAAATTTGTCTTTACTTGTGATAACTTAATGAACTAATTAAGCATGATTATATTGTCATTGAGTCTCAAAAGAATCCTCTGGTACCTTCCTCCCAACTCTTTTTTAAGCTGCAATTCTGTAGAAATAAGTAACTTTTGGTCAGTGATTATTTTGGCACAGTGTAAAGATATAATAGCTATTTGACTTAGTTTATATGCTAATAGCTTGTCAGTATAATAAGGCAAGCTAATAGCTTGCCTTAAACAGTATAATCTAGCTGGCCTTTTTGTAATTTTTAAAGTATGTTTCCTTGATTCAAAAAACCTCCATGTATTTATTGTACTAAGAAGCATTTTCAGTACAAATATGTTGTGCTCACTGTCTTAAAGTGACATTACAGAGGGTAATTACTTTAAAGATTTATTTACTCAGAAATATTCTAGATTACCGCATTCATTAATTCCCAAATATTAATGGCCTTGTCAGCATTTAAGACCAGCATGACTAATCAGGTGTCAACAAAATGCAATTACTACAAACTGAAATGTAATTTTCATCCTTATACTTAGGGTTTTAATGAGCCCAATACAAAGCAAATTCTCCTGTAATTGCAATGCTTCTCAACTACTCAGCATAAAGTTATGGCTTGGGCTTCCCATTATTATGAATTCTTTGAGAACAGGACACAGGGTACATATTTATATATTATTATTTTTTGAGTCAGTTTTATAACTACAATAAATCAGTCCCCTAAAGGATATTTTGGGGCTTTATTGATAGTTATTGATTAGTTTTGAGAAATAAACAATTGTTAGGGTTTAGTTATCCATTCCTGGACAAATTTATTTAGGAATTCAAGGGATTTTTCTCTGTTAAGGAAATTCTGAAGTTTGGCATCTTTTTCAGTTCTTGTTGGAAAGAAAAATCTGCTTCTCTTTGTGAAGCTATCTTCAGCTATTTTTACAATTCTGGGGATTGGAGAAAATAGTCAAACCTTCTCAATGAGAAGTTTTTGAAATATTATGGTCTATCCATGTTTAGATGAAGTGTCTATTACAATTCAAAATAATGAATTAACACAATGAGATACACCTTTCTGTGACCCAGGAGGAAAAAGAGCCCAAGGGCAGATTTTTTTTTTACTAAAGTTCAGACATGATGATGAGACTTCTCCTCCATGGAAGTCCCTGCTCCACCGGGCTTCCCTAACGTATGATCTAGGTCCCCTCTTTGGATGGCTGGGCAGTCTCTTCAGTGTCCTGGCTTTTTACAGTAACTGTGGCAATCCTCTGGTGGTGCTCAATCTCTACTCCTATTTCTCCTTCTATGATTTCTGCTTCTTTCTTTGCCTCCCCTTAAAATTCCTTCCAAGTAGGGCTGCTGCCAGCAGGCTTTCCTCATCCTTCCATTGCTTCCTCTTTTGTCTAGCTTTTTTCCGCATCTCTTCCATTACACACAAACAGCTATACTCATTACTTCTCCCATTGATTTACGTTGCCATCCTGGGGAATGCTTCGTAAAATATTTCTTGATATCACTTCTTTATACCAAGTATTTCTAGATATAAATATTCTTTGGCAGTAATGTGTCTTTTACTGTTTTTTTTTTTTCTTTTTTTTTTTTTTCTCTAGTGTTTGCTTGGAAGAGCGTTCTGTGCTGATTGCACTTCAAACTCATAACTACTCTTAGATCTGGGTGAGAGCCATGAGTTGTTACCCACTGTATGGAGAAGAGGCCAAGTTTGTTGTTTGCATTTCCTGCTCATCTGTGCAGTGTAAACACCTGTATCCGCTCCTATGGCATTAACACGCTTTAAAACAAATAGAGAAAAACAACTCTCCACTAAATTGTTAGCAGGAAATTTTTCTCATAGACGTGTAGCTTTTTACAGTAGTTCTTTGTTTTTCTTAGATAATCTACAATTACATTTTCAGAGTTTGTTACAACAGAGGTGGGAAGAAATATGTCTGGGACACCTATAACATCACTTCTGCTTAATTGTTGTCAGTCTATGTTTCCTGGTGAAGGAAGCACAAGTGAGAATAGCTCACTGGAAGGGTATTGGAGCATATCCAAAATAAGCTCCTCTATTTTGCTCAGTGGCTGTAGCTTGCTGTAACCTTCTAGAACAGTTGGACTTTGACCAGATTTTTTAAATTTTTTTTTAAGTTTATTAGTCTCTTCTCTTATTCTCTGATGAATTTGAGAAGAAAATACTAAAGTTTTTGTTTGTTTGTTTGTTTGTTTGTTTTTTCTTTAATCTCATGGTTTTATCTATTCGACTTAGGATAAGGTAGATATTGTTGATGACAAGTAAGAAGAAAGGTTGCAGTCTCCTTGATTTATTTGAAACATTAGTAGAACACAGAAAAAAACATTACTTCCTCTCTGTACTATATTATGAATACATTTTGAATTGTATCTTCCTGATTATGTTCTGACCTGTCCTTCTAAGGGAAATTTATGAGAAAGTTGCCAGAAATTGTTTTTAACTTTTTATTATTATTATTATTTTTTTTTTTTTTGAACTATGTGAAGTAAAAAAAATTTTCTTCATACATATTCTGTATTTGTTGTCAGTGATTAAAAAAAATCCTTTAAGGAAATTTAATCAAAAAGGAATATTTTTTGAAAAGGTTGTCTTAAAAGAATGTTTAAATGTGTGAGCATTTGGAAAACATTGACTATTGTTCTTTCATAATAATAAAGAACAATTGGGTATGATTTTACTGCTAACTGGTGATTCTGTTCTTAAGAGATTTTCATGTCTAGCATCTGTGAAAATTATGGTTACTGAGGATGAGTAAACCCTGCTATAGTTTTCTTGTTTTGTTGTGTGTCAGACTCCACAACAAGCTTTTGTTTCTTGTGAGATTTTCTAGTTTATTACAGTGGAATAAGGTAACCCTTAGTATAAAGGTATTTGATAGCAATCAAAGAAAGGTTAGAAGTTTTGATTGACCAATCAAAAATATAATATAGTGGGTTTCACAAACCGGTGTACTGTTTTATAATGCATGCTGATCTGATTGCCTTTTGCTTCTTGAAGAGTTATCTTGTGAATAGGGTCTTTGGGAAATTCCTTTGGAAGAAAGCTGATGTGAATGTTTATAGAGGAAATAATGCTAGTTAGAATATGAAAAGAACAATGAGATCAGATTTTAGTTAGTCAAAACATTCAGAAACCAATCTTGTATTTTTCTGCTTGGTTAGAGCTCAGTAATCTGATTATTTACATTTATTAAATTTTAAAGATTTTTCATGCCATTATTTTTCCCTGTAGTATCTCAGGAGCCAAGCAAATCATGGTAATAATGGGAAGGGATACCAATCTGAACTCTTGTAGAGTTGAACAAAGTGAGAATGGTAATATTTAAAAGTGTAATTTTTTTCAGGAGTTGAGAGTTGTTGGGATGGAGCTTAGTTCATACTTTAACAGTCAGTGTCTCATTATCATTTTTAAAAATTCTTCAATCCTTGTGATACTGCCTTACATACACATAAGATATGCATGTCTGAGTTATATCCATGTTTGTGGAATTAAGTTACATTTTTATTAAAAGAATGACTTTGATGTATGGTGGACTCACTGCTGGTATTCAACCATGAATATTCAGAATAGTTTTCCTTTGCTTTGCCAAATTCCTCCATCCTGCAGTTACCTACAAATCCATGGTTGTCTGACTATTTCAATATTAGGGAGAGCACAGTTCATTTATACAGTATAAAACATACAGCTTGCTGACATCTCTTAAATTTCTGAGACTCTGCCTTCAAAAGTCTTCAAAAAAATCTTAAGCATTCTCTCATGTTTCATACCCAGGAACTCAGCCCCTATGTTAATTACCAAGGACAATGAAAGTACGGAGTCTTTTTTTTCAGGTGGTGGGTATGTACTCTGCCTTGAAATATATTTATCACTCTTCCAGATAAAGTATAATAAAACATAGTTGTTCTTGGACTTAGACATTTTAAATCAAGACTCAACATGTTCTGCCCACCGTGGTATTTTTGTAGTGCATTTATAGGCTGTTATGGTACCTTGTTTTATGTCCTCTACAGCTCTGAAGCTGCATGGCATTAACTGTGTTACAGATGTCATCCTTTTTGACATTAAACTCTCCTTGTGTTCTGAGAGTGAGTTTGCTTACAGCACTAGACCAGAACATACCCACAGGCCTTGTCCCTCCCAGTGCTGCCAAGCCAAAGGTCACCTCTAGAATGACATGAGTGGTCTGCATCAGCACATTCATGCAGGTGACTATTTGAAAAGGATTATTGCAAGCATTATGATTTTGGTCAAAGGCAATTAGATTATAAATTGCGTGAGTTTCATCCAAAAGGAGTTAAATGAACCAGGATGCCTCAAGAAACTTGTTAGATATTTAGTGAGCTCCTCAATGACATCTAGAAAATTGTCAGGATTTTTCCTGTCTGTCTGTGAAGTAAATCATTTAGTACCATAAATCTGCAGTCATCAAAAAAAAAGGGGGGGGGGGGGATGAAAAAATTCTGAAATGTAACACTCTGCTTATGCAAATGGTGCATCTGGTGCTTTTTGAGGTAGTGCCAGTGATGATTTTAAAGCAGGCTTAGACACCCGCAGTCAGCTGATGGCAAGATCAATCAAAACTATGTCCTACTACACTATGTCCTACTTCATTTTTTGTAGAAATGTAGGAGAAACTAGGGTACGCCCCACCGATACAAAGATATAAAAACATTCTCTGAAGATGTGTAATTACTAAGTATACTTTGACTTGTAGTGGGATGTTTTAATGATCAAAAGTTGTTGTTACAGCATATTCAGATAGATATAATTTCATTGTCTTTTCCAAATTTTCCTTACTATACATCTTTAACAGTACAAGACAGAAAAAATAAGGAAATTGTATAGATAAACTCTGTACGATGTACTACATTAAAAAAATAAAAAATAAAGAACAGCCCACTTGCGCCAAAAAATGCTTTTATTAATTTGTATGCCAGTTTGTGTGCATCATTTTTTTTTGTGCCCTGAATTCAGACTAGTTGAAGAGGGAGTTCACAGAGGCCTGGCTCTTGGTGGTGTATGACAGGAAAGATGCTTTTGATTGTTTAGTATTTTTGTTTCCTTGTTTGTTAATTTATCTCCCTCATTAACTGTCATCTGCTGCTTTTCGTAGTCAGATATATCACTCCTTTGAGTGCCTCATATGCAACACAATGGTTGCTGAGTCTGAGCAACAATAGCAAAACCTTTTTATTTTAATTATTTTTCATTATTTTGAACGTAATTCATAATCTCTCCCATATATATTATTGAATCTATAGCTTACTAGAGATAGCAAATTTAGAATTTCCTTCTTCCCATTCAAAGGAAACTAGCTCTGTGGTAAGGAAAAGTAATCTGTGATTTAGTAGCTTAAGCCTTATACAGACTGGGGCTTTCTTTAGCATGAGTGCTATTTTTGTGTCAGTGCCAATTTGAATTTCAGCAAGGTTGTTTTCCCACCTGCCCTTGTTATTGTTTTTTGGTTTTGGACAACCAGATCAGCCTAAGACACAAACAGTGCTTCTGCACCTCACTCTTTACCAGTGAAAGGTAGTAAAAGGGCTGGGATATGACCAGAGTTGCAGAGAACTGTAGCTGTTGGGAAAGTGCATGTCTGCCCTCACCTGCAGCCTAAGGATAATTAGATTCAGGGGTAGTATATTATCAGAGTATTATATTATCACATTAGGTTTCTGGTAGTTTTGACAGCTTTTATCTATGTCTGGATGCTGTCCTGTCTAAATTAAACTTTGCCTTTGTGCTGCTTGCATCAAAATGTTTTACTAATTACTACAACACTTTTTTAAGGTGATTAACAGAAATTAAGAGAAAACGAATGCTTGTGATAAGGCAATATCACAAGTAATTTATTTTCCAAGCAACACAAGGTGCTTATATCTTCAGACTTCAAAGCCCTGCACCCTGCAAAACTAGAGCCTCCAGTATTCTTAGTCAGGCTTCTGAACTTTTTCAGTCAGATGGCTCAACAAAATCAGCTGGACTACTTTGAAAGTAGTCTGACATCTGTTGGCTTGCTAAAGAAATTGTGGCATCAGCTGCAGTGGTTTGATATGATGATGGTATAAGTAAAAATGGGTACTGCCTTACTTGGAGATAACAGTGTTGTAGTCTGTTTAGACTTTCTGGATTGTACTAACCCAAGACAAGGAAACTTAATCCAAAATCTATGAAAGTATATATATATTGGTTTCTACTGTTTGATTAAAAAACTGCAAACCTCAGAAATTCACAGTATGTCTTGAATTAGTTTGGAGAACATATAGAAGAATTTTGTGCAGCTTTAGAAGCTGACCATATTTCCCCCTCTCTTGGGAGATTTTTATTTGTTCTCTAGTTTCATAGCTACTGTTTTACAAAAGTACTGCTACATGGGGTTGCTTGTATTAAATTGGTCAAGATTGTTGAAAAGTGGGAGAAAGAAAGAATTATTACCGTTTTTCAAACAAGAAACCAGAGTTGTCTGTCCAAAAAAATAACATCGTTGCCTGGGTCATTAAGAGAGCTGTAATATGGCATGGAATTTTCAGTTGGAACCTTTCCAATGTCTTAATCCAAATGGACGATGATAACCTTCTTATACTTCTGAGAACGTTTTAGATAATGAAAATAATTGAGATTATCAGTTTCACAATGTTGCATTGAGCTACTAAAATATACTTTTAATCTTTTATAAGTTCTACTTTTATTTCTATATGTATATATACACACTACATATGAACATATATATATACAATATATACACATTTGTATATATATATACACAATAGCATTATAAATTATTGGATTATTGGTAGGACTATAATAGGCTCAGAATAGGCTATATGCTCTTACACATCTAGGACTATTTAAGCACACTGTAAATCAGCCTTTTTTCTTTCTTTTTTATTTTTTCTTTTTTTTTCAAGAATTAACTGTGCAGTGACTAATCACATAATTGAAAAACACAGTTTTGCAAAAGAATTGTTTATCCTAGAGTACTTGCTTTTTCTCAATGTTATTTTCTTCAGATTTAAAATTGCCACTGATTTTATTAAGTAATCTGAATAGCTTTTTATGTTAACACTTGGTTGGAAGAGAGGAGCTAGCTTGCTTCTCCTGAAGTTTTTCCTGTTTGGTTTTAAGCAGATAAGTCATATTCACTGCTTAACGTCTTAGTTTGTTTGTAGCTGCCTATAGAGAGGCATAATATTTTTCAGAGCCAGATGGTAGTACATCTTGCATTTGTAGTAGACACAAAATTGGCACCTTGCACAAGTATTTTCTGCAGTTTCTTTTGATAAGTTTCCATTCCACTATTCCTCATAACAATGGGTGCTTGCATTTTACTGAGGGAGAAGAAAGAGATGGATAGTTTTTTTCGTAAATACAGTCTTCTTAAGTTGTTTGCCTTCAGAAATGTGGCTTGTGAGATCCTACCGGCACTCGTTTTCACCTGTCAGTTTATGCCTGAGTGGATTTGAGGCTGCTGGCTAATTTCAGCCAAATGTGAACTAGTAGTTAAGTCTGAAAGCTTTATGAGCAGCTACTAACTTGCCACTCAGCAAAGACAGAGCTGTGGGCTAAAGTCATGTGTTGCATTTTCATTTATTAAACATAACTTAAATGCATACAAAGAAAAAGTAAACTAAATTAATTAACATGTCAATTGTGTCTATAAAATGGTAAATTTGAGATATTCCTGGTGTTGTTGTTTGTTTGTTTGTTTTTAATATATAAGATTTTATTTATAGGATTACAATTCATGTATTATTTGAAGATTTGATCTGGTCAGACATTTTAGGTAATTTTTGCAGGATTATACAGGTTTTTTTGGACATTATCTTTCCTACCTACTTCATTTATGAAGTTTCTAATCTGAACAGGAAAACATGGCTAATATACTCACTTCTGTAGAAATCCTTAATTGATGAGTAGCTTTGCCTGACTTATTTTCAGGGACATTGCTCTTACCTAACAAGCAGAGAAATCAGAGTATTTTACTATCTCATTAAAGTTCCAAATCAAAACACTGTAGAAATCACAAGGAAGGAATCTTCTGTTGGAAAACCAGGTGTTTTAGTGAAGTGTTTTTTTTTGTTTGTTTGTTTGTTTGTTGTTTTTTTGTTTTGTTTTGTTTTGTTTTTTTTCTTTGTTCTCACCTGTATTGTGAAATACTAACATAATTTGGCTCATGGATAGATGGATAGACCTTCTTAAAAGTGTTTCCAGCAATTTCAGTGTTTATTTATAGTTCACAGTTAGGAAGAGCTTCTGTGAGAATATGAGAACACTTGAAAGTCTCAGATTGTTTAGAGCTGTCGTGTATTTTTGTATCTGATCTGAAATTTATCAGTACTTTGGAAAAAAAAAAAACTTCACATGACTCAGTTTGATAATCTTAATTCGTCATAGAACAAGTCTTGTGAAAAATGTGAAATAATAAAGGTAGGGATGGACAAGAATATTACATTATAACGTAACATCTGCTGCTGTTTTTGCTTTTCTCATCTGTTTTGTTATGAAAATTCAGAAAAACTTCAAGTATTTTCATTTTTATTGCAATAACTTAATTATTATGAGCTATTTGTTGGAGATGGTGGGTTTTTGTTGCATAAGATATGTGCACTTTTTTCTAATTTTAAAAAATGATCCCTCTTTATATTGAATTGTATTCTGAATAATTGTGATAAGAGAAAAATACAGGGAATGAGAAGTGCATATATAACATTTCCTTTTATAGAAATATGGGTTCTCAACACTTCTAATATTTGAGTCTAACAACATGCAGTATGTTATAAAAGGAAAAGATATGTCAGAGATAGTACAGCAAATTTCAGAACCTAATTTTTTGTAACCTAATTTCTTACCTTGTGTCACATTTCTTTCTGAAAGTATTAGATCATTAAGGACTACATTTGCTTTAACTTTGTAAGAAATAAGAAATATAATTCTTATAACACAGGAGGAGATGCATGTATTTTACACGTCGTTACATCAATAGCACCAGAACTCTGTCACTTTCTGTGCTGAGAAGTTCTTAAAAGTTTTCAGATTCAGCAAAAGTTCCTGAGTGCTTGCAGGTGGTCTGATAACCAGCTGAGTGCTGGGTGCTGATTACTCCCTGCCCATTCGCAATCAAAGGAAGCTGGAAAGAAAAGTGTGTCCCCTACATCTTCACATGTGAATGTCAATGCTGGTTAACAGCTGAAGAATCACAGAATCACACAGAAAAACAGAATTTCTAGGTTGGAAGAGATCTCAAGATCATCGAGTCCAACCTCTGACCTAACGCTAACAGTCCCCACTAAACCATATCCAAGAAGGTTGCATGAGAATTGTTCCAGGGAAACTGCTCTATTAAAATAGGGTTTACATTACAGGGAGAAATAAGAAATCCATATTTTTACTTTGCTTTAGTTCATTCTCTGACCTTTCTGCATTTTCTACCTACTGTGAGATGTTAAATAAGCTTTGACAGGTTTTTCACTGTTTTTGTATTTCTCAGAATTGAATTACTTAGCTGTGTGTTTCAAAGACAGGTGTCACAGTGTGACAGGATAGAATTGTCATTCTTCATGTATATAACTGAGCGCTGAGGTGGCTGCAAGTAACAGTGCATCTTAGTTCTCTTTAATTTATTATCCTTGTTGATGTGTTGATTTGTATGACCATATTCTTCCAACTGACTATTCCTATCGTTAGCTCTTTCCAAACCTGAGATACTACCAAAAGCTGCATCGCACTGATCATGGAAAAAATTTGTTGTCAGTCATGAAGATGAAAGCCTTTTCATCACATATCAGTGTGTTTTCTCTGAATATCTGCAAAATATTATCTGCATATATGCTGCTTTTGAGAACTTTAATCTTTTATACTGGTAACTGCAGGTTTAAAGAGGTTCATGGAGATCTGTAACTTTTCATGAAGAAAAGTAACCATTTTGTTCACTGTTTCTTTATTCTCTTAATCACAGAATCGTCTAGGTTGGAAGAGACCTCCAAGATCACCAAGTCCAACTTCTGACCTAACACTAACAAGTCCTCCACTAAACCATATCACTGAGCTCTATATCTAAAAGTCTTTGAAAGACCTCCAAGGATGGTGACTCCACCACTTCCCTGGGCAGCCTGTTCTAATGTCTAATAACCCTCTCGGTAAAGAAGTTCTTCCTAACATCCAGCCTAAAACTCTCCAGGCACAACTTTAGCCCCATCCCCCTCCTCCTGTCACCAGGCATGTGGGAGAACAGACCAACCCCCACCTTGCTACAGCCTCCTTTAAGGTATCTGTAAAGAGCAATAAGGTCACCCCTGAGCCTCCTTTTCTCCAGGCTGAACAAGCCCAGCTCCCTCAGACGCTCCTCGTAGGACTTGTTCTCCAGACCGTGTCCAAAGAGGTGAGGAATAACAAACCTGCCTGGAAGGTAGTTCCATCACAAAGAGGGGCTGAAGTGAGCTGTCAAGTGATGATCAGAACATACTCATTTGGAGTAAGTTCTGAGGCTTGCTAGTGATGTTAGTAGTTCACCTATGCAGAATAAAACCAAGCAAAAATGTGCTATTGAGTGCAGTGACAGGATGCGGGTGTGTGAACCCAAATTTGTAACATGGGAGATGCTAATTAAGTATGAGAAAGAACTTTCTGATGTTTATAGCTGAGCAGCCTGATCTAGCTGATACTGCTCTGGGAGCTGGGATTGGAGTAAATGGCTTTCGGAGTTCCTTTCCCACCTGAATTTTTTTATGAGCCTGTGATGAAAAACTTCCTGTATGCTAGATTTCTCAGTATTACTGACATGGAAGTCACTGATGCTGAATAAATGGATATAGACTTGGATGTTTATTCATTCGTGTTGATATGAGGGCTCTGTGTAGAGGCTTTGAGTAAATCATACGGTATATCTAGCTTCAGGACTCAGAGAATCAGATAAAAATAAAATCAAAATCCCATATGATGTAAAATGTCAATTCAATGTAAACTCACAACATTGAATCTAAAATGTTGCAGTGTTTTTGAGGCACTAAGTTTCTGCAGGCAGGGTTTATGTTCATTGGGGTAGCATCTCTCCATCTCTCCCTTTCTCTCTTCTAGATCATGTATCATTTGTCTTCCTACAGCTGTCATAAATGTGGCATAAAGTTGGCATACAGTCTTTGTCATCTGTTCTGGCAGTTCTCAGAGAAATGTAATCCTCTTCTCACATCTGATCTTGATTGTATTTGTACTGCCTTGTGGTCTAATACTGCATGGGTTGTGGAAAACAACCTGATTCTACTTAGCCCCTTCTTTGAATGACTGTAAGGTTTATTGGGAACTCTTTTCTTCTTCCAGCTTAATGATATAAAGTCCAAAATATGTTACATGAAAAGTGTTTGAACATGAACTTGAGTCAATAATAAACCATCAGGAGATTGCTTATAAGAGTGCTTTGTGTTTGGGCAAAGATTCTCTCTTTTCATTTACTGAAACGAATGTCCTTCTTTTCACTTACGCAAGCTGGTGAGCATTGTCAGCTTTCTCTGCAAGGAGAAATGGGTGTTCTAAGGGATGGTATTTAAATGAAAGCAAGAGACATTAGTTATGAATATTGAGTTCAGTTGATGATTGCATAATTAAGTCAACTTTGGTAATTGAAAGAAGAGACACATTGTCATAGCAGTGTGCACACTTAGTTGTGGGTACCTTGATAAGACTAGATCGTACTGATCATGGATGTCAGAGAGGGACAACAAAGTCATGGTTCAGACAAGAGTATGGCACCTGAAAATGCCAGAGAAATCTATTGGAAACCCAGGGAACAGGTAAGAGTAGAGTTGAAAGTAAGGCAGAGAAGAGTGTGTGAATTAATGTTTTATTTTGTTGTTTGTTTCTGTATTCATTGTGCAGGCTAAAATGTGAAGTGATTCCTTTTGAAAACCCTTTGCAAGGCCACACAGTTCTGTCATTGCTTTTTTCAGTTTTTAATATTTTGAAGACTTGTTTCTTACTATGTGCAGACATAATTGTAAGTTCTATTTCTACTTTTTGTGGTATGTATTCAAACTTACTTAATAAATTTTCAAGTCTGTGGTGAAATTTTGAACTATGATTTTTCTGACATTATGAGAGTTTTTCCTGTGAATATTGACTATTTTTGATTTGTTTTTATACTTCCAGCATTAATATAATTTTTCATTATTATAGTCATTATTTGAATGTTGATTTTATCAATAATTTCAATAGAAATGCAATTTTTTCCTATAATTATCTCTTAGTGTTGAAGTTTGAGTAATATCCTTATGCCAGCAATACAAGAGTTTTTAAATGTATTTAACTGTTAGTGATAAATCTGCTTACTGATCTGAATAGACTCAGTTTCAGTGAACTGTAAACAAATAAAAAAACAGAGCTGTCTATAATTTTAAATCTTGAGATAATTATAATAAATGGATTTGGGGATTTGGGTGTATCTTGACATAATTATTACCTATTTGGTTGAGCTGTTCTAATTTTTTACTACTATCATAAGTTATGAAATAATGATGATAATTATTAGTGTTTACATAATTTATTTTTAAAAGTGCAGTAGTTTTAACAAGTAAGGAGAATGATTAGTCTATTACTATTATGTCAGCAAATATTGTTGAAAAAAACTGATTTATTTTATTTTAGGAGAGATATTCTTGTTTTCTTTACATGTCTCAACAAATCTGTTCTTGAAAATGCTGATTTGTTTTCTGTTGCATGTTTTGAGCAGTGCTCCCCACCTCTTGGTGGCAGCAAACCAGCAAACCTTTGATAATCATTGATAGAAAAATGATTAGATGATATAGATGATTAAGGGTCTCTGTTCAGTGCTGATGTGGTCAAGATTGCATGACAAGTGCCCAGAAAGTATATGGATAGGTTTTAGTATCTTACATGTATGTGTGTTCCTTAGTCTATTAATCTAATTTGGTGATGATCAATTCTTCAGTCCAAAGGCTGAATATACATTGAAATATTTAAGGGTTCACAGTATTTAAGGGTTCTTTTATTTTATTTAAGGGTTCGCACAGTATTTAAGGGTTCATTTAAGGTTTCTCAGGAGTATTTTCACTGTTTTGTTCTCTATTTTACTTGAGTATAAGTTATAGTTGCATGCTTGGTGATTAATAACTTTTTTCTTTTTTTTTTTTTTTTAAAGCAATTGATTAAAAAAAGACACTTTTAAAATTGTTTTTACTGATCAAGTAGAATTATTTCTAGATACTATTTTTTGTTAGTTTTGTTTTGGTATTTGTTGTCTCCTATGACAGAAATTTCAGTTTCAAATACTTCTTTGGGGTCATATTTCATGTGTTATGCTCTCTGGGTAATGCTGAGGGCTTTTTTTTACAAGGATAACAAGAAGATTAAATAAGATTTCTGTCTGAGAAGGTCATGTTACCAGTTAGTGGAATTAATGGCCAGCTGTCAGATCTCTTCCCTGTTTATTCTAGTTGTGTTGCCCATGCGAAGGCATCATACTGGTTCTATGGGATTCTGTTGGGCAGTCAATTGAAATCTGCTTTAAAAGCCCATCTGAATACAGTTCATGCTTCAAACAAAGAATTTGAATCCTCTAAGGAGAATACAGACTTTGCTTCAAGCTTCATTTCCTGAGCTAAGAAGTCTCTGTTGAATTTTATATTTGTAACTGTACACTGCGACTGACAGTTTCGTTCTAAGAACCTGTGATCTATAACTATTCACATGTAAAATGCCTTGGGACATCTCAGCTGTGCTTTAGGGATTTCAATAGCTTAAGTTACCAGTCAACATCTGCTCTGTGCCTTTTTTTTCTATGGTTTCGTGTTTTGCCACCTTACGCTCCTTGATCATTTCTGCAGTGCCTTGCCTTTTCTCATTGAGGCACTTCATTGGCTGACATAGCACAAATCTGTGCTCTCTCTGGTTGAAAGCACAATTTCTCTTCTGTGTAAAGTCCCTTTTAGATTGCTCACATCTTCATAAAAATCTTTCCCTGTCTTTGATGCTGTCATGGGGATTGCTAATTAGACCCACTAATTTGTCTTCCAGTGGATTTGGCATAGTTCAGCACATGCGTAATTGAACAGCTGAATAGAATCTTTATTTTATATAGGCACTGATTTATTTCCTAGTTTATAGTTTATATCACATTTTCCAGCATTTTCTATCTTATGTTAATGGTGTCTAGTTTCTACTTCTGACCTGTCAGCTTATGTTCCGGGTCTGCAATTCTGTATTCGTGGGCATAGCAGCCCACTGATGAATGCTTTTACTTCAACAGATTTTGTTGCTATTTTTGCCGTATAACTTTAAATTACAAATTTCTTTGTGCAAAAATGTGTGCACCTTTCCTGGTTGTGTGAACCTGTAGTTCAAACAAACTGGTTGGGTAGTTGGTTTATCCTTTTTTTTTTTTTTTTCTTTTCTGCATGAGTTACCTGTTTTGAGGTTTCCCTGTAACAGAACATACTCTGAGATTACTTTTGTATTTTTAAAATATAATAAAAGGTCTATTTTTCTCATTTTCTCAATGTAGATGTTTCAGGTATATGTTTTGTCAGAACTCTTGAACTTGATATTGAGTGCCACATTGTAAAGCTGAAAGTGTAAGTATTTGCTAACTGCATGTATTCTGTATGTATAGCTGTTCCCTATTTTCAGTATGAAAATTTATGTGAATATCTATCTCATAGTGTAGTGCTGAGTTTGCTGACTATGAATAACACAGAAACTTTTCTTTGTTCTAAATCACATCTGATGGCTTTGCACAACTATTTTCTGTGAAGCAATAGAGTATGAGGATGCAGATATTGATTTCCAGTCCCTTCTCTTCCCATTCTGCTCCCTTCTCTCTGACTTCAGAACTGCCTTAGAGTCTATAATGCCTGAATTAAATGTACTATATTGTATTCAAGTTTAAGGTAGGAAACATACGTTCAGTTTTCAGTTAAATTTAGAATTAAAATCTGTGGAACAGTAGTATGATGCCTAAGAATTTGAGTTGGGCATATGCCCTATTGTTATATGTCTTGTAGCCCAGATAGATTACTATATTAATGGAGGTGAAGAATAAGTAGAATAAGTAGAGGAGAATTTCCTTTTTTCTATCTTGCTGGAACATCAGTATGTGTTTGGATCTACTCAGAAGGTTTGTTTTGTGTCCTGAGGGAAACTCCTAAAACACCTACTACTTTAGAATGCTGGAAAGAAAGCATTGAGACTATGGTGGCTACTGAAAATGAATATATATATTCATATATAAATATATTTATATACACACATACATAGATTATATATAAATTTTGAAAAATATGTTTTTATTGTAATCCTTCTGTGTGCTTGCTGTTACTTAGCATAAAATAATTTGCTCTGTCTGGTTTGGGGTTTTTGATATTGATATCAAACTGTGTTTTTTAAATGCTTATCTTCCTACCCTGTGTGGAGAACTTGTAATTATATATCCAGTGTAGGGCTGCAACCATTGGTGTTCAGGCGTTAAATCCACACAGTATTACTCAGACTGAATTGCACTTCTGTCAGACTGTTAAATATTATTCAGAGGAGCTGTCTGAGAAGTTTGACAGTACTTACCATTGCTCTTACCTGTTTGATTTCTAAAAAGCCTTTTTTTTTTTTTTTTTTTTTTTTTCACTTTGAATTGACAGAAATATTAAATCTTAATAGACTACTTAAATGGTGAGGAGTTGAGATAGCAAACAGTCAGCCCCTGTCCTTACGAGGATTTCACATGGCCATTTCCTTTTGAGTAGACAGAACTAGAACTTTTAGGTTTACAAAGAAATCCATTTTTTGATTTGGTAGATGACAGTTAACTTCTCCAACACAACCAAAGAAAGAAATTCTTCATTTAATTATTTTTTTTTTTTCTGTACAGTAGCAACATCTTTAAAATTACATTTCTGTGATATTTAAAGAGATTCTTATCTGATATTAATGCTAACAAGTTATTAGCCATGCGTGTTCTTGGAATTTGCAAACTTGAACTGCAGAGCACTGCACAACATTAGGTTTAAAAAAAATGAAATTTGAACATTTGATATTTTCAGCCCTGAACTTTATAAATATTTGTTGTGCATTTATAAAACATGGCCTTCTTGCCTTTCTTCTACTCCAGTAGAGAGAGCAGTTACCTTTCTTTTAGGTCTTCAATTAAAAAGGAAAATAAAACAGAAAAGACAGACAATTAATTCCTTAATCTCTACTGCCTGCTTCTGATGGCTCTTACCAGTACACATAGTTGCCTAATGCTTTGCTTGCTCTTTTTATTACCTCCTACACTTTGTTTCCATGCCTGCAGTGCTATGAGCCATTGATCACTGGTTTTAATGGTCCCAGAGAATAGGTTTTCTTTCCTCCCCTGCTTTGCAGCAGATGCACGTAAAGTGGTGGCTGCAGGTAAAGCAATTAGGAGAAGCTGCATTTTCATCTTTGAGTGTTTAACCACCCTTTTCTCAGGGCAGTTCATTATGAGAAGTCATGATGTCTACATCCATTCAATGTTAATTATTTTTGACTCTATTAATTTTTGGATCTCAGTTTGTATTTCCACACCCCCTGGACTAAAAGTTGTTTTCATTATTTTAATAGAAGCTAAAATTTTTATAGCTGTCTCACTTCAGAATTCATGGCTTTAAAGTAAAAAGCATAATCTATTTTAAAACTTGCAGGCCTACATGTGCAGAGAGACACATCAGTCTATCTTAGATGTTTTCTGGTAAGTCAGAATCTGTGCCCAAAACTCATCTGTAGCCAATCTCCTCTTGCATTTGTGTGTCTGAAGGCTGACCTATGAACCTGGTGACTTGGGCTATTGTACCACCAAGGATGAAATGCCACCTTAGAGGTGCTTTTTCAGTATCTCATGGCATTGTTGCCATCAGTTTTTCTTTGCTCCAGTTCTGTTTCACTGCAAGCTCTTCCTGTTTTCTCTTCCAAGATAGATGCTCACATGGGCTTTTTTTTTTTTTTTTTTTTTTTTTTTTTTTTTTCTATTGCTTTCCTTATTTTTATGTGAAATTTGATGCCTGTTATTGAAATTAAGCTAGACCCAATCACTGAGCGTGACTGTTTCCTGGGGGTATCCTGTGGTAGGTTTTGCTCTATTTAGTCAACACTTAAGTTTAAAACTTGTATTGAAAATGCACTTGTATGTGTGTGTGTATTTTTGCAAGTAAATTTACTGCAGGAATTTTGCTGCAGCTGTTCTTTTGTATCTTTGTCCCAAACTTGCAGTTAAACAGTCTTGCATCAGGAGAGAGCATGTCAGAATGTAGGAAGTTTTGCTACTTCAGTTCAGAAATTACCTGAGAGTTCTGACTTAAGATTGCAAAGATGTGTCAAGAGGCAACGAGCAACAGAGAGGTTTAGCATTCCCTGGATCTATAGACAATATGAGAAATGGAAGATTTGAAACATGTTAAATGATTTTAAACTATTGAAAAACAAGACTGGTTCTCAGTGGAGTATGATGGATTCTCCTTTAAATTCATTCTTCTCAAATTCATTTGTTTTAGCCAATTTTATTTTCTTTCCCTCTGTCTTCCTCATTACAAATGTTACTGTTTTGTAGCAATTCTTTCTCCTGTATGTATAGTGTTGACTGAGGAAAATGCCTTCTTTTTGTGTGTGTTCATATAACATCTAGAAAAGCTGAGATCTTGCTAGTAGTATTCAGTTGCTGTTATAGGGATAATCCTGATAAATACCAGCAAGGTCAGAACAGTATCTGTTTGAAAGATTTATTTTACAAAACTGCTGCTCTAATTGCTACTAATTAGCCTGACTGCTACTGAGTTGTAGAGAAGCCAAGAAACACTTTTTTTTTTTTTTTTAAAGTGATGTCCCTCAACTTGTTAACACCATGTTTATACATTTTCACTTCCATAGATCTTAATTTTATTCTCAATGACTGTCAGCCAGAAATCCTTCCCCAAGACAAAAAGTGCCAAAAGCTTTTACAGAAGTAAACTAACGAGCAGAGGATAAATAAGCGACCATTTTAGGTGATAATACTGCAGTGAGCTCTGTGTGACCAGACACTTTGCCCAGCAAAAGGAACATGTTTACTTCAAGAGGAACCCATTTGGGCGTTCCCTTTGGTACCAGGAAAAGAAGAATTGTTGAATATAGCTGTTCTCAATGTTAAACCATATCTTGCTTCATTATCATATCAAAAATAGACAATAAGACATCTGGAAACCTTTATGTTGTATTAATGACTCAGAATTATAGCTAAAACATGTAATTTAGTTTTCATGAGCCTGAAACCACAGCTGTTCACTCTTCAGAGTCATACATTGGCATCATGAACTGTCTTTTTTTTTTTTTTTTCTTTGTAATATTTTCATCCTGGAATCCTGAAGAATTTCAGTAGCTGCAGGAGTAAAATGCAGCTTAAACTGCTGATTTCATTTGACTTGATTCTAAAATTGCTGGATAGGAAAAGCCCAACAAATGAAATCTGGTTTTGTTTAATGTGGGTGCCTTTTAATTTGTAGAAGACTAACATTTTGTCAGATGGTAGATTGAATTTTGTTGTATGTAGATCAGTTTGAAATATTTGATTTCAGCAACAAAGAAAGAAATAACTTATTCATCTCTATTAGTATTAAAAAAATGAAGTGTTTGTGCTCAGTACTGTCATTCATGTATGAATGTATTTGTTCTATGTACTATATACTAAATTCTGCTATAATGATTTAGTGCATTTTTGGAATAGGAATAATTACAAATATTCATAAGTGATTTTAGTTTGTAAATATTTCAAGACTTTTATTCACCAAATTAGTAATAAAGTAGCTGAAATATCTGCTTTTCATATCACAAAAAAAAAAAGTCCAGTGATCTGTTGACTCTTCTGAAGATAAGTCATTAAAAAATCTTGTTTTTCTCATGCTGATGCCTAATATGAAAATAATAATAACACGATCAAATGTAATGTACTCAGCTCTCCTCATTGAATTTATGTTGACATGGTTCTGCTTTGACTAAATATTAGTGAGATTTATTTTGTTTTCTTCTTCACCTGCAAGGCTAAAGCATGTGACACTGTACATCTTCTGTAAGGTTCTGATTTATAAAAATGTTATTTGTGGCAGTCTTAATTATTCTTTAAGTGTAGTGAACAAATTCCCTAGTTAGCTTCAGTGCAGCTTGTGATGGTGTTACTTTACAGATCAATTGTTGTTATATTCACAAAACTTACACTTCATAGATATTCTAGCCACTCATAGTTTTAGCATAATTCATTGAAATGTCTGATTGTCAAATCTGTCTGTTGAGCCAAATTATGGCTCTCAGCATGGATTTCCATAGGTGGAAAACATAGCAAGCTTTTTCAATCCAGTTTTGAATGGGACAGCCTAGGTTTAAACAGAGCTGATTTGTCTGGGTAGATAAGAAGTTGGTGGTGAGAAATTTCAATGTCTGTATAAAGTGTAGGCATTCTAGACAGATGTCATCTTTTTTAATTTAAACTTAGTTCAGACGGGTAATTTTTCTGTTTTGCTAATCTCAGTTAACACAATAGCTACAATTTCTGATGTTCACTGCTAAAGTCAATGTGGTTTTGGTTATTCATGTAAATTTAATTACAGATCTTGTGCATAATTTTGTATTTTAGGGAGTGAGAATCATTTTTAGTTCTTTACATGCATGTGGCTGAAGAAATGTCAGAAACTGATGTGTGATACTAATGGAATAACAATTTAGATAATTATAATTTTAGATATTTAAACAATTTTTAAAATATTAATATATATTTAGTTTTACACCAAGATGGTTTCTGCTCCAGCCAGCAGATCCATGGAAAGAAAATCTTCGTTTTATTTTTAGAATATTCTGTGAAACTGGAAATAAAGAACTCAACACATTTTTTATTATTTATTTATTTATTTATTTTTCTGATGAAGCAACTGGTTGTAATTTACTCATTATCTGTCAGCACTACTAGAAATAGGACTAACTCTGTGATAGTATGAAGTACTACTTCTGCAGCATTTCAGTTTTATTTTGTTTGTATTGCACTGACTCTAGTCAAGAAAACCACTTCACTGGGAATTAACTTCATGCAGACCTTTTGCAGAATCACCATTCCCCACATAGGTGTTAAACTATAAAAAAGTCTTCTTTGTCTGGCTAGGGATTTGAATATATCTGTGAAATTTTATTTTATTTTATTTTATTTTATTTTATTTTATTTTATTTTATTTTATTTTATTTTATTTTATTTTATTTTATTTTATTATTTTATTTTATTTAGGTTGGCATGATCTTGAATCTTCTATGTGAAGTCAATTACTACAAAAGATAGGTAAGAAAAGCAATAAAACTATTGAAAGCGATAATGTATCATGTAGATCTATAGAAAGCAAATGGCATGCGTGCTGCCAAATCAGTGCTGATGCACACAGTTTCTTGGGCAGCTTGGATTTATCCAGTACATTATTTTCACAGAGACACATATTGAGCAGTTTTCTGCTTCAGTACTTCTCATTATAAGGAGCATAATTCCTACTCATAATCATAAATTACTTATGCATTAGGTCTTTTTTTAACTTTTGAAAACTTTCCCAACTCCAGATAAAGAAGTTGTTTAGTGTTTTAGAGACCAGACAAACACATCCAGAAAATTCTTTATAAATTATTATCTGAACTCTGCCTTGATCTGCCGAAGACATATTGCCTATGTGCTCAATGTAGTTTGAGTTTTTTCTCCCTCATGCTTGATCTTATGTGACTTCAGTTCTGAGCTATTTGTGATACCTCCTACAGCATTTTAAATTTATAACACCCACGTCATTTGCAATTTTAAAATACTTCTCATATGAAAATTAGTAGTGCTTTAATTACTTCTTTATGAACAGTTCCACAATCTTAAACTATTCTTCTATACATTACTTTGCAGCTGGTGTTTGCTGTTAATCTGAGTAGTTTAGTAGTGAGTGTTGCAATATACTTAAAACACTTAGCAGCATGCAATCACAGAATCATAAGGGTTGGAAGGGACCTTAGGAAATCAAGTCCAATCCCCCTGCTAAAAGCAGGTTCCCTACAGTAGGTTGAGCAGGAAAGCCTTCAGGCAGGTCTTGGATATCTCCAGCAAAGGAGGCTCCACAACCTCTCTGGGCAGCCTATTCCAGTGCTCTATTACCCTCACTGAAAAGAAGTTCTTACACGTTTGTGTGGAACATCCTGTGTTCCAGTTTATTGGAGGAAAAAAAAAGTGTAGGTTTGCAGCCGAATGTTACATTTTTAGTAATTACACTACTAGGAGGATTTGGCTTTTACTGTGTTATTGACTTTTAGACTTTTGTGTTTAAATAGGAAACTCTGAAGTCTGTGTATGCTTTAGAAATTTGCAGGTGATATGTGTGAAAGGCTGAAAAAGGCTTTGTGCTAGAATAACTTCAGGCCAGGATTGTCACGTGATTTCTGCTTATTTTGAACTCTAAATGTGAGCTTCAAACACAAAAACAAACAAGCAAACAAAAACCCCAAACCATACAAAAACAAAACAAACAAAAAACACAAACAAACACACAAAGAACCAACAACCAACCAAACCTAATGGTCTGGTTTTAGAGCCTGTGTCAGAAGATTTGGGATCCATTTTTTCAGATAAATTTATTTTTTTGAGGTTAAAACTGCTGTCTGATAGTTACATGTGTTTCTAATGTAAAACTTAAGATCTGAACCTTCACTTTAATATTACACATTACTGGTAGGAAAAGAACCTCAGTTCTGGATATTAAAATAATTTAAAACCTTCACATACTTCCTTCTAGTGAGTCATATTGGTCTACGTAGCATCTGTGAAAGCACATCTTTTTGCCTTCACAATACCCTCAAAATGTTCTGGGAGCTGTAGCAATTTACTCAGCTAATTCATAAATTTGCTGTGTATGTCCTTAAGAAACACAGCTTTTAGCTATCTGGTTGTAATTACTTTTAAATGAGTTAAAGATAAATGAGTAGTATTTATTAAAACATCTAGAAGCGATGACTTAGGAAAATAAATTCATTTTTTAAAAAAAGGACATCGATTAATAAATTAAAGCAGAAAATATATTTGCCGTCTTTTGCCAAGGCTAAATTGGAAAGGTCTCTCTCTGTTGCATATATTTAATTTCCCTTGAACTTACTCTAGTCTCTTTACTGTCAGCTCACCTCATGAACGATTCCGTCTTCCTGTTACATTCATGAGACAGAATATTTCTCCTTGTAATATATGCTAGCATCCATGGATAAATTTATTTTTAGTCCTCTAAGGAATTTGGACAGACTTGATTCTTTTTTTTTAAAAATATATTTTTCTTTCCTGTTCCTAAAAGCATGTTCACTTCTGACTGACTGCAAACATCATCTCATTGCTTTGTAGATATAATTGTCACATTACTCAGCACTGTACAGATTATTTATTTGGTTCAGTAATAACTCCCTTCCTCTTGGTCAGGCATGCATTCACCTCCTTTTCATGACTTGGTTATCAGCTTGTAGTATGGATAGTCTTCCATCAGTGGCATCCTATATATTAATTCAAGCAGTGCTTTAGAAACCATGGTTGAGAAACATTTATGTGTGATTTATGTGTGTTTTATTATTGACAGCAGTCAACCACTCTTGCATGGCTGTACCTTTTTAATGATTATCTTCATTGTCAGAGTGGCAAAATGTTTGTTCTTCTCTATTCTGAAAAGAAGTTGTACAGTGAAGGGAAATCACTAGAAGGGAATTTGTGCTTCATTCATGTTCTTGAAGATATTACATTATTTTCAAAATTAAAGTCACTAAGAAAGTGATGATGTAGTTTTGAATGGAATATGGGAAGAGAAGCTATAGTCTGTATTCTCAAAGGACCTTGGGAGTTTTAGTATTACATTTAAGCAGCACTGTGATGGATCTTTTTCATGGCAGGGGATTCTGACACTCAAGAACTTTTATTTTCTGGTTATTCTTAAATTTGATATATATATACATATGTATGTATGTAACGTATATAGATACATATGTACACATATAATTAAAAGAAAAACAATATATAAATATATATATTTAAATAATAAAAAACAATATATATTGTTTTTTTGAGGAATCTGAAGAAATACTGATTAAATCACAAAAAGGTCAACTTTCTGATGTCATCTGTGGCTTGATTCTTTTACTCTGAGCTTTGTAGAAAATTATTCTCCGTTACTTTTTTTGTTAATTGCATTTAATCTCATTGAATTAATTAAGTTTTTATTTTTCTTATAATTTGTGGAGCTGTAGACTACCTTATGAGAAAAACATATTTTAATTAATGCCATTTTAATCTACAAATATGCATATTATGTTGGTTCTCTTTATTGGATAACTTTTTTACTTTTTTTTTTTTTTTTTTTTTTTGCTTCTAAGAAAAAAAAAGTTCATCTTTTAACCACTTCTTACTTATGATGAAATTATGCATCTTGTATTTTCACTGAATTGTTTCAGTTAGCTATTCAGAAACATCTTCTCAGCTAAGGATTAAAATAAAACTCCCCTAGAGACTGTGATAGATCCTGCAGTAACATTTATGAAAGAAAATGACAGTTGTGTGAAATATGTGTTTTTGTGTTTTTTTTTTGTGTGTGTGTGTGTATGTGTGTGTTTTTGTTTGTTTTTTTTTTTTTGCTATAGTGCTAGAAATTAACTTTTTAGGAAGATGTAAAGATAATGTGGACATTGAAACTGTTGCAGAGCATATTTGGTGGTGGTGGCAATGATTTATATTTTTAATGGACATGTGTGTGTTTGCTTTTAAGTTTCTGGAATCATATGACTGTTAGTGGCAGTCATGAATGTGCAGCATGAATGAATCCAAATGATAGATACATAGTTGGGAAAAAATATCTAGGAGCATGAGTTATTTTCAAATGAATTTGAAAGTGATGATGAAAATCATTTTTGATGTTGAAATAAGACTTTCGCAGAAAAAATGAACAAGGGAGTAAAGAGTTTAGAATAAATGGGCTACTTGGCTTGCAGAGAAAACTGTTAAAACCATCTGATACCATTTCTCATGCATTTTTCTGACACTTGTAAACTGTAAATTTTCCTTTTGCATCTGTTGAATATTTGAATGTACTTGATTTTTTGCCCCCCCCCCCCCCCCCCCCCTTTTTTTTTTCTGCATGTTTTTCCACATGCTTTTGAGGTCAATGTAAACGGGAAACAATCTTGTGCATTTATGACCAACAAGAAAGCAGTCTGCTGTTCCTGCCAGTTCACACAAACTGAAGAATTTGTCCTTTATTTTCTAAGAATGTACTGTTTCCCATTTAAAGCATACAGTTGGTATTCTAGTAAACAAAATTAAAACCAGATTGATTTTTTTCCATTCAGTTTATGAAATTATTTTAAGAACATTAAAATTAGACAATAACTTGCTGTACCTTCCACTCCTTAGCAAGGTTGTTTGCCTGTGAGGAAGGAAACTGGAAGAGAAATAGCGGAGAGACATGACTAAGGGCAAAGAGGCAATGGAAGTAATACTGGGATGGAAATGATATGGTGGAAAGGTAGGAAAAGTAAAGTAAGTACATAAAGAAAATACTGAGGAAGGAGCAGGAGAGGACATGACTGTGATGCTGACCTGAGTTTATCTTGATGCACATCTAGAAATAGCAGTTTGAGAGGAGAGAACTGCACCTTCTTAGTCTACATTAAGGACAAGATAGTAGTTTGGAACTTACAATCTAGGAAAATGAAAAAGGCAGCTGATAGATGCCTTTACAACATCTCTTTACAACATGGTGCTCTGGTATGAGAAAAGCTCTGATTTAAAGGCAGAGCAGCCTTGTTTTCAGCTGTACTAAAGTCTGTTGTTGATGTGATGGGAAAATGATGGTTTGTATTGATCTCCTCTACCTCCGAAGCCTCCACCCAATGTCAAAAGCAATTGTGCTAGAAAGAACCAAAAGAGAATGATGATCATTAAGTTATGTAAGGTTACCATCTGTTGTAGTACTACACCACATGACACTCTAGGCTCTTAGGGCAGGGATACAAAATTTAGCAAAAAAATAGCAAAATATGAGCAACCTTTTTTGTATTTGTTGATTTCTTTTGAAGAACTGCGTTTGTAGCTGGTTCTATTTTAAAACACATACACCTGGCTTAAATCCAAGGGAAATGGCATGCTTGGATATTAGGGCTTAATTAATTTACATGCTTTTAGAAATTTGTGCTGACCTCTCTGTTCTCTCTCTGTCAGAAAAAGAAATGATGAAAAAGTAGTGAAAACCAAAAATCCAAGACTTTAGTCAACCTTTCAGTTAATAGCAATCTGAAGTTGAATGTTAGCTTTCAGTGAAAATTCCAAAATTTTTGGAAAGACAGACTGGTTGATTTGTAATATCAGTGATTTACTTTTCTCTGTTAAAAGTATTTTTAGTTTCACTCATTTAACTTTTCTTACCCAATCTCCAGAAAGACTTTTTTTTTTTCTTTTTTTTTTTCTGTAGTTTGCATAAAAAGAAACCCTGCCTCTTGATACTGTCAAGAGGAACAGAAGAGAGGTGCTGATCCTGAGTATGAGAAGTTTTGATCTTGAAAAGGCCACCATAGTTATGAATGGACTTCATAACTTCATACCAGACTTCAGGTATATGTGCAGCTCACCTGGTGTACCGTTTTAGTTCATACCACTGAATGACTGAACAATGGACGGAGCTCTGGAGATGATATAGTCCAATCCCTTGGTCAAATGAAAGCAAGGTTAACCTGAAAGTTGCATCAGATTGCCAAGGGTCTTGTCCAGACAAATTTGGAAAATATCTAAGGATGGAGCATCCACAGTCTCTGTGCAGCTTATTGACTCTAACTCTTGAAAATGTTTTTCCTTTCTAACCAGGTGAATTTTTTCTTGCTACTTGTAACCATTGCCTCTTTGCTCTTTGCTGTTAACAAGAACCTCTATTAACTGCCTTTTAGGTAGTGAAAAACAGAAAGCAGATCTCCCTCAGCCTTCTGTCCTTAAGGCTGAACAAACACTATTCTCTCAGCTTCTCCTTGTACTTCATGTGTTTAAGCCTCAAGCCATTTTGGTGAACCTCCTCAAGACTTAATCAGTCTCACTTGTCAATCTCACTGTTTTGCTGTGAAGACCAAAACAGCACAGTACTCCAAGTGCAATCTCACATATGTAATGTAATGATTAATTCCTTGACCTATTACCTCCTCTTGCTAATCCAGGCCAATGTTTAACTAGACTTAATCACTGCAAGGGCTGGTTCATGTTTATCATATTTTCTAGCAGGACATTTTCTGTTGAGCTGCTACCTACTTAGTTGATCCTAGTGTTGTATGGGGTTATTGGGATTATAATCAAAAAGAACCTCAAAAACAGTTGCAAAATTCTGTATCTGGAGTGGAACACAAATTTGACAAAGGAGTATCTTAAATTAAAAAAAAAAATGATTTTGGGGAAGTCTTATGGTATGTGTTACACAGGCTTCATGTTTGTACTTGTCTCTTCAGGATTTAAAACTTATGTAACCCTCCCCATAACAATACATGAAGCATGCACATCAGTAATATAGCAATACTCTTGGTTCTTTCTTCCAAGTTGTTGACATCTCTATGTCTAGGCTGCCCTACAGTAATCTTTTGCTTCTCCCAGTTTGGTGTGTCATCTGTGACTCTTTTGAGGGTTCAGTCCAGCCCATTGTGAGGTTGCTAATGAAGATGTTAAACAATATTGACTCTGTTACCAGTCTGTTGTGCCTCATTTGTAACTGACTGCCAGTTATACTTCAAGCCGTTAACTACAACTACTCTTTGATCTCATTAGCATGATCAATTTTTCCTCCTACTTCTAGTCTACCCATCCAGTCTGTATCTCCTGCTTTCACTACAAGGATGCTACGGAAAACTGTGTTCAAAGCCTTGCTAAAATCAGTTCATCCACTGTTTTTTCCTTAGTAACAGAGTTAGTCCCTTCTTCAGGACTGGAAATGTATCTGTCCTTTCTTCATGTATCTGGAAATGGTTTAAGCTATAATGTCAGGGAATGAAATGAGGATGACAAGCCCATAATTCATAATTCTACATTGCTATCCTCTGTGGAAACACTAGACTCAGAAATAGGTTAATAAGCATGGAGATTGTCTGTGTGGGAAGTTAGGGCACATTAGCTTGTCAGCCCATGGAAAGGTAGCACATCATGCTACCTTTGTTTTGCAGAATGTCCTGTCTGCATAGCAGACACTGTATGCTATTAATTCCAGATTCCTGTTTTTTTTTTTTCTTTTTTTTTTTTTTGGCACACCTAAAGGTAGACATGCAACTGCAAATATCTTCAGGAAAAAAAAAAAACAAGGTTTTGAATTGGAAAGATCTGACTTGTTTATATTTATTTTGTTTCTTCCTATTGTCTTCCCTGGTCCAGAGTTAATTATTGTCTTAGTCTTAGTGTCACTCGTTGTCTTTTGCTGCTGTATATGACTACTTTCAAAGTTTTCTTCTGCATGAAAATGGACATAGATAAACCAGATCTCTGATCAGTTGCTGAAATGTAATGTGGGCATAATGGCAGTTGTATCAGTGCCAATTGTTGAAGCTGTATATAGTGTCCTTCCTGCACCCTATTCTAGTTGTTACACCTGGCAGCATCTCTTTCACTCTTGGGAGATTTCATTGTGCAGCTAGAAACAGACAATAGTACAAGGACAACATTTGTCTTCTGGAGTCTTATGTGAGACACTAGAAGAGAGGATGGCAAGAAAGTCAATGCAGCCCACTGGAGGAAGAGCGACCTGGTCAAAGCAGACAGAATTAAAACTTTGTGAGGATGCTTTTCATAAAGCTCTTTCACTGAGATTTCATTGCACATGTATCAAGAATCTAGAGGGTAAAGAAGCAGAGGAACTGGTAGAGGGACTCAAGGTACATGCTTTTACCTGTATGTGGTGTCCCTGTCAAAGATACTGAGTTTATGCAGGTATATAGTGAGAACCCATACTAGGGGAGTAAAATTTTGCATGTTCATTTGTGTCGTGGTTTAACCCGGCTGGCAGCTAAACACCACGCAGCCGTTCGCTCACCCTCCCCCCTCCCTCTCTGGGACGGGGGAGAGAAATGGAAAGTGAAGCCCGTGAGTTGAGATAAAGACAGTTTAATAAGACAGGAAAAATAATAATAACAAAAGTAATAATAATACAATGATGATAATAGTACTACTACTAATAATATGTACAAACAAGTGATGCACAATGCAATTGCTCACCACCCGCTGACCGATGCCCAGCTTAACCCCGAGCAGTCCGGCGCCCTCCCCCCGGCTAGCCACCCCTATATATTGTTTAGCATGACGTCAGATGGTATGGAATACCCCTTTGGCTAGTTTGGGTCACCTGTCCTGGGTCTGTCCCCTCCCAGCTCTTACTGCACCCCCAGCCTGCCTGTTGGCAGGACAGAGCAAAAGGCTGAGATGTCCTTGGCTTGGTATAAGCACTGCTCTGCAACAATTAAAACATCGGGGTGTTATCAGCACTCTTCTCCTCCTAAGCCAAAACACAGCATTCCACCAGCTACTAGTAAGAAAATTAATTCTGTTCTAACTGAAACCAGGACATCTATCCACCCCTTATTCCATACCATTTATGTCATGCTCAGGTTACACTCTTTTCCAGACATTCTAATTAGTCACCTACAGTAGTCATAGTAGTGATAACATACAGTATTATATAGTAATTAACATGGTACAATTCAGTTCATGGGCTATTCTCACCCAGTATTAAATCTCCTTGCGGTACACACTGGACCTCTCCGTTCTTTTGCATCACCCACCAAGTGTATCCAGGTCCCTGAGTGAAAACAATTCCACGAATGGGTTTGCCTTTTCCTGAGGCAGGAGTAGCCCAGACTGTTTTACCCAGCATATTTTTTACATGCACTACAGGAACTTTATCCCCTTCTACAGTACGTAACAGGTTTGATTGGGCAGGTCCAGCTCGGTTGGCAGATCCCCTAGTATTGACTAACCAGGTGGCCTTTGCCAAATGCGTATCCCAATTTTTGAATGTCCCAGCGCCCATTGCTTTCAATGTAGTCTTTAACAGTCCATTGTATCGTTCAACTTTCCCGGAGGCTGGTGCATGATAGGGGATGTGATACACCCACTCAATACCATGTTCTTTGGCCCAAGCGTCTATAAGGTTGTTTTGGAAATGAGTTCCATTGTCTGACTCTATTCTTTCTGGGGTACCATGTCGCCATAGGACTAGCTTTTCAAGGCCCAGGATAGTGTTCCGGGCGGTGGCATGAGGCACAGGATATGTTTCCAGCCATCCGGTGGTTGCTTCCACCATTGTAAGTACGTGGCGCTTGCCATTGCGAGTTTGAGGGAGTGTGATGTAATCAATCTGCCAGGCCTCTCCATATTTATATTTCAGCCATCGTCCTCCATACCAAAGAGGCTTTGACTGTTTGGCTTGCTTGATTGCAGCGCATGTTTCACAGTCATAAATAACCTGTGCTATAGCGTCCATGGTCAGGTCCACCCCTCGATCACGAGCCCATCTGTATGTTGCATCTCTACCTTGATGGCCTGAGGTGTCATGGCCCCATCAGGCTATAAATAATTCACCTTTATGCTGCCAATCCAGATCCACCTGAGCTACTTCAATCTTAGCAGCCTGATCCACCTGCTGGTTGTTCTGATGTTCTTCAGTAGCCCGATTCTTGGGCACATGAGCATCTACGTGGCGTACTTTCACAGCCAGGTTCTCTACCCGAGCAGCAATATCTTGCCACAATGCAGCAGCCCAGATGGGTTTGTCCCTACGCTGCCAGTTGTTTTGCTTCCATTGCTGTAACCATCCCCACAGGGCATTTGCTACCATCCATGAATCGGTGTAGAGATAGAGAACTGGCCATTTTTCTCGTTCAGCAATGTCTAAAGCCAGCTGAATGGCCTTCACTTCTGCAAACTGACTCGATTCATCTTCTCCCTCAGCAGCTTCTGCAGCTCGTCGTGTAGGACTCCATACAGCAGCCTTCCATCTCTGATGCTTCCCCACAATACGACAGGACCCATCAGTGAACAGGGCATATTTCTTCTCATTCTCTGGTAACTGGTTGTACAGTGGGGCTTCTTCAGCACGACCCACCTCCTCCTCTGATGATATCCCAAAGTATTTGCCTTCTGGCGAGTCCATAATCACTTCTAATATTCCTGGGCGACTGGGGTTTCCTATTCGAGCCCGCTGAGTAATCAGTGCAACCCACTTGCTCCATGTAGCATCAGTTGCATGATGCATAGAAGAGACCCTTCCCTTGAACATCCAGCCTAGTACCGGCAATCGGGGTGCTAGGAGGAGCTGCGCTTCAGTACCGACCACCTCCGAAGCAGATCGAACTCCTTCATATGCTGCCAATATCTCCTTTTCAGTTGGAGTATAGCGGGCCTCAGACCCTCTGTATCCCCGGCTCCAAAACCCCAGGGGCCGACCTCGAGTTTCCCCAGGTTCTTTCTGCCAGAGGCTCCAGGTGGGGCCGTTCTCCCCGGCTGCAGTGTAGAGCACATTCTTTACATCTGGTCCTGTTCGAACTGGCCCAAGGGCTACTGCATGGACTATTTCCTGCTTGATTTGTTCAAAGGCTTGTCGTTGTTCAGGGCCCCATTCAAACTCATTCTTCTTAAGGGTTACTTGGTAGAGTGGGTTTACAATCAGACTGTAATTTGGGATGTGCATTCTCCAAAACCCCACAACACCTAGGAAAGTCTGTGTTTCTTTTTTGTTAGTTGGTGGAGACATAGCTGTTATTTTGTTGATCACATCCATTGGGATTTGACGACGTCCATCTTGCCATTTTATTCCTAAAAACTGGATCTCTCGTGCAGGTCCTTTGACTTTATTTTGTTTTATGGCAAAACCGGCTTTCAGAAGGATTTGGACTATTTTCTTCCCTTTCTCGAAAACTTCCTCTGCTGTGTCACCCCACACAATAATGTCATCGATGTACTGCAGGTGTTCAGGAGCTTCCCCCTGCTCCAGCGCAGACTGGATCAGCCCATGGCAAATGGTAGGGCTGTGTTTCCACCCCTGGGGCAGTCGATTCCAAGTATATTGGACTCCCCTCCAAGTGAAAGCAAACTGTGGCCTGCACTCTGCTGCTAGAGGGATGGAGAAAAATGCATTAGCGATATCAATTGTGGCGTACCACTTGGCTGCCTTCGATTCAAGTTCATACTGAAGTTCCAGCATGTCCGGCACTGCAGCACTCAGTGGTGGCGTCACTTCGTTCAGGCCACGATAGTCCACTGTTAGTCTCCACTCGCCATTAGACTTTCGCACTGGCCATATGGGACTATTGAAAGGTGAATGAGTCTTGCTGATCACTCCTTGTCTCTCCAATTGACAAATTAGCTTATGGATGGGAATCAGGGAGTCCCGGTTAGTGCGATACTGCCGCCGGTGCACAGTTGTGGTAGCGATTGGCACTTGCTGTTCTTCGACCCTCAGCAACCCCACAACAGAGGGGTCCTCTGAGAGACCAGGCAAGGTAGATAATTGTTTAATGCCCTCTGTCTCTAAGGCAGCTATACCAAAAGCCCACCGGAACCCTTTTGGGTCCTTGCAATATCCTCTTCTAAGATAGTCTATGCCAAGGATACATGGAGCATCCGGGCCAGTCACAAGGCGGTGCTTTTCCCACTCATTCCCAGTCAGACTCACTTCAGGCTCCAATACAGTCAACTGCTGAGATCCCCCTGTCACTCCACAAATATAGATGGGCTCTGGTCCTTTATAGCTCGATGGCATTATAGTACATTGTGCACCGGTGTCTACTAAAGCCTTATACTTCTGTGCGTCTGATGTGCCAGGCCATCGAATCCAAACAGTCCAATAAACTCGATTATCCCTTTCCTCCCCCTGGCTGGAGGCAGGGCCTCCCTAATCCTGGTCGGAATCTTCTTCGTTTCTGTGTTTGAAGGACTGTCTGCTGGAAGTTGGAGCAGCAAACTTTTCAGAGAACCCCTTTTTCCTGATTGTTTTCTTTTGCAACTCACGTACCCGTGCCTCTAGGGTCGCGGTAGATTTTCCATCCTATTTTCTCATGTCCTCTCCATGGTCTCGTAAGTAAAACCACAGGGTGGCACGGGGTGAGTACCCTCCATATCGTCTTCCTTGTGTGGATGAACGACTACCCCTGATAGCTGAGACACTGCTCTGTACAGGTACAGAGGAGAATAATCTCTCTTCAAGGTGGTGAACCTTTTCAGAAAGTTTCTCCACAGTGTTCTCTTTTGGTCGTTGGACACTGGTTGGTTCAGGTGGGGATGAAGATAGATTCTCTTTAAGTTGGTGGAACTCTTCAGAAAGTTTCTCCACAGCTGAGACGCAGGCCTACTGCAAAAGTTCTCCAAATCAAATACTTTGAAGAAAATGCATTTAGGGAACCATTAGCTGCTTTTCCTGTTGATATATGTATTCTATCTGTTGTAGGAGCAGAAAATGGGGTCAGAATGATTCAAGGAACTGGACAAAAATCCCAATGTCCTATAGTATGAGTGGAGAAAAGTTTTAAAATTTTATTTTCTCTTTAAAGTTATATTGAGAACTGTAGAGATGAGACTTCTTTGTAATGGTATATATGAAACTGCCTGTAAAATGTGTTGGTAAAGATTTGGATGGTTCTTGAGCTGCTTTCTTCAGATACTGCTCACCAGAATAATGTGGTATTTCACCAAAATGGCACAATGATGACATCTGTATTTGCAGTCAATTTTACATCAGCTGAAGGAGTATCAACTCCAGTAAGTTCTCTGTGACTGTAAGGCTGTTTGTTCCTAATCTGTCATGAATCTTTGCTTTATATTCAATGGAAGAAAAGGGATTGAAGGTGCCCCAGGAATAAAAAATAAAATACTCTGTTAATCTTTCACACAAGTGGGAATAGAATTTTATGCCTTCTGTTTAGAAGTAGTCAACTTTATAATATTTTTTTTCTCTTTTGCTCTGCGTTGGTAAATGCAGTAGGATGCAATGTATTCACTTTACATAGGTTCATATAGGTAGTAATTGAATATCTGTAGAAGAAATTTAAAAACTCCCCTGCCATATCAACATGGCATCTGCTGGATGTCACAATAATAATAAGACAAAAATAAATAGTGTGTTTAATAGAACCATAGAGTACTGAAATGTTTCCGTGTAGAGAAAGCCTGGAGTTAAACTGGAGGCTGGCATTGATTTATACATCTCATGACATAAGAGTCATTCTTTACTGAAAGTATTAAAAAAATTCTATGGTGTAATTCCTCACATAGCTTTTTACTTTGCATGGTTGTTGCAATGAAAAATTTGAAGCTTTAATCATGCTTGTCACATTCATGAATGGAATGAGTTTTGTCCATGAGTTTTGTCAGAAATAATCCTGATTGTATACATCTCTTTATAGGCTTTAAATTCTATTTTTTTCCTTTGTTGAGTGCATTTTTGAGGCTTTATCTTTTCCAATAGTTATCTTCTTATGAAGAAAGAGAGAGGCATGCTGTTACTAATTAGGATTGTTGTGTACCAGATTTGGCTGGTAAAAAATTCAGTAACATGTAATGTCTCATATATAAATATTTATGAGGCTCCATAATTAATCACTAAAATATCCATATAAATTAATTGCTATCTAATTAACAGTGTATTTCAAATATTCTACATTAGTTATGTGAGTTATGTGGCTCTCCAGACAGAAAAAAATAAATGGAGAAAAGTTTTTGCTTTTCCTTGCATATTTTACAGGTTTGTAGTGCTGTTACTTAGTGTTGCCCCATCACCTGTCAGTTGAGCAGCACTAAAAGAGTCCAACTGGGATCTAACCAACATTTTCTTAGAACACAAATTCATTGTAAAAGGCGATCACCTGCAAAATCCCAAAGACAGGAAGGGTAGAAGAAAAATAACTTTTTTATTTATTTATATATATTTTTTCAGCTTCTAGTTACTCAGGCAAGTTAGTGTGTTCTGTATTATAGTCATAATCTATCTTTTTACGTAATGGTAAAATGTAACTTGAATTCTTTTTTATCATTCAACATTGAATGGTACTTGGTACCATTTAAAAAAATATTTCCTTTTATTATCCATTTGTGTTATCAGTAACCTAATCTTTCTCTTACTAATAGAGGTCCCGGTATTGACTGCTGGAATTTTTGACTTCAGAGCCAGCTGGTGCCTCAGGACCTGTTTTAGAGCATATCACCAATATTACCAGCATAGCATGAAAGCGTACCTCACCAAGAGATATTATCCTACACGCTGGGCCTTCTGAGCCTTGAAATCCCAACAATTTTAGATCCGTGTTTGTCAGTCTGTGAAAGAATTACATGCAGTGGTGTCTGCAGAGGAATGTAGTCTAGGATAAAGGCAAAGAAACATACAGAAACTGCAGTTAAAAGTCACATCTCATGGACATTTTGTAATTCCATTTGTCAGAAAGTGAGAGTAATTTGAAATACACTGCAGAGCAAGTTAATTCCTAACATTATTACATTATATAGTGTGACATCTAACCTAAAAGAAAATTACCTTAAATTTCAGCAGCTGTATCACAGCTCTCTTCATTTTATTTCTTTTTTCTTTTTTTTTTTTTTTTCCCTTTCTTTTTTTCCTCCCTCTCTTTAAATGTATGGTATATTGATATATTGCATGTAATGGATAAGGTAGGCAAAAAAGAAATATATTAGTGTGTTAGAAATAGTGTCATTCTTTTATGAGCAGTCTTGCATGCTGATTTTAATTATTTTGGACAATTGTGATAGAGGACTCTGAACCTGAATATAAATACTGATGACTTACATTTGTCATACTGAGTTATAGTCTTCTAATTATATGTATGTTTTGAGCCCGATGTAGACATCTGAAGGCTTTTCTGCATGTTTGCAATGCTCCTACTGATCTGTTAATTTCTATTTAGTTTATTATAAATGCTTCAATTTTGAGTTAGCTAATGGAGGCAACTCTGTTTTTCTATCTGAATTAGGACGACTTTTGGCACCAATTTAATACTTATCTTAAAAAAAGAGCTAGAGTAAAGGAAATCAATACACAGATTGTGAGGACTGTCCTGTTAGAGAGATTTCTTCTATGTTATCATCACCATTTTATCAACAGTTTGAAAGAAAATTTTAATCTGAGTTACTGTCATTCCACTGTTAGAAATGGCTCAGTCTTCAAAATAGGATTAAATAAAAAAATAGGATTTATTAAAAGAATAGAGGTAAGCAAACAGCGCTGGGTGCACCAGGAGTCTCCGCTCCACCAGGACGCACCCCAGTTACATCAAGTAGCTGGTTTTTATGCTCCTAGAGTAATACATATTCATTACTACTTCTAAAAAAAACAGGTTATTATAATTAGCTTCCGGGGTCCAGTCCCTCCTACTGGAGCATGCGCATCAGTCTCTGGTGGTCCCTCTGGGGGTCTCGAGGGGCCTTTCATGCTGATGACTCGTAGTCTTCCTCTCCAAGTTTTTTTCTTGTCCTTCCCCTTTGTACTCCTTGGCACTGTGTCAAGTTTATACAGCATCCCCTGCAGGTCTTGTCTCCTAGCCGTCCTTCAGCTTCTTTTTTTTTCTTCTTCTTAATCTCTTGGCCACCTGGCCAGATATCAGAGGCCTGCATAGTATCCCATAACAGTCACTAGTTGTTATCAGTTGTTCTGAAACTCCCAGACATCAAAGACTTCATACAAACACAAATAGCTTTCTTATTGACACTTCATGAGTAATTAAAACATTCCTCACCAGCCATTCACAGGGACAGTCACACAGTGTTAAGTTAACAGGGACAGTCACAGCAGTGTTAAGTTAATCTCAAAGAAGACAAAAAAAAGGCTGTAACTGTTAGAAATAGAAGTCCGGAATAACAAAGGCAAACAGGTTCATAAATTTGAGGAGTATTTTCTGAAGACTTGATAAATTGACTAGAATGAGGGGGAGACTGGGACACACTGCATCTGTGGTTCAAGAATTAAATTGCCAGTGCAGGACCCAGAGGCAGACAGGACTGTTCTTTATTGACACGAATTGTTAAAACATTCCTCACACCACCATAGGCTAATACAGCTACTTTTTGAGTTTATACAGTCTTAAATATATTTATTTGCTGGTCCATTAGAAATAACTTTAAATACCGCCATACGGTGCTATCATTTGCTATATGTATATGTATGTAATTCAAAAGCAATGAAAATTCTAGAGGTTCTAATATCCTAGATTTAGGAATTTTAAATGTAAGTTTCTCTGGAGTTCATAACCTAAAAACACGTTCCCATTTCTCCTGATGCAACTTTTCACTTACATATAAGGAATATATTTTGCTGTGGCTGACACTATGAGGTCTTGCTTCTTGATAAGGTTTTTTAGGTGTAAAAAAAGATAAACAGTACAGTATTTAGAACAACTGAACTGTGGACTACCAATGCAGCAAGGCTTCTGCATCCTCTAATAAGCCAAAGGATGTTGAAAAAAAATTTCACTTTTTTACAGATCAGAGATCTGAGTCTTCTCAGTGTTTTCCTTCCACCATGTTTACATTGTGGACACACACTGATTCTGAATGTTTGCTGAAATTTTAACTTAAATTTATATTACATTGTATGGAAAATTAACATGAAGTATTTGCATATTTTCTTTTCTGAGGAAATGCTTCAGGTGATATGACAGCTTGTCAATATTTTTATAAAAATAATTAAGTTGCATTAAAATGCAACTTAATTATTTTTATATCTTTATATATATATATCTTTATATCAACTTTATATCTTTTTGTTATCTTATTATTCAGGATTTGTGTTTTGGGGAAATATTATTTTCAAGCAAAAATGTTCATTTAATCTTACAGTTAAAGATTAACAAATGAAGAATGCAGTGCAAATCTTGGTTAAAATAGAAGACTTTCAGAATTTTCATCTCTAAAAACAGAAAGGTGAAATCTGAAAAAAGGTATGTAGGATTGTGTCACTTCACACAAGAAACAGAAAAATAAAACCTTATCGGTTATTTCAAGCGGTTTCTAATTACAATTTCTGTCATTTTTAATCCAAAACGATTTGAGGACTGCGTATTAAATACTGAGATACATGAAGCCGAGAGCTTAGTGAAGCAGAAAGATAACTGTATTTTCAACCTGGGCAACCTATTGCTAAACTTATTAAATTATATATTGGAAACACAAATGTGTTCTGTGTTTTGTTCCTATGTTTAAGATAAGACAGTATGACCAGCAGTCAGTAATGAAAATCTTTAACAAATATAGTTGCAAATTCTCATACAGAGCAAGCTCTCAGCAATGAAGCCAATTTTATGCAATTGCTATTCATGTTTTTCTGAAGTAACAAATGTACCCTGTAAACACTGAAAGTGTGTATGCGTATAATTTTGGACAAGATATGTAACAGAATTATATTTTACAAGTCATCTGAACTACTAAAAATTGAGAAGTGAGATATCTCTCAGGATATATGTATTGTTACTTGGGTAACATTTTTCTGGTATCTGTGAGCAGCAGGTCTGTTGAAGTTTGTTCCTTGTCTTTGAGAAAACATGGGGATGTAAAGTTAGGAAGGGTGAAGAAACGGCAGAAACATTAAAGATAATTTGCTGAAAACACTTCATACTCTAGTATTTCTTTTACAGTTTCAGAGCATATTATTAGTATTATCATACACGTACAATATTTAGAAGTATGAAGTTGTTTTGGCTAAATCTGACTTTCATTACTTTTTACCTATTTAACCTAATAGTAGGTTAATATTCCATTAAAATGTAAAAACATTCAGTGTATGTATTGTTAAGGTGTTTTTTTCTACTAAAGAACAAAATGACCCAAAAAGTAATGGACCAGAAGAAATTTCAAAAATATAAAGTTATATTGTGGGGGAAAAAATGTATTTAAATGGACAGGTGTAATTATACAAAGAAGGGAAAAAAAGTATGATAGCAGATGGAAATCTTACTATTCTGTTTTGAATATCTTAATTTTACATTTATTTGAAGTTTTATTCTTTTGTATTCCCTTTCTTCTTTCTGCTCTGAATCTGAAACATGAATCATTGTAACAGATAAAGACAACAGGATTTTACTATATTATAATGTAGCAGTCTTCAAAATTCCCTGCAGTTTTCTCATTTATTTAACATGTCTCTAAGGTATTTGCATGCTACACATAAACAAAGTCATAGATTCAAGATTTCTTGACTCCTTTTTTTCATCTGAATATAGATATTCCTCTAAAGTGTAGTTATTGCCATTTTTTTGAGATGAGCTCGGTGTGTGTAATTTAAAACGTAGAATTCTTGTAAGAATGGCTTATAAACATTTATGTAATTTTACAAAGTGTCATCTAAGAAGCAGTACTGCTTTTTTGTATGTGTGCCATGTTACTTCCTGCAGAGGACTGGCCAAAATAATTCTGTGATGGCTAGAAATATTTTTCAAGACATGTTTATTTTTGACAAGGTTGTTCTGATTTGAATACATGTAAGTGTTCCTTCTTCTATGATGTGATTTGTAAGCCTGAGTTGCTCAAAGCTACATTCAGTAAACCCCGATTCTCAACATCGTCTTGCTAACTCAAGGAAGACAAGTTCATCTAATTGTCTGATACAACTCATTGTTTAAACAGTATTAATTGTGGGCGTAATATATATATATATATACATATATATAAAAATTTTTACAATAGTACTGTTACTGTTGCTATTTATTTCCTGAAGTGGCTTATTTGAAAGAAAAAGTACACTTAAACAAGGCATCTGTCTTTAAGCTGGTTCAGCTTAGTCATGTAATGTTAGTTACATATTTTCAAAAGAATATTTTACTTTACATATATACCAAGACTGCATTGTAACTGTGGTGTGCAGTGTTTTAGCAACAAAATTGTGACTGCCTTTCCTGGGGACCATATAATTGTATTAGTCAACCTACTGAGATAAGCTCAACCCAGACTTAGATTGCTGCTATGTATTGTTTATTTTAAAGTGGAGAAAACAACCTGTTCTTGTTGTCTGAAAGACTGTAAAAGAGCTGCTGTCATTGCCAGCACTATCAAGGGTATGTCATCACTCAATTTGTGGCTTTTTCAGCCATGAATGGAGCTCTTTGAAAAGTGATTGACACCTGAAAACAGAGTAGTTGGGTTCTGAACCTGTAAAATCACTAGTAATTTAATTATTCAGACAGGTAAGAGCTTGCTGAGAAAATATTAAGATAGACAGGAATGGAGCAATGACATTTTGTCACATTACAATTTTTTTCTCTTTAATTTATCCAGATTTTTTTATCATAAATCTTGCCTTGAAGTAGACTACTTCGAATAATTGGCGGAAATTGGCTGCTTCATAGCTTTATTTTAATATAATTTTGCTGAATTTTTGGACAGCTTTCCAGGTAGTGAGCTAATTTGCAGAGGTGTCTTGTAGGAAGTACATGCCTAAGTAATTAGTACATTATTTCTCCTGCCATTGTCTTGGTCTTGCAGATTTGAGTAACTAAAATTGAACTTAAGCTTACATACTCTTTCAAGGATGGGGTATGAGTGACATGGGTTGAATAGAAGGCCATGCCTTTTAACAAGTATATGAAATCCTCTCCATAATCAGACATGATTTGGCTGCTCTTGACTTGGACTGGTGCATGCTTCGTTGGTTTAGAAACTGGCTGGATAGCCGGGCCCAAAGAGTCGTCGTAAATGGAGTCAAGTCCAGTTGGAGACCAGTCACTAGTGGCGTTCCCCAGGGCTTGGTGCTGGGGCAGGTCCTCTTTAATATCTTCATCGATGATCTGGATGAGGGCATTGAGTGCACCCTCAGTAAGTTTGCAGATGACACCAAGCTATGCGCGTGTGTAGATCTGCTTGAGGGTAGGAAAGCTCTGCAGGAGGATCTGGATAGGCTGCACCGATGGGCTGAGGCCAACTGTATGAAGTTTAACAAGGCCAAGTGCCAGGTCCTGCACCTGGGGCGCAACAACCCCAAGCAGAGCTACAGGCTGGGAGAGGAGTGGTTGGAGAGCTGCCAGGCAGAGAAGGACCTGGGAGTGATGGTGGATAGTCGGCTGAATATAAGCCAGCAGTGTGCTCAGGTGGCCAAGAAGGCCAACAGCATCCTGGCTTGCATAAGAAACAGTGTGGCCAGCAGGGCTAGCGAGGTGATCGTCCCCCTGTACTCGGCTCTGGTGAGGCCGCACCTCGAGTACTATGTTCAGCTTTGGGCCCCTCACTACAAGAAGGACATCGAGGTGCTTGAGTGAGTCCAGAGAAGGGTGACGAAGCTGGTGAGGGGCCTGGAGAACAAGTCCTACGAGGAGCGTCTGAGGGAGCTGGGCTTGTTCAGCCTGGAGAAAAGGAGGCTCAGGGGTGACCTTATTGCTCTTTACAGATACCTTAAAGGAGGCTGTAGCAAGGTGGGGGTTGGTCTGTTCTCCCACGTGCCTGGTGACAGGAGGAGGGGGATGGGGCTAAAGTTGTGCCTGGAGAGTTTTAGGCTGGATGTTAGGAAGAACTTCTTTACCGAAAAGATTATTAGACATTGGAACAGGCTGCCCAGGGAAGTGGTGGAGTCACCATCCTTGGAGGTCTTTCAAAGACTTTTAGATATAGAGCTCAGTGATATGGTTTAGTGGAGGACTTGTTAGTGTTTGGTCAGAGGTTGGACTTGGTGATCTTGAGGTTTCTTCCAACCTAGAAATTCTGTGATTCTGTGATTCTGTGATATGATCACATGGGCACAAGACTGTTCCATACTTTTTATGGTCAGGGTTCAGCAAAATCCTTTGATTCATCTAACAGTTAAGGTGGACAGAGTTAGATGTTCAGTTCTGGAGATTTTTGTCCCCTTTCCCAAAGCACCAAGGTCCATCAGCCTGTGTTTTCTGAAAGGCTCAGAAGAGTATTGCAAAGAAACAAAATTACTACTCACATTAGTATACCATATGGAGGAAACTGAGAAGATAGCTGTGCTAAGACTCACTTTGTGGGATTTTGTACCAGAAAGGCTGCCAGAGAAGGGAGAGGAAGTGTTCAGGCACCTGAGCAGATTTTCTCCTGTAGTCCATGGAAGAGACCATGGTAAAGAAAGTATTACCATGCAGCCCTTAGCAAGGACCATGGTGGAGCAGATATCCATGCTGTAGCCCATGGAAGACCTCGTGAAAGAGCAGGTGGATATTACCTGCAGGAACTGCATTCTGTGGAGGACGCTACAGAGGATCAGGTTCTCCTGACAGGAACTGCAGCCTGTAGAGAAGGACCTATGCTGGAGCAGGGGAAAAATGTGAGGAGAAAGAAATGACAGAGTAATGCTTACAGACTGACTGCATCCCCCAAGTGCAACCCTCTGGTATTTAGTTTTTGTCTTTTTTTTCTCACCATCACCAAGTGCTTTGATCTTGATGGTATTTTATAAGTGATTTTTTTGTCTTTATCTTGACCCTTGAGGTTTTTCATTGCGTTTTGTCCCCACCATCCTTTTGAGGAGGGAGAGTGAGAGATTGGCTGTGTCAGTGTCTGGCAACATAGCAGGGCTGGCCCACCACATCTCTTTTGGAAGGGAGTGGGTGTGGGGGAAGCAAAAACACTTTTTTTTTTTTTTTTTTTTTTTTTTTTTTGTAGGTATTAGTCCTTACATTGAACAATGTATTCCAGTTTGCTAGACTTACTGTCGCAGTCATAGTTCTTTTTCTTTCTTGTTTCTCCTAAAGGAGTAGTCTTCAAGAACGAGAAAAATCCCACCTTCCCTGAGCAGGCACATGTAATTGGAAGCACAGCTGGTATTTACTGTTCTCTGCAGCAAGAAAACTTTGACTCCCAACAGATGTACAGCCCCGTGGCAATCAGTATACTTATCCGGAATTATGATTGTCATTCCTTCAGTTACTATACAGCAGAAACCAGTTATTATGTGACACAGAAGAGACATAGATAGCGAAGTTGGTATAAAAGCAATTTCTAGATTTTATAGGATTTCAGTGCAGTGAGCAACATTGTTTTTAAGATTCATGGTTTTTGAAGTCAGCTAATTACCATTCAGCAAAATAACTGATAATCAAACATATTCCTAAGTTGTATTTCTTTTTGGACTAGTGTATTTTTTGCAAATTGCTTACTGTATACTGTGAGAGCTCTACAGGAAATACAAGGTTATAAACAGCAGAAAATGAGCAGAAGATCTGGGGTCCATTTTGTAGTGATGGTACCCATACCGTGAGATTGCCTTTTCTCAGTTAAAGATTTACCATAGTCCTGAAACAATGGAATGATACAGTTAATTGACCATTAGCTGCTTTGCTGACATGATACTACCAAAACATATGTTTTCTCGTGTAGTTCAGGATAATGTTGGAGGTTTTCTGAGCAATTATATTCAAACAATTTGGGAAAGCTATTATTTTTTTCTGAATGGTATTTGCTTCAAAAAACAACTGATCTAATGAAATGGTAATATATATGGTAATCTATATATATACACATACTACCTAATGTGCATCATTGTTCACTACAGTCATTCAAATTTCAACAACATAATAAGTATACTTCCTATGTAAATTTTACTGTTATTGCTATGAACACAGATGCTGCTATTGATTATTTTTCTCTTTGAAAGCAGATTTTAATAAGTTACTCAAAAAACGGAAGCTAATATTTAAGTGATGTACAAAAAAAAAAAAAAAAAAAAGCCTCTAAATAATCACATTAATGGGCCCAGTGCACATTTCATTATAAAAATGCACCATAAGCAGTTTGCACTCCTAAAATGTAAAATAGAAAATGGCTCATATTGTGAAGTTCTTCACAGCTGTAGACAGAGTAAAAGGATTAATATTTATGCAAAGGCTTAATCCCATGAAAAGCTATAACTTGATTGATATCACCTTTACCACTTGAGTTAGAAAAACATCCATGATACATATTAATATATGAGACACACCAATTTAAGTCATTTACTTTAAAGAGAAAGTATAATTGTTAGCAAAATTTCTGCTGTGTCTCTGCATAATTGTTGTACAGCTTAACATATGATGGCACTTAAATGCTTATGTATTTTCATGAACAACACTAACAAAATACTTAAACTATTTCTGCCAAAAAAAAAAAAATATTTACATAGGATTAAAAATTAGGCCTTTTTTTCCTATCTATCTTAAGCATCATTGATATGGAAATGCAGATAGAGCAGCTATACCAAGACTTCCCTGTTAAATTGTTTCAAATTAAGATTCCTAATCTATGAGCCTGTGTATTTTAATAAGCTAGATAGCAGTCTTGTGCGTGTGTATTAGTTACTGATGTTGGTATGTTAATCAATGGGTCCTGAAGCCATGACTAGGGGGCAAAAAAAAAGAAAGATTATTTTTAGATTTCCACATGAAGCTTTAGGTTTTTAAATTTAAAAGGGATAGTCCCCTAAAAGGAATAACATAATTTTTCTCCTGTGTTATTCTCCTGTAATGTTTCTTATTAAATTACTTTAAATTGAAATACAGCCTTTGCTTTCAACAGAAAAAAAAGTAGTTAATTTGGTCAATATCAGATCACATAGTCCAATCAGTGCTGTTTCAGAGTTAGCTCCATCACAGCCTAGTATTTACATGTACTTTTATAAGGATGATCTTCCAAATTCCAGTACAGCCTTTTGAGTGTGTTCTCACAATTAGTGAATTACTGGATGATAACTTTCAGAAAACAGATGAATCAGAGCTGCTTTGATTTCCACATCTTTAATTCTGATGCAGGGAGGTACTGATTTTCCATTGCAATTCAGTAAGAGTCTAGACCCCTTTGAAATTTCCCTTGATAGACATATCCCTGGGGAGATGTCAGAAAAAGAAGTTGATATACTGAATTGAATATAAGAAAATGTGTCAGAGCAGGTTGTAGGTCTGTGAGTCACCAGAGAAAAGAATGTATTTGTGATCATAGGAATGAATTAGCTGATTCAATGAAAGCCTCTAAAGGGAGTTGAAGAGAATACAAATGGCATCATAAAGCAGTGCCACATGGGGATGACTAAGCTATTTCTGAACAAAACAGGGCATGAAAAGCAGGGCATACTAGTACAAGCAGAATGCTGTGCCAGTGTAGTTGTAGTGCTTCTGCTATCAAATGAGGTAGCCTGGATATCCCTGCATACCTCTATTTTGTCAGATGCTTTTGGATGATGCAAGTGTCAGAGAGAGCTAAAATAGTCTGTTTTCTCAGTGGCTGTGTGCCTTTGTGAAAAGGACAGGGACTCTGATACTTCCCTCAGTTTTTCTGTTTGGCACAAGGAACCCAAGCAGTTGAGTGAGAAAAAAAATTGTTATATTCAGCCATATTTTTTTCTGATTATAGTTCATGTATGTAGCACGTAGATGGATAGGTAATTACTCAAAATTGTGAAAGACATTTAATGGATTTGGTTTGCAGGCTGTATTGATATAGTATAAAATCACTTTAGGATAGAATAAAGCTTGTGGTTTGATATTGTATAAACTTACTTTAGGATAGAATAGAACTTGTGACTAAAAGTTAGCAAGGACAAAGTAAACAACATGTTATCTGTAGACCTTCTGTTACGTTTAAGCATTTTGTTATTTGAAAACATCCCATTATCCGTTAACACTCAGTCAGGCTGAGACTTGAGATAACTTGAGTCAACTGTCTGTTATGTCTTGTTAACTGAGACATCCTGTTATCTGCCGACCCTCAGTTAAACCGAAAGACAACTCAGCATTTTTACAGCCTGGAAAACAACTGATTAAGAAAGTGCACTACGAGGAAGACCTACGGCCTTCCTCCCAAAGACCACTGCCCACATCCTGGAGACCCTGGCCCACAATTCTTGGAAGGCTTTGCACAAGTGCAAGGACTGATAAGCTAATTAGCATACGAAGCGAGGGTAGGCGGGGTTAGGTGATGAATATGTATAGGTGCTAATTGAATATTCATTGTTTCGCTGTATAAATACGAGATAGTTTGTCACTTCGAACATGCACGATAGGCGGATGGATCCCCCATGCATCCAGCGCTGCAATAAAGAATATACCACTTAAGGAAATTTGGCTTTGATCTTTAAATCAGTATCTTAAAATAATGTACAAGAAATGGATTCCTTTTAAGCAAACAATGTAATAATAAATTTGAACAACCTATGCTCATCTGTTAGTACAAGTTCCTTCTGATTTTCATACAGTCAAAGAGCAGGATGAGTGTTGATTTAATCTGATATTCATACTTGCTCTGTCTTTTTATTTGTGGCTGCCTGTATTACTATCCCAGCTTTACCTTTAAAACAGTACCCATGTTTTTCTGGTAGTTATGGCTTACCCTAGTACTCCCAGAGTGAGCCCGGAGGAGGGCCACAAGGATGATCAGAGGACTGGAGCACCCCTCCTATGAAGACAGGCTGAGGGAGCTGGGGTTGTTCAGCCTGGGGAAGAGAAGCCTCTGGGGGAGACCTTATAACAACCTTCCAATACCTAAAGGGGGCCTACAGAAAAGCTGGGGAGGGACTCTTTGTCAGGAAGAGTAGTTATAGGATAAGGGTTAGTGGCTTTGAACTACAAGAGGGTAGGTTTAGATTAGGAGGAAATTTAAGGAAGAACTTGACTGTGTGGGTGTTGAGGCACTGGCACAGGTTGCCCAGAGAAGCTATGGATGCCCCATCCCTGGAAGTGTTCTTTGAGCAACCTGGTCAACCTGGAGGTGTCCCCGCGTATGGCAGGGAGGCTGGAACTGGAACTAGGTGATCTTTAAGGTTCCTTCCAACCCAAACCATTCTGTGATTCTATATCCTTTCAGAATGATGCAACCTTACACGTCCTCCTCTACCCACAAATAAATCAGCAAATTGGAAGTGTTACACGTTGCTGTTACCTGATCATATGAAGTGATGCTATTGGATGGCTAAAATTTACTTAGAAGTATTTTCCGTTTTGTGGAAGAATTTTAAATTCTTGATTGTTTCAGTAAAACTGAACACATGAAAAACATTAGTTTCCCAACATTTACTCTCTTGTTTTAAAAAGACTGTCATTGTGATCCCCCACAACAAGTTTAGCTTTGATTATACTTACGGCTTTTGCCATGACTGCAAGTTTGGAAGCAATTGCTTCATACAGATCAAAAATACATAAAGTAGTGATTCTGTAAACATCCTCCCATTTTTTTACCAGGCAATTAAGTTAGATTTAACTCCATTAGTTAAGATACATGTTAGAACTGTCACATCACACATTTTATTTATAGTGATCTTTCTTTGAGGTGATTTGCTAAAGAGAATTTCATAAATTGAATTAAAAAGAAATATTCAAAGTATAAAATCTGAGGGTTTTAGTACTATGTCAGACATTTTTAGTAACAAGAAGAAACAGTCTGAAACTACTTACAAGGAAACAACAGCTGCACATACTGATCTGAAAAGTAGAGATTATAATGTTGTTTGTTTCAGAAAGTGAAAGAATTACTTCTCACTTTGACTATACTACATTTTTATTATGGGTCAAGCAGTCAAGCTTCTCAGTTGTGTTAGGAAGAAAATACTGCATCTTTGAAAATCTTGTTTTGCTCTTGCTTGTTATTTTTGTTGACCTAAAAATCTTAGGTGCTTTGTATTTTCACCTCTTCTGAACTTTTATAATAACTTGCCTGATACTCAAAACTTTGGATGAGGAAAAAATAAAATGCTCTCAATAACCCTACAATAAATCTATGAGAATGCAAGCAGATGCTTTTTACATAATGGAATGCGCTTGGAGAAATTAGTTGATTCCTGTATTGATTAGAAGGCAATTATATAACACCGGATAATTTGTACAACAAAGAAAATAGAAATCAACACAAGTAGTGATTGTTATATTTTTTGTATTCTTACAAAAGCAATACTATGCAAGTGATACTGTCACAAAATGCTAATAGTTCATATAATGATAATGCATGGTTTCTGGTGTGATTACTTGGGCTACAGGAGACTGAGGTTATGCAGAGCTAAAAACTCATGCATAAATTTGTGTCTTTAAAGCAGCATTGTTTTTTAAAGCAGAGCAGCTGGCATGTTTCTCTACTCTTATATTTCCCAAAGGATGCAGTTAATCACCTTTTTGTCTCATTAATCCATTTTTTTTTCTTTTCTTTTTTTTTTTTTTTTCCTACCAGTGATATACTGGGCAAAATCTTCACTGACTGTTAAGAAATAGTAAGAGACTTCAGGTGGTCACTAATGTCATTGAGATAACTTTAACAGTCTTTGGCCATATCTTCAGCCTCAGATACTTCACTGGCAGCTGTTCTGGTGAACAGATAATGTCAAAATGATGGAATATCTATTATAATGAACCTCGTGGATTGGGCAATAAAGTAGAATTACTTCATGGAGGGTACAGTTACTAAATCTCTGAATCTGAGTATTTGGTTGAGGTAGATATGGACTAAATTAGGAAAAACTTCTCATTACCCATTAACATTTGTTTGATGGTATGATTGATTTTCCCCGAACTTCTGAATTCTTTTTTTTTTTCCTTTAATTGATTCTCATCACAGCTACTTGCAGAAGGGAACACTTTGCAAATATGCTTTTGTATAAGTACCTCTGTTAACTGCATTGTTACTTTTTTTTTTAACCTTTTTTAAATTATTTTTTTAATTCAGAAAGAGACAAATTACCACAGGCTTGCTGGAGCACTAAGCAACTGGGCTACTAAATTTTGGCTACTAAACATTTTGTAAAAAATGGCTGTATAGAATTGTAACTTAATTCCCACATAGCGGTGTTAAAATATCTGATAATTTTTCTAGGATGGTATATTCTCTTATGTAGATATTATATACTCTTAATGTATTTTAAATACATATATATATTAGTTATATTCTTAAAAAACATTTTAAGCTAATTATTTTTTCCTAGTAAAAGTAAAATACCACATGTAAATTATAGGGGAAGAAGTAAGCTGAAATCTAATGTGGTAGTCTCTGAAGCTCTGGGAAAGAGAAGTGATTTTTCTTCTTCAAAAGTCAAAACAATTCAAAGAAGAATCTGGCTCACAACAATTTGTATTTGAAGCTATATCAGGGACAGGCTACTCAGAATACAGATAGCAGAGCATGAAGAAAAAAATTTTCATAGCGACAGTTAATCAAACATCAGGACAATCTGCATCAGGATAAGAATGTCTAAGCCAAAAGTATTTAATGAGGAGTTTCCAGGTCTCCAATTAAGAAGCAAAAGTCAATTTGCATTTCCATATTACTTGGAAGTCCATTAAAAGCTGTCCTGGATGTCTCCTACCCTGTGTTTTCACAGAACCAATCCCCACCATTATGTTTCTGCAGATGGGGCAAAAATGACCACAGTAGTAACATATGCTTCCTGTTGGCTCCTGCCCATCCAGATTAAAATCTCTCCATTTTATATATATATATATATATATATATATATATTTTTTTTTCTTTTCTTCACATTTTTAATTTTATTGTCTCCCACAGAATCTTTGGAACTTAAAATTGGTTTAGTGTTTAAATCCTTGTTTTGTTTATCTTCTCCAGTCAGTAGTTATTGGCATGGGTATAGTTTAATTTGTAAGTTGTTATGGAAGATTATGGAAGTTCTGTTTCAGTTCAATTCAGTGAAAAATATGGGAAACCGTTGTTAACTCTTAAATATGTGTTGAACCAGGTCCATGAACAACAAACATTTACATAGCTAGACTAAGAAAATGCTGGAGCACCCAGCCATAATCTGTGACCAAACCCCCAGTGTTTAGCACTCAGTCTGTTCTGGGCATCAGGCTGCAAGTCACTTCTCTGAGGCCTGATTGTTTTGTAGGCACCTGCAGTGCAGCATTGTGCATGCTCACAGTTGCTGCTGTTGAAGTGGCTGGCAGTGCCCCTGCTGTACAGAAATTGCGACGCCTTTCACGAGGGGTTGTTTTCCTTGTGTTTGCCTGGATGGGCAGAGTTAGGTCCTTTGCAGAACATAGAACAGCTACTTTCTTCCTTTTCCCGTGGAGTGTTTAAAATTTCACCCATTTGCACAGTTTAAATTAGCCAGTTGGATATGCTGAATAAAAAGCTACATCTTAAATTACCCCCTTCATGAAAAATGGCTGTATGGGGGAAATGTGTTCTCCAAATCTCCTAATGAAAATACTCCTCTTAGTGTTGAATAATTAAAGCTAATAAAGTGTGACTCGTATGGTGACTTTCTGCCCCATTTGTGCTGCTCCAGTGTGGAAAATGTAGCTGGGAACAGTTATCACAGTACTTAATTTCTGATGTTCCCTGTCATTTTAATTTCTACTACATAATTGATACAATTTTTGGAGGACTCAATTTTTCATGTGAGCAAAGTGAATGCAGTGGATGAGGCTCAATAGAGAGGAGAGGACAGTGCAGTTGTGATGACTTTGTCATTTACCTTGTGTTGTACTGGTGATGAGAACAAGTATTTCACTCATTACAGTCAGTTCTAGACTTTTTGCTTTCTAAAACCAGCAACTGACAGCTCTGGTCATCCCAGGACGTTAATGCTATTTCTAATGTGGTAGGAGGAAAAGGGAGTATGGCCATGACAGGTTGCCAAAAGGCACGTCTAAGATCTTAGAGAGATGAAGATCAGAAGTATGGAGTGGCTTGCATGTGAAGAGCCACTGCTTCAGACAATCTCTTCAGGTTGGAAAAGCAAGAACTGGGCAGGGGAAGAGAGGGAGAAAAGGGTTATGAAATAACAAAAACAGTAAATTGATTACTAGAAGCTCAAATAAAGCAGCAGGTCATAGATTTGAAACAAAAGGGATACTTCACACACTGTAGTTATTCTGTGTAATTTATTGCAACAGGATTTTGATCATGCCAAGAATTTTTATGGGTTCAAAATGTAATGAGACATTCCAAGAGATGTCATTTGAGGGCTGTTAAATGTAAAAGGGCATGTTTGGCTTAAGCATCTCTAGATCATGAATTACTAGCAGTTGGGAAAATACTCTGGAGAAATATCACTGCATGCTTGCCATGCCCTTGTATTTTTTTTTATTTTTATTTATTTATTATTATTATTTTATTTTTTTTTAGAAACTTATTTTAACACTGGTAGAAGACTGATTAAACGAGCTTCTGTTTTGACCAGGATTGGCTGTATTTATAGTCTCTTGTATTCTTATTGCTTATGATTTCTACTGGTAAGCAAAGTTTCTGAAAATTTCACTGAGAGGAACAAGACTATATGTTAGATGCCTGATGTGGTAATGACACTGCAAACACACGTAACTAATGAACCTGAGCTCAACTGAAAGATGTATGCTCCCCTGTTCTGGAGAGATGCAGCATGAGCATTAGACTTTTATGCCTGCTGTGTGAGTGCTCATACTCTCGCACACATGAGAGATGTTTGTACTGAAGTAGAAACATGAGATGGAGGCAACAGGAATCCACTACCTGAGAATGCTGGTGCTCCTTTGGTGACAGTAACAAATGGCCACTTCTTGAGGGTCACTAGGGACCAACACAGAGGTCATCAACCTAAAATCGATCACTCCAAGAGAACTACCATCCAAGGAGATGGTCTTCTGGCTCTTATCACTAAAAAAAAAAAAAGTAGTATTTTTATGAAACTTGCTCTGTGTAGCCAATAGAGAGTACACAAATTAGCACTATAGTTTTGGTAATGAGATGAGACTGGAAAGGGAGCTTTGGTTTGTGTGGAAGGAATTTCTAAATATTCCATATTTAACAAATATATGTGGAGAGCAGTGAGGGAGTTCTGCTTCTACAAAAAGACAGGTAGGAAATGAGAAGTTTTTCATGCCGTGTGAGTTGTCAAGATTTTCAGAAAACAGAAACTACTTTATACACACATGTGCATAAACCCCTATACAGGCACATGGCCATGCACCCATGAATAGGCAGGATGTTTTGAAGTTGCATGAGAAGTGAGAGCTGCTATATGGAAAAATGGAAGGCAGTAATGTGCAGGGCTACCATCTGGAATAAGAGTACTACTCTCAGGAGAAGGAGCAAATTGAGCCTCAATTGCAATGCTATAGATAAGTTCCATAGCAAAAGTGCCAACATTATTTGATTTCCTGGAGTGTCTGTGATCTGGACACTAGTCCTGAGAAACTTACTGTGATAAAAATGTACTTGGATGCTGGTATTTATTTATTTTTATTATTTTTTTTTTTTTTTTACATGATTTAGCACTTTTCTGTGGGGGAGATGACTTCTGTGTTACAAACCTCGAAATACTGTCTGTTCCTTCCAGAAGTATAGTTCCTTATAGGCTGAAGAAAGAAGAAATGAGCTGTTTGGGGTATTGCAAGAAACATGTTTTCAGTAAATCCTGGGGAATTTGGGTTATGTAGTTTTGAAATCTGTTTCCTTTAAAGTGATTGAATGGTATTTTCTAAGGTGGCAATTCTTTTTGAATAAAGTATAACTTCAGATAGGTATTTTAGTTATTGAATGAGAATAAATACGCAAAATTCAAAATGCATATGAGATCTAATTTATAAATAAGTAGACTCTTTCAAAAATTAGTGTTTCAATTTTTATATCAGTTTATGGGTGTCTTGCAATTTAAGAAGGACCCCTTCTTTGGACCTCTTCTTTTGCAGTACAGGTTTGAATTGCTTTTAGAGGAAAATTAAAGAGCTGGTATTCAAATTGTATGCAGCTATAATTTTTATTTTTTTTTTAAGGCTTCCTTTTTATACAAGAGAAGGAGTCTTTTGGTCTTCTTCAGGAACTCTCTGACTCCAAAGATTTGGAAAAGATCATTGCATTATGACTGTGCTCAGTTTACTTGGAGGACTTCCCATTCTGTGTATAAGATCTAAACGGTGCAAGGAAGAGGTGGTTTCTTTCTGTATTGATCTTAAAAATACCATGTGTATGAAAGGTTGTCATTGCTTACTTTGTGGCTGAATATCTATTCAGCAATCTTCCAGCTGCTAAAGCCTGAATTAAATTGGAACATTATGACAATATATATATATATACATATTTTTTACTTTAACTTATAGTTTACATTTATTTAAATTATGCAGGGATCCAGTCTTAGAAACCATGAAAAAATGTAATGGGCAATATTTTGGACACCATGCTGTAAAATGACTATTTCAGTAGTCATTTTTAAACTCTTCGTAGATGAGGCTTTATAACCAGTTCAATTATCCTCTTGAAACCTAGTAGTGTTCTGTACTAACTTTATTACAGTCAGCTTGTGTTTTCTCCTCAATGAACTCATTTTTTTGTTTGTTAGGTTTTTTTTTGCAGCCATTTTAAAGAGACACAATTCTGGCTGAGACAGCTGTCATCTTTAGCTCCAGTGAAAAACTTCTGGCCCAGCATATCATTCCATGCTGGGCCAGGCAGAGGGTCTAACATCTATCAAGAGTGAACTAGGGATCCCTAGGGTAAAGGAAGCATGGGAGTAAAATTTCAAGTAACAAGATGAAGATGTCATAACAAGATTATGCTTACAGACAATTTAAACTTATCTAAAAGTGATGTCAAAATTCATGAGAAATGACTTAATGGTGAGAGTCCTAGTGATTGCAGTAAATAATTATTTTATGAGGCATTGTGTTATAGAATAACAATAAATTATCTTTCTCCCATGTTGAGGTTACTTTTCCTGTCTGAAGTACATCTTGTGGCCAAATTTTCTTCATCTCTACCTCAGAACAATAATCTTAGTGTAAATAGAGAAAATAAATAATCCTAGTTCCTGCCAAGCATGGAATAGAGTATTGTAGTTTCATAGTTCTTTCAAATAAGTCTTGTTCACTTCCTTCTTGGAGTTCTTTCTGTTACTTGCTTGTATAGTATCATGGAAGTTTGTCTGAAATTCTTTTTAGAGAAGATCACAATCTTATTTTTAAAAAGTTACTCTTAAGTGATCCTTCTGCTTTACATGTGCAGGGATAAATTTCTCATATGTGCTGTCACTTTTGTGTAGGGTTTAGCAGGACTATTATTTTTGTCGGTGCAGGTGATATTAATATGGCAAAAGACTTGTAAGGAGGTCCACCCCTGAAATCACTTATTTTGGTGGATTTCAATAGCAAATACCTCTCAGAAGATTAGTAGAGTCTGAGTATTACTTTACCTCCCTGTTGCCATTCTACCATTTTGCATCTGCCTTTGTCTGTTATGTGTACCATGTGGATAATACTCTCTTTGCCAGTGTCATTTGCACTTAAATTCCAAACAGCCATTGCTGATGGATGATGATGTATTTGTGTGCATTTAGTTATAAATTTATATAAGTGTATGTCTGAACAGTTAGTTTTGTCACTGGTATAGCATACGTAAACATATCACCCAGAATAATAAAACCTGACTACATCTGCTCAGTTTAAATAGACTAGATTAGTCTGACATGAGTTGGACAGCAAAGGAGAAGTAGATGAACTTCGTTATGCTGTTACACAGCTGTCACTGAGTTAATGTTAGTGGTGGGAGCCAGGGTGTGATGGAAGTGATTATATGACTAGTAAAGCCTATACCAACAAATTAATATAGAAAGCTGCAAATGGAATAATAATGAAAGCTGTGAACTGTAGCCCCTTGGGAGGCAATGCAGTAAATGGATGTCCAATGCCACATGGAACCTTGAATCTTAGGAGAGAGATTGCTATATGTGTCATCCATGACACTGTCAGTTCAATTTCTAGAATTGATTGTCCTGTCCCCTGGATCATTGCTACTGTTTTTTAGTATTATGCTACTCTAAACTGGATTGGTGAGATTGAGACTGGTTTATATACATATTTCTGTTTTGTAGAATGCTATCTACTTCTTCACGTATACTGGCAAATAAGTAGATTCTACATTGTGTGTCACACCATCAAATCACCCTGAAAGACTGCTAATACAGATCTCAAAACTTCCGGATTTTGATGTTTATATTGCAAAAGCTTTTTATTTTGACTTAGGACTGTATTTCTGTATTTGCCCTTTAGGATTGACTTCTTTTTTTTTTTTTTCTTTTCTTTTTCTTTTGTAAAGTATGTCTTAATTTCAGTCTACTAACAATCTGACCTCCTGAATGGATGTCAAGTATCCTATTCAAGCTCTTTTTCAGGGTATTGTGGAAGTTTTTTCTGCTAGCCACTGTTTCTTATTGTAGTAAGGAAGTGTGTTTGTAACAAGTAGTAATGTGGGGTGAACTGACTGTGAACATACATGGTAGTCTTAGTTTTTTTGTGATATTCCTTTACCTGAAGTTCATGGATTGTCTGTGATATACATGTATATATACATATATTAAAAAACAAACAAACAAACAAACAACAATAAAAAAACAGTCTTACTGTGTTTGTAGTTCTCCTGTCTGTAGTTCTCTTCATATTTTATGGCTCTAAATAGAAAGAGACACTCTAGGCCTTACATAAACTTCTATATAAATAGCAATAACTTTCCAAATCCTGTTTTTCTGGTGTAACTTATAAAAGACATATAAGATAACAACTTAATGTGTACAAAAAGACAACTTAAGTGTATTTCCTACAGATCAATCTTTACAACTGTGTACAGGGTAAAATTCACCTATTGGCTATCTAAGAAAATACAGCCAAAAGTTTTATGTTTATCCTGCTAGGATAAACAACTGTTTTTTAAGCTCCTTGAAAGGCTTTTAATTTTAGTTTGGGAGAACTGTGAAATTCAAATATTTTTTTTCCAAACACTGCAAAACTACTTTGGTTGGTAAATCCGTTTTAATTGCCCTTAATTAACTTAATTGCCCTGTTGCCCCATGAAATGATTTTTTCATTCAGTATGCAAAAACTTCTCATCGTATGTATTGCACCATCATATGTATATGTAAATAATCAGTGTAGTATATATCATAATATATATTATGATATATATTCTATCAGTTGCAAGAGAATGTTTCATTTCCCAGTGTGGGAGCAGAGAAATTAAACTTTTACAGTAAACAAGATTAAGTATAGAACTTGAGAAAAAGAAAACCCAAACCCTGGAGGTTCATTATATATTTTTAAATACTACTGTACTGATTCAAGAAATGTTTGTTTAAATTACTGTTATACTAAAAGGCTCTGCTAATGATCTTGAATTGGACTTTTAATGGACACAGGGAAATATTGCACCAAGTACAAGTAGAAAACACATATTTAAGACTATCTAAGTGTGGAAAAACTAAACCAGTTGGACGAGCATTTTGAGAGCATGTTTGTTGTATGCCTGAGAGCTGAAATGGAAACCTTGGAATTTAAGCTTTTATTGGGATTCCCATTTCAAAGTTTTCAAAATAATATATGAAAATGATCAAATTGTTTGTGAATTTTCTATTTTCATTCAGTTCTACTGTTTTAATTCAGATTTGGTCATCCAAATCCTCTTCTCAGCGAGTGCTTAGCCACATACTGTTTTGCTGTAGGAGAAGGAAAATCAGCTGATAGGTAATGATCCCATTCTCTGACTGAACTGAGCAAATGGGTTCAATTACATGTTGTCCTTCTGAGGATATTTAGTTCTTCATGCAAAGTTTATGCTTCCTTGTAGAGGGAACTGGCTATGCAGCCTTGATGCCAATGGAGAGCAGAAAGTAAATTGTGGTTACTCCTAAGCAGAAAATAAGGGATATAACTATCAGCAAATGGAAAAATAAGGGTCAGAAGAATAGAAAAGGTGGAGGAAAAGAAGGGCGAAAACATAGTGATGGAAAATAGTACTAGCAGTGGAGAAGAAATAGTAGAAATGTTTAGGAGGAAAAAAGAGTCGAGGAAAGATGGTGTTAAAGGGAAATATCACTATTAATATATCCTATTTTCCTTTTAAGAATTCAATAAAAAGGAGATAAAATTATATTTTAAAAATGTTTCATTAATAAACTTGGTTCAGTTTAATTTTCAGCACAGTGAAATGTGCTTTCCCTTAGCTCCTTGTGAAAATTCAGAAAGGAATTTTGTCTGAAAATTCCCTCACATAAGGGAATACTAATTCAGCTGAACTATACCTGGCTAATACACTGAAAGGCAGACAGATTGCAGGTGTAGAAGGTCAATACACACTCAGACACAGTTCAGGTACTTGATGACAAGTGTGATCTTCTAATGTATAGGCAATACTAGCTTAAATAAGAGCACGAGACCAAATCAAGTCTTCATAAAATAAAACTTTGAAGCAGATAGAAAATCAAACTGCTCTGCTGTTCACTTTGATGCAAGCCAGGAAGCTTTTCTTCACTGGTGGTTGTCAGTGCACTGCTCAGGCTTTATTTCATAAGCTGATACTGTCCTAATTTAAACTTTGACTTCCTATTACAAAGTATAAATCAGAAGATTAAAAACCTACTCCTATAGATGTTTTAAATAGAAAGTGACAGTTTAATTTGGCAGAGTTGAGCTGAAAGGATACTTAAACCTAGTAGAGAGTGCCAGCATCAGCAGCTCCAGAGTAGTTGAAAATGAAAGCAGAAACATGAATAATAACAGATAAGCTCAAGCTCCTTATATTTTTTGAAATTATTGCAGAAAAGCTTTCTCCTGCACTAGATCCCAGAGTTGTGTTGTATTTTTTTGTATTTTTATTTTTTTTATTTATTTTCTTTGTAGTCAGCCTGGTTTTGCTTACTGAAAAGATACTGAATATATTGAATACACACACACACACATATTATATATATATATATATGAGAAAGTGTTTCTTCTGAATTTTTATTTTTTAGAGTTTTTTTTTTTTTTTTCTTTTGGCTGAACTAATTGGGGATAAACTCATAACATTTATGAGTTCTCATAGTTTGATTTCTTCATTTCTTATAATCATGTTCCTTTCCCAAAATACAACAACATTTCAAATAGGTATATTCCTTTGTTTTGTTGGTTTACTTAATGCCAAATAACCTGCAGATTTTAGATGAAATCTGAGAATGAACGGAATAGATGAACAACTGAAACCTTGTCAATAAGGCATTCTATTCTAGCATGCAGCTTTATGTAACAGTACTGAATTCTTAAATGTCTGAGTTATTCCATGTGCTTATAGTGAACAGCATTGAGAAAGCTATTATCATGGCAACAGCACAGGAAATACTACTTTTTTTTTGTATTTATACTGTCTATGAAATGCTGAAATTAGCTGTGCTCCAACTTGACAAGGTGGGATATAGATGACCACTTGCTGGAATCAAAATTACCAGTGAAATAATATGCACACCCTCCCTCCCCCTTTCCAAATGCTCATTTATGTATTTCAGTCTACAAGAGACTTTGCCAACTCAGCTTTTTATTTCAGTTAAGAAATTTGTTCAGAGCAACTTGGTAGTAAAATGTACACGATTTTTCTTTGGCAAAAAGTATTCTGCTCAGTAAATAGGCTAGAAGGATATTCTCCCCCGAGTTCTCTCTTTCCAGTGTTATAGATTGGAAATTTGAGGAAGGTATACTCTTAGTGTGGGGAGCAAGTAAATTTAATTTTGGTCCTACCACTATGACTTCTGGTTCAAGTGAATTTCCAATAGCAAGTACCAAATTCAGCAGAAATGATACTAGTAATTCTATTTCTAACAGTGATTATACTGTACTTTGGCCTGGAATGCTCTTTGACTAAATCTGTGTTTTCCTGCAGCCCCAGTTAAATAAATAATGCTCAGCAAATTAGCACTAAGACTTCTCTCAGTATTAGAGTGTACTTGAGAATGATAAATGTCTGAGCAGAGCCTCTGCCAACAATAATATTAATTATGTCTTCTATAATCATAGAGTAATTTAGACTGGATGGAAATATAGAGGTCAGCAAAATTAACCTACCACTCTGAGTGGGTCTACCTGTATAATGTTGTTGAGGATGTTTTTTTTGAGTATTGCCAAGGATGAATATACAGTATATCTGAACTCTTGGTTCCTTTTGTTATAGCATGTGTTCTTACTAAACTTCTCTCTCCAAAAATAACATTAAAAAAAGAAGCCACAAGGTTGTTGCAGAAAGATGGCTGCCTTTTTTGGGGGGATGGCTTCCATTGTCCTTTATGATGTGTGAATAAAATAGGTTGGAGTGTCCTTACCTTTTATTTTGCCAGCAGAGAGTTTTAGGGGAACGCTGTTACTGATGCTTCATCTTGTAGTGGAGATAAACTCATTGGTCAGAACAAGGAACAATCCCAGTACTAAGATGCCAAAAGATATATTAAATATAATGTGCGTGTGTGTGTAGATATATATATAAAATATTAATATATATTATTATATTATATATTTTTATATAATATAAAATATATATTACATAATATATAAATATATAATAATAATATATAATTTATTAATATATATAAATACAGATATTAAACAGTGAAATATTGATATTTATTTAACTCTACAGAAGCATGAAAGGTGTAATACTGTAAATACTGTAAAACAAATAAACAATAAACACTAAATACTTTAAGAACACATTGAGAATAAATTTGTCACATTCTACACAAAGCTGGTGATTATTGTCAAACTTATGGTAGGTAATTTCTGAAAGTATTCCTAAACATCAAGTTTTCTGCTGCATATAGTGTTCTTTTATCTTGTTACTGGTTTTTGTGTAAAAAACAATTCATAAAAGTAGAATTCCTGCATAGCACTGTATAGGGTAGGAAGACTTGTAGAATCAAATACTTAGCATGATTTTTCTCCCAAGGTAGAAAATTGAAGTCTTGGCCTTACGACAGCAATGTTTTTCTCTCTGGGATTACTGTTGTAATTAAGCAAGAAGGCTTAACAATGTATTCCAGTGAGGTATTATGAAATCTGTAGCAACAACTGGTACTATCAGCCTATAATTATCCTGAGGTGTAGCGTCAGGGAAAAGAAAAACACAGAAAACCCTAAATGTTTTAATAAACATTGTATGTCAAAGCAGTGGACCTCTAAGCTGTGGTAGTGCATTATTTTGCTGCTGAGAGGGTGTGAAGAACTTTTTAGAAAGTAGAATTGCTGAAGTGTAAGATTCCTCCTGTTCTTAGGACACTGCTTATGTAATGCCATAATGAAAGTAGTAGTATAGGACTGACATGCTTTTGGGCTTAGGATAATTAAGTAGACAAGTGTTCTTGTTCTTTCCTTTAAATGTCATATTGAGTTCTCATAATTTTGAGAACATTAGTTAAACAGTAATTGGTCAGGCATTACTTACATCAAGCATTTTGGTACATGTGCCTTAGCTTCTCAGATGCTAATCCCAGCTATATTTTATTATCCTTATTAATGCAAGAAGAAGCATGGTGACATTTTTCTCTTATTTTTGCCATTAGTGAAAAGGTTACTAGAAAAGCATGGCCCTTGATTCTTGAATTCTCTGACTGTTTTCAGTTTTAACTTTCAGCATGCATTGACAACATTATTTAGAACTAAAGATGACTTTCTTATTGGAAAAAATTGTCAGATACAACCAATTAAAATACCTTCATCTTAATTTGAGTCTTATAGTATATATTTTTCATGTGTATTACTTGAAATTCATTAGAGTCTGTTTAAATAAAAGCAGGCCTTTCCCTGTTCTTTAAGTTATTTGTAATAACTGTAAGTTATTTGTAATAACTTAACTTATTTGTATTAACTTTAAGTTATTTGTAATAACTTAAAGACATCCTGTTACAGCAGGATGTTTTATATTGATTTTATCTTTTGGGACTTTATCTGGAATGCTGAATTTCTGAAACCAGTGTATTTTATTTTATTTTATTTTATTTTATTTTATTTTATTTTATTTTATTTTATTTTATTTTATTTTATTTTATTTATTTTTTTGCAGGGACAAACTATAATGCCATAAACAGATGAAAATTTAGATATAATAGAGCTCTGAGATTTAACGGAAAGAGATATTTGAAGGGGAATATTTTTATCTATATGTTAACATATGATTTTGATATTCCTCTTGCTACAATATTATTCAACACATGAACTTCTGTTTTAATGATTTTTATTTTACTTGTTTGTAGAAGGTTTTCACTGAATAGGATGTTGTTGTATTTGTAGTCTAGATACTGAGAAATTTACCTCCATATTTTTTTCATTGTTCAGCTGTATGTGCTACAATCATCACAAATCTGCTAAATCTAAATCTCTTCTATTAAATCTATCTTCCTGTAAGCTCTAGTGAAAACAAGGGAGTGAAATCACATCTGTCCTTGTAGTGAAACTCTATTACCTATGTAAAGCTATCTGGCAGAATCTTGAGAATGGACAGAGAATGGACCACCTGAGATGATACATCACTCAGTAGTAAATGATAGACTGTTACAACTTCAGTTAAGCACTATCTCATGACTGGCCTGAGGAGGAACATTCTGGTTAGTGTCCCCTCTTTCTGAATGATTAACAAGTAAGTGACAGTATCTTGAATGAAATAGGATATTTAATCATTGCTATTAGAATAATGTTTTCACATTGAGGACTGGAGAATTTGAACGGATTCTTTTCAAGAACTAAAGCTTTGTTATATAACTCAAAAATTCTTTATCCAGTTTGGACAGTCTGGTTGAAAAGAACAATGGAAATACTTTAAGATTTTATTTACAGAATGCTTCAGATAGAGAAGGTGATCTTGAAAGGAGAGTACACAAATCTAAACCTCTGTAGGGAAATCCTGCCAAACTGTACTTTTTCAAGTTATGGCCAATATAAAATCATCAGTATTTCCTTATTCGATCATGAAATTTATAAGAAAACCATGTTTTTAGAGATAATATCAACAAATTAGCAATATCAGAGTTACTTCTTGTTATCTCTCTCTCTCTCTCTTTTTTCCCCCCCCCCCCCCCCAATGTATTTTGTGTAGTAATAATCAGATATTGAAGTAATAGAAATATTTAGGAAAAAATCACAGTTGGAGTCATCTGCCATGTCAATTCTGGTGGACCATTCTGTTTCTAGTTAAACAATTTGTAGTTGAGTTTTGGAAAAAAAATTTTGTTTTTCACAGGAACCTGTAAAAAAAAACTTGAAAAAATAAGTATCTCAATTATGTGAAAATAAAACAGTTTCCTAGAAAATAATAGGGATTTCATGCTAGTAATAGCTCATGGCACCTTCAGCAGTTCATTACACAATGGTGAGTATGTTACATCTTATGAAGGGTATATTCTGCAGTATGATGCATGAAATCCTTTACAGAGTCCATGTATGAAAGGTAGTAACAACATGAATAATAGAACACTAGCTGCTCTGAGTTCCCAAGGTACTGCTTTTGACAGATGGACCAAACCTGAATCTTCAAACCAAAAATATCCTGAGTAATGTTTTCAGTCAGAGTTATATTCCTCAGATACCAATGACCAATAAGTCGTCTATTGAAAAGGGAGAACAATGACTTTTTTTTTCCTTAACCTCACCATTGTATTTGAATCATGTCTAAAATCATTGCCCAAGGAACAGGACATTTTCTGAGTGGTGGAATTCAAAAATGATCAGTAGATATCCTTTTTGTTTATTACCTGCTAAACAACACAAGTTGAGTCTTGAGAGAAAAATATAATTTCTGTTGCTTTATGTGCAAATGTCCCTCAAGGGTAATCCAGAATACAAACATCTGCAGAAATTTGATGAAATTTTGGGAGTCTAATTAATTCTCTATTCAACAAAAATGTGTTTGTCAAGCTTGTCAGTGTGCAAGCAGGACATGAGCTGGAAAACACTGATAAAACATGACAGAGTTTTAGTGTGTTTGATGTGTCATTCAAGTGTAAACAAATGCTGCACAATAAAGCAAAAATGTATGGTAAGGAGATGGAAAACAGTGGAAATGCCTTGCCTGCACCAAGACAACAAAATAAGCAAGAAGGCTATGTCAAACCTACTTTACTTCTGCACTGCACCTGAGAATGCTGTGCAACACAACACTTGCTTTTTATTTCTCAGCTAAAACTGTAAGTGTATGATGTGCAAAATAAACAATGAACAGTGGCAACTTTGAACAGCAATTTCTAGTTTACAGCTAATAAAACCGAAGTCACCTATCCTCTCATTAGATATTTAGAGAAACACAGGTACAATGCACAAGAATTTGTTAGCATGAATCTTATGAAGCCAAAGATGGACCTATTTATTCCAAATGATTTCAAGGTAGTTAGGTTGTGCTTACAAAACTGAATCAATTTATTCAGAATACTTGGAATGAAAAGCATTTCTTCTGATGGTGCTTTTAGAAAGGTTTCTGAAAAGCACTAGACCGGCTGCTTTTTAGTTATCAGGGACTTCATTTGTGCTTGAAAGAGGATTTATATTTTTTTTTTCTTTTGGGGTAAAACAAACAAACAAACAAAAACCAGAGAATGTAGGAATTATTGAAAATATAAATATATATCCTTTATAGTAGAATCAACATACAAATGTTGCAGCACAAGGAAATATAAAGAACCTGTAAGTCTTAATTGATTATAGAGAAAGAAAAAAAAAAGAATAGCATAATTTTACATGTTATATGAAAAGCTGAGAATTTTAAGTTTTGCAGTTTTTTTAGTATTTCATCAAAATATAGAATTTCTATGAATATCTGTAAGACTTTCATTTTTTGGTATGTCAATTTAATTTTGTTTAAACTGAGGAAACCAATACCAAGGTTGCTTTCCTGAAGGAACTGCACTACTGTGAATATTGCTAATTGCTGACAAATATCTGTGTGCACTGGTGGCCAGTAATAATATGTGCTCCTAGAGAAAAGCTCATGATGTGCTTCAATATCTTTTCAGGTGTACGGAAAGAGTAGATGGATTTAAAAAAGCCTTAAATTCTAGCCAGTGTGTGTTTCTTCTCTCATCTAATACATTTTTTTTTTTTTCTGTTAGAAGACTGATACACATGGATCATCTCTCTATATCTCTCCAACCACCCATCCTGTCTCCCATTGAAATATACATTAAGCTCATCTTTTATGAAATAAATCCTTGCAAATCTCTCCAAAACAGACTTACAGGTGTAATGGATTGAATTAAAATTGAGAGAGCGGCCTACTTTTTTTTTTTTTTTTTTAAATACTTGGTAAAAATACTTAATCCTGATGAAAGGGACAAACACCTTGCCTGAAGCAAAGATAACTTTGAACTATAAATAATGTAATGCATCTTAATCGGTTTCACTGCAACAATTTTTATCTGGAAATAAGTTAGCTTGCAAGCTCTATTAAAGTAACTTGAAAGAATAATATTCTCTTGAATAGAATGTTAGTAGTGAATTCTGCTTAGTTTAGAATCTCTGCATGTTTATAATTGTACACTGTTACTTTCTCTATGAAAAAGCAACTAAAAAATGAAAATGGCAGAAAGTAAAAGCATAGATGAACATTTTTAAAAGTGTTTGACTGTATTCAGACAAAAAGTTATGGGAGACTGTTAAGTTTTTGCATAATAGAGCAAAACTCAGTTACAGCAGAGAACCACCACAGTGTTTTGGACATTAAAGCTTGGCATCACTGCTTATAATAGAAAAGATGATACCTAACACAGTTTAAAATCACTGTTAATTTTGGCTTTTTGTTTGATATTTTGGCATTTGAACCAACCATTTTGAACTATTTGTAAGTTGTCAGCAGAGTTTCTAGGTTTCTTCTTTGACCAGGTAATATAATAATATAATATTATTATATTATATATATAAACACCATATAATATATATAATTATATATATATATATTTATTTATTTATTTATATATTTATTTATTAGATAATAATATCTAATAAATAAATAATATACAATAAATAATATATATGATACATTATATTTATTATATATTTATAATATATAATATCCTATTATATAATATATATATTATAATATATATTATAATATAACATATGATAAATACATGATATATTATATTATATTATGTATATAATATATAATAAATAAATATAATATAATAAATATAAAATATTATATAATACAATATAAAGAATATAATTTAACCAAAGATAAAACTTTGTATTCAACACCAGAAGTTTAATACTGAACCTGTATCATGTTCAAAATATACTTCTAGGGGCCAAAAAAAATCCTAAAAGGATTTCAGCAGGGTAGAAATGAAATTTTTTATTATCTCATTTATTGTGTAATACTTTACATGTTTTGGAGCAGTGATGTAAAAATGTCAAACTGTGTCCATGCTTTGGAACACATGATACCTTTGTACAACTGGTTTACTTCTTTGTACAGCACTAAATAAGATTGGCAACTAGTATTTTAAGCATTTTTGCCATAGAACTTTATTATTTTTCATCAGTTTGGATTTTGGAATATATGTTGTGTAGTGGACCATAGAAATATGTTCAGTCTAAATACTGGGAACTGAAATCAGGAGATAATTGAGGAATATAAATGGTATTACTGTCAACTGGCTGTTCCTGGCACTGGAACCCAGTACATTTCAGAGCCTGCAGTGCACAAATTTGACCTGTGAAGAAACGAGAGTTCTTATGTTGACATTGAGCATTTATTTTCGTGTTAAATAACTTCACACAGTTTTCAATGTCTGGCTGAACTGAAGAGAGTTAAAAGGAGACTGGTCATTACCAGTCTGTTAGAAGTGTTTCAGGAGTTTTCACTTTTTTTTTTTTTTTTTTTTAATAATTTTTAATATGTTCAAGCTAATCTTGTCATAATGATATATATAATCAGTTATTCCTCAGTGTGGATTTTTTTTGTTTGTTTTGAAAAGTAAAAATTCTGAGTGGCACAGATCTTCACAGGAGAAATGTATGTTACAGAAATATCCTTTGGGGTGGGAAGTAATAGCACAATGGTCATATTAATAATTCACATCAGATTTTTGTAAGTACTATGAATTGTAATGTTTAACACTGCAGTTGGCTAGTTTATGCTTTGAATTTTTTATATTCAGGAAAAATTTCCTCCTTTATATTTTTTCTTAATTCACCAAGTTACAATTCTCAGAGCTTTGCATGTTCCTCTTTCTTGATGTCGCTTTCATTTTGGGCCCAGATCAGGGCACCACAGGGCAGTGATTGGTGCCAGCATCAATCCCTTGTGATGTACCACCAGTCCCTGAAAGCAGTGTGAGGTACAAGGCATCGCACAAGGTGGAAACATTTTGGTGGGATTATTTTTTTCTGGCAGGTGGGTTTGTGGTAATGCCAAAGGCATGAGAACACATCAGACCAAAGGTGGCCGATGCTGTCCTCCCACTCCCTTCCTGCTACACTCAGCAGCGTTTCTGGCTACAGACTGCAAGATTAGATTTGTGGTGCTCTGTCGTGACAGTCTGTGTCCAACTGCCCCCAGTTTATGAACTCTGGTGTGCAGATAAATGCCTTCTCGATACAGTTCTGGGACCTACAGATGAGACTGTTCTTGTCATCTTATGCAGGTCATTTTTAACTGATTATTTGTGGGAAGGGAAAAGGTAGCATGCTGATACTTCTGCAACAGTGTTTTTTGTATTTTATTCAGAAGTAGGAGGCATATCTAACACCCTTTTTATCCTTTGGGTTTATGCTCATGCCTGTCCCCTATTATTTGTTTATTATTAAGTTGCTGATATGTGCATCCGAATTGATAGTATTCAGCTAAAGTATGTGTTTTTTTTTTGTTTTTTTTTTTTTTGTTTTGTTTCGTTTTTAACATCAACTAATTTTCTTACAACCAACAAAACAGTGTTTTACACATATATAGATTTCTGCTGTATCACTGTTTGATTTTCCTTTGGTTTTGTTTTTGCTAGCCTTTTAAAAACGAAACTATGAAGTTTTTAATATTTTAAAATGCCTTCTGTGCCCATTGCTATATATTTATTGTCATCACCTGTCACAGTTGGAGACAAGTCTGATCAGGGAGTATCAGGTCAGAAGTCATACAGTGCTTATGTCAGGAGAAGAATGGCTTCTGAAGGAGGAAGATATTTCATTTACAGTAATACTCTCCAGGACTGATTGTGATCAGAAAAAAATACCCTTCTCGTCTATGGGTTTATCTTTCAGAGGCTTCATGAAACATCTTAATTTATTTGTTTTTTTTTTGTTTGTTTGTTTGTTTTGTTTTGTTTTGTTTTGTTTTGTTTTGTTTTTAAGAGCCACATATTTTTCTTTCTGCATTTCCTCATATATGCTAGCATGCTGCCAGCATTTTCAGCAGTGCAGTTTAAGTAAAAACTATGCATGGTGATGTCTTGATTTAGAAAGTAATTTCATATTATGCCTCACTATATAAAGACTTATGCCTTTACAATTGTACTAAGTGTCATAAATTTTGAGATATTGTTTGTGGTAGACTGGAAATGGTCATCTAGCTCCTGCTGATACGAGGTATCTTCTATAGAATTAAATACAAGTATTACCTTGGTTGAAGTTTTAATCAACCAGACCTTTAAAGCTAATTTGGCTGACTTCTACAGAGAGCTTTTTCTAAAAGATCAAAGTTAAAACTCAGGATATTTTTTTAATTCTTATTTTTAGTTTGAAGGTTAGAGAGTGGCTGAATAGAAATTTTCAAAGGCTTATAGACTAATCTATCCTTACTTCCAAGTCATTTTCTTTAAGCAGTCCCTCTTTAATTTGACAGCTAGCTGCACTTCGTTTTTGTCTGCAAGCCTTATTCACATAAGAAGCAAGAGGACTGATGTGCTGTTGGTGAGGTTTGGTTTCTCTTTCTTTGAAGTTTATAACTGATTGGTCTGTGAACATAAATGGTCTTTGTTAGAAACCTCCTGGTGCCTGTTCTCCACTTTCTTGGCTGTCTGCTTTATACACTGCTTTCAACTCTGGCTGTTCTTAGCTAACACCAGTGCTAGCACTAGCCTGAGACAGACTACAGGTATACTGAAAGGAATTCTATGACAAATATTGTCACAGGATTTGCCAATGGCAGGTTTTCATTATCTTTGGGCCTTATCATTAATATGGGACTCAAAGCATTTTTTTTCCCTATTAGATTTGTTCAGATTTTGTCCCTAGGCTAAGGACTCAGATTATGTTTGGGATCCACTCACCCTACATGCTTCCTGAGATACCTTCTCACATCTGTTCTTGGTGGTGGCCCACAACATGTGCCTGGGGTTGTCCTTTCCCAGGTGCAGGACTTTGCACTTTTTATTGAACTGCACGAGGTCCCTGTCAGCCCATTTCTGCAGCCTGTTGAGGAAGCATACCCTTCCTTCTAGGAAGGGTATTTATTCCTCATTTAAATGAGGTGTGCCATCTGTGTGACAGAGTGCTTGAAGAGGCACAGTGTACTTGGCACTGGAGGGAACTGGAGAACAGAATAGGGATGTTGTGGTATTTTTTCCTTTTGAGGATATGTATGACAGTGGTGCTCTTTAGTGTGGGGTTAGCCTGAGAGTGAACATCAGAGGGAAGTGGTAAGAATCACGTGGTCTTTTGTTTTCTCTTAACTTCTCTTCAGACATATTTTAGTTGCCTAGTTCAAAATTTCCTTAGTAAAGCCAAGGGTTTCTATTGGGTAGACAATGAGAACAATTAGGAAAGTTGAACTTCTGGGACTTTGGTTTTGGGATTGAGGCAAATTTAATTTCTGAATAGCTAGATCCACCAGGCTGGCGGTCCCGATCTCTCTCTCAGAGAAATCCAATTATCCAGTCAGTGCTGGTATACTTTTATCTATTGTTTTTCACCTAAGTTTTTTTTTTTTGTTTGTTTTTCCTGACAGCCTCTTGATACATCTTAAATATAATGGCAAGTAAGAAAAAGAAAGATTGTTTAACTTGAAGTTGCTCCAACTTTCTTCATTCTCAACCTTCTTTTTTTCTCTGCTTTTGTTAATTATCAACCTTATCACATAAGTCTACCCCATGATGAGAAACATCTTTCTCTGTAACAAGCTACCCAAGTTTTATATTAATTTAGGATAATTGCTTTAGTCTTTAATCTGTAAAGCATTCTTACTCATTGAGGTAATATATACAAGCACAAAACATGGATAAAAGTTTATGCTAGATGTATAAATTTCAGTTCAGCCATAGAGTATTATAATGGCTGTCAATAAAGCAGTTTTTACTGTAGATCTTTTGGTGGTCTTATAGCTGGTATCTTCTTGTCTGATCTAACTCGTTTGTGTTTTTTTTTTTTTTTTTTTTTTTATATAAGGTTTTTACACAGTGTTTCAACACACTGTAGTAGCACTTGATTTCTTTCAAGGTACCCTGGCCAGTAACCCCAAATATGTAAGCTGTAGAACAACCAGTATCACTGCTGGTGCAGAGTAGTAACAGAACAGCTTGTGTTACCATCTGCTATGTTTTGTGGTACATACTTAGACTAGATGTTCTTACAGGAAAGGTAGCAGGGGATTGCTCCCTATAAACAGGGAGGAAAAGCACTTTGAAATGTCAAGCATTTGAGAAAGTTATTATCAAAAGGCTGGAATGTTTTCTTTTCTCTATTCTCCCTGAAGTCCGATTAGCATGTGATCTAAACTACAGTGTTGAAGGTGAGATATATATGGAGTAATAATTCGTGTCAATAATTCGATGGTTGATATTAATAAAGGAGGGGGAGATTTGGGAGTGTGGCCATGGGGGTTGACAAACCCCATGGCTAGTGATAACATCAGATTCTTAACGATGATGACATCAGGAATGTAAAGAGTTTAGAGGGAACAAAGAAGGGTGATTCAGGAGACTCCATGCAGTCTAGGGTTGCTTGTTCTCCAGCCATTAAGGCATGGAAGTTGCTGGGTGTTTGCTGTTGCTGTTATATGCAGAGTTGTTTGCAGATTGAGTTGAGACTTCATTTTTAACAAAATGGTGACCCCGACGTGATCTTCTTGGACTTTGGATCTGTGATGGGTAAAGGAAGACGTCCCATGTAGTGGCCCTTGCCGATAGCGGTGCTAGAGTCCAACAAGATTTCGAACATAAGAGGCAAGCATTCAGGCAACCATTTTCTCGACACGAATTACCACTCCATATATAATACTTCGGATGCTAATTGTAGCGATTGAAATAATAGGTGGGAAATATACCTAGAGGATTTGTTATCTACTTCGATCAATCGAATTTGATGTGTGATGCTGTTAGTGATGATTATTATACACTCTGTGGAACAATGAGTTGGGTGAAAGATTCTAGATATGGGATTCCAACTATTGCTAAAAACTTGTTTATAAATCTTGCAGAGAATATTGTGAAGGCATTCTCTTGTGGTTCAACTGGCCTTGGCCAAATTCGAAGCCAAGACATCACAGAATCACACAGAATCACAGAATTTCTAGGTTGGAAAAGACCTCAAGATCATCGAATCCAACCTCTGACCTAACGCTAACAGTCCCCACTAAACCATATCGCTAAGCTCTACCTCTAAACGTCTTTTGAAGACTTCCAGGGATGGTGACTCCACCACTTCCCTGGGCAGCCTGTTTCAATGTTTAACAACCCTTTTGGTAAAGAAGTTCTTCCTAACATCTAACCTAAAACTCCCTTGGCGCAACTTTAGCCCATTCCCCCTCGTCCTGTCACCAGGCACATGGGAGAACAGGCCAACCCCCACCTCGCTACAGACTCCTTTAAGGTATCTGTAGAGAGCAATAAGGTCGCCCCTGAGCCTCCTTTTCTCCAGGCTGAACAAACCCAGCTCCCTCAGCTGCTCCTCGTAGGACTTGTTCTCCAGGCCCCTCACCAGCTTCGTTGCCCTTCCCTGGACCCGCTCAAGCACCTTGATGTCCTTCTTGTAGCGAGGGGCCCAAAACTGAACACAGTACTCGAGGTGCGGCCTCACCAGAGCCGAGTACAGAGGGATGATCACCTCCCTAGCCCTGCTGGTCACACTGTTAATTTTGATGAATTAATGATATTCAAAAGAAGAGGAAGGATTGTTATATATGGAGTGGTAGTTCTTGTTGAGAAAATGATTGATATTAATAAAGAAGGGGGAGATTTGGGAGTGTGGCCATGGGGGTCGGCAAGCCCTGTGGTTGATGATAACATCAGACTTAATGATGAGGCCATCAGGAATATAAAGAGTTTAGAGGGAACAAAGAAGGGTGATTCAGGAGACTCCATGCAGTCTGGGGTTGCTTGTTCTCCAGCCATTAAGGCATGGAAGTTGCTGGGTGTTTGCTGTTGCTGTTATATGCAGAGTTGTTTGCAGATGAGTTGAGACTTCACTTATAATAAAGGCTATTAAAAAAACAGATAAAGGATAGAGATAAAATAATAGGACTTAAAGTATATTTTTATGCTAGTACACTGCTACCTTTATCCAAGGCTCATAATTTAGAACTGACAGACAGAGGTATGTATAGAATCACAGAATCACAGGACTGTAGGGGTTGGAAGGAACCTTGAAACATCATCGGGTCCAACCCCCCTGCCAAAACAGGCTGCCCAGGTAGGTGTCCAGATGGGCCTTGAATATCTCCAGAGAAGGAGACTCCACAACCTCCCTGGGCAGCCTGTTCCAATGCTCCGTCACTCTCACCGTGAAGAAGTTCTTTCGCATGTCAGTGCGGAACTTCCTGTGCTCTAACTTGCAGCCGTTGCCCCTTGTCCTATCCCCACAAACCACTGAGAAGAGGTTGGCTACATCCTTCTGTCTCCCACACCTCAGATATTTATATACACTGAGGAGATCCCCTCTCAGTCTTCTCTTCTCCAGGCTGAACAGACCAAGGTATCTCAGCCTTTCTTCATGGGGAAGATGCTCCAGGCCCCGTATCATCTTTGTGGCCCTCCGGTGGACTCTTTCCAGGAGATCCCTGTCTTTTTTGTACCAGGGAGCCCAGAACTGGACAAAGTACTCCAGGTGAGGCCTGACCAGGGCAGAGTAGAGGGGGAGGATCACCTCCCTTGACCTGCTGGCCATGCTCCTTTTAATACATGCCAGGATCCCATTAGCCCTCTTGGCCACAAGGGCACACTGCTGGCTCATGGTCAACCTGTTGTCCACCAGGACCCCCACGTCCTTCTCTTCAGAGCTCCTCTCCAGCAAGTCATCCCCCAGCCTGTACCGATACATGTGGTTGTTCCTTCCCAGGTGCAGGACTCTACACTTGCTCTTATTAAATCTCATTTGGTTTCTTCCTGCCCATCTCTCCACCCTGTCCAGGTCTCACTGAATGGCAGCACAGCCTTCTGGCGTGTCAGCCACTCCTCCCAGCTTTGTGTCATTGGCATACTTGCCGAGGGCAGACACTATTCCCTCATCAAGGTTGTTGATGAAGATGTTGAACAAGACTGGACCCAGCACCGACCCCTGGGGAACACCGCTAGTCACAGGCCTCCAGCCAGACTCTGCTCCTCCGATCACCACCCTCTGAGCTCGGCCAGTCAGCCAGTTCTCAACCCAGCTTACCGTCCACTCATCTATCCCACACTTTCTCAGCTTTGCTAGCAGTTAAATCTATAACTGGAATGGTGAAGTGCTTGATTGGGGAACAGAAGTTTGAAACTTTTTAACTTTTCAAAATAAACCTTATGCATTGAGTTACACCTATTTCTTCCTCTCTTCTGCCCATCTCCCTACAAAGATGTAGAGTATTGATGAAATAGTGACAATGTTAATCCAAAAGCTGCAGTCACATCCTTTCAAAAAACTTATTGAGTAGTGTCAAATCCCTTCCTTGACTGTAATACTAAGCAATTTGGTAGTTAGCTGTACAAAGCCCAGACAAATATGTATCTTGGCACATGTGGCGTGGCCTGGCTTTCTTGGACATGATTTTCTTCAGCAGACTCTGGATGGTTTTGAAACCTAGATTAAATGAGTAGCTACTATTAACTCAGGAAATCTTATTATCATAACTTCAGTCTCTTGAAACAACCTCAGTCTTCATGGAAAATTTGCAGCTGTTCATATAACAGCAGCCCCAGAGTGTTTTTTATTATTTTTATTATTTTTATTGTAAATCTTCAAAGTATATTAGCTTTTTTTTCAGACAGTATTAACATATTTTTTGCATACAATGCACAGCTATCAGAGTTTCTTTCAATTTAATATGCTGTCCAAAATACAACATTTTAGCTCTTAAAATGATTTAAAAATATACTTCCTATGTCTGTGTGAGCTCACAGTCTCTTGTCAGTTTGCAGTGAGTTCTGAAATGACCTGCTAGACAAATAGGTAAATGTCTCTCAAGCAGAATAGTTGAGAATAAGTTCGGATGTTCTGTCTGACTTCTAATATTAGCTGTCTTCTGGCAAATGTTAGTTTTAGTAGTATTAAACACATTATAGGAAATAATTTTCAAGAAACTACAATAACATATCTTAGTATGTAGTATGCGAGTTTCTTTCTCAAAGGGGATGTAAGTAGCTTATCAATGGCATTTATCTGGTTGAGGTTAGAGACAAAGTATGAATGCACAAATGATCACCTTTTACATGTATTTATAATGACACTGAAATACCATTGCTGTCCTCCTTATTACTAACTAATAATTTTGCTGATGGTTTAGCATACCATTATAAAAGATGCTGTCTGTATATAAATAACTTCATCAGTTATTACTACTTCTACCTCAAAGAGTAGTAAATCTGTGTGTTTGATAGTCTAGCAAGATTTGACCAATATTTTAGTCTTTTATTTATGTCTAAACCACTACCATCATCAGTTAGACAAAATAATTTCATACTATTACTTTAATCCATTGAACGTTATGAAGGCAGAGGATGAAGGGACAGGCAGTGTGTTTTAGTGCTGCTTCAGTAAATGTTTTATGTGTTCCAGACCCTGCTCTCTTTCAAGTAATGCATTCTAGAGGAAATTAAATCATTGGTTTCATTCTTTTATAATACACCGAACTAGCTACAGTTAGTGCTTTAAGAGAAGCTGGGCAATGCTTACACTGAAAATGAAACTTACAGAAAGAAATATAAATGGTAGTGGAGTAGTATGTTTATTGGGACACTGCAGCTCATGTAGGCAAGAAAAGCAGCAATAAACATGGCAGAGCAAATAAAGTCTGCACTTTCTACATCTCATATGCATTTGTCATAAAATCAATACAAGTGTTAAGTGCTGATATTTGAAAGGCTGTGAAACAAGTGTGAAGAAATCTGAGTAGTTCTGCTGACTTTTCTTTCATTTGTATTTTAATGACAGTTTAATGCAAACATTTTGCTATAGGTCCATCCCAAAATAGACACCTATAATAACCAGGGTTAAAGAAATTTCACCTAGAGGAAGGATACAGTTTAAAATATCTACAATGCAGAATTCATAATGCAGCAAATGCTGACTCTCCTATAAAATACAAGTTAACTTTAGTATCTATAATAAGCAGATTTTTTAATTTTTTTTTTTTATGGATAATGAAAGACAAATATTAACTCTGATAAATGAGGTGTCAAGAAGATTACATTTAATGCAGAATTGATATGGTGAAATGCTGCCTTTCTTTTATGGTGTTCCAGTCCTGAAGGGAGAAGAAACTCATTAGAAAGTTTTGAGCTTTTGTAAACTTAGTAACCTTTAGTTTTAGGTTTTTGTTTGTTTGTTTTTTATTTTTTATTTATTTATTTTTTTTTCAGACCAGATACTCTTACCACTAGTGGAGTTCATCCCTACCACTTAAATATTTGTAGCATATAGTCTATTTGGATGCTGTTTCTGCTCATGTATTATTAATAGTTCTGAGAAGGTAGGATTTTCTTGTTATTACTTGATTTATGGACATTGTCATTGACACTGAGCAAACTTTTTGAATGTTTGTGAAATAGCATTACTGATTTTGTAAAGACATAAAACTGACATAAAATATTAATCCTCTTGTTACTGGTCTTATCTCTTGAACTATCATAAAACATAAATTCAAAGCTTTATCTGCTAGTAAAAATATTGTGCTACCTAATATTATACTAGAAATTCAAGGCAGTAAAATCTTGTGTCAAACAACTTTATAGAGAAAAGCCTTTGTTTGTAAAAATAAATAAATAAATAAAATAAAATAAAATAAAATAAAATAAAATAAAATAAAATAAAATAATAAAAAATGCCAGTGAATATTGGTTTCATTTGCAGTCAGTTCAGGTGCCTGCATAATTTTGATGGAGTTCTATTTATTCAAAAGGAAGGGCTTTTTCACAGTTTATGCCAAGGACTTTATGGATAATTAATTGTAATGGACACCTTAAAGCTGAAAGCATTTTATTTGTGCTGTCATGTGCATTTGGGATAGTACTGAAATAGGATTTCTTTTTATACATTATGTTGGGAATTAAATGATGGCTAGCTTGCATGTAAATGAGATCAGCTACTGCATTCACTATAGCAAGAGATTTCCCACCATAAAACCACTGCTATTTAATTCTGCAGATGGACTACAAAAATGCTAAGTCCAAGCATTTAATGACATAATTATTTAAATGAAGCATGCATATGCACCACAACTAATACCAAAAGTAGGTTATTAAGTTGTAATCTAGACCATAATTTTCTGACCAAAAATTTTGAGCAACAGCAATGAAATGTAACACTTTTTGCAATGGTTATATTTTTGAAGTAGATGACAGAGTATTAGTTAAAATTGGTTGAAGCCATTGTGCAATTTCATCACTGATCTGGTTTATCATTCTGCTCCTTTGGTGTTTGCAATATTGAATTGTTTGCTTTTCTTTCTTTCTTTGTCATAACTATGGCATACTTTTCTTAAGCTATATTTTAGCCCATAACGAGTAAGAGCCTTAACACATTATCTTCAGATTACAAGCAAAATCTTCATTTCAGTTTTTCTTCATTAATCTGCATACCTTTCTTATTCAACTGTTATATATGGACTAGTAATTCATGTCAAGAAAATGGTTGATATTAACAAAGAAGGGGGAGATTTGGAAATGTGGTCATGGTGGTTGGAAAGCCCCATGGTTGAGATAACATAAGACTCTTAACGACCAGGCCATCAGGAGTATAAAAGAGTTTAGAGGGAACAAAGAAGGGTGATTCAGGAGATGCCATGCAGTCTCTGGTTGCTTGTTCCCCAGCTGGTTTCTTGTTCTCCAGCCATTAAGGCCTGGAAGTTTCTGGGTGTTTGCTGTTGATGTTACATTCAAAGTTGTTTGACCAATGAAAAGTTGTTTTGAAAAGAACTGCTGTGGAGAGAAGGGTATAAGAGGGGAGCCTGCCCTCAAGATAAAAAAAAGCAACATGATGAAGTTACATCAATAAAGAAGCAGGAAAAAGAAGTGAAGAGGAACAGGCTGGCAGAATGGAGACCAGGACGGGAACAGGCATTTTGATTGCCTCATGAAGATAGGTTCGGCCAAAATCAGCAAACTGCTCAGAGAAGCTCGTACTGAAAGTTGATGGAAACGGGTGCACTGGAGCTGGAGAGAAGCTCACGCTGAGAGAAGCCGAGCCGTGCACACAACTGCCCCTCGCTGGTAAGCAGTTGTGCATTATGGGAAATCATGCGTCCTTAGGAACAAAGGCTGTCCTGGTAACCTTACAGCTAATTCTCCTTATTAACAATCGGACAGTTTATGAGCGTGAAATATGGGACCAAACTGAGGTCAAGGTGTGGGACTCTGCAACTAAAAGCGACAAGGTTGCAGTGGGATTGCTCGGCACCTGGCGAGCAGTCTCTGAGGCCTTAAAGAGCCGTGTGGGACCACAGTCAGAAATGTGTGGCTTGCCAGACAGTGAGGGAGCTGCGGGCTCGTTTACTGATCGGACTGCTACACCATCGGCCCCTCTGCTACTACAACCATAGAAGGCCTTTGCTGTTATGCCCCCTGCTGACCTGGACGTGCCTTTTGACCAAGGCCTATTGGCCTTCACAAGGAGATGGATATGCTTTTCTTCGATCCAGGAAGAACAGGATACGTAAGGCCTGAAGACCGAGTTGCTTGACAACTTAAAGCGAGACATATTGTTCAAAGGGAATGGAAAATGGAGACTTGTTAGTAATCAAGAAGAGGAATGGAAAATGGAGACTGTTAAGTCATGGAACTTAAAGGTTTGTTTGTTACCTTTTCTGCTCGTGAATATGTATAGGCATACTCGATTTTACTAAGTTATGGAACTTAAAGGATTGTTTGTTACCCTTCCTGATTGTACATACGTATAGGCATACTTGGGTTTAGTATATAAAACAATGTTCTGTAAATATTTGTTTTATAAATATTACAAAATTTAGATTGAGACCTCATTTATAACATAACTAAGAAAAGTACTAAAGTGCTAAGAAATTTAGAGTTGGTTTCATGTTTTTTAAAAATACAGCACCGAAAACTCTTCTTCATTTCCTACCACTGTGTAGAAAACAAAGCTAGCTCTACCATACAGTTTTCTGAGTGATTTCATACTGTATTTTGTGGGACTGTGTATTTTGCCAACTGACCTATCGTTTCATTTTCATGTGCAATACGTTTTACCTCTTTTGCTTTATTTTTATTTTTGGTGGTTCTGATGCAGAAAGATCTTGTTCATAACATACTGGAATAGAAGAGTTCACATTAGAAACAATGCATTAGAAGATACCAACCCATTAACATATTATGCAGGCAAGAGTTCTCCACATGATTGTTGTTCTCAAGTGCTGGATTAGAACTTAAACAAAATAGCTGCAATAATGTTCTTTGACACAGGTTTGCACGTTGAGTGAGGTGTAGAATATATGAGGAAATTATATTCTCCTGAAATAAAGTACAGCTGTCAAATTATAAAATCAGCTCATCATAATTGAAAGCATTTATGAATTCATTGAGTTTTCTGTATTCCAGAAGTTTTTATTTTCATAAAACCTGCCTATAGAGTTGGGAAGCCCAGCTGGAATTTTGGGGATGCTGACTTTCTAGAAGTGATGTAGGTAGATTCATTGTGAAGACCTGTGTTATCTAAGGTCAATTAAAGTAGCATCAGAAGTGAAATACAATCAGCCCCAACATTCAGGTTGAAGGTGACCAAGCAAATTGCAAGTTTTCTGTAAATTGAGCCAGAAAGCATGCTGTTTTCCTTAAGTTACTTCTGTAAGTGCAGCATGAAAATTTGTCCTGAGAACCAGAATGCTGCTTCAGACATCCACCGATTTGGAGAAAGGCATATTACTGTTTCTAAAGAGTGACAAAAGCCTGACTGCTACAGTTGTAGATTATATCAGAAGCTGTAACAGTGCTTATCAGCCACCTCCAGAGGTGGTGCAGGGGATTCAAACAGTCTCATCACCAATCACATCTCTCCTACTGATGAGCACCAAGTGGAGAGTGGTATGAAGATGCATCCAAATCAACATTTTGTTTTGGACCAGTAGTGCATTTTTGAAGCAAATTCTCTTGCTGATCTCCCTTCCAACGTATTGGTTTGGTGTGCAGAGCAGTTTTGGTGTGTGCAAACTACGTTTCATTAAAGAAAGTGGAATTGAAAGTTCTGGTTAACACCAAATACTGTAAATGTCGGGGGGGGGGGGGGGGCATAAAAGAGGTGGTGTCACGACAGAGTCCACTAACAGATATTAAATATATGTCTATGTCTGCCACTAGAAAACTCTCAAAGTGCTGCAAAATCCCATGGCGATCACAAGTATGGAATAGGCCAAATGGCATATGTGCTATTATATTTGTTGCAGGGGGCCAGCCTTCTGTTCTTGGAATCTGCTACTCCTTCCTCATACTGCTACCTTTCCTCTAGTTTGGAATCTTTTTCTACCTATTGTTGTAATCCAATTGGTCTGTATGCAGTGTCTTTTATTACAGTTTTATATATACATATATAAAAATGTATTTTATTTTGTTTCACTGATGAAGTCTACTTTCAAAAGATACAGGAAGACACAATCTTGAACCCTGGAAACTACTCTGGTAAGTCTGAAGGTTCCCCTTGTAACAGCAAAACCTGACAGGAATGTGAGAAGATAGCCTTATGATTATTGCTGGTAGGTGAAGAAAGAAAGGCAGTGGTGTATTAATTTCATAAAGATGGTACAGACAGTCCTTGAAGACATGAGAGAGCAAACATACTTTGGAAGCAACACAGAAGATATTGGGACACACTTTTGAGCATGTTGATTGTTTGGTTGTGAAGATCATGGCTAACAGAATCACCATGCAGATTAGATTATAGGATATCTTACCCCTTAACTATCCCTGTAACTAGCCTCTAGCAGAATTTGGGAGGAACTGCTTTTAAGCCAACTCTGTGTCAGCAGCACTGGGATCCCTGGGTGGCAGTGCAGTGGGTTCTTGTTTTCAGTGTGTATCGTCATCATTGGTGACAGAACTGCAGGGAGCTATGGTTTCAGGAAGAAGTAAGGCATTGGAATCACACTAATGTACGGGTAATAAATAATACTGGCCTTGAGTAGTTAAGACATGAGAAAAAACTGCTGATGCAATTCTTTTTGTAGCAGATGGCTACATCACAGAATAAGGATAAATATGCTAGCAAGGATGACACCAGAAAATAGCCACAAGGGAAGAAAAAGCCTTGCCTGTGGCATATTTCTGCCTTCATACAGTTTTTGTGGCAGAAATGAAGAAAAATAAAAGAAATCAAGAAAAGAGGTAGGTGGTGATTACTGTAAGAAAAATTCAGTTTGTGTAAAACATTACAAGGTGGAACCCCCAACTCCTCCTCCCTCACCTGGAGGTATGGAGACTTTGCTGTGCATGTTTCAGAGCATCAGAGGAGGATTGCACCTGAAAAAGAGCTGCTTTGAGTGAAGTTCAGCAGAGCTTCCTGTTAGCGCCTGCTCCAATGTCTTTGCAGAGATGCTATTTCTGATCTGAGGTGAAGGAAGATCCTCTGTCCTACTGGTCTAGATCACTGACAGCATAAAAAGAGCTTTTGCTTTGAAGGAGCAACTGCTTTTGGCCTGCCTTCCTGTCAGCAGTTTGATTTCTCTGTTCTCACTCACTTGGTTTCCTTCTCCCAGCTCCACTCTCCATTCCAAACTCCATGACTCTTCCAGTTTAAATTTCTGCCCCACATGAACATCCTGAGCATTTCACTGGGGTAAGGGAACATCTAACCCAGGAAAAGGTCATCAGTGACAGCATCACTGCCGTTCTACTTGCCTGCTCTCCAGTTGTGCCTGCTGGGGGGTTTGAAGGCTAGTTCTTGAGATGCAGTTGCCAGTTCTGATACCGCTCATGTGGCAAGCAAACGCTTTTACTGCTTGATCCAACTTTCCATCTTGTACAGCTTCTTGTGTTGAAATAGTTACAAATACTTATTATTTGAAGCGGAGCCAGGTTGCTGTCAGCCAATTACCTTTTATTTACACCGTTCAGTTACTCATCCATGTAAAAGTAAAATGCTGTTGAGCTCTATTGGACTTGCTTTCTTTGTAGATGTTTATTATTTTTATCTAGTTCTTAGAAAATATATCATTTTAGAACTGGACCTGTTACCTTTCAGAAATTATACTGTATGTTTTGACACCTAGATCTGTCCTGAAAGTGACTTGTTTTGACTTTTTCATGTGATTTTTACCTGCAAAAAGCATTAAATGCATATACCTTAAAAAATTGCAGTGGTAAATTTAAGCACTAGAATGAACTATGGATTATAATTTTTTAAGGATTTGCAAACAGAGCAGATAACATGCAACTAGCTGCAGTTGTAGTCTAATTATATTTTGTTATGACTTTAACAGGTGGTTTCTTTAACTACAAAGGAAAAACAGCTAGGAAGAGTTCTTTATTTTAGACAGAAATATGGTGTCTGTGTAGATGTTTTAAACCTCTAATTAATACACAGATGAATATTTCAGACCAGGACATTTTAAGGTAAAACTGTGATTAATTTGTGAGAATTTGAAGTGTTTTTTTATGTTTGCAAATGAGCCTTAGAGCTGAAGTTTGAAGGAGGAAAAAATCTTTCTGCCTCTCCAATTATTAAATTTCTGAAGAAGACTACAATGTTAATAGATGGTGGGGTAAAGGGGAGATGTATGGGGAAGAATTAGTGGGAAAGCTAAAAGTGCATTGATTTACGTGTACTACTTAATTGTATTTAGAAGGTATTCCTGTTATATCATGAAGTGGTGCAAAGTTATGACTGTAGCGTGCCATAACAGCCTGGGCCAGTCAGCTTTGCCTACTCGTGTCTGTAGCAAGCATTCACTTCAATCTGTAGCTAAGGGTCATAGAAATTCCAGAGTGAAAAAAAGGAGAAGAAAAACATAGGAAAGACATCCTCTTTTATTTTTGAGACACTCTCTCAAGAGAAGGTTTGAAAGCACTCTTTGTATGAAAGGTCCCTTTCCAGTGCTGTGTATTCAGTGCTGAAGAAGGGAAGTGTCTGAAGCTGTAACAGTTGGCTGAGTGTCTGACTGAGTGACAGCATTGTACAGGCAAGGAGAACCACATGAATCACTGTTTAAGCAGTGGCTGCAGGGGCTATCAATGTAAGAGTGCCATCTAACAGTTGCTTGGATAAACCTCTCCTACAGAGGATGGGAGGTGATAGCTCTGAGAGACAGAAATCCCAAATTTTAAACGAGGTTTTCCCTTGGGAACTGGAAGGCAAGCAGATACTTAGCAGTTGTCTCATTGTGAAACAACTAACAAGAATATTAGATATCTGATGCTATGATTTAGAAAAGCAATACTTGCACACTTCAACTGTGTAGTGTATTTTTCGTTGATTGATTTATGTCTGGAAATGTAGAAAGTTTTCTCCCAGAAGGTTTTGCTTAATATCCCTAGGGATTTTGGCTGATTTTTTTTTTTTTAAATGATTCTTAACATTTGATTTGACCTTTCTCTATAGATTGTCCATCTATACCAGGCAGAAAAGCATTCTGACAATCCAGACGCTTTTATTTTTTTTTAAAGAGTTAAAGTTAAAGTGAATCTTATTTGGCATGGTCTTAACATATTTATGCTATTACTACCTTACATATTTGTCCTATTACAACCTTACAAATAATTAAAAAAAAAAAAAAAAGATTAAAAGATAAAAATAGGGAAATCATTATGCAGTGACAAATACAATAGAGTGACATTTGTTGTAATGGTTCCAGGAAGACATCTTGTAGTTTAGTTAAACTGGTGCTAAATGAAGGGGGATAGGAGTGTTCTCTCTGTTAGCAGTTGAATGTTAATGCATGCTAGATCAGAAGGGAAGTGGACATTAACTGAGTGGATGCTTGCATATGGCTGAAGTGATGTCTTTATATGAAGCAAATGGAACAGTTGTAAGGAGTGATGCTCAAGCCTTTTTACAATATGGGCCATATTTTTAGAAGATTGCTCTATGCCAACTTTTATTGCCTCACTGAGGACATGCTTTGACACTCACAGGCCTGTGACCTCTATAGTAATGAAAATGGCATATGGACAAATGTAATTAACATTTGATTTATTTTTTTTAATGTCAGTGCAGTTTCTCAGGTGGAAGGAATCTGGTGAACTGAGCACTGTGACTAATGAGCTGTCTGTGGAGCACCTGTAATCTGAATACCTGCATCTCCACTGAAAATAGTCTGAAAACCTTAATGAAAATGTAGACTGCATACCTAGTAAAGGTTATTCTGTTATTTCTATTGAATTCTTTTTTTTTTTTTTTTTACAATACAATCTTTTTGTGCTTGAATAATCCTGATCAGTCACAGTCTAATCAGTTGCATTCTGTCTAATTTTTCTTTAATACATGTATAAATGCAAATCAAACGGACACTTCTTAGAGATGCTGTTGTACTCCTTTCTTTTTTCAGGTTATTTTTAGAGTCAAATACTTTCTTTACAGTAATTTATTTGAAATGACCTTAAACTATTAATAATAATTAGTCCTTAATTATTTATCTTTAAAATAATAATAACAAAAATAGTAATGACAAATATTATTCCAAAAGTCAATGATTGTGTTTTGCTTAGAAACCGAGAATCCTTTTATCGGTTAATCCTGTATTGGTATGCTGTTTGGCAAATTTTCAAATGCTGAGCTAGAACCATTACATAATGAGTAAGCTGACTAGGGTTTCACCCTAGTGGACAGTCATAATATTTGGACCTTAAATTATTTTCCAAAAAGAAGTGTTTCCACCATTCATGTGCTAGTATCAGTAGGCTCATTCTTCTGTTTTGCCTTAAACCTATTGACATAGCTTTGTGTAAATCATTTGATCTCTTGATACTTTAACCTGTGTGTTACACATACTTTATGGCTGAACAGGAGTTTTGGAGTGTAGTGGTGTCAAAGATAAGTGGTTCCTCAGTTACTGATAAGTGGTTCCTCAGTTACTGAAGTAATAAAACCTGTATATGTAACTAAGATTACTTAACTCTTTTCCAGTAATTATTTTGAATAGCCTTTCATACATTAGCTTCACAAACCAGTAATATGATGCAGCACATCGTACTTCTGTAGCTCGATAGCTATTTGTTTCGTGTGCTTGTAACACAGAACAGTAGCTGTATGATAATTTCAAGATATAGTGCCTCAGGATTTCCCTTCAGTGCAACTGTGATTGTGACATTATTTGTTCGTGATAGATTAATCAACACAACAAAGTTTGAACCGAATACTGGGAAAACATGATTTGTAAACACATTGGATGAAATGAATAATTCAGTCTGCCAAAAAGCCACGGAAACACTAGGTACGTATTTTAATAATAATGATTGGTTTATTTCAACTAGGAAAATGTAAGTAAAAATGTCATTCAAGTGCATCTTGTAGTTATTTTTTATTATTACTTCCTGTAAGCATATCTGAAACGGATCACCAAAGGCTATCACCTTTTGCTTATTTTAAATGCAAAGAACAAGTTGCATCAAGTTGATTACAGTCATTATTAAGTGTCAGTACCTGGTAAAATATAAATAAAATAACATTTTTATCATTGCTAACTGTCTTCTTTTGGCTACATGCTGAAAATCTGAAATAATCTATGAAGTATTTTATTGACACTAAATTTTTAATAATACAGTGTGGATTTTATTTCTTGGAATGCAGCATGGTGGGTGATTTATACGGCTAACCATCAGTAAGCTCAGCAAATGCGTTATGCACTGCAACTTCCTTTTGAGAAGAAGCAAATAACACTTTGCAAGCTTGATGACTATTTGATAACAATCATAAACCTATCTGGCGCTGTTAGCTAATCAGAATCATTCTTCCATGGATAATATTTACAGATAATCTTTTAGTAAATTCCAAGTTTTACTGCTTTTGTAACACAGTAACCATCCCGTTTTCTGTGATTCACAGACTGGACGGGTCCCTTAAGTATATGGAAATCTTTGAAGTGAAAAGGTGTCGTCATCTTCCACTATGTCAATTAGTTTAAAAAATCAATTTAAATGTTAATGAATTGACTTATTTATGTGTGTGCGTGATCAAGTTCAAAATTAGTACTCAAAGCTATCTGCAATCCTGAAGATGTAAGACTTGCATTAACATCTAGTTTACTTCTGATCTTGCCAGTTTACATTTAGTCGATTTTGCAGCTTTGTCCTATAGCATACACAGACCTTCAGTTCTTCAACTTCTCCCAGCAGGCTTAATGCATAGAGCAGGCAGTCAAGAGAGAGGACAGAGAGTGGGAAAGTGTAGTATAGAAATTTAGCTTATTTTCTTCCACAATACAGAAAAAGTTCAGGGCATCCTCTTTGTCAATGTAGAACTAGATGGTGAACAACAAAATACACTGTAAAATACAGGTGCTGTCCTCTTGTCCATTCTGTCTTCAATCATCTCTCCCATCTTTTTGCTTCTCATCTTTCCCATGTCAGGGACAAGGATGGAAGAAAAGGTGCACTACAAACCTTTGAGTGCTTTACTGATTGTCCTGTGGTTCTTTAAAAGCTCTTTTTTTAATTTTATAAGCTGAAAGTGATGGAGGGAGAAGCAGACTTGATAAGAAACTTGCTTTTTGTTTTTCAGATACATCTACCAAAAATTAAGTATGGCCTAAATATATGGCCTAAACATTTCTGCCTCCCCCACGTAGGAGGGAAGAACAACTTTTTTTTTTTCCTATGGGATTTTATAGGTGACACCAAGGACTGTACAATCTGAATGCCTGAAAGTGGGTGGGTGGGATTAGTATTACTACCTTGAATGGATGTTACTGCTGAAACCATTACAAGTCTGAAAAGCTTCCTTTCCTGTAGCCAGCTGGACCAGTGTCATACTGAGAAGAGAACCTGGAGAGATACATGAAATAGATTCTGACTGCTTGAGGTAGAGGAAGCCAGTTGGAGAAAGAAGGATACCTATTGTTAAATAGTTGCAGTTAAATGGCTCCATACCAGGCTCTTACAGCATCTTCAGAAAATTAATGGTGCTTCTGTGTATTCTGAAAGTTATTAAATAATAATTCTAAATTGTTAGTGCAATTGTGACCATGTTAAAAAGAAGTTATTTTATTGAGATTTGATTAAAAAAAAAAAAGTATGCTCTGTGACTAACAGCCTCAAGTGATTTATCTCACTTTAATAGTGCAGCAGCATAGAGATATGTAATGTGTACTTTCATTATTAAAGAGTCTTAGTGCAAATATTTAAATATCTAGTGATTGGAAGACTTGATATTTATTAAAAAGTAGATTTGGGAAAGGTTTAATAATGTTTTTAATATAACTTGACAAGACAAAAAAAAAAAAAAAAAACACATTAATTCCATTATCAGAATGCCTTAAAAGAAAATTACAAAGTGATGGAACTTGCATTTGTGCTTTCTTTTCACCTTCTTCTACATCCAAACTGAACTGTGCTGTAATTAGAATATGCTCAAGTATTTGGAACAACAACAAAAAAAGTATGATGAATCTTAAAATGTAATTTTTCCCTCATCAAAGTAGAGAAAACCCATGTAACTTCATTTAGATAGTAATTATTTCTCTAAATATTCATGATCTGTATTTAGAAACAGATTTAGCGTTAAATGCCCCAAACTGAAAGGTGGAAAGGTAAACAAGAAAAAAAAGACTCTTTGATCTGGGCAAACTCATAACAAAATTCTAGAAGCTGAAGTTTATCCTTCTTCTCATTTTGCTGCTCCAGTTAGAGGAGATAGCGAGCTGGTACAATGTCCCTAAAGAGCCTAAGAACTGGTGTTCATAATATTTACACAGCCTGTACAAAGCAGGAGTAAAAAGGGGAAGAGTTAAATTTAAGAGCACAAACTCTCTTGTCTACTGCAACCAGCACGGATTGTTTGGCCTGCAAATTTAATGGTTTTGGGAAAATGCCAATTAATTTTTTTATTTTATTTATTTTTTTTTGAGAAGGAAAATTTATAATTTTATTTAAAAAGTGTAAAAAGTTTAACTTAGTACCCTGATTTGGGATTCTCATTTGTTATAGATTTTGTACAGACTCCAGCGCTGAAGGCTTTTAGGTCCTCCCAAAATATCAGTGTTTAATCATAATCATAAGTGAGGTGGTTCAAGGCTGTCTAGTAGTGAGTGCCAGGCATCCATCTTGCAGTCATAAAAATGAGTTGAGCTAAAGCTTGAAGGGAACCAGAATAGTCTGGGGGTTTTGAGTGGGGCTTTGGTAGGGGTAATTGGTGTATGAGATAGAGTCTGGGAGGATTTTGAGATGTAAGTGCTTGAAGCTGTAAACCTTTTCAGGTTGAGAAGTCCATGAAATTTTGCATGGAGAGAGAAGTCAATGAGAGTAGTCAATGGAGCTTTGAATAAGTTCACGTCCACCTCCCTGTGGGGATACAGGAGTTACTGAGTTTATCTCTAACCTGAGACGCAGCTCTTCCCATAATTGTTCAATGGCAGCTTCTTCGTTTCCAAGCTGCCAGGAAGAGTTTGGGATGTAGGACTTGTGCCATCATCTACACTTTCTCCCTAAGTAGCAATGGATGAATGGAGAAGGCCTGAAAGAAGAAAACTTTTTATTCCTGTTGCCTTTAACATTGTTGAGTTCAAGACTGCAAAGTGTTTTATGTCTTTTCTTTCCTGGAGGTCCTTGTATGTCTTTTCTTCCCTGGCAGGGACAGTATCAGGAAATGCACAGAACAGGATAAGGAAGAGGTGATATTCTTGCCTCACTGCTGTTATAAGCTGCTGCCTATGTTGCTCATGCATTGAACCAATACTAGTTATTATGTTTTTCAATTTTGCTTGAGTACTGATGTACCTGAGATACTTCAGTAGTTATCTTCTCAGTTGTGACATATCTTCACAGAATAATGGGTGCTTATAAAAGCCAGTCCCAAAATGGGCTGCATAAAACCACATCAGGATATTCATGTCTTTTTATTTTTCCCCATTTAAGTTTAAACATGGAATTCTCTCATCTGTCTGCTCTTAAGAATAGTACATATTGACAAATGACAGTCTTTTAATGCTTTCTGACAATAACAGTGGTTTTAGCCAATTTCTGCTGCCAATAATAATGACTGTCTGTTAAAGCAAACAATCAATGAATGTATCCAAATGACCTTTTAGCAACTTCTGCCTTTTAGAGTTAATATTAACTACTCTACAGTGTTTTCACCTTCCTGTGGAATTGCCACTTAATGGAAAGTGTATAAAGGTAACTAATGTAACTAACCACTGTACATAAGGTATTTTGAATGACATTGGTAGAGTAACAGCTCTGTAGTTCTAGTTCTGTAATTTAGGATGAATACTTGGGGGTATTGTAGGACTTGCAGGGACAGGAGAAGTGCTAGTCTGTGTGCAAATTTCTTATGTAAAAGGAAACTGAAAAGCATAAAGAGCTGTTCTTCATGACTTCATGTCAGTACAAATGCTCCTGGCATAGCCTGATGGCAGCTTTACTTTATAAGGGAGACCAGGAACATGTGTGAGCAGTAGTGGCTGCCCTGAGCTTCATAAAACATTTAATCAGTCTGCACATCATTTTTGGCTTTCTTTTAAAATAATTTAGGGCTCTGTCCATCAATACCATTAAAAAGAAAAAGGATGTGTCACAATCAGTACTGTTTCTCTGTATGAATTTCTTGATGTGTCCTAAATTCTTGATTGTCCAATAAACATTTGCAATGTGTGAGCATTAGGGAATGAGCTTTTCAGACTGTTGGATTACATACATCATGTAGTTCAAAATCCTTTGGAACGACCACACTTTCCTAGGAAATATAAGGGAAAATACATTGAATCACAGAACTTCTAGGTTGGAAGAGACCTCAAGATCATCGAGTCCAACCTCTGACCTAACACTAACAGTCCCCACTAAACCATATTGCTAAGCTCTACATCTAAACGTCTTTTAAAGACCTCCACGTATGGTGACTCCACCACTTCCCTGGGCAGCCCGTTCCAATGCCTAACAACCCTTTCAGTAAAGAAATTCTTCCTAACATCCAACCTAAAACTCCCCTGGCGCAACCTAAGCCCCTTCCCCCTCGTCCTGTCACCAGGCACGTGGGAGAACAGACCAACCCCCACCTCGCTACAGCCTCCTTTAAGGTATCTGTAGAGAGCAATAAGGTCGCCCCTGAGCCTCCTTTTCTCCAGGCTGAACAAGCCCAGCTCCCTCAAGGAGGGACAGAAGCTAGAAATTGGGAAGGAAATTTCCAGCTCTGTGACAGACTTCCTGCAGGGCCACTTACCCCTTAATACAGCTGTAACTCTGGTAATATAGAATAGAAATAGACCTGGAAGTTTAACTGTAAACTTGAATTCAGTTTTACAAAGGTGTACAAAACAAACGTGGCATGAGGGCTGAGAATCTGAGTGGAATTTGAAAAAAAATTTGTATATTTGCACGTCATAGGATGGGATGTTCTGAATGTCAGCTTTCAAAAAACTTTTGTTGTTGTTGTTGTTGTTTTTTCCTCACAAAGCTAAGAAACTGTTATTCTTATGTAACAGTGCTAATGGAGAGAAAAGGCTGAGTCTAAACTTACAGAACTAGAATTCAGGGAGTACTTTTTTCCTAGCTTCCCATCAGCATACTGGGCACAGGTTGATGCCCTAGCTTTGCATGCTGCTAGCTTCATATTGTTTTTACTGGATGACACTTTAAATCCACTACAAATGTTTTCACTAATTCAGCAACATGTAATAGGTCTAAACTGTTGTCCTGTGTAGGGAATGGTATAGTAAAACTGAATCCTTAAAGTACAGCTTGAAAACTTTTGCTCTAGTATTGTGAGGTACCTCTTGGTCATGGAAATGGCATTCCAATCACCAGAATGTAACAGCTCTTTCACCAAATTTTAATGGTAAATTTTAGGCTAGTCTTACTCTTGGACTAATATAAGTTGAAGAACAACCCCCCACCCCAAACCACACAATCCCCAAACAGGAAACCTTTGATACAATTTCTCTCTGTAATATAAAAAGAAAAATCCAAAATAAAATGGCTTTCTGTGAATATATTATTCTCTTCAGACTACATTATTATGTCTGAGATAAGCCCTGATCTTGACCATAGCATAGATTGCCATGCCATCATGTACTTTTCAACATCAACATGTGGTTCTATTGATACTAAAATGTTTGCTTGCAATAAAATATTTTATTGTGTAAGTTTTAATTACAAACATATTCTTGATATTATTTGTTGGATTAAAGTCATACTATGTGTATAATCTTTATCTTAGCTCACATTGGCTTTTCACATTTGGAAGACAATAAAGAGTAGAATTGGATATTGAGAATACCAGATGTTGATCATAAAAGGGCTAAAGAAACATTATGTTAAGATGTCACAAAATTGGTTTTATTATTAATTAATTAATTAATTAATTTTAGTTAATAGCTGACCAATTTGGTGAATTTCTTAAAGTAATGCATGCAGAAAACCTCAAAAACATGAACATTAGCTGTATGGATATTATGTAAATAAGAATTCAAAGTAATAATTTTCTAAAGATTGGGAAATTCAAAATGATAACTGATTATTAGTATCTTATGTTCTTTGTTGTTGTTATTGTTATTTTTTTTTTTTAATTAATCTCAAAAATATCTCTTTAGATAATGCTTTACTTTTTCTGCCTGGGTATTTAAGTGCAGACCTCCTCAAATACTTAAATAGAAGAACACCTGCAGAATAAAAGTTTGACGTTAATTTTCAATGTAATGCCCTGTTTCTTCTCCAAATCCAAGAGAGAAGCACAGTTACATTTGTGTGGTCTAATCTAGTTTTTTATCTACATGACTGACCTTAAAAAAAGTACACAGTCAAATTTATATTCAGCATGTATAGACAGAATGAAAACAGTTGAGAAATACTGCTTATTACTCGGTTATTTTAAATACAGAAAGTAAAATGGTATGCTAGACTAGCTTCTTGGCAAATTACTACAATGGACAGATGGTTTTTCATTATCTGTTATACAGAAATACAAGGCCAGCAACTGTGTTTTGTATTGATGCTTATTCATCTGCGTGAGAGTAATTTTCAGACTGCTTGTCCAGAAAACATTCTAAATCTTCCTTTGCATCTGCAGAACATCTGCTTAAACTAGGATTGTCAATGTCAATATTTTATTGTTAGTAAGCCACAGGCTGTCTTAATATCTTCCCAAAGCCAAAGAAATGAGTATAAAATAGGATTTCAGGGATGTGATCCAGGGTTTGCTGTCTAGATGCATTCTTCACTTCAGATGCTGTGTAAAATCTTACTCAATATGCACTCTATTCCTGATAACATATGGTTTCAACAATTAGCACAGGAAAAAGCAATTTCTCTTTGTAACAGTTTATAAATGGTGGGGAAGAGATGAATTCAGTTTAGATATTTATTTAAACAATATGTTTGATGGCAAGAAACATTGTAAACAATAGAAGGCCTTGTTGTAAACATCTTTGTAGGATGCACTCCTCAGTTAATTACTCTAAGGAGAGAGACAGAAGATTTCACATTTACATTTACATTTTTTAAAGATCTAAATTGCAGTCTCTCTTTGAAAGCCTCGGTATGGAAGTTACTAGCAGATAACAAGTTTTTTCAGTTCCCTTTGGAATTTCATTAATACTTTGTGTGCCAGTGTTGCTGTTTTCTATTGTCTCCCTCCATCTGATGGGCATTGGAAGCATAAGCCAATGTATTAATGACACCTATGAAATGCCAGATGGGCTCTGTTATTAATGTAGGTTGTAATCAACTAAGAGCACTAGCTCTCTATTTAGAGTTTTTCTTTTTTTTTTTTTTTTTTTTTCCTCTTGATCAGTTGCTTCACTTCTAAAGATTATTCCTTCTGGCTTGTTAAGATCTGAAAATTTACTAGCAGAGAAAATGCTATGGCAAACAGTCATTCACATTCACAGCCAGTACCATGAACAATAAAAAAAGCCTGCTGTTGTTAAAGCCCTTTAAAGACCATCTTGCTTATTTATATATTTGTTGGAAACTGTTACTTTTGGAAATTAACACAAAAAGAATATGATATTGCACATTTAGTCAAATAGATTACAGCAATATTCAGCCAGCCAGCATAAAATGTCAACTGTCTTACCTTCATTCAGGTAAAGAACAGAGCACCCAAAAAACAAGGGCAAGTTATGTAAGTGTAAAGTTTAATAAACAGTTTGAACTATTTCTTTTTCTAACCTTCATGTATGTGTACATTGTTAGGACTCTCACTAGACTTCAATTTTTTTTTATTTTTTTTTTTTAATTTTTTTTTTATTTTTAAAGGTAGTCTTTTTATCCCACAGAACTTTGGGATTTAAAAAGATACTGAGTAAATCTCTAGAGTTAGTGACATGTAAATGTAGTATTGAAGGTTCAGGCTCAAGACTTGAACTAAATTTTCCTGTTTTTCTTACCCCGAATTTAAGAACTGAATCTAGCTCTGTTACGTCCTAGATGAGAGTCCCAATTATCAGACATAATCAAAATTAGAGGACAGTGGTGTTATAAATGAAGTCTCAACTCAATCTGAATTTAGTAATATTTATAAAAGGAATATTTATAAAAGGTATGAAAGGTGTTATAAATGAGGTCTGAATTCAATCTGAATTTTGTAATATTTATAAAACAAATATTTCTAAAAGGTATAAAAGGCAAGTAAACAGCGCTGGGTGTGCGAGGAGTCTACGCTCCACCAACACGCACACACAAACATCAAGCATCCTAAGTACATGTATACAGAACATTGCTTTACATAATAACCCAAGTATGCGTATACATACATACAATCAGGATAGGTAACAAACAATCCTTTCTTTAAGTTCCATAACTTAAGAGTCTCCATTTTCCATTCCTTTTGAACAATATGTCTCGCTTTAAGTTGTCAAGCAACTCAGTCTTCAGGCCTTATGTATCCCATGCTTCCCAGATTGAAGAAAAACATGTCCATCTCTTTGTGAAGGCCAAGAGGCCTGGGTCAAAAGGCACATCCAGGTCAGTGTGATAAATTAGTAGGGGGGTTGTTCATTGTCCTTGAGAATTTGAAGAATCTACTGAGGAGATAAGGTTTCGCAACTCACGGCATTGTGACATGAGGATTAAGCAAGTTGACAAACTTCCCCCACCTGAACACGAGCACAATGCGTGATCACCGGAGGAAGAATAACGACCCCCAACAACAGACTGCACAGCCTCAGAACAAGTCTCGACAAGTCTCGAAAAGCCTGAACTTGAATGCTATAAAACAGAGACACTGGAAAGGGAAGATGCGTGTCGTGGTGGAGCGGAGACTCCCCAGCCGCCCAGCGCTGTTTTGCTTGTGCCTGCTTACTTACTTAATTAATTAATAAAACACTTTTGATAGACCAGAAAATTTACATGGTCTCACTAATAACAGTCAGCAGGGGGAGGAACAGCAAAGGCCTGCGATGGCAGTAGCAGCAGAGGGGCCGATGGCGTAGCAGTCTGATCAGTAAACGAGCCTGCAGTTCCCTGCAGGCTCTGCAAACCACACTGTCTGGCAAACCACACATTTCTCACTGTGGCCCCACACGGCTCTTTAAGGCCTCAGGGACTGCTCGCCAGGTGCCGAGCAATCCCACTGCAACCTTGACGTTTTTAGTTGCAGAGTCCCACACCTTGACCTCAATTTGGTCCCGTGTTTCAGGATCATAAACTGTCTGATTGTTAAGAAGGAGAATAAGCTGTAAGGTTACCAGGCCAATCTTTATTTCTAAGAACGCATGATTTCCCATAATGCGCAACTGCTTACCAGCGAGGGGCAGCTGTGTGCATGGGTCCGCTTCTCTCAGCTTGAGCTTCTTCCCAGCTCCGGTGCGCCTGTTTCCAGCAACTTTCAGTACGAGCTCCTCTCAGCAGTTTGCTGAGTTTGGCTGAACCAATCTTCATGAGGCAATCAAAATGCCTGTTCCCATCCTGGTCTCCATTCTGCCAGCCTGTTCCTTTACATTCCTCTTTCCTGTTTCTTTATTGATGACGTAACTTCATCGTGTTGCTTTTTTTTTTTTTTTTTTTATCTTGAGGGCAGGCTCCCCTCTTACACCCTTCTCTCCACAGCAGTTCTTTTTAAAACAACTTTTCATTGGTCAAACAACTTTGAATGTAACAACAACAGCAAACACCCAGAAACTTCCATGCTTTAACAGCTGGAGAACAAGCAACCCGAGACTGCATGGAGTCTCCTGAATCACCCTTCTTTGTTCCCTCTAAACTCTTTACATTCCTGATGGCCTCATTGTTAAGAGTCTGATGTTGTCATCAACCACGGGGCTTTCTGACCCCCATGGCCACACTCCCAAATATCCCCCTTCTTTATTAATATCAATCATTTTCTCGACACGAATTACCACTCCATATATAACACATGTATCAGCTACTGTAGCGTGAATGTAGTGTGTCTGTGCATTTTAGTACATTACTGAAAATAGCTGTATTATATTCCCTAAAATGGAGAAATATTTCTATAGAATGCCAAATTCACCCTTTCAAGTCTTCTGCATTTGGCTAATTTCAATGAGAAGTTAGTCCTGATCTCATTATATCAGTGATAACTTAATTATGAATGATAAATCCACATGGATGTGAGTAAATGTCATCCTCACCCTCTAGTGGCAAACGTTAAGATACAGGTCTGTATTTTTATAAGTGCTCTCTATTGTTTGAGCTCTTCTTTCATCAAAATAAGTGGTCAAAACTATTCTTGTTCAGTAAAAGCAGTATCTGGGCAATGATGACTTATTTAGAAAATTCTGGGCATAAAATTTAACTGTCTTTCCCCAAATCTCAAAGCAGTTCATGTGCTTGCATTCCAGACATCTTATAAACAACAATAACCTAACAAGCTTATTTAGAATTGAGAAATGTATTAGAATTGACAGAATCATTCAAACGTTTTTATCAGTTCCTGCTGATGTTAAGTGGAAGTGACTTAACAGAATGGATATATAGGAGGAATTAAGTTTTTCAAACACGCAAATGGCAGTTCAGTATCTAAGTCTCATTGACTTTGGATAGGAGCTGAATGGCTAACTGATCTCTGTGCCTTTGAAAGTAAAAGATCAAGGACAAAATTTGCTGAGACATGACAGATTGTGAGGGAATACTAGTAGGTACAGGAAACTGTTGACGGGTCTGAAAATGAAGGCAGTCTGACAGATATTCTTTCCTGATTGTGACATTTAACTTTCTGACTGAAAACACTGTTGCTGAGAGTCTCCTTTTTCTGCCATCAGGTGTTGTGTTTTGTTGTTCTTGTTTGTTTTTTAAACAGTGGACAAAACTGAATGAGCAATTTATCATATAAAGGGATGTCCGTAATCTAGTGCTTACCTTTGTGTGTTTTTCACCTGTGCTTTTGTTCCTTTGTCTTCCTGATCACATTAATTTTGTTCAAGGTGAAGGAAGAACAACATTACTAACATATTTTGATGCAGAAAGCTTCAAAAGTCCTATTTCTGGGCACACATATTATATTTGCACAAGAACCTGTGAAAATCATCTTGCACAAAATCTCTTAGGAGGTATTATGCAAAATGCCTGATCCATCACAAAAGAATCCTGTGAGCCATTTTCTTTCATTTTAGAGTTTGAAATTAAACGTATACATTTCTCTTCACAGAGAGGGACATAAATGACAGTTGATACAAAAATGACTGGCAGGGCAGCACAAGAAGCAGAAGAGCCCTTGGTTCTGTGCAAGCATTGCTCTACAATAACTGAAACACTGGTGTGTGGTTGTCACCATTATTTTCATCCTAAGTCCCAAACATGGCACCATACCAGCTTTAGTGAAGAAAATAACTGTCTCACAGCCCAAACCTTGACATTCTTATATTCTAGACATGAGTAAACTTCATTGCCTTTATTTTATTTTGATATAAAACATTCTGAAAGTGCTATTTTTATTTCTCTCTAGAAACTTTACGCACTTATTTCTCTTCTTTTCTTTTTTTTTTTCTTTTTTTTTTTTCTCCTTACAAACACAGGGTACGCATAAATATATTTGCTGATATGTATTATTAAGACATACCTAATTACATGGCTTTCCTTTGATACCCCTTATTTTGCATAAGGATTGGCATTCAGGTCTAATATGAGAAAGTGAATTATAGGTATAGGTTGCAGCTGTGAAGGTGTTCTGATTGAAAGATGCACTGGGAAAATGTAAATATGTACTAAAGCAGCTACTTTAGTTGGTGCTTCTTTCAGATAACTAGCATACTCTGGCTTGTAATTGCAAGTGCAAGGACATAAAACACAAAAGATGTGTTTCTAGGTCTGTATTTTGAGATAACATCCTGAACAAAGCCCTGAATACACTGAGTTGCTCTGTGTTTCATTTACTCTGGCCTTGATCCACTTGAAAAGAGTCTATCCCAAGAATATGATTCTTAGATTCCTGGTCAAAGAAAAACTTCAGTTTTCACTAGTTATATCCTAAGTGTATAAACTGACAGTGTTTAGTGTTGTGACTGCCACAGCTGGCAAAAGCTTCTTGATCCCACTTCACCTTAAGACCACTATTGTTCTGTAGTTATTTGCAGAGGTGGTTTTTCATTTAGGAGTGACAAAGGGATTTATCCAACTTCCCTTTTTCAGTTGCAGATGTGTGCATTTAATAAATTGATATACAGTTATAACGTTGCTCTAAAAGATGGAAAGGTTCATCAACTGCCTGTCAAGATTCCAGGAGAGACAGCTTCATTAAATGTCAAGAACAGCACTATGTATAGTTATATGATTTGAAAGGAATCTGTATTGTACTTTATTTTTTACATATATTAATTTAGGTATGATACTTATCTCTGTGAGGTAAGATTGAAATATTATAAAGCAAAGGGGAAAAGAAACTAACCCTTCATTTGATTCTTCCCTATTTTCCAATTTGTAAACCTGTAGTAGGTCTGTCCCTCTTGTACTGGGAAATTGTTTAGCAAAAATAATTTCAGTCAATCTACTGGAAGTTTAGGTTTCATAACATTGAACGCTGTTTTCAAAATTGCAAATAACTGTAGGTTATATAAACTAAATCAGACTAGTGTTTTTGTTTGTTTATTTTATATTTTGAGAAGGCTTTACCTAATTTCACTTTCACAGTGTGTTTCCTTAGATGTTGCTGCTGAGGAAAAAATGTTCACAATACTACAATATTGATCTGAGATTATTATTATTTTTTTTTTAATCATTGATTATAATGATCTTTTCTACCTATCTTGGTTTGGTATGAACTTTTAATTTCTGTGTGAACTTTTTTCCTGTGCTAATGGTTTAATTACCTACATCTCCCCTTTACAAAGAACATTGCCTTCCACATCTTAATTTGACCAAGGACGAGCTTGTAAGCATGTGGAATGAAACCATTCAACCACACACATTTTTCATCTTAGTGCAAAGCAACCTTTTCCTAGGGAATATTTTGTGTCAAAATTTCAAGTAGAAGAAAGAACTAATAACACAAAGTAGGTGCATAAATGAATGTTACCACATTTAAAAAAAGCATTAGGCTTTTCTCTAATATTATAACTTGTGAAAATATATTTATTTTTTTTTACACACCAAATGATATTAATTTATAGCAGCTGAAGTAATGTAATGTGAGGTGCACAGTCTGTACCTTTGGTTGCATTAAATATTTGAAAAACAAGTATTAAAAAGAACAGAATTAAACTCAGAACTATTTGCAAAAATACAGCATTATTGGAATATTTCGATCCTTCTGGTAAATACAGAAGGACCAAAACCGATAATATTGACTATAAACATTTAAACAAAATCCTCACAGACACAATCTCACTTAGGTGTACCTGCTGAGATTTTTTTTAATATGTAAATATTTTTGGTACTAATTCCAGTATTAGTGGGATGATTAACAAAGGTAGGTTAAGGGTTATTGGTAGGGTGAATAAAGTAGCAAGTACATGTATTTTACCAATCAGTTTTTGAATGCTTTCCAAAACGTACGTCTTGAATCATTCTGAATGATGACCTGAGGACAACCCTGTCAACCTCATGTCACTGAAGAGTCTCCTAAATCCTTCAGTTGCTGCTTTTTTATACAAAACAGAATTAACTCTTACAGATTTATAGTGTAGAGGCACTGTATCCTAAGAGCATCCTACATTATCCAACCCTTAGGTGTACCCATATTTAAACTTCCAAGGATCAATATGACATTCTCACTGTGCTTTCAGAGATCCCCTTCAGCCTTCCTGTTCATTAGTAGTAGTGCAGATCTGATTCATGTCAGCACATTCGCAACTTAATTTCTGTGTGGCACTTTTAGTTGTAGGATTTTGATGCTAATCTATACAAACCAAATAAATAAATAAATGTTGAGTGTTTTCTGTTGGATGTATGAAAATTTCTTAGACAGCTATTTCTGTATATTGATTTATGGATTACAACATGATGAGATTAAATTTGTAGTTGCCGTATGTGATTTAACATTGCTTGAAATGTTGTGATCCTCAAAAATGTATGTTTCAGAAATCATCATAATCTGAATGACAGAGAGACTTCCTTAAATGTAGGTGCTAGTTACCTAGCAATTTCCTTCTGTGTTAATTGGAATAAACAGCTCATCAAGCCGACCTGAAATTTTAAGGTAATGACATTGCTCCTTATGGATGTTTTCTCAGCATGATATGTGTAGCCTTGTGGTTATTAGTACAGCAGGTAACTGAGTTTTCTTGACACTTGTTCCAGCCATTTGCTCTGCTGGAATTTTACAGATACAGATTAATGCTGAGCCTTATACTGCCATGAGAATGCCCTTGACAAATTAGCCTGCTGAGTCTGCATATAAAAGGAGGTCTATGAACTGATTTCATCTCAGTTTATAACCTTAAATTTCATGTTATTTGTAGCAGAAAGTTCTAGAATGTAAGGATACTAGACAAATCAGTGTTGGATCCTGTTAAAATTAGTAACTAACTTTTCTTTTTTTGCAGTACCATTTTATTTTCATCTTCCTTTTATGATTGCATTGCTCAAAATAATTTTTGAATATAATATTCCAGTTTTTGTGACAATGAATATTTTTAATTATATATTTTTTATTTTGCTAAAACAGCATAGGATTAGCTTTGTCAATGCTACCGAGAAAATAATATGATGACATTGCTTCTCTTTGGACAAAGAAGGTGTTAACTACTGTGACTAGTTATCTCTGGAGAACTGCTACTATATTATGAAAACTGTCTGTATATGTCATGAGTCTGCTCATTATATATAAGTATATATAAAAATACTGCACTGTATTGTATGTAAACTCTGAGTTAGAGTTTGGGCATTGATGGTACCACTGTGTGTGTTCTCAGGTATATTTTCCACAGAAGCTGCATGGCTTGCATTTCTCTTACCGTGTTTTCTTTAGCACAGTTTAGCAAGATAGGTAATGGGTAGCAAATGAGTAACCATAGGAAGGTTAGGAAGGTCAAAGGGACTGGGAAAAGGTTATGTATCATCCTGAATCAAAATCCTTGATCTGACTGTGTGATATGTACTGCCAGGTCAATAACTAATAACATATTGCAAGAAAAATGATCAGCTTCCAGCCATCTGATCCACATATTTTGTATATTAAAAGGAGGAATGTAATTTCTTGTATTGAGAATGGATTTTTGTGGTGAAAAGTGGACTCTGAAAAGGGTCTTAGTCAGCATTTGGCCAAGTTGCAAAATTGGCAAAATGAGAAGAATAGACTCATTTTGTTTTACTTACGCAACTTTAATGACAGTGTACAGGAAATGTCTGTGCAAGACTTGTTTTTTAACAACAACAAGTGTTGTTGTTGTTAAACAGCCAGAAACAGCCAGAATCAGAAGACAATCAAAGGTTAGTTGCTGTCCTGCAATGGAATACTGTCTTCTCAAATTTGCAACAGTGAATTTAAAGCAGAGTTATCACAGATTTATTGGTCTTCACAATTCCCCATTCCTTTTATGATTATCGTTAATTTTTTACTGTTGGTTGTTATTGTTTATTTTTAAACATCATGCCATTTTATCTGTCTATAGAGAAATGGTTACACTTATATACAGTGGCACATTAGTTAATTCTATATCTACGTAGAACTGGGGAAGTTCTGGCAACTGGGGAAATAAGACTTGAAAATAGCTATTAAGGTTACCAAAAGGGGAAAAAAATACACTTCCTTTTTTTACAGTAACAGGAAGGGCAACAACAGTTGTTGTACATTAATGTTATTTACTTCTAATTATAAATATGCCTAAGTCTTCATAATATGAAGTGATAAAACTTTTGCTTACATTAGTAGCTTTTATGCTACTAATTGATGTAACATTATAGTAATGATAGTAACATTGATGTAAAGAGGGGAGGGAGGTGTGTGTGGGAGAAAGAAATAGAATAGACACAACTAGAGCATTTTAAGTTCTATAATAATTCTCTAGAAAAGCTTTGGTGTAAATAAGCAGGTCTGAAAAACGTTAGATTAGTTCTAACGTAAAAAATCTGCAGGAAAGAATCAGACTGGCTGATTGTCACTGATTTTACTCTTAAAGGAAGTTCTGTTGCAAACAGTATTTGTGATATTCTTTATACATATCAGCCTTCAAATCTTTCATAGCTGGACAGTTTTCATAGACAATCACAGAAAACTTCAGGTCATTCAATAAATGCATTAAAATGCATGTAAAAGTTTCTTCAACAGATGAGGAATCAAGTCCATTTTTTTCAAATTGTGGGTTGTGTTTTTATTGCAGATTGTGTAAAAGTAGGAGAAAGAATATTTTCTACAGGGAGGCTTAGCAGAGGAGAACATCTCAAATTCCTTTCCTCCTTAATGCAAAATGAAAAGAACTTGAAGCTCTATAAACTTAAAAATATTGTGGAGACCTACCAGAGTTAAACCAATTCAATGTAACTGAACTTTGCTCTCCTATGTGTTGGCCTGTTTTGGGATATTGGCTAGCTATTTAAAAGAAAGCTCAGTTTCAGTTTTATAGTTTTGAAAAATATGGAAATCCAAAGGGAGAACGAAGTGTAATTCAGGATGCGGGATGAAATGTTACAGTTTCTTCAGGGATAAAATATTCTCTTGGCAAAATGGTCTTCCCTTTGAAAACAAACTGCACACACAAGTATAATAGAAAGAAAAAAAAAAAAAAAAAGCAACACTTCAGGTAGAATTAAACATTAATCTTAATATTTCCAGGCACACTATCCCTAAATCCCAACTCAGGCTAGAATACACAATTCAAATTCCATTTGATAGTCCATAATGCAGGGAAATAACTCCTTATTTTTCTTAACAAGACTATTCAGGTGGCCAGAGATTGCATGTTTGCTGGAGAAATCTTTTAATGGGCTGCTTTTTCCCTTCCAGAGTTATGAGAGAGAGGAGCTGGGGAAGATAGTAGCTTTGGCTCCTCCTTTAACAGCATGCTATATACTGCAAATGCATTTGGCATAAGGTGGTAGTTAAAGATCCAACAGGACTGATGAAAAGTAGTTCCTCCCCTTTTACATCCAAGAAAGCTTGTTTTCCCTTGTCCTTTGCGAGCCTGATATCTGCATTGCACTCTGGAAGCTCATGTAAATGTTTAGCTGTCTGATGTTTCCACATTTGCTTTATCTTTCTCAGTCCAGAGATAATCTTATTCTTCTAAAATTTAAATGCCCCTCCAAGAGGAGTGCATTGTTGCTGAAGGGAAAAAAAAAATTATGAAGAAATATTTCACTTGGGTTATGGGAACTTAATGGACAATTTACTTCTGTAATACTTACGGTTGTTATAAAGAAGAATTCTAGCTTATTTTTTCCAAGACTCCTGCATATTTTCCCAAAGATAGTGGTTTTATATTTGTTTACTCTTCAGTTATGCTTTTGGAAATAGCTGACAACATATACTGAAGTGTTCAAATCTTCAGTTTTGTGCAGTGCTATTTCAAGATTGTCCTCTTCAATAAAAAGTTAATTGATTAGAAGTAATTGTAATGTAACAACAACCTTGTTAGTCCTTCATGTTCTGAGATGTTGCCTTGCCTTCTTTAACTTTCTTCAAATATATTGGGCTGAAATGGGCAGAGGCAAATTTGTATTCAAATATGTAGGAATTAGGTACTGTAAGACTACACGTTTGTGGTTCCTGTTTTGCAGGTCACACGGTTTAAATCAACAGAAAATCTACATTCATGTTACTTACTAAATTTGAAACAATATTTGAAACCAACTTGCTGAGCTAATATCATGGGAATGTAAATGTTTTACCCTGTGTCTCTAATTATTGACATTTCAGGGTAAAAATAAGGAAAATTCTAGCTGCTTGTATTATATACAAATCTGTCAAAGATAAATCCGAAATAAAAAAATATATAATGATGTGGAATTATAGTACTGATGTCTTTGAAGATATTAGTCCTAGAAATGTATTTAAAAACAAACAAACAAAAAAAGTTTTTTTTTTTTTTTTTTTTTCCTAAAGACATTATGGTGTAAAGAAAGAACAAAGGGATTTTAAAGGACCATGTCTCATTGAGTTAACTCTCAATTTTAATCAACACCTATTTCTCTAGATCAACATGTTTTTTCTAGATGCCATATTTCTTCTAGATGAAAAGTGTGTTCTCACACGCTTTTTGTCTTCAGAATTAACACACATTTGGTTCTACACAAGCCAAAAGTGGAGGATCAGCCTCTGTGAGATCTCTGCTTCCTTTTAGTAAAGAAGACACTCTTTATAATGTGTGTGTTTCTGACTCTGAGAAATAGCTGGTTGTATGCTACTCTATATCTCAAAGCAGGGAGTATGACAGAGTTTGCTTTTACTTTTGTTTGGCCATTTTAAAATATTTTAAAACAATGATTAAAAATGAATGGTCCCACAGGCAAATTTTATAGCCTTCCCTTTTGCATTTTTAACATTAATAGTTTCAATATGAATGAAAAGTTACTTCTAAATAAACACAAGGTCACATTTTCAGCAAGGAAAAAGGTGCTCATCTTTTGTTTCATACTTCCATGGGGAAGAAATCAAGCTTTCTACCTGCTTATTACACCAGTCAGTATCAGGGGATATAGGATTCTCCTCTCAATTGCCTCTTTCTTTCTGGTTCCCTATTAGTGACAGTATTTGATCACAAGTTCTCCTCCATGCTCTTTTAAACTGTCTTCTTTATATCATGCTTCAGAAGAGTCTTGCCCACTATTCTTGAAAATGTTCATGCTTTGGATCAATTTTCCTTAAAATGTTAATTCTATCTGCAGTAGACCTATGATATCAGCCTTCATCATCCATTTACTAATTTTTGAAAAATTATTTTCAGTTGTTCAAAAATCATGCAATTTCTACCATGATATTTCTAAATATCTGCAAACTTATTTAATTACCTTCTTTTAAATCTTTTCACGTAACACCTCTCTGCTGTTACATCCACAAGAAGCCCTCACAGTCCTCAGGCAGCTTGTATTTTGAGACCACATCCCATGACTGTGACCACATTTGTTCTTGTTTTCTTGTATTTTCTAATGCGTATTGATTTCTTTGCTTTAATTTCTGATTGCAAGCTCTGAAGTGGAGATAGATTTTTGGGTGTTTTTACAGTACAGGATCCAGGTGGATACTGGGTCTAGACTAAAGCAATCCCCACAATGAAATAAAACTTTGATATAAACTTTGTAGAGGGACTCTTGGGCTGTGTCAGTATTGGAGACACACCTGTGAAATTTCTTCATATAGTTGTGAAAATTTCATATCCTTCAGCCCAGATACTGTTATAGAACTGTTATCACTGTTGCCTTGCAATTTAAATGTCATGGAATTAGTTCAGAACATTTCCTAAGACAATTCAAAAATTTTTCATGCAATGTCTTAAAGCAGTTAATCCTTTCTTTATGACACCGGGGAATCAAATCCTACAAACAGATCTCCCCCATGAGAAGATTTTTCTTTCCATGTAATGTGCAAAACATCTTGCATCCACAGATGTCTTGATTTTTATTTATTTATTTATTTAAGATTTTAGGACTCTTAAAAGTCTTTTTAACAGTTGTGCAGTTCCACAGCATTTGTACTGCTGCGTACTTTTCCCTGCTTCCATATGCCATGAGTTGTGACATATTGCTTACAAAATATTTCTGATTGTTTTTCTTTATGAGTTTGAAGACAGTAATTGTAGTACTTGGGTAGGCTAAATCAAATTTAGAAAATTAAAGCATATTATTAGGATGTAATCCCTTCCATGTAAATTCTGGTTAAGGTTAATGTGACATAAGCTCCACTGCTATTCTCTCTAAGTCACAAACTGTGCGGTAAAAAGTATTAAAATGATTTATTTGATAATACCTGTTGGGTCTTTGGGGAGAACAAATAACGGGATTAAAGCAAAGAATGTACTGCAAGAATTTGGCAGGAAGGTCTATAACAAAAGGAATATGTAACTGTCTTTAATGAAAGGCAAGCAACTGAAAGCAGCTTTTGGACTGAAATACAAAAGGTTTTAATGTAATTTCATTCATTGGGACCTGTAAGATCTGTTTAGTACTTAAGTTTAGAATAAAATGCAGTGTCACTGGAAAATGATAGTATTCAGATAAGAGGAACAGGTAAAACTGTTGTTGCACTGGTTCTGTTTCTTGTCCAGTTACTGCATGCTTACTAAATTGCAAGAGAATTTGGACTTGATCATCCCTGCCTCAAGCTAAATACAACATAGGCAACTGAACTTCCTGGTTTTCTGAACTATCTGACCTCTTCTGTAAGCCTATTTGCAATCCTCTGTTGCCTGCAGAGGATTAAAACTCTTGGCAAGACAATATAGGAAAAAAAACAACAACTGTATACTGCAAAATGATAAAAAGAATTACTATGGATAGATAGTGAGGCAGGAACTTGCACATCAAAGTATTCACATTAGTTTAAAATGGTTGCTGTTCTGGCATGTTGATAATACAGCATGAAACTGAGTTATGTTTCGATTGACAAAGTGTATGGCTGCATTGTCAGATGGAAACATCAAGAGACTTACTGAGGCATTATCCTATGATCTTCAGATAATCTCTTAAATTAAAAATATTTGGAATTTGTTGATAACTAGTTTATTTTAAAAAGTATTCTGATTATTTACTATCATCTAATAATGACTTTGAAGTTGCTTGAAGCATAGCAAACTTATTATTTTATTGGACTATGAAAGTGTAGCACAGGAAATGGTTGTCCAAACGTATTTTTTACCCATCCATCTTTATGAATTGCAGAAATGCATCACAGCTCCTATAAGATATAATGCAAGTGAATCTTCTGTTTCCTTCTACTGAATTTTAAATTTATCGTTGCCAGTGAATGTAGGTCATAGTCTAAATTAGTTTTGTAACCCTGCATCTTGTACTGAATGACAGCATTGTTACTGCCATGTAGAGCAGTTACTAAGAGTAGTCCTTCAAGTTTCTGAACATTCTTAGTCTTAGTCTATGCTTATTATCTATAAGTGACAATGGTTAAATATTGGTGTTAAATACAGTTACAAAGCTATGATTCTATGATTCTTCTAAAAACCCAATTCCATAAGCTTTGCCAATTTAATCAAGATGTAAATTTTACCATGTAATCTGTGTTCATTAAAGAAATTAATTTTCTACATATGAAAAGTTCAAATCACTTTTGTGCAACATACAGAAGAAAAAGCATTACAGAAATTGCTGGCAGCTAATCTATTATAAGCAGTACACAGTCTTGAATAGTGCTCATCTGTCTATCATTATCTTTCCAACTATGGCCCCTCACTACAAGAAGGACATCGAGGTGCTTGAGAGAGTCCAGAGAAGGACAACGAAGATGGTGAACAAGTCCTGGAGAACAAGTCCTATGAGGAGGGGCTGAGGGAGCTGGGGAAGCTGTTCAGTCTGGAGAAGAGGAGGCTCAGGGGTGACCTTATCGCTCTCTACAGGTACCTTAAAGGAGGCTGTAGCGAGGTGGGGGTTGGTCTGTTCTCCCACAAGCCTGGAGGAGGGAGAATGGGCTAAAGTTGGGCCAGGGGAGGTTTAGGTTGGATATTAGGAAGAACTTTATTGAAAGGGTTGTTAGGCATTGGAATGGGCTGCCCAAGGAAATGGTTGAGTCACCATCCCTGGAGGTCTTTAAAAGATGTTTAGATGTAGTGCTTAGTGATATGGCTTAGTGGAGGACTGCTTAGTGTTAGGTCAGAGGTTGGACTAGTTGATCTTGAAGGTCTCTAGACAATTCTGTGTTAAATCATACCACAGAGATGTTCAAGGAGATCCCTGGCTGGGATGCTCTAAGAGTATCTCTACTGTAGCTCACCAGAAAGTCTCTAGACCACCAAGGATGGCAAGCATTTATTTCATTTTATGTTGTAAAAGATGTCCTTGAGCCCCTCTCCCACAGATTTTTGCTCTCTTTGAGATGCTGTTGTGCCCTCCATTTTTCCTTCAATTATCTTTCTGCCAAGAAAGTTTGTCCATGGGCTGACTGCATGCTTGTCTCAAAGTCAGCAAAACTCGCCAGAGGACAAAACATAGTCAATTCATGGGGGATTTTTTTTCCCTTCTTTTAGATTTGCATGTATAAATTGATGACCTTATCCAGACTGGAGTTGAAAGACCACACAGATATATCACAAAAAAGACTCCAAGCAACAGCTGAAAAAATCCTTTGCTGTCTTTGCTGTGGAAGAAACCCTGTTTTCTCCTATTTCATACAGTCCTGGACAAAGGCAAGGTCTTTCACAAATGGTAGATATAAGGCAGTGATTTTTTAGTCAGCTAAGTTCTATGAAAGTCAAATTACTTGGCAAGAAGGTGATATTCTGTCTTGTGGTCTATTCTAACATCTCTGAAACTTCCATCTATTAGACCATGAAGTACAAGTAATGTCAGAAGTAACTCCCAAAGTAGCTACGCTGAGAGTATTTTGTCCCGAGCTATGTAAAACTGCACTAAGAAAACATAGCTATGCCACAGTCTGTCCTTCCAAAGCAAGAAAAAAGTCTGCTTCCTTGCTATGGAGCTGACCTAGATAGAAATAATGTAAGGTAGCCCACAATTTAATGAGAAATTCCCAGATGAAACAGTACACAAAATGCCACAAAGCCTATTCATAGTTCTGTAAAATGTGTTGTGTCCATTCTTGCCTCCAGTTCTCAAGACTGTGAGCTGTCTTTAGAGTAAGACCAGCACTTGCTCTTGTGGTGTAGCTGTGCTGGTCTGTCCCAGCTGGCATTCAAGTGTAGGAGTGAGGCAGGTGCTCCAGTGATTAACTCCTCTTCAGTCCCTCCTTGGCTGCCCATGTGGGATGTCCTTTGAGTTCCTGTTCTGGTACCTTGCTGGAGGAGAGGAGCCCTGGAGACAGGGACTTTAATAAGGGAAGAAATGGAGCCATAAAGGAATTGCCATTGGGACCCCTGCTACAGTTGATACTGACAAGATGTTCTGCCTTCATTGATTCAGATCTGATAAATACTGTGAGCCCAAGATTTTAATGATAACTAGATTTGAATTTTCGTACAGCATCATAAATTATTGAGAAGATGGATTGATTTTGTTGTTTCTCTTTTCCTCTGGATTTTACCTAGATGTTATCTGAGTGCTGGGAGAAATCATTTAAAAGAAAAATGTTTACAAGCAATTATGCATACTGAAGCAATCTACATAGCGTACAGAAGATTATGGTGATGTGGTCGAGATTTGATTTGCACAATCCCCCGAAATACAAGGGTTAATTGTCTGTGGAGCTGTGGCATGTGGGTTAATATGAACAGATTAGATTACCATGATTAGCGGTGCCTGGGGAACAGCATAACATGATTCACCATTTAAACTGGTTTGCTGCTGCTAGAATGAAAACAACTTATGCAGAAAAAATCAAATGATCATTGCTGAGGAAATAGAACATGAATATAACATTCTGGAGGTAGCTTTTATATGTCTAATTCAGCCCAACTAAAACAATTCCCAAATCTGTTCTGAACTCAGAAAATATATCTGAAACAGAACCTTAAGGTGTTGCAGAGAGATGAATTGTCTGGACTATCATATTTTTCAATGATATTCTCTAAACATCATATCTAAATATATAGAATGTTGAAGGTATATTGTTATTTCTTGTTTGTTTGTTTTTGGTTTTGAAGTGCGCCATAATTATATGGAAATAATTTAATATAAACAATAATAAGAATTGGAAGAGTTACTTAGAGTTACTTAACAAATACTTAACAAAAGAGTTACTTAACAAATACCGAAGCCTAATTTTTTTTTTTTTTTTTGTCACATTTGATGAAAACTCTACATAGAAATAAAAGAATATTTTCAGAAGTAGGATTGTTTCCAGTTTGTGTTTTCAGACAGATAACTGTCATTCAAAGAAACTTTGCATACCAGGATTTTTCACCACATTCAATTTTTATTTAGAGTAAATTCTTTGAAAAAAAATCTTTTATATGAACATGTATGTTAAATGTAGGCATGTGTTTATATGTATACTCTCTCTACTTTCCTACTTGTCAATGATAAATGATTTTCAAAGCTAACACTTGCCATTAATTTTGGCTCTTAGTCATGCCCACTGGGTATTGTTTTAAAGATTTAATCACACAAATTATTTTGTGTTACTTACCAAGTAATGCTTGGACATTACGATTAGATAAAGACTGATCACGTAACACTTGTAATTGCTGTATATGTATCTTACTGCTAATGTGATTATATAAATTCATTGCTAATAATTAAACTGCATATAAAGTCTTTTTACTAGTGCAATTTCTTAAAATAATTGTTCTAGAAATTGTTTTCCATTTTAGATTTAAAATTGTTCTTCATAAAATCTATTTATTAAAATTTGGACTATTTATATTTTATAATTAGTAGTCCCCAATGATCTTACTAAGGATTCACTTAACATTCGACAAATAACTACTTAATAAATCTTAAGTGTCCAGCATTTAAGAGCAAGGTGTAGGGAAATAGAAAATATATCTGGTTCTTAGCTATACAAAGGAGTGGTAATAGTGAATTTATTTTATCATTTTATTCTGAACATGCGTACAAAGATAATCAAGAACTAAGATAAGGCTGAGTGAATTATTCATAGAAGACTAACTCAGATTCATCTGGACAGTGTATATGGCACTGCTTTGAAATTAACTCTCTTTGAAGTAAGAGTCAAAACTATATTTTTCACCAGGGAAACTCTTGGTGGGGAGCAGGAGTAGTTTTGGCTTAGTTGTTGCAAGCAGTTCATATTGGATTGTAGCAATGGGCAGAGCTAGAAGAAGAGAGGAGCATGATTTATAAGAAGAGGTGTGGTTTTGCCTTTCCCATTTCTTCAAAACACTAAAAACATCGTGTCTCTCTCCAACACGGTCTCCAACATGTGTTCTGTCTGTCTTCACACTGAGGCAGCCAGTAAGGTTATAATTTATCTATCATCTCTTTGATTAAGATACGTGCTTTTTTTTTCTACCACTTTGCATATTTCAGTGCATGTTTAAATATATACAGAGTTACTTGATGGCAAAAGGATCATTATTCTAACAAAATCCTATATTAGTAATTTATTTTCATTAATGTGTATGTCAAAACTTTGTAGTCAATTATTATAATAAGTTGGTCACTTAAAACATTCAAAGTAATACTTCAAAGAATTTCTTATCAATTCAGGTATGCCAAAATACTGAAAGGTTATAAGGAATATAATCTTTATAAGGTATTTCTTACTAAAAAGTTAGGCTGCTTTTTCTTTGTTGTTGGCACTATTCTAAGTAATTCTGAGCTTTTACAATGTGCTCAAAACAGTTAAATATTTATGCTCTTAAAACTGAATTTTTAAAGAACACTTTCTGTTTAAAAGAATCAGGTTTGCTTTGGTTTTATGGCTTGTCTTACGGGTTATAAGATGCATCTTTTCTTCAGAGGGGAAAAAATGCATATTTATATGTTTGCAAAGACTTTGTTCTGCTGAGAAAGCAATATGTAACCTGAGTATAACTTTCTGTGTTCATCACTCTTTCTATTTTAAAGTGCTACTATTTACAATAATTTTGTTTCCTGTTAGGTCTGGAATTGTAAGGTATTTAAAACATAATAAAACCCCAGATTCTTTTCCCTGTTCCTCTAACAGCAGCACAAACATGGCTATTATGGTTTAAAATATAAATGAAGTACAACTTTTGATTTTCAGCAGGTACTCAATTGGAATTTCTGCAAGTGCAATACTGTAAGAATTGAAACACCTAGCTGATTTTGGCTACGGATGTCTGTGTTTATGAGTCATTTATGTCCTCCTGCTTCTTTTTGTAGTTTCTACAGACTTTATGGAAAAAGAAGTACTTGTTTGTTTGCTTTGAAATTTGGCAATCCAGACAGGCAATCAAAGCAGGAACACTGTGGCCAATTTTCCAGGTTAGTGCATGCACAGATTCATTACATAGACATTCAGACATACCCAGAATACAGCCAGAGTTCTATGTTTTGGACCAAAGTTAATGATTTCAGCATGTTATTATCAGCTGATTCCTTTCAGCCAACATGCCTCTTTTTTCATCTCAGTTCATCATCATTTTTGCATGGGATCATCTATTAAAAACAAAAAACAAGCAAACAAACAAAAAGCTGAACTACAAAATTAGGTAAGGAGCTTTCCTCCTATAAACTTTCCATGCTGGAGGAAAGTGTTATGCTCCAAAATACTTGTTTTTGCTTCTCACATTGCCTCCTAGAAACAATAGTGTGTGTGTGTGTGTGTCCATAATCCATAATCCCATGTTAACTTCAGAGAACAGAAAAAAAGTGGATAATTGTTAGGATTGACTGGGACTAGAACATTGTTCAAACTGTCACTGGATGTTGCAAGCATTTGACCACCTTTGCTTATGATTTTTAATTTGCTGTCAAATAACATACGTGAATTAAACGGTCATATTCCCTAATCTTCCAAAACAGCAGATTTGTAATGCAGTCGTATAACACAGGAACATATAATACATTATAGTAACATAGTGTCTAAAAAAAAGATGTTTAGCAAAGCAGTAGGGTAAACATAATCTGCATTGTGGTATTTGTAAATTATTGTAATGCTATAGAATCTCATTCTCTATTTTTTTCATTTATTCACATGCTTTTTTATATTAACAAGGTAGTTTTTCTTTTGTTCAATTTTCATATCAGAGTGCCAGTGCAAGATCAAGATTTTTTAGTGTTACATTTGTATTTCAGTAGGCTTACTTATAACAGAATATTATGATAAATAATAAATTTTTGTGTGACCGTACATCCGAGTAAAGCATACTCTGGTTCATTCTCCTTAAATTTTCTCCTAATGTACCTACTGATTCACAAAATTCTGTCACAATTTAATCTTAACTCATTAGTGTAAATTAATTACAAGATTCTATACTGAATGAGAAAATTTTGCCTACCTTTCTTATAAACAAATTGTGAAGATTTATGTAACTATTGAAGTGTATTGTTAGGGAAGATATTATATAGTTGTTTATTTCATTCACATTATTAAAGCTTGTAACATTACATTCATTGAATAATAATGGCTGTAGTGAGAACGTCATAAAACCGGGAATTTTTAGAGGGGGAGCCCAGTCTTTTATAGCTTTTAAAGTTTTAGTCTTGTAATTTACACTTCTGCAAAATGAGTGTAAAACTACTGCCCTGTCAGAAGGATAGGATTTTCGTATCTTCTTTGCAAAGGCAGAAATCATTGTGGCAATAAAGATCAGGACCAGAGGGGCAAATTCATCAGTGGAATTCTGTTTGTTCAGTGGTAGTAACATCAGGTTTGAGTATGTATTGTAATCTTTCACTGATCCTGAAACATCACTGGTTATTTAAAATAATAATAATAATAATAAAAAAAAAAACAGATAATTTAGATTAATATTAATGCTATTTGTTTTATTACAGACAAATCTGATGCGGCTCTTCAGTAACTTTCCTGTTTTCATTAACTGGAATTTTGTTCAATATTAATAACCATGCCAGACATTGATGTGCTGACTTGTTCCTCATGAATTGCTAGATCACTAGCCCTCTGACCATTATCGGCTGCAGAACTGAATCACAGTCAGGCATGACTTGTGATTGGATCACTTCTGTTAAAATGTTGATGTATAGCTCATAACTTCCTTTCACAGTGCTACCTTGACAAATTTCATCTTTTGCCTTGGTTCCTCTTCCCACTTTTTTATACATCGAGAAGAGAACTGATTCTGCATTAGGAGTCAACATTTGATGATACAAATGATTTGTATCATACAAATGATACAAATTGTTGCTTAGAACTATGAGATTACAGTAACAAGACCAAATAATGGTGCTGTGAGAATGCTGTCTTGGATCTTTTAGGCTATTTTAAATTCATAGCAAGTCACAATGAAGATGATAAAGTGCTGATGTACATTAAAGAAAAAAAAAAAGGTCAGAGGAGGAGAAATTAGCCTTGCAATGCTGTTACTTTCACACTCAACATTACCAGCTACCATATGTGATAATCAAAGTGTTGGTTCATACTTGTAAAATAAATAAATAAAATGCAGTCATTTAGATGCACTGACAAATATTAACCAATTCTTCAGTTCTTTAATTCAGAAGTCACCTCTTCCAAATCTGTTTTGGCACGTCATCTTATATAAAAATTTAGAAAGTCAACATTTCACTTTTTCCCAGATTATTTTATTTTATTTTATTTTATTTTATTTTATTTTATTTTATTTTATTTTATTTTATTTTATTTTATTTTATTTCCTTATGTTCTGAAGGATGAGTCAAACAGTTGTAGTAGTACAATGAGCCAGGCAAAATATAATCAGTTTAACATTCTTAACTGAGGATCTAATTTTAATAGATTTGCAGAATAGTGGAAAAGATTACATGTTTGTATATAATGGAGTAGGGGGGAAATAATTAGGCTCTGAAAATTGATGTCACAGTAAACTTTTCTGTCAGTTATCAGGGACTATTTACATCCAAAAACGTTAAAAGGAAAGCAGTGCATAAACAGAAGATCAAAGTGACTAAAAACAGAAGTAGTGTATGTGGTAAATACTGTGAACAAAGGGAAGGGTGAAAACTGAAATTTGTTTGGTGGTGCTCTGAATTTTTATTTCAGAAATATTATTCGTGCTTTAAATACAGGAAAAAGGTTGGGATTTTATTTTTGTAGGGGCATTTTTGGTTGTTTTAAAAGACTGTAATCAAAAACATGATAGTTTATTAATATGCAAATCTTGTTATAAAAAGATGTCTGAAGTTTTTACACACATTACCCTTCTCACTGAATTTGCTAGGGTTAGGTTTTCAGGGTCCTTAATGCAGAAGAACTAGTATTTGCTAATAACTTTGTTTAAAATAAATCTATAATATTGTATTTTAAAATAGTTTCTAAGAGAAAATGAAAATTGATATTTAAATTGATAATTAAAATTGATATTGATATTCAATTTTAATTAAAATTGATATTTAAATTTATATCTAAAATACTTATTAATAAGTATTCTAGTTGGCAGTTTTCTGTGGAAAATAGTGATGTAAAAAAAAAAAAGTAAAGGAGGAGAGAGGGCATAAATATGCTGCAGGAATGCATTATGAGAAATAAAAATAGCTTATCAAAAGACATCCTATGCTCAAGCAGGGTGGTCGAAGAGTATATTGTCCATTGAAGATATGGGAGGGTTGAACTGAGGATATGTACCACTGAGCAACTGTACTAAAGCAAAAAAAAATCTTCTGTATTAGGGCTGACTGTTCAAATGGCTTTGACAGATCACATAACAGGGACTTAAATTGGGGAAAAAAAAAGTTTCTGTTAGCTCCTGTTTCTCTGTTAAAGCATGGATTGTGAATGCTATCAGATTTTGTCATGAAGCTGTTCTTCAAATCATGGGTAGCTGGAGGAAAAGATAGCTGGAAAAAGAGAATGACATTCTTGCATACTCGCATAGTGAAGCGTCCATCCCCACCCCCCTCCCCAGTATTTTTCAGTTTTTCTGATGTAAACCAATGTGCTTTGTAATGCAGAATATATAATTCCATGGGATTTGTTTTTAGAAAAATAAAATGCCTTTGTGCCATCCTGAGAGTCAAGAACCCTTGAAATGTGAGTGGATTCAAATTGCAGGGCCACCTGTCTCAGAGCATGGGTCTCCTATATCACATGTGGATTTCCTTGCCATTAGTATTGACTAGTTCAGGCTTAGTCCTGCTGTCATAATGATATTTAATACTTGTAAATTTGTATTTTCTTACAGGCAAGGAAGGGTTCATTGAAAATTTCCAGTCAGCTCAAAAGATTTAACATTTTTTATCCACCATTGATTGTGATCACTGTTTTACAAAGTGCTGATTCTTTAACCAGGTGATTATAATTAAGAAACATCATTTGTTTAGTTGCTGGCTTGTGCACATTACAGTTTTGCACAAGTTAGATCCAGATTCCTGAACATTCTCTACAATGATTTTACTGTTTGCTCTGTTCCTGCCTATCATATTTCATACATAACTCTTCCTCCCCCCCCACCCCCCCAAAGGTTTTTTTTACTGTGTTGTTTCTCTTTCTCATCAGAGATTAAATGCACACTATGAATTATTTTAATGGTTTTCTGTTCAGCGCTATTTAATCGTTTAAGGTGTTGAAGTATTACAAAAAGAGTTTACACATTCCTTTTTGTTTTGTTTTAGCTTAAATTTATAAAAGCACATATGCAAACACAGAACTACTTCAGACCATCTTCTGGCCTAAATAGAGAAATAGGGGAATGGGGGGTGGGGGGGACCAACAAACCCAGCAGCGTGTAGTGAGTATTTTTGCCCTGAGAAACTTGAAAAGCAGGGAATATGACTATCTACTACCATAAAAAATACTATGAAGTTGTATAGCTATTGATATTAAAGAGCTGAGCAAGAGAGTTGGTAATATTGCCAAAACCACACAGGAAAAACTAAAGCAGCTACTGTGGTCTAGAGCTCTAACAATCATCTGTGTTTCAATGTTTTAAAATTGGGCATACTAATTCATGTGTAGTCACCAAAGGCAAAGTCCTTTTCAGAAGTGCACTTTCAGAAATACACTGCTGTTTGGGTACTGATGGATATCAGTGGATATCTGACTTCAAGCACCACCATTTTCAGGGGCCTTTTAAATCAGATCATCAGCAAAGATAGTGGCTTTGTTTCTTTGAGTATGGAGAGATTTCCTATTTCTTTGTACTCAAAAATGGCAAATAACTGATAATAATGTGCTAATAATTGCAGTCTCCTGCAATTCATCCACAAAGAATGAGTGTTCTCAGAATGTTTGGTTTTTGTGTGTGTGACTTGTAAAGGTACAAGTTACTTAGCACTATTTTAAAAGCAGTTACTGCTGCTCCTTGTGTGTCTGTCTGTCTTCTCCATATTCAATCATAAAAATCGGTAGGCAGAATGATAAAAATTCAGGGTCCTGTGGTATGAGGCTCTGGAGGGAAGAGGAGCCCAAGGAAAGCTGTCTAATGTTGAATGATTTTAGATAATATAGGTTATCTCCAATAATAGGTTATGAAAAAATAAGAAAAGTTGGAGATCCAGCTGGCAGAGAGACTTAGAGGGAAGATTGTTTCAAAACCTCAGCAGAAAGATTTGGGGCATGACCAGTCAAAAACAGAGCAAATCAGCTGTGAGTGTTATATTTGGCTGCCTCTGACATGATTGTCAAAGGGATACATATCTGATTCATAAAGGTATTGAAGATAATAAAAAAGTAACAGACAGTTTAAATGTACTGCTAGCTTGTTCACAAATTATTCAGTAGTGATCCAGAACTCAATCCCAGGTAGCAGCACATACTAATTCAGAATTAAATTTCGGAATTAATAGGTATCTGCAAAAAATGCCGTGATTTTTTCCATGCAAACTCTCATTTACATGAAATAGTACATACTTACTTAGCTGTTTGCGTTACTAGTTCAAGTTCACTAGGGCAAATGAAAATAATGGTGGAATCAAATTTTTGTTATAAAAGTTAGGACATTTCCATTCTTAAATAAATACATAAACTTCTAGTGTTTTCACTAGTCATAAAAGATGATGTACAGCAATCTTCCAATATATACAGGAATTGACATTAATTTTTCACCTTTAACTTTCCTGAAGATGATTGAAATACTTCAGAAATGGTTTAAAACATTCTAGATTATTTTAAAAATCTGGGGAAGCCATAGCTCAAAAAGTATCAGGATAACCCATTGGATACATCAGACAGTATGAATTCATCTTCCGGCTGATTTCATTTAATTAAATTATTAGTTGTTAAAATTAAATTATAATTAAATCTACACCATAACTCCATTCCACAGTGCAAGTCCATCTCAAATAATCAAGGGAATTGTAATGACCTTGTTGGCCATTCATTAAAGCTAGAGTTTTTCTTTCTGCATTCATAGAGTTTGGACACCGCCCACCAGAATAGATTTTTTGCAGTAGTAAAAGTGGTTGGACACTGACATTTAAATAAGAGAATGCTACGTTAGGTCCCTGACCTGAATAAGTCTGCAAGTAAGTTTGAGGTGCTGCTTATCAAAGGATAAAGATGACATAAATAAAAACGGTAATAGAGAATTTTATAGAGTACAGAATGCTATAGAAATGGTTTGAGGTTGTCTCTGATGTTTATTTAGCACTGAACTTCTAGAAACTCCTTCTATGCCGCAACGGAATTAAGAGTCCTAGTAGTCATAGTTTTGGCTGCCTTGATGTTGAAGTAGAAAAAAAAATCAGGAATGTATATATCAGGAAAGTTCTGTAAAATTTAAGGATCAGGTGATGAATGCTTTTGGCTAGGTTTTCACCCCTTCAGAAAATTTAGGGCAAAATTCTCACACTTGGGGACCATGCAAGTTGTTCAAGAATGCAAAATTAGAACATCTTGATGTCACCATTCAGCTGTATCTCATGGCTAGGTGGTGTTAGATGTAACACAAAACTGCTTTAAGATGATGAGGCCTCCTGAACTTGATTTTAGCTTAATCTCAACAGTAGAATATATCATTCAGTATAGCTCTGCTGTTCCTTCTGGTACTTTTCTCCCTGTAAACAAGCTGTTCTGCAGCTTTCTCATTCTTACACTGGAGGAGTATTTCTTCAGTCAATGGCAGTGGTAGTAGGGCTTTCCAGTTGTCCATGGAAAAGAATTTCATTCCTGCTTGTTTGCACAATGACCTCCAGATTATTGTGGTCTTCCTGCTACAGCATGGATTTTTGTGCAGTGGGTCATAATTTGGAAGGAAAGCCTACTTTTAGCGAATATTCCAGTTCAAGTGTTTCATAGAAAGAGAAATCAGAAATGCATTTCTTGCATTTCTGATGTAGGTGCCTGAATAATCCACATGGACAGCTCGTATGATCTGGAGATTTTCATCCAGATATTAAGAGAATATTTTTCCTGTATCAGATTGAAGATTCAGTTCCTGATTTATTTAAGCTTTTAACTCCTATGTCCCTTATGACATAATAGTCCTTCTTTTTGAAGCTATCCTATTTTATGTAAATACTTAGGTGTTCAATAAACTAGGGAAAGGCAAATGGTAGCTAGACTGCCTAAGAGGTTTAAGGCTCAAGTTCAGAGTTACTCTAACCTTCATGCAAAAAGGCAATTTTTAAAATGTTTGTTTCCTACAAGTTTTATCAAAGGATTCAATTTGTCCTTCAATGTGTTTTACCAGTATTCTCCATAAATTTTCCTTTGTCATATTTTAGATTGAAAACAATTTACTGGGGTAGCCTTATCCATTGCAAGACTGTGAGAATACATCACTACAAAATCCATTTTTCATTATTTTGTATTTTTTGAAGGCAGTGGGGAATAACATACTAATTTTGTTTATCTTATATACTCCTTTTGATACTCCTTTAGAAGGCATATATGAAATTTCCAGAAAGGACTAGAAAATTCAAAAATAGAATCCTGCTGCAGAGTAGCTAATAACCTGCTGGTCAGAACATCCTGCTATAACTGGATGACTGAGAATCATTCTGCTTTGATAGCAGAGAGACTCAAAACTGATTCATTCACAACCTAGGTGAAGGCCTTGTTATCTGACCTATTAGGATAGAGCCTTTTCTTAGATCACCTCTTCCCCTATTCAAATACCATTTTAAAATTACTGAACATTTTCTATTGCAGACAAATGCCCTCCACCAAGAAAATCTAGATCATTTGCCTAGATAAATCTAGAAATGGCTGTTTTTTTGTAATCTTGAATAACGTTCTTCACTCTAGAACCCGACAGCACACATAATATTTATAGGGAGCCGCTATTGTGAGCGCCACTTCATCTTCTCTTAACAGACTAGCAGCTGTTTGCAGGGTTCAGAGGACAGTGGTATAATTTGGACATGAATGGGATTAACTTCACTTTATGGCTTCTTCTTTAGTCAAGGAAGCTCAGACATAAAATGTATAGTATACTTAATGAGTTTAGGTCAATTTTATTTATTTTTTTGTTCTATTGAAGCACTGAGGATGGACTTTATAGAGTACAACATTCAAATGCCTCTAAGTGTAGTTTTTTAATACATCTTAGAGGTGTCTCAACCAAATGTTGATGTAACTCAGCACAGTTTAATGCTTTGGCAAGTTGGTTATATTGCCAAAGTCAGATTGTCTGCAGTAATAATAATGTAAAATAATGATGCTGGTGCCTATTATGAATAATTTTAAACATAAAAAATAAATAAAACTACTATCAAAACCCTAAATTCTTGAATTAACTTCCAGGATTGCAGTTTCTAAGGACTCAAACATTCCAAGTTCAGAGAAATCTGGCTATTAATTTTCTTCCTGGTTTTGTGTCAAAAAATTATACATGGCAGAACTATTTGTGCAGAAATCTCTCTTACTTGTGAGATTTTTATTTAGTTTTGTTTTGTTTTGTTTTTGAGATCAAGGTTTTCAAGTGGTATTAGTGAGAACAGTAGCAGTTTAAAATAATTAGTAATCTTTAACTAAGCAGAAGTATCACATTGATTTAAGAAAGTGGTTTTGATCTAGATTTGGCAAAGGGAATAGCCATCTTTGGTATTTTTGTTTGATTTTGATTTATCACTGAATTATTTTGTAATTAAATAGTTTAGAATATTCAGCAAAAACACCAAAAGTTCACCAGAGAAAGCTAGAATAAGATTTACAGATATTTGTTTTTAGTGTTCATTGTAATGGGAGTTATGTGACTAAACCCCTTAGTAATCTTGTGAAATTTTAAGTTCTAGGGAGTCAGGGATTAGACTTTTAGCTAGTTCTGGGTACAGACTAGAATGATTTGTGCCAAAAACTGTACATATGACATATGTCATATGACATCTGGAATGAATCCCAGAAAACTTTGATTGATTGTAAGACTGTTCCAATCTTGAATTCTATCCTGAATCTACTCAAAATTCAGAATCTATATAATATTCAATATTCAGGATATTTCAAAATCCTGAAATAATTTTGATCTAGTCCATGTAGATTCAAGTGGTTTTGAGACTAGTTACATTATACTGAAAATTAGAAGAAATGGGGGAAGTATGTGAGGATTGGGTAGAGAAAATTATTGACAATCAGTAAAATAACTAACAATTAATATCATGTTGTATCTTATGAATGATAGGCTCATTTTTGCCAGAATACCTTTCATATATTCAAGACATTTATGGCTTATAAAATTAGGTAATAAAGTAATAGGTTTTCCTTTGTAAGTAATATTGTACCAGAAGATGGAGCTGAAGAGCTTGTAATCAAGATATCTGCAGCACAAGAAGTTTAAGTTTAATATTGTTCACCTGAGTTTTGTAGTCTCCATTGATGAGATAAAAGAAAAAAAAATTTTGATTGCAGCAATTTTACCATTTTATAGCCCTGTAGCCTTAAAAACATCATTAAACAATATAAAACCGAAAATAAAAACAAATTAAGTCAACCTAAGCAGTTAATGAACACATTTCAATGGGAAAAATTCATGTGGTAATATTTAGATTTTTTGTGTGTGTATGTAATACAAAGTCATTTTACAATCTTGTGGAAGAACTCCTCCCATAGATTCACCTTAATGGATTTAGATGTGTATAAGATTAACATGTGTATAAGATTATTTATACCTAAATATTTATGAAATCAGGACTTTGTTGTTTTGTTAAATTGTGAAAACTAAGGAACTAAGGGATACAAGTCTGGAAATTTTGCGTAGGCAGACCTCCTATAGAAACTGGTTCCAATGTACTATGGAATTTTAAAGGAAGATAACTAACACCAATTAGCATCAAGAGCTAATGCAAATTTTGATACTTTAATGGGTGGTCCTTGTGGTCAGTATTTTTTGCAATGCTGTTTTATACTTTTGTTACAAAGTTTTACCAATGAAGTGTGTGAAATATAAATTTAATTTATGGAGTTTCTAAATAAAATATAATGTGTACACTTTTTTAAACACAAATGGCAGCATTTTAAAAAGAATTCTAGTCATTTACAAGCATAGTAAGTTCCCCCTCTCCCTCCCACTAATATTTCAGTCAATAAGGATCTAACTAAACCTGCAAAAATAATACCATAGGTTGAAATAAAATTTAATTTCATTTTTATTCCTCTGTAGCAACATTCTCCAGCATGTACATGTTGCTGCAAATTACCTACTTACTGTAAATATAATGTAAAGAACAATAGTTGACACATCAGACTGGTTAGAAATGATTTAAGTCTTTCACAAGAATTTAAGTCTTTCACAAGAATTTTCTCTGCTTTTCTATTTTCAGTATAAATCTTAAATGGTTGAAAAGCACTTTAAAGATAGGAAGTACTATTTTGATATTTAATTTGAAAAGTACTATATTCTGTCACCTTAATGCAAAATCTACACTGACTTAAGGACTCCCTAGGGAATTTAGTATTATTTAGCATTAATTCATTGTTGGGTGTCCGAATTTCTCTCCTGATTGAAATATCGCTATTGTCTTCTGGTCCATTTATTCAGAGGAAACAGAAGACCCTTCTTTCCTGAACTTTCTACCCTGTCAACTTTACTTTTTATGTCAGGTCTTTTTACTTTCAACTACAGTGCAAATCCTGCTGCATCATTCTTTGGCAAATACTAAACTCTTTCCAGCCTTTTGTATTCTGCCACCCCCTGTCCAAATGCCAGACTACCCAAATTGTGAGGCCAGCAGATCCATAGCTTTAGTGAGCAATTATCTAATTGAGTTCCTCTAATGGATAACAGTTTGATACAATACTTACCTTCCTTTTGTCAGTAACGTTTAACAGTGCAAGGTTCATGTGCTCTTTTCATCAACAGAAGCTAAGATCATAGATATTCTGACATTTTCCAAGCTGCTCGTAAAAAGGGCTTGGGACTGTATTGACTTGCGGAAAACTGACTCCACAATCAATAAGATTGTAAAGTAGGTATGTTTAAAGTAGGTACATAGAGGGGTAGTCCCACCAAAGTCGTGCACGCCTCTAATGCAACAACTTGCTTCAGTTATATGCAGTAAAGAGATACATATGCATGAAGGTTCACAATACGCCTATACATATTCATAACCTGTCCCTGCTTAGTATTAAGATTAGCTCCAAGAAGTCATTTCCATCAACTCCTCCCCTCTGCACTTGCGCAGTGCCTTCTGCTGGTGGGTGCTGAGGGTTGTGAGGATGAAGTAAGATGTCTTCATCAGGATTGAACTTTTCACCTCATCTCCTTGCGCATGCTCTCTGACGCCTTTGTCACAATCTGGGCCATAACGTTGGTTTGGTCCAGTACTCAGGGTCCTAGGGGCTCCTGTTATCTCGAGTCCTTGCATGTTTGACATTCTTTATCTTGTCCTTTTGTGAACAATCCTCCTTATCTCTGAGCCCTTGGCCACAGTCCAAACCATAAGGTTGGTTTGATCTGGTTCTTGGGGTCCCAGGGGCCCCTGTTATCTGGAGGCCTGAGCGCACCACAGGTACATCACTAATGTTAAGCAATGAGTGTTGCCTACATATTCATTCTTAATCAATCGTTCTCTGATTTCTAAACCCATGTTTCAGTATCTTTGTTAGCAAGCTGGCAAGAAATGTATATGAAGAAAGGTTCACATTTCTTGGTCTCTCCACTACACAAAAGTGTAGTGAAAAACTTAAAGAAATTGAGATTTTTGAAACAGTATTCCCTCAATAATTATCCTGTTTACTGGAGAAAACAGCACTTGTAGTACTTGATAAATTTGGAGTTGCTACTGGAGTGATAGCTATTTAATCTTTCATACAGGAAAGAGCTCCATGGTTGACTTTTTTTTTTTTTTTCTTTCTTCTTTTTTCCCTAGAACTTCTTTGTACTTTGTAGTTACTGTTGACACTGTCTCTGAACAATAAAATATCAGTAGTTTTAGTCTCACTGCTTGGTTTCCAAGATTATGACATAACAAGGTGTGAGTCCGATTCATCAGTGTTATTGCAAAGTAATATTGCAAAGATAACTCCTTTGGAATCAGTAGAGTTACCACAATTTGGAAGTAAACTACTGTAGTGATGAATCAACAAGAAAATGAGACAGTGTAGGAAGGAATCAGCATTACTTCCACTGCACATAATTCATAAAACAAACAAACAAACAAAAAACTGTTATAACAAAAATAATTTTCTTGTAGAATTCATTTGTAAATGGAAATACCTGAGGAAGAGTCTGAAAAAGGAAGAACTCTCAGAAGACAAAACTGTGAATACTCTAAGTAATGTTCAATAAAACATGTCTTAATATTTTTCTAGTAATTATTTGTATATCTTTTTTTTTTTTTTTTTTGCTATTTCACAGTGTGTTGAAATGTTGTAAAAGGGTGCACCATACTAAATAAAAAATCATATTTACATTGGTCATGTTCTGAAATGAGTCATTTTAAGAAATAATTTTTTAAATTACTTTGCAAAATGACTTGAATGACAGAAATTCTGACAGCAATTCAAACACTGTCTATTTCACTCAGTGATTTCGTGAAGTGCCTAAATATTTTGAGCCTTTCTTGAAATGACTATTTCATTGCTACTACAGTCATATAAGCTATTGCTTTGAATGTTCTGTTGTGGAGATCTTTTGTGAAAAGTAAATGTTTCCATGGAGAAATAAGTACCTCAGGAACTTCTTTCCAATAAGGATATTAATAAATAAATAACAGAGTATGAAAATGATCTTATACCTGTGTATATTTATTTGACTTCACCGTTCTAAGTTTTCTAGGAACTTTTGCTAACCTGATTCATTTAGTAGACCTTATCATTTATTATTTTGGCTACTTCTATCCACTGTATATTTGAGATTGCAGGAAATATTTCTTTGTTAGTGTTCATCTTCTGAGCCTCAGTACATCTGTATTCTTTTTATAATAACTTTTTAGAGTATTTTATAGCTATAGGTACTTGTTTCACATTTATTGTTGAGATCCCAGGCTTAGACCTATCTTTTCTAAATGACTCGCTCTAGAATAAGTCAGATATCCCATTAGTCATGGTCTCGAGTATTTCAGAGCATGCTATGATGAGAACAAGTTCCTAGATCTGGCAGCTTTGATGCTGAGAGGAATGGCTTCTGTTTTGGACATTTTCAAAGACTTTGGACATTTTCAAAGACTCTCATGGACATTTTCAAAGACTTCACAGACTGTAAAAATGCCTTACATGTATAAGGCTCTCCTGAGCTCTGAAGCAAACACTGTGGGTACAGTCTCTGTCCTGTTTGGAATCAGTTTAGCAAAGAAACTTCTGTATCATCTGTCTACTATGGGCTATCATGGTATCTAGTTCTTGTCTTTCCAAGCATCAGCCACCTGCACTTTCCACAGCATCAGACAGAGACTCTGTTCTGTCTGTGCTAATAAGGGTTCCATGCACTTCACAGTTCTCACTGATGACTGTGATTCCAGTAATACACCTACTTTTGATGTTACCAGGGGCACCATACCACTATGTTGAGTGTAAAACATGACATTTCATAGACATGACATTCCAGTCCCTTTGCGAATTTATTTATATTTGTTACTTATATAACATGCACAGATCTGTATACATGTATTGTATCCAACTGTATATGGGATTCTTTCTACATTATTAGAACTCTATATTAAGCCAAAGCTTGATTATTGCAAAGAAATACCAATGCCATGTTATCATTCATGCTCATCTATAAAGCAGTGGATTCAAAAATTAGAGAGAGCATATTTGTCCTTTTTTTTTTTTTTTTTTTTTCCTGAAATGTAAAGCTTGACCATGTAGTCTTTTTGTTTAGTGAACTCTCAGGTAAATCAGAAAATTTGGCTTACAAATGAAGTATAGTTACTGCAAATTTATCCAATAAGTCTGTGATTTACATCTGGTTCTACCTGACTGCCTATTTTAACTGTGTAATACCAATAATATCAGGTTCTTCACATTCCTGGTCCAATTAAAGATGACTAATAAGATAAATACGGTGTCAGGGGATGCAGAAGTCATCCCAAAGTCATATCTTTTTCCTTTTATTTTTGATGTAGAAAATTATTTTTTTTCCTTGCCTACAATTGCATCATATTTTCTAATGGTTTTGTTATTACACTAATTCCACTGAAAATCACTAACGAAGTCTCACTCACACTTCTCATGGGTCTAGTTTCAGAATCTTCTGTACAGAGAGAAGTAACGCTCCTCAGCCGTGTGACTAAATGAGTGACTGCTATAGTGAAACATTATCTATACTATCTTTCCTTGGGAAAAAATCATCGCATAATGGAATGTGCTTAGAATGACTGAAGGGGCTTTTAAACCTCTCAGAGCTTTAATACCTTCAGTAGGTTTGAGGTGCACAGAATGAATGTTTAAGCCCACACTTCATGAAAATCTAAAGAAGCTAAGAAACTGGTCATAGTTTTTGAGTTGATAGACATAGTTGGTTGAACTAATATTTAGTGTAAGATACCATATTCCTGGGGATATTACTCCAATATCTGAAATAAGAACACAATTAGCTTGTGACCTCATTATTACTGACAGTTGCATTTGCTGTTTTGCATTTTTGTCATTGAGATTAAATTAAGGGGGGAAAAAAGCTGATCTCAAAGGTGAGTGGATAATAAATCTTGCTTTACTTACATAAGTATCTTATGTACTTTTTGTCAAATGGTCGTACTCTCCCAGACATTTTCTAATTAGCCTCTTTCAATCTCCTTCTATTGGTTCTATCAGTTTCATTTCCCTGTACTACACTTAACGCATTTCAAAGCTTGTATTTTTATGCTAAATGTTTCTGCTGCATAATTAATTTGTCTTAAAAGACAGTGTGCATGAATAAAACAGATTAATATTCTTCCCACTCCTTCACAGTCTGAATTTATTTTGGAATATTGTTAAGAAAGCTTTTCTCACTCTATTTCTGTCCTTGAATGTAATTCCCTAGGCAATATTGAATCTTTTCTACAGAGTAGAGCAGACTTCAGCTGTTGCTGCAAACTCTCCCAGAACATCTTGATGCTGTACAATTGATGCTGTACAATTCTCTGTAACCTGACCCTATTTTAAAAGTATAAAGGTTATAAATGGTGCTTTTGCAAAATAAGAAAAAGTGATTTAGTGATTTTAACTTTAAACAATAGAGGGTAAACCAAATACACTTAAGCCAAATGTGCCTATACCTTTTGTGCCTATGCCTTTCCCCTCTACCTGTTTCATCTTAAGTTTTTCCCCTTCTCTGCATGGAGTAGAATAAACATGTAAGTCCTAGTACAATGCCCACTGAAGCAGTGGAGAGTTTTCTCTATAACTTCAGTGACCCAGCTATCCCTTGTCGCTCACATGATCGTGTAATTGCATGAGAGCATTCTTTTAAAAGAAGTGACATATTTTTTGCTTCTCAAATACAAAAAAGCGTGAAAATAATTTTCTGTTGTTTTAGTTCTGAATTATTATTTGTATGAAAATTGCAGCTCCTCAGACTTTTGTCAGTGTCCTATCTTGCCATCACATTTAACTCTGAAGTTTCCATTTTAACTCTTTCTTTTCTAATGTGACTCTAGGTAGCAGTAATCCTTTGGTTTGGACTCAGTGATTCTGTGATTCAGTCAAAAAGCTGTAATCATATGACAAATGAGAAGTGATTAAATAATTTCAGAATTATTCAGCCACTCTTGACATAGGGATTTAAATGTGTTTTGTTACACTGTAGTGCTTTAGAATATTTTATTTTGACTTACACAGGCATTAAGTTTATAACCCATAAAACAAGGAAAAGGCCTAATTGCTCTGTGCATGGTTTATTTATAACTCAGTGGTCTATGAAGGAATAAGAGTTCATAAAAAGAATGCCAGAGTGTTAAAAACAATGTTTGCCTCATTTTAATTAGGATAAGAATATTAGCTCAGAAGTTTCAGCAATATTGCCATAAAAATACAATGATTGCATTCTAATTTTGAAACGGAAAGATGAAAATTCAACGTTGATTAACAAACCTTATGTATCAGAGATGATACATATGGATTTGATAGATGGATGGCGTGGTGAATAAGGAATTGACAGGATGGTTGCACTCGAAAGAGTTGTGGTCAACAGCTCAGTGTCCAGGTGGAGACCAGTGATGTTCCTCAGGGATTATTATCGGGACTGTTACTTTTTAACATTTTTTGTCAGAGACATGGACAGTGGAATCAAGTGCACCCTCAGCAAGTCTGTCAATGGCACCAAGCTCTGTGGTATGATCGACACGCTGGAGAGTCCTGGACAGGACACATCCAGAGAGTCCTGGACAGGTGGAGAGGTGGGCCTGTGTGAGCCTCATAAACTCATGATGGCCAAGTGTAAGCTCCTGCATCAGGGTTGGGGCATCCCAAGCACAAATACAGGCTGGGTGAAGAATGGATTGAGAGCAGCTCTGAGGAAAGGAACTTGACGGTATTGGTTGATGATAAACTCAAAGCGAGCTGGCAATGTGCACTTGCAGCCCAGAAAGCCAACTGTATCCTGGGCTGCATCAAAAGAAGTATGGCCAGCAGGTCACAGGAGGTAATTCCCCCCTCTGCTCTGCTCCTGTGAGACACCACCTGGAGTACAGCATTCAGCTCTGGGGCCCCCAGTGCAAGAAAGACCTGTCAGGGAAAGTCCAGAAGAGGACCACAAAGCTGATCAAAGAGCTGGAGCACCTTTCCTGTGAAGACAGGCTGAGGGTGATGGGGTTGTTCAGTCTGGAGAAGAGAAGTCTCTGGGGGAGACCTTATAGCAGCCTTCCAGTACTTAAGGAGGGCCTATAAGAAAGCAGGAGAGGGACTTTTTGTCAGGAAGTGTAGTGATAGGACAAGGGGTAATGGCTTTAAACTAAAAGTAGGTAGGGTTAGATTAAACATTAGGAAGAAATTTTTAACTCTGAGGGTGGTGAGGCACTGGAACAGGTTGCCCAGAGACGTTGTAGATGCCTCATCTTTGGAAAGGTTCAAGGCCAGGTTGGATGAGGCTTTGAGCAACCTGGTCTAATCTCCTTGCCCATGGCATGAGGGGTTGAATTAAATGATTCTTAGGGGTTTCTTCCAACCCAAACCACTCAATTCAATTCAATTCAATGAAGCCACTAGGCCCTGTGACATTTATATTTGTTCAAAAACGAAGATTGTTATGTATGCTAAGGAAAGCCACCTTTTGCTTACTTTGATACTTCCTCAGTGGTAAGCAAGAGCTGAAGATCTCAGCCTTGTGAAAACAGATTCCAGAAAATCGGCTGCCTCAGTCTTATTTAGTTCATAGGTTTACTGCCTAGATAGACAGTAATGTGTTCTAGGACAGTGAAGTGGGAGTGTTCTTATGTTTTTGCCATTTGAAAGACTAGAGACAAACAATCCTCTTGCCAGAATCTGTAGTGTTAACTTACTATTAAATGGACTTTTATATGGTTAAAGAACTTGATAAAGGAATTAGTGGCACATTCTATTGTAAAACCTCACAGGGATGTTATTTGCAATTAGAAAGTCCAGCTACTGCAAGACATTCTGTGGCTGTATCTGCCAGACACTAGGTCAAGAAAAAAACTTGTGAAATAATAACCTCAAAGGAGTAGCATTGATTTACTTGGGGAAGGGCAAGGAGGACTCAAGATCTTTTTAACATGGGATTTTCTTCATAGAGTAGCTGTATCTGCATATGGACTCATGGAGACATGAGCAGGCATAACTCCAGTATGCAGAGAGTGCTTATGTCAGCATACCTCACTCTGCTTTTTATCAATTTTATCTTGGTTCATCAGTTATCTTCTCCTCCTTATTGAGCCCATGGATCTTGGCATGCTCTCAGTTTCTGGAGGATGCTAACACAGGCTATACAGGAGCATATTTTTTGTGGAACAATCTTGGACCATAATGTGTTTCAAGTTGGCAAATGGAGGTGTCAAGCATGCAAAATATATTTAATTTTGTTGAATGTGTAAAATATTTCCTCCTGAATTCCCTTAAGTGCCACAATTCAGCCCAGAGTCAAGTTTTACATCCAAGTTGTTATAGCAATAGTGATACCTCAGCCATATAATGGCTTGAACAGTACTGTTGTAATACACTATTAAAATCACTCCCTAAGGTGATACTAGGATCCGTTATCACTTTTGAAAGCTACTATGGACACTTGACACTTAAAGTGATACACCAATACATTAATGGTCACCTTTTGCTAACTTACCAGTCAGTCTAATTTAACTTAGCCCTTTCATGAAGCTACAGCTACTGGTCTATATGTAATTAATAATTTTCTTCACTCATAGTCCAATATCCATGTCTTTCAAAAAGTACAATTCAGGGCACTTGTGATGGGTTTCTGTGTGGGAGAAGTAAGGATGGTGGCATTACCTATATGGGTGCTGTCTGAGGGAAGTTGATGTACTACATTTGTCTGATTTATAGTTCTTGTGAACTAATATTTGATACAGAAACAACAAAACAAAAAAAATACAAATGCATAAGAATACATGATGGCAAGAACTGTACACAGAAAGTAAAAATGAACATTAACAAGATAATATTTGCAGTTGTGCTAGATATGGTGGCAAATTACATTTGTTCTGAGAAACTGAGGTCAAAATAATATGAGAAGTGAAGAGTAACATTAATACTCAAAGGTCAGGAAGAAATAATATATGTCCATTTCCTTAGCAGCATATTTTGATTCTGATTTTACTCTGATAATTGGCAGAACAGCATTATCTATATTTAGTAATGGCAACAATAAATGTATGCCACATTCTGTTTAATAATTTTACCCATACATTAGGAAAGCAATTCTATTTATTAAAAAAAAATAGAGGTATAAACGTGAATGGAAACACTTTTCCTTAGTAAAGTGAGTCTTTTTTTAAAATGTCTTAAAAAATAAAACACTGGTTTAGTAGAGGTTCCTATAATGATATACCTATATATTACTAAATGTATATATTTAAATTGTTGGTAACCTTGTTAAATGTATATGCCCATGTAGCTAATAGTGCTCTCTTTGGAGACACCAGGAAAGATTAAGACACTAATTGGATATTTTTCTTGAAAGAAATAATTCAGCTTCAGCAAATTGTCCACCAGTGTTGAAGGTTATCAGATAATACATACTTTCCCATACCTTAAGTACCACTTGCCCTGAAATTACATTTCAAATAATTTTACCTTAAGTAATAGAAAAACTGAAATCCCAGAAAAGATATAACACTAAGGATATATGTGAAATGAGGTTATTTCTCTTCCATTTCTTAATGAAAAATTGGTCAGGCTTTAAAAAGAAGTAAGCCTCTGTACTGTTTTGAAGCTAACTGTAAGATCACTTATTTTTGTAATAAAATTATTATTTAGCACTCTTACATGTGGTAACAGACAGCATCAGGTCAACCATTAAGAGTTAACAGTGCATGTAGAATGCATATTAATTTTAATTTATGGTGGCATCAGTTTCAGAGGTGTAAAACCTGCAGCAGTCAGCTATATCTGGTGTCTAGTCTGTATGTTCCTTTAGGTTTTGGTTTGATTTACAAGCCACATCTGAGACACCTTCCAAATGTTCACAAAAGAAAATACTTTTTGTCCTTACCAGAATGCACTACATTAAATTGTTTTAGGTATAGACTGGAGCTTAAGCAATCCAAGTGAGAATTTATCCAAGTTCCTCAGTCCTAAATATTGATATTAGGGCAACAAAAAATGTTCCTACAAAGGGAAAGATCCCCTTTGGGGAGTGCATCAGTAGTCTTCTTTTCAAAACAGCAAAGATGGAAAGTGGGGCTGATTGAAGTGCTTTGAGAGTCATTAATCTGTGCATGTGTGTACCCAGTTTTTTGATGCATGTCATGATGGTATAGCTCTTCATATTTTTTCAGGGAATCTAAACAGATTCCACCTCTTCTTGGAAACCCAGCTCTTAAGACTAAATCACAGGTATTATGACAGAACTCAGTGAAAAACAAGCAAAAAAAAAAAAAAAAAAACAAAATCTAGCAAGTAAAATTCCCATTTCTTTTAAACTTCTTTTCACTCTTTTCTCTGACCTATGACAGTAGTGTGTCATACGTATTCTAGATGGAAGTTTGTTTCAGACAATAAAGTACCATTTTTTTGTCAGTTTTTCATGTAGAAAACAAATCCTAGGCTGATTGACTTGTACAATTTATGATTCATCCTTGGTTACTGAAGCTTAGAGCAGAGAATACATTCTAAAAATGCCATGCTATCAGTGGATTGTCAAGTCATTTCTGATTTAGCCCCTGGCTCTAACCAGTCTGTCCTGCTTTCCAAGATAGTAATAAAAAGATAAGCCCTGTGAGTTCGGAAAAAAAAAAAAAAAGCTCATTTGTGCATTTGTGTTCAGATTAGCTATTCTTCCAGCATCTCCTTCTATTTTATCTTACAAAAACTGTCATAGATTTGATCAAAAGCAGAAGAAAAAAAAAAAAGCATAAATATGAAGACAGGTTAACTGCAGAGTTTCTTATTGTGGTAACTCCAGTAGATAAGTCATGTGTACAAAAACATCTTTCCACTCACTAAAATCTAATGTACAGTGTACACTCGATGTATATTACATTATTGATCAGGAGTATTAAATATGACACTGAAATGTCAAATACCTTCACCACAAATATAGGAATTCATTTTTATAAGGCTCCTCATAAATGCTGCTGTGGTTCCTTAAATTTGATCACATTTAGTAAGTCTCATTTTGGCAACCATTGAAATGAGTATGAAAAATATTTTATTGCTAGTAACAGTTTTAAAGGGATATATGAATGTGATCATAATACATACATTGTACACAATATTTTCAACCACTTTCTCTGATATGCCCCTAATGGTAGCCTATAGAGCAATCTGTTTATGAATATATAAATTATATATATTTATATATAAAAATATATATAATTACATATATAATATATATATTAAATATTACATGTTTATATATTATATAAATATGTGTATATATACTTATATATATATTAAATATATATATATACTTATATATATATATTATATATACATATATATATAATATATATACTTATAATATATAATACTTATATATACTTATATATATTAAATATTACATATTTATAAATTATAAATATAAATTTATGAGTTTATATACAAACTCTAATAATGCAATGTCCTTGTATGTATTTAGTACAAAAAAGAGAAGATCGTCAAGCAGTATGAAGTTTTTGCTTGCTCTACTGGCCCAAGAACATTCAGTAGCATTGTTTACCAGTGCTAAGTTTTGGTAGGATGTAGAAATGTAGCTCCTGCCCATGCAGGGCTGACCCTTTTCAAAGAATCCTTTAGGCTGTGCAAATAAGATTATGGGCTAGGGATTAGAATCTGGTGGCAGATGGTAAACACTGCTGTTTCTTCCTCTATGACAAACATTTTTGAAGTGAAAGTAGTAACATTTTAGTAACATTTTTGACCAAATAAATAAAACTAAAATTGAGAAGATAAGCACCTTTGACAATAGGTAAATTAAGAACTTAGTTTAAATTAGCTTTCTACAAGATACAAAGGAGATAACCATTCTTACAGGGTTTTATTTTTTGTTTGTTTTTTGAATATGAGGCTTAGCTGTGAATAGTAGAGATGTTTGTACCACAACTTGTAACAGAAAAGAAAAAAAACCACAACACACAACAACACAGAACCACCACCAACAAAAAAGCAATTGAAATTTCTGTTCCCAAAGAAACCAGGAGTCTGCTGTACATTACAGCATATTTTGTGACCGTCAGTGGTTGGACAATTACATCATATACACAGTTTTTAGTGGAAGTGAGTTGCATAAACTCAGACAAATTTAAATTTTTATTTTTTTTTCCAAAGGACTGAGCCACTCATTGCATTTTTTTATGGAGGATCAAAGTTGTTGATTGAAGCCTATTTCAGTAAGTAAATTTTCAATTTGTAAAAAACTGAAAATTGGCAGTAGAACAAAGTTCTGGACTAGACTGAGTTAAATTAACCTCTATTTGTTGTGGACTAAAAGGCCACAGTTTGGTTTCATGTGCAACATGTTCCAGTGCCTCACCACCCTCATCGTCAGGAATTTCTTCAAAATATCTAATCTAAACTGTTTAAAGCCTCTTTCTGTTTAAAGCCATTATTCCTTGTCCCATTACCATATTCCCTGACAAAGAGTCCCTCCCCAACTTTCATGTAGGCCCCTTTTAGGTATTAGAAGGCCTCAGTAAGGTCTGCCTGGAGCCTTCTCTTCTCTAGGCTGAACATCCCTATCTCCCTCACAGGAGAGGTGCTCCAGCTCTTTGATCATCCTCGTGGTCCTTCTGTGGACTCACCATAGTAGGTCCATGTCCTTGTGATGGGGTCCCCAGAGCTGAATGCAACACTCAAGGAGGCTCTGAGTAGAGAGAAAAATCAACTCCCTCGCCCTGCTGGCCACGCTTCTTTGGATACAGCCCAGGATACGGTTGGCTTTCTGAGCTGCAAGCACACCTTGCCCACTCATGTTGAGCTTCTCATCAACCAGGACCCCCTGGTAGGTCCTTCTCATCAGGGCTGCTCTCAATCCATTCTCCACCCAGCCTGTATTTGCACAGCAAATGGTCTGTCTGTCATATATTGTCCCTAATTATGTAATTTTGGCCAGATATATTTCATTTTTCATCCAGAATACAGGCAAGGAAGAGACCATTGGAAGATGATGAGAATCATACCTTTGCAACTCTGAACCCTCGCATAACAAACTTTTATTTCAGAAAGGTATATTAGATATTGTTTTCATATACACATACATTAAAATGGTATGTAAAGAACAGAGAGCTTCTGTGGGGATGACTGACAGTCACCTGTAGTGTGTCACAGGAAGGCAGCAGGAAGGATTCCAGCACCATCCATCATATTCTGGGTTGCTATAACAATGCACAGTTTGTCAAATATATTTCTGAGTGGTGGGGAGAGAAGATATAATACTATCTCACTTAAAAAAAATAATTATTATTATATAGTGTTTTAACCATTCTTATGAGAGACCTTGCCCCTTTGCTCCACCACCAAAATATGTTCCTTTCATTGTAAAGTAAGAGGGACTTTTACTAAAGGTGGAGCTTTCCAGTATTAGGGAATGTAGTGCACTAAAAATATTCTGAGCATGTTTTTCACAAGGGCTTATGTACTATACAGAGGCTAAATATATTTGGGTGCAAAGGCTGGTACAGTTCTAATCAGTTCAAAATGAAAACACTGCTTTATATGAGACAGCCATTCTCCCTGTTACTGACTTTCTCTATAGAGAAAGAGAGTTTTCTTTACTCCAGTTGAAGAAAAATGTCTGGAGATGAATGAGAAAATGCATAAAGGTGATCATCACGGGAACTGTTAAAAATTTCAGAGAAATGTTTTTGGTACCATGATACTTTAGAACAATATTCTGTCTTGCAGTTATGACATGCTTTAATTTACTTTATTATCATCCACAGTAAATCCTTTAATATTTTAAAAAGTAAATTTTAAAAAGCTGGAAAACAATTAAACAGAGTCAAAGTATTATTTTTATTTATTTATTTATTTATTTAATTCCCATTTTACAGAAGGTTATGAGAGTCTTTCCCTTACAGTAGTTTTTTCTACCAGGCAGTGCTGATCTGTGAAATACAAACTGATGGCAATGTGGTCTTGCTACCAGCAGCTACATTGCATCAAAATAAGTAAAAGTATATTTTTTGACTTCTGTGGAAGTACATTCTTTTGACTTCTGTGACTTCTTGACAGAGTAAAGTCCTGTAGTGGCACAGCATATGTGTTATGCTATTATTATGCAGTATGAAAGGATTTGAAATTAGTAGTCATATGCAAATGATAGGTCCATGTATGTAATTAAAGATGAATTCTCAGCACCATCTGTGGTGGGCTGTCAGCTTGGTGACTAGGTAGATGAATCTATCGGTATAAAATATTTTCACTTAAAGCAGAGTACTGATGTATTTTAAATCACGAAGATAAAACCATGAAGCAATCAAATAACTCTTTCTTTGCCTTTGGCTTCTAGTAATAATTCAAAACATTGACCAAATCATCAGCTATGATCACATTTCCTTTAAAACAAATAAATGCTACTTAACACACTTGTAATATATTTACTTTGAAACAGGTACATATTATGTATATATATGTACATATATGTATATATACATATATATAAAAATGTAGTAGATTTACACGTGCAATTTCACACCGAAAAGACCACAGGAAATCTGAAAGTTTTTGTTTCCTACCACTGCTACACTGCTACATTAATGCTTCAAGGTGTTGCTCTAAATCTATGCACAGATGCCTTGTCATTAGAACTAGAATATTTTAAAAATAGCATCTGAGAAGTGTTTTTTTTTTTTCTTTTTTAACAGACAAGTTAGGCTTTTGCAACAGATACAGACAATATGTGATGCTGGCTGTTTTTGCAAACCATCTTAGAGGCAGATGTTAATAATGCAAACCTCAGAGTGCATATGTCTGCTTAGTAACTTCAGGCTGGATTTAGAAGGAGTGATGTTAGAGAAAGGAAGGTCAAGTTTTTTAATTAACAAAACGTAAGACATCCAGATTATCAGGGTCATCACTGATAATATAAACCAGAGTAAGTCCAGAATCAGGTCCCTCTGTGTGTGTGTGTGTGTGTGTGTGTGTGTGTGTGTGTGTGTGTGTGTGTGTATGTGTTTGGGGGGGGTGGGGTGGTGAAGTTTAGCAGTTAAATGATATGCAAATAAATGGCTTAGATGTATTGTAGAGTATTGAGCACAAAGTTTCTATTTTATACTGTAGCTTAGAAGCTATAGGGGATTCCAGATCTCTGTGTTTGGATTACAACTTTAATTTCCTCATTTTCTATTATTTTGACTTAAAATGTTTTGAAGTGATACTAAAACAAAATAAAACTCTTTGACCAGTACCACAATAAGGCTTTTTTCACATACTAGAAATGATTTTAATCCAGATCAGATATTAACTTCCAGATGAATCTCAAAGAACTGTATATATCATATGTAAGATTGTTGCTGTGCCAGGCTGTTACAGCATATTTTCCAGTGTAAATCTATTCTAGTATTTTAATTCAGCTCAAGAATGTTTTTCAAGCTAATTTACCAGTCATACCTATTTATTGTGCTGTTCACACATGTACTGTTCATGTTTCAGATAAATCTTGGAGACCCAAGTTGCATTCCTGTTAGATAAACAGTATGTGTATGTGTACTTTGTGTGTGTACTTCAGGAATACATGTAATGTGGTAACGCTAATGGCCACTCAGTCCTTGGAATCACAGCATAGCTAGTCTGAAAATAAGTCTCCTGAAACGTGTAGTATGTCCTCTCTACCAGTCCTGACCAGTGGATCTTCTGTTATTGTACTGCACTACCTGATTATGGAGACATTGCTGGAGACAGCCTGCACAGCTTTCTCTTTTAGATGCACTCTTGTATAGCTATGATCTCAGAACTTCTTTCTGCAGTATGTTTTCTAAGCAATGAATTACATGTTTAATCAGTGTTGGTTATGTTCTCTAAAGAGGAGTGGGAACCCATTACGATGCACAGAATGGAGATATAGTTCTGGAGTCTGGACTGCAGCCTACACCTTGGGAACATTTTTGTTTCTAAGTTTAAGTATTTTTGCAACTTTTGAAATTTCATTCCTAGATGAAAAATATGATTCTAATGTAATCAAGTGGCTGTTGGCACTCTGGGGATTATGCAAATGTTAAAGTTTAGTAATGTTTGATTCTGCATTGTGTTTTAGGAAAGAAACACTTGTGTGGACTGAACTGAGATTAAGGATATCTAGGCTCCACTTTTATTTATTGAGACTTGGAAACATTTCATTTTTGTGTATCAAACAGTAAATGAAGACAGTGATAAATCACTTCTAAAAGAGTTTTGAGAGCTATCACTATAGAAGTAAACAGTGGTTTCTTTATCTTCCTCTCTCCCTTGCTCCCTCCCTCAGCCTCCCCATAGAATATTTACCTTTCAGATTTTTTCCTTTGACATACACTCAATATACACAAGTGCTTCATTCACCTGAATGGACAGCAATGAAAGTTTAGGTGAACAGTCCTGTGACTTAGGCTTCTGAGCCTTCACATGAGAGCTCAAGAGTAAATAGACTAGTGATCTACGACTTTCTCTCTTAGTCTCTTCTATTTCTGAAAGGGGACTCAATGCATTTTTAATGTCCTCTAACTAGTGTTTTTTTTCTCTGCTCTTTGTGCTCCACGTCTATTCCATTTTCTTCAGGGTATTCTAATATTTCACGTGTGAACGGAATTAAATAATCTGCCTTGTAACCTAGAGCTTGGATGACAAAATAGTTTTAATGACTTCTATTTGGATTACATCATAAAAATTAGTAATCTTTTATTACTGTAGATTCATGTTGTTTTAGAAATGCATCTCAGGCCACAGACTGTCTTTAGAGCTAGTCCACAGCACGAAGGAAGATGCCATGCCTCTGCTAAAGTGGTCTTGCAAGTTCTTAGCTCTATACTGGTAACTGAAGTTTTCTCTGAGCTTTAAGTGCTCATTGATATGATCATACTGAGGCTAAATTGTAGACTGATGATTTTGTACTGTGAACAAGTGAAAATGGCATTTTGTTACTTGAAAAAGGTTGCTTAGGAAGAAGTCTTGAAATTTGAAGTTTTAAGTATGATCATTTATTTTCTTCTCCTATTTAATGCAGTCTTTATCCCCACCATTTCTTTTCTGAGATTTTCCAACATACAGCTCTATGGGTTCAATTTTTGAGGCTACTTATTCTGAAAATAACTGATGATAAACTGGGAATGAAAAATTTCTGGTAGAAATGGTAAAGGGGTCAGTGTTATCAGTTGTGGAGGTAGGACTTACGTGCCATAGAAAAGAGGCTTCCTTATTGCCACAGGTATGATCTACCTTTTAAATTAATGTAGAATAATATGGACTATTCTAAGAATTTTGGATGACTTACATGGACTGAAATTGGTGTTTACATATTGCACAGGACAAAAAAGTGTCAAGAAAATACAGAGCATTTTATTATTGTCATAGGACTTTTTAGATTAACTTTATCTGACACTTTTACCTGACCTTCCAAAGAAAAGCCATGACAAACTAGACATTTTTACTTTTTTTTTTTTTTTTCATTTTATTTTATAACTTCTTTGCTGTAGGTACTTGTAGGTACTTATATAAGGTGCTTATATAAGGGAAAAAAACTGGCAATTTTCCCACCCTGGTTATTTTTGCACTATATGCTTGGTGACAATGAAGGCAAATTTATTTGAGCTGCCATATAACATGAAAATTTAAACTTTACTTTATCCAAGTCTCACAGTTCAGATATGGTCAGCACAATGTTAAAACTTTTAGAAGTTTTCCTAATGTAGGTCTTTGGTACTTTTCAAAGTGGCAACATTTTAAACATATGTTGAAAGGTTAAAGGTAGTATATAAAATTAAAGTAAGGCAAGTGATATGTATGTTTGATAACAATAAAAATCTGGGGCAGTTCATGTGAACTGATTATAATTAATCCTGACTAAAGGGTATGAAGCCAAAATGAAGAGCCTGGATTCATTTCAACAGCCCTTCCACATTAGATCAAGTGGCCCCATGGATGCATAGGGAACTGAAGCAGCTTGCTGATCCAATGGGCAGCTAAGCCAATGAAGAAAAATAGCTGTTAGCCTATCATGAGACTTGTAGAAGTGTAACGAGAAAGTACCCCCCCCATATATTTATTGTACACTGAGATGTCATTAAAAACATGGTTTTCCTTTTAGCTTATCAGGAGCACGGGTTTTTTTTTCGTTGTGCTCTCTGGATTTCATTTTTCTGGACTTTGTATTATTTTTACTAGCTGATGGCTTCGGTGGCTTACGTGCTGTGACGTAGTAGCTAATTTTATATTGAAATAGATTCTTCATCAAGATGGTCTAAATTTTCCAAAAATTGCACTTGCCCTCCATAGGTAAATTTCAATATCCATGTTTCTCAAATCAGCAGAAAAAAAAAACAACAAACAAAAGCAACAGACAAACAAACAAAACTTCTTTTCTGTAGTTTAATGTTTTGCTTGCTTTTCATGAAAAAGGAAACATTCTTCTTACCCTCAGTTCCATGATTTTCTTACATTATTACTGCCAGAGTTCTGAGCCTTTTCAAGTTCCATGTGGTGAAAAGTCATCACTAAGGAGAGCTGAAGTCAAAAAGGCTCTTTCCTGACTTATTTGAAAAAGTAATTGGCACAGGAAACATTTCTAATCAAATCAGAAACAGACCTTCGATTGTACTCTACATCTGTGAAATAGGAAAAAAAGGAAAAAGAAGGGGAAGGAGAGGGGAAGATAGTTGCCCTTCCTCTCTTTTTAAGCCAGATTTTCAAAGAATAATATAAAATTACAATTGAAGGTTTGTTTTTTTTTTTTTTTTTTTTCTTTCACGTGCAGTCTATAAACTGCAGTTTTACAGGCCTACTTAAAATTTGTTCCATAAAAATCAGTCCTTTGCTTTGCATTTTGGGAGCTTAATCTTCTCAGGCTATTGAAGGCTGATCAAATGCTGCATGTGTTTTTCTTTCTCTAGTACAATTTGTTTATTGAGGTTTGACTTTCAGTCAAAGAAATATATATTTTCTTTTAGCAGTTTGGCAGTTGTAGCATGGAACTCTGTTCAGGTTAATTTACTCTATAAAGATTAGCTCCTGTGAGGATGTATGGTACCTGGCCCTTCTGCCTCATAATATAGCATATTTAAGGCCGGTTTGGGTGTTTCTGACTATTCTAAGGTCTGTAGTGTTCACATGTATTTTTCAGTATGTGTTTTTAGATGTTAAATGTGTCTTAAGTATGATCACTTGTGGAAATGAATAAACTTCGAAGCAACTACTTAACCTAGTCCTGTTCCCTCTCATGCTACCCTGAAGGTAAATTAACCACTTTTCTATGGAATCAGGTTCTATCCTATATGATAATACATAGTAAATCTTACACTGCAAAATGTGTCTTTTGTTCTTGTTTCCTCTTACTCAAATTTTATTATTATTACTATTTTTTAATTTGACAGTAAATTAATTTCTTCAAGTTGACTCTGTTTCACCTGTGAAGGTAATTGGTAAGTGATTTCCCTGAGTTTATTTATCTTGAAGCAGCTTTCTTTTTCATATTATTCCAATTTTCTCCCTGTGTCCTGTGGAGGGGTGAACAAGCAAGTAGGTGTGACTTTGGCTGCTAGCCAGGGCCATCCAATCACAATAACCATGTATACTCGGCCTTACAGATCTGATCAGGAATTTACTATGTTGTTGCGGTTTAACCCCAGCAGGCAGCACAGCACCACACAGATGCTCTCACTTTCCCCGAGTGCGATATTGGAGGGAATTGGAAAGGTAAAAGAATAAGAACTTGTGGGCTGAGATAAAGACAGTTTACTAGGTAAAACAAAAGCTGTGCATGCAAGCAAAGCAAAACAATGAATTCATTCACGGGAAGGTCTATGCTACACTGGGCCTGATGGCACCGGATGGGATGCGCCTCTCTCGGAGAGGGGTAAGGATCTTTGGTCAGGAGTTGGCAGGGCTGATAGATAGGGCTTTAAACTAGAGTCGAAGGGGGAAGGGGCTAAAACCAGGCACGCCGGTGAAGACCTAAGGGATGGTACGCTAGAATCAGAAGGGCTGTGTGCCAGTGAGGTCCTTCGGTCAGATCCACAAGGTGCTGAGTGTAAGGAGACGCACCTGAAGTGCTTCTACACGAACGCACGCAGTATGAGGAATAAAATGGATGAGCTAGAAGTCCTGGCCCAGTCCCGCAACTACGACATCATCGGCATAAGCGAAACCTGGTGGGATGAGTCCTGTGACTGGGGTGTTGCAACAGATGGTTACAGGCTCTTCAGGAGGGACAGGCAGGGTAGGCGAGGTGGTGGGGTGGCGATGTATGTGAAGCAGGGCCTGGACTGTGTGGAACTTCAGGTCAGCAATGGCAAAGTTGAGAGCCTCTGCGTAAGGATCAAGGGACGAACTAATAAAGGGGATGTCGTTGTGGGAGTCTATTACAGACCGCCTGGCCAGGACGATAGCGCCGATAAATTATTCTTTACAGAACTAAGAGAGGCCTCAAGATTAACTCCCCTTGTCCTTATGGGGGACTTCAACTTGCCAGACGTTAACTGGGAGTGCCACACGACTGACACGAGCAAGTCCAGGAGGTTCATGAAGCACCTAGATGATAACTTCTTGGTGCAGGTGCTAACGGAGCCAACTAGGAAAGGTGCCCTCCTAGACCTGTTGCTAGAAAACAGAGAGGGTCTGGTGGGAGATGTGGTGATTGGTGGCCGCCTTGGTCATAGCGACCATGAAGTGGTTGAGTTCAAAATTTACGGTGACAGAAGGAAAAGGGCCACCAAAACCTCATCCCTAGATATGGGGAAAGCGGACTTCAGGCTGCTCAGGGAACTAGTCAGCAAAGTCCCCTGGGAAACTGCTCTTGAAGGCCTCGATGTCCACCAGTGCTGGCCATTCTTTAAGCGATGCCTCCTAGAAGCACAAGATCAGGCAATTCCTAAATATCGCAAGTCAGGCAGGCGGGGCAGGAGGCCGGCGTGGCTGACCAGGAACATTCTAATGGAGATTAGGCGGAAACAGAGAGTGTTTTGCTACTGGAAGGAGGGCCAGGTGTCATGGAAAGAATACAGGGATGCTGTTCGTGCTTGTAGGGAGAAAGTTCGTGTGGCCAAAGCACACCTAGAGTTGAAGCTGGCTGTGTCTGTGAGAGAAAATAAAAAGGGTTTTTTTAGATATGTGAATGGAAAAAGGAGAACTAAAGAATACATAGGGCCACTCCTTGATAGGGAAGGTCTCCTCACAGACAATGACATAGGCAAAGCAGAGACGCTTAACGCCTTCTTTGCCTCTGTCTTCAATGCCGATGATGGGCTTCGGGACCCAGGGTGCCCTGAGCTGGAGGACCGGGACGGTGGGGATGACAAACTCCCAACCGACCCTGAACGTGTGTGGGATTTGCTACTCCACCTGGATCCCTACAAGTCCATGGGTCCAGATGGGATTCATCCGCGGGTGCTGAAAGAGCTGGCGGACGTCATCGCGGAACCTCTCTCAATTATTTTTCAACGATCCTGGGAATTTGGAGAGGTCCCGGTAGACTGGAAGCTGGCAAATGTTGTGCCAATTTTCAAGAAGGGTCAGAAAGAAGACCCTAGCAATTACAGGCCTGTCAGTCTCACGTCAGTGCCTGGTAAAATCATGGAGAAGATGGTTCTCGAACTTACTGAGGCGCACCTGGGGGACAAAGCAGTCATTGGTCCCAGCCAGCATGGGTTTGTGAAGGGTAGGTCCTGCCTAACTAACCTGATTTCCTTTTATGATAAGATCACCCATATGGTGGACCAAGGGAAACCAGCTGATGTGATTTTTTTTTGGACTTCAGCAAGGCTTTTGACACAGTTTCCCATAGGATCCTACTGGACAAAATGTCCACCATACAGCTAAATAAAAACATCATACAATGGGTGAGCAATTGGCTAATGGGCAGGGCCCAAAGGGTTATGGTAAATGGGGCTGTGTCAGGCTGGCGGGCGGTCACCAGTGGGGTCCCTCAAGGCTCCATTTTAGGGCCGGTACTTTTCAATATTTTTATAAACGATCTGGATGTAGGAATAGAAGGTATTTTGAGCAAGTTTGCTGATGACACCAAACTTGGAGGAGTTGTGGACTCGAATGAGGGTGGAAAGGCCTTGCAGAGGGATCTGGATAGGTTGGAGAGCTGGGCGATCACCAACCGCATGAAGTTTAATAAGAGCAAGTGCCGGGTCCTGCACCTGGGACGGGGAAACCCTGGCTGCACGTACAGACTGGGCGATGAGATGCTGGAGAGCAGCCTAGAAGAGAGGGATCTGGGGGTCGTGGTAGACAGCGAGTTGAATATGAGCCAGCAGTGTGCCCTGGCAGCCAGGAGGGCCAACCGTGTCCTGGGGTGCATCAAGCACGGCATCGCTAGTAGGTCAAGGGAGGTGATTGTCCCGCTCTACTCTGCGCTGGTGCGGCCTCACCTCGAGTACTGTGTGCAGTTCTGGGCACCACAGTATAGAAAGGACATGAAACTGTTGGAGAGTGTCCAGAGGAGGGCTACGAAGATGGTGAAAGGCCTGGAGGGGAAGACGTACGAAGAACGGCTGAGGTCACTGGGCCTGTTCAGCCTGGAGAAGAGGAGGCTGAGGGGAGACCTCATCACAGTCTACAACTTCCTCGTAAGTGGGTGTCGAGAGGCAGGAGACCTTTTCTCCATTAACACCAGTGACAGGACCCGCGGGAACGGGGTTAAGCTGAGGCAGGGGAAATTTAGGCTTGACATCAGGAGGGGGTTCTTCACAGAGAGGGTGGTTGCACACTGGAACAGGCTCCCCAGGGAAGTGGTCACTGCACCGAGCCTGTCTGAATTTAAGAAGAGATTGGACTGTGCACTTAGTCACATGGTCTGAACTTTTGGGTAGACCTGTGCAGTGTCAAGAGTTGGACTTGATGATCCTTAAGGGTCCCTTCCAACTCAGGATATTCTATGATTCTATGATTCTATGATTCTCTGCTTCCCATCGGTAGGCAGGTGTTCAGCCATTTCCAGGAAAGCAGAGCTCATCACACATAACAGTTTTTTGGGAAGACAAACGCCATCACTCAGTGTTCTCTCCTTCTTTCCCCCAGCTTTCCTTTTCCCCCAAAGGGCTTGTCTGATACCACACTATTGAGGTGAGTAATCATCATCAGAGGAATCATTTCTTTATTGCCAGTCCTTGTGCCTCATTCTCTTTCCCCTTCTAGGGCCCTGCCAACTTGTTTCCCGACCAGCTTGGGTAACACCTCAGTTATTCTTTCCAGACAAGAACAACGTGGAAAGCTAGAATGTAGGTGTAGCATTGTAGTGACAGTATTGATGTGTGCTCTTTGTCTTAACTGATGCCATGAAAACAATGAAGCTAAGAAGAAAAGAAAAGAAAAAAGTTAAAAAAAAAAAAAAAGTGAGAGAGAGAGAGAGAGAGGGGAATGTGGGACTAATTAAATGCTCTTTTGGAAGATGCTATGAATAAAAGGTTTCTGAGCATTTCAGCCACTGATTTACTTTCGCTGTGGGGAAACCTTTCATCATCTCCTACTCACCCTACTCATACAGATATAAAATTAAATCACACCATCTGCTCCACATTTGAAAGAAAACATGTACACACTTACCATTTTGGAGTAGGTTTGCCTGGATTCAGCTTGCTGTAATTGGTTCAGAGGATCAGAATTCAAAGCATGTATTAGTCACCATGCACAGCAAAGATGGACTTGGCTGAAATCTAGGATTACTGATGTTTCCTTTCCACTCACCCTCACTTTATCTGCTGAATACAAAAAATTGCCATTAATGTGTAAAACTATCTTTGAGATGATTGTGGACTTCAGATTTATCAAAGAGTCATTTTTGAAATTGATTCACTGTGAAGAGTGAAAATGCTGCCAGCAGTGTTTAATAGATAACTTATTTGTTTGATCGAATCCGAAAACGTACTCAATTTTAAACTAAGTGGGATTCTTCCTGGATGAGACTATGAAGAATATAATATTTATGCACACAACATACTGGCAATAGTGTAGAAAAATTTACAAGCAGTTTGGCAAGAAAGACTTACTATTTCTTTACAAAAATTCTACTATCAAAATTCATAGCTAGTGAAATCTATCTCTACAGTGGACAATTTTTTTTGCTTTTATCAACACTTTGTCAAGTTCCATTTTTTTTTCTTTTGGTTAGTTCCTGTTGGTTCCTGAGAAATGTGGGGTTACTGTTTTTCCGAAGCAAAGGAATGTGCATACACTTATATTTTGATTTGGGGGAAATTGGTGCATATGACTTTACAATTTGCTTCTGAAAATCTTCATGAGGAATATTTAACAGAGAAAATGATAACATTTAAGATCAGAATATGTGAAAAAAAATCATTATATGAATTGAATTTTAGAAAAAGGAGAAATTAATTTTTTTTTTTTTTTTTTGGGGGGGGGGAAACATGAGGTGGGTTTTGTGTTGATTTGGTAACCTCAGTTTCTTTCCTTTCTTGTCTCTTTCTGCTAGACTTGTTCTAAACTTATATCCAAGTATAATGTAGAATTTTGTAGTGGTTTTATTTCAAATGAAAATGTTCTTGCTTGCTATTGATATATTCCCTTGCGGAGAAAAAAAAAAAAAAAAGAAAGAAAAAAAAGAAAAAAGACAATTAAAACAAAATTGTTTTGATTGTATTAAAAATTTCATATTGCTGAAGTGACCCTTTTTGGAGATTTCACCGAGCATTAGATCAGGTTAAAGCTGAGTGGATAATTCAAATCATTCAGAATTTAAACCTACATTTTGTTCCCTGTGTTATGAGTTTTTGGTGGCCCACAAGAACATAAAACAACTGTGTTTCACTGAAAGTTCAAAGAAATTAGTGCAAAATTTCCTATACTATTTTGAGTTTACTTGTCTTTCTGCAGATTTCTTACCAACCATAAACATCTGAAAAACCTCCAAATACATCTTCCTTATTTTACATGTTATATTAAATATTAGCTGTCATTACTACTGCTGAAATTATTTCAGTTAGTATAGCAAATATCTATGAAGAATGCAGTGTCAGTAGTAATGCAGTTCTGAGAGATGAGAGAAACAAAAGTAGTTATTTGCAAAAATTAAACATATACATTATTTCTCTGGTATAGTTATGTGTTCCCAATTAGTAGTACATTTTTCATGAAACAAAATTATATTTTTTTCCCCAAGTGTTTAATTATCTCATATGTATAGAACTCTTTGAATGAAGGAAACACCAAGCAGATTCAGAGAAAGAAAAAAAAAGTGCTGGCTAATATATTTTGATTGTAGACTATGTACAAACAGGTATGCATTTATTTTAAAATTTCAGCTATCTTTAACATCATACCTTATGGATACTGAAATTCAGACTGAGGAATATTAAATCAAAAGCAGACATAAAATAGTCCCTTTAAATTCTCCTAATTCAGATGCAAACTATTTTTTTTTTTTGGTTATTTTTTTTGCCTTTTTTTTTTTTTTTCCTATTGATGAAACGGCAAATATTTATTTATCCAGCTACCTCAATATTCTCCACCATTGTTATTCGCAATGATCCCTGCAGTGAGAAGTGGTCAGTGACCCTAGTGCAGGGTGAACTACAGCAGTCTCACAGAGTTGCCTGTTATTCATCATTGTCATTGAACAACTGTGACAGCACAGTGACATTTTGTTAAAAGCTCACATTTTTCCCAGTGGGTTATCATACAGGTGGAATAAAATCTTTTCTTAAAGACCAACCACATCTTTTCTCCATCTGAAAGGTCACTTTTATTTGTTCTTGCTTATTTTTCTGAAAGATAAAGTTAAAAAATGAAGAGGAAATCCCAGCACTACCAAATGGTAGTATTTCTGTGTAAATGTCTCCTTCTAAGCACTCTAACTTGCTCTTGAACCAACTTGGAACCAGATTTATTTTATTTTGCTTCTTTGTTAGGTGGTTTCAGCTGCTGATTGTCTGAGTATGTGAGATGAACTTTGCTTCTACTTGTTTTCTGTGCTATTTATATATACATGTATACACACATTATATACATACATAATCTGCTAGCAACATTTTTGAATGTTGCTAGTACTGATTTTTTTTAAATTGTTTAACAGTTGGTGGAGTTGCTTTTACATCTCTGAAATTGTGAAGTTGAGTTGTAATCTTTCCTCCTTTTGGATTTGTATGAGCAGCTAATTTTTTTGGACAGAGCACTGAGAAGTTATTTTCAAGTCTCTTCAGGTGAATTCCTTTCCCACATATACACACCTTTCAAGTGAAGCTGAGATTAAGTATATTTTGTAATAAGATGAAGCCTATTTCCTGCACTGCAGTTTGGGTTCATTGTGTCTCCGTCAGTGTGCACATCCTAGAAGAGGCTGGATCTCCTTCCTGTTCCCTCCCATGCTGATCAGAGGGGGTATAATGATTACATTCAACCTGCTTGCTGTACTTCTGCTAATGCAGCCCAGGATACTATTGGCCTTCCTTTTCACCAGAGTACTGATTCAAAGATCGAAGCCGTAATTCCTTTAAGTGGTATATTCTTTATTGCAGCGCTGGATGCACGGGGGATCTCTCCACCTATCGTGCATACCTAAAGCGGAAAGCAGTCTTGAATTTATACAATCAATCTATCAATATTCTACAAGCACCTATACATATGCATTACCTATCCCCGCCTTCCCTCGCTTCTCATGCTAATTAGCCTTTTGGCACCTTGCGCCTGCGTAGAGCCTTCCAAGAATTGTGTGCAGGGGTCTTTGGGACGTGGGCAGGGGTCTCTGGGAGGAAGACCCCGAGTCTTCCTCACAGTGTACTTTTCACCTTTGGTCATGAATCTGCTGAATTGGCATGTTTCTTAATTGCGAGAGCTGGTTGTTGCCAATTCTTCCGTTTGTTGTATCTTTATAATGAATTCCAATGTCCAGTTTTGAGATTTATAGTCCTTACGTTTGTTTCTCTGTCCGTCTGCCGCTTCCTTATCATGAGTTTCAGTGTCTTGTTTCGAGATACACAGTCCATGTCTGGGGATTGTCCTTGCCTCCCCAATGCCTCCCCAATACCTCCTTAATCAGTACACTGCTGATTCACATTCAATTTTTTGTTAACCAACACTCCCAAACAATCTTCTGTAAAGCTGCTTTGTAGCTGATTGGCCTCCTGATCCTCCATGAGCTCCTTTCCACAGACTGCAGCTCTGGCCTGGGGCCTGCTCCTGCAGGGGCTCTCCATGGGCCGCAGCCTCCTCCAGGCCACAACCACCTGCTCCACCGGGGGCTCCTCCATGGGCTGCAGTGTGGACATCTGCTCCATGTGGGACCCATGGGCTGCACGGGGACAGCCTGCTCCACCAACCAGGGGCCTCTCCACAGGCTGCAGGGGAACTGCTGCTGTGTGCCTGGAGCTCCTTCTGCCCTTCTACACTGACCTGGGGGGCTGCTGGGCTGGTTCTCACTCCTCTCTCACAGCTGCTGTTGTGCAGCAGGTTTTTTTGTTTGTTTGCTTGTTTTTGTTTTTCCCCTTTCTTCAATCTGCTCTCCCAAAGACCCAGACAGCGTCACTCACTGGCTTGGCTCTGGCCAGTGGCCGGTCCCTTTTGGAGCCCGCTGGAGCTGGCTCTGATTTGACATGGGGCAGCTGCTGGGCTCTGCTCACAGAGGCTACCCCTTCAGCCCCTCTGCTACCAAAACCTTGCCGTGTAAACACAATATATCTGATGCTCTTGTTGGTGACTTTGCAGTATATAGTTGAGAAACAAGCCATCAGAATTTAAAATTTTTCTTTAAATAGAAAGATTCTCTTGCAGAATCTCTCTGTTAGCAGAGATGATTAACTGGTGGTGATGTAAAATAAGCAATATGCAGAATGTGTCACAAAGTCATTTAAGTAGGGGATACACGTAGTTAATTCTTAAATCTAAAATCAGTTGTTTTTTGTTTTGAAGGAAAAGGCTTCCTAATGCTGTGTTGAGTGCTGTGACAGAGCAAATTAAAAGAAGTTAGTGTATTTCTCATGACTGCTATGAAAAGGAACACTTGTGTGTGTTGTCATTTCTTCCAGGTTCACCCCAGATTTTCATTAGCTTGGCAGCTGTCCTAGTGAAAGGAAGTCTGTTTTAATAGGTATTTGAAAGGCAATCAGGCACAGAGACTTCTCAGTAAAACACTGTTGTTCTAGTACTGCTGAGTTTTGGGGTTGACATGCAAAACCTGAAAATTCACTCCTTGGTGAACTAGTAATTTGACAATTTAGATTCTAGGGAGATTCAGCACTCAATGTGAAGCACTAATGCAGCTTTCAGGAACAGAAATTCTGAACATAGAATTGGTTATCCTTGAAACAGAAAACATTTTAAATCTCTTCTGTGGACAGGAGTTGCTTCTGTGTTATTTCACATAACCCATTAAAAATTTCATGCCTGGAGAAAACACATAGTGCTATGTTATTTCTCTGATATAGTTCTTTGGAATAGGTTTGCCACCATTTTATGAAGCTGCCTACAGAATTTTTAATAAAAGATCTCAAAGGCAAATCAGTATGTTAACCTGCGTAGAAGTCTGCAGTGAGTCATTAGTCAAGTAGCTGATTATATATTGTGTGGAAAACAGAATATTAACTGGCTTGCAGCTGCATGTATTGTTAGAAACAAAGCATAAAATGACAGAAAAACACAAGTATTGTGTGTGGCAAGATGCTCCTTTCCTCAGGTATGGCATGGGACAATAAGACAACAAAACATTTATGCGACCTGCTTGCATAACCATTTTATGCAAATAAAACTGTGATTTATCATACTGTGGTCCTTAAAGATATCAATGGTTCATAGGTGATACACAGCTGTGCTGAGCCACTCAGTCATTTTTAGTGGTTTAGATTAGATATTAGAAAGAAATTATGTACTGTGAGGGTGACGAGACACTGGACCATGTTGCCCAGAGAAGCTGTGGATGCCCAATCCCTAGAGGTATTTAAGGCCAGGCTGGCTGGGGTTTGGGCAGTGTGGTGTAGTGGAAGGTGTCCCTGCCCATGGCAGGGGTTGTTGGAACTTAAGGTTCTCTTCCAACCCAAGCTATCCTATGATATACTGTTCTATGATTCTGTTTTTAATCAGGGAACAGACTTTTAGACTTTTAAGAACTGTACTTTCTTTCATAGCTCAAGCATATGTGGTTCTCACTGGCAGGATGACTCTTATTATTGCTTTGGTTCCATAGAAGGGCAGTCTTACCACAAGAGAAGATTTTTCTTTTTCCTCATTTTCATTCGTATTTTATGTATTACAGCCTGACAGGTTGACCTTTTAAGGTTGCGTGCTGTGAAATGTTACTACTAAGGAGAGTTTATATCAAAACAGGATCTTTTCTAGTCCTTATTAAAAATATTGAAAAATTTCTAATTAAGCTACAGAACTGTGTATTATTAGAAACTTGCACATAAAAAAAAGGATACTATTTCCCTTCATGTACCTAGAAAGACAGATAGTGCCAACTGAATTTCTGAAATTGTATGTAGAGTTCATCAGTGGTCACCACAAATGGTATTCAGTTTTGAAAAACATTAGTTTTGTTAGAAATAATTGTTTTGCTTTAGTATTATAACCTTATATACCAAATTGGGAAAATCAGTATGCCTTTGCACATCTGCATTTGTTTTTATATTAACAGTGGGGTTGAGTTTCCTGCCTTTTTAGCCCAACTGCTTCAAATATCAGTTTTATATACTTGCTGACTTTTTATTTCTATTTTTTCTTAAATGGTCTGCTTTCTGAACATAACTTTATAGATTTGTGAACTTTGAATATATATATATATATATTTAATCTGTCTTCATCAGATTAACTGCTGTGAAAGGATGAGGAAGTTTTTTGAATAATAAGATGTAAAATAAGATAAAAGGGAATGTATAGAGACTGGTTACAGGCAAAAATATTTTTGAACTATATTTTTCAATATAGTTATTATTCTAAATACTCAACACTGTTCTTACTGTTCTTACACCCTAATAAGGTGAGGAAAACCTCTTGTTATTTTCAGTTAAGAGATAAGACTTATTAAGTTTTGTTTTCCATGAAACCTATATAAAAAGCTTGGAGGACTTGGATCACTTGGTCCAAGTGGTTAAGCTTGGACAACTAAACCCAAGACAGGCAAAAATCCAGTATACCTTCTGTTATGATATTCTTCTAGAGAAAGGTATTCTGTTTTAAAAATGATAAGAAACTAACCATACATGCAAAAAGCTCTAGGAGGAAGCTAACTGTTAAAGGAAAAAAAAAAAAGAAGTCTTTACAGAAAATTCTTTGTGCTTTTAAGCCTTACCTGTTGGTTTATATATAAATTCCAATGATTCTCTGAAAGAACTGTCTGTTACAGTGTTTAAAAGTATCCAATAATTTTTAAAGTATATTTTTCTTTCAGTTATTACCCTAGTACATACTATAGTTTTTATTCTGTCCATTTGATGTCCCTAAGATACTAGAATTAAAACTGAATTGATCAGTGGATACATTCAATTTAGACTTCCTAGCACAAATTAGAAAATTCTTTTACCAGGTCCTTTATATTTCTTGTTGTGTTTTCAACTTCTACATTTAAAATGTTCTAAGACTAAAGCTTCTCTCTCAGAGTTTAATATTCAAAATGAAATACATTTTTGTTCTTGAGTTAGGTCAAAACTTTTAAGCAGCTTCACTAATAATATGAGGGCAGTTTTTTCTCTGCTCATTTGCCTATCTTGTATGGATCTATTTGGACTGGCAGATTTATTGGCAGTAATTTTTATTTGTAATCATCTCAAAAAACATTGCATGCTTATCTCAGCCATATTTTTTAGCATCTGACCAGTTGTATTTCATAAATAACAGCTGCAGAGACATTGCATCATTTTTCTTTAACTGAAGCTGTATGTATTTATCATTACAATTTAATTTGGATCTCTATGACAGTTAGCTTTGTAGCTGTCTTGAGTACATAACAGGACAGAGAAGACAAAATGCGGTTTAAATAGCATGTCAGTGATTACAGTCTGGCAAGAAACTGAGTAGAGCACATCTGCATTCTTCCCACAACTTGTTTGATACTATTTTCAGGGGGCACTGAAGTCAGTCTTCCTTCTTCCCACTTGGTCCCAGTCTGCTTGCAATCATGCAGTCTGCTTTTTCGCAGGGCGTGGTAGGTGAAATGATGCTGCACAGTAGTGGAAACTGGAAACCTTGAACTTCTATCCAGCTTTAGGAAAGCATCTTCTAATGCCCATTTCCCCATAATTTATTGGGGGATGGACTCTCTTATGCAAAAAGTGTTTTTATAGAAAATCTAGCTGACACTGGGGAAAGAACATAATATATTAATTTGACAGTTAAACTGTCTTTCTTACTTTCCAGCTCCAAATCAAAGATTGGTGGCAGGTATGATGAGGAAAAAGAAGAGCATGTAAGTCATTTTCTAGTCCTGGAGTTAACAGTATATAATAAGATCTTTTGGGGAACAAGTGAGTAACCACCGAAGTTAAGAGGATAACTAAGGGAAGGATTAGCATTGGATTTGGCCTTTCTTCCTACGTAGCCAGTTTTTTATTGGGATAAACTGATACGGCCACACTACAGAAACCATAATTTAAGTCATGTACAATCATCATCACATTCTGAGATGTATTTTTTTTTGTAAGCTAATGTTTATAGCCTCTTGAAAATGAGCATGATGAGTGACCAGAATTCAGTGTTTCAGTCCAATTACTTGGCCTCATACGAAACTTTCTTTTCTAGTCTCTAAACGGTTCACACCCTTCTATCACATCTGCAAGAAACTTTATTTTGCTCATGCAGCAGGAGATGCAGACTTGCCTCTGTCAAACCAAGTGACTAACAAACTTTCTTTCAGATACTGAACTCAGGGATTCTCTAGTCAAGTAAGAAAATGTCAAATGCTTTCAAATGCTTTCAGGATTTGAAGTCATCTTAGCTAGATTATAATTATCTAAGCACTCTTTCAATACAAGCCACAACTCTATTACACCTTATAACCATTTCATGAAGCTTTTCAAAATGAAACACAAAAAAAAATAAATTAAAAATAATAAACAACAGAAATCTTATAATGATAAAAGTCTGATCTTCCACTGACGTCTGGCAGAATTTATTTATTTATTTATTTATTTATTTATTTACAGAATCTTTTTGAAAGTAGATGGACAACCTGAATTGATTTCATTGGTATTCATGAAGTCTGTCCCTTCCAGTGGAGGTAGAATATGGCTTAAGCTGCATTTCTTTTAATACTTAAGAAAATACTTAAGTGTCACTTAAGATACAACAGTTTTTCTTAATGAACAAAGATTCATTTTAGAAAAAATGAAGTAAAATGATATGCTTAATATAGTTTTTGGAATTTGTGTTTATGATGTTCAAGGCTCAAAGGGCTGTAATTAAAATTATTTTATTTATAAGAAAGGAAGCTCTGTTGTATCAAACAGTGCTTAAAGGGAACATTCTAGAAAATAGGGTATTCAGGCATGCTGATATCCAGGGGAGCAGATAGACTAATGCTGTTCCGTATGAAGACTTAATCAGTTAAGACAGTTGTGTTCCCTTGCAATCAAGGGGACTTGAAAGAACAGGTCAGCTTCAGTATAAGAAGGCAGTGCAGAATGAAGTACTATGGAAAAGGAACAGTTTTTATATTTCTGGACATTTTACTTTATTAAGCTGTAGGATTTATTGATATTTTGACCTTTTTTTCCCTCCTTATTTCTGTTTCCTGAGCAGTGGGTCTTTGCAATGTGATTTTTTTATTATTATTATTTCTTTGATAATTTGAAATTTTAAAATAGGTGATCTCTCTATAACTCTCATCACAACTTCAGTATATTGCAGAATATTGGTTCTGAAAATAATTTTACTCTTCAGCAGTTTGAATGAGCCATTCAGGAATGAGTCGTTGTCAAGATAATACACTGCTCTTTGACAAAGAGCTCTTTGAGAAAAATAGTGTCATTTAAAGCTACTATATATAAAGTTATTCATTAAATACATAAACTTTATTATATACATTTCATATTCTAAAACTGAAATTACTAACTAAAAATATTCTCAATGTGTGTAAAAAAAGCTAGATAAGCAGAGATTAAAGATAAGATAAACTAGCTAATCTGTTGTTGAGTTTTCAGGCTGTAATTATTAACTATCTACTGACCTAAGGGAGGTCATAGTCTTCAAGACAATACCTAAGGAGAGATGAAAGCAAAGATGATGGTGTCAGAAGCCTGCACACCAATTTAGAAGTTAAAAAGAGGTAAGGAAATATTTTAAACTCTGCCACTTTCTAGCACAGTGATAACTTTGTCACTGTGTTCTGAAACTCCTTACTGTACGGAAGTTAGTGACTATTCCACAAATAAGAAGTCATTTTTCTGTCCCAAAATAGCAATAAAAAAGAATGGGCTTTTTATTAGTAATTTCATGCTTATCTGAAATACTGGTTGCTGAGAACACTGGAAGGTAGAGCTTTAGACATTGCCTTTGTCCATAGATGGCTATAGGAAAGTTAGTAAATGAATCTTATGTTCTTTGTTCTTTTTTACTGACTTGATGGTAATTTAGTTCACTATAAAATAGTATAATTTTCAAATGAGTTAGGGATGGACTTGAGCATCTTCAATGCTGTGGATGGGTAATCTCACATTGAGGTGTTCTGTACAAGGAATACTGATATGATTTTTATTTATTTATTTTGGTTATGTTTCTCCTGATCCATTTAGAGATGTCTTTTGAGAACATACCTTAAATCATATCACCAGCAGATTTCAAAGCCATTTTGTGAATACTAACAAGATGTAGGCATGAGATAAGTCCCTGGACTGCCATTTAGCAGGACTGAAGCATTTTGGGCATGACCAAGAGCAAAAATTTAGATACCTGATAACTTTGATTTTGCAAATATGGATACCCAAAATTCGTGAGCAGCTTCCACTCTTAGAAATACACACTCAGCTGCTATCTAGGCCTCAAATTTAGATTTACGTTTAAGATGACTTGTCAATTCATCCTACCTGTTGCCTTGTGTGTCTAATTCAAAATATGTGATATATCTTCCTGATATTTTAAGAGCTCTAACTTATTATCTGCATTGATGTAGGTAATTAGATGCATACCTTCTGATCACTGATTATAAGTACAGTCACATACATGACAGATTATACCTTAAAATGTAGTAACAGATAAATCCTATATGAACTATTTTAGTGAAATTAAGTTAATTAAACCATTTCAAAGCAATTCTTAGGAAGAAATAGATATAGGAGGCTTGTGTGTGTTCAACAGTAATGCAATTCAGTGCAGTAACCTCTTTTCTAGCATATGAGTTTTCAAAAGAAAAAACGAAAGAGTTCATTTTCAGGAATTCCATTAACTGAGGTAAATCAGCCAAACATCTCTTCTCTTATACTAGGCATTTATTGCACTAGGCAAATGATTTTTAAGGCTAACCACGCAGTTTTCTTTGGAAAATAATGCAGTGTAGGTTGTATCAACACATTTTTGCCATTCAGATATCTTGTGGTAGACAAAACAAGCCTGTAAACAAATGAAATATATCTGCGTGCATGAAGTACACAAAAAATAAGAACGTGACAATGTTTAGAGGAGCCCAGCATTTTGTATACACAAATAAACTTCTCAGTAGCAACTTGAGTGTGTTCTGAAGTGCAATGCTTTAGGCCTCTCTTTGCTTAGCCAGGGAGTAGGATTTAATGCCATGACAAAAATTCAAGCACTGAGGCAAGCTGTTGATATAAAATTGACTGCTGTATGAGCAACACAGGGATTTTGTTTTGCTTTTCTCTGAAGCACTGGCATAGGCAAGATAGCAGACTTTATGCACCAATGCTCTGATAGGGTGTAGCAAATCTCATCTTTTGAAAATTTGCTGCTTGCATGGCTATCAGAATAAAGAGATTTTAAAGCACTTAGCTATAGGTGCTAGGGTTTTTATCTTTTATTCTTATTTCTGCTCTCTGCTGCAAAGGTAAATTATTTTCCTCTAAGAAACAGATACCTTATGCAATGTTTATCATATTAAATAATGTTCTCTCAGATCTAAGTCACCATTGGAGGACAAGAAGATAGGGTGAGTCAGAAAATCCGTTTTTGTCTGGAATTTAACGCCAACGTGTATGTCTGTATGCTTGATACTAAGCAAGCTGTTGCAATCTGATTAGAATGACTAGCTTCCATAGACAGCTAGAGGAAAAGAAAATAGAAGCAAGTGAAAACAGTTACAGGACCAAACAGGTAAGTCTTGGTCATTAATAGGCAGGAAAGAACATTCAAATGCTTCCTATATGGTGTATCAGGGCTTGTTACTGCGTAATCTCTAATCAGAGGAAGAGAAAAAGGAGGGCAGATTGGGGTTTCTTGGTTTGCTGATATGTCTCTGGAATAATGGCTGATGGTTTCGTAGATGCTTATAAGAAGCAGTCTGGAAAGAATAACTCAGTCATGAAATCTCCATGTTCTCTATTCTACCTCAGTTTGTAAATCTCTGTAATCTCTGCAACGGTACTGAGATATTTTAGGAGAGGGTTTGAATTGGTTATTACAAGTAGTATTGTGACAAACAGAAAATGAAATTATTAATTCTGCAAACTTGCTCTTAATTCTAAGTAGTCTGGACTACTCTAGCTCAGGTACTTCTTTCATAACAATTATAAACATTGTTATATTCAAACATTCTGAGAATATGCAAGGTATGGAATGTGAAACAAGCAATGCTTACATAAAACTTTAATGTTGTTAGGCTGTCTAACATAAAGCTTGGAGTGTGCTAACAGGCATGGTAATTCAGGTAACCTGTGAATTTTAGAGCAGGAGGTCATAGCTTTCAAACCAGTCTTACCCTACACTTAAATAAAATAAAGTAAAATAAAAATTCAAGGCTCAGTAGCTTTGGCAAATACTTTTGCCAGTTGAAAAGACTAATACCAAAACACCCATGCTTCAGCTGGAATATACACTATTTTAGTTTACTAGTGCTTTGGTTTGTCAGCCTGTGAACTCATATTCTGTACAGTATCATTTGTCAGAAGTCCATTTCACTTTTACAGTCCCTCTGGTTTCCTACTGCTGAATTATGGTTTTCTCCAATTCTTTTATGTAAGAAATTCTTGGTAATAAAAGTAGTATATGGTACCAAAGTTACCGTGTTTCTGATTGGATTTTCTTTTTCTTATAATCATAGAACAGTTTGGGAGGGACACTGAACAATCATCAGATCCAATATTTCAATAATTTAATTATTGTCTTATAATAATTAAGTTTTGTTTCTATCCTGTGGAGAAATGAGTTTAAAATTTCTTTTTTTTTTTTTCTTTCCAATTGTTAATCTTACTCAGGCACTAAACCATGGGGGAAAAAAAAAGTTTTGGGGAAAGCACTGTGTTCTTATTTGCTTGTGAATTAGTTAAAATATGGCTATATCGCTCTCTATCCAGGCTCTTAATTTAATTTAATTTGGTAGAGTTTAGAAACCTCTTAATATGAAATAGCTGCCTCTGTGATAAATAAGACTACCTATTCACTTGTGTTTAAGTGTTGGGAGTGTATCCCAGGCTTACTGTAGAAATTTGCTTTCAAAATAGTAATGGTTCCTTATACAAATCCCATTTTGTGTCTGTGTATGTGGTTTTGCTTGAACACATATAGGAAAAAATTTCATAAAATTCCTTATCTGAACTTAATTTGTATCTTAGAGCTCAACAGGGTATGTCCATTATTTTTTTAAAGTCATGAAGGATATAGACTATTGTTTTGGGATGGCAGTCATTTCTGTTTGTTTTCTTAAAATGCTTAGCACAGTACAGCTGTGGCTCTGAAGGGCAGAAACATTTGAATAGGATGAATAATTAATAATTTATATAACTTAAACTGATTCAAACCTGACACAGCATGGAGCTTAACATTAGAACCAAATTTATCCTCAGCTGTAAGCATAACGGCACTCTTAAAAAGTTTTGCTGTTCAAGAGCTCTAGTCTGAGATGTGTAAGGGGTTTACATGGGGGATGAGCAGTTTTTAAGATTTGGCTTTCCTCCCGTGGAGAGTCTTACAGTATTATGCAGGAATGGTAAGAGGTAGATGTATGTAGAATGTAATAAGGATTTAGAAGATTAGTAGATTGCTGCTGGGAGAAAATTATTCTGATGTCATGAAGTCACTACTAGATAAGGTAATGGAATAGTCTGTGAAAAAGGGTGTTGCCATTGCATATAATTTTCCTGGAATGCAGCTGAGGCGTAAGATTTGCTATGACTAATAGGATTGAAAAAAACAGAATACAGACATTCTTCTTGTAAGTTAGTGAGGAATCTTTTGATCCTTGATCATCCCTGAGCTGAGAGCTCACTATAAAAGGCTGAAAGTGAACGACATGCTCTAAAAAGATTTTGATCTTTGTGACTTTTGGAAGGTGAATAGAATATAATTCCTTTGCTCATTGGGGCTGCAGATTTTAGTTTTGTTTCACTCCAGTGTTTCTAGGCAGTGCTAAAAAGGTGTGTTATTTCCACCAGGTTGGTGGAAATAACTCCACTAGAGACTGAACTGATTAGAACAGATGGATATATGATTTGTAAAAATAAATAAATAAAGATGTCAGGAAGCTTTTAAACCACATCATAAGCATTCTTAACAGGAAAAGAGAAACTAAATGACTGTTAAAATTTCAGAGATTATTCCTCCAGAAGGATGCCTCCAGTAAGGCATGCTATTGGAAGAGTAAACCATGGAAGCTTCTTGGGCTATTTTCACAACTTTTAAGGATAAAAAGCTCATAACACTCCATTAGATGGCGTTGCACTCAAAGTTTTTTTGTGAGAGGAATTGGAAAAAATGTGTATTGTTGGGTACTGTTTACCATATTCCTTGAGGTAAATTAAATACATATTTGTGCTTAAAGAGAGTTAATGAACAACTCAGTAATTCAACACTAGTTGAACTAATAGTTCAACTACAACTACTAGTTCAGCTACTAGCGTTGAACTACTACTGCCCTAAGCAGTTCAGCAAGAAGCCTGTGACACCACAGCATGAGATGATTCCTTATATACAATTGTGCCAGCATCAATCAAATCATTACAATTCAATACTGCAGCATTTCTTATCCTATCTGCAAGGGAATTTACACTGTCTTATGTGGAGTTTATGTGCTTCCAGCATTCCTGTTTCAGTTCAGGCTGGTTGTGGAGGTAGGCCCTTATATTGCCAGGCTAAGTTATTCCTCGGTTATGAATTGCCATTGCTGAGCAGTTACAATTTGAATTTTTCCTTCAATATACAAAGCCAAAATTATACTGCTAATCTAATTTTATTACTAATCTAATCTAGACTAATTAAATCTAATCTAATAAATACAGCAAACCACTGCTACTAACAGTTACAGTGTTAGTAGCACTCCCGGATCTGGCCAAATGATCTAATTACCACAGAAGTCTCATTAATATTATAGTTTAAACTGTTATATAGAAATATCAGTCCCCTTCCTCCAGTGGTATGCTCACATTCCAATGATCCTCTTGCTCCTAGGGTGGTGCTTCAGTGTTTGTTTCATGCAGATGTATTTTACCTACATATGTTGATTTGGTGAAGATTTGTCAGAATTGGCATTAGAGTAGTAGTTACGAGTCTAATGGAGTCCCACATTAATGCTCAGTTGACTAGTATAGTATAGAGGAAGGCAGAATACAGTATAGGTAACTTACTGATATTTATTAATGGCATAATAGAGCAGGTGGAAATATGAACTAAAGATAAGTCCTTAAGAGTGTCACTGTGTAGAGAAAAACACATGCAACTCCAATATTACTAAGATGTCTGAGTTAGACTAGTTTGGCTTCTTCTGAAGGTGTGAATAACAGTACACTGTGGATGCATTTTTAGAAATGTTTTCCTACAATTATTTCTATTGTGCTGTCAATTCTGTTAAATGTCTCTAGAGAGATACAAAGAATCCCCTGAAGTATGCCCTAATCCTTTCGTGTGAACATGCTCTTCTTTGCTGATGTTTGAATATCAGCTCTTTGCACCTACTGCTTTCTCTTTTCCCTCATGAGATCTACTTCTCTGAATTTGTTGATTAAAGGCACTTGTTAGCTTTTGGTGTTACTCATTTCTTTCCTAATGTGTTATACTGAGTATTGTTGGTTACATGTACCTGATATTTTTTTGTTTCTTTCCTCTTACCCCAGTGACTTTAAAACTACTTAAATGTACTTTCGAAATGTAGCAGCTTTCGTATGAGAAACTGCAATATTATATATCCAAACTGCTGAAAGTATGCATTTACTTACATTTGAAATGTGTAATCACATCTCACCTGGAAAAGCTTTCCTGTGAAACTGGTATCAAAGACACAGGTTTTAGGTTATTTGAATAAGTGCTTGGCTACCTTAGCTTAGAGTTCTAGGGTACAATCACCAGTGGAAAAAAACTGATCCATAGAATAAATGCATAGTCATAATGTCTGGGTCTTTTAAGAATTGCCTTAATTTTCATGATCTAAACAGATTTTAACCTAGCTATTGAAGTAGAAACTTGCAGTTCAAGTATAATCAAAGCTTTTTCAGCTGCATTTACTGGTGACATGCATTTATATCAAGGGTTATGTTTCGCAGCAATTACAGCTCTTCGTGTTCTGCCTGTTTTCCCATACTGGCTGTGTACCCAACACACCCCATTCTGATCCTTTCCTCTGGTTGTATTGTATTACCTGTCTTCTGCACCCTTTGCTTTCACATCAGATGGAATCACTGAAATAGAAAACTTAGGCAAAAATGTTCTTATTTAGTTTACTTCATTAAAATATTTTTGCGATTTCTTAAATCTACTTCATGCTTTTGTCTTTGGCTAAATCCTAGTGCTGCAATACACCAAATGTAGTAAGTCTGAGTGGAAATGCTTTACTGAACTTAAATTAAATATGTTTAGAAGAACACTAATCACCACACTTCTACAAAAAAATAAATTGAGCCTGTGAAACAATATGCCTGGTAGTGCTAACTGGTATCTGTTGTTCATAATGCTTAATAACTTTTATTTATTTATTTATTTTTTCCCAAACTGAAAAGGCACTTGGCTATCTGTTGTGGTCATGCTATTACTGCAACTTAATGTTGACATGCTGGGGCATGCACAGATGACCAGTTCAACATTTTCTCTCCATTTATGTATGTGGTTAGTACAACACGTTTTTATGGTGATGTCGATTTGGCACAAGTGTACATCTATTTCAAAAAAAATAAAAAATAAAAAAAAATGCAGATTTGCTAACCTCTTCAGTACACTCACTTTTGCAGGGAAGGCTTTCATAAAATGTGATCATGGGATACCTTTTATGTGAGAGAATGTTACACTGAAAAAAAAAAAGTCTAGTATTTCTCTCTAGCACAAGAACATTCTTTGAGATCATGAAATTCTGCCAGAACTAGTCCTTTAACGTAGCAGCATTCATTCTGGAAATTTCATTGTTTCTATATCCCTCTGGTAGATTATGAACCTTAGGAAAATATCTGAGGCGGGAAACAGGTAGGTTGTTTCTTTTTTCTGTGGCAGAAGCACAATTTTTCCCAATCTGAGAGATTAGGACATACTTTTATGACTCATACTTTTGTCTCCCAAACAGGGAAAGGCAAATCTTTAAAAGCTGTCATCCCATTTGCTAATACAGACCAAAACAACCTTGTCTTCTCACAGCAGCAGATATTTTCTTCATCAAAGTCCCAAAGAAGACCAGCCAAAGACATTTTTTTTTGTCTCCCATGCTTTGTATGTACCAGTGTAAACATTTGCTTTTTTTGGCTACTGTTTTAGCAAAACATGGCTTCTGATTATGAGGTGGTTAAATCATGTTCCAGTAACAGTTTATCTGCCACTATTGCTACCACATTGAACAGGAGTACTTCGATATCCATATTTTCTTTTTGATAAAAGTTAGGGATTATTAATAACATCTGTAAGCTTTGACTAATTCTTCTGTATTTCTGTAGTCTCATATCTGTCCCTTCTTGTTGATAACATAAAACAAACATAAAGTTATCATTCATCCCACATTTATATCTTTTTGAACCTCAAGCAGTTAGGTTTGTTATTGTCATGTGAAAGGTAGCAGGAAAACACAGTTGTGATTTTTATTCCCTTTAAAAGACATACATGTATGTGTGTGTAAATAAAATGAGTAAAGTTCATTTCTGCAACTGGTGTTTTGCTATTGCAGTAAATGCAGAGACTGATTTAAAAAAATTTATCCACACAATATAGTCAATTATTATTTGAATACTATTTAAATATTATGACAGCCTTCCTAAAACATTGGTTTTCTCTTACTGAATAAGGGAAGAAAATCTTATATCTTCCCTTTTTTGGAGATCTTGAAGCAAATGGAATATTTTGGGGAAGAAAAAAAAAAAAAAAAGGATAAATTTTTCAGTGTATTCATTTCATATTTTTGCCTATGGTCCAGAATCCAAGTAACCAAAATGGTTAGAAATCACTGACTCTGTCAGTCATTTATATGATCACTATAGAATCAACTGGCTAACAAAATCATATTGCATCTCTTAGCATGAGTCTTTAATTCCTTTTATGAACTTCAACCAGGCAAGCAGAGCTTCCTTGCTGGGATTAGCATTGTGTGTGCCTTTACATTTGTTACCTCCTGTGAAACTGTACAGTCAGTATAGTAATTTTGGACTGCTTTAGGCCTCTCTTGCCTGATTTTTTTATGAATGTCAATGATGAAGCTTCTCAACTTGCTAATCTGAGTCATAAATGGATCTGGGATGGACGACTGTATGATCCATTCTTCTTTAAAGTGATGCTGTCTCTAGTGGACCTGCTTGAATTAACAGTGACTTCAGTTTCCCTTTAGTTGCTGGCAACTCCATGTTAAAAGGTCCTCTTCATTTGGGACTAAAGATATCAGACATGAAGCACAAAAGTTTGTTCACAATCCAAACTCCAAGAGCAGGAGTATTAGCATAGAGAGAAAAAAATAAAATAAAATCCTGTCTTAGACTGAGACAGATAAGTTAGCATCTAGACCTGATTGTGGATTCTAGGTGTCCAAAATGCTGTGTGTCTCTGGAGTAGTCCAAATGGCCCTTTCCTGCTTGAATATGACATGTGAATGTTGGTGGGACTGCTGGTGTGAAAGACATCTTAAATCCTTGCCCAGGAGAGGCAATGAATGAACAGGGTCTCCAGAGGTCAGAGTTAGCAGGTCATGATGTGGAGCTCAGCTGCATTTTAACTTCTCTCTCTCCCTGGAGATGTAGTAGAATCACTTAATCTCCTGTTTATCATGCTGGGAACACCCACCAGTAGGTCCCCAGTGTATGGATTACAACTCAGCTTGCTCTTTTCCTTGGTAGCATCCTGAGATGTGTCATGTAGAGTCAGAGGGGCCAGTTATTCATCTCATCATTGCAACCCTTATGCTTTAGTAGACCTAAAATAAACTTTTTTTTTTTTTTTTTTTCTTCCCCCCCTCCCCCCTTCTCTGGCTTTCAAAACAGTTTCTCAGCTGATTGTCTGTAAAACTACTGCCCTCCTGGGCAGCTGGCTTTGTATGTTTGTATGTATATCTAGTTCCTCTAAAACATCAGGAGGCATTCCAACTACAATGTGGCTGGATGGTCACAAAACAAGACCATAAGAGATTTATAAATAAGACTTGAGCAGCTGGCTGCCAGCCTAATTTTCAAGCATCTTTCTTTGCCCTGCATATGTTGTGGAAGTGAAGATGTCTGTTAGGAAAGGTTTCCTTTCAAAAACAACATAACAAAAATAATAATAAAGCAATCAAACAAAAATCCATAAAACCACAAAGCAGGACACTCTAAGAACGTAGTGTTAATGTTTCTTTGTTGTAACCAGACATTATTTAGCATGATTTTTGATATGCTTTAAGTGAGGAATGATGGATAAAAAAATGTAAAATCTGAATGCATAAGGAAAAAAAAGAACAGGAAAATCTAATTATCTTCCCTTCCAGCCCCCAGTGTCCAGATAGTTGGTGTATAAAGCTAGATTGACACAAAGAATGAAATACCAGAACAGATCAGTTTCCTGATGCAGCAGGTGAAAGTTGGAAGACCCACTGATTACCACATATTGAACTTTATAAAAGTTCTATGAAGGTTTTAATTCCCAAGGAGAAAATTAGGCTTCCTAGTGAGGTGGCTGATAGCTTGGCTGTTAGCATTCAAGAGGCATTTGGACAATGTCCTTGATAATGCATTAAATTCTGGTTAGCCCTGAAGGAGTCAGGCAGTTGGACTAGGTGATCTTTGAAGGTCCCTTCCAAGTGCCTTCCAAGTGTTCTGTTCTGTTTGTTGTTTATAACTGTGCCTCCCCCAACCCCGTGCTCTACTTGTGCTTACATAAGCAGTTTAGGTGAATAATGTGTTGGCATAGCCTGAGATCTGTGTTCATCTGAAGTACAGATGATTGCGATATCAACACTTGTAACGTGCTTGAACATCCTTGTTGGAATTATAGGACGCAGCTGTACAGCCAGCTCAACTTTTCAGTGCCAGGAGGTGATGCAGAGCATGCAAGTGCACACAAGTGCAAATATAGGCCCTTCATAAGCCTAACCCCAAATGTGCAGATGTTTCTGAATGCCATTTTACTTTTTACCAGTTAAGACCCCTTATGGATTGTGTTTCTGTTGAACACCGATGGGAGATAACTGTCAGAAGGAGTCCTCTTTCCTCTCCACAATACGTATAAAGCAGGACCTAGTCAGAATACAGCCTCATTTGGTCAGACTGTCTTATTATTTCTGTCTACTCATGTCCAATGTTAATACTGCTAAAATTAAAGATTTTTTCTGTTATCTCTAATTTAATGGACTAGTACTACTTTTTTGAGATGTTACCTGTCTGCTTAAAAATTAAGGAAATATGTGCCCTCCTCAAAACCTGGAAGTCTACAGACTTTTATGACATCTTCAACTAGAAATGGGGAAGTGGATGAGGAAGTCATGTTCAGAGAGGTTAAGTGAAATCAATAGGAAGCTGTGTGCGTCAACAGTCAGATCTGGATTAGTGCAGTGATGTTACTGAAATATTTACTGTGTCATTTACAGACAAATCTCCTAGACTCCATACAGTCCTCATATATGAAACTGAATATTTAACTGTTTTGTTGTTTCAACTCATATTTCTAAAAGATGATATGAAGGACTGGAAGCTATTGATATATGCATAGATATAGTATCCTTCCTTAAGGTTTACTGTGTCTTTTTTCCTCCTCATTCTTAATACCAGAATCACAATATAGGATCAATTTAGTCTCCTTACATTCTAACTTTAGCAGAGCAGCAAGAAACAAAAATTACTGTAGATAACATTTTATAATATTTCAGGCTGTGTTGATAGCAGTGAAAATCCAAATGTTTGAGTGCACAGATATGCCTTTAAGCAGTTGAGTTTTGAGGTCTAGTATCAAGTGCCTAAAATATCTCTGTGCTTTGTCATGTTCTAAGCGCATTTGTTCAACAAAATATTCTTCATCCCTTGATCTCTTCACCATAAATTGCTATGTCCTTCTGGGTATTTCAAACAGCTCCCTCCTTCCCTCCTTCCCACCTGTACCATTCTTGTACATCAAGAATTAAATCAATGAAAAAAAATGCATGATTTGCTAATATTTTCAATCAGCCCCAATACTGGATTCTAATCTTTGGGTCAGATTGTTATCAAGTAGTTAACTGTTTAACCAACTGAATGTTCAAGCATAATCAGGTTGATTATGTTCAAGTGGTTGAAAGTTCAATGCACAAAGATAAACAGGATAACAATTATCTTCCTAAATGTCTTTACATGAACCACAGGAGGTGCTTGTACTCAAGACTAGAGTCCTGAATAATTTGTATCATCAAGACAATTCTGTTTTTAGCTGCGTAATGTGTTTTGGAAAAAAAAAAAAAAAAAAAAAAAAAAAACAGCATGGAAATTATTGAAGTCAATTTTTATGTTAATCCTCAGACTGCTGTGAGTAGGAGTAGGAGATGAATGTGATTTCTGACTTTCAGCAAATGAAAGTCAAGCAGTTAAAATTCTGAGCTCTGAAAATGCAAGACAACTGCTTATTCCAGGTATTCATTAAAAAGAAGATCCTAGTATATCCCAAAGATTAAAAATGAATGTTGTAAAAGAAAATTAGTTTACAACTAAGACAGAAAGAAAACATAGTGGCTAAAATAATGTTTTCTTTTTTCTGTTCTTTAGGGTAGGCAAAGCTCTTGCCCCTTACATATCATACCATACTGTTGTTGCACCTCTTAATACATTTTGAACATGTTCCCATCCAGTAAGTTTTGTACCTGGAACACTGGGGAGAGGAGGAACTGAAGGACTCTTGTAACAAAAACAGAGATCTTGGGAAAGAGATAGCTTGTCATTTCTAGCTGGTAATAGTACAAAAGGCTTGGAATGTGCCTGTATACTACAAATATGTCATTAAATTAGGATTTTAGACATTTTGTTTTAATGGACTTTGAATACACATTATATTTAAATATTTGGTATATGTATCTCTTTAGTCCTTAGTTTTTTATCCTCAAATTGTATTTTCTTACTAAGAAGTCTCTTATGTAGAGGTGCATTTGGTTCAAGGCACAGGTAACACCACAGCCAGTAATTTGACATACTTTTTAAAAAGAGTATCTTAGGATGCATGTAGGCTGAAGAGGTAAAATCTTGTAGGCCTTGATTGAGCAAAACTGTTCATATTCATGAAAATTTGCATGAGGAAGGACTGAAGGGAAAAATACTGAATTGGTATGAAAATTAACTTCACAGGATTTCTGATGGTAAAGATGCAAATATTTTTTTTTTATTAGTTTTATTTTTTCCTTTTTCAGCTTGGCATCCAGGTGAATTATTCATTCACTGATTAGCAAAGTTCTTATACAAAGTAGAAGACCATTGATACCAGTAGATGACCATTGTGCACTGTTTTCCAGAGCAATGCTTGAATGTTGCTACAAATGTATTAGATAGTTTATGAAGTTCTAACTTCAAATGCTCCCAGCCTGAAGGTAATATATCTATCTTCATCGTGGTGTTGGGCACACAGGTGATTTATTAAACACCTGTGGCTCATGTGTTGGAAGTATTATAGGCTAGATGCCATGGTGGATTACTCTGAGTAGTGCTGAGAATCAGAAAAGCACAGAAGATTTTTTTTTTTCCTTTTTTAATCATCTTGAGTCCTTAAAGGCTTAAAGAAATTGCATGAGTTAACTGTTCAGAAATGGGAAACTCCTATGAACCACCACAATTGAAGTAATTTATGCTTAATCATCATAAGAAAGGGCAAATATGTTAAACCAATAATGTAGATATAGACATTGCTTATTTTTTTTTCATGAAAATAGTTTCATACTTCTTTTTCCAGTGGAATCTAAACCAGTCCTGCAGTTAAATTATTATTTTTATCCAATGGGAAATTTTAAAATTGTTATTTTTTACAGCTTAATTTTAGAGGAATATTCTCTTCATAAAGGTCATACGCAAATGCTACAAAGCACTGAGGTCCCAAATGCATTTTAATAGGCATGCTGACATTCCTATTGTGTGTGTAGGGTAAATCATAACCCTATGTTTTGTTTTGTTTTGTTTTTTCTTTTAAATGTTTTACTAAAAAAGGAAAAATGTTGTCCAGTTTAGATATGCTTATGTTAGAAACTATATTAGGTGTTATTGTTGAAGCTTTTTGTCAACACTTTAGAGCTAGGTGTTTTGTCTGATTATTACCTCAAAAAATTTACCCATTTGTCCCATGAATTTGAAATACTTTGACTTGATTCAGTTAGAATCTAATGAAATTCAGTTTCAACACAAAGCTTAGAAAAATCTAAAAAGAGAAATAAAATGAAAGAGACCAAAATCCAAAATATGCTTTTTTTTTGTTGTTGTTGTTGTTCTTAGTATGCCTTTGCTATCTGTCCTCTAAAAGAAGTACATAATAATAATAATATGGGATATAGTAATAATATAGGATTATAGACAATAGAAGAATTACACCATTGTTGGGCTAATCATTGAAACAGGAAGAAATTAATGAAGTCAGGTAACAAGATGAACAAGTTTAAAACAGTGGTTTTTATTTCACAGCGCTTTTAAGATAGGGCTTCAGAAAAACAGTGATACCTTGTTGCAAGACCTAGTGATACCTGAAAAAGTAGGTTGCTTCAGAGGCTTGAGTCAAGCCTGAATTCCCCATTTTCTTGATTGTACTTCATATATTTTTGTGATCTTTCCTGTTGATGGAAGGTTCCTTGGTAACAGTAGATGATGATTTGAAGTATGGAAATTTTGCTGGATATATGTAATTTAAACATTATCTTTTAGTAGACACAGATTCTTGCTGGTAAACATTAGTTCAAAATAGAGATCTAAGTACAAGAAAAAGTTAATCATAATCAACAGCATGTAATGATTCCTTCTGTAAATTGTCATTGATTACACTGAAGATTATATGCTCTTCTGGTTAATGATTCGTAATGCAAATACGAAAAATGAAATGCATACTTATTATTTCTTGTATAAATACATTTTCTAGTAAATGATTTGCAAAATTCTCACCCAATCTGATATTTTCTGAACAATTGCACCTGAAGGCATTTGTCCAAAATGTTTTCCTGTGAATTTCAAGTGCATTTCTTCTTCTTCTGAAATACTTGGGATATTCAACATCCAGCTAAAGAAAAACAACAACAAAAACAACATATCGTATACTGTAATAAAGAAAGCTTTCACAGGAAACAAATGTTTCACGTTGTAGGTGAGAAGTTTTCCATCTCAATATCTATTAATTGAAGATATTTCTGTATTTGGTTTTGGTTAATATTTGTAAATAAGGAGGTGTGAAAGACAGTGTTTTGAATGAGCAGGAGGTTTCAAAAGGTGTACCAGAAAAGGACGTGATTTAATGTTGTACAAAATAAAACAAACAAACAAACAAAAAAATCACCTGATGACAATGGTGTTATACCTATCATCAATCACAAGTTTAATTAGTTTTAATATGTCATTTCCTCTGCAGTTTCACCTTGTCTTCAGTTCACCTACTTCTATTCAGATGGGTCACTTACCTCACTAGAAATTTGTCACAGTTGTCCTTGATTATTCCTCATACATAGGGATCTCCTAAGTATAAATGAATACTTTTACACGGAGGTTCCTATGTATTCCAATGCTTTTTGGTTTTGTATTCAGTATGATTTGCATTCACTAGGGAGCAAATACCTTCTTGGAACCATTTGAGAGGTACCTCACATTTATAGAAAGAGCACTCCAGTTGGTAATTTGAAACAAACAGACAAACAAAAACCCATTGCTTTCTCCCCTTCCAAGAAAGAATCATCTGAAACTGTTTCCTTGCATAAAACTTGTTAGTAAGTTCTCTGTCTTGTGTGACAGTTTCCAGTACTTTCTATGGCTAACACAAATGTGGTGAGAATACAAGGTACCCCATGTTCTCAGGGAAAAAGACACTGTCAAAGTCTAACTGTCAAAAGAAAAACTGTTGATAAGTAAAATAGCAGCAATCCCAATGACCAGATGGTGCTCATAGAAAACTTGAAAGAATTAATCATTTTGTTCTATAGGCTGGTAGCAAAAATATGTTTTCTATATTTAAATAAGACACTTTACTGAAGAGTTTCAGAGTAATTGCAATTTTCTTAAAACTTGTTGTCAAAATCATATTAAATAATGTTCCATGGCCATGTTCCCAGAACTAGGGAATTTGGTTCAAATGTTAAATGATGGTAATTTAGAAAGACTCTTTAAATACAGGTAGAAGAGAACACCAACTTGTTTGGAAGAACACTCAATGACAGCTCCATGCCTTCTTTCAATACTGTCTTTTATTCAGTCCAAACCTTTCTTCCTTGTCTTTTCTGTTGAATATTTCTCCCTGTGGATGATGCAGAGCATTATCTTCTGTCATCATCTGGCCAGGTGTTTAGCAATATAGAAGATTTAAAAATATATATTTAAGTATTAAAGAAAAAAATTGAAGTAGACTGTGCAGTTGTATATTGAAGAAAAACATATTTTAGTATTTTTTTTTGAACTCCAATTTCAGTGATACTCAGAGTGTTTTCAGAAGAGCCATGATTCTTAGATTGAAGAAATCCTAATGCATTCACTATTGCTTTATACACCAGATCATAGTTTAGATAGCTATGAAAACCTTTTTCACACTTTAACACAGTTTTCTGTTTTCATTTTCAAAATACATTTGACTCATAAAATAATTGCTTGAAAGATCTACTACAGAATTTGAATGCTTGCTAGTTAAAGTTTATCTTTTACTGAGCTTTATATTGTGTGATATTATATATGCTGGAGCTTACACAATAGTGTAAACTTTTGTTGGCTTGCACTCCCTTGTTGTTGATCATTTTATTTATTGTGATTTGGGATATATTTATTTTATTTTATTTTATTTTATTTTATTTTATTTTATTTTATTTTATTTTATTTTATTTTATTTTATTTTATTTTATTTTATTTTATTTTTTTAAAAAAGGAAAAAACAGAATGAGCCTGTTTTGTTTCCGTTGTCTGGCTAAATTGTGTGATGCCCCTTCCCTTCATGTCAGTGCTATTGCTAAGCTTACAAACAACGAGATACTATCAAAAATACTTATTTCAGTGTTTTAGCGCAGAGACATTGCTATTAATGTTATTTTATATTTTATTTTTCGTTCTTTTTACTTTTCTTTTTGCTGCTTGATGGAGAAGTGTATATTCTTTTATTCAGAAACAAACAAGATCCATGAAGTTCTTAAGCATAAGAGATGCCCCATTGGTCTTCTCTGGATTATCTTCTCTGGGTAGCCTATAAAATGTAAGAGGTACTTATTGCAACCTAGTACTTCTTGTTGTGAACAGCAGTGATTCTGTGATTCTTCAGTTATACATTAATCTCTTTCAGTATTCTGTTGCCTTCTAGAGTCAAAGTAAACAAGAGATAAGAGTTTCTACTATTATGGGCAGGCAGCTCTCTTCTCCTTTTTTTTCTTGTCTGTCTTGTCTGACAGTTCAACTATAAAGCTTTTTCAGAGAGTGTTTTGTCAATATATACACATGAATACATAAATATTATTTAACTCCTAAGATAACAGCATTATAAGCATTATGCCATAATACTCTGAGAGTATTATTTTCTCCATGAAATGCATGGAAGAGGGATTTATTTTATGAATAGTGTAAGAATAAATATCTTTACACAAATTATTAAAGAAGATAGGTATTAACAAAAGTTTGTTGGGATTGCTACCCTCAGACTAACATTTTCAAAAGTATTTGATAATGAAGTCCTTCATTCTTGTCAATAGTAATGGAGTTTTTAATGAGTATTTAGGCCCTTAAGATTTTTTGCCTATTGTTTAATTATAATAACAAAATTATTTTAAAATTATCTATACCTATTTGTGGATTTAGGAAGCAATGTGTGATTTATGCTAGCTATTCTTCAGTCTAAGAAATGTGGTGTTAAAGGCAGTGGAGAATAAACCTCAATTAAAATCAAAGACAATACAAACATTAGTAAAATTGATAGTATGTCATGTACTTAGTTATGTTGAATCGTAAACTGAACTGTGTTCAGTTTTGGGCCCCTCACTACAAGAAGGACATCGAGGTGCTTGAGCGGGTCCAGAGAAGGGCGATGAAGCTGGTGAGGGGCCTGGAGAACAAGTCCTACGAGGAGCGTCTGAGGGAGCTGGGCTTGTTCAGCCTGGAGAAGAGGAGGCTCAGGGGCGACCTCATCGCTCTCTATAGGTACCTCAAGGGAGGCTGTAGAGAGGTGGTCTATTCTCCCATGTGCCTGGTGACAGGATGAGGGGGAATGGGCTTAAGTTGCACCAGGGGAGTTTTATGTTGGATCTTAGGAAGAACTTCTTTACCGAAAGGGTTGTTAGACATTGGAAGAGGCTGCCCAGGGAAGTGGTGGAGTCACCATCCCTGGAGGTCTTTAAAAGACGTTTAGATGTAGAGCTTAGGGATATGGTTTAGTGGGGACTGTTAGTGTTAGGTCAGAGGTTGGACTCGATGATCTTGAGGTCTCTTCCAACCTAGAAATTCTGTGATTCTGTGATTCTGTAACTTATGGGCAGCGAGATTAAATCAGCATAAAACTAATATAAAAGAATCAGGTAAATGAGAAAGGGAAGCTTTTTTTTTTTTTTTTTTTTCCCCCTATATGTTAGATTTTCAATTTATCTCTTTTTGTCTCTCTTGCTGCAACAACATTGACTTTTTTGTTTCTCTTTTGTTCTTCCATTGTCACAAGTTCTACTCAAAGCCGTGAACTCTGCAATTTAACTGGAGATAATATTACATCAGTCATGTCACCTTACTTTCAGTAATGAATGTCTGTTTCTCTGGTTTACTCTTGTACAACATGACAAAAACAAAAGAAAACAACCAAATGAAGGCATTGGCTGATCTTCCTTCCTAGTCCTTTTTCCTCATAGGAGAGGACTACAGTGTTTCTGATGGATTTACCCTTGGAAGACAAATGAGAACATTCAGACTTTTGTGGATTGGAAATCAATGTGCATAAAGCAAGAAAAATGGGCAATGTTATCAAGCAAATAGTTTACACAGTCTGTGAACTCCAGAAAAAAAAAAGAAAAAAAAAAAAGTAATTTTACTATCCTGAGTTAAACTGGCAAACTGCAGCATTATCAATTCCAACTATATTCCCAACTCTTACTAGTTCAGATATACACCTTTATTTTAAAGCATTGCCCTTTCTGCCACAAACACAGTGCTTGGGGTTGCCTTACAGTGGTCCCAGATATGTATTGATAGAAGTTTAGTGTTTGTTTGGATACTACATAATTACTTAAAAAAAAAAAGTATGTAAAAAAAAGTTCTGTATTTGAAATAATTGCCCACACTTTTCATGCAAAATTTGTCATCTTTCTTTTTTAAAGCTTATACTGTGAAATTTTCTCATGTTGATACACTCAGGTCCCTTATTGGGAACTGTATTAGGAAAACTATTTGTAGCTCACCGCATTCAACTAAATCCAGTAGAGCTCTTTCATGATGTATGAGTCCTATAACCAATTACAGAACAGAACATTTGCTGCTCGTTTACATCACAGAATGTGACCTTTGCACTGGTTAGGCTTTGTACCTGTTGACAGTGCTTTGTAAGCATAAAGTTGTCTATTCTTATTCTTAGTCTGTCCTGGTGTCTTCCATGTGTAGAATGTAATTACAAAGTGTAATTCTGCAGAATATCTGTTAAGTGAAAAAGTTTAGGTGGAATCTCGGCTCTATTAAAGTAGATTAAAAATTCCATTGCCTGGAATGAAGTTAAAGTCTCCAATTGTGTTTTTGTACAAAATAGGCTAAGAAGAAGCACAAAAAAATGTTGATCAGTTGTGGGTATTTTTTATCTCAAATGTAAGTTGTCTAAAGAAACTAAGCTTAGACTGCTTAATTACCATGGTTTAAAATCTTCTGACCCTTTTAATAGTAAATTCTCAAATTATCCAAAAAAGGTATGATTTCTGTCATTGAAAACTCTAATTTCTTATAAAAAAATCAAGGGTAAATCTCTAGAAAATAGTCATTTCAGTTAAATCAGGCTAGATTTTTTGGCACTGAAGCTCCTAGTCTCTATTTGAAAACGTGTTCCTTTATTTATGAGATTTAAGAGTTTAATGAAAGTAATTGCCTTGAAGAGGATGCTCTTTCATTAATGCAGAAGTAACTGTAGGTCAATTTTAAAGGACTTTTTGCAGTCAAATTATTTTGATCTGCCAGAAAACGTATTCAGATCTATATGAAGATTTTACCTATTCAAATTTATTTGAATAACAGAAAGTCAGACCATTTGCTTACTGAATATATAAAGAGACATTAGGTTTAAATTTCTAAAAGCATACTGCTGGCTTTACATTTGTACGTTATAAATAAAATTACAGATACCACAGAGAAAAGGTTTGGATTATTCTCTAGGAAAGCAGGGTTGGGCATTCTTTGTGGGACAAAGAAGATTCTAAAGCTAAAAACAAACCATGTCTACTGCTCTTCAGTCTCTTTTCTAGAACACTATCCACATTAGCTTGAAAAATTGACAGGATAACATATAGGTAACAAATTAAACTTATTCTTTTGCTTGTAAATAATGCTACAATCAACTTTACAAATTGAGTTCTATTTTCTGCTTATCTTCTGTTGTCAAAAGAATTTAAAATCTGCCAAATTGAGAACACGCAACCAAAGCACACTTGGTTTATTTTGTCTGGAGTACATAATAACTTTCCTGAGTTTGCTGGCCATGCTCTTTGAAATAAATTATGCTTGTTTTGTAATATTAGACAATGCCTGTTGATAGTATAGCACCTTGTCATGCACTTCAAAAATGTTTGTGAACGCTGACAGCTCTAGAGTCTTGAATTTTGATTAAGGAATAAAACTTTGAAAATACTGTTTGCTTCTCAAAAATGTTCATTATAAATACCTTTATCACACTTTGATTTTAGTTTCCTTTAATCATCTTCATCACTTAAAGGTGAAAAGGCAAATTAAGTACTAGGAGCTATTGGGAAAGTAATAGAAAACATTCAAGCCCGTGCCCACATCTAGAATAATGCATGCAATTCTAATTTCTTTACCAAACAAAGTGCATTAGAAGTATGGAACAACTTAGAGGAAGCTAAATGGTGTAAGACATAAATAGGTGTTCATACAAAGATATTTTTACTGATGTGGAGGAATAATATGGAGTGAAGAAGGAAACAGAGTAGAAGCAGTATTAGAATTGTGTTAGAAATGGGCTAAATTCAGAAATTATAAGATACTAATACATCATTTTCAAGGTCATCCCAAGGGACAATTAAGTGAAAAGTGACATAACTTTTTATTATTCTATGATTCAATGAAAGCAAAGGACATATTCCTTTATGAGCATGAGGTTGTAGCATGTTTTTTTTTTCTTCATATTTGATTCTTCAGTCAACTGATTTAATATTTTTTGCATTAATATCTAAAGCTGGAAATGATCAATAGAGATGAATAATGCAAAAATGGCCATTATATCAGACAGTCTGTGATATGGATTATAAGTGACATACAGGAATGAATAAAGGGCTGAATAATGATAAGGAGAGAACTAAACAATAATGGAGAAAAATGTTTTCCCAGACTAACACACACAGTTCAAACCCCTGGATACACCAAGGAGGAAATAAAATCTTTAGGCATTTTCCAGCCTCTAATAAATGAGTCAATCTTCAGAAAATGAGTCAATCTTCATTAAACTATGTTTCAGAAACATCAGCAGGTCTCCTGGAGAGGTTTCTGTTTTGGGTATTTAGGGATGAAGAAGTGAGAGGTGTTCATTTTCTTAGAAAATATAATGAAAAATATTTTCCCCTGAAAGAAAATGTATTCCAAATTAAAGCATACATAAAAAAGTTTAAATTAAGAAAGGTAAAAAAATATCAGTTAACAGAGGTGGCCTTTTTTATAGCAACTCTTGCTGACTAAAGACTGCATGAGGACAGAATATTTTTAGATAACAGTCTTCACATATTGCAGACAACGTTGTTCTTCACTTGAAAATATCCCATTTTTAGACTTTCACAAAAAATGAAATTTAAGGCATAAATGTCATTTTCCATAGATATACAAAACTCATATATATAATTGTGATAACAGGTCTTAAAGAGCAAAACGTATTATTATTATTATTTTTTTAATTAAATATGCATCCTTCACTAGTAATGGCTTGGGGTGTGGAGAGGGAGTAAACTCAGCTGCTATTTGAAAGCAGTAGGGATGGAAAGAAAAATGAGGGATTACACATCTAATAGCTTAGGCCTTGACTCAGATTTCACATATTGATTGTTTTAGAGTCATCTTCTGTTCTAATTTCAGAGACACATTTGATTCTCTTCACCCACTGTGTATATGGAAACACTGTATCTAGCAGTAGAAGAAAAAATCCTTGCTTATGTTAAACAGTTGTGTATTTCTGTTTCCTTTTAAAGGAAAGAGAAAGGGATTGATGAATAATTGGCCCAGACTCTTACTATCAACATCAGTAAGGAAGAGATCAGTGTAAGTTCAATTTAGTGATAAAGGAACCAAGCAACATTATTTTCTCAGATGATAGAATGATTATGTAGTGAGATCAATGCATGTTCATGGGAAAGGCTGTTGGAATCATCTTATTGCAATATAGTTTTGCTTTGTTGGTCACGTATTTCTCTCTGCTCTCATCACTGGCTTTCCAAGTTCTAGTGAAAACCAAATCAATTTTATTTTTTAATGAACAAAAGGATTTTTCAAGTAAAACATGAGAAATAAAATTACTTTCATGTCTTATTAATTTATTTTTGATTTTTATTTGCAGTGCATGTGCTATTTCAGAAACTGAGTGGAATTAGCTTTTTAGCTAATTAGCTTTAAGTAGCAGTATTTTTGATTATTACTATTCTTATTGGGGTAATTTCTATGTCAAATGTTTATTGCTTGTGCAAATATTTGCACACACAAGGAAAGCTTAAGCTGAAGGACCACTAACTAGGCCCTAAATACTGTTAGGAATGTTTTAACAATTAGTGTCAATAAAGAACAGTCCTGTCTGCCTCTGGGTCCTGCACTGGCAATTTAATTATTGAATCACAGATGCAGTGTGTCCCAGTCTCCCCCTCATTCTAGTCAATTTATCAAGTCTTCAGAAAATACTCCTCAAATTTATGAACCTGTTTGCCTTTGTTATTCCGGACTTCTATTTCTAACAGTTACAGCCTTTTTTTTGTCTTCTTCGAGATTAATTTAACACTGCTATAGGTGTGACTGTCCATGTGAATGGCTGGTGAGGAATGTTTTAATTACTCATGAAGTGTCAATAAGAAAGCTATTTGTGTTTGTATGAAGTCTTTGATGTCTGGGAGTTTCAGAACAACTGATAACAACTAGTGACTGTTATGGGATACTATGCAAGCCTCTGATATCTGGCCAGGTGGCCAAGAGATTAAGAAGAAGAAAAAAAAGAAGCTGAAGGACGGCTAGGAGACAAGACCTGCAGGGGATGCTGTGTAAACTTGACACGGTGCCAAGGAAGTACAAAGGGGAAGGACAAGAAAAAGACTTGGAGAGGAAGACTACGAGTCATCAGCATGAAAGACCCCTAGAGACCCCCAGAGGGACCACTGGAGACTGATGCGCATGCTCCAGTAGGAGGGACTGGACCCCGGAAGCTAATTATAATAACCTATTTTTTTTAGAAGTAGTAATGAATATGTATTAGTCTAGGAGCATAAAAAACAGCTACTTGATGTAACTGGGGTGCGTCCTGGTGGAGCGGAGACTCCTGGTGCACCCAGCGCTGTTTGCTTACCTCTATTCTTTTAATAAATCCTATTTTTTTATTTAATCCTATTTTGAAGACTGAGCCATTTCTAGCAATACTGTTGTTAGTGTTGCAGGGCTAATGTGAAATATTATCTTGTGGTGTTTCTTTGTATGTGTGAATTTATTGTGAAGTCAACCACTGAGTTGAAAAAAAATGGTTTGAAAATGCAGAATAATTGGGGATTTTTCTAGATAAAATTGCCTGGAATTTGTTGGATTATTTGCAGATGGGACTTTGAACTGTGACGTTGGTTTAATCAATATATTTATTAGCCTCAGGCCTCTGTGCTCTTGCCTTTTGCCACACCTTACTATTTATTTATTTATTTATTTATTTATTGACTGGATATCTACTTTGAGAAATGATCTGTCTTTTCATATGGACTGCACGGTATGTGCCATATTTGGGATTATTTTCATTACATTCTATCTACTGTATGAGTTGCCTTAAAACCAAAGTATTTTATAAAGAGGAAAAATTAAACTGTCAATGGCTTGCAACAACTTTAGGGACTTCCAAAGATATCCTATAGAATCTTTGTAGGCTTGTCAGTGAGAGGGAGATGTTTAGGAAATAAAGGCTAGTGATTGGGAAAGGCTTTTATTAATTTCAATATCTGCTTGTAAAGGAAAAATTAACAAGTCAATCGTAAAACTATGTAGTATTTTCTTCATGATAGATAGCAAGAATTTATTTTACAAATGAGGTAGATGATCTGGAGAAAATGATAGAAAAGGAAACCAACCTACTATTAATGTGAGAATGGCTATGAGAGACCAAAAAGACAGAACAGTGAAGAAAAGGCAAACGTGATTGTAGAATGCCCAGCAAGATATTTCCAACTGACAGAAAAACACTACTGAAGAAGATTGGTGAGATCTCATTTAGGAAGCCATACATGATCCGAGTCACCAATTCAGGAAAGATGAGGCCTGGAGAGATGCAGAGAACCTAGAAGGGAATGAAAAATTTGTAAAAGAATAAAAGTACTTAACAGGTTTAGGCATAAGGGAGACTGACAGGAGGGTGGTATTATATGCATATTAAAAATGTGTCAGAAGTATGAATACTTCAGAGAGAAGTGCTTTGAAAGATAGAAAGCATATACAAGTACATTTTAACTAGCCATAGATACACCTATTCTGAAAATTAAAAGTAGATTTATAAATATCTCTATATATTATATATCTATATAATATATAATATATAGATATATATAGATATAATATTTTTATATAGTGCATTAGAAGTATGGAACAACTTAGAGGAAGCTAAATGGTGTAAGACATATATAACATATATTATATATATAATAAATATATATATTATATTTATAATATATATATATATATTATATATACAAATATATATATATAATATAATATATATTATATCTATATAATATATATAGAGATATGTAATATATATATATAAGAGAGCAGTCAAATAATTGCAAAAATTCTGTAGGTACTGAGGTCATACAGCACATGAAAGATTTTATGTTTTGCTAAGTATTTGACAATTTTTATTTCTATATATATTTAACCTTTGTTATCAGTAATGACTTAAAAAGTAGGCTTTGCATGGTTTGAGACTCATTTTCAGGCCCTGCAGACATGCACTCATTCAGACATGCATTCATTAGTCTCCATGATGCATTAGAGCTACTTGTCTGCTCTTGGATATTATGAATACAAACATGATTCAGCTGTTTACAGAGTCAGCACTGAATATGCATATGTGAATTACCAGGTGGTTACTTTGTATTAAGTATGAAAGATCAATGGCATGGTGTATTCTTATTTTATTATCTGTTTATTTTAAAGCACTTTATTTAGTGCTAGGGGAGTAGGTTCCCCTGAAGCTATAAACAGATGTTACAGATGTTAAGTCTGAGCATTTACACTTCATAATGCTCTTGTTCTTTCTGCTACTAGAAGGAAAAAAGGAAGCACCAGGAAGGGCGTGTGAGATGAATTGTGTGGGACTTGGGTGTTACATGGTTGACATGGGCATTTTGCCAGATCCAAAAACATCTCTTCTGTTGTAGTTCACACCTAAACAATATGAAAATCAGAATGTAAATGATATTTTAATATAAAAATAATTTCAAAATTAATATGTTCATCTTGAATCCATATATATCTTAAAAAACAAATGAACAACAACAACAACAAAAAAAAATCTTACACTCTAAATATTAGTGAGTATGGATACATTTTGGCGACTGTTTTAAAGCTTAAAGTTAAATTTCCACTCAGCTTGGACAACTGACTTCTGACATTTAACTTTGGACAGATTTTAAGTGGTCACATTTACCTCAGGTGATTGATATTCCATAGATACTAAATGTAGACCTAATAGCATTTCATAATTGTCACATTTCTCCATCAATTTTTACTGTATGACCTTACTTCAGGTATCTTTATAACTTTAAAATGCAAGCATAGTGACATTTCCTCCCTTTCCCCTCTCCATATGCTCTCTCTTTTAGATATCTATTTTTCCTGCTGTTTCAGCTAAAATAGCTTAGCTATTTTCTGAAACAGAATTAATGAAATATTCTTATTATCCATGCTAATAAAATCATATAACCATTTAATCCAAATGGTCTCATATCCTTTGTATGTTAGAGCAGAGGCTTGAGATCAGAAGAACTATATTTTGCCTGGGATGACTTTTTCCATCTTTACGAAATTTGCCTCTCAAGTCACTAGTCTCTGAAAAATCTCATTTTACAGATGTTTACTTGAAACATATGAAGTTTGGTAGCTCAAGTCTCTGAAAATGCCCTTGGCACTAAGCTTTTTCTGGAAATGCAACTTCTGAGTCAACTGTTACTATTATCATTCCTCCCCTCTGCAACTCATTTTCCTGCATGGATTTTGACAATGGGGACCAGAGCCTGCATTCCTCACTATCTCCCTAATATAATAGCATCTGCAAATGGTATCTGTGGGCTGATAGGAGAGCGGATTCCATTCCATCTGGATCAGAATGACTGACCTTGATTGGTTATGTTGTTGTTGGTTCTTCGTTACAGAAGACAGTAAAACATTGATTGCTTAGGACACTGCAGCTCACATAGAAAACTGTCCTCTTGAATGTGGATTGCACAGAACACAAATGAGACCCATCCTTTACACAGTGAACCAATTTGTTGTATAGTTTAATTAAATCCAAGATCTGAAGTCCATATATTTAGATGTACTTTTCTGACTTTACAAAAACTGAATTTGAGAAGGCTTTCCAGATAGGTGACTGACAGGATGAAACATTCAAGATCTAATTTTTTATCAGCATTGGATTACTTTATTTTTATATTTTATTCTTCTTCTGCATTTTTTTTTCTAGTGAAAGGAGGAGGAATAAAAAAGGAAGTGATCTCTTTAAAAAAAAAAAAATTACAGAAAATGAATTTCCTTAAATCATAGTGATGAACATAGTGCAAGAACTGGGAATTACTAGAAGAGAAATTGTGCCCTTTCAGGAAATTAAAGGCCTTTTACTCAGCACTATGTTTAGATATGTAGTGAGGAAAGGGAATTAAAATTAATACTGAAAATGGGCTCACTTAGCAATGGAGCATATAGATCTCACCTCAGCCTACTCACATATTGTGCATTCAAGTTGCTTTTGGTACATACCTACATACCATTCCCTAGTTATGACATCTTTATTTGATGTTGTTATAATGAATGAGATAACTTCACTTTTCTGCCCCTTCATCTTTTTTTTTATCCTCCCCCCTTTTTTTTTTTTTTTTTTTTTTTTTTTTTTTTTCCCACTTAATTATTAAGTACAAAGTGTTAAACATGGAAATTTTAATATTGGAGGAAACTTTTTTTTTATGACTCCATCTTTCTTTTTGGTATATCTCTCAAGCTCCATTTGCTTTATACATGTGAAAAGGTTGCAAAACATATACCATTCTGAATCATATTTTCCAAACCAGTTTTGTCATCTTCATTTTTCTCATCTGCTTGGGTTTCAATTTGTCTCTTTAAAATGTCATGTCCCAAACTGAATCCAATCAGTCCTGCTGTTGAAACTTGAGTATTGCTGAGCAGAGCAGAAGGATTATTGTACTGGTTTGACACATACTGTTACGGTTAATATAATCAAGTGTAGCATTTGTCTTTTTTTTTTTTTTTTTTTTTTTTCAGTATAGGCATCTTATATTTGATTCTCAAGCAATTTATATTTTAATGTGTAATAACATATCTACATTTGTAGGAATGTTCCTTGGCCTACATTTCTTGTAAGTATTTGCTTTTAGTTCAATATTCACTAGCATTGCAAAGTTTTGGACTGTAAAAACATATATTTTAAATGTAATAGTCTATGGAAAACTAAGGCAAAATAATTTGGTTTGACAGGTAATATACCGAGAATATGTTACAGATTAAATGATTTTTTATTTTTATTTTTATTTCTTAAAGATAAGTAAAATACATGAACGGTTTAAAATAGGAAAGTATTTTTAACGCTCCCCACCAGAGAGAGCTGTTTATCCGAAGTACTAGGAGCAGTTTGGAATTGCGATGTGGTTTTAAGTAGATGCAGGAAAACTGATGAGAAGATGATCAAAAAAGTGACTCCAGGAAAGAAAAAAAAAAAAAGGCATAACTTGGTTAGGTCATGCAGCAATCAAGATGTGAAATAGTTAAATTCAGGTGAAAAGTTGAAAAGACACACCATGGAAATATGTTTAGCAAGTGGTCTTGACTGAAAAGATAGTTCTGCCCTAGAAACCTGTGGCCTGGCAGTAGAGAAAGTTATTGGGTAAATTAAGTAATGCAAGTTGCTAAATGCCTTAGCATAACTGAGGCATTCACTTGTAGATGTACAAATTAGCAAGTCTTAGTTCATTAGTCAGATACCTGATATAGATCAGTTACAGGCTTTTTTATTTTTTTATTTTTTATTTTTTTTTATTTTTTTTTATTTTTTTTTTATGGTAGATCAGCATCCCAAATCTAATGTTTTCATTGTTTAATGAATCTGCAGTAACTTCACTGAGCATTATCATAGAGGATAGATAGCAGTGAGTTACAGCATTTTAATCATTTTGACTTACTGCAGTAGTATGCAATAACATTGCTATTAATTCAAGAAGAATGAACACAGTAATGGTGACATTTGAAACCGAAGGGATAGTAGACACCCATTGGTTGTGTTCAAAAATTTGCTACCACAACGGTTTCAGCTACAGATGCTACCTCCTGAGTGCTGAAATTGATTTCAAAATCAATAGTTGAAATAAATTGAAACTGCTACTCTAGGTCACTTTACTTTTTCACCACCAAATGGGCATGCAGCCATGCACTCTGTTGCAGATGTAAGTAATGTAATAGTTTGACACTGAGGTAGGAGGGAAAAGGCTAAACTAACTTATCTTGGCTATTAGATGGTTGCATGTAGTATGCCTGATTGTTTCTTATATGAGGAGAAATATTAGGAAACCCCCATAAGATGCTACTATCACTTATATTGCTGTAGAACCTAGTTAACCCAACAGATCAGACTGCTGTGAGTGTATACTGTACATGTAAATATTTTCTTGGTTTCAACATATTTAAATAAATAAAAGTCTACATATTTTAATTTCTACTCAGTCTTTGAGACGGTGATATTTTCCCCTTTGCAATAAACCAAGTATTTTGACTTCTTAATTTGTAAATTCTAAGGATGCAACAGGCTGATTTTTCTGTTCTCTCTCCTTTGACAAGGCTGGCCAACTTAAATATCCCCCTCCCCCAAAAACAAGTAGAACACTTCAAGTTCCTATTGACTCTCAGAGAAGACTATATACAATTTTACTAGTGACTGTTGATCAGAGAAAAAAAGATAGAACTTTTCTGAAATCCTAAGTTTCAGAGGGAGGTCAAGAGTATTTTCTAGGCATGTGGAGGTCATAGGAAGACATTCAAAGCTCACAGATGTTAAAAATATCAGGAAATCAGAAATATGAGATAACCATTAATTGACTGTTGTTAATGCAAATGTTCTAATATTTACTTAAACATGGTCAATCTCAAAGAAAGATATTATCTGTAATGTAATTAATCCATGGATGTACCTGTACCTGGAGATTTAGGTAATATTTTTTATTTGTTATGTTTTGTTTGGTTTATTTAACTAAACTACTTTTACTGTCTCTGCAATATTTATTTGTGAATGCTGAAATGCATTTTCCCTATAACTTAAAAAAAAAAATATCTCCTTTTATCTCTGAAACAACCTTAGGTTTAGGCAACCAAGATTAAGACAAATTTTCTTCATTTGTCTGAATAGCATGGTAATCCATGGCATTCTTTTACTACTGAGGGTAAACTGAATGGTGTTTGAGGACCAGCTGTAAAACACACTGGGTAGCCCCAGTTCCCATTGCATGTTAAATTTTTATTCTTGTTTTTCAGAATAATCCAGAATGGCTATTCTACAGTAACTCCCCTATGGGTACTATAATTCCACATTATGAATATTTTTCTAGGGACTAAATTTGGCCATGTAGGCGGCTAGTGGAGAACAGCTATTAGACTTTAAATTCAGTCCCTATTTCATCTCAGTGGCTTCCAGCTGCAATCAAGCCCTTACCATTCCGTATTCCTCATTTGTGCAAAATCCTGAAAGAGAAGGCAAGAGAAGCTTGAATAAGAACAGGTTAAAATTAAAAAGAGAAGTCTGTTGAGAAGTTAAGATTAAAATTAAAAGAGAAGTCTGTTGCCTCCCTGGGGCTTGGGTGAGAGACTTTGCCAAGAAAGTCAAGCGCCTGGTATGGCCCACTGACTACTACCTGCTACTGGTCTTTCAGGCTGGTAGTGATGAAGTAGCAATGAGAAGTCCGAAGGCGATCAAAAGAGACTTTAGGGATTTGGAGCGACTACTTAGAGGATCAGGGGCGCAGGTTGTGTTTGCCTCTGTCCTTCCTACAGGGGGGATTGAAGCTGAAAGGCGTGCTGTTCACATAAACTCGTGGCTTCAAGACTGGTGTGACCGGCAGAACTTTGGGTTCTTTGATCACGGGAAGGTCTATGCTACACCGGGCCTGATGGCACCGGATGGGATGCGCCTCTCTCGGAGAGGGGTAAGGATCTTTGGTCAGGAGTTGGCAGGGCTGATAGATAGGGCTTTAAACTAGAGTCGAAGGGGGAAGGGGCTAAAACCAGGCGCGCCGGTGAAGACCTAAGGGATGGTACGCTAGAATCAGAAGGGCTGTGTGCCAGTGAGGTCCTTCGGTCAGATCCACAAAGTGCTGAGTGTAAGGAGACGCACCTGAAGTGCTTCTACACGAACGCACGCAGTATGAGGAATAAAATGGATGAGCTAGAAGTCCTGGCCCAGTCCCGCAACTACGACATCATCGGCATAAGCGAAACCTGGTGGGATGAGTCCTGTGACTGGGGTGTTGCAACAGATGGTTACAGGCTCTTCAGGAGGGACAGGCAGGGTAGGCGAGGTGGTGGGGTGGCGATGTATGTGAAGCAGGGGCTGGACTGTGTGGAACTTCAGGTCAGCAATGGCAAAGTTGAGAGCCTCTGCGTAAGGATCAAGGGACGAACGAATAAAGGGGATGTCGTTGTGGGAGTCTATTACAGACCGCCTGGCCAGGACGATAGCGCCGATAAATTATTCTTTACAGAACTAAGAGAGGCCTCAAGATTAACTCCCCTTGTCCTTACGGGGGACTTCAACTTGCCAGACGTTAACTGGGAGTGCCACACGGCTGACACGAGCAAGTCCAGGAGGTTCATGAAGCACCTAGATGATAACTTCTTGGTGCAGGTGCTAACGGAGCCAACTAGGAAAGGTGCCCTCCTAGACCTGTTGCTAGAAAACAGAGAGGGTCTGGTGGGAGATGTGGTGATTGGTGGCCGCCTTGGTCATAGCGACCATGAAGTGGTTGAGTTCAAAATATACGGTGACAGAAGGAAAAGGGCCACCAAAACCTCATCCCTAGATATGGGGAAAGCGGACTTCAGGCTGCTCAGGGAACTAGTCAGCAAGGTCCCCTGGGAAACTGCTCTTGAAGGCCTCGATGTCCACCAGTGCTGGCCATTCTTTAAGCGATGCCTCCTAGAAGCACAAGATCAGGCAATTCCTAAATATCGCAAGTCAGGCAGGCGGGGCAGGAGGCCGGCGTGGCTGACCAGGAACATTCTAATGGAGATTAGGCGGAAACAGAGAGTGTTTTGCTACTGGAAGGAGGGCCAGGTGTCATGGAAAGAATACAGGGATGCTGTTCGTGCTTGTAGGGAGAAAGTTTGTGTGGCCAAAGCACACCTAGAGTTGAAGCTGGCTGTGTCTGTGAGAGAAAATAAAAAGGGTTTTTTTAGATATGTGAATGGAAAAAGGAGAACTAAAGAATACATAGGGCCGCTCCTTGATAGGGAAGGTCTCCTCACAGACAATGACATAGGCAAAGCAGAGACGCTTAACGCCTTCTTTGCCTCTGTCTTCAATGCCGATGATGGGCTTCGGGACCCAGGGTGCCCTGAGCTGGAGGACCAGGATGGTGGGGATGACAAACTCCCAACCAACCCTGAACGTGTGTGGGATTTGCTACTCCACCTGGATCCCTACAAGTCCATGGGTCCGGATGGGATTCATCCGCGGGTGCTGAAAGAGCTGGCGGACGTCATCGCGGAACCTCTCTCAATTATTTTTCAACGATCCTGGGAATTTGGAGAGGTCCCGGTAGACTGGAAGCTGGCAAATGTTGTGCCAATTTTCAAGAAGGGTCAGAAAGAAGACCCTAGCAATTACAGGCTTGTCAGTCTCACGTCAGTGCCTGGTAAAATCATGGAGAAGATGGTTCTCGAACTTATTGAGGCGCACCTGGGGGACAAAGCAGTCATTGGTCCCAGCCAGCATGGGTTTGTGAAGGGTAGGTCCTGCCTAACTAACCTGATTTCCTTTTATGATAAGATCACCCATATGGTGGACCAAGGGAAACCAGCTGATATGATTTTTTTTGGACTTCAGCAAGGCTTTTGACACAGTTTCCCATAGGATCCTACTGGACAAAATGTCCACCATACAGCTAAATAAAAACATCATACGATGGGTGAGCAATTGGCTAATGGGCAGGGCCCAAAGGGTTATGGTAAATGGGGCTGTGTCAGGCTGGCGGGCGGTCACCAGTGGGGTCCCTCAAGGCTCCATTTTAGGGCCGGTACTTTTCAATATTTTTATAAACGATCTGGATGTAGGAATAGAAGGTATTTTGAGCAAGTTTGCTGATGACACCAAACTTGGAGGAGTTGTGGACTCAAATGAGGGTGGAAAGGCCTTGCAGAGGGATCTGGATAGGTTGGAGAGCTGGGCGATCACCAACCACATGAAGTTTAATAAGAGCAAGTGCCGGGTCCTGCACCTGGGACGGGGAAACCCTGGCTGCATGTACAGACTGGGCGATGAGACGCTGGAGAGCAGCCTAGAAGAGAGGGATCTGGGGGTCGTGGTAGACAGCAAGTTGAATATGAGCCAGCAGTGTGCCCTGGCAGCCAGGAGGGCCAACCGTGTCCTGGGGTGCATCAAGCACGGCATCGCTAGTAGGTCAAGGGAGGTGATTGTCCCGCTCTACTCTGCGCTGGTGCGGCCTCACCTCGAGTACTGTGTGCAGTTCTGGGCACCACAGTATAGAAAGGACATGAAACTGTTGGAGAGTGTCCAGAGGAGGGCTACGAAGATGGTGAAAGGCCTGGAGGGGAAGACGTACGAAGAACGGCTGAGGTCACTGGGCCTGTTCAGCCTGGAGAAGAGGAGGCTGAGGGGAGACCTCATCACAGTCTACAACTTCCTCGTAAGGGGGTGTCGAGAGGCAGGAGACCTTTTCTCCATTAACACCAGTGACAGGACCCGCGGGAACGGGGTTAAGCTGAGGCAGGGGAAATTTAGGCTTGACGTCAGGAGGGGGTTCTTCACAGAGAGGGTGGTTGCACACTGGAACAGGCTCCCCAGGGAAGTGGTCACTGCACTGAGCCTGTCTGAATTTAAGAAGAGATTGGACTGTGCACTTAGTCACATGGTCTGAACTTTTGGGTAGACTTGTGCGGTGTCAAGAGTTGGACTTGATGATCCTTAAGGGTCCCTTCCAATTATATAGAATATCATATTCTATGATATTCTATATAATTTGCCAAGGTGTGCTGTTGATGTGTTTCTCCCAGTCAGTGGCTTGTAAGGGTATCTCCCCATAGCAGTGTGCTAAGAAACACGCAAAAGTAGTCCCATTTACTTTTTATTAAATTATTCAAAGAAACAATTGAAAGCAAGTTTGGCCCGTTACCCTAATTAAAACTTGTATTTCTGTCTCATCTGTTAAGTCTTTGCACCATTGAAGATCTTTATGAAGAAGGCTAACAGTGAGTCAAAGTTCCTCCTACCTCCTATGCTGTGAGCAAGAGATCTATGTGGAGGGGTCCATTTCTTGAAAAGATACCAGGAGAAGGCTCAAGATTTATATTATAACAAGAGAAACCTTTGGAAATTAATTGAAGTCATGTACCGGAATAACTTACAAAAAATGCAGGTAAATCTGTGCTGTATGCCCAACCACTGGACTACACGTAGTAGAGTCTCTAGTCAGTAATGATTTGTTATACAGTGTTATGTGTAGAGTAATAAACTTTCATCTCAAATGATTACCATGTTACTATATACAAAAGCCCAAATTAAGTGTGTTTTGTTTTGTTTGTTTGTTTTTAAATATAATTTAGATTTTGTATGCCCATTTATGCCTTGTGATTAGGGGGAAGGATATAATCTTATGTTTTTATCCAAAGACCAAAAGTGAGAAATCTATGTAAAGTACTTTGATAAGAATGCAAATATTCTGATTTTGGTTACATTATGTTAATGATTTAAACCTACTCCTTTATGAAAATCTATTTAAAGATAAAAACAAACAAACAAAAAACACCTAAATGGCAGCTAGAATCTTAAAAATCATGTTGGACCTTAACATACTGCTTGGATTGCTGTGCTGCTTCTTTGTACTATTTAAGATTTAGAATAAAAATATTTAGTTGCATTCAGGCACTTTCTGAATTTCTGTTTTACTCAGGAACAGGTTGAGTATTCTTTAACTCTCCCATGCAAGACAGAAACTGAGGCTAACCTGTATTTTGTTCCCAGATAGGTAAGCTGGTGCTTTCATGTGTACTCCACATTATGTGATGTATTTTAAGTTCTGTTTATATTGGACTTTATTATAAAGTATTAGTAAAGTATTACTAAAGTTTTCTTTACCCACAGAATACTCCCTGCGCACTGTTTAAAATTAAGATGTTTATGGCTATCACAAAGTATACTGTGAAATATATATATATATATATATATATTTCTGTCAATGAAACTTAAGTTGCATGTAGTATCAGTATAGGTTACAAACTGAGGTTTTGTTTTTTTTTTTAAGTTGTGATTTAAATATTTCTTCTCATTTATATTCACTGTACTTTTCATCTTTAGATTCAGTGTACTTTGAGGAAGGGTTATAAATAAATGGGAAAGTTTTAAGATAAAATTGATGAAAGACTTATTTGGTGTTTGAGATTCTTGCTCAAGTAGCTAAGAAAGTCTTTGGAACAGAACCAATCTTTCTGTGAAAGCTTTATTGATTACACAGAGAAAAGTCCATTTTAAACACTTTCATAACACTGCACTGCCTGAGGAAGCAAAATCTATTACACTTAGATTATGAACTTTTTGTTTATGAACTCAGTTGTCTTAGTGGACAGCTGGAAGAAACTAGCATTATAATTCCTTCTGTCTATAAAGCAGAGTTACTAAAAAGCCCCTATTTTTCCCATTTTTGTACTGCTGTTTTCAAAAACATATGTAGCATAAAATGTTTTGCCATGTGCTCCAGCTGCACTCAGTGCATGCGGGCTCACGGAGTGTTCTTTCAGGACAGACAGTTTCTCAGGTCCAGACCCTTGGGGCAATGTGTGTACCACACACATCTAGTGGATAAGATCTGAGCTGCAGTCCCTGACTAATATTTTTATAATTACTCAAGTTGCTTCAGGCATTAATCCAGCTATAGTTGATTTAGTTGTGTTAGGAGAATGACTGAAATACATCTATGATTAAATAAGGTGTGAAATAAGTTACATATCCTCCCACCAACAACAACAAAAAAAATAAAAAACATCACTCAGTGTGAATGCTGCTTCATACCAATAAATTTCATTTCTCTTTGGCCTAAGGAGAGATGTAAGCATGAAAAATGAGGGAGAATAAAGGGAGTATTTCTCTTTGCTTTCACTCAGGCTGGGTGCATAATAGGCTGAAGTTGAGATGTGTGTCTGTTTGGAAGCTTCCTTCCCTTGCAAGGAAAGGCTGCAAGAAATCTCCACGTCATAGGAAGAATCACAAATGCTGGTGCTGAGGGAGTAGGAAAATAGTAGTGCAAGATACAATGAGGCTCAGAAAGGGCACAGTTTCTCAGTTTAAACTAGCAGTGGCTCTGAAACTTGTGAGCTGTGCAGGTCATTTTGGCATGCAGGGTTTGAGATTGGAGTCACTGGGGATGAACTAATTCTTGGAGACCAGAAAAGGTGAATTGCACATATACCGCATGTTCACATATTTCTTGTGAACCTGGCCTGACATTTGACACCTCATTTGGACAGAAATGATGTGACCTAGCACTGTGTCTTTTTTCAATTCGTGCTCACCTGATCAAACCAGCTGAAGCTGGTACCTGGAAGTGCTTTCACTCCCAGGAACTGCGCAGTTGATTAAATTGACTCAGAACCAACATCTTCAAACAATGCTTTTTTCCTTCCCTCAAAGGCTTAAAGCATGTAGAGAAAGGATGAAAATGATAAAAAGCCTTACTTACTTTCACCTAAATCTTTCCTTGGAGCTTACAGTTCTTTTTGGTCCAACTGACCCTCATTTCTGACTGCGAGAAACACTGTGCTGTTCACAGCATGTTTTCTCTGTCTCTTGTAATACCTTTTGCCAGCCTTATGACTTTTAATGACTCCTTGGAGTTTTTTAGCATGAAAATAGAAAGGGATGTGAGAAAGATTTCTTGCCTGTAATATCAAAAGTTAGAGTATGCTCATTTGTACAGTAGTGTTAGTTACTCTTTTACCAGAGCTTTGAGTCTCATACTAGTTGTAGACAAACACCTAGAAAAACTGGGAAACTGCCTTAAAGCTTTCACAGCTCTGTTCTTTTCTAATCATTCTGTGGTTCCAATACAACTTTGAGAGGTAGGTTTAGCAGTAGAATTCTGACAGTTTATTAGATACTCAAATAGTTAAAAGTTCTTTCTTAGGAAGGCTTTTTTTTTTTTTTTTTTTTTTTTTTTTGGGGGGGGGGGTGGAAGAAGACTGTAGAAAAGATTTGCTGGGGATGTAAATAATAATGCAAGGAAATGACAGGGTAGCTATGAAAAGAACAAACTCCCTACATTTAAGATGTAGGCATGCCAACTTTCATGACATTGTTAGCTGTGGACTTGGATTTTCTGTGATAGTATTTTTAAAATAAAATAAAATATTTTAAAACTATAAAACATGTAAAACATTTGATTCTACAACAGACTGTTAGGACTATTTAGCACTTTTCTGTGAAAAAAAAAAAAAAGTATTAGTCAAAATAGAGTTTGAGAGCAGCTCTCAGCTGCAGGAGCAGCTGAGGTCCCTTGGTTTGCTCAGCCCAGAGCAGAGCAGGCTGAGGGGAGGCCTGATGGCGGCCTGCAGCTCCCTCACAATGGGAGTGGAGGGGCAGGAGCTGAGCTCTGCTCTCTGGGGACAGCAACAGGATCCGAGAGAATGGCATGGAGCTGGGACAGGGGAAGGTCAGGCTGGGTGTTAGGGAAAGGTTCTGCACTGAGAGGGTGGTTGGGCACCGGGACAGGTTTCCCAGGACAGTGGTCATGGCCCTGAGCCAGATGGAGCGCAAAAAGCCTTTGGACAATGCTCTCAGACACATGGTCTAATTTTGGGGTAGTCTTTTGTGGAGCCAGACTCGATGATCCCTGTGGGTCCCTTCAAACTCAGGATATTCTATGATTCTATGAAAAATAATCCAAATGTTTACTTTTAATTTGTACAATAAGGGTTTGCAAAATTGCTGCGTGCTTACCAAACTGTGTGATTGGATATGGAAACTGTTTTCCTCTCAAAATGGATTATTTACATGAGTTTCATGCCTACCAGCATAAGTTCAGCAATGAATTTGTACTGGTATCTTCTTAAAACATTATCCATGCTTAAATGTTTAGAAGTTCCAGAGCCTTGGTAGGGAGCAGTTTGGAAATCATTGGGTTTAGGGAAATACGCTCCTGATTTCAATTAACTAGTGTTCTGAATGATGAAAATACATAATTCTGCCTCACCAGATGGGATGCTCATATTTATAAGTGTATTTGGTGAAACCATCAATTTTATGAAGTGATATGGCACAGAACCTGGGGTGCACAAGAGTAGGCTGGCTCGGGTGTTAAGAAGCTATCTTTTGTTTTGCTTCTGGTTGTGAAGTACCCCTCACAGTAATTCAGGTAGCCACCTTCATACAAGCACTGTTAGATCAGTGTGAGAAGAATAATAGAGGGAAACACTCCAAAGATTCTGAACTCTGCTGTCTTTAGAAGATGTTTCCAGCCAGCCCTTCCAGACTACCTGCCTCCTTTCCACAGGAAAGCAAGTATCTCAGCTGTGTTTTACTACTTTGAAAGAAATAAATGAAACAGTGTTATTCGTAAGTCCCTTTTAGCATCTAGCTCAACTATTAGACAGTGAGATACTTATCACAATGGGCTTCACAGCTTAAGTATAAAAAAAAAAAAAGATGTGAACCATCTCTATTTCAATTTCTGTGGATATTCCATTGTTCTTTTATAATGATAGATCCTTAATAAAGGTCCCTGATTCACTTTTTGGTAGAGATCTTTTAGGTGTTTCTCTCATGTTGAAGCATTTTACTCTTGATATAAAGGCCCCTTAAGTTAATGGAAAAGTACTCTGGGTATGGGTTTTGATTTGTACCCCTTACATTAAGCCATATCTGAAAGCATACTCAGATCTGTGAGCAGAACTCCATAGTAATACAGTCAGTTCAGTTTGGGACTACATAGGTACTTACAGATTTTGAACATTTCCATTTCTATAACCTTCATTCTGGATAAGAAAAAAATGCAATGTTATGTTTCTTTTGGCAGCCAACTGTGAGTTCTGCTTTTACCCATTCACCTGAGCTTCTCCTGCCTGATGCCATTTTGCAAAGCAGTATAAGCTCAACGAAATCCATGTTTCTTTTAAAGATGTTTTACCTCAATTTAGAATTTGTCAAGTACTTTATATCTGCTGGAACATATTTACTCTGTGAGTAAATATGGAGCAATAAATTAAGCAAACATTGTGATCTTTAAACAATTTACCTTAATTTGAGGTTTATGTCTGACAAAGACACTTGATGTATTCTTGTTGTTTAAAAACACTCTATTTGAAAGGATGAATGGTATTGACAAACTTTAAATTGGTCTGTTTGGCTATTCTGAATTTTAGTTTAAAAAGAATTGGAGTTCCTTAATGTACTCACTTTAGGTGGTATTAGTGAAAAATTGTGCGGGTAATTCACAAATACACCTACCAAATATCAATCAGACATTTTCATTTCAAACTGGACTCCTTTCAGGCTACATCAGTTGAATTTAATTTCATTGACTTTTATCTATCTTCTTACATAGTGTTAATTTTTATTTATTTATTTATTTATTTATTTATTTATTTATTTTTTATTTTAGGCTTTAACAGATTGATGTGCCAGCCAGAATGGAAGATACAAATTTCTGCAAATAAGTATGTCGGGGTGGACTTTTGATAGATTGCAACCATATAACTAAAAATGAAACTTTATTTTATTGGTGTGTATTATTAGTTACGTAGTGGTAAAAGCTTGCTTGCCCCCTCAACTACCATATCCCCACACTAAATTATTTTCAATACGTACCAACTCAGATCTTTCATCTGAGTATAAATTTAATGTACCCATGCCAATTTATGCTAACTTTTTAAAAATAATTTTGAAATCAAGTGCATGCCTCATTAGTGTGATTTGCAGGAAATGGAGAATTAATAATTATAAATAGAATGCTTTAAACACAGCTTAATTAATTCTGTGTGTGAATGCATTAGCTAAATATGGTTCTGCTACTATAAAAGTAATGCTTAAGATAAACTGAATGTTTCAGCTGCCCTTTTGAATCAGCATCTCTTTGCCTCATATATACATATATATGTATATATAATTGAAGCTGGCCTTCTCTTTGCATAGTGTTTTTGTAGGTGTTATTGCCATGCTACTGGCTGTAAGGTAGGCATTTAAAAACTGAGCTTGTGACTTTAAAAAGTCACAAACTGTCTTTGTTAATACAGATTTTATCTGAGAAAGCAGGTTTCAGTCCTCAGTTAGAGCGAAGCAGAGCCTCAGGGAAATCAGCAGCACCTTTGTGAGAGTCCCTCCTCACTCACAGCAAACCACAGCCATCCCCAGGTAGGCTTCCAATCTTGGGGGTCAGGTCACAGCTGCAGCTTGTGAGTCCAAGGCCAAGGACCACAGTAGGTAGAGAACAAGTCAGCTTTTGCACATACAATGCACAGTGAGCTGAAATGGTTACCAAATTCCCAACTGGGTAGCTGGGTTCAAGTAACAGAAGTCACTGGAGTCATTTGTTTTGTTACAGAGGTTGTTTTAACTTTAGCACTTCCTACAGGAATTAATGGGGTCACTGGCATATCTGAGACATTTTCATCTTGTATCACTTTTAATATTTCAAAATATTTTCATTTCTATCACCAGTAATATGACGCATGAGAAAAATCTGTACTTCATATAAAGTTTGCTCTTTCTCCATCTCCAAGGCAGTAACATGCTCCTATGGAACCAGCAGCACAGTTTCCAGATTTCTACAGCTGATCTGTTTATACCATCCCAAACCCTTAAATTAAAATAGAATTGATATCCTTGTGCAGACCTTCAGAAAAACAGAACGCAGGTCCCATTGTCTGGCTCTTCCAGCATTGAAGAAAGCATCCCTGTCAAGTGAACGCTGGATGTTCATACCAATAGTAGTGTGATATATGGAGTAATAATTTGTGTCAAGAAGATGGCTGATATTAATAAAGAAGGGGGAGATGTGGGAGTTTGGCCATGGGGGTCAACAAGCCCCATGGTAGGTGATACATCAGACTCTTAATGATGAGGCCATCAGGATTTAGAGGAAACAAAGAAGTGTGATTCAGGAGACCCTATGCAGTCCTGGGTTGCTTGTTCTCCAGCCATTAAGGCATGGAAGTTGCTGGGTGTTTACTGGTTGCTGGACAAAGTTGTTCGACCAATGAAAAGTTGTTTGAAAAGGACTGCTGTGGGGCGAGGGGTATAAGAGAGGAGACTGTCCTCAAAATGAAAAGGCAACACGGTATAATGAAGTTATGTCATCAATAAAGAAATAGAAAAAAGGAATGAATAGGGACAGGCTAGCAGAACAGGGACCAGGACAGGAACAGGCACATTGATCGCCTCATGAAGATCGGTTTGGCCAAACTCAGTAAAAAAAAAATGGAGGCTGTTATATGATCTGAGAGAAATTAATAAAGTCATGGGAGATATGGGAGCACTTCAATCAGGATTACCAACTCCAGCTATGCTCCCCCAGTCACGGACATTAATCGTAGTAGACTTAAAGGATTGTTTATTAAACAGTTCCCAGAATTTGGAAAACTTTGCCATGTTTATGTTTCAATTGATACCTTTTCTGATTGTACTTATGTATAGGTGTACTCGCGTTTCTTATAAACATGTAAAGGTAATGTTCTATCTCTATACTTAGAAAGTTCAATGTTCATGTGTGCGTGTTGGTAGAGCATTGACTCCCTGCGCACCCAGCGCTGTTTACTTGCCTTTTATAAATATTACTAAATTCAGATTGAGTTGTATCTTCATTTATAACTAGAGGAATTGTCAGAACAATACTTAAGAAGATTTTTATTGAATACAACTGAATCAGAGTACCAAAATTTGCATATATTAAAGTGGGGGAGAAGTATTTTATTTGTGCCTTTGAGGTTTTTACTCTTTGGAGCTATGATATGGACAAAGGTAGTTATAGTTTGCACAGGAATTAGCAGATTGAGGTTTATTTTTGGCATGCTAACTCGTGTGGAAAAACACAAGCTGCATCTTTTCCAATATTTATTTTCTATTGATTAATGCAAGAGCATGTGCTACTTCTCCCTGTGTTCTTCCAGTGATCACCCAACATTGCTGGGCTAAAGGTTAGGTTGGAATTTTTGAAATGCAGCTAAAAGGACATGTCATATCCTTAGAAGATGAATTACTTTAAATACAACAGAAATGGGTCCTTAAAAGGTGTTCACTGCTTAGCAGACATACTTTATGTGTTATACAGGTTTCTCCCAATATAGTATAGGATTCAGAGACCAAAATGCCCTTGCACATACTGACTGTACTCAGTAAGTACATCAAGTTTAGCTCATCCATACTGCTACTGTTGCTCTGCTTCCTGTGTCTGAGCTAGCTACTACACAACCAACTCAATTATACTATACTAATGCAGATATTTGTTTTCAAAATCTCTTCCATGTATTCATGTATTTTTATATAACTACTTTTTTTTTTTTTTTTTGTCATTATATATATATATTTGCTTTATAGTCATAAGTGCAGTGTAAAAATCTATTCCTGGTTGTAGCTTGTCTCTGGATGATGTCAATGGATTTCTTTGTAACAATCTTTACTATTGATCTATTAAAAAAATCTTTAGAGATCTTAAGTAGATGGCATATTAGATTCAAAGATATGTATAGGACATATCAGGACAATCCTCTTACTTGTTGTTTTTGTTGCTGTTATTTAATACAAAAGAAGCAGACAAACTGCCAATGTGATCTTCCAGGAAGGATACAGCTTACAAGTTTACACATGTTCTCAACTGTGTTTACAGAAATACACAGATGTCGTATTACATGCTTACACTGATACTACATTGAAACTTTAAATCAGTATTCTGGAATCAATTTTATTTTTTATTTTTGGATGTTTCAGTGTAATTCAAACCAGGTTCAGATAATTCATAAATTATTAAATATACATTTTGTGTCATAGAGGTGGAGAATCTAAGTGAAAATTACATCTTTACTAAAGAAAAGGATGACACAGAATTCAGGAAAAATACAGATTATGAGTGTTTTGATAATTCTAGTTGATGTGACATATTAGCAACATCACTTAGTCCATGAAACTTTTTATAATAATCGAAATTTCTGCTTATTTTGCAATGGTAGTAAGTCATCCATGCACAGAAGCCAAAGATAGAGACAATTATTTGGAGACATTCATGGTTCAAAAGTAAATTCAGAATTCTTCACATAGAGAGGGTAGTTGAATGTAGTCTGGCAGATGAGGTTACACAGACATAAAGTATGGAGAAGAAAAAAAAGGCATCAAAGGTTGAACATAATGAGATGCATTACTGAAAGCTGGAGGGCCAATGAGACAGATTTCTGCAGAGACTGAGTTAAAAGAGAAGTTAGTTCCATAGACAGTGGACAAGCAAAAGATGGGGTGAGAGAAGTCAGGTTAGTAAAAAGTATTATGAAAAGAAGTATAGAAAAAGTAGAAAAATGTTAAAGGTGATTGACAAGGCAGAGGGTATGAAAATCTAGTAATGGATCAGAGACTGAAAAAGAGAAGGTCATTGAAAGCTGTCAAGAGCAGTTCCTGTTAACAACTTCATTTTGGTTGGTGCTGAGGGAAGGGGACCTCAGGCAGTTGCTGTAAACAATGAGAGGTGAGAGGGAGAAGAGTGATATTTAGCCCATGAAACAGGGTTGAGGTTGGGGCATAAGTACTTGCATCTAAAAAGGTCAGCTAGATCATACAATGTCAGTGAGGAGTCTCAGATTTTAGAAAAGACAATTCTAGTGCACCCATTAATATTCAAATTGTGTTTTATCCCAAATAGAATAGCCAGTTTATAGCAAGGTTAAAAATATAGCTAGAGGAGTATAGAAGTGGGCTGCAATCACAGATTTGCTTTAGTGTTCATGAGACTTTGCCACGTTACCTGTACTCCAGTACAATACATAGTTGAAAATGCATAGAACTTGTTTATCTCAAAGGAAGAGTTTGAGATTAAAGTTTTTGAATCCTGTAATCCATGAATATGAATTTTTATAAATGTTTAAGATACATATATTTGAAAACTACAGTGATTTGATTCTAAATGAATGGCTAGAATAACACACTTGTTTTTGTATGGAATATATTTGTATCTTTCAAACTAATATCTCAGCTACTGTGAAAACAATTCTTGTTTGAAAATTTTCTGTGGACAGAAAATGGTGTTTCTATTTAGTCTTACATTCTAGCTGTTAACACTAAAATTAAATCATGTTAATAATTGATTTTGGTGTTTTCATATTTTACCATTGAAAACTTTAATTTCCATCGAGGGTCTGAAAGCAAAATAAAAAATTTCCCTTTGAGCACCCTTTGAGGTGCTCTATAGGTGATCTATAGCTGTGAATGCTCAGTTGTTTGGTTTATCTATACGTAAAGTGGGTTCAACAGCATTTAGTGTAAGTAGTTAAGAAGCTGGTAAAGTAGTATCCTCAAAATCATTCATGATGTAACCATTGTCAAAAACACTTTTTTTTTTTTTTCTGTACTCTCATTTCTTAGCTAGAATTTCTCGTCAATTCCTCTTTTTTTTTTTTTTTTTTTTTTTTGACTCTTCATTTAAGTTTATATGTAGAAATGACACTGTTCTATCACATCTACATAATCTTTTTCTTTTATCCAGATCACGTTTCTCTCTCAACATTTTCTTTATATATTTTTGTGATGTATTTAGAGACCTAAAATGCCAGAGCTATATTTGTCCTTTCAGAAGATACAAGATATTAAAAGAAGTCCTCCTGTTAAATGAATTTTTATAATGTGAACTGGGCATGAATTCAAAAATACTATTACACTTTGAACATAAATGTGTTAGACTGAAATCACAAAATTACAGTGGACAATAAATAAAACTCCAGGGCTGCAGTTTTACTGCCATGGTACTATGAATTCCTTTTAGTCATTGAAATTATCACAATATCATTAATGGCAGAATTTTTCTGGGAAACACACCAGATTGTCTCATTTCAACAAGTTCAGGCTTTATCCATTAGAGTTCAATCAGTGCCATTCTTCTAATTTTTGCAAATTTCTGTATACAATTGTGATGAAAGCATTAGATAACAATAGCAAAACCCAGTAACACACATGCAGAGCAAATCCTTCTTTGTTTATTTGTATCAGAGAACAGTACATGCAAATCATGTGCTGTTCTCTGTATCATGTATATATTCTCGGTAATCAGAGAACAGTACGTGAAAATAATTAAAAGATTGCTGTTGGTCACTTAATGTAAGGTTACAGTTTTTTATTGAGTTTCACTGAAACAATTTTTTTCTGCACACTTCAGCATAATATTTAGCAAAATAAAATTGGAGTTGAGTACACAAGAGAAAGAAAGGCAGAAGTTAAAGAAAGAAATTATGTAGAGTTCTGACTGTGGTCTCCCGTTCAGTTTATGATTTGGGTGTGCTGACACTCTGATAGTTTATTTTAGAGATCTTAACTAAAAGGATCTTCTTATATCTTTAAATACTTCCCCTTGCAAAAAGGGGTTGCTTAAACTGACATGACCAAGGGAGTTTCATGATGTCAGAATGGTCATTTGTTGCATACTCTTACATAATCAGTCTACATGAATCCAAATTTTTGGCAATTCCATTTGAGAAATGTCCAAGACATTGGAATATGTATTTAAATCTCTTCTGTCTGAACAACTGATTTGTAAAACCAAGAGACCTAATGTGGGCTTAAATTAATAAGATGCATTTCCACTGACACCTAGCGTGTCTTTCATAACATTTCTGGTGAATCAATCAAGTAAAAATTTCCTGAAGGAGTTCATCTAATTTCACCAATATTCCATTCCTTTCCAATGTTCTAATAGCTAAATAAAATGTTACTCTGTTTTTAAATCCTGCATCCAATCATCTGCTATTTATTGTCTTCAGGATTTGATGCTAATAGCAAAACATTAGAAATAGCAGTCCTTGTAAATTAATTCATTATTAATTTATGCTATTATTGTATTTTGTTTAGGGGCATTTAAGCCACATTATTCAAAATACTAAAACAACAACAAAAACTCACCCAACCCCCTTCTATTGTATTTCAGAATGTCTTTGTCTTCATGTATGCAATAGTGTTGATATTTGAACTTATCCATAGGATATCACATATTGTCTAGGTTGGAAGAGACCTCAAGATCATTGAGTCCAACATCTGACCTAACACTAACAAGTCCTCCACTAAACCATATCATGAAGCTCTACATCTAAACATCTTTTAAAGACATCCAGGCATGGTGACTGAACCACTTGCCTTGGCAGCCCATTCCAATGCCTAACAACCCTTTCAGTAAAGAAGTTTTTCCTAATATCCAACCTAAAACACCCCTGGAACAACTTTAGCCCATTCCCCCTCGTCCTGTTGCCAGGAGCATGGGAGAACAGACCAATCCCCACCTCGCTACAGCCTCCTTTAATGTACCTAGAGAGTGTGATAAGGTTGCCCCTGAGCCTCCTTTTCTCCAGGCTGAAAAAAACCAGCTCCCTCAGCCACTCCTCACAGGACTTGTTCTCCAGACTTCACCAGCTTCATTGCCCTTCTCTGGACTCATTCGAGCACCTCGATGTCCTTCTTGTAGTGAGGGGCCCAAAACTGAACACAGTACTCAAGGTGCGGCCTCACCAGAGCCAAGTACAGGGGGACAATCACTTCCCTAGACCTGCTGGCCACACTGCTTCTTAGACGAGCCAGGATGCTGTTAGCCTTCTTGGCCACCTGAGCACACTGTTGGCTCATATTCAGCTGACTATCCACCAATACTCCCATGTCCTTCTCCGCCTGGCAGCTTTCCAACCACTCCTCTCCCAGCCTGTAGAACCCTCTGCTTGGGGTTGTTGTGCCCCAAGTGCAGGACCCGGCACTTGGCCTTGTTGAACTTCATACAGCTGACCTCAGCCCATCGGTGCAGCCTATCCAGATCCTCCTGCAGAGCCTTTCTACCGTCGAGCAGATCAACACACACACCTAACTTGATGTCATCTGCAAACTTACTGAGGGTGCACTTGGTGCCCTCATCCAGATCATTGATAAAGATATTAAAGAGGACTGGCCCCAGGACTGAGCCCTGGGGAACACCACTACTGACTGGCCTCCAACTGGATTTGATTCCATTCACCACGACTCTGGGCTCGGCTATCCAGCCATTTTTAACCTAAAGAAATGTACGCCAGTCCAAGCCATGAGCAGACAGTTTCTTGAGGAGAATGCTGGGGGAAATGGTGTCAAAAGCCTTGCTGAAGTCAAGGTAGACCACATCCACAGCCTTTCACTCATCCACCAAGTGCGTCACTTTGTCATAGAAGGAGATCAGGTTCGTCAAGCAGGACCTGCCTTTCATAAACCCATGCTGACTGGGCCTGATCACCTGGTTGCCCTCTAAGTGCCGCGTGATGACACTCAAGATAATCTTCTCCATGAGTTTCCCTGGCACTGAGGTCAAACTGACAGGCCTGTAGTTTCCCGCGTCTGCCCTCAGGCCCTTCTTGTAGATGGGCATCATGTTTGCTAGCTGCCAGTCTACTGGGACCTCCCCCAATAGCCAGGACTGATGATAAATGCTGGAAAGCGGCTTGGCCAGCTCCTCCACCAGTTCTCTCAGTACCCTTGGGTGGATCCCATCTGGCTGCATCGACTTGTGTACATCCAAGTGCCGTAGCAGGTCACCAAGCATTTCCTCATGGATAGTGAGGGCCACATTCTGCTCCCCATCCCCTTCCACCAGTTCAGGGTACTGGGTATCCAGAGAGCAACCGGTTTTGCCGCTAAAGGCTGAGGCAAAGAAGGCATTAAGCACCTCCGCCTTTTCGTCATCTTTTGTAACTAAGTTTCCCCCCGCATCCAGTAAAGGCTGGAGATTCTCCTTAGTCTTCTGTTTAGCATTGATGTATTTGTAAAAACATTTTTTGTTGTCTTTCATGGCAGTAGCCAGATTGAGCTCCAGATGAGCTTTGGCCTTTCTAGCTTTGTCCCTGCATTGCCTTGCAACATCCTTATAGTCCTCCCTAGTGGCCCGCCCTCTTATCCAAAGATTGTAAACCCTCTTTTTTCTCCTAAGCTCAAGCCACAATTCTCTGTTCAGCCAGGCTGGTCTTCTTCCCCGCCAGCTCGTCTTTGGGCACATGCGGGCAGACTGCTCCTGCGCCATTAAGATTTCCTTCTTGAAGAGTGCCCAGCTTTCCTGGACTCCTCTGCCTTTCAGAACCACCTCCCAAGGGACTCTATCAACCAGTGTCCTGAACAGTTCAAAGTTGGCCCTCCGGAAGTCCAATACAGTGGTTTTACTGGTCCCCTTCCTGGCTTCTCCAAGAATGGAGAACTCTACCATTTCATGGTCACTCTGCCCAAGTCAGTTTCCAACCACCATATCTCCCACCAGTCCTTCTCTGTTTATGAAGAGAAGGTCTAGTGGGGCACCTCCCCTGGTAGGCTCAATAACCAGCTGCGTCAGGAAGCTATCTTCCTTCTCTCCAGAAACCTCCTAGACTGCTTTCTCTGGGCTGTGTTGTGCTTCCTGGATATATCTGGGCCGGGTGCCGAGTAAAGCGCCCCATGGTCAAAAACAACAAAATTCTTGTGTTGGCATCAGCCTCTGAGCCACATGTTTATCAGGTGGGCTTTCCGTGTCCTCTCTGTACCCCTCCCTGCCACTGTAGGGATGGACGAAAACACCACTTGTACTCCCGCTCCATCCACTAACCTTCCCAGTCCCCTAAAGTCCCGTTTGATGGTCTTCAGGTTTCTCTCTTCAGTGTCATCACTACCAGCCTGGACTATTAAAAGAGGATAATAGTCAGAGGGGCGAACCAGGTTGAGAAGCTTTCTGGCAATGTTCCTGACCCTGTCCCCAGGGAGGCAGCAGACTTCCCTACGGGTAGTGTAAGGCTGAAAAATAGGGCCCTCTGTTCCCCTGAGCGCACAACAATCACCCTTCCTTCTGTCCTGGTGGAGGCAGTCCTAAGGTGTGGAGTCGACTTCCTTGCCCTAGGTGTCCTCCTGGGTACACTTTCTACCTCTTCCTCACCTACCGGTCTCTCAAGCTCCAGGGCCTCAAACCTGTTGTGTAAGGGCACCTGGGAAGGTGGGGCCGGAAGGGGAGGGCATCGCCTGCGATGTCGAGCAGGGACCTGTTTCCATTCCTCCTCAACTCCTAGGTCCCCTCCCTCTGCCCGACAGCAGCATGGCAGGGAGTCCACCCCAATTTGGGGTGTCTCACCCCGGCACCTGTCATTCAAGCCATGCAGGGAGTTGCTGCACCAGTCTATCTCCTGCTCACACTCCCTGATATCCCTCAACCTCTCGACCTCCTCCTTGAGTTCTGCCACCAGGCGGACCAGGTCGTCTTCCTGCTTGCACCCCCCGCAGGTGGTAGCAACAGGCTCAGTCATTCCCTGAACCCAGAGACCTGAACTGCCAGAGTTTTGAGTGGGCAGTCGGTCTGGGTGTGTACAGACTTCCTGGAGAGCGCACTGTGCCTGGTGTACACCACTACAGCTGAGCTAGCGGTAGACCGCCGTTTGAGGAGTTGTTCGTATGGGCGGGGGGGGAACGCTCTGCCCTTCCTGCTCGCCCTGCCTGCGCTAACTGCCGCGCTAACTGCTGTGCCACTCCCTTCTGACGCACCACTCCCTGTATGCCTCTCCTGGTCGCTTGCGCTCCCTAGGGGCAGCTTTAGAACGGCTGGGAAGGGGGCGCTGCTGGCTCTGCCTATGCCTTGTTCTTGCCTCGTTCACATCCCTTGCGAGGGCTGCCGGGTCCTGGCGGCTCCCTCGAGTGGGCTCGGTGCTGGAAAAATTAGCCCTGCCTCTCGGATCCCCTGCTCCGCTGCAGAACGCGTCTGCTCTGGAGCCGATTGCCTTGGCAAGAGCCGATTGCCTCGGCAAAAGGCCACTAGTGTGACCACTAGTGTGACCACTAGTAAATTTTCTAGTGCTTTTCAAATATATAGAGCATGCCTAACACCTGATAAATACACTTTCTAAAAACACAGTCTGCACTTATGTTTAGAACTATGTTATGGTTCAACATATTATATCATAACTATGTAGAAGAGTACTTGCAAAAAATATACATATATACAAAAATCACTGTTTCCAGGAGACAAGGCATCATTAAGTTTCATATTCTTACAGCTTCCTTTCAGAGCCCAGTCTTTAATTGTTGACCATGGCATTTAGACAATAGGTACTTTAATCCAGGAGTTTGGGTTGGACAGTTCTGGTTTTGGTTTTTAATGTGTGAGAGAGGTACACTTTAATGTGAGAGAAGTGCACTTTAAGCCTTTGCTTAAAATCTTAGATTTGAGATGACTGTGTCCAGGCATTTCCTTGAAATTTCCCTGGAGAGCATGCATACAAAGCTCCTTGTAAAATTTAATTTTAATAGCTATATAATCCTAACAATATTGGTCAAGAGAAATGTTATCTAATGTCCCACAGAGAACCTTTCCTTAAATTGGTTAAGAATGATTATAGACTTACACACAACTAATTAACTGTGACTATCTTAACTGCAGAAAAGAGATCAGGATTTATCTATTTGATTGTTTTCCAGCGCTTTCCCTTTTTCTTTTTCAGAAATAACAGGCAACAAATTATCAGTGATGTTCACTGTTATTAAAATGCTGTATTTTGCAGTTAATAAATGGAAATTTGGGGAACTAATTTCAATTACTCTGTTTCCTCTATTATTCACTCTGTAGGGCTCTCTGCATTTGTACCTGATTCTGAGGATTAAAGTTGTACAGAGTCTAATTGATAATGACTGTGCTAGCAGGATTGCCATAGCACTGTTGTTTATTTCCCCCTATGTTGGCGTCTGTGAACTGCCAAACACATATGGAGGGTGGAAAAAAATAAAGCTGCTCAGGATCTGTGGTTCTATTCATTCCTCTCATATGATCGTTAACGTCATGATCTGGTCTGCACAAGATCTCTTGGTCCAGAATACAGTTCAGAAGTCCTGACTAGGCGCTAGAAAAAAACTCTTCTGACTTTGCAGAATCTGACTTTTGGTTCAGCTTTTTTACCCTAGCAGAGGTCAATCCCATTTTTCTCTGTTGAGATGCAGTTTGTATTAAAATGGTGTCTAGTTAGTTGCTTGTGTTTCCAGTAGGCTGTTATTTTTTTATCTTTTTTAATCATCTGCTTTAACCAGGATTGGGACTGTCAGAAATTGATTATAACATACACAGAATCAAATACTATATACTGTGTTAAATAATCCCCATCAGCTACATTTTAGAGTACTAGCTGGTCTTGTCAGATTCTGTTTGAAATAAGCACCATGAAGTTAATCTGCAATCCTTTCTAAAACAGCAGCCAAATCATGTGAAATAAACTTCAAAACTCTCTGGATGGAAGATTAACGTACTTGTGCTACTCTAAAAATTACAGATCTTACCTGAATGTATCAATAAAAACATTAAATGTGCTCCTTCTGACTTTAAAAGGGTCTGAAGTTTAAGCACATTTCATGGTAAACAAATACAAAGTAACTTGATGAAATGAAACCACCCTCTGAAATTTTGGCTGAAAGTTAAGATGCTAAATAAGATTTATATTTTGAGTAAGTATGAGTTTCAAACCATGTAGCTTTATTGCATGGGTCTCATTGATGCACAGGTATTTTTTTTTCTTTTTTGTATCCTTGTATCAAGGATAGTTGGAAATCTCAGTAATGCATCTATTGCTTAAAATATCCTTCTGATAACAGGGCTGGTAAAGCATAAATTGCTTATCTTGACCTGTAGTAAAAGAGGCCTTTCTAACAGTGTTAGTTGTGGCATCTCTGGTGATGCATGTAGCCTTAGGATCTGAACTCACAGGATCTGTGCTTTTAAACTTGCAGGATCTGTACTTCTAAAAATAATAATAGTAATTCAGGCTATTTTGCTACCAGAAACCAGAAGGCATGACATGACACAAGTTCATGGAGCTGAACTCTCTTAATCTCTCAAACAGGATGGCTGCATTGAGGTTGCCTAAGGAGAACAGACTCTGGGCTATGTTCCTGCCTGACTAGCGCTCAGGAATTGTGTTGGAAAGTGCTAATTGGTACTGGCTAAAATTAGGCCAGGGACATTGCCAAAGCATAACAGAAGAGATGGCTGAGTGCTGGGTCTCTGCCAGAGCAGGGGCTTTTAGTTTTCCACTGCAGGCACAGCTGTAGTGTTCTGCTATGGTGCTAAAAAGGGAATATTTTCCACTTTGGATGGTAAATCTAAAGGTTTATTTTCCCTTGGTCATAATGATGTCTCTCACCATTAAAGGAACATTTTTTTTTTTTTTTAGTCATTGATTTCCTTAGTCTGTAGGGGAGTATGATACTTGTGATGTTTTCTTCTGTGAAAAAGATAGTAACATCACTCGGTTGTCTTCTAGCAGTTCATTAAGCCTTACAACTAAGTACTTTTCACAAGGGAAGGGTAAATCTTGATATGTATGCTTTGACAGACTTTTTAGCATATTTTCTAGGGAAACTAGACCTTTGCAATCATGGTGATGTTGGAAGAGATGAAGGAAAGGAAAAGAGGGCAGGGGAGATGGAGGAAAGGAAGAAGTCTGTTTATTTGTGTGACCCAACTGTTGTGCCATGGGCTGTTCCTGTTCTTTCCCCCTTTGTCAGCTGATTGTTTTGGAATCCATTAGCTGCTTTCAGGCAGGTTTGATAAAGGATACAATGACTTTTGAGCAGAGAAGAGTTCCCACTCAGAAATTCCCTAACGAAAAGAGAAGTTGCAGCAGGAACAACCATCACCACACTTCTGAGAGAGACATTTTATTTAACAGCAGGAAAGAATTTAGTCAGACCTTCTTTGACATTAAGATAATCATCCAGAACAATAAACTCATTAGAAAGATGACTTGATTAATTCTTGTGTTACCAGAACTGCTTATTTTTAAATTATGTTCATAGAAACTTTAAAACAAAACAAAACAAAACAAAACACTGTATGAACATGAAGAAAAATCAGTTTTTCTGAAATATTTTTTCTGAAATAAAAAGTCTTCTAGTATTATAATATACAAATATAAATACGTACATATGTGATATATGAAGAAATAATTTGTGTCAAGAAGATGGTTGATATTAATAAAGAAGGGGGAGATGTGGGAGTGTGGCCATGGGGGTTGACAAGCCCCATGGTTGGTGATACATCAGACTCTTAACGATGAGGCCATCAGGATTTAGAGGAAACAAAGAAGTGTGATTCAGGAGACCCTATGCAGTCCTGGGTTGCTTGTTCTCCAGCCATTAAGGCATGGAAGTTGCTGGTTGCTGGACAAAGTTGTTCGACCAATGAAAAGTTGTTTGAAAAGGACTGCTGTGGGGCGAGGGGTATAAGAGAGGAGACTGTCCTCAAAATGAAATGGCAACACGGTATAATGAAGTTATGTCATCAATAAAGAAATAGAAAAAAGGAATGAATAGGGACAGGCTAGCAGAACAGGGACCAGGACAGGAACAGGCACATTGATCGCCTCATGAAGATCGGTTTGGCCAAACTCAGTAAACTGCTCAGAGAAGCTCGTGCAGAAAGTCACTGGAAATAGGTGCATCGGAGCTGGGAAGAAGCTCACGCTGAGAGAAGCGGAGCCGCGCACACAATTGCCCCTTGCTGGTTAGCAGTTGCGCATGATGGGGAATCATGCGTCCTTAGGAACAAAGACTGTCCTGGTAACCTTACAACTTATTCCCTTTATTAACAATCAGACAGTTTATGATCCTGAAACATGGGACCAAATTGAGGTCAAGGTGTGGGTCTCTGCTACTAGAAACGACAAGGTTGCGGTGGGATTGCTCGGCTCCTGGTGAGCAGTCTCTGACGCCTTAAAGAGCCATGTGGGGCCACAGTCAGAAACGTGGGGTTTGCCGGATAGTGAGGGAGCTGCGGGCTCGTCCACCGATCCTTCTGCTACACCATCGGCCCCCCCGCTGCTACTGCCATCGCAGGCCTTTGCTGTTCCGCCCCCTGGCGACCTGGACGTGCCTTTTGACCCAGGCCCTATTGGCCTTGAAAAGGTGACGGAAATGTTTCCCTCCGATCCGGGAAGCATGGGATACATAAGGCCCGAAGGCCGAGTTGCGTAACAACTTAAAGCGAGACATATTGTTCCCACGACTAGCCCTGGAATTCTCCGATGTTTGTAATTGAGAAAAGGAATGGAAAATGGAGGCTGTTATATGATCTGAGAGAAATTAATAAAGTCATGGGAGATATGGGAGCACTTCAATCAGGATTACCAACTCCAGCTATGCTCCCCCAGTCACGGACATTAATCGTAGTAGACTTAAAGGATTGTTTATTAAACAGTTCCCAGAATTTGGAAAACTTTGCCATGTTTATGTTTCAATTGATACCTTTTCTGATTGTACTTATGTATAGGTGTACTCGCGTTTCTTATAAACATGTAAAGGTAATGTTCTATCTCTATACTTAGAAAGTTCAATGTTCATGTGTGCGTGTTGGTAGAGCATTGACTCCCTGCGCACCCAGCACTGTTTACTTGCCTTTTATAAATATTACTAAATTCAGATTGAGTTGTATCTTCATTTATAACACATACAACATATGTTTTCTATGAAAGATAAGTTTGTATACACACACGTTTCTTTATTTTATTTTATTTTATTTTATTTTATTTTATTTTATTTTATTTTATTTTATTTTATTTTATTTTATTTTATTTTATTTTATTTTATTTTATTTTATTTTATTTTATTTTATTTTATTTTATTTTATTAATTTATTTTTCTCCGAAGAAATTTCCTTGTTCGGTTTATCTTTCCTCAATTGGTAGATTTGCATTTTACAAAGTGGATAAAATAGTCTAGCTTTTAAAAACACTTTGAATTGTCTGGTCTGATAGACTTCAGATTCGGGCAGAATTATTTTTATGAGAGTTAATTATTGTGCTGAGATCCAGCTGAAATTCATGAATGCCTAAAAGTCAAAGTCACTATGGACTATCTTGTTGATTATAAACACATCACATTCAAAACAGCTCTTTATTTTTCTTATAAATCCACATGCTTTCATAACAATAGAAATGAAAAATAGACAAGTATAAGTCTGATAATGTTGGAAGTATCTTGGCTTCTACATAAACCGAATCCAAACTCAATCATGCAGATAACACTTCTTGAGAATGGGTAACGTCCAAATGCAATACTATATACCACAGCTATTCTGCTGTATTTTTTAAATTTCTTAAACATTGTTTAAACTACAGAAATAATATATAGAAATGGAAAAGAAAGGTAAACTTTCAATTGTGTGATTCTGTATTCTATCCTTGCTAAGCAGAAAAAATAGCAGAAAATAGAATACCATATACATGTGATATATCAGTATTTTTTATTCTTTACCTTTTGCAGTTTTCGGTCTAGTAGAAGTAGAAAACATTTTTGCAAAATAGCTTTGAATAAGTCATGAAGCTCTAATAGAACAGAAAATGACAAACATTGGTTAAATTAGTTGTGTAGATGACTGGATGGATGGAACTGCCTATATATAAAAAAAAGTTCATAATGCAGCAGAGTTACTGCAAATGCTCCTCTGACTCATTGGTAGCACTGAAGCATTTTCTCAAATTGGACATAAAGACAAGAGCATTTTAAGTAGAAGAATAAAAATATTGAAACATTCACAAACATCTATTAAATCTACTTTGTTATGGAAATTATGTTTGTTTTTTTTTTTTGTTTGTTTGTTTGTTTGATTGATTGATTGAATTCTTTTATGCCCTGTGCCATTTCATTTTTCACTGCTGTAATGAGAGACAATGAAAGAACACTAGAATAAAGCCTATGAAATTCTGGAATAGCAGAATTATGTGGATTTCAGTACCCACACACACAGTGGTAAGTTTATGCAGTTGCTAGACATACCAATGAAGCAAGAAATGTGCAAGATTAATAAATAAATAAATAAAAATGTTCCTTTCTAACAGACATAGGTAACTTCTTGTAGCAAAATAGGAGAAAATCTCTTGAAGCTTTTAAGCTCTCAGTGAACATTCACATTTAAAAAATTATGAGTTAGAATGATGAGGGACACTTCTGTATGTTCTTCCCAGATGTCAGTATGCAATTCCTTGTTTGTTTAAATGAATAAGAAAGAAAACTAAATGCTGAATGGCTGCCCATTTATCTGAGTATTGACCACTTTGAATGGAGAGTTAAGCAGATTCTCTGTGCAGATTTCTAAGCAGATTTCTCTGAAGAGAATTTGTCCTTGGGCAGTTACATTTGTATTTAGAGCAGACGCACATGAGTAGCATGGCCTGCCTACATTCTGCATTTACCGATATTTCAGTGCTTCTGTTTGCTTTGTGTTTCATATCTAATTAATGTGTTTTGGAGGCAAAAGGGATGGGAACTTGCTTGTGATACTTCATTCCTTTCTGTTTTTAATTTTTGAACTAGAGAATCAGACCTCACAAGACAGACAGTGACACAGTGCACCCCTGTCTTGCAAGAGACTTTGTACAGAGAGGTTTAACTGAAGGATATAATGCTAGTGCAAAGTCACTGGCAACACAGAAGACTGAGAGCCTTCTCCTGCTAGTACCTGTCATGTTGGCACACATTTCAAAGCAGTTCTGTGATGTGGTGAAGATGATGGGGTGTTCCATGCTGCATTCGAGGTACTGCTGCCACCATGAGTGCTTGTGCACAGTGCTGAGAGCAGAAGCAAGGGTATGAGGTGGTGCAAGGAGAAGCAATCTTGTTCCGCTTTGGGAGAGACTTAGGGCTGCACAGTTCCTGCTGCTGAATGAGCCATGCAAAAATCAAATGCTTTTGTGCACTTTCTTTGTGCTACTTCTAGTCTCTTAAAGTATTTTTGAAACTTCATAACACTTGAATGAAAAGTCTCTTCAAGAAATCCAAACAGTCAGTGTCGCTAATGCGGTGAGCCTGCTGTCTTTTGTCCATATGATAGAATTCATGGAACAATGGTTTTATGATGGACTTGCAAGGAGGGCCATACCATACGATGAAATATGGGTCAGCATATTGATGGATCATCATCTGGATTCCTTCTAGGGCTGGAAGTCACTTTGTCACAGCAGTACAGCTTTGAGACTAAGTTAATAAGGGTCTTCTAAAGGGTCTTCTAGTCTGACATGAGAAACGGGAAGTTTTCTTTCTGATCTGTGTTGTACCAGCTGGGTAGATACCAGAATGAGATCACAATATCTGGGATCCCCACACTGCACAGGGTAGGTAAATCCCTAGTTTATCTCTGTTGTTACCAATTTTCCCTTGGGATCTAAATTTCTCAAAAATGTTGACAAACAGAACAGGAAAATGATGTTGCTGGTATCTGTGATTTTTTGTTGTTGTTGTTGTTTGTTTGTTTTTCAGATGCAAGACTTCCCAAATGCTGTAACAACAAGAAACATGATTCTAAAGAAGCCATTTGGCACCGTGACTGAGACATTGACAGGTCACTGAAGAATATCCTTCATTTTTTTGTTTGTTTTTAGTGCTACCAGGTAACTGCTCATTGGGAATCTTAAGTCTAAAGCTTGAAGTGTATATCTAGCAACATACAGAGATCACTGTTATGTCTAGAATTCATTGATTTCAGAGCCTGTGTCAATTTGGGAAGCAAAGTTATCTGGGATACATTGTTCTACTGTTAAAATACAATGCATTGAGATAATCTCTTACGCAGCTAGTAACATATATTTACATGTCACAGTCTAATTGTGCTTGCAAACATCTAAGAATTACTTTAAAACACACCAATGATTTTGTAGGTTTTTAATGTTTGCCACCTTCTTTCCTTCTTTCTTATACATGTCACAGCATGATTCTTATGAATTAGTGTGTCCACTGGTAATATGTAGTAACACGCCATTCAGAACAGAAAAAGTTTCATCTTGGTAAAACTCCATATTTCATTTGTTTGGCTTAGTGAACCTTTAGCTATGTATTCATGAGACCGTGCCTCTGGATGAATGTGGAGGTGGAATTACCAACAAATCCAGTGCAACATATTAAACATGATCTGTAAAAGTATTTTATTTTTTTTTTTCTGTGAAAGGAATTAAAACTAAACCAGACAAGACTGTAACTGTAACAAAAAATCAAAAAATGGCACCAAGTAAATTAATTGTAATGAAACTGACCGTAGCAATGGAGAAGAAAGGTAAAAATTTTGGTATTTAGAACTTCAAGGTCATTGTATTTTGGTTGCTTTCAGATTTTACAGCACGGAGAATGAAATGATTATTCCAAAACTGAATATACATTAGTTAATTGTATATGATTTTTCCATTAATGCTGCAATTCTGATTTAGAATTTCCCTTTTTAAAATATTTTTTCTATTCATTTCCTGCCCAAGACTGTCATGCAAATAGTTTACATTGAACAATAAGAATTGATTTTCATTCTTTCTTGCTCTGTATTCATTTGAATGGCAAAAATCATAACCAAAGTAAAACAACAGTGCAGATGTAATACATTCTTATGTCACAAATCATAAAAAGTATAAAATAAGGCAACAATTTGTTTTTGACATGCCTAAATTACTCATAAGAGTCACTACTTTTTTTTTCTGTCAAATTCTTGTTTGAATATCACAGTGGTTTAAAAGTAGTTCATGTGCAAAACCATTATAGCAGGCATACAAAATGCTATCTAATTATTCCATTCTGAGAAATTTTAAAGCTGCAAATTTTAGGATTTCAAAGATGCAACATGTCCTGGTCTGGCTGCAGGGTATTTGAAAGTACATTGAAAATTCTGAAGAGTACTAATTTTACAAGTCAAAGTTTTCTGATACAAAAATGTTGCAGGATACATGGAGTAAAATCCTGTTAAATATATACAGCTCAACACACAGTGGTGCAACAGCTGTAGGAACTATTTTGCTCTGTGCTGATTAGAAATAGGAAATTTCTCAAACCACTATTGTTGCTTGAGTTAAGGTGCTACAGAATACATGTATATTTAAAACAATTTTCGTTAAAATATTTATATTCTTCACTTCAACCTACAAAAAGCATCTATTAGACTTATCTGGAACTAGCTCACTGGAGTTATGCAGCTAATTCGTATTGCTCAGTTTTACATGTTTTAAACCCTAGCTGCATGCCTCACCTAATTATTACAGCACTGCAATGGAATTTACATTAGGAAATGTTCCCTGGGGGGTGTCCTTGTAGAAGAAAAAAATGTAATTGCAATACTATCTGGCAAAACTCTGAGCTTATCAGAGATGAGAGTTAAGCCAATAGCAGTGAAGATGATTTCTCTACTACTTAATACAAGATGAGTTAAAGAGATGTGTTGTTGTGATGCTGGATTAACTGACCCAGCCAAACAAACAAACAAACAAAAAAGAAACAATAGATGTGAGTACATCCCATCCTGACATGCTAAGAACAATAGCAGAAATCCTGCAGGGCCCTGGGAACTCCTGCATACCCCAGCTGGATCCTGCTGCTACGAACACACCTGCACACCACAGTACGTTTACTTTTTACTGTATGTGTACCTAAGTCAAAAAAGAGTCCGCATTTCCAATACTTTGTCATGAGTCAAGCAGTAGTCCAAGCTGCCAGCTGCAGCTAGTGCCAGGCATGGTCCCTAACCTCTCCAAACAGCATCAGCCAGCGTGAAAAGAGGAAGGCTCTTATTAGGCTTCTGCTATTGTCAAAATGGAGAAAATAGAGTAAAACGTGTATGCATTGTTCAATAAAAGAACCTAGTTGCTTCTCATACAGTCTGATATTTTCTCATTTACTGACATGGAAAACTCTGACTGCTAGAGCTATTATAATTTATTTTTCTTTTATTTATTTAAGTGTTGTAGAGCAAGATGTTACCTAGCTTTTACTTCCTCCTTAAATGATCCTCCATTTTTACTGTGCAAGTAGGGCTTCTTTTGCTGGCCACTTTTGTTCAACAGATGATTCTCATGAGCACTGGATTGCTTCGTGTGTACTGTACATAAAAATAATCATCAACGTGCCTTTTCTTAATGTGTATACTAGTTTCCTAACAGTTAATGTTGTTGCAGATTATTTAACATGTAATAGATAACATTTGATGTTAAAGTTTTCTGAGTTCTTCAGCTTGTCATGAACCTGAAAATGGCAAATTTTCTTCCAGGTTGAAAATATCTCCTTAATTTGTTGCATAAATCCAGTGCAATGCAATATTAACAAACTAACACACCTAAGAGAAAAAAATAAATAATTAAGTGCTGTTATATCAGCTCTTCAGACAGGAAAAAATTAAGATAATATTTAAAGTCCAGTATTTAAAGTGCTAGCGGTTCTAGCTGTAACATGTGAAGGAAATGGGGTTCCACACCATCAACCAACTATGAGATTGCTGCAGCAGTATTGAAAGAAAAAAAAAAAAAAAAAAAAGAAATTGCTATCAGATTTAACTGAGATATGAAATAGGCTGTGATAGTTAATGTCAGAAAACATTATCAGTAATCCAATGGTGGAGAACACTTACTAAAATAAGTAGAAGATGAGAAGGGGCTATGTGACCAGAGAGAGTAGTCTTAATTCTGGAATTGCTTGTTACTTTTCACATAGAAACTCACACTGTGATTCTGCCCTTATGGACTATGTGCTTGCATGTATATTGCCGATGGTGGCCTTGTACTAAAGATGTGCGATCATCAGAAACAGAAGAAAGGAGAAGATGAGACATTACCAAATCTTTGGAAGTTTTCCCTGTAGTCTGGAAGCCAAAGCTATGCCTTTTCTGGTTTATCAGTCATGAAGAAGTTGCAATGAGAATTCAGTTTATCCCAATGCTGGTAAGCCAAAACTGAAACCACTTTGTACTTCTAGAACTCTATTAAGTTTGCAGTGCTAGCAGGACTTGAAAGGAGTAACCATTTATTTTAGTTACTAAGGAAATCAGCCATGTTTCCGAGTTTACATAGATAGTATCTCAGTTAAATAAAAGTGCATTCCATTTAGGGCAGGATTGTGCTTTAATGTTGAATGAATGCTGCTCTGGAGTTGTTGACTCTCACTTCCCTGTATATGTGCATACATTCATCATATAGAGAAATAAATTGTGAGGCTCCTTCACTTTGTATAATAGAGTATTTGACAGTGCATTGAAGGCTGCTTATCTTGGAGATGTACGGAGAGTGGTACCTAGCAGAAGTATTTACAAAGTTTTTGTTGCTGAAATGTTTCTTCCCGTATTTATTTAAATTATATTCTTTAAAACATCTGCTTTGCAGTCGTGGGAAACTCTAGATTAACAACTGTATTTTTAATCAAATATATCTTGAACTAATTCAGTTTTTCCAATGTAGTCTGTTTTTCATATTACAAGCAAATATTTGAGGATGTCTAAATTACAGTCTGTAATGTTTAGTGAAGGATATCAAGAAAGTAATATTAAATTAGAAATATGCTGCTCCAATATCAAACAGTTCTCATTTCAATGAGGTTTTTCAATAATTACTGTAGGTGTCTTCCATTATCTTCCTATCCTGTATTTATATTACCAGATTGCATCTTAGTACAACAGTCCAATTGATTTAATTCTAAAAGAACTAGATTCATTATTTTTTATTTACATTCCTGAACTTTAGTATCTTCCCAAAAATTCATCTTATATACATAATATTTTTTGTTTCTCACTTTCTATAGAAAAGCCTACCTTCAGCCACTGGATATGCGAGGTTAGCATCTGTTAAGAGATCCCAATTTCCACAAGCATTTTTTTTTGTTTGTTTGTTTGTTTTTTTTTGTTTCCACTATAAATAGCCATCTTCTCTCCCCCTATTTCCCAGTCTTAAAGATGAGTCAAAGAAGGGTCAGTTCATACAGTTCTGTGAATCTACTGAAAGAACAAAAAGAAACTATGAAGAAATTTAAACTTTTTATTCACGCTTTTATTTGCAATATAAAGTTCTTGCTGTAATAAGAAATTAAATATTATAGTGCTACTTTGTAATTCAAAGTAGTCAGATAAGTTATTGTAAGGAATGTTCCAGCAATTCGTGTCAATAGAGGTTAAACTTGAGTTTCTGATATCCGTGGATAAGAGAACAAAGGGGTTTCAGAATAACTGCTAACTATTGTGGCTATTACATGGGATGCTATGCAAGTCTCTCATATCCAGCCAAGAGATTAAGGAGAAAGGAGAAGCAGAAGGACGACTAAAAGACAAAGCTTGCATGGGACACTGCACAAGTCTCTGATATCCGGCCAAGATGGACAAAGGAGAAGGGCAAGGACAAAACCTGGGAAGAAGACTATGAGCCTTCAGCACAAGAGACCCCCAGAGGGACCACCTGAGACTAATACGCATGTGCCAGTGGGAGGGTTCAGATTCTGGGAACTAATTATAATAACCCTGCCTTTTCTAGAAGTAGCAATGAATATGTATTAGCCTAGGAGCATAAAAACCAGCTGCCTGATGTAACGAGTGTCTGTTGGAGGAGCCCAGATTCCCCGTGCACCCAGTGCTGTTTACTTGCCTTCTATTAACCCCATAAACAAATCTTATAAAGCTGAATTGACGCAGAATTTGTAACATTATGGTTTTCTAACTGGAAAAAATAATTGCAGTTCATTGTGGCATAATGGACCACATGGACACCAGGGTTCTTTCAGGATCAGTAACTGCTGCTACTTTATTGATGACATAACTTTATTATCCTATGTTGCATCCCCATATTGAGTACAGGCTCCCTTCTTATACCATTCGCCCCACAGCAATCCTTTTCCACTACTCATTGGTCAACAACTTTGCCCGGCAACAGCAAACTCCCAGCAACTTCCATGCCTTAATGGCTGGAGAACAAGCAACCCCAGACGGCATGGAGTCTCCTGAATCACCCTTCTTTGTTCCCTCTAAGCTCTTTTACATTCCTGATGGCCTCATCGTTAAGAGTCTGCTGTTATCATTAACCACGGGGTTTGCCGACCCGCATGGCCACACTCCCACATCTCCCCCTTCTTTATTACTATCAACCATCTTCTCGACACGAATTACCACTCCATAGATAACACTTCCCAGGTGCCACTTGCTTTTCTTACACCTCCTCTGGTTTCTTCCTGCCCAGCTCTCCAGGCTGTCCAGGTCTCGCTGAATGGCAGCACAGCCTTCTGGTGTGCCAGCCACTCCTCCCAGCTTTGTATCATCAGCGTACTTGCTGAGGATGGACACTGTTCCCTCATCAGAGTCGCTGATGAAGCTGTCGAACAAGGTGGGACCCAGCACCGACCCCTGAGCTTGTCACAGGTCTCCAACTGGACTCTGCTCCGCCGATCACCACCCTCTGAGCTCGGCCAGTCAGCCAGTTCTCAACCCACCTTACTGTCCGCTCTTCTGTGCCACGCTTTGTCAGCTTTGTTAGCAGGACATCGTGGGAGACAGTAGCAAGAGCCTTTCGTTTTTGTTGTGTTGTTGTTGCTTGGTTTGGAGATTCACATCACGCTCCGTGATAGAAAAGTTTAGCGCATCAGCATCCCACTGGGAAGACACAAAATGCACTCCCAAAGTCTTTCCCCGTCTCCTTAGCACTGGAGGTGCCTTAAGAGGAGAGCGGTCATGGCTGGGCCCTTGCAACGCTAGCAAATTCTATGAAAAGTTGCATTCGGCTGAAAAGTAAGTGAATGACATGAACGTGATCTCACTATTTGAACTAACGAGTTAAATGTCCACTCCTGCAAAAATACTCAAAGAAATAATCCAATAGGTTACGTGTAGTTAGGCAATGACAACTGAAACTGCAACAAAGTGCCGACGGTGAGAAACAAACAACAAAGCCGTTTCCTTCTCTGACAGCGGAACACCTTGCTCAGGGAAGACCCCCATGTGTCGCCTTCAGAAAGCCTTCGACACCCTCCACCTCGTGCTCCCATCAGCAGGTTGAAGAAGGTGAGAGGGAGCGGCTGACGGAAGACTGCTCTATCCAGAGCGTGGGGTCTACTGTGAAATTTTCCACTGAAATTGTGCCCATTTCTGAGGATTGTATTTCAAGCAACACACACACCGAGCAGAAAGCATCCAAGGAACCCAGGAAGTGATGCTAAGAACGACCCTTCTTAGGATCAGACTTTTAGGAAACATGGTCTCTAAGGAAAGATTAAACATTGGATTAATGGACTAAGGCTTTAATGTCAAGAGCAGGCAGAACCGAGATGTGGAGAAGGACGGTGCAAGTAAAAAGCGAGCAAACTTCTCCCCAGGCCATAGATTTAGGACAAGGAAGAAAGGACTTCAGATGCAGCAAAGGGACTTTAGTGTAGGTGTTACTGTGTGGTGCTTTTACTTGGGAGAGCAGCCGAGTTCCACCACGGCCGCTTTCTCACTCCCCCTCCTGAAAGGGAAAGGGAGAGAAAATACGATGCCAAGGGCTCAAGGGCTGAGATAAGGACGGGGAGATCACTCAGCAGGTATTGTGATGGGCAAAGCAGACTCAGAGTAGGGAGACAGTAAGATTTTTCCCCCCCCAGTGCACCCCCTCCCACTTCCTCCCCCCGAGCGGCTCAGGGGAGCGGGGCAATGGGGGCTGCGGTCAGTCTGTAGCGCTTTGTCTCCGCCGCTCCTTCTCGGTGGCTCTCTGCCCCTGTTCCACCGGGGTCTCCTCCGCAGGCTGCAGCGTGGAACCCTGCTCCACCGTGGTACCCCATGGGCTGCAGGGGGACAGCCTGCTTCACCGTGGTCCTCACCACAGGCTGCAGGCTCTGGCGCCTGGAGCACCTCTCCCCCTCCCTCTTCACCGACCTTGGCGTCTGCAAGGCTGTTTCTCATTCCTCCCTCTCTCCCAGCTGCTCTTCCGCAGCATTTTTTTTTTTTTTTAACCTTTCTTAAATCTGGCCTTACAGAGGCGCAAACAACAGTGCTTCTTGGCCTGGCTGTGGCCAGCAGCGGGCCCTTCTCTAACATGGCGCAGTTTCTGGATTCTTCTCGCAGAACCCACCCTGATGCCCCCCCCGCTACCAAAACCTTGCCACGTAAACCCAGTACATGAGGCAAAAGAACTCGGAAATGGTTTGAAAGAGATTTATAGCAACATGACAGAACATGGCACCTCCTAGTACAAAAAAAAACAAAAACAAACAAAAAACAGCTCTACATGAAATGATCGGTTGGCAGATTGAAAACAAACAGAAGAATGTGCTTCTCCACACGTCAGGCACGGAGCTGTCGGTCTGGCTGCAGACATGGGCGATGCCAAAAAGCGCCTCATTGTAGAAAACACCAAAAGCTGCACGACGCAGAACTCCTCAGGGCCGAGTAGAAGAAAACGCCAAAAGCTGCACGATGAAGAAGTCCTCAAGGGCCGTAGTGAAGAAAGCACACAAAGCTGCACGATGAAAAACTTCTCAGGGCCCGGAATGAGAGAAAAAAACACCAAATGTTAGAAGATGAAGCACTTCTCAGGGACAAGGTGAAAACAACACCAAAATTGGCATGATGAAGCTCACCTCTGGGAAACCATGGTGAAGAACCCCAAAGGCTGGATGGTGCAGAACTCCTCAGGGCCGCAGTGAAGAAAACACCACAAGCTGCACCACGAAGCTCTCCTCAGGGGCTGAAGTGAAGAGAACCAGAAAAGCTGCACGATGAAGAACTCCTCAGGGCCGTAGTGAAGAACACAACAAAAGCCGCACGCAGAAGCACGCTTCAGGGGCCACCGGGAGAAGAAACCCCAAAAAGCTCCACGAAGAATTTCTCCTCAAGCGCCACAGTGAAGAAAACACGACGAGCTGAATAGTGAAGCCCTCCTCCAGGGAAACGTGGTGAAGAGATCCTGAAAAGCTGCACGATGAAGAGCTCCTCATGGGCCGCAATGAAGAATTCGCCAGAAGCTGCACGCAGAAGCACTCCTCAGGGCCTAGAATGAGAAAAAAAAAAAACACACCAAATGTTAGAAGGTGAAGCACTTCTCAGGGGCTGGAAGGTGAAAACAACACCAAGCAGCATGATGAAGGTCTCCTCAGGGAAAACATGGCGAAGAACCCCAAAGGCTGGACGGTGAAAAACTCCTCAAGGCCGAGTAGAAGAAAACACCGCAAGCTGCACGATGAACTCCTCAGGGCCGTAGTGAAGAAAACAGCAAAATGTGCACGATGACGTATTCCACCGGAGTCCCGAAGTGAAGAGAACCCCAGAAGCTGAGCGATGAAGAACTCCTCAGGGACCACAAGGTGAAGAAAACACAAAAAGCTCCACGAAGAATTTCTCCTCAAGCGCCACAGTGAAGAAAACACGACGAGCTGAATAGTGAAACCCTCCTCCAGGGAAACGTGGTGAAGAGATCCTGAAAAGCTGCACGATGAAGAGCTCCTCATGGGCCGCAATGAAGAATTCGCCAGAAGCTGCACGCAGAAGCACTCCTCAGGGCCTAGAATGAGAAAAAAAAAAAACACACCAAATGTTAGAAGGTGAAGCACTTCTCAGGGGCTGGAAGGTGAAAACAACACCAAAGCAGCATGATGAAGGTCTCCTCAGGGAAAACATGGCGAAGAACCCCAAAGGCTGGACGGTGCAAAACTCCTCAAGGCCGAGTAGAAGAAAACACCGCAAGCTGCACGATGAACTCCTCAGGGCCGTAGTGAAGAAAACAGCAAAATGTGCACGATGACGTATTCCTCCGGAGTCCCGAAGTGAAGAGAACCCCAGAAGCTGCGCGATGAAGAACTCCTCAGGGACCACAAGGTGAAGAAAACACAAAAAGCTCCACGAAGAATTACTCTTCAGCGCCACAGTGAAGAAAATGCAAAAAGCTGAATGATGAAGCGCTCCTCAGGGTAAACGTGATGTGAAGAACCCCAAAAGCTGCACAATGAAGGCATCCTCAGTGGAAACGCAGTGAAGGCAACACAAAAAGCTGGACGCAGAAGCACTCCTCAAGTCGCAGTGAAGAAAACAGCAAAAGCTGCTCAAGAAAGCACTCCTCAGAGGCTGCAGAGGAGAACCACCAAAAGCTGAACGATGCAGAACTGCTCAGGGCTGCCGTGATAAGAACACCGAAAGCTGCACGACGACACCCTCCTGCGGGGTCACACAGTGAAGACAACACCGAGAGCTGCACACAGGAGCACTCCTCAGGGGCCACAAGCAGCCCAAAGGCCGCGCCTCGCCTGCGCGCCACCATCGCCGGAGTGCCGCAGCCCCAGCACACCCAGCACCATGTCACCCACCCTGCCCTGTGACATCTCTGCTCCATCATGGCGAGGCACCGCCCCATTGGCCGCCTGCCTTGGCGCCTCTGGGCGCACTCAATAGTGAGGCCGCTGGCGCTTGTTGCTAGGCAGCATGGAGCTGTGGCACCCGATGGGTGCCAGGAGGCCGCAGGGCGGGGCTGGCCTCCCAGGCCTGAGGCCTGGCGCAGTGCCTGGCAGGAGCCATGAGGCTTTCCTGACACCACCTCCAGCTCTGCCTCGCCTTGCCCCCGGCCCTCCAAGAGGCACGTTTTGGTGCTAGGAGCACGCAAACTGCTCCAGCAAGGTGGCGGCAGCATTGTGCAGGGCACACTGACATAGCCCATCAGGCAATCCCTCCTCTGTCCCCAGTGACACAGAGTACACTGCCCGCTTAGCCGTGCTGCCCACAGACGTGAAATTGGGTCCTCAGTGTCCTGAAAGGGTACAAACCAAAGCCAGTTCTGTTGACACAGCCCACAGGACTAAACTCGGTTAAACCATGCACCGTGAGAATGCCAGTCTCTTTCTTCCTCACCCAAACTGCCCAGTGCCATGTAGCTTTTGCATCAGCTTCTTGCAGAACTGGATCTTCAGTGTTCGTACAGCTCTGCAAAGCTTCCGCTCTGCAACCTTTTGAGTCTGTGGACTGTGGAAGGACCAAGGCCCCACTATGCAACCCGATGTCATCTTCAAAACCAGGGGTTCTTATCGATGCAAGCCAGGTCTAGAAAGACTGCATCTTCCTCTTGTCAATTGTTAGGGGTAATCCAAGTGTCAGAAGACTACGGAAACACTGTATTAATGAAGCTGTTACTCCAATAGGTTAAACAGAAGATAGAGAAACGTAGGCGTTGTGGGGCTCGTTTCCCAGAATTGTAGGGGTCAGAAGGGACCTCCAGAGATCATTGGGTCCAACTCCCCTGCCAAAGCAGGTTTCCTAGAGCAGGTTGCACAAGTAGGTGTCCAGACGGGGCTTGAATATCTGCAGAGACTCCACAGCCTCCCTGGGCAGCCTGTCCCTGTGCTCCGTCACCCTCGCCGTGAAGAAGTTCTTCTGCGTAGTGGTGCGGAACTTCCTGTGCTCCATTTTGTGGCCATTGCCCCTTGTCCTGTCCCCACAGACCACTAAAAGGCGGTTGGCCATATCCCTGTGTCTCCCACACCTCAGGTATTTATAGATAAGATCCCTTCTCAGTCTTCTTTTCTCCAGGCTGAACAGAGCCAGGTCTCTCAGCCTTTCCTCCTAGGGGAGATGCTCCAGGCCCCGTATCCTGTCTGTGGCCCTCCGCTGGACTCTTCCCGGGAGATCCCTGTCTTTTTTTGTACCAGGGAGCCCAGAACTGGACACAGTACTCCAGGTGAGGCCTGACCAGGGCAGAGTAGAGGGGCAGCATCACCTTCCTTGACCTGTTGTCCACGCTCCTTTTAACGCACCCCAGGATCCCGTTGGCCTTCTTGGCCACCAGGGCACACTGCTGGCTCATGGCCAACCTGTCATCCACCAGGACCCCCAGGTCCTTCTCCGCAGAGCTCCTCTCCAGCAGGTCATCCCCCAGCCTGTACTGATACATGCGGTTGTTCCTTCTGTTATAAGTGAAGTCTCAACTCAATCTGTGTTTAGTAATAGTTATAAAAGGAATATTTATAAAAGGTATAAAAGGCAAGTAAACAGCGCTGGGTGTGCGGGGAGTCTACGCTCCACCAACACGCACACACGAACATCAAACATTCTAAATATACAGAACATTGCTTTTACATAGGAAACCCGAGTATGCCTATACATGCGTACAATCAGGAAAGATAACAAACAATCCTTTAAGTTCCATGACTTAACAGTCTCCGTTTTCCGTTCCTTTTCTTCATTACAAACAACAGTCTCCATTTTCCATTCCTTTTCTGCATTACAAACACGGGAGAATTCCAGGGCTAGTCGTGGGAGCAATATGTCTCGCTTTAAGTTGTTAAGCAACTCGGCCTTCGGGCCTTATGTATCCCGTGCTTCCCACATCGAATAAAAGCATATCCATCTCCTTTTCAAGGCCAATAGGGCCTGGGTCAAAAGGCACGTCCAGGTCGCCAGGGGGCGGAACAGCAAAGGCCTTCGATGGCTGTAGCAGCAGAGGGGCCGATGGCGTAGCAGCAGGATCAGTAAAGGAGCCCGCAGCTCCCTCACTGTCTGGCAAACCCCACGTGTCTGACTGTGGTCCCACACGGCTCTTTAAGGCGTCAGAGACTGCTCGCCAGGTGCCGAGCAATCCCACTGCAACCTTGTCGTTTTTAGTTGCAGAGTCCCACACCTTGACCTCAGTTTGGTCAAGGATCATAAACTGTCTGATTGTTGAGAAGGAGAATAAGCCGTAAGGTTACCAGGACAGTCTTTGTTTCTAAGGACGTATGATTCCCCATAATGCGCAACTGCTTACCAGCGAGGGGCAGTTGTGTGCGCGGCTCCGCTTCTCTCAGCGTGAGCTTCTTTGCAGCTCCGGTGCGCCCATTTCCAGCGACTTTCAGTAGGAGCTTCTTTGAGCGGTTTGATGAGTCTGGCCGAACCTATCTTCATGAGGCAATCAATGTGCCTGTTCCCGTCCTGGTCACCGTTCTGCTAGCCTGTTCCTTTTCATTCCTTCTTTCTGCTTCTTTATTGATGACATAACTTCATCGTGTTGCCTTTTTTTTTTTTTTAATTTTTTTTTAATTTCATTTTAGCCTTGAGGGCAGACTCCCCTCTTATACCCTTCTCCCCACAGCAATCCTTTTCAAAAACAACTTTTCATTGGTCAAACAACTTTGCCCAGCAACAGCAAACTCCCAGCAACTTCCATGCCTTAATGGCTGGAGAACAAGCAACCCCAGACGGCATGGAGTCTCCTGAATCACCCTTCTTTGTTCCCTCTAAGCTCTTTTACATTCCTGATGGCCTCATCGTTAAGAGTCTGCTGTTATCATTAACCACGGGGTTTGCCGACCCGCATGGCCACACTCCCACATCTCCCCCTTCTTTATTACTATCAACCATCTTCTCGACACGAATTACCACTCCATAGATAACACTTCCCAGGTGCCACTTGCTTTTCTTACACCTCCTCTGGTTTCTTCCTGCCCAGCTCTCCAGGCTGTCCAGGTCTCGCTGAATGGCAGCACAGCCTTCTGGTGTGCCAGCCACTCCTCCCAGCTTTGTATCATCAGCGTACTTGCTGAGGATGGACACTGTTCCCTCATCAGAGTCGCTGATGAAGCTGTCGAACAAGGTGGGACCCAGCACCGACCCCTGAGCTTGTCACAGGTCTCCAACCGGACTCTGCTCCGCCGATCACCACCCTCTGAGCTCGGCCAGTCAGCCAGTTCTCAACCCACCTTACTGTCCGCTCTTCTGTGCCACGCTTTGTCAGCTTTGTTAGCAGGACATCGTGGGAGACAGTAGCAAGAGCCTTTCGTTTTTGTTGTGTTGTTGTTGCTTGGTTTGGAGATTCACATCACGCTCCGTGATAGAAAAGTTTAGCGCATCAGCATCCCACTGGGAAGACACAAAATGCACTCCCAAAGTCTTTCCCCGTCTCCTTAGCACTGGAGGTGCCTTAAGAGGAGAGCGGTCATGGCTGGGCCCTTGCAACGCTAGCAAATTCTATGAAAAGTTGCATTCGGCTGAAAAGTAAGTGAATGACATGAACGTGATCTCACTATTTGAACTAACGAGTTAAATGTCCACTCCTGCAAAAATACTCAAAGAAATAATCCAATAGGTTACGTGTAGTTAGGCAATGACAACTGAAACTGCAACAAAGTGCCGACGGTGAGAAACAAACAACAAAGCCGTTTCCTTCTCTGACAGCGGAACACCTTGCTCAGGGAAGACCCCCATGTGTCGCCTTCAGAAAGCCTTCGACACCCTCCACCTCGTGCTCCCATCAGCAGGTTGAAGAAGGTGAGAGGGAGCGGCTGACGGAAGACTGCTCTGTCCAGAGCGTGGGGTCTACTGTGAAATTTTCCACTGAAATTGTGCCCATTTCTGAGGATTGTATTTCAAGCAACACACACACCGAGCAGAAAGCATCCAAGGAACCCAGGAAGTGATGCTAAGAACGACCCTTCTTAGGATCAGACTTTTAGGAAACATGGTCTCTAAGGAAAGATTAAACATTGGATTAATGGACTAAGGCTTTAATGTCAAGAGCAGGCAGAACCGAGATGTGGAGAAGGACGGTGCAAGTAAAAAGCGAGCAAACTTCTCCCCAGGCCATAGATTTAGGACAAGGAAGAAAGGACTTCAGATGCAGCAAAGGGACTTTAGTGTAGGTGTTACTGTGTGGTGCTTTTACTTGGGAGGGCAGCCGAGTTCCACCACGGCCGCTTTCTCACTCCCCCTCCTGAAAGGGAAAGGGAGAGAAAATACGATGCCAAGGGCTCAAGGGCTGAGATAAGGACGGGGAGATCACTCAGCAGGTATTGTGATGGGCAAAGCAGACTCAGAGTAGGGAGACAGTAAGATTTTTCCCCCCCCAGTGCACCCCCTCCCACTTCCTCCCCCCGAGCGGCTCAGGGGAGCGGGGCAATGGGGGCTGCGGTCAGTCTGTAGCGCTTTGTCTCCGCCGCTCCTTCTCGGTGGCTCTCTGCCCCTGTTCCACCGGGGTCTCCTCTGCAGGCTGCAGCGTGGAACCCTGCTCCACCGTGGTACCCCATGGGCTGCAGGGGGACAGCCTGCTTCACCGTGGTCCTCACCACAGGCTGCAGGCTCTGGCGCCTGGAGCACCTCTCCCCCTCCCTCTTCACCGACCTTGGCGTCTGCAAGGCTGTTTCTCATTCCTCCCTCTCTCCCAGCTGCTCTTCCGCAGCATTTTTTTTTTTTTTTAACCTTTCTTAAATCTGGCCTTACAGAGGCGCAAACAACAGTGCTTCTTGGCCTGGCTGTGGCCAGCAGCGGGCCCTTCTCTAACATGGCGCAGTTTCTGGATTCTTCTCGCAGAACCCACCCTGATGCCCCCCCCGCTACCAAAACCTTGCCACGTAAACCCAGTACATGAGGCAAGAGAACTCGGAAATGGTTTGAAAGAGATTTATAGCAACATGACAGAACATGGCACCTCCTAGTATAAAAAAAAAAAAAAAAAAAAAAAAAAAAAAAAACAGCTCTACATGAAATGATCGGTTGGCAGATTGAAAACAAACAGAAGAATGTGCTTCTCCACACGTCAGGCACGGAGCTGTCGGTCAGGCTGCAGACATGGGCGATGCCAAAAAAGCGCCTCATTGTAGAAAACACCAAAAGCTGCACGACGCAGAACTCCTCAGGGCCGAGTAGAAGAAAACGCCAAAAGCTGCACGATGAAGAAGTCCTCAAGGGCCGTAGTGAAGAAAGCACACAAAGCTGCACGATGAAAAACTTCTCAGGGCCCGGAATGAGAGAAAAAAACACCAAATGTTAGAAGATGAAGCACTTCTCAGGGACAAGGTGAAAACAACACCAAAATTGGCATGATGAAGCTCACCTCTGGGAAACCATGGTGAAGAACCCCAAAGGCTGGATGGTGCAGAACTCCTCAGGGCCGCAGTGAAGAAAACACCACAAGCTGCACCATGAAGCTCTCCTCAGGGGCCGAAGTGAAGAGAACCAGAAAAGCTGCACGATGAAGAACTCCTCAGGGCCGTAGTGAAGAACACAACAAAAGCCGCACGCAGAAGCACGCTTCAGGGGCCACCGGGAGAAGAAACCCCAAAAAGCTCCACGAAGAATTTCTCCTCAAGCGCCACAGTGAAGAAAACACGACGAGCTGAATAGTGAAGCCCTCCTCCAGGGAAACGTGGTGAAGAGATCCTGAAAAGCTGCACGATGAAGAGCTCCTCATGGGCCGCAATGAAGAATTCGCCAGAAGCTGCACGCAGAAGCACTCCTCAGGGCCTAGAATGAGAAAAAAAAAAACCACACCAAATGTTAGAAGGTGAAGCACTTCTCAGGGGCTGGAAGGTGAAAACAACACCAAGCAGCATGATGAAGGTCTCCTCAGGGAAAACATGGCGAAGAACCCCAAAGGCTGGACGGTGCAAAACTCCTCAAGGCCGAGTAGAAGAAAACACCGCAAGCTGCACGATGAACTCCTCAGGGCCGTAGTGAAGAAAACAGCAAAATGTGCACGATGACGTATTCCTCCGGAGTCCCGAAGTGAAGAGAACCCCAGAAGCTGCGCGATGAAGAACTCCTCAGGGACCACAAGGTGAAGAAAACACAAAAAGCTCCACGAAGAATTACTCTTCAGCGCCACAGTGAAGAAAATGCAAAAAGCTGAATGATGAAGCGCTCCTCAGGGTAAACGTGATGTGAAGAACCCCAAAAGCTGCACAATGAAGGCATCCTCAGTGGAAACGCAGTGAAGGCAACACAAAAAGCTGGACGCAGAAGCACTCCTCAAGTCGCAGTGAAGAAAACAGCAAAAGCTGCTCAAGAAAGCACTCCTCAGAGGCTGCAGAGGAGAACCACCAAAAGCTGAACGATGCAGAACTGCTCAGGGCTGCCGTGATAAGAACACCGAAAGCTGCACGACGACACCCTCCTGCGGGGTCACACAGTGAAGACAACACCGAGAGCTGCACACAGGAGCACTCCTCAGGGGCCACAAGCAGCCCAAAGGCCGCGCCTCGCCTGCGCGCCACCATCGCCGGAGTGCCGCAGCCCCAGCACACCCAGCACCATGTCACCCACCCTGCCCTGTGACATCTCTGCTCCATCATGGCGAGGCACCGCCCCATTGGCCGCCTGCCTTGGCGCCTCTGGGCGCACTCAATAGTGAGGCCGCTGGCGCTTGTTGCTAGGCAGCATGGAGCTGTGGCACCCGATGGGTGCCAGGAGGCCGCAGGGCGGGGCTGGCCTCCCAGGCCTGAGGCCTGGCGCAGTGCCTGGCAGGAGCCATGAGGCTTTCCTGACACCACCTCCAGCTCTGCCTCGCCTTGCCCCCGGCCCTCCAAGAGGCACGTTTTGGTGCTAGGAGCACGCAAACTGCTCCAGCAAGGTGGCGGCAGCATTGTGCAGGGCACACTGACATAGCCCATCAGGCAATCCCTCCTCTGTCCCCAGTGACACAGAGTACACTGCCCGCTTAGCCGTGCTGCCCACAGACGTGAAATTGGGTCCTCAGTGTCCTGAAAGGGTACAAGCCAAAGCCAGTTCTGTTGACACAGCCCACAGGACTAAACTCGGTTAAACCATGCACCGTGAGAATGCCAGTCTCTTTCTTCCTCACCCAAACTGCCCAGTGCCATGTAGCTTTTGCATCAGCTTCTTGCAGAACTGGATCTTCAGTGTTCGTACAGCTCTGCAAAGCTTCCGCTCTGCAACCTTTTGAGTCTGTGGACTGTGGAAGGACCAAGGCCCCACTATGCAACCCGATGTCATCTTCAAAACCAGGGGTTCTTATCGATGCAAGCCAGGTCTAGAAAGACTGCATCTTCCTCTTGTCAATTGTTAGGGGTAATCCAAGTGTCAGAAGACTACGGAAACACTGTATTAATGAAGCTGTTACTCCAATAGGTTAAACAGAAGATAGAGAAACGTAGGCATTGTGGGGCTCGTTTCCCAGAATTGTAGGGGTCAGAAGGGACCTCCAGAGATCATTGGGTCCAACTCCCCTGCCAAAGCAGGTTTCCTAGAGCAGGTTGCACAAGTAGGTGTCCAGACGGGGCTTGAATATCTGCAGAGACTCCACAGCCTCCCTGGGCAGCCTGTCCCTGTGCTCCGTCACCCTCGCCGTGAAGAAGTTCTTCTGCGTAGTGGTGCGGAACTTCCTGTGCTCCATTTTGTGGCCATTGCCCCTTGTCCTGTCCCCAAAGACCACTAAAAGGCGGTTGGCCATATCCCTGTGTCTCCCACACCTCAGGTATTTATAGATAAGATCCCTTCTCAGTCTTCTTTTCTCCAGGCTGAACAGAGCCAGGTCTCTCAGCCTTTCCTCCTAGGGGAGATGCTCCAGGCCCCGTATCCTGTCTGTGGCCCTCCGCTGGACTCTTCCCGGGAGATCCCTGTCTTTTTTTGTACCAGGGAGCCCAGAACTGGACACAGTACTCCAGGTGAGGCCTGACCAGGGCAGAGTAGAGGGGCAGCATCACCTTCCTTGACCTGTTGTCCACGCTCCTTTTAACGCACCCCAGGATCCCGTTGGCCTTCTTGGCCACCAGGGCACACTGCTGGCTCATGGCCAACCTGTCATCCACCAGGACCCCCAGGTCCTTCTCCGCAGAGCTCCTCTCCAGCAGGTCATCCCCCAGCCTGTACTGATACATGCGGTTGTTCCTTCTGTTATAAGTGAAGTCTCAACTCAATCTGTGTTTAGTAATAGTTATAAAAGGAATATTTATAAAAGGTATAAAAGGCAAGTAAACAGCGCTGGGTGTGCGGGGAGTCTACGCTCCACCAACACGCACACACGAACATCAAACATTCTAAATATACAGAACATTGCTTTTACATAGGAAACCCGAGTATGCCTATACATGCGTACAATCAGGAAAGATAACAAACAATCCTTTAAGTTCCATGACTTAACAGTCTCCGTTTTCCGTTCCTTTTCTTCATTACAAACAACAGTCTCCATTTTCCATTCCTTTTCTGCATTACAAACACGGGAGAATTCCAGGGCTAGTCGTGGGAGCAATATGTCTCGCTTTAAGTTGTTAAGCAACTCGGCCTTCGGGCCTTATGTATCCCGTGCTTCCCACATCGAATAAAAGCATATCCATCTCCTTTTCAAGGCCAATAGGGCCTGGGTCAAAAGGCACGTCCAGGTCGCCAGGGGGCGGAACAGCAAAGGCCTTCGATGGCTGTAGCAGCAGAGGGGCCGATGGCGTAGCAGCAGGATCAGTAAAGGAGCCCGCAGCTCCCTCACTGTCTGGCAAACCCCACGTGTCTGACTGTGGTCCCACACGGCTCTTTAAGGCCTCAGAGACTGCTCGCCAGGTGCCGAGCAATCCCACTGCAACCTTGTCGTTTTTAGTTGCAGAGTCCCACACCTTGACCTCAGTTTGGTCAAGGATCATAAACTGTCTGATTGTTGAGAAGGAGAATAAGCCGTAAGGTTACCAGGACAGTCTTTGTTTCTAAGGACGTATGATTCCCCATAATGCGCAACTGCTTACCAGCGAGGGGCAGTTGTGTGCGCGGCTCCGCTTCTCTCAGCGTGAGCTTCTTTGCAGCTCCGGTGCGCCCATTTCCAGCGACTTTCAGTAGGAGCTTCTTTGAGCGGTTTGATGAGTCTGGCCGAACCTATCTTCATGAGGCAATCAATGTGCCTGTTCCCGTCCTGGTCACCGTTCTGCTAGCCTGTTCCTTTTCATTCCTTCTTTCTGCTTCTTTATTGATGACATAACTTCATCGTGTTGCCTTTTTTTTTTTTTTTTAATTTTTTTTTAATTTCATTTTAGCCTTGAGGGCAGACTCCCCTCTTATACCCTTCTCCCCACAGCAATCCTTTTCAAAAACAACTTTTCATTGGTCAAACAACTTTGCCCAGCAACAGCAAACTCCCAGCAACTTCCATGCCTTAATGGCTGGAGAACAAGCAACCCCAGACGGCATGGAGTCTCCTGAATCACCCTTCTTTGTTCCCTCTAAGCTCTTTTACATTCCTGATGGCCTCATCGTTAAGAGTCTGCTGTTATCATTAACCACGGGGTTTGCCGACCCGCATGGCCACACTCCCACATCTCCCCCTTCTTTATTACTATCAACCATCTTCTCGACACGAATTACCACTCCATAGATAACACTTCCCAGGTGCCACTTGCTTTTCTTACACCTCCTCTGGTTTCTTCCTGCCCAGCTCTCCAGGCTGTCCAGGTCTCGCTGAATGGCAGCACAGCCTTCTGGTGTGCCAGCCACTCCTCCCAGCTTTGTATCATCAGCGTACTTGCTGAGGATGGACACTGTTCCCTCATCAGAGTCGCTGATGAAGCTGTCGAACAAGGTGGGACCCAGCACCGACCCCTGAGCTTGTCACAGGTCTCCAACCGGACTCTGCTCCGCCGATCACCACCCTCTGAGCTCGGCCAGTCAGCCAGTTCTCAACCCACCTTACTGTCCGCTCTTCTGTGCCACGCTTTGTCAGCTTTGTTAGCAGGACATCGTGGGAGACAGTAGCAAGAGCCTTTCGTTTTTGTTGTGTTGTTGTTGCTTGGTTTGGAGATTCACATCACGCTCCGTGATAGAAAAGTTTAGCGCATCAGCATCCCACTGGGAAGACACAAAATGCACTCCCAAAGTCTTTCCCCGTCTCCTTAGCACTGGAGGTGCCTTAAGAGGAGAGCGGTCATGGCTGGGCCCTTGCAACGCTAGCAAATTCTATGAAAAGTTGCATTCGGCTGAAAAGTAAGTGAATGACATGAACGTGATCTCACTATTTGAACTAACGAGTTAAATGTCCACTCCTGCAAAAATACTCAAAGAAATAATCCAATAGGTTACGTGTAGTTAGGCAATGACAACTGAAACTGCAACAAAGTGCCGACGGTGAGAAACAAACAACAAAGCCGTTTCCTTCTCTGACAGCGGAACACCTTGCTCAGGGAAGACCCCCATGTGTCGCCTTCAGAAAGCCTTCGACACCCTCCCCCTCGTGCTCCCATCAGCAGGTTGAAGAAGGTGAGAGGGAGCGGCTGACGGAAGACTGCTCTATCCAGAGCGTGGGGTCTACTGTGAAATTTTCCACTGAAATTGTGCCCATTTCTGAGGATTGTATTTCAAGCAACACACACACCGAGCAGAAAGCATCCAAGGAACCCAGGAAGTGATGCTAAGAACGACCCTTCTTAGGATCAGACTTTTAGGAAACATGGTCTCTAAGGAAAGATTAAACATTGGATTAATGGACTAAGGCTTTAATGTCAAGAGCAGGCAGAACCGAGATGTGGAGAAGGACGGTGCAAGTAAAAAGCGAGCAAACTTCTCCCCAGGCCATAGATTTAGGACAAGGAAGAAAGGACTTCAGATGCAGCAAAGGGACTTTAGTGTAGGTGTTACTGTGTGGTGCTTTTACTTGGGAGGGCAGCCGAGTTCCACCACGGCCGCTTTCTCACTCCCCCTCCTGAAAGGGAAAGGGAGAGAAAATACGATGCCAAGGGCTCAAGGGCTGAGATAAGGACGGGGAGATCACTCAGCAGGTATTGTGATGGGCAAAGCAGACTCAGAGTAGGGAGACAGTAAGATTTTTCCCCCCCCAGTGCACCCCCTCCCACTTCCTCCCCCCGAGCGGCTCAGGGGAGCGGGGCAATGGGGGCTGCGGTCAGTCTGTAGCGCTTTGTCTCCGCCGCTCCTTCTCGGTGGCTCTCTGCCCCTGTTCCACCGGGGTCTCCTCTGCAGGCTGCAGCGTGGAACCCTGCTCCACCGTGGTACCCCATGGGCTGCAGGGGGACAGCCTGCTTCACCGTGGTCCTCACCACAGGCTGCAGGCTCTGGCGCCTGGAGCACCTCTCCCCCTCCCTCTTCACCGACCTTGGCGTCTGCAAGGCTGTTTCTCATTCCTCCCTCTCTCCCAGCTGCTCTTCCGCAGCATTTTTTTTTTTTTTAACCTTTCTTAAATCTGGCCTCACAGAGGCACAAACAACAGTGCTTCTTGGCCTGGCTGTGGCCAGCAGCGGGCCCTTCTCTAACATGGCGCAGTTTCTGGATTCTTCTCGCAGAACCCACCCTGATGCCCCCCCCGCTACCAAAACCTTGCCACGTAAACCCAGTACATGAGGCAAGAGAACTCGGAAATGGTTTGAAAGAGATTTATAGCAACATGACAGAACATGGCACCTCCTAGTATAAAAAAAAAAAAAAAAAAAAAAAAAACAAAAAACAGCTCTACATGAAATGATCGGTTGGCAGATTGAAAACAAACAGAAGAATGTGCTTCTCCACACGTCAGGCACGGAGCTGTCGGTCTGGCTGCAGACATTGGCGATGCCAAAAAAGCGCCTCATTGTAGAAAACACCAAAAGCTGCACGACGCAGAACTCCTCAGGGCCGAGTAGAAGAAAACGCCAAAAGCTGCACGATGAAGAAGTCCTCAAGGGCCGTAGTGAAGAAAGCACACAAAGCTGCACGATGAAAAACTTCTCAGGGCCCGGAATGAGAGAAAAAAACACCAAATGTTAGAAGATGAAGCACTTCTCAGGGACAAGGTGAAAACAACACCAAAATTGGCATGATGAAGCTCACCTCTGGGAAACCATGGTGAAGAACCCCAAAGGCTGGATGGTGCAGAACTCCTCAGGGCCGCAGTGAAGAAAACACCACAAGCTGCACCATGAAGCTCTCCTCAGGGGCCGAAGTGAAGAGAACCAGAAAAGCTGCACGATGAAGAACTCCTCAGGGCCGTAGTGAAGAACACAACAAAAGCCGCACGCAGAAGCACGCTTCAGGGGCCACCGGGAGAAGAAACCCCAAAAAGCTCCACGAAGAATTTCTCCTCAAGCGCCACAGTGAAGAGAACACGACGAGCTGAATAGTGAAGCCCTCCTCCAGGGAAACGTGGTGAAGAGATCCTGAAAAGCTGCACGATGAAGAGCTCCTCATGGGCCGCAATGAAGAATTCGCCAGAAGCTGCACGCAGAAGCACTCCTCAGGGCCTAGAATGAGAAAAAAAAAAAAACACACCAAATGTTAGAAGGTGAAGCACTTCTCAGGGGCTGGAAGGTGAAAACAACACCAAAGCAGCATGATGAAGGTCTCCTCAGGGAAAACATGGCGAAGAACCCCAAAGGCTGGACGGTGCAAAACTCCTCAAGGCCGAGTAGAAGAAAACACCGCAAGCTGCACGATGAACTCCTCAGGGCCGTAGTGAAGAAAACAGCAAAATGTGCACGATGACGTATTCCTCCGGAGTCCCGAAGTGAAGAGAACCCCAGAAGCTGCGCGATGAAGAACTCCTCAGGGACCACAAGGTGAAGAAAACACAAAAAGCTCCACGAAGAATTACTCTTCAGCGCCACAGTGAAGAAAATGCAAAAAGCTGAATGATGAAGCGCTCCTCAGGGTAAACGTGATGTGAAGAACCCCAAAAGCTGCACAATGAAGGCATCCTCAGTGGAAACGCAGTGAAGGCAACACAAAAAGCTGGACGCAGAAGCACTCCTCAAGTCGCAGTGAAGAAAACAGCAAAAGCTGCTCAAGAAAGCACTCCTCAGAGGCTGCAGAGGAGAACCACCAAAAGCTGAACGATGCAGAACTGCTCAGGGCTGCCGTGATAAGAACACCGAAAGCTGCACGACGACACCCTCCTGCGGGGTCACACAGTGAAGACAACACCGAGAGCTGCACACAGGAGCACTCCTCAGGGGCCACAAGCAGCCCAAAGGCCGCGCCTCGCCTGCGCGCCACCATCGCCGGAGTGCCGCAGCCCCAGCACACCCAGCACCATGTCACCCACCCTGCCCTGTGACATCTCTGCTCCATCATGGCGAGGCACCGCCCCATTGGCCGCCTGCCTTGGCGCCTCTGGGCGCACTCAATAGTGAGGCCGCTGGCGCTTGTTGCTAGGCAGCATGGAGCTGTGGCACCCGATGGGTGCCAGGAGGCCGCAGGGCGGGGCTGGCCTCCCAGGCCTGAGGCCTGGCGCAGTGCCTGGCAGGAGCCATGAGGCTTTCCTGACACCACCTCCAGCTCTGCCTCGCCTTGCCCCCGGCCCTCCAAGAGGCACGTTTTGGTGCTAGGAGCACGCAAACTGCTCCAGCAAGGTGGCGGCAGCATTGTGCAGGGCACACTGACATAGCCCATCAGGCAATCCCTCCTCTGTCCCCAGTGACACAGAGTACACTGCCCGCTTAGCCGTGCTGCCCACAGACGTGAAATTGGGTCCTCAGTGTCCTGAAAGGGTACAAGCCAAAGCCAGTTCTGTTGACACAGCCCACAGGACTAAACTCGGTTAAACCATGCACCGTGAGAATGCCAGTCTCTTTCTTCCTCACCCAAACTGCCCAGTGCCATGTAGCTTTTGCATCAGCTTCTTGCAGAACTGGATCTTCAGTGTTCGTACAGCTCTGCAAAGCTTCCGCTCTGCAACCTTTTGAGTCTGTGGACTGTGGAAGGACCAAGGCCCCACTATGCAACCCGATGTCATCTTCAAAACCAGGGGTTCTTATCGATGCAAGCCAGGTCTAGAAAGACTGCATCTTCCTCTTGTCAATTGTTAGGGGTAATCCAAGTGTCAGAAGACTACGGAAACACTGTATTAATGAAGCTGTTACTCCAATAGGTTAAACAGAAGATAGAGAAACGTAGGCGTTGTGGGGCTCGTTTCCCAGAATTGTAGGGGTCAGAAGGGACCTCCAGAGATCATTGGGTCCAACTCCCCTGCCAAAGCAGGTTTCCTAGAGCAGGTTGCACAAGTAGGTGTCCAGACGGGGCTTGAATATCTGCAGAGACTCCACAGCCTCCCTGGGCAGCCTGTCCCTGTGCTCCGTCACCCTCGCCGTGAAGAAGTTCTTCTGCGTAGTGGTGCGGAACTTCCTGTGCTCCATTTTGTGGCCATTGCCCCTTGTCCTGTCCCCACAGACCACTAAAAGGCGGTTGGCCATATCCCTGTGTCTCCCACACCTCAGGTATTTATAGATAAGATCCCTTCTCAGTCTTCTTTTCTCCAGGCTGAACAGAGCCAGGTCTCTCAGCCTTTCCTCCTAGGGGAGATGCTCCAGGCCCCGTATCCTGTCTGTGGCCCTCCGCTGGACTCTTCCCGGGAGATCCCTGTCTTTTTTTGTACCAGGGAGCCCAGAACTGGACACAGTACTCCAGGTGAGGCCTGACCAGGGCAGAGTAGAGGGGCAGCATCACCTTCCTTGACCTGTTGTCCACGCTCCTTTTAACGCACCCCAGGATCCCGTTGGCCTTCTTGGCCACCAGGGCACACTGCTGGCTCATGGCCAACCTGTCATCCACCAGGACCCCCAGGTCCTTCTCCGCAGAGCTCCTCTCCAGCAGGTCATCCCCCAGCCTGTACTGATACATGCGGTTGTTCCTTCTGTTATAAGTGAAGTCTCAACTCAATCTGTGTTTAGTAATAGTTATAAAAGGAATATTTATAAAAGGTATAAAAGGCAAGTAAACAGCGCTGGGTGTGCGGGGAGTCTACGCTCCACCAACACGCACACACGAACATCAAACATTCTAAATATACAGAACATTGCTTTTACATAGGAAACCCGAGTATGCCTATACATGCGTACAATCAGGAAAGATAACAAACAATCCTTTAAGTTCCATGACTTAACAGTCTCCGTTTTCCGTTCCTTTTCTTCATTACAAACAACAGTCTCCATTTTCCATTCCTTTTCTGCATTACAAACACGGGAGAATTCCAGGGCTAGTCGTGGGAGCAATATGTCTCGCTTTAAGTTGTTAAGCAACTCGGCCTTCGGGCCTTATGTATCCCGTGCTTCCCACATCGAATAAAAGCATATCCATCTCCTTTTCAAGGCCAATAGGGCCTGGGTCAAAAGGCACGTCCAGGTCGCCAGGGGGCGGAACAGCAAAGGCCTTCGATGGCTGTAGCAGCAGAGGGGCCGATGGCGTAGCAGCAGGATCAGTAAAGGAGCCCGCAGCTCCCTCACTGTCTGGCAAACCCCACGTGTCTGACTGTGGTCCCACACGGCTCTTTAAGGCGTCAGAGACTGCTCGCCAGGTGCCGAGCAATCCCACTGCAACCTTGTCGTTTTTAGTTGCAGAGTCCCACACCTTGACCTCAGTTTGGTCAAGGATCATAAACTGTCTGATTGTTGAGAAGGAGAATAAGCCGTAAGGTTACCAGGACAGTCTTTGTTTCTAAGGACGTATGATTCCCCATAATGCGCAACTGCTTACCAGCGAGGGGCAGTTGTGTGCGCGGCTCCGCTTCTCTCAGCGTGAGCTTCTTTGCAGCTCCGGTGCGCCCATTTCCAGCGACTTTCAGTAGGAGCTTCTTTGAGCGGTTTGATGAGTCTGGCCGAACCTATCTTCATGAGGCAATCAATGTGCCTGTTCCCGTCCTGGTCACCGTTCTGCTAGCCTGTTCCTTTTCATTCCTTCTTTCTGCTTCTTTATTGATGACATAACTTCATCGTGTTGCCTTTTTTTTTTTTTAATTTTTTTTTAATTTCATTTTAGCCTTGAGGGCAGACTCCCCTCTTATACCCTTCTCCCCACAGCAATCCTTTTCAAAAACAACTTTTCATTGGTCAAACAACTTTGCCCAGCAACAGCAAACTCCCAGCAACTTCCATGCCTTAATGGCTGGAGAACAAGCAACCCCAGACGGCATGGAGTCTCCTGAATCACCCTTCTTTGTTCCCTCTAAGCTCTTTTACATTCCTGATGGCCTCATCGTTAAGAGTCTGCTGTTATCATTAACCACGGGGTTTGCCGACCCGCATGGCCACACTCCCACATCTCCCCCTTCTTTATTACTATCAACCATCTTCTCGACACGAATTACCACTCCATAGATAACACTTCCCAGGTGCCACTTGCTTTTCTTACACCTCCTCTGGTTTCTTCCTGCCCAGCTCTCCAGGCTGTCCAGGTCTCGCTGAATGGCAGCACAGCCTTCTGGTGTGCCAGCCACTCCTCCCAGCTTTGTATCATCAGCGTACTTGCTGAGGATGGACACTGTTCCCTCATCAGAGTCGCTGATGAAGCTGTCGAACAAGGTGGGACCCAGCACCGACCCCTGAGCTTGTCACAGGTCTCCAACCGGACTCTGCTCCGCCGATCACCACCCTCTGAGCTCGGCCAGTCAGCCAGTTCTCAACCCACCTTACTGTCCGCTCTTCTGTGCCACGCTTTGTCAGCTTTGTTAGCAGGACATCGTGGGAGACAGTAGCAAGAGCCTTTCGTTTTTGTTGTGTTGTTGTTGCTTGGTTTGGAGATTCACATCACGCTCCGTGATAGAAAAGTTTAGCGCATCAGCATCCCACTGGGAAGACACAAAATGCACTCCCAAAGTCTTTCCCCGTCTCCTTAGCACTGGAGGTGCCTTAAGAGGAGAGCGGTCATGGCTGGGCCCTTGCAACGCTAGCAAATTCTATGAAAAGTTGCATTCGGCTGAAAAGTAAGTGAATGACATGAACGTGATCTCACTATTTGAACTAACGAGTTAAATGTCCACTCCTGCAAAAATACTCAAAGAAATAATCCAATAGGTTACGTGTAGTTAGGCAATGACAACTGAAACTGCAACAAAGTGCCGACGGTGAGAAACAAACAACAAAGCCGTTTCCTTCTCTGACAGCGGAACACCTTGCTCAGGGAAGACCCCCATGTGTCGCCTTCAGAAAGCCTTCGACACCCTCCACCTCGTGCTCCCATCAGCAGGTTGAAGAAGGTGAGAGGGAGCGGCTGACGGAAGACTGCTCTATCCAGAGCGTGGGGTCTACTGTGAAATTTTCCACTGAAATTGTGCCCATTTCTGAGGATTGTATTTCAAGCAACACACACACCGAGCAGAAAGCATCCAAGGAACCCAGGAAGTGATGCTAAGAACGACCCTTCTTAGGATCAGACTTTTAGGAAACATGGTCTCTAAGGAAAGATTAAACATTGGATTAATGGACTAAGGCTTTAATGTCAAGAGCAGGCAGAACCGAGATGTGGAGAAGGACAGTGCAAGTAAAAAGCGAGCAAACTTCTCCCCAGGCCATAGATTTAGGACAAGGAAGAAAGGACTTCAGATGCAGCAAAGGGACTTTAGTGTAGGTGTTACTGTGTGGTGCTTTTACTTGGGAGGGCAGCCGAGTTCCACCACGGCCGCTTTCTCACTCCCCCTCCTGAAAGGGAAAGGGAGAGAAAATACGATGCCAAGGGCTCAAGGGCTGAGATAAGGACGGGGAGATCACTCAGCAGGTATTGTGATGGGCAAAGCAGACTCAGAGTAGGGAGACAGTAAGATTTTTCCCCCCCCAGTGCACCCCCTCCCACTTCCTCCCCCCGAGCGGCTCAGGGGAGCGGGGCAATGGGGGCTGCGGTCAGTCTGTAGCGCTTTGTCTCCGCCGCTCCTTCTCGGTGGCTCTCTGCCCCTGTTCCACCGGGGTCTCCTCTGCAGGCTGCAGCGTGGAACCCTGCTCCACCGTGGTACCCCATGGGCTGCAGGGGGACAGCCTGCTTCACCGTGGTCCTCACCACAGGCTGCAGGCTCTGGCGCCTGGAGCACCTCTCCCCCTCCCTCTTCACCGACCTTGGCGTCTGCAAGGCTGTTTCTCATTCCTCCCTCTCTCCCAGCTGCTCTTCCACAGCATTTTTTTTTTTTTTTAACCTTTCTTAAATCTGGCCTCACAGAGGCGCAAACAACAGTGCTTCTTGGCCTGGCTGTGGCCAGCAGCGGGCCCTTCTCTAACATGGCGCAGTTTCTGGATTCTTCTCGCAGAACCCACCCTGATGCCCCCCCCGCTACCAAAACCTTGCCACGTAAACCCAGTACATGAGGCAAGAGAACTCGGAAATGGTTTGAAAGAGATTTATAGCAACATGACAGAACATGGCACCTCCTAGTATAAAAAAAAAAAAAAAAAAAAAAAAACAAAAAACAGCTCTACATGAAATGATCGGTTGGCAGATTGAAAACAAACAGAAGAATGTGCTTCTCCACACGTCAGGCACGGAGCTGTCGGTCTGGCTGCAGACATGGGCGATGCCAAAAAAGCGCCTCATTGTAGAAAACACCAAAAGCTGCACGACGCAGAACTCCTCAGGGCCGAGTAGAAGAAAACGCCAAAAGCTGCACGATGAAGAAGTCCTCAAGGGCCGTAGTGAAGAAAGCACACAAAGCTGCACGATGAAAAACTTCTCAGGGCCCGGAATGAGAGAAAAAAACACCAAATGTTAGAAGATGAAGCACTTCTCAGGGACAAGGTGAAAACAACACCAAAATTGGCATGATGAAGCTCACCTCTGGGAAACCATGGTGAAGAACCCCAAAGGCTGGATGGTGCAGAACTCCTCAGGGCCGCAGTGAAGAAAACACCACAAGCTGCACCATGAAGCTCTCCTCAGGGGCCGAAGTGAAGAGAACCAGAAAAGCTGCACGATGAAGAACTCCTCAGGGCCGTAGTGAAGAACACAACAAAAGCCGCACGCAGAAGCACGCTTCAGGGGCCACCGGGAGAAGAAACCCCAAAAAGCTCCACGAAGAATTTCTCCTCAAGCGCCACAGTGAAGAGAACACGACGAGCTGAATAGTGAAGCCCTCCTCCAGGGAAACGTGGTGAAGAGATCCTGAAAAGCTGCACGATGAAGAGCTCCTCATGGGCCGCAATGAAGAATTCGCCAGAAGCTGCACGCAGAAGCACTCCTCAGGGCCTAGAATGAGAAAAAAAAAACACACCAAATGTTAGAAGGTGAAGCACTTCTCAGGGGCTGGAAGGTGAAAACAACACCAAAGCAGCATGATGAAGGTCTCCTCAGGGAAAACATGGCGAAGAACCCCAAAGGCTGGACGGTGCAAAACTCCTCAAGGCCGAGTAGAAGAAAACACTGCAAGCTGCACGATGAACTCCTCAGGGCCGTAGTGAAGAAAACAGCAAAATGTGCACGATGACGTATTCCTCCGGAGTCCCGAAGTGAAGAGAACCCCAGAAGCTGCGCGATGAAGAACTCCTCAGGGACCACAAGGTGAAGAAAACACAAAAAGCTCCACGAAGAATTACTCTTCAGCGCCACAGTGAAGAAAATGCAAAAAGCTGAATGATGAAGCGCTCCTCAGGGTAAACGTGATGTGAAGAACCCCAAAAGCTGCACAATGAAGGCATCCTCAGTGGAAACGCAGTGAAGGCAACACAAAAAGCTGGACGCAGAAGCACTCCTCAAGTCGCAGTGAAGAAAACAGCAAAAGCTGCTCAAGAAAGCACTCCTCAGAGGCTGCAGAGGAGAACCACCAAAAGCTGAACGATGCAGAACTGCTCAGGGCTGCCGTGATAAGAACACCGAAAGCTGCACGACGACACCCTCCTGCGGGGTCACACAGTGAAGACAACACCGAGAGCTGCACACAGGAGCACTCCTCAGGGGCCACAAGCAGCTCAAAGGCCGCGCCTCGCCTGCGCGCCACCATCGCCGGAGTGCCGCAGCCCCAGCACACCCAGCACCATGTCACCCACCCTGCCCTGTGACATCTCTGCTCCATCATGGCGAGGCACCGCCCCATTGGCCGCCTGCCTTGGCGCCTCTGGGCGCACTCAATAGTGAGGCCGCTGGCGCTTGTTGCTAGGCAGCATGGAGCTGTGGCACCCGATGGGTGCCAGGAGGCCGCAGGGCGGGGCTGGCCTCCCAGGCCTGAGGCCTGGCGCAGTGCCTGGCAGGAGCCATGAGGCTTTCCTGACACCACCTCCAGCTCTGCCTCGCCTTGCCCCCGGCCCTCCAAGAGGCACGTTTTGGTGCTAGGAGCACGCAAACTGCTCCAGCAAGGTGGCGGCAGCATTGTGCAGGGCACACTGACATAGCCCATCAGGCAATCCCTCCTCTGTCCCCAGTGACACAGAGTACACTGCCCGCTTAGCCGTGCTGCCCACAGACGTGAAATTGGGTCCTCAGTGTCCTGAAAGGGTACAAACCAAAGCCAGTTCTGTTGACACAGCCCACAGGACTAAACTCGGTTAAACCATGCACCGTGAGAATGCCAGTCTCTTTCTTCCTCACCCAAACTGCCCAGTGCCATGTAGCTTTTGCATCAGCTTCTTGCAGAACTGGATCTTCAGTGTTCGTACAGCTCTGCAAAGCTTCCGCTCTGCAACCTTTTGAGTCTGTGGACTGTGGAAGGACCAAGGCCCCACTATGCAACCCGATGTCATCTTCAAAACCAGGGGTTCTTATCGATGCAAGCCAGGTCTAGAAAGACTGCATCTTCCTCTTGTCAATTGTTAGGGGTAATCCAAGTGTCAGAAGACTACGGAAACACTGTATTAATGAAGCTGTTACTCCAATAGGTTAAACAGAAGATAGAGAAACGTAGGCGTTGTGGGGCTCGTTTCCCAGAATTGTAGGGGTCAGAAGGGACCTCCAGAGATCATTGGGTCCAACTCCCCTGCCAAAGCAGGTTTCCTAGAGCAGGTTGCACAAGTAGGTGTCCAGACGGGGCTTGAATATCTGCAGAGACTCCACAGCCTCCCTGGGCAGCCTGTCCCTGTGCTCCGTCACCCTCGCCGTGAAGAAGTTCTTCTGCGTAGTGGTGCGGAACTTCCTGTGCTCCATTTTGTGGCCATTGCCCCTTGTCCTGTCCCCACAGACCACTAAAAGGCGGTTGGCCATATCCCTGTGTCTCCCACACCTCAGGTATTTATAGATAAGATCCCTTCTCAGTCTTCTTTTCTCCAGGCTGAACAGAGCCAGGTCTCTCAGCCTTTCCTCCTAGGGGAGATGCTCCAGGCCCCGTATCCTGTCTGTGGCCCTCCGCTGGACTCTTCCCGGGAGATCCCTGTCTTTTTTTGTACCAGGGAGCCCAGAACTGGACACAGTACTCCAGGTGAGGCCTGACCAGGGCAGAGTAGAGGGGCAGCATCACCTTCCTTGACCTGTTGTCCACGCTCCTTTTAACGCACCCCAGGATCCCGTTGGCCTTCTTGGCCACCAGGGCACACTGCTGGCTCATGGCCAACCTGTCATCCACCAGGACCCCCAGGTCCTTCTCCGCAGAGCTCCTCTCCAGCAGGTCATCCCCCAGCCTGTACTGATACATGCGGTTGTTCCTTCTGTTATAAGTGAAGTCTCAACTCAATCTGTGTTTAGTAATAGTTATAAAAGGAATATTTATAAAAGGTATAAAAGGCAAGTAAACAGCGCTGGGTGTGCGGGGAGTCTACGCTCCACCAACACGCACACACGAACATCAAACATTCTAAATATACAGAACATTGCTTTTACATAGGAAACCCGAGTATGCCTATACATGCGTACAATCAGGAAAGATAACAAACAATCCTTTAAGTTCCATGACTTAACAGTCTCCGTTTTCCGTTCCTTTTCTTCATTACAAACAACAGTCTCCATTTTCCATTCCTTTTCTGCATTACAAACACGGGAGAATTCCAGGGCTAGTCGTGGGAGCAATATGTCTCGCTTTAAGTTGTTAAGCAACTCGGCCTTCGGGCCTTATGTATCCCGTGCTTCCCACATCGAATAAAAGCATATCCATCTCCTTTTCAAGGCCAATAGGGCCTGGGTCAAAAGGCACGTCCAGGTCGCCAGGGGGCGGAACAGCAAAGGCCTTCGATGGCTGTAGCAGCAGAGGGGCTGATGGCGTAGCAGCAGGATCAGTAAAGGAGCCCGCAGCTCCCTCACTGTCTGGCAAACCCCACGTGTCTGACTGTGGTCCCACACGGCTCTTTAAGGCGTCAGAGACTGCTCGCCAGGTGCCGAGCAATCCCACTGCAACCTTGTCGTTTTTAGTTGCAGAGTCCCACACCTTGACCTCAGTTTGGTCAAGGATCATAAACTGTCTGATTGTTGAGAAGGAGAATAAGCCGTAAGGTTACCAGGACAGTCTTTGTTTCTAAGGACGTATGATTCCCCATAATGCGCAACTGCTTACCAGCGAGGGGCAGTTGTGTGCGCGGCTCCGCTTCTCTCAGCGTGAGCTTCTTTGCAGCTCCGGTGCGCCCATTTCCAGCGACTTTCAGTAGGAGCTTCTTTGAGCGGTTTGATGAGTCTGGCCGAACCTATCTTCATGAGGCAATCAATGTGCCTGTTCCCGTCCTGGTCACCGTTCTGCTAGCCTGTTCCTTTTCATTCCTTCTTTCTGCTTCTTTATTGATGACATAACTTCATCGTGTTGCCTTTTTTTTTTTTTTTTTAATTTTTTTTTAATTTCATTTTAGCCTTGAGGGCAGACTCCCCTCTTATACCCTTCTCCCCACAGCAATCCTTTTCAAAAACAACTTTTCATTGGTCAAACAACTTTGCCCAGCAACAGCAAACTCCCAGCAACTTCCATGCCTTAATGGCTGGAGAACAAGCAACCCCAGACGGCATGGAGTCTCCTGAATCACCCTTCTTTGTTCCCTCTAAGCTCTTTTACATTCCTGATGGCCTCATCGTTAAGAGTCTGCTGTTATCATTAACCACGGGGTTTGCCGACCCGCATGGCCACACTCCCACATCTCCCCCTTCTTTATTACTATCAACCATCTTCTCGACACGAATTACCACTCCATAGATAACACTTCCCAGGTGCCACTTGCTTTTCTTACACCTCCTCTGGTTTCTTCCTGCCCAGCTCTCCAGGCTGTCCAGGTCTCGCTGAATGGCAGCACAGCCTTCTGGTGTGCCAGCCACTCCTCCCAGCTTTGTATCATCAGCGTACTTGCTGAGGATGGACACTGTTCCCTCATCAGAGTCGCTGATGAAGCTGTCGAACAAGGTGGGACCCAGCACCGACCCCTGAGCTTGTCACAGGTCTCCAACCGGACTCTGCTCCGCCGATCACCACCCTCTGAGCTCGGCCAGTCAGCCAGTTCTCAACCCACCTTACTGTCCGCTCTTCTGTGCCACGCTTTGTCAGCTTTGTTAGCAGGACATCGTGGGAGACAGTAGCAAGAGCCTTTCGTTTTTGTTGTGTTGTTGTTGCTTGGTTTGGAGATTCACATCACGCTCCGTGATAGAAAAGTTTAGCGCATCAGCATCCCACTGGGAAGACACAAAATGCACTCCCAAAGTCTTTCCCCGTCTCCTTAGCACTGGAGGTGCCTTAAGAGGAGAGCGGTCATGGCTGGGCCCTTGCAACGCTAGCAAATTCTATGAAAAGTTGCATTCGGCTGAAAAGTAAGTGAATGACATGAACGTGATCTCACTATTTGAACTAACGAGTTAAATGTCCACTCCTGCAAAAATACTCAAAGAAATAATCCAATAGGTTACGTGTAGTTAGGCAATGACAACTGAAACTGCAACAAAGTGCCGACGGTGAGAAACAAACAACAAAGCCGTTTCCTTCTCTGACAGCGGAACACCTTGCTCAGGGAAGACCCCCATGTGTCGCCTTCAGAAAGCCTTCGACACCCTCCCCCTCGTGCTCCCATCAGCAGGTTGAAGAAGGTGAGAGGGAGCGGCTGACGGAAGACTGCTCTATCCAGAGCGTGGGGTCTACTGTGAAATTTTCCACTGAAATTGTGCCCATTTCTGAGGATTGTATTTCAAGCAACACACACACCGAGCAGAAAGCATCCAAGGAACCCAGGAAGTGATGCTAAGAACGACCCTTCTTAGGATCAGACTTTTAGGAAACATGGTCTCTAAGGAAAGATTAAACATTGGATTAATGGACTAAGGCTTTAATGTCAAGAGCAGGCAGAACCGAGATGTGGAGAAGGACGGTGCAAGTAAAAAGCGAGCAAACTTCTCCCCAGGCCATAGATTTAGGACAAGGAAGAAAGGACTTCAGATGCAGCAAAGGGACTTTAGTGTAGGTGTTACTGTGTGGTGCTTTTACTTGGGAGGGCAGCCGAGTTCCACCACGGCCGCTTTCTCACTCCCCCTCCTGAAAGGGAAAGGGAGAGAAAATACGATGCCAAGGGCTCAAGGGCTGAGATAAGGACGGGGAGATCACTCAGCAGGTATTGTGATGGGCAAAGCAGACTCAGAGTAGGGAGACAGTAAGATTTTTCCCCCCCCAGTGCACCCCCTCCCACTTCCTCCCCCCGAGCGGCTCAGGGGAGCGGGGCAATGGGGGCTGCGGTCAGTCTGTAGCGCTTTGTCTCCGCCGCTCCTTCTCGGTGGCTCTCTGCCCCTGTTCCACCGGGGTCTCCTCTGCAGGCTGCAGCGTGGAACCCTGCTCCACCGTGGTACCCCATGGGCTGCAGGGGGACAGCCTGCTTCACCGTGGTCCTCACCACAGGCTGCAGGCTCTGGCGCCTGGAGCACCTCTCCCCCTCCCTCTTCACCGACCTTGGCGTCTGCAAGGCTGTTTCTCATTCCTCCCTCTCTCCCAGCTGCTCTTCCGCAGCATTTTTTTTTTTTTTAACCTTTCTTAAATCTGGCCTCACAGAGGCACAAACAACAGTGCTTCTTGGCCTGGCTGTGGCCAGCAGCGGGCCCTTCTCTAACATGGCGCAGTTTCTGGATTCTTCTCGCAGAACCCACCCTGATGCCCCCCCCGCTACCAAAACCTTGCCACGTAAACCCAGTACATGAGGCAAGAGAACTCGGAAATGGTTTGAAAGAGATTTATAGCAACATGACAGAACATGGCACCTCCTAGTATAAAAAAAAAAAAAAAAAAAAAAAAAACAAAAAACAGCTCTACATGAAATGATCGGTTGGCAGATTGAAAACAAACAGAAGAATGTGCTTCTCCACACGTCAGGCACGGAGCTGTCGGTCTGGCTGCAGACATGGGCGATGCCAAAAAAGCGCCTCATTGTAGAAAACACCAAAAGCTGCACGACGCAGAACTCCTCAGGGCCGAGTAGAAGAAAACGCCAAAAGCTGCACGATGAAGAAGTCCTCAAGGGCCGTAGTGAAGAAAGCACACAAAGCTGCACGATGAAAAACTTCTCAGGGCCCGGAATGAGAGAAAAAAACACCAAATGTTAGAAGATGAAGCACTTCTCAGGGACAAGGTGAAAACAACACCAAAATTGGCATGATGAAGCTCACCTCTGGGAAACCATGGTGAAGAACCCCAAAGGCTGGATGGTGCAGAACTCCTCAGGGCCGCAGTGAAGAAAACACCACAAGCTGCACCATGAAGCTCTCCTCAGGGGCCGAAGTGAAGAGAACCAGAAAAGCTGCACGATGAAGAACTCCTCAGGGCCGTAGTGAAGAACACAACAAAAGCCGCACGCAGAAGCACGCTTCAGGGGGAAGCATGCTTCTCCACCGGGAGAAGAAACCCCAAAAAGCTCCACGAAGAATTTCTCCTCAAGCGCCACAGTGAAGAGAACACGACGAGCTGAATAGTGAAGCCCTCCTCCAGGGAAACGTGGTGAAGAGATCCTGAAAAGCTGCACGATGAAGAGCTCCTCATGGGCCGCAATGAAGAATTCGCCAGAAGCTGCACGCAGAAGCACTCCTCAGGGCCTAGAATGAGAAAAAAAAAAACACACCAAATGTTAGAAGGTGAAGCACTTCTCAGGGGCTGGAAGGTGAAAACAACACCAAAGCAGCATGATGAAGGTCTCCTCAGGGAAAACATGGCGAAGAACCCCAAAGGCTGGACGGTGCAAAACTCCTCAAGGCCGAGTAGAAGAAAACACCGCAAGCTGCACGATGAACTCCTCAGGGCCGTAGTGAAGAAAACAGCAAAATGTGCACGATGACATATTCCTCCGGAGTCCCGAAGTGAAGAGAACCCCAGAAGCTGCGCGATGAAGAACTCCTCAGGGACCACAAGGTGAAGAAAACACAAAAAGCTCCACGAAGAATTACTCTTCAGCGCCACAGTGAAGAAAATGCAAAAAGCTGAATGATGAAGCGCTCCTCAGGGTAAACGTGATGTGAAGAACCCCAAAAGCTGCACAATGAAGGCATCCTCAGTGGAAACGCAGTGAAGGCAACACAAAAAGCTGGACGCAGAAGCACTCCTCAAGTCGCAGTGAAGAAAACAGCAAAAGCTGCTCAAGAAAGCACTCCTCAGAGGCTGCAGAGGAGAACCACCAAAAGCTGAACGATGCAGAACTGCTCAGGGCTGCCGTGATAAGAACACCGAAAGCTGCACGACGACACCCTCCTGCGGGGTCACACAGTGAAGACAACACCGAGAGCTGCACACAGGAGCACTCCTCAGGGGCCACAAGCAGCCCAAAGGCCGCGCCTCGCCTGCGCGCCACCATCGCCGGAGTGCCGCAGCCCCAGCACACCCAGCACCATGTCACCCACCCTGCCCTGTGACATCTCTGCTCCATCATGGCGAGGCACCGCCCCATTGGCCGCCTGCCTTGGCGCCTCTGGGCGCACTCAATAGTGAGGCCGCTGGCGCTTGTTGCTAGGCAGCATGGAGCTGTGGCACCCGATGGGTGCCAGGAGGCCACAGGGCGGGGCTGGCCTCCCAGGCCTGAGGCCTGGCGCAGTGCCTGGCAGGAGCCATGAGGCTTTCCTGACACCACCTCCAGCTCTGCCTCGCCTTGCCCCCGGCCCTCCAAGAGGCACGTTTTGGTGCTAGGAGCACGCAAACTGCTCCAGCAAGGTGGCGGCAGCATTGTGCAGGGCACACTGGCATAGCCCATCAGGCAATCCCTCCTCTGTCCCCAGTGACACAGAGTACACTGCCCGCTTAGCCGTGCTGCCCACAGACGTGAAATTGGGTCCTCAGTGTCCTGAAAGGGTACAAACCAAAGCCAGTTCTGTTGACACAGCCCACAGGACTAAACTCGGTTAAACCATGCACCGTGAGAATGCCAGTCTCTTTCTTCCTCACCCAAACTGCCCAGTGCCATGTAGCTTTTGCATCAGCTTCTTGCAGAACTGGATCTTCAGTGTTCGTACAGCTCTGCAAAGCTTCCGCTCTGCAACCTTTTGAGTCTGTGGACTGTGGAAGGACCAAGGCCCCACTATGCAACCCGATGTCATCTTCAAAACCAGGGGTTCTTATCGATGCAAGCCAGGTCTAGAAAGACTGCATCTTCCTCTTGTCAATTGTTAGGGGTAATCCAAGTGTCAGAAGACTACGGAAACACTGTATTAATGAAGCTGTTACTCCAATAGGTTAAACAGAAGATAGAGAAACGTAGGCGTTGTGGGGCTCGTTTCCCAGAATTGTAGGGGTCAGAAGGGACCTCCAGAGATCATTGGGTCCAACTCCCCTGCCAAAGCAGGTTTCCTAGAGCAGGTTGCACAAGTAGGTGTCCAGACGGGGCTTGAATATCTGCAGAGACTCCACAGCCTCCCTGGGCAGCCTGTCCCTGTGCTCCGTCACCCTCGCCGTGAAGAAGTTCTTTTGCGTAGTGGTGCGGAACTTCCTGTGCTCCATTTTGTGGCCATTGCCCCTTGTCCTGTCCCCACAGACCACTAAAAGGCGGTTGGCCATATCCCTGTGTCTCCCACACCTCAGGTATTTATAGATAAGATCCCTTCTCAGTCTTCTTTTCTCCAGGCTGAACAGAGCCAGGTCTCTCAGCCTTTCCTCCTAGGGGAGATGCTCCAGGCCCCGTATCCTGTCTGTGGCCCTCCGCTGGACTCTTCCTGGGAGATCCCTGTCTTTTTTTGTACCAGGGAGCCCAGAACTGGACACAGTACTCCAGGTGAGGCCTGACCAGGGCAGAGTAGAGGGGCAGCATCACCTTCCTTGACCTGTTGTCCACGCTCCTTTTAACGCACCCCAGGATCCCGTTGGCCTTCTTGGCCACCAGGGCACACTGCTGGCTCATGGCCAACCTGTCATCCACCAGGACCCCCAGGTCCTTCTCCGCAGAGCTCCTCTCCAGCAGGTCATCCCCCAGCCTGTACTGATACATGCGGTTGTTCCTTCTGTTATAAGTGAAGTCTCAACTCAATCTGTGTTTAGTAATAGTTATAAAAGGAATATTTATAAAAGGTATAAAAGGCAAGTAAACAGCGCTGGGTGTGCGGGGAGTCTACGCTCCACCAACACGCACACACGAACATCAAACATTCTAAATATACAGAACATTGCTTTTACATAGGAAACCCGAGTATGCCTATACATGCGTACAATCAGGAAAGATAACAAACAATCCTTTAAGTTCCATGACTTAACAGTCTCCGTTTTCCGTTCCTTTTCTTCATTACAAACAACAGTCTCCATTTTCCATTCCTTTTCTGCATTACAAACACGGGAGAATTCCAGGGCTAGTCGTGGGAGCAATATGTCTCGCTTTAAGTTGTTAAGCAACTCGGCCTTCGGGCCTTATGTATCCCGTGCTTCCCACATCGAATAAAAGCATATCCATCTCCTTTTCAAGGCCAATAGGGCCTGGGTCAAAAGGCACGTCCAGGTCGCCAGGGGGCGGAACAGCAAAGGCCTTCGATGGCTGTAGCAGCAGAGGGGCCGATGGCGTAGCAGCAGGATCAGTAAAGGAGCCCGCAGCTCCCTCACTGTCTGGCAAACCCCACGTGTCTGACTTTGGTCCCACACGGCTCTTTAAGGCCTCAGAGACTGCTCGCCAGGTGCCGAGCAATCCCACTGCAACCTTGTCGTTTTTAGTTGCAGAGTCCCACACCTTGACCTCAGTTTGGTCAAGGATCATAAACTGTCTGATTGTTGAGAAGGAGAATAAGCCGTAAGGTTACCAGGACAGTCTTTGTTTCTAAGGACGTATGATTCCCCATAATGCGCAACTGCTTACCAGCGAGGGGCAGTTGTGTGCGCGGCTCCGCTTCTCTCAGCGTGAGCTTCTTTGCAGCTCCGGTGCGCCCATTTCCAGCGACTTTCAGTAGGAGCTTCTTTGAGCGGTTTGATGAGTCTGGCCGAACCTATCTTCATGAGGCAATCAATGTGCCTGTTCCCGTCCTGGTCACCGTTCTGCTAGCCTGTTCCTTTTCATTCCTTCTTTCTGCTTCTTTATTGATGACATAACTTCATCGTGTTGCCTTTTTTTTTTTTTTTTTAATTTTTTTTTAATTTCATTTTAGCCTTGAGGGCAGACTCCCCTCTTATACCCTTCTCCCCACAGCAATCCTTTTCAAAAACAACTTTTCATTGGTCAAACAACTTTGCCCAGCAACAGCAAACTCCCAGCAACTTCCATGCCTTAATGGCTGGAGAACAAGCAACCCCAGACGGCATGGAGTCTCCTGAATCACCCTTCTTTGTTCCCTCTAAGCTCTTTTACATTCCTGATGGCCTCATCGTTAAGAGTCTGCTGTTATCATTAACCACGGGGTTTGCCGACCCGCATGGCCACACTCCCACATCTCCCCCTTCTTTATTACTATCAACCATCTTCTCGACACGAATTACCACTCCATAGATAACACTTCCCAGGTGCCACTTGCTTTTCTTACACCTCCTCTGGTTTCTTCCTGCCCAGCTCTCCAGGCTGTCCAGGTCTCGCTGAATGGCAGCACAGCCTTCTGGTGTGCCAGCCACTCCTCCCAGCTTTGTATCATCAGCGTACTTGCTGAGGATGGACACTGTTCCCTCATCAGAGTCGCTGATGAAGCTGTCGAACAAGGTGGGACCCAGCACCGACCCCTGAGCTTGTCACAGGTCTCCAACCGGACTCTGCTCCGCCGATCACCACCCTCTGAGCTCGGCCAGTCAGCCAGTTCTCAACCCACCTTACTGTCCGCTCTTCTGTGCCACGCTTTGTCAGCTTTGTTAGCAGGACATCGTGGGAGACAGCAGCAAGAGCCTTTCGTTTTTGTTGTGTTGTTGTTGCTTGGTTTGGAGATTCACATCACGCTCCGTGATAGAAAAGTTTAGCGCATCAGCATCCCACTGGGAAGACACAAAATGCACTCCCAAAGTCTTTCCCCGTCTCCTTAGCACTGGAGGTGCCTTAAGAGGAGAGCGGTCATGGCTGGGCCCTTGCAACGCTAGCAAATTCTATGAAAAGTTGCATTCGGCTGAAAAGTAAGTGAATGACATGAACGTGATCTCACTATTTGAACTAACGAGTTAAATGTCCACTCCTGCAAAAATACTCAAAGAAATAATCCAATAGGTTACGTGTAGTTAGGCAATGACAACTGAAACTGCAACAAAGTGCCGACGGTGAGAAACAAACAACAAAGCCGTTTCCTTCTCTGACAGCGGAACACCTTGCTCAGGGAAGACCCCCATGTGTCGCCTTCAGAAAGCCTTCGACACCCTCCACCTCGTGCTCCCATCAGCAGGTTGAAGAAGGTGAGAGGGAGCGGCTGACGGAAGACTGCTCTATCCAGAGCGTGGGGTCTACTGTGAAATTTTCCACTGAAATTGTGCCCATTTCTGAGGATTGTATTTCAAGCAACACACACACCGAGCAGAAAGCATCCAAGGAACCCAGGAAGTGATGCTAAGAATGACCCTTCTTAGAATCAAACTTTTAGGAAACATGGTCTCTAAGGAAAGATTAAACATTGGATTAATGGACTAAGGCTTTAATGTCAAGAGCAGGCAGAACCGAGATGTGGAGAAGGACGGTGCAAGTAAAAAGCGAGCAAACTTCTCCCCAGGCCATAGATTTAGGACAAGGAAGAAAGGACTTCAGATGCAGCAAAGGGACTTTAGTGTAGGTGTTACTGTGTGGTGCTTTTACTTGGGTGGGCAGCCGAGTTCCACCACGGCCGCTTTCTCACTCCCCCTCCTGAAAGGGAAAGGGAGAGAAAATACGATGCCAAGGGCTCAAGGGCTGAGATAAGGACGGGGAGATCACTCAGCAGGTATTGTGATGGGCAAAGCAGACTCAGAGTAGGGAGACAGTAAGATTTTTCCCCCCCCAGTGCACCCCCTCCCACTTCCTCCCCCCGAGCGGCTCAGGGGAGCGGGGCAATGGGGGCTGCGGTCAGTCTGTAGCGCTTTGTCTCCGCCGCTCCTTCTCGGTGGCTCTCTGCCCCTGCTCCACCGGGGTCTCCTCCGCAGGCTGCAGCGTGGAACCCTGCTCCACCGTGGTACCCCATGGGCTTCAGGGGGACAGCCTGCTTCACCGTGGTCCTCACCACAGGCTGCAGGCTCCGGCGCTTGGAGCACCTCTCCCCCTCCCTCTTCACCGACCTTGGCGTCTGCAAGGCTGTTTCTCATTCCTCCCTCTCTCCCAGCTGCTCTTCCGCAGCATTTTTTTTTTTTTTTTAACCTTTCTTAAATCTGGCCTCACAGAGGCGCAAACAACAGTGCTTCTTGGCCTGGCTGTGGCCAGCAGCGGGCCCTTCTCTAACATGGCGCAGTTTCTGGATTCTTCTCGCAGAACCCACCCTGATGCCCCCCCCGCTACCAAAACCTTGCCACGTAAACCCAGTACATGAGGCAAGAGAACTCGGAAATGGTTTGAAAGAGATTTATAGCAACATGACAGAACATGGCACCTCCTAGTACAAAAAAAAAAAAAAAACAAAAACAAAAAACAGCTCTACATGAAATGATCGGTTGGCAGATTGAAAACAAACAGAAGAATGTGCTTCTCCACACGTCAGGCACGGAGCTGTCGGTCTGGCTGCAGACATGGGCGATGCCAAAAAAGCGCCTCATTGTAGAAAACACCAAAAGCTGCACGACGCAGAACTCCTCAGGGCCGAGTAGAAGAAAACGCCAAAAGCTGCACGATGAAGAAGTCCTCAAGGGCCGTAGTGAAGAAAGCACACAAAGCTGCACGATGAAAAACTTCTCAGGGCCCGGAATGAGAGAAAAAAACACCAAATGTTAGAAGATGAAGCACTTCTCAGGGACAAGGTGAAAACAACACCAAAATTGGCATGATGAAGCTCACCTCTGGGAAACCATGGTGAAGAACCCCAAAGGCTGGATGGTGCAGAACTCCTCAGGGCCGCAGTGAAGAAAACACCACAAGCTGCACCACGAAGCTCTCCTCAGGGGCCGAAGTGAAGAGAACCAGAAAAGCTGCACGATGAAGAACTCCTCAGGGCCGTAGTGAAGAACACAACAAAAGCCGCACGCAGAAGCACGCTTCAGGGGCCACCGGGAGAAGAAACCCCAAAAAGCTCCACGAAGAATTTCTCCTCAAGCGCCACAGTGAAGAGAACACGACGAGCTGAATAGTGAAGCCCTCCTCCAGGGAAACGTGGTGAAGAGATCCTGAAAAGCTGCACGATGAAGAGCTCCTCATGGGCCGCAATGAAGAATTCGCCAGAAGCTGCACGCAGGAGCACTCCTCAGGGCCTAGAATGAGAAAAAAAAAAACACACCAAATGTTAGAAGGTGAAGCACTTCTCAGGGGCTGGAAGGTGAAAACAACACCAAAGCAGCATGATGAAGGTCTCCTCAGGGAAAACATGGCGAAGAACCCCAAAGGCTGGATGGTGCAAAACTCCTCAAGGCCGAGTAGAAGAAAACACCGCAAGCTGCACGATGAACTCCTCAGGGCCGTAGTGAAGAAAACAGCAAAATGTGCACGATGACATATTCCTCCGGAGTCCCGAAGTGAAGAGAACCCCAGAAGCTGCGCGATGAAGAACTCCTCAGGGACCACAAGGTGAAGAAAACACAAAAAGCTCCACGAAGAATTACTCTTCAGCGCCACAGTGAAGAAAATGCAAAAAGCTGAATGATGAGGCGCTCCTCAGGGTAAACGTGATGTGAAGAACCCCAAAAGCTGCACAATGAAGGCATCCTCAGTGGAAACGCAGTGAAGGCAACACAAAAAGCTGGACGCAGAAGCACTCCTCAAGTCGCAGTGAAGAAAACAGCAAAAGCTGCTCAAGAAAGCACTCCTCAGAGGCTGCAGAGGAGAACCACCAAAAGCTGAACGATGCAGAACTGCTCAGGGCTGCCGTGATAAGAACACCGAAAGCTGCACGACGACACCCTCCTGCGGGGTCACACAGTGAAGACAACACCGAGAGCTGCACACAGGAGCACTCCTCAGGGGCCACAAGCAGCCCAAAGGCCGCGCCTCGCCTGCGCGCCACCATCGCCGGAGTGCCGCAGCCCCAGCACACCCAGCACCATGTCACCCACCCTGCCCTGTGACATCTCTGCTCCATCATGGCGAGGCACCGCCCCATTGGCCGCCTGCCTTGGCGCCTCTGGGCGCACTCAATAGTGAGGCCGCTGGCGCTTGTTGCTAGGCAGCATGGAGCTGTGGCACCCGATGGGTGCCAGGAGGCCGCAGGGCGGGGCTGGCCTCCCAGGCCTGAGGCCTGGCGCAGTGCCTGGCAGGAGCCATGAGGCTTTCCTGACACCACCTCCAGCTCTGCCTCGCCTTGCCCCCGGCCCTCCAAGAGGCACGTTTTGGTGCTAGGAGCACGCAAACTGCTCCAGCAAGGTGGCGGCAGCATTGTGCAGGGCACACTGGCATAGCCCATCAGGCAATCCCTCCTCTGTCCCCAGTGACACAGAGTACACTGCCCGCTTAGCCGTGCTGCCCACAGACGTGAAATTGGGTCCTCAGTGTCCTGAAAGGGTACAAACCAAAGCCAGTTCTGTTGACACAGCCCACAGGACTAAACTCGGTTAAACCATGCACCGTGAGAATGCCAGTCTCTTTCTTCCTCACCCAAACTGCCCAGTGCCATGTAGCTTTTGCATCAGCTTCTTGCAGAACTGGATCTTCAGTGTTCGTACAGCTCTGCAAAGCTTCCGCTCTGCAACCTTTTGAGTCTGTGGACTGTGGAAGGACCAAGGCCCCACTATGCAACCCGATGTCATCTTCAAAACCAGGGGTTCTTATCGATGCAAGCCAGGTCTAGAAAGACTGCATCTTCCTCTTGTCAATTGTTAGGGGTAATCCAAGTGTCAGAAGACTACGGAAACACTGTATTAATGAAGCTGTTACTCCAATAGGTTAAACAGAAGATAGAGAAACGTAGGCGTTGTGGGGCTCGTTTCCCAGAATTGTAGGGGTCAGAAGGGACCTCCAGAGATCATTGGGTCCAACTCCCCTGCCAAAGCAGGTTTCCTAGAGCAGGTTGCACAAGTAGGTGTCCAGACGGGGCTTGAATATCTGCAGAGACTCCACAGCCTCCCTGGGCAGCCTGTCCCTGTGCTCCGTCACCCTCGCCGTGAAGAAGTTCTTTTGCGTAGTGGTGCGGAACTTCCTGTGCTCCATTTTGTGGCCATTGCCCCTTGTCCTGTCCCCACAGACCACTAAAAGGCGGTTGGCCATATCCCTGTGTCTCCCACACCTCAGGTATTTATAGATAAGATCCCTTCTCAGTCTTCTTTTCTCCAGGCTGAACAGAGCCAGGTCTCTCAGCCTTTCCTCCTAGGGGAGATGCTCCAGGCCCCGTATCCTGTCTGTGGCCCTCCGCTGGACTCTTCCTGGGAGATCCCTGTCTTTTTTTGTACCAGGGAGCCCAGAACTGGACACAGTACTCCAGGTGAGGCCTGACCAGGGCAGAGTAGAGGGGCAGCATCACCTTCCTTGACCTGTTGTCCACGCTCCTTTTAACGCACCCCAGGATCCCGTTGGCCTTCTTGGCCACCAGGGCACACTGCTGGCTCATGGCCAACCTGTCATCCACCAGGACCCCCAGGTCCTTCTCCGCAGAGCTCCTCTCCAGCAGGTCATCCCCCAGCCTGTACTGATACATGCGGTTGTTCCTTCTGTTATAAGTGAAGTCTCAACTCAATCTGTGTTTAGTAATAGTTATAAAAGGAATATTTATAAAAGGTATAAAAGGCAAGTAAACAGCGCTGGGTGTGCGGGGAGTCTACGCTCCACCAACACGCACACACGAACATCAAACATTCTAAATATACAGAACATTGCTTTTACATAGGAAACCCGAGTATGCCTATACATGCGTACAATCAGGAAAGATAACAAACAATCCTTTAAGTTCCATGACTTAACAGTCTCCGTTTTCCGTTCCTTTTCTTCATTACAAACAACAGTCTCCATTTTCCATTCCTTTTCTGCATTACAAACACGGGAGAATTCCAGGGCTAGTCGTGGGAGCAATATGTCTCGCTTTAAGTTGTTAAGCAACTCGGCCTTCGGGCCTTATGTATCCCGTGCTTCCCACATCGAATAAAAGCATATCCATCTCCTTTTCAAGGCCAATAGGGCCTGGGTCAAAAGGCACGTCCAGGTCGCCAGGGGGCGGAACAGCAAAGGCCTTCGATGGCTGTAGCAGCAGAGGGGCCGATGGCGTAGCAGCAGGATCAGTAAAGGAGCCCGCAGCTCCCTCACTGTCTGGCAAACCCCACGTGTCTGACTTTGGTCCCACACGGCTCTTTAAGGCGTCAGAGACTGCTCGCCAGGTGCCGAGCAATCCCACTGCAACCTTGTCGTTTTTAGTTGCAGAGTCCCACACCTTGACCTCAGTTTGGTCAAGGATCATAAACTGTCTGATTGTTGAGAAGGAGAATAAGCCGTAAGGTTACCAGGACAGTCTTTGTTTCTAAGGACGTATGATTCCCCATAATGCGCAACTGCTTACCAGCGAGGGGCAGTTGTGTGCGCGGCTCCGCTTCTCTCAGCGTGAGCTTCTTTGCAGCTCCGGTGCGCCCATTTCCAGCGACTTTCAGTAGGAGCTTCTTTGAGCGGTTTGATGAGTCTGGCCGAACCTATCTTCATGAGGCAATCAATGTGCCTGTTCCCGTCCTGGTCACCGTTCTGCTAGCCTGTTCCTTTTCATTCCTTCTTTCTGCTTCTTTATTGATGACATAACTTCATCGTGTTGCCTTTTTTTTTTTTTTTTTAATTTTTTTTTAATTTCATTTTAGCCTTGAGGGCAGACTCCCCTCTTATACCCTTCTCCCCACAGCAATCCTTTTCAAAAACAACTTTTCATTGGTCAAACAACTTTGCCCAGCAACAGCAAACTCCCAGCAACTTCCATGCCTTAATGGCTGGAGAACAAGCAACCCCAGACGGCATGGAGTCTCCTGAATCACCCTTCTTTGTTCCCTCTAAGCTCTTTTACATTCCTGATGGCCTCATCGTTAAGAGTCTGCTGTTATCATTAACCACGGGGTTTGCCGACCCGCATGGCCACACTCCCACATCTCCCCCTTCTTTATTACTATCAACCATCTTCTCGACACGAATTACCACTCCATAGATAACACTTCCCAGGTGCCACTTGCTTTTCTTACACCTCCTCTGGTTTCTTCCTGCCCAGCTCTCCAGGCTGTCCAGGTCTCGCTGAATGGCAGCACAGCCTTCTGGTGTGCCAGCCACTCCTCCCAGCTTTGTATCATCAGCGTACTTGCTGAGGATGGACACTGTTCCCTCATCAGAGTCGCTGATGAAGCTGTCGAACAAGGTGGGACCCAGCACCGACCCCTGAGCTTGTCACAGGTCTCCAACCGGACTCTGCTCCGCCGATCACCACCCTCTGAGCTCGGCCAGTCAGCCAGTTCTCAACCCACCTTACTGTCCGCTCTTCTGTGCCACGCTTTGTCAGCTTTGTTAGCAGGACATCGTGGGAGACAGTAGCAAGAGCCTTTCGTTTTTGTTGTGTTGTTGTTGCTTGGTTTGGAGATTCACATCACGCTCCGTGATAGAAAAGTTTAGCGCATCAGCATCCCACTGGGAAGACACAAAATGCACTCCCAAAGTCTTTCCCCGTCTCCTTAGCACTGGAGGTGCCTTAAGAGGAGAGCGGTCATGGCTGGGCCCTTGCAACGCTAGCAAATTCTATGAAAAGTTGCATTCGGCTGAAAAGTAAGTGAATGACATGAACGTGATCTCACTATTTGAACTAACGAGTTAAATGTCCACTCCTGCAAAAATACTCAAAGAAATAATCCAATAGGTTACGTGTAGTTAGGCAATGACAACTGAAACTGCAACAAAGTGCCGACGGTGAGAAACAAACAACAAAGCCGTTTCCTTCTCTGACAGCGGAACACCTTGCTCAGGGAAGACCCCCATGTGTCGCCTTCAGAAAGCCTTCGACACCCTCCACCTCGTGCTCCCATCAGCAGGTTGAAGAAGGTGAGAGGGAGCGGCTGACGGAAGACTGCTCTATCCAGAGCGTGGGGTCTACTGTGAAATTTTCCACTGAAATTGTGCCCATTTCTGAGGATTGTATTTCAAGCAACACACACACCGAGCAGAAAGCATCCAAGGAACCCAGGAAGTGATGCTAAGAATGACCCTTCTTAGAATCAAACTTTTAGGAAACATGGTCTCTAAGGAAAGATTAAACATTGGATTAATGGACTAAGGCTTTAATGTCAAGAGCAGGCAGAACCGAGATGTGGAGAAGGACGGTGCAAGTAAAAAGCGAGCAAACTTCTCCCCAGGCCATAGATTTAGGACAAGGAAGAAAGGACTTCAGATGCAGCAAAGGGACTTTAGTGTAGGTGTTACTGTGTGGTGCTTTTACTTGGGTGGGCAGCCGAGTTCCACCACGGCCGCTTTCTCACTCCCCCTCCTGAAAGGGAAAGGGAGAGAAAATACGATGCCAAGGGCTCAAGGGCTGAGATAAGGACGGGGAGATCACTCAGCAGGTATTGTGATGGGCAAAGCAGACTCAGAGTAGGGAGACAGTAAGATTTTTCCCCCCCCAGTGCACCCCCTCCCACTTCCTCCCCCCGAGCGGCTCAGGGGAGCGGGGCAATGGGGGCTGCGGTCAGTCTGTAGCGCTTTGTCTCCGCCGCTCCTTCTCGGTGGCTCTCTGCCCCTGCTCCACCGGGGTCTCCTCCGCAGGCTGCAGCGTGGAACCCTGCTCCACCGTGGTACCCCATGGGCTTCAGGGGGACAGCCTGCTTCACCGTGGTCCTCACCACAGGCTGCAGGCTCCGGCGCTTGGAGCACCTCTCCCCCTCCCTCTTCACCGACCTTGGCGTCTGCAAGGCTGTTTCTCATTCCTCCCTCTCTCCCAGCTGCTCTTCCGCAGCATTTTTTTTTTTTTTTTAACCTTTCTTAAATCTGGCCTCACAGAGGCGCAAACAACAGTGCTTCTTGGCCTGGCTGTGGCCAGCAGCGGGCCCTTCTCTAACATGGCGCAGTTTCTGGATTCTTCTCGCAGAACCCACCCTGATGCCCCCCCCGCTACCAAAACCTTGCCACGTAAACCCAGTACATGAGGCAAGAGAACTCGGAAATGGTTTGAAAGAGATTTATAGCAACATGACAGAACATGGCACCTCCTAGTACAAAAAAAAAAAAAAAACAAAAACAAAAAACAGCTCTACATGAAATGATCGGTTGGCAGATTGAAAACAAACAGAAGAATGTGCTTCTCCACACGTCAGGCACGGAGCTGTCGGTCTGGCTGCAGACATGGGCGATGCCAAAAAAGCGCCTCATTGTAGAAAACACCAAAAGCTGCACGACGCAGAACTCCTCAGGGCCGAGTAGAAGAAAACGCCAAAAGCTGCACGATGAAGAAGTCCTCAAGGGCCGTAGTGAAGAAAGCACACAAAGCTGCACGATGAAAAACTTCTCAGGGCCCGGAATGAGAGAAAAAAACACCAAATGTTAGAAGATGAAGCACTTCTCAGGGACAAGGTGAAAACAACACCAAAATTGGCATGATGAAGCTCACCTCTGGGAAACCATGGTGAAGAACCCCAAAGGCTGGATGGTGCAGAACTCCTCAGGGCCGCAGTGAAGAAAACACCACAAGCTGCACCACGAAGCTCTCCTCAGGGGCCGAAGTGAAGAGAACCAGAAAAGCTGCACGATGAAGAACTCCTCAGGGCCGTAGTGAAGAACACAACAAAAGCCGCACGCAGAAGCACGCTTCAGGGGCCACCGGGAGAAGAAACCCCAAAAAGCTCCACGAAGAATTTCTCCTCAAGCGCCACAGTGAAGAGAACACGACGAGCTGAATAGTGAAGCCCTCCTCCAGGGAAACGTGGTGAAGAGATCCTGAAAAGCTGCACGATGAAGAGCTCCTCATGGGCCGCAATGAAGAATTCGCCAGAAGCTGCACGCAGGAGCACTCCTCAGGGCCTAGAATGAGAAAAAAAAAACACACCAAATGTTAGAAGGTGAAGCACTTCTCAGGGGCTGGAAGGTGAAAACAACACCAAAGCAGCATGATGAAGGTCTCCTCAGGGAAAACATGGCGAAGAACCCCAAAGGCTGGATGGTGCAAAACTCCTCAAGGCCGAGTAGAAGAAAACACCGCAAGCTGCACGATGAACTCCTCAGGGCCGTAGTGAAGAAAACAGCAAAATGTGCACGATGACGTATTCCTCCGGAGTCCCGAAGTGAAGAGAACCCCAGAAGCTGCGCGATGAAGAACTCCTCAGGGACCACAAGGTGAAGAAAACACAAAAAGCTCCACGAAGAATTACTCTTCAGCGCCACAGTGAAGAAAATGCAAAAAGCTGAATGATGAGGCGCTCCTCAGGGTAAACGTGATGTGAAGAACCCCAAAAGCTGCACAATGAAGGCATCCTCAGTGGAAACGCAGTGAAGGCAACACAAAAAGCTGGACGCAGAAGCACTCCTCAAGTCGCAGTGAAGAAAACAGCAAAAGCTGCTCAAGAAAGCACTCCTCAGAGGCTGCAGAGGAGAACCACCAAAAGCTGAACGATGCAGAACTGCTCAGGGCTGCCGTGATAAGAACACCGAAAGCTGCACGACGACACCCTCCTGCGGGGTCACACAGTGAAGACAACACCGAGAGCTGCACACAGGAGCACTCCTCAGGGGCCACAAGCAGCCCAAAGGCCGCGCCTCGCCTGCGCGCCACCATCGCCGGAGTGCCGCAGCCCCAGCACACCCAGCACCATGTCACCCACCCTGCCCTGTGACATCTCTGCTCCATCATGGCGAGGCACCGCCCCATTGGCCGCCTGCCTTGGCGCCTCTGGGCGCACTCAATAGTGAGGCCGCTGGCGCTTGTTGCTAGGCAGCATGGAGCTGTGGCACCCGATGGGTGCCAGGAGGCCGCAGGGCGGGGCTGGCCTCCCAGGCCTGAGGCCTGGCGCAGTGCCTGGCAGGAGCCATGAGGCTTTCCTGACACCACCTCCAGCTCTGCCTCGCCTTGCCCCCGGCCCTCCAAGAGGCACGTTTTGGTGCTAGGAGCACGCAAACTGCTCCAGCAAGGTGGCGGCAGCATTGTGCAGGGCACACTGACATAGCCCATCAGGCAATCCCTCCTCTGTCCCCAGTGACACAGAGTACACTGCCCGCTTAGCCGTGCTGCCCACAGACATGAAATTGGGTCCTCAGTGTCCTGAAAGGGTACAAACCAAAGCCAGTTCTGTTGACACAGCCCACAGGACTAAACTCGGTTAAACCATGCACCGTGAGAATGCCAGTCTCTTTCTTCCTCACCCAAACTGCCCAGTGCCATGTAGCTTTTGCATCAGCTTCTTGCAGAACTGGATCTTCAGTGTTCGTACAGCTCTGCAAAGCTTCCGCTCTGCCACCTTTTGAGTCTGTGGACTGTGGAAGGACCAAGGCCCCACTATGCAACCCGATGTCATCTTCAAAACCAGGGGTTCTTATCGATGCAAGCCAGGTCTAGAAAGACTGCATCTTCCTCTTGTCAATTGTTAGGGGTAATCCAAGTGTCAGAAGACTACGGAAACACTGTATTAATGAAGCTGTTACTCCAATAGGTTAAACAGAAGATAGAGAAACGTAGGCGTTGTGGGGCTCGTTTCCCAGAATTGTAGGGGTCAGAAGGGACCTCCAGAGATCATTGGGTCCAACTCCCCTGCCAAAGCAGGTTTCCTAGAGCAGGTTGCACAAGTAGGTGTCCAGACGGGGCTTGAATATCTGCAGAGACTCCACAGCCTCCCTGGGCAGCCTGTCCCTGTGCTCCGTCACCCTCGCCGTGAAGAAGTTCTTCTGCGTAGTGGTGCGGAACTTCCTGTGCTCCATTTTGTGGCCATTGCCCCTTGTCCTGTCCCCACAGACCACTAAAAGGCGGTTGGCCATATCCCTGTGTCTCCCACACCTCAGGTATTTATAGATAAGATCCCTTCTCAGTCTTCTTTTCTCCAGGCTGAACAGAGCCAGGTCTCTCAGCCTTTCCTCCTAGGGGAGATGCTCCAGGCCCCGTATCCTGTCTGTGGCCCTCCGCTGGACTCTTCCCAGGAGATCCCTGTCTTTTTTTGTACCAGGGAGCCCAGAACTGGACACAGTACTCCAGGTGAGGCCTGACCAGGGCAGAGTAGAGGGGCAGCATCACCTTCCTTGACCTGTTGTCCACGCTCCTTTTAACGCACCCCAGGATCCCGTTGGCCTTCTTGGCCACCAGGGCACACTGCTGGCTCATGGCCAACCTGTCATCCACCAGGACCCCCAGGTCCTTCTCCGCAGAGCTCCTCTCCAGCAGGTCATCCCCCAGCCTGTACTGATACATGCGGTTGTTCCTTCTGTTATAAGTGAAGTCTCAACTCAATCTGTGTTTAGTAATAGTTATAAAAGGAATATTTATAAAAGGTATAAAAGGCAAGTAAACAGCACTGGGTGTGCGGGGAGTCTACGCTCCACCAACACGCACACACGAACATCAAACATTCTAAATATACAGAACATTGCTTTTACATAGGAAACCCGAGTATGCCTATACATGCGTACAATCAGGAAAGATAACAAACAATCCTTTAAGTTCCATGACTTAACAGTCTCCGTTTTCCGTTCCTTTTCTTCATTACAAACAACAGTCTCCATTTTCCATTCCTTTTCTGCATTACAAACACGGGAGAATTCCAGGGCTAGTCGTGGGAGCAATATGTCTCGCTTTAAGTTGTTAAGCAACTCGGCCTTCGGGCCTTATGTATCCCGTGCTTCCCACATCGAATAAAAGCATATCCATCTCCTTTTCAAGGCCAATAGGGCCTGGGTCAAAAGGCACGTCCAGGTCGCCAGGGGGCGGAACAGCAAAGGCCTTCGATGGCTGTAGCAGCAGAGGGGCCGATGGCGTAGCAGCAGGATCAGTAAAGGAGCCCGCAGCTCCCTCACTGTCTGGCAAACCCCACGTGTCTGACTGTGGTCCCACACGGCTCTTTAAGGCGTCAGAGACTGCTCGCCAGGTGCCGAGCAATCCCACTGCAACCTTGTCGTTTTTAGTTGCAGAGTCCCACACCTTGACCTCAGTTTGGTCAAGGATCATAAACTGTCTGATTGTTGAGAAGGAGAATAGGCCGTAAGGTTACCAGGACAGTCTTTGTTTCTAAGGACGTATGATTCCCCATAATGCGCAACTGCTTACCAGCGAGGGGCAGTTGTGTGCGCGGCTCCGCTTCTCTCAGCGTGAGCTTCTTTGCAGCTCCGGTGCGCCCATTCCCAGTGACTTTCAGTATGAGCTTCTCTGAGCAGTTTGCTGAGTTTGGCCGAACCTATCTTCATGAGGCGATCAATGTGCCTGTTCCCGTCCTGGTCTCCGTTCTGCTAGCCTGTTCCTTTTCATTCCTTCTTTCTGCTTCTTTATTGATGACATAAATTCATCACATCACGTTGCCTTTTTTTTTTTTTTATCTTGAGGACAGGCTCCCCTCTTATACCCTTCACCCCACAGCAGTCCTTTTCAAAAACAGCTTTTCACTGGTCAAACAACTTTGCAAATAACAACAGCAAACTCCCAGCAACTTCCATGCCTTAATGGCTGGAGAACAAGCAACCCTGAAAGTGCATGAAGTCTCCTGAATCACCCTTCTTTGTTCCCTCTAAGCTCTTTTACATTCCTGATGGCGTTAAGAGTCTACTGTTATCATTAACCACAGGGTTTGCCGACCCCCATGGCCACACTCCCACAGTTCATTTTCTCAACTAAAAGTTAAATCATTTGAAGTAGAGTGAGTGTTGATCAGTTATTACACTAGAAGGTACATCTTGAGCTGGTAATTTTTTTAATAACTGAGAGAGAAAATTTTTGCCATCTGTTAACTTTTCTGAGAATCAGATACCAGGTTGTTCTGCAATTCTGTTTTTGAAATTTCAACACTACTAATTTGATACTCATTGACATTTTAATACACAAACTCTGTAGCTGCAGACCAGTGTGTTTGATGTAAGACCCTTATGGCAAATATGGCATATGCTTTCAACACTAACATAGGGGCAGTGTTTGAAAAACAAACAGATGAGGTGGTGCAAAGGAAGGCAGATTGCTTGGTGGTAATGGTTTCACATATAGGCAGCCAATCCCTCTGGCTGTGCTGGAGGGAAGTCCAGTCTCCTGTGCCATGTTGCATCTTCCCAGTGTGAAAGTTGGAAGAGGAAGGAAAGAAATACCATGCTCTTGTTTATCTGAACAGAGTAACATTCCTCTGAACACCATCCCTGCAGGGGATGGAGAAGGAATACTGTCCTACAGTGCTACTGGCCACTCACTGGCTGAGGCTGGAAAGGAAAAACAAAACAGGGGGCTTTTTGTAACCCTGGCATGCAGATTGTCCATGGCATGAACCAGTGTGTCAACCTGCCCTGAGAAATTAATGGGTTGGCGAAATTGAAATTTTGTCTACACTTCTAAGAATTCCAGAGGCAAGAATGGACAGCTTTGTGTAACCTCACAAATGCATTTAGAATGCTGTTCCAGCTCTGAGCCTTTTGGACATCATGCAAATCATTGCTAAATATAGCTTTAGATTATTAGGGTGAAGTCCACCTGACATTTTTGACTAGAGGTTTCTAATTTTGTTTCCTTGGGTAAGCAGACTTTTGGCTTCTGTTCAGCACTGCTGATCAGTTTTGTCTAGGAATATTGCAGGGAAGCAAAGATTGGTTCCAGTCCATTCTTACCTGGCATGTGTATATACTGCATTTTTTCAGATAACAACAGCACCATCAACTGACAAAGCCTTTATTTTACATATGGGGAACCTGAGGAAATGGTACAAGACAGACACAAGAATTCAGGCAAGATCCACAAGAGAAAGATAATTGAGAAAGACTGAGCCGAGATCTGTCAAAATGTTCAGTAGTTTCAGATGTCTCAAAATTTCTTTGCCTTCGGAGAAAATATGGAATAAAAGTTCCACATGTTCTGAAAGCCTATTTGGTGGGCTAGCCATACATATTTTGGTGCTGAGAACTCTAGTTCTGTCTGTATGTCTTGTGTTTAAGCACAGTCAAGATCCCCAGTTAAAGAATTCCTCTCTGTCTTATGTGGTCTAATAACATAGACCTTCTCAGAGCATTGTTAATTTTTCTGTTGCATAGTACAGGGAACCACCATACCAGTTCAGATGTTCAGATTATGTTTAGTGGAAGGGTGCTTAAATGCTGTTGCTCAGGGCTGTGACATCTCCATCCCTTAATGGAGTGAATCCTCTTGCTTTATTCTGTCCAGATCTTTGAAAAAGGAATATTTCCACAGGATGTCTGCTTTAGGGAAGTGAGGAGGGAACATATAATCAAGAGCCAGTGTCAGGGTCTATGCATACAAGCTGTCGTGGTTTCGCTCGAGTGGGCAACCTAGCTCCACCACAGCCGCTCTCTCACTCCCCCTCCTCAAAGAGGAATGGGGAGAAAATACAATGAAAAGGGCTCAAAGGTTGAGATAAAGACAAGAAGATCCCTCAGTAATTATTGTAACGGGCAAAACAGACTCAGCATAGGGAGATAGTAAGATTTATTGCTTATTACTAACAAGCTAGAGAAGTGAGAAACAAAGGAAAGAAACCAAAAGCACCTTCCCACCCATCCACCCTCTTCCACCTCCTCCCCCTGAGCGGTGCAGGGGAACGGGGGAATGGGGGTTATGGTCAGTCTACAGCGCTTCTTCTCTGCCACTCCTTCTCAGTCACTCTTGTCCCCTGTGCTGTGGGGTCCCACCCACGGGATGCAGTCCTTGATGAACTGATCCTGCGTGGGCTTCCCATAGGCAGCAGCTCTTCCAGAACTGCTCCAGATATGGGTCCATACCACGGGGTCCATCCCTCAGGAGAAAACTGCTCCAACCTGGCTCCCCTACGGGCAGCAGCTCCTGCCAGGTCACCTGCTCCTGCGTGGGCTCCTCTCCACGGGCTACAGGTCCGGCCCGGAATCTGCTCAGGCAGGGGTCTTCCACAGGTGGCAGCCTCCATCAGTGCAGGGCCACCTGCTCCACCGTGGTCTCCTCCACGGGCTGCAGCATGGAACCCTGCTCCACCGTGGTACTCCATGGGCTGCAGGGGGACATCCTGCTTCACCATGGTCCTCACCACAGGCCGCAGGGGACTTCTGCTCCGGCGCCTTGAGCACCTCTCCCCCTCCTTCTTCACTGACCTTGGTGCCTGCAAGGCCGTTCCTCACTCCTTTCACTCTGCCGGCTGCTGTGTGGCGCAGTGCTTTTTCCCTGTCTTATATATGCTCTCACAGAGGTGCAAAACAACATCGCTTGTTATTGGCTCGGCTCTGGTCAGCAGTGGGGCCCTTACCAAACATGGGGCAGCTTCTAGATCCTTCTCACAGAAACCACCCCTATGGCCGCCTGCTACCAAAACCTTGCCACGGCAACCCACTACACAAACATAGTTCATTTAGAGTTACTGTGTCAGCAGGCTGTCTGGGTAAATTTGTTGTCCATTTTTATGCATGTGAATAGTCATTATTGCCTGTATTGCAATTGTTTTTGCATAAATAGGAAGAACAAATTCACTGTGGCATTACAGTGACATAAAAGAGGAGTTTCCAGAGTTGTAGTAACATAGAAGTCATGTTGCAGTCAGATTAAATTGATATCTCTGTCCAGGTACATGAGAATCCCTGTTGGAGCTGCACTGCTGCATAATGTCATTATACTTGATGAATCTGCCTCTATCTACTTAAATTAATAAACAAAATCCAGTGTGTTCTTGCACATGCTGTTGCCCAGAGAAAATGTCATTTAGGTATTTCAGACATTAAGATATCATGGCAATTGGCAACTGTATGAAAATCCAGTTCAATAACATACAGGGAAGAAAAATATTAAATCAAAGTTACATCTGAAGAGTACACATGGTTCTCACAATAATATTTACATATACACATATATATTTTATGGCATTACGTTTGTTACCTGAATTTGAATTATCTGTTGTGTCATTATACATATAACAGCAAGGTTCAGAGTATTTTTTTATATCTGAAAAAGTTAAATTTCTTTCATAATAAATATTGAAAGTACACTGCTGTATATAATGTTCAAATAAAATGAATGACAAGGAAATAGAGAAATAGTTACAAAAGGCTGTTTAAAACTCCTGCTGTGCAGCATCTGACAGTGAACAAACGGAGCTTCATCGACATTTTATAGATAATATTTAATATTCAGTGATGCAAAATTTGTCTTTGTCATATATGTGAACCAATCCTATTACTTTCAAAGGATTCATCATTCAAAAATACTCTATAATATTTTTATTTATTGCATTAAAAAAAAAAAAAAAGCTGCTTGTAAACTATATAAACACAAAGCATCCAAGTTTCCTAATCAGGCTTCTGAACTGGAATCCTTCAGTCACAAGGACACTGTGTTAAGTACACAGAACATCATTCAAAAGATGTTCTCTGTTTTAGACTGAGCTGTGTAGACTCGCTTAGAAACTTACAGTCCTAACTTACAGTCCTTTTTACTAAGAAAGTCAGAAGTGCAGCTCTCTCCTGGAGGAGACAGAAGGAAAAGGGACTCAGAAGAGTTCCTTGTATGATACAGTTCACTGATTTCCACATCATACTTGCTTAGTTTACAAGTACAAATATGGTTTTCTTCCTGGTTTCTTAATTTTGGTGGCCTGCTCAGCACGTTCACTCCAGGCTCTGACAGTCAGGCTGGGTTCTTTCTATTTCATGTCTCACTGCTGGTAGTAGAGTCTGTGCAGGCTTTATTATGCCTCCAACATATGTCTTTGTGGTTGTTTTCAGATTATGCCATTGGTGACACTTGTGTTAACCCTCTTAATCTTCAGTGGTGTGTTTAAAGCATTGTGAAAGCCATAATCATAAGACTCAGTAGTTTATATACAGGAGAGCAAAACAGTCCTCAGAGCCTTCCCAGCCAGCAATATAGGCTTCTGAACTTCATATATGAAGTGCTATCTTCCATATTTCAACTTTGCACCCATGTCCAGTGTTAAGGATGCATGAGACATTATTCCATGTGTGGTTTTACAGTTCTAAATATGAGTCTGAGATCACAGGAAGTTTTCCCACTACTTTCTCTCCTCTTGCCTCATTCTTCACAGCCTCCTCTGGAGCTACTTCTGGTAGATCATAACTTCTGCCTGCATGGCAGAAACAGCAGCAGCAACAAATTGCTGCCAAAGAGGTGGCCTGGCACAGCATGGGGTGCGGGCAGGCTGGAGGCCTGGCAGCAGAGACCTGCCTGCTTCACTGCAAATGTCATGGCTGGGTTAGTGCCCGTCTCTGGGAGGTGGCAGCTGGAACAGCCAGAGGCTGCTGTGAGGAGGCATGTGGGATAGAGTCCTGGGCATGGCAGTCCAAGTGGACATCCCTCTCAGTCATAGTGTCTAAGATGAAAACAACTGAGGAAGGTTCAGTTGTGAAATCAGGTCTTGGGAGAAAACAGTGCGAACGTTTACATGAAAACTAAGAACTGTTATACACAAATCTATAACCTAATGTTGCCACTACATAGAAATCAATGCCAGGTTTAATTGGGTCCTAAGACAGTTTGTTAATTTCTGTGTGTAATGCATTTTGTGCTTTATTTATTCATGAAAGTCCACTGCATTGACATTTCATCAGATTCCTGAGATTAAGAGCAACTCTGAGGCTGCCCTGAGTTACTCTTGGATGAGTTTATCCTGCCCAGCCTGAAGTTCAGCACAAAATAAAGAGGTTCAAAGGCTCTTTCCTGTCTATCCAAATAGATCCTCCTCACAGCAGGAAGCCTGACTGTGTAGATTATGTATCAGGCCGCCCTTTTCCCAGACAGCAGAAGGCAGGTTTTGAGATCAGCTGCTATGCTCCGTGGCCGAGAACTAACTTATTGGGGAGGGGTAAGCCATCCATGTCCAGCTTCAGGGAAATGAAAATAAGGATTGGATCAAAGACCAGTAATCACTGAAGAGCTCTTTCTGAAAATGACAGTAACATGCCAGTTATTGAATTTCTGTGTACAGATAAACAAAGCAACAAACAAAATCCCTCCAATCTGTTTTCTACCTTGTGCAAGCCTTGAATCTCTTCCCAAATCAACTCTTCACTTATCCACTCAAGCCCTGACACCTCAAGCTAGGTCACTGTATGTGAAAGCAGAATGCAGAGCTGTCTGAGAGCTAACATTTGAGCATATTGGGGGCTGCATTCAACTCCAATGTCATGAGCTCTGGCAACAGCACAGCAGCCTTTATGAGTACGCTGCTAGAGCACAAACTGTCTTCCTAACCTGACAAGTAATGCATTTGCAGATGCAGAAGAAAAGAGGAGGATACTAAACTTTTGCATGGTCTATTGATGATTTTTCTTTATAGGAAAGCAAAGATTATTGAATAGCACAACCGAGAAAATTAATTTGTCCATATAACCTCAAATAGTGAAAACCTAGCAGGGCTGGAAAGGGGGTGAGAATTTGGGTGGGGGGAAGACCTTTGAAATACTGGTGATAATCCACAGATATGCCTTCAATGTACTGCAGATTGTTTTCTGCACGGTGCTTTCCCCTTGTGTTGTGACTGATTTTCTCCAGGATGGGAAAATCTCATACTTTTTGTCTCTTTTGCTTCTACCCCTTTCTTGCATCCTGGTAAGAGTACTGTGTTCAGTTCTAGATGTAGAGCTTCGTGATATGGTTTAGTGGAGGACTTGTTAGTGTTAGGTCAGAGCTTGGACTCTGTGATCTTGGAGGTCTCTTCCAACTTAGATGATTCTGTGATTCTGTGAAACACAGCATCACCAGCTGGTCAAGAGATGATTCTTCTCTAAATATCCTGATATTTTGCATTGGGGTGGCCTCACCTTGAATATTCTGTGCAGTTCTGGGTTCCATGGAATAAAAAGGATGTTAAGGTATTTGAAAGCATCCACAGGAAGCAACAAAACTGGGAAAAGGAATGGAATGCATGTCCTGTGAGGAGATGCTGAGGACACTTGGGTTGTCTAGTCTGGAGAAAAAGAGGCTGAGAATTGGCCACATGGCTCTCTGCAGTTTTCTGAGTAGGAGAAATGGAGAGGGAGGCGATGGTCTCCTCTCCTTGGTAACTGATGATGGGAGACACAGGAATGGCACAAAGCTGTGCAAGAGGAGGTTCAAACTGGACATTAGGAAAACTTTCTTTTACTATGAGGGTGGTTAAACACTGGAATGAGTTTCCTAGAGAGGTAATTGAGGCCCCATGCCTTTCAGTATGCAAGAGATATTTGAGCGAGGCCCTCCATAATATGCTTTAACTTTTGGTTAACTCTGAAGAGGTCAGGCAAATGGAGTAGATGATCTTTGTAGGTCTCTTTCAACTGAACTATTCTAAGTCTACTCTAACAAAGAAAATATTAGTTTTTCCTCTTTTTCCACTTACTAAAGTAGTGTGAGTACATGTATATTTTATATCTACCTTTTTCTCTCTAACTTTCTCCATCTCTTCTTCTATGAATTTTGGTATCTTTATTTATGTTCAGATTATTTTGAAATACAAAAGGAATGGAATTATTGTATATGTTTTACAGAAATAAGTTATCACATATCTTGCCTGGATACTAACAAAAGATCCATTGAAAATAATGATTTCCTATCTATAATAGTATATTGATCTTTTTTTTTAAAAGCAAACAGAATCTTTTTTTTTTTTTTTTTTTTCTTTTTTTTTTTTTTTCCCAGTTGCTGGTGTTTCTATTTTAACTCTTATTTTTGAAGCACAATTCCAGCAACTATATCTATTATTGCTAGACTCATCTTGGTCCTGAGGAAACACATGTTACTAAACAATTCTGTTGAATTAATTCTGTTGAATCATACTCAGTAAGGGAAGGTGAAAGATAAAAATAAATCTTCTGTATGGAAGCTTTTTTTTTTTTTTTTGCTTTTTTTTTTTTTTTTTTTCCTAATGTTTGCTTGATGAGATCCAACTGAGTATTGTTGAGAGGATGGGAAATTTAGATAAAAGCAGAAGCTAGAAGAAACTCACTACTTCACAAAGCACAATCCTTGACCTTTCAGGTACTTATTCTAAGACATATATAGATATTAACTGTCATGTCTGTAATCTTCTGGTGCTTTTGCTATAAATGAGAAAGAGAGAGTGCACATTTGTTTTCAGTCACCTATAATTTATTTTTTATGTTTCTACAAATATGCCTATCATGTATATGTATAATTTGTAATGATATATGTAACCACTTATGTTGCTTAATTCTCTTATGCTGTATAACGCTGTTTTAAATAAGTTACCCCCTCCCCCCCACACACACACATTGGAAAACTGGATTTGTCATGTTGAAATGTATTTGTTTCCATCTTTTATAAGTAGAATTCATTTACATATTCATAGTTTTCATAGACATTTAAAAAAATAATCTGTAGTATCTGTAGAAATGAAATATTCTGTGATGGAAAACATCTTGAAATTAATATATCAAAGCTAAAATCATTAACCCTATTCCCAAAACAGCTCTAGTTAAACAAGTGTAATGCACTTGTGTGACCTAGTCAGTCTTGGCTGTCTGATCAAATGTGCTTTTGAAGAATGTGCATTCTTCCAATCTGGAAGAATGGAAGAATGTCCTAACTATCAGATTTAACTGAGGGGGAGAAAGAATTTTAAAACTTAGTTCAGGCGTACTTTAAAAGAAGTGCTAAATGTTAATTTTATGGAAAATCAGTTCTACAAATTGCTAAAGCTTGAATGTGGCAAAGAATTAACTATAAAAAGATTTCCATTACAATATACCTTCACCAGTGTTGTATCCATTTCATCTTTATTTGGAAGATCAGGATGTCACTAGCTCATATAACATGGTTTTAGTTCAGATCACAACTTTTTCTTCTATTCAGTAAATGTAGTAATTCTCCCAAGAGTCAGCTTATTCTTTCAATTAAACCATATATCCAGAGTGGGAAAAAATGTCAAATTCAGCTAGTAATGTCTATTTAAACCATTGAACAAAGGGTAAGAAAAAAGTTTAGTATAGTGAAATATAGCTATTGTCTGCCTGAATGTATATTTCTCTCTTTACACTTTATTTAATCATTTAATCATAATGGTCTTGTTTTTGCTTTTTAGGGTGATGGAAATATTTCAGAGCAAGATTCTGTCATTACATTTTTTATGAGAATATCAACACATTTTTTTTTCTTTTCATTTTTTTTTCCTTTGGATTATGGTGTCCAGTTACTGGTAAAGTGTTAACTAGTCTGTCAACTTGCTTACTATGGACTGTTTTCTCTGGCAAAGAGAAACTGATTAAAGCCTTTCCATAATCGATGAGTTAACAGGTAAGGTTTGGTGTAAGACTACAAGTCACTAAAAGAGAAATTATTGCATGTGTAATTAGGTTGATCAGTATTTCCAGTTCCTATCATAGATTAATGTATTTACTAAGTGATTGTATTACAGTGCTTTATCCAACAATGTGTATATGTATGTATGACCCATTAAGCACAGAACAGTAGTTATAAAAAACAGTTTAAGTCTCCTGAGTAACTGGGCATTAACCTGACAAATTAGTTTTTATCCTAATCACAGGTATAAGGCCATTTCTAACTATTATTATTTTTAAAAATAATATCCTGACATGAACAACATTTACTGCTATAGTTTATTATAATATATGAGCATCCATGCATACATATAAAATTCAAGCTAACAGAAGCCATAGAGCTAAGAATTGAAGACGTAGGTCTGTTTTAATGTAGTAAGAAAGATACTATGAGAAAAAAAATATTTTACATTGCCATCATTTAAGAAGTGAAGCCACGCTCAGCAGTACCTGAATACCTTTCAGAATGTACAGCAGGACTTTTATTAAATTACCTAGTGTGTTTGAACTAAAGGTGAATCAGAGTAATTATGTAGGACAGTCCAATATAGTAGGGCAGGAAATTACTTGAGTCCGTTAATTTCATTTGTGTCCTGTCAGAGAAAAGTCAATTAGAGGTGTACATCAGGGGATGGCAGTTCTGGAAAAAAAAAAAATAAAAAAATAAAAAAAAGTAGAGCATGTACAAGATCCCCTTACATGTCAGTTCCCCCAGACCACTCTTTGGTTAGGGGACTTGACATGAGGTGAGCTAACCCCAGTGGCTATCACAGAACCACATTAGTCAATAGGGCTTGTATGACTCCATTAAGGTGCTATGTGAGTGCCTCAGACTTCAATGACTATATGTGCACAACAAATCACAGACAAGGAAATATTAAGAACCTTTTTACAAAGAGGGATCTGAGACTAATATACCTACAGAGTGACTTGGATAGACTTCTAGGGCAGGAGTTGCGTGGTCTTCTGTCATCTAAACTGATTATCTAGTGTGAGAAAAATCTTACAGATTCCCTTACAGTCAGTGGAAGGAAAGAGAGGAAATGCTAGGGAGTGATTTGTTCTCCTTATTGTAGGATGGGGCAAATCACCTGCAATGGTTTTAAAAGAGGGGAGATTTAGATTAGATGTTAAGAGGAAAGTTTTTACTCAGAGGGTGGTGAGGCTTGCCCAGAGGAGTTGTGGATGCCCCATCCCTGGAGGTGTACAAGACCAGGTTGGATGAGCTCCTGAGCAACCTGATCTACTAGGTAGCATGGCAGGGGGGTTGGAACTAGATGATCTTTAAGATCCCTTCCAACCTGAGCTATTCTATGATTTTTACGAATGAGGTATTCTCAAGAGGGAGAATATATACCTCCAGTTTAGGAGGTATGCTCTAGGCAACATTTAACACACATGAAAAAACAGAAATGTAGGACACTATGGAGTTATAAACAGCTGAGTTAGGGCATCTGTATTTTTTTGGGCAATTGTAGTTTTGGTTCTGGATACAAGATACAGATCATTTTATGTGTGTAAAACTAGTAGATTTCATCCTAAATGAACTACTAGTAAAAAACACAAGAAACCATGATTAAACAGGGATTATACTTTCTAGGACACAGTTTTTGTTTCTAGTACAGTTTTTGTTAAAGGAACAAGCAAAATGTGTCACTTCCTTGTACATCTTTCTCACCACTCCCACCCTTTTCAGATCTATTTCAAAATTATTTTGGAAGCCTTTGCACACTAAACTCTTATGAGGTATCTATGATCCAGGAAAGAGAAAAAGAACAAATTCTGAGCCTTAATTTTTAATGTGAAGTCGGTAGTGAAGAACCTTTCCTAGGAGAAACTGAATGGGGGGCAAGGTTTATTAGTATTGGAAGTAGCACATTGAAAACTGACTTCAAGGTATGAATTAATTTCATCCTTATCAGTAAAGATGGAAACAGCATTAATCTGTGAGCAAAGAATCTCATAGTTGTTAGATCTCAGGTTGCAGGACAGCCAAGTAATAGAAATCTGTACAAAAGCTAGGATCAAAACAGAATTCTAAACCTGAACTTCTAAAAACAAAACTCAAAGTCATATTTAGGTCATGTAAACATTTGCGGTGCTTGATAAGCAATCAGAAGATGAAGTTTTTCTGTAACAGCATCTCTGAAAGTCTAAGTAAATAAGAAACTGTGGAGCTTCAGATTATGCAATAACAAAAGAAAAAAGAAAAAGTGAAAAAATGTTCTGTGCTAAAAATTAAAAAGCAACAGAATAATTGAAACAAATATTTTTAAACAATGCTAGACGTAGCTCTTTACTACAAGACTTTGAAATCACTGGTTTTATCTTAATATCAGAAAAGTGGCATTCTCTTCTTGGGACCCATATTTCTCATACAAAAAAAAAGTCACCTAATATTCCTGTAAACTGTGATTATGCAATGTCCACTAACATCATTGTCTGTTAATTCAGACAGTTCTGCAGCTTTTCATTCATCCTGGTGTTCTTCCAAATGAACTCAGAAGAGGTTTGTAACATTATCAACATGATGATAAATCTGAACATGCTCTCACTTCCATGCATTGAATATTGTGTGGAAAGTGGGCTGGTGTAAAACATCTTTAGAGAAAGGGGGACACACATAGCTGAAGATTGGGGTTATATCAGCATGACTAAATACAGCATTTTCAGGGATTGATCCCTGACATGTCAACTGTATGTTACAAAAAAATTCATATTGACATGGATCTAAGTCTCTTTGGAGTAGACAAATTTAATTAACACTCAGTCCTGGGTCTTTTCTGGTTTACACATTGTACTACTGTGGCACTAAAATGCTTATTGTTTCTCTCAGCATGGGCTATTTTCTTTCTTTTCCCCAATGCAGAGTCTGAAATAAAGTGAGGGACATATTATAACTCACTACAGCGTTTCCACAGTATGGAAGGCATGGGTTACACACCTTAGGTTGTACCAGAAGGAAATGTGGGAGGATATGATGGCGCCATGTGTACTGGCACATTGTTGCAAGGTAGAGGGGGAAACTGCTGAAGCTTCCTTCATACAGCCTTTTGGGAATTCTTTACGTTGCCCATAGAGGCTCCATAGAGTTTGGTTTTGACAGAACTAGCTGGAGTAGCCTGAAGATGCATGTACCCCTCTGTATGCAGTATCATTTGATGCAGGAAATACTCTTGCAATATTTTAGTGATGTAGCAAAGTATACTGTGAGATCTTATAGGAGGTGTTCTTTTTCAATGCTCTTGTTCTCTGAGTGTTGGGAGAAGTTCCATGTCGATGTGCTGGAATTTTGATAACCAGCTACTGCAGGAGTCATGAGCATAATACAGGCCCTTCTTCTGCCATGCCCATAGATGATACATATTCATTTTCCACTCTTATCAGCATCAACATTTCTATTACAGCTGAATATTTCTGGGCCACCAAAGTGTTCACTTCATTGTCTATAGTTACCATTGCAGATGTTCCCAGGGTGATTTTTTACCTGCTTCAAGTTCAGCTGAAACACCAGTCTTGGCAATGTTTGAGCTAATAATAAGCTAATAAATGAGAATTTTTTTGGTGTCACGTTGACTTTGAAATTTCACTTTGATGTGCTGACATTTCTGAAGATACTATTCTAAATAATATTATTAACTTGCATTGCTAAATAAAGTCATCTCAAGCCAAAACTTCGAACTTTTCATTTAGAAATTGTCAACGTGGGAGACATAGGAAGTTGTGACAGCTATGAAACACTTCTGAAAATATTTTCAAATAGGAAAAAATACCACCCCACCTTCAAAATTAACACCTTCCTTTTAAACAGGTTTTTGGTTTCAACACATCAGCAACAGTAAAAATTCAATCAAAAAGTGCCAATAAAGTTGAAGTCAGTGTGAATGTGATGGCCATTGCCTCTTGCAGTTCCTAATCCTGAATTATGTGGCATCCTGAAGAGAAGCATTTATGTTTGCAGAAGGGAAGAGTGCCTAGAATGGACACAGTTCCTGATTCTTCACTTCTCCAAAGTGCAGTTGAACAGGTTGAGTTTTGTTTATGGGTTTGATTTCCTACTTTTGTTTAAACAATAAGAACAAGAATCCTTTCTTGTAGTTCAGTTATGGAAATTTTGATTGTTAGAGTTTTGATCTTTCTTAGGATACATTCTTGCCAGAAAAGTGTGTTATTTGTTTTGTTGCTTGGTTTGTTTGCATTACGCTAATGTTAGGTGTCCTAGACAAGTTGCATGTATTGGAAGAGATGTTTGTTGTTGTTTTGTTTCGTTTGATTTGTTTTTGTTTGTTTGTTTTCCAGGCAGGATTGGGTTAGTAGATATGTGGCTATACCTGTCACGCTATATTAGCAAGAATCTCTTTCTGATTTTTCTGATGTCTGAACCTTCTACCAAAAGTAAAGCAAGAACTGTACAATATTGTTACAGTCTAATTTTTACAGATCAATAGAACTGCTTATTCATGTCACTGAAGCAGTTTTTGATAGCCAGCTCTAAACAAGTAGTACATTTTGAGAAAGAATCTGAGATTTTGATTAAATTTGGGTCTGCTTATGGATATGGAGGTTTTAGCTTCTTATCATGACACTGTGGTTCTACTTGCTTTGAGCAATGATGAGAAAAACTCATATCTCCATGTATCTGCAAATTACCATGTTAGACTACATGCTTGACTTCTGTTATTTATCTAGTTGTGTTCATGTTCATCATGAGTAAATGAGAATGGCTTAACTTCCAAGGATGACTTTAAGCATATATTTTTAAGTAAGTATTTTTTTCACAATTAAAAAAAACAAACAAACAAAAACAACGGTGATATTACAAAATATTACATCTTGAAAGAAGGATATGCTGTTTATTATCATTATTACTATTTTATGCCTATTATCCCTTGACTTTGAAACTAGAAAAAGAGAAGCCATCTAACGTGTCACCAAAACAATATACTAAACAGGCATCCTACCTGCCCAACAAAAACTAACTCAGAAAATCGATGATTTCCTCAACAAAAAATTTGGGTCATTTCACTCTGTAGGATAAGCTTGACGAAACCAAACAAGTTACTGTGTACATCTGTGGGTAACCAACCCATGTCTCTTCAGAACTGAACAGAGACATTTGACTATCAGTTCTATAGTTGCATACAGACACAACATTCATAAGGATTTTTTTTTTTCACTGAACTGACTGACAAAAGGCCGCGAGTGGTATCTGAAATCTATAGCTGATCTCCATACCAACCACACAATTAAACCGATTTTTGGCTTTTAAAATTATCACTATCAAGGTTGATTTACAATGTCATCACCCCATCCTCTTTTAAAATAGATAATAAGTTCCATGCATAATGATCTTAAAAATGAGGCAAAACAGAGATTCATGTTTATGTTTTCTTTGCTACCACATTAAATGAACTTACATTCTCTTAATTGGAGAAGCCCTTCACATTTTCTTGTCATCAGAACACATGATGATGACTGCAAATCAAAGATTTAAAGTAATGTGCTGCTTCTGCTGTCTACTACTACCCAGATGTAATACTGCCACTTACTGCTTCACATTGCATATACTATCAATAACAAATGTCAGTGAAACAGTGCAGTATAACATTAATTATAGCTGTATGTTCAGTGAAGTACAAAAGGAATGCCCCTCTTATAAGCAGTTTTCTCCATAGGAAGTCCTAAGGTATCCTGGTTGTAGATGGCTGTAAAAAATTCCTAGCCAGAAATAATGTCAAGACTTGACAGTGCTTCCGCACTAAAAATTGTTGTAGTTGCATTTACTTTATTAGAACCATATCAGTTTACATCAGATGTGGCACTTACATAATTATATTATTATGATATTTGTTTCTCTATTTCTTCTTCATTTGTTGCAGCATATTTCATATGCTAAATAGGTTGGTAAAATGATAACACAGACCAGGAAAAAAATATTGCTGTTCTTTGGCTGGCAGTTGGAAAATCCCATTACGACTATAATTGATTTGATAATACATATTTTCTCATCCTAATTCCATTTTCCAAGAGCCTATAATGGCAAAGTAACTTTTCTGAGTGGGGAAATAGGCCTGAGATAGCAATATGATAAGAAGAAAGATCCAGATTCACAATGGAAGACTTCTTTTGTTCTGCTTCTAAAAACACACAGGGAAACTCACTAAAGAGTAATTGTCTTTTCACTTGAAGTATATATCGTCTGCAGAAATTAGTTATATTTTGTTCCCTACCTTGTGAAGTTATTTATTTGCATAAGCCTTTTATGCTTTGTGTGTCCCATAAAGAGAATCAAAACATTTCATACTGCACAAGACAAGTGGCAAGACAAAGGTCTCCTCTCCTCCTCCTCTCCTCCTCTTCTCTTCACGCATGTCTGGCATTTAACATTACAGACAAATATAAATATATTGGAAGAACTTGGGAGATACTAAAGAAGAAATTAGATCTTAAATAGAATGGCTTTTGGAGAGTGGGCATTACATAAGTTTCCCAAGGGTATAGAAAAGTACATGCACTTGATGAAAACTGATTAGTGTCTGGTCTAGGTCCTTCAGACTGTGTGTTTACCAGGTGATATGCTATAACTGCGTAGGAGGGTGTTTAAGATATTGGCAGCACAAAAGATTGATCCTTGATACAACCATTTTGTTCCATCCAGAGCAATGAGGAAGCTTCTCTGTTTAGCCACAGGCAATATTGAAGTGTTTGGATAGCAAAATAAACAAGCAAAAGTGTTTGATTCTCTGGCAGGTAATCCTTAGCATGGTTAATATTATATTGGTTCACTGTTAAATACTCTTATACACTAAAAATTAATTTAGTCAGGAGCCAGAATAGCAGCTCCTTCAGATAAGCATATCTTGTCAAGACTGTTTTAGAGATTTGGGTTTCATTGTTGTCCCAGGGTGATAAGAGAAAACCATGCAGGTTTTTAAAATATTGTGGCAGGACCTACTGAAATATTCTAAGGCAAATAAGCAATTGTCAATTGTTACTTTATGGGTTTTGGCTCAAGGAATTGTCATAGTCATGCCATTTCAATAATGGTTAGATAGGTAACCTAAACCATTTTCAGCGGAACATCTGTGAATGTTTGAGTTGGCTTGCACCAGATTAGTATGTTCCGTTTTTTGCTAGACACTATTTTCACAGAAGTTTTTATATTTCATCGTACACAATTTGCAATTCTTCAGTATCCACTTCTTGTCAAGTATGCTGTCTTTGCAATACATTAACTTGCATCTTGTTTAAGCTAAATGAAGCCTGCAAAGTAATTCTACAAGGTTTCTAATCTAATATTACTCCCATAAAACTACATATAGTCCTGCTATAGATGCTAGATACAGTTACTGAACATTGATTTAGATGAGTTCTTGTCAAAATCAAGAATGAATGATGATTCAAAAACTTTTTTGACTCTGTTTTCTTCTTTAGTCTGATCAGTGGCAGCTACCAGGCTAATAAATAGATGGTGACATAGCAGACAGCTAATATCACCAACCTTAAGCTGCATTTTTATTTTCCATTCAAATCTCTCTCACATTTTATCATCAGAATTTTTATCTTCATTAGAAAGAAAAAAAAAGTGTAATTTTAAAGTTTCATTTACATATTTTTGAGGAAAGCAGAATCAAAGAAAAGGTGTTTAGGAATTACTGAAGCATATCATTAATTGCAAGCCTTTTCTCACTTAGTTACACATTAATCTTGAATTGCTATTTCACTCTTTCTGGTGACTGAAATCTCTCTATTATTCAGGGGACATTTCCAGCTGTCTGTGTTGGTAGCAGCAAATGACACTCATAGGTCTCTGCTAAGAAGCTGCCTAAATCAGAAAGCAAACAGCACAACAGCACCATGGTAGAGCCAGAAGATACTTTCAGGCTGTCTAATCAATCACTTCTCTGTGAGAGGAATAGTATATTTTCTTGAATTTCCTTGTGACAAAATGTGTGTGTGTGTAAAAGCCCAGTGGACCAAATTTTTTTGTCACAACACTGGTAGAACTCTAGTTTACAGTTACTGTTGATTTACGCTGTTGTAAATAGGATGGGAGTATGACTTAGTGTCTTCATATAGCAGAGTTTAACATTGTCATTATTGTCTTCAGCAATAGATTAAATGGTGATCATCTAGAAGTTCCCTCTCCTTCCCTGCCTTTCCATTCTTCTATCTAATTTGTTAAACTATATATTTTTTTCAATTTATTTATTCTGTACCAGGCACAGAATTTACAAATATATGATTCATGCCCAAATTTTCACTTTGTAGAAGGAGTAGCTCTGTTTGTCTCACTATCTTTTTAGTTAGAGCTTTTCTGTACTCTCAGGAGTTTCATGGATATGAATTGAATGAATCTTTGCCTGAGCAACATACATGGAGAATGAGAGCAAGAAGTCTGAAGGTATATATATAAAAAATAAATAACGAAGGGGGTGGAAATACCTCCCTGCTGCATACCCCAGTATGAGGCAGCTGCTATAGGACAGAACTACTGTTTCCCCATCAGTATGTACCCTGGTGTAATTGTTGGGGCAGGGTGAGAAGCTGTTTTGCAAATTGTATTGAATAAGAGAGCTGTGAATCATTCCTACTGCTTGAGTCTTTCTGACAGGCTCCTTTAAGAATTGGATTAAGCTGGGCAAAGTGTAGTTGCTATAGCTGCTGCATGCTAAGGGTTCTCTCTTTGTCTCTCTCTTGCTTTCTTCTCCCTTCTTTTGTAGTATAAAATTTAGAAAGAGGGATGCAGGGGAAGCAAGTCCCAATCCAAGTGCTGCCTAAGATCCTTTCCTCTTTGAATCAAACCCCGGTGTTGAACTGCTGTCTTTATTTTTCCCTGTCTGAGAAGTCAATCATATTTAGTGACTCCTCCTCTGCTTTAGCAAGCGTGTGCTTGTGCAGAAAGAGATCATGTCACTGTGGGTTGGGGGTGTAAGAATCACTTCCTGACATTTGTAACATTTGTTCTTCAGGGACTCAGAGACAAAGTACTACTACTTTAGCTCAGCATCGGAAGGGCATTGCCCTTGTGGGATTTGCTGGGGAAGGGCCAGAGGGCTGTGTTTTAACCAGGGTCTCCTAATTTGCAAAATGATGTAACTACTGTAGCTGGTTCGGGATCTGCTAATTCTGAGGACAACAGCTCAACCTTTGGGTCCATGCATCCAGGCAGAAATGGGATGATGACCTGGTAAATGCTCTGCAGTCACCTGGTCCTCTGCAGGATGCCTGGTGTGGGTGAGGCTCTGCACTTTCTAGAGCATAAAGGAGAGGATGTGAAGTTGCGTCTCAGTTTTGGGGCATTATCCCTTTCTGGGCTGCCCCACATAGTGCCTGGCACAAGTGTTGAAGGGAGAAGGCAGCAGGGAGTCACCCTGCCAGGCAAAGAACAGGTTCTGTCACTGCTGGGGGGACCAGGAAGAGACTCAGGTATGGAAACCAGACCTGATTCCTGGGGGTTTGCTTGAGGCAGGAAAACTCTGTGACTGTTCAACTACTTCAGCATGGTCCAGAGTGGAAAGGTCTAAACATAGCCCCTGGGAAAAATGCCCTAGGTAAAGGAACAATTCCCAACAAATCCTCCCAAGGCTAGGGACGGGGTTTGGTCTTGACCACTGTCAATGCTAAGCTTCTTGGTCATTACTATGTTAGAAAAGATTTGTGCAGGGGGGCTGGCCAAATTGCACACAAAGTTGACACTTTGTGTTCCTGTATTCCCCGCTGAAGTGTCTTAGACAATGTCTACAGCATGAGGTCTGGTTATCACTGCAAACTGCCCTCCTCTCTTTAGAAAGGAGTAGAAAGCTGTTGATACCAGTGCTACAGTGTTGGTGAAAGTTCATTACCTTTCACTGGTCTTCTGTTCTTCGGAAATATTGTAATTCTTCCCCATGCCTTTTGAATAGAAAACTAGGTGCTTGGTCTCTTCTTACTCTTGATAACATTTAGTTCTCAGTGACCATTGCTATCTGATCCAAAATATATCCACTGTAGATAGGAAGACACCTATTGCCTTCAGCAGCTATTCAGCAGTTCTGCCTGCAGTATGTGGAACAGGGACATCTATCAGAAATTACCTGGCTACAGTATCTTAATGGAAATTAACATTACCTACAGCATTTTCCGTTTGGCTATTTTACATTCCTAGCCTTTATTCTTTAATTTTATTGTGTTAGCAACATTATGGTTTCATTAAGTTCAGTTGGGAAGCAAATATTGTTGATGGTTCATTCTTTCTTTCTTACAAGGCATTGCTATTGGAAGTTGGGAAACTTCTTTATTTGTGTCTGATGTTTACATGTAACTATAACATATAAATTAATTGCAACATCATGGCTGAATTTACAGATTAAATTGTGCTATGCACAGTTAACACAAAACTTTCTGAAAGTGGCTATGTATGACATATCCAATTCATTTCAACAGTCGCTGGATACTTATTGCAAAGTTTTTGTAAGTTGCAAAAGATTGCTTCCAAACACCTATTTTTCTCCAACTGATACACAGTTAAAAAGCAAGATGTGTAAGCTTAAAATTCACTGTGGATTCTGGTCAGGTTTCATAGGCATATTTGAAGCCTGGTTGAAGAACCTGCTTGAAGAGAAAACAGAAAAGCAGTTGATGCACCGAGAACTGAAGCTGATTACTACTACTAGTAGTAATTAATACTAGTGATAACTAGTGAATACTAGTAGTGATTAATACTATCCCTGCTGATTGTGCAGAGCTAGTATTCACAGCTGGGGTAGGACATAATTGCAGTCCTAGAATAAATCAATTTCAGTAAAACATGGAGATTATGGTGGCTAAAATTGGTGTTAGAATAATAGAAAATTAGAAATAGAATAATAGAAAATAGAAAAAGAATTGCTTTATAAAAATATTTCAAAGCTGACAAGTCTACTTGAAGCAGAATTAAGGTTGTCATGTGGTTTGGTTTAAATCTTAAAAATGATTGTAAGCACCCAAATCGCACCCACCCCTTTACTTACAAGGCAAAAGTGAGATAAAATGCACCCATCTGTCATGTTGATTATTGTTGGAAGACCAGAGTAAATCCTAAGTATTTTCCAGAGTAAATCCCAACATTTTCCTTAAAATTAGCCACTCTCCTTATTAGGAAAATGTTGGGATTTACTCTGGAAAATACTTGGGATACTCTCCTAATACTCTCCTAATCCTAATATCTCCTAAATACTCTCCTAATAAGGACAGTGGCTAAAAACAAGCTGGCTGTTGGGTAGGACATGGCCTTTTACTAATGTGGAAGCAAAAATGTACCTGATGTGTGCTTTTAGATGATTTACGTTGATTTACCTAGCTAAAAAATATGGTATGGGAAGGGCACAGATATTTTTTCACACTGTTGTCTCTACAGGATTTTGTTCAATTACAGTCATGTGTTAGGCAAGGAACTGATCACCCACAGTGATCATGAATTTCCCACTGTCTGCTGTATGGCACTGAACAATGAAATAGCTAGTTGCAAGAAAAGAACCATTATCAGCAAATATTTTAACAAAGAATGATGGAATTGGTATTTTTCACATGAACAATTCTAATACTTGTCCCATTGTCATCTGATTATGCATGAGAAATGCCATTAGACAATGGGACTTCCTATGTGAATAAGGATAATTCTCATGAGAAGCTAAATAATTAATTCCTGAATAGTTAATTTTAATATACTATGTGAACATTTCAAATGGCCTATTTACACAATTTTAATCTGAATAAAATAGAAAATGTTACACCAATGCTAATACAACATTCCTGTAAATTATGCACATTTTTAAAGCTAATAAACCCATCATTATCTTTATTAAAATTTGGCATAGCAGTTATTTTTAAGTTATCATCATGACTTTTAAAATATTTTGCAATTAAATGGCTGTAATTCATTTGTATAACTTGTAGATTCTATGAAAACTATTTTTTATCATGACTATTAATATGAGTGATGGTATTTTGTTTTAGTACACATGTTCAATCACATTTGAAAACTTGGTGACTGTCATTTCCCACATCAACATAGATTGTTTCAATCCAGGTCTCAGTGAAATGAGAAATAAAATTTCAGTTGATTTCACTTGAAGCAGGCCTAAATAATGAACTTATACAGCTAATAATAAGAATAAAGATTTATATTTTAATACTACATTTTCAAATAACTTATTGTATATGGAAGAAAATATTTGGGTGCTTACAATCATTTTTAAAATTTAAACCAAACCAGATGATAACATTAATTCATTAACTGCTTTGAGTAGACCTGCCAGCTTTGAAATATTTTTATAAAGCAATTCTAGCAGATCCATTTTTAAAATCTGAACCAGTTTAAAGTAACCAAAAGAACAGAAGTCTGCTACTATGAGTGAATTATAAGGAAATTCTATTTAAGACAATGAGCTGCATGTATAGGGCTTTTGGGTGCTAAATTAAGAATATTAAGAACTGGCTGAATCTAATGCTACTTTGCCCCCACACACTGTAACAGTTCCTGGTAAAATGTTAGTCTTCCTACCAGAAGCTATTGTTGGATACACCAAAGGATGGCTCCATAGGCAGTGAACATCAGAATCACTCCTACCCACTTCCCCAGGAAAATATTATAATTTACTTAAGCAGATTCAGGATTTCATCCTCAATTATTTTTTTTTTCTTTCCTAAAGTATTTTTATGAAACTGTCTTGTACAGTTAATATTTTTGTTTGTTTGTTTGTTTGTTTTTCAGAGCAGAAGGAATTTTAGCAAATATGCTAACATGAAGAAAATATAGCGGTGAGAACAAAACATGATTAAGTATATGAAAAATTAGTATTATTTTTTGCTGTTTTCTGGTAAAAACATCCTCCCTAAGTGGAGTTGTGGGCACTTTTAGCCACAACTCCTAAGAACAATGGGATCTTCAGTGAAGATGATTGCCTGGAATTCTATGCAAGTGGTTGGCCTAAAATTCAGTTTTATGATGTAAGTGCCATAGTGAAGTTAGTTTTGGAAAAATACAGGCCATTTTCATCTGAGATGACCAAACAACTGGCCAGTTTAGTCACTTGTAACATATCTTCATTGCAGTTCCCTACAAACATCTGTTTTGATTACAAATTTTCTCCGTAGCAAACCTTAATCTATTGACAAATATGTTTGTTTTTTGTAAGTAAGCTTTTCATGGGACTCATGATCATCGAAGAGTCTGTAGGCCACTGGCTGAAAAGCAATGCTTCAACTGATATGTTACTTAATTTCAGTACAATTTATGTTCCTAAATCGTATGGCAACATTATGATAAATTTATTGATAACCTAAATACAGATGTTGCCCCTTAGATTTTATTACACGTTTTTTGTATCTGTTGTTCTACCGCTCTGCATCATGCCTAGTATTCTATATTATTATTTTTCATGATTTATTAAAAAGTACGTGTATTTGAAATGAAGAACTTTTTTGAACATTTAAAATCATTATCCAGTGGTATATAGAAAAGGATTCCTTGGGATTTACATGAGTCACATATTAAAATATGTCAGCTACTCATCCTGTAGTTTATAAACAGAGAATCCTCATCACCAAAAGAGATGAAAATGTTTCCTAAAGCAATCTTGTTTGCTTTTTAATAAATCAGATTTGTGCAATATGGTAGATAATTCAAAATAGTATTAGGAGAGGAAAGCTGTAGATCCTTTTAAAGGACTGTTTCTTTTTAAGTCTCAGTTGAAGACCACAATCTACTAGTATACTGATATCCAGAATCCATTAAAGTATTTTTCTGAGAGAAGCTGGCTGACTAATCCTGTTTACTCAGTCTTCATAGCTGACTGGGGGGGAACAACAACTCTTGTTTTTATTATTTTCCCTGTTGTCAAGAAGAATTTGCTAGTATATTTCAGTTTTTCCTTTAGTTAGCAACAAGTTTTAAAAAATAAAAAATTACTGGCAGCTGTTATGACCTCTACCTGCTGGATCCAGAAGCTCATTCCAATATATTTTAAAACTAGTATTCAGAAATGGAAATGTTCCAGCATAATTGCGTAGCCTTCTTTGTGTTAATTGTGTAGCTGCTTAAATAGCACAATCTTTCATTCACCATAAAGAAAATATTCAATATATGGGTTGAGTTCTTTCCATTGAAGGGCCGTAACAATGTTAATTAATTGGGAGATTATTTATATTCGCATTCTTGATGTAAAGCATTTGAAAGGACCCAGTAATGTTTCAGCACATGAATTCAGAAGACTTTCAGAGAATTCCTAAGGAGTTAATGTATTCTTTTAAAATGCAATTTTGATGATTATCCCTTTGAGTAAGAAGGGTTGCTGTAATAGAATGAAAATGACAGTATGCATCTATGTGAAGAAGTATCAAAGTCATAACATGCAGTCTTATCAGGGGGCCAAAACTTTTTATTAATACATACAATTTTAAAAATAGGATGGAATATCTCTGACAAGATATGGAATCACTTTTGTCACCTTAATTAATTTGCCCGTGTCTTGTAAATCATTTCATGCCACAAATAATTGATTAGTGACTGAAGCAGAAATGAACAATTCAGCCTGTGATTTAAAGGGAATTAATTCTTAATTAAGTTGGCTTACTTTGGATTTTCATCTTTAGGGAGAATGTGCTGCTAAGCCTTCCTAATACCTTCACTTAGTTTAATATTAGGAAAAGCCTTCATAAGAGATTAAGGCACTCTTCACATTAAAGAGATCAGAATGAAGTACCTGAATTTAAGACTAAGAACCAGAACTCATATGTATATAGAGGGGTCTGGTGTCATCCACTGAGTGAGCTTAACTTTATCCAAAGAAGTGAGGCAAAATGGAAAGTTCAGAATTCTGTGTCTGCAAAGGAAGTAGACAGTTAATCCCAAAGTCTTTGTATGATGCTCTCTCCCCCTGGTGCATTCCTCTGATATGGTTGCTATCCAGAATTTCCAATAAGAATAATACAGTCCATTCATTGTCATCTAATTGTAATATTTTATGGGTGCTTATGTATAAGAATATTGAATGTTTTTTCTAAATATTTTGAGAACTATACATTGTCTCAAAGGTTCTGCTTCTCTATGTCTCATGGTTCTCCTCTTCATGTTAATTCTTATACTGTCCTCATGTGTTATTTAATTGCAAATGGTTATGTGCTTTCACATTAACTTTATAACATAATTTGGAAACTATATTATTAGTCATTCTGCATAAATTATGTAAGTGCTGAAAAAAATGTTCAGATAATAAACATACATTAAAAGAACTATTTGAATCTTGAAAACCAAAATGCTTTTTTTTCTGAATTACTTAGATTGTGAGGAGATCTTATGGAGAAGCTATTTAAAGGTTCTTCAAAAACTTAAATGTTGAGATGGCTTCTAGATAGGTTCTTCAAAACTATGTAGGTGTTTCATTTTAATTGTTTGGAAATCTGGCTCTTAATTTCCTGTTACAAAAAGTGAGTTGTGCTTGCGTTTTATTAAAAGCACATAAAATTCTGAGTTTAGCTGGTTGTAAGCTAAAAGCAATTTTTTCAATTTAGAAAGTGTTTTTTTTTTTTTTTTTTTTTTTTTTCCTGAAAGACAACATAAAGTTATTGGTTTCACCAGTGCTTACACCTCAGAAATGAAAAGGATATCATAGTTAGTCATCAAGGAGCACTATGTTTTAGAATGCTTAAGTGTAAATATCTTTTGTGATTATGAAGAGGTGGGACAAATTTGTTAGTGCCTCCTTAAACCCAGATTAGAAGCAGTTTAAAGACAGAGTATAAAGAGAAAGGGAGATGTATGTAATGGCAACACTTATCATTAGATTCCTGTATCCATGTCATTGATGCATTTAAAGTTGAACAGCTGTGTTGGATTCTTTTAAAGCATTTGGTATGTAACTATGAGATGTAAGATACATGTAGAAAATGGTATTAAAGAAGTAACTGGGAAACACAGCAGAGACATGTCAGTGGAAAGACTAGATCTGAATAACTAGCAACACAATTGTTAGTGAAAACTCGCATACTTTGGCATGGGAATGCATTTTCTAGGAAATAACAGCAAGGAAGATGAAACTGATTGTATGGCTAAGGATTTAGAAGGTTCCTTGGAAACAGTGATGTTTCAAATTCATTCAAAGTAGGGTAATTTAGGAAGGTCAATCACTGGATAGCTGCCACAACACAGTTTTGGTGGAAAGAATTTACAGTTTAATTAATTTAAAAGGTTAATAAATCTGTGCTTGAATTCACCCTTTTATAAGGCCTAACTTCCAGGGTGAGGGTGATTTATTAAAGTTTATTGTGTAAATTCTCCTACTATTACATGATTTAGGAGACGCCAGCAACTAGATCAAAAGTATACAGATAACGAGTTTGGCAGGTACATGCAAAGGTAGCAAGCAATGCTTATTAACACTATTCAGATGTCCTACGTTTGGGACATTTGTGTTGGCTCAATCTGAGTGAGACAATGTTGTTTTTCTATAATCTTAATATTGTAATTAACTTTAAGCTGAAGTGTGCCCGTAGATCTAGTCATTGTGAGAATTTACTGATCCTGAAGACTTATTGTTCCAATATATAATCACTAATAATCAGAAATAGAGCATGTAATAAGGTAGAAGTTAAAAGTGAGGATACTGATCCTGTAGGAATAGAAATGTTTTTACAGAGTTACACTATTTACAGGAAAGGAATGTGGTAATGAGATATGCACAGTGATAAGAAAGCTTAGCAGGTGACCTTGTAAAATGCAGACAACCAGACTCCTAAGAGCAATTAGGTGAAAATCACGGTGCTAAGTCAAATCAGATAAGTGAAGAAACATTACCACTTTAAACAGTAAAAATATCAAAAGAAATCTGAAATTTAACAGGCCAGCAAGTGAAGGCCATGCATTGTCTGTGAAGCATCAGATAGATTGTGAACCTGAATTATACACTCAGTGGGGAAACAGGGGAGGGTTCTGTCATCAAGAAGTATATAAAGTGTGCTTTGGAACTAGTAGGTACACTCTCCTGCTTGTGGGGCGCCCATCATTGCAATCTAGAATAAATTACTACTTCATTGAGATTCTCGCCTGAGCGTAAGTTTTTGGCTACAGAGTGTTTCTCACAACCTTGCTAACTGCTGGATACTGATGGAGCTCTCTGACTGCTGAACCTCATAAGACTGTAATTGAAGCAGAATAGCTAGTCTTAACTAAAAATAGATTCAAGGCTCTTAAGAAGCTGTAATACCTCCTTACTGCTATCAAGAACTGGAAAATGATCAGATGAATCCGAGACACTTAGTTTTGTCCATCTGAATGTCATTTCTATGCAATTCATATGTCTCAGACTTCCTCATCTCACCAGAAGGGACAAGAGGACAAGAAGCAATATGCCATAGAGCATGTCCTGAGAGCCTGTGAATTTGGCACATTTTAGATCAGTCTGCAAAGTGAATATTCGGTCACAGAATAACTTCAAACATTTCTTTTTTCTTTACATTTATTTTAGATTTATTTGTAATTTATTTATTTATTTATTTATTTATTTTTAAAATTGAGTCTCCATTTCTATGGCTGGAAAATTTTAAAATCTACTGAATTTTTACGTATGTTAATAAGATTATTGGGATGCTGTTCCTTCTGTATTATATTTGAAAACTACTCAGTGCTTCTACCTGACAACTTGATGTATTTTAGTATGCTACTCAATTAATTGCTTTAAGTGTTTGTAGAAGACAGGAAATGAAGCATCGTGGTCAATGCTTATGATTTTATTGCAATGGTTGTGAAATCATGTAATTAGATGAATTTCTGCTTTCATGTTTCTAGCCTTTACAGTTATGGAAGGAAATGTGTTTCAGAAGACTGACAGAAAAGAATGAAAATACGCACACATCTCATGACTTTAAGGTAGTCTTATCACTTCTTCAGGTCTAGCTCATAACTTGTCAGTCTGAGGGTAGGTAGCATTCCTGAAGGTACAAAACCAAGTCTGATACAGGAGGTGGTTTGATTCTTCATGTGCATCAGGGTTAGTGTTTCCAAATATATTTCTATAATGGAGTACTAGTGAATTTGATATTTCATTAAATGTGTCAGGGTTAAAATTCTTCAGAAATCAATCTCCACTTATGGTTATTTTTAAAGGTCACGAGGCAAAAAAAAAAAAAAAAAAAAGGACAAAGTTAAGAGAAAAAAATGGAGAAGATCCTACCTTTTGGGGGTGGGGGGGGAAGTGAGCTATGTTACCTGTGTTTTATTTTTTTGCAATACATGCATGTTGTCCTCTTGACTAAATTTTTGTGTTTCCCTTAAAGTGTTTCTGTTCATTAGTGTCTCCAGACAGAGGTAGTTTAGCTTTTAATTAAAATGCAATTTTCAGGTTTTTTAGTGTGTTAATGAGACAGCAAAAAATGAATTCATTGAAAGAGGAACAGATATCTAGGCCTTACAGCAGTGAAAGCTAGAGCCTCATTAGTAGCTAATTATGCAGAACACTGTATATAAATAGAGCTGTTATGGCATAAAAAAAAAAAGCCTCAGTGCATTACCTAATGACATAAAATGTTTACAGTCTGTTCAGAGTATGGTATAACGTCTTAGTGAAGTAATTAATGGCATATTTAACAGTGACACAACTGGAATCACAATTGCTTTTCAGGTACAAGTTGAGGGCAAGGGAACACAAAAAAGTCTTTGAGGAACAGATTATTTGTCCACTAATAAATATAAGATTATCAACAGATAAAAGAGGAACACATGATTTATTCATAAGGTAGAATAATGTCCCTTTCTGACAAGGGCAGACTAGAAAATACTTTATTCTCAGTTTTTCCAAAAGCAAGAGTGAGATGCCAGAAGTCCAAACTGACACTTCCAAAAAGGGATAGTTCCTTGAGAGAACTGAGGCCCCTCTTCTGATAACTAAGGTGAAAAATATTTTGGAAATCTTCCTTTCAGATAAAAAACAAAACAAAACAAACAAACAAAAACAACAAAAAAAAAAAGGCAAAAAAAAAAAAAAAAACCAAAACACAAAAAAAACCAAAACCAAAAACAAACAAACAAACAAACAAACAAAAAAAAAAGAGCAAGACCAATAATACACACAAGGTGAAAAAAGGCTTTTTGTTGTTGTTGTTGTTTTTTTGTTTGCTTGTTTGTTTTGTTTTGCTTTCTGACTATAAGGACCCAGGGAATTAGAGAGAGATACTCAAAATAATGCTCTTATAACAAGTTAAAAATGTTTATAATAAACTGAAATGTAAACATGATTTTCACTCTGCCTAACAAGAACTGCATATGCAACTTTTTGGTTAATTATTATTGTTATTATTATTATTAATAAACAGCATTATATTTCCATAAGGTAATGCTTTGTACTAAGAATGAAGATGCAAACAGAAAAAACGAACCATAGCTGCTTAGATGCACTATAAGAAAAAATGGTCTGAATACCATAGCTGTAGTGGTAGGGGAATGGCTGAAGGAGAATGTTACATCAGGGGAAATATACTAGATACGGAGCTTGTCTAGCACATCGGAGAGAATTTGGATGTAAGTAGAAAAAATATTTTGAAAAGCTAGAGAGGGTGAGAAGGCAGATGAGGAGATATTTATGCAAATAAGAAAGCCCTGTGAAATGATCTGAGCATTAGTCATGATGATTCCAATTACTGTTATATTGACTAGCAGCCACAGAGCCACAGAATCAATTATATGTTTAAAAATATAAAAAGCTATTTCCTTGCTCAATTTGTTCATCAGTCAAAAAGTTTAGTTTGTTCTGGGAAATTATTTTGGTACAGTGACCAAGTTAGAAACTGATTAATATCTAACTGTGGGTAGGTGAATGGAAATTGTATTGCTATGAATTCCGTGCTTTATTTCTTATCTGTGACACTTGGTGAAATGACTTGGAATGATAGAAAACAAAGCTTCTAAGTTAGCATTGTTGCATGTGTTAAAGACATCATCAAGTGTACTGGGAGGAAGAGTTAATGTCTTGCAAGTTTGTGTTTTGGCAGGCAGACAAATAAGTTACATATTTATTTATATATTTATTTTAACACATAATGGGTGCAGTCAAATAAATGTCAGTGCCAGCACTGCAGACAACCCACCATTTTGCCTCATTCCCAGCTGGCAGACATTTGTATGTATGTGTTGATCATTTTCCCTGATCACTGTGTCCTCAACTTTTTAATACTGTGGTCAGTGCGAATGCCAAATTCTGTTATGATGATACTCTTTCTAAATAATGAACGTAGTACAAATTTACTGAAGAATTTTGACTTTTTTTTTTTTTTTCATAGGTGAACAGATCATGCACTAAAATCTATAATTTTAGTCCAAGTAGAAGTAACTAGTTCATCTAGCCATGATTGTGGGTTGTATCTGATATGCCTAGAGAGTGCCAAATAAAAGATTAAATAATAAAAGATTAAATATTTGCTTGCTAGAGGCAATCTGGTTGCCTTTAGGTACTGTCTGGATGTCTGTCTTTGGCTGAACAAAACTGTAAATTCAGACTCCTTGTAAAATCCTTGGATTTGCTGTCTTCAAAAATTGAAATTTCTAATAGAAATTTCTTTAATAAAAAACTTTTTTTTGACAGCTCAGATCTGAGTCACCAGCATACAGCAATACAGTTTGACTGGTGGCTCTTTAAATCAGTAGTTGTTGCTATTTTAAGCTAAACATTTTCAAATGCTTTGTGTTAAGGGGTGTTGTGATGTTACAGTCAGTAAGGAGGAAAGCAGCAAAACCCATGCCAGGGATACTCTACCTATCTGAAAGGCATGTATGTGCTGGTATGCATGTCATCCATCCTTTTTGTTTAACATCTGCTGTCATCTTCAGGCCACCTTGTAAGTCTCTTTTTCAGTGTACCATGCAGGCAGACTCTGCACAGTCTGCTGTGTATGGTTTCAGAATCTAAGCTGCTTATGCTTCAGTCCACTGCCATCTTCTGCCTTCAGTCTCCTGTCTGTACAACAGGCTGCATTTTTCTTATCCATCCTCTGGCATTTGGACCTGGCCAAAATGCAACATTTCTGTTTTGCAAGATGATTGTGTTGTTGTTGGTGGTGGTGGTTGATTGAACTGGGGAAAACTGAAATTTGTACAAGTTACTTCTGCAAACATGAGATGGGAGAAGAGGAGGAAGGGATCCAGAAACAGCCATTGCTGAAGCACTGAAAAAGTTTGCCTAGAAATCCTGTCTTAGTGTCAGTCTTTAAATTATGGCTACAGGAAACGAGGGTCCATATCCAGGGAGAGATCCTACATGAACCTACTTCTGGATTTTGAAAAAGATTATATTTCAAATGAATAATTGACAAGAAGATGTCTCAGAAACTTTCCAGGTAGAAAAATAATTCTTACAGATGCAGATGGATTCCTATCTTTTAGAATCCTGGGATTATATTTGTACTGTATAATCATGTTTTGAATAATCATGTATAATACATGTATAATCATGTATTAAAAAGGGAGATGTTAAATGAGTAAAATAGCAGAAGCAGAGGAATTTAAGAAATGGGTAAGGATTTTTAAGATTTTTAGGTTACTAGCTGGTTGTATAGTGTATATATACACAGGAAATGTATGTACACAGGAGATGTATATATGTATCTACACAGGAAATAAGATTTAAAGCATCTTGCTTGGTTTGCAGAGACCAAATGAGGGATGAAACATTTAAAGTTCTTAGAATATAATATAAAGTAAAAGTAATTTTATTTTATTTTATATTTTTTAAAAATAAATAATAGATACGTAGATAAATAATGGATATAGAATAAATAAATAAATAGATAAATAGAATAAATAAATAATAGAGAACCCTGTATGGATAGATGCAAGTCAAATGTAAATAAAGTAGTGCATACAAGGGACGTAAGTGGCCCTCTTACTAGAATATCTATAATCCCTATCAGAATCTGTGCAGAGATTACTACTAATCACGTAGTAAAAGACATTTGCAAAGCCAACCAACACAAGCCTTTACATTTGATGTCATTAGAGGGACATGAAAGAACAGATGTTCTTTGGCTAAATTAATCCATATCATGTAAATTAGTTCATTGTCTTTTTCCTTTTTCCTTTTTTTTTAATCTTGTTCTTCATTTGCTTCTTTTAGCATACATATTTCCCCTACTGAATCTCCTGTTTTCATCCTACTTTTTTATTTTTATTTTTATTTTTATTTTTATTTTTATTTTTATTTTTATTTTTATTTTTATTTTTATTTTTATTTATATTTTTATTTTTATTTTTATTTTTATTTTTATTTTTATTTTTATTTTTATTTTTATTTCCTCCTAGCAAATACATTTCCATAGAACCCAGGAACATGATCCATGAAGCAGTAATGGATAATTCATGGTAATGGATATTGATAGTAGTTTAAATGAAGAAACGGTGATGGAAAATCACATGGTTTGGGACGGACTATATCTCTAAGATGCACAGAGGGAAAATATTGAAAGTGTGAAAAGATGTAGCAACATCTCCCACATGATGGCAGTACAGACTTTGTACGTTGGGCACCTCTAGGAAAGACCATGTTCTTCTCCCAGGATGTTTGGGAATTTGTGCTTCTAGTATACTAGAGGAACCAGTCTCATAAAAACAAACGTCACTCACCATCTGGTACATGTGCTTGTCTTTTTTTTTTCTTCTTTTTTCTTCTTCTTTTTTTTTTTTTTTTCAAGAGGGTGATGTTTATAAGACTGTGCTTTTGCTAGTTTGTACCTGAGAACTTTCCTTTGTCTTTAACAGCCAGTTTTAACCAAGTTAAGAGAAGATATATGCATTATATATGCATATATATATGCATATGCATTTCATGAAAATCAGTGACTGAGAAGTAGAAGGAAAGCCAGAATAACACTGCCATTGAGAGGAAGCACAGTACAATTCAAAGCCTGCCTATTTTGGTACTTGCCAGACCATAGGTATTGGCACATGTGGTAGCACACGCTCCTGCTACCTCTAGTCCCTGAAAGCAGTAAAAGATGTGGAAGGCAGCTGGAGGTAACTGGAGACTGGGAAGAGTCCTGAAAGTTTCTCCCTCACCATGGAGAGACGCAGGGAGGAGTCTGAAGGAGAGTTAGGGAGGAGAATATCACAGAGAAAAAAGGACAGGTGAAATTTGTGCTGTTAGGGAATATAACATACTAGCTTAATTAGCTGGTTAGCTTTGCTACTTCAAGTATTTGACCAAATGTTCAATTTTATTTTATTTTTTCTTAAAACGTGTGTGTTTTCATCTCCTGTACCAAACATACTCTTTTTTTGAAATTCCACTTTCTTGTTTGCTATCTGTGTGACAAACTCAGTTGCTGTATGTATGGCAGTGGTTTGCCACAGGTAGATGAAGGAGAAGAGCTATGTAAGGAAGAAGGAATAATTTTTGTTTTTTCTCCCTTTCTCTCCCTTTCTCTCCCTTTCTCTCCCTTTCTCTCCCTTTCTCTCCCTTTCTCTCCCTTTCTCTCCCTTTCTCTCCCTTTCTCTCCCTTTCTCTCCCTTTCTCCCTTCCTTTTCCCCATATTCCTGCCTTTCTTCATTACAGATTCTCACTGTTTGGACATGAAAGAAGACTTCAGGGTCAGAGTGGGCTGGAACACTTCACTGAATCATATATGAATTACATATGTCAGAAAATGAGTACAAATAGCATTTTTTTTTTTTTGAAAGCATTCAGTTTTGTTAACTTCTGATTGAAAATCTTCAACTCATGAGATTTTGAAACCTGTTTACTTTTTTTGTTTACATACCCACACAGCCTCTGGCTTTTCTTCGAGCTAAAACTTTGAGATCATGAGTGATACCAGAGTGATACCAAAACATAAGTCCTTCTCATTCATGTCTCATGACACAATGTGTGCAGTCCGTGACATAAGACATGGTGTCCCTAGGACTTGGCTACTGCCAACATGTAGCTATTTCCAAATGGCAATAGCTTCTAAATGGCCTCACGAGACCCGAGGCTGCCAGGCTGTTCAGGTCTCCATCACGCTGCCAAGTTCGTTGATTCAGCAACCCAGGCTCTTTGACCTTTTGCTGGCTTTTGGGCAAAACTGGCAAAATCTTTTCTAGTTTTCCTGCTGTTTTGTCACTAAATATTAATAATGTTATCTAAATTGTGACAGTTTTAGTGTTTTTATTCAATAATAGCAATTAAAAAGTAATAGTAGTACGAATATAATAATTATTACCAGTAAGAGACTATACTCAGTAAATAGTGGCAATGAAACACATAGAAATCATGCCTAGTTCTGTCAAAGTGTTGCAAGGGCTTCCATAATCCCTTGTCCTACTTGAAATTGGGTTGCTTTGTCAGCTGTATAGTATTATGATACAAAGAAAGAATGGGCAGAAGAAAGTGATGGCATGTTAAGTTCCTTTTTCTTTTTTTCTCCTTACTGGGTAACATAAGCATCCTCACAATTACTTATGGTGTGAGAAGACCATTTTATGATTAATTTTCCTTGTCCTGAGTTACCTTGCAGAATATGAAAATATCTCTGAAACTATTCAGAAAAGAATTGCATTACCAAATATGTATGGTTAAACTATTGTACAGTTATTTAAAACCAATGCTCTTTTATACCAATTTCTGCAGAGGTTTTGATATTTTTCTGCTTTCATTATGAGATACATAGTCTGTATAATATTGTGGCTATTAATGTAAATTACTTCATATATCGGATCAATGATGGAATCATTTAGTGGGGAAAAAAAGCTCTGGTAGATCAATCTTGATTAGAAAATTTATGGATCAGAATAGTTTTGGTGATAGTAATGTAGTGGGACAAATCTTGTCTTTATTTTTATTGGTACTTTTGTATTAAAACCTTACCTAGCTTGTAATTCAAAGAATTCTCTTTTCTATTTCTTTATTAATTCAGATATTTATTTAAAAATATGCTTCTGTTATATAGCTATGAAAATATTGAATTAATGCTATCTGAATCTTTACTAATGATGAAAAATTAGGATTCTGGAAGAAAGAACAGTATGCAGTTTAGCTCGGTGTATTGCTTTTAAATTATAATTTTGATAATGTGATATGGAAACACTGGATATTCATGCAAAAATATACAAGCAATGCTCTTTTTCTGCAGAACACAGATTATCTCCTATTTATTTTTGTTTTAGTATCACATATAAATGATTTTTAAAAGTCATATAAATCAGATTGAGAAGTAGTGCTAATTTGTATAAAATACTTCAGTGTTCTCAATATTATATATTTTTTCTGTTTTTATTTACCCTTCATACAGGAAAACTTTCAGCTTGGTAGAAATAAACAGATTTTTTTTTTTTTCTAAAAAAATAAAGCTTTAATAAAATATTATAAAAGATTAATACAGACCTTGTTGTATAACCATGAAGACAATGCAATAAACTTCTGCAAATAAACCTTTACAATAAAGATTTAATTATATGCCCTTTTTTGTTATACATAAAGACACGGGCGTAGGATTAAAATCACTTTTCTCAATGTTCCCTGTAGGAGAAAATGTTTCATTTCATAACACTTCCACATTTGGAGGCACTCTCTCAAATTTCATAGAATTCATGAAGTCAAATTAGAAACGTCAACAAGATTTTCAGGAAATTTCGATCACTCGGGTAAGGTAACATATAAAAACATATGAACTATTTCATATTTAATTGCTTGTGTTTCTCTTAGCAAAAGAATACACAAATATATTATTACTGTGGTGTCTATTGCATAATGGATTAACACAAATAAGCTGTTGGGAAGCCTACATATGTGGAAAATGGCCTAAAAATGCTAATATAAAACCACTTATTGCTTTCTGTTTTCTCTACTGCCCCTTAGCATCTGTGTGCCTCGTTTTAATTTATGTGATGAGATATCTAGGTTTGTAGAGTCATGTAGAACAACTGGACATAATATTAGGAGATTCCAGAGACTTTCTTCTGACAAGAAGAAAACATTTCAAAACATGAAAATGTAAACTAAAAGTTAGTTCACATGCTGTATTATGAAATACAGTTAGACATGTCTAAATCCCATTAAGTCAATGGAGAGTTTTTTTGCCTCAGTGAGAGTACTTGGTTGATTTTTAAAACTGAATTCCAATTAGATACTCATATCTGGCTAGGTAATTCACAGCTGTTCACCTGTATTTTCAAATCCTTATCCAAGGAGCAGAAGTATATTCGTTATACAATTCATTAAACATGGTGATTATGATTGTTTAGATAAAGTTGATGAAATAAATTTGAAACAGCTAAAAGACAGCCCAAGAGATATAAAATTAGTGGTTAGAGATTAAATCCATATCAATACATAAGTAAGCATATTGACTTTGGGAATTACAGGGCATCTTTCAGAAGTGTTTTCAAAATTAAGCAATAATAAGCAATAACAATGAAACATCTTTTGGAAAATCCAGGCCTTGCTTAAATCTGGCCAAAGAGATTTATTCCTCAAAATTTTAAAAATTTAAAAGAAAGCATATATATTTAAATCTCAGAATATTCTTATTCCTGTAGTTTTATCCCCTCCCGTGTGAAATAAACATAAAATGATTAAGAATAAGAGGGAATGTTATATAAGAATATTTTGGGATTTATATTATGTTTTGCTATTTGTAGAGAAGGAAGCTAAAGGACATGACAATGTGTTGGTTTGGCTGGGTAAACCAAGTATTTTTCTGGTCCTAAGTAGGATGAGAAAATAGTGGTTTCTAACTGCAATGTTCAATTACTTCTACGGCTTGTAGAAATTGTGGTGCATTTCATTCCGACTCTGATTCACAGGCACTGACAAGGAAGGCAAAGGCAGTGGCCTATTGCTGAAGGTGACAGAGCTTCTGCTGTTTTCCCCATATGTGAACTCACATGCAGCTTCATCAAGAAGGAAGCATCATTGGTGAAGCGTGGTCCTCAACACAGAATTTGATTTAGTAAGTCACTGAGTTTTAATGTCATTTATATTGCAGCATGGCTACAACATTGCTTATTTCAGAGTGATTCTGCAGGGTTCTCTCATGCATGTGATGATGTACTCAAAAATCTGTGTGTTGGATCAACAGAATATTTTTTTTTCCTTCTCTTTCACAATTTGATTCACAGTAATATATGATCTGAAGTGAAGTTCATGCCTCTTTATTAAGGCAATGAATAGGATGTGAGACCCAGTCATAAAGGGTTACAGAAAACTTTTGTTTCTTTTGTTAAGTGAAGACATAGACAATCTCAGAGTGGTCACTGATTCAAAAAGCTGACAAACTCTCAAGCCTTTCTCTCTAATGCTACAGGATCAAACCTATTTTAACATAGTAGTGAGTCAACCTCTTAGTTCTCCTTCATGATGAGACATAATGGTGTTTCCAGACCTGACTTTCTGGACAGAGATGTAATCGTAAAAGAAAAGTGTATTCCTAACTAACAGTTTGTTTAAAAAAAAAAAAAAATCTGAAAAGAAGGGAAAACTTGATTGGATAAGCCAAGACCTAGTGCCCAGTGTCCCACAGAGGCCTTCTTTTGTCATCTGGGTTAATTAATGTCCACGTCAGATATTATTGCATAACTATAATGTAGGTTTTTCCCAGGTCCTTCCTTATATTATTATTTTTTTCCTGCAATTCACGAAGAAGTGAACACAATACGCTTTGGAAGAGGGGTCCAGGGTGGACCTTAGCTGTTACTATGGTGTGCAAAGACATCAATGATAGTAAAGAATCTAGTATTTATTTGAATGAAAATGAGTCAGTAGGTGGAAATGTGTTTTTACTAGTAGCTGCAGAAAGTCCTGCAACACGGTTGTTCTGTTTATCATGTACCTTGGTGATGATCCTGATAAAACAGAATAATATTTCTGATTTTTCTTACCCTATTTACTTCATCAGTAGAGTAAAATTTATATAGGAGAGATAAAAAAGACAAAGGCGGTTTGCAAGATTTAACCTACTCTCTTTACATAGGTATAACAATTTGAAGGCAATCCTCATATTTTTACTGTAAATGATAACATTTTTATCTAAGTGCTAAAGATATGGAAGATGTAATAAAGAATTCATGTTCAGGGCTTCTATTTTAGTTATCAATAACTATGTTCTAGAGCATAAATTGATCAATTATTCTATTTACCAATTAGAACAAAAGTCTCTTGACTTTAATGACTGTGTATCAGTAAAAACACGATGTAGATGTAGGCTCAGCTTCCAGATACTGACAAGTATGGACAGTTAAAGCACCTATAAGGGCAAAAATAGTTTTGCACTTTGTAGTGACAGGAATTGCTTACCTGGCAAGAACTGGGTTTGTAAAATATCCTACTCAACCTAATTTCTCAGGTATATAAATTTATATTTATATATGTAAATATCCTACTCAACCTACTCACCTAATTTCTTAGGTGGTTTTCAGAAGCTCAGCTTTTTGTGATATCATTTTCTAGTTCACAAATACTTATTTCTAAATTTTTATTTTAAAAACACCTTGAATAAAACTAAATTTGTCTTGTGCCATCTTGCCTAATACCAAAATACCACACTCATAGAATGGTATTAGAAAGCCAGCAATCATACAAAATGTTCCTGGTATTGTATGTTCTCCTTCATTGGTTGGAGTTGTGAGTGGAAGAAAAACTTGTAAACAATAAATTCTTTGCCAGTGACTGCAAAATGTGGATTCTGATTTTGTTCCATTTCCTTCTGTTTTTATTGACACCATTGTCAATAATCTTTGTAAAAACTATTTCTGTGCTTATTTAAATTTTCAATGCTCAGCTGATACACAAAGCTTATATACATTTCATCCTGATTTATATTACCAGAAGGATATAGCCTGTCCTTAGTTTGTTCTTCACATTCATTTTCTTCTCTCTTTTTTTTTGGAAACCTGTGCAACTGACTTTGATAACAAGTCAGTTTTCAACAAGATCTTTTGATACCAAATTGTCTTTTTTTATTGTTATGAGAGTATAGTGTATAGTATTGCACTCTAAGTTCTGTTTATCCCTTTGGTGCAAATGCTTCTAGGATGAAGTGAAGTTCAGACTGTCATATGTTTAGTGTTTTGTCATTTAGCATCAGAAAGGGTTCAACTCTTACTTTTGAAATACAGTGAACAGAGATCATATTGCTTAGAATATGAGTGAGTAGAGGAGTTAGGCAAAATTGAGATGCCTATGTTCAAATATACAAAAAAAAAATAAACAAACTCTTCTATTACATCTCTGAAAAAAAATCCTTGTTATCTTATCCTTGACCACTTCAAATTAAACTTCTGTATTTGTTCCCAGAGTGCCTGATCTTAATCTCTCTAGCTTGTATTAATCTCTTCTAATTTAAACGTGAAGATGGAAATGCTAGGACCTTATTAATCTTTACAGCCAACAGATAGAAAGAGGCAACACCCAAGAACAGTTGAAATGACCACTGATTGCCCTTCTTGTTTTCAATGACTGTTGCAAGTTCTTTCTTCTCTTTAAAGGCACTTACCCAAGATTGTGACCACCAGATTGCAGGCCAATCCCACCAGAAGAGCTAGCTCTCTCTGAAGCAGACTAGACACGTCCGTATGGAAGAGCACTGGAATAGTGTGAGAACATCTGCAGAACACTGGGGGTTTATAAACTGAATATGTTGCTTTGTATGGCATGCCATGAGACATTGATCAGAACATGTGGAGATGTTTGCACACAAGCAGCTGGAGCAGCGTTGAACAGTATAGAGCAGTTCTGGCAGCTGCATCTGGCCTGATCTCATCTGTCTTGCCTGGGCAGGAATCCTTGGAGCAAGCTATTCCCAGATCTGCACCTTGATTTCATCACAGAGTGAGCTAATTAGCTGGTTCCAGCAGACAGCCCATAAGCAAACTGGAGTGTATTAAGCAGAGGATGAACACACTAAGATGTGAGTGCAAACTGAGCACTTATAGTATATGCATGTCCAAAACAGGCTCCAGAGCTGGGAATGAATTTTATTTTATTTTAATTTTTAATGAGCTAAGTTTTCCTTACCTACACCTCTGAAGAGTTCTACTGTGAGTACATCCTATTACAGCTGTCTTCACAGGCATTCCCCCTATGAACTGGCTGGCTCACAGGTACTGTAATCCACAAAGATTAACCAGGTGGTTGAAAATAGCTAGGGAAAAACATCCAAGCTGGGGAAGCTTTTCCTTATCATTGTTCTTAACACAGTTATTATTTGAAATGTATCCCTTTATGTGATCAATAATTAATAGTGGAGGTTAAATAAATAAATAAATACTAATCACGATACAAGGAGACAGGGAGTAACAGCAAGTCTAACACATAATAGGTCTATCTCAGTGAGTTTCAATTTTCAGAATTGAAATGACAGAACTTTATGTGATAAGCTACAGTGATTTTCCTTAGTCTGTAAGGAAACCAAGGGAAAGTTTGCAATTACTTGAGGACTCTCTGATAAAATGACAAAAATTGCTGGCGCTGCAGAAACACAGATGGAATTGTGCACAATTCATAATGAATGATAAACCAGGAATTAAACTGGAAGGCCAAAAAGAGAATAAAGAAGATTATCTACTTTTAGTAAAAAGAAATATTACTCAAAGCAAAACTAAGTACAAAGAACAGAAAATACATATAAGTGAGTAGAACTAAGCTTCTCAGAATTCCTTCATTTTATAAATATCCATTACACTTTCCATCTTCAGCTGGAGAAAGAACTGAAAAACAAAGTGCACAATCCCCTGAATGACAATACTGCTGAACCATAATGACAGCCTGGCTTGTGCAAGGAAGAAACGAAGGGAGCAGAACTGCAGCTGTTTTCATTTTCTCTAAAGGAGATTAATCATGCCACCTGAAATATCAAAGATTAAAGCAATAACTTGTATACAGGAATTATACAATGCTCATCAGGTGTGATGATGTAAACCAAATGAGCTAATCTATTACAGCACTACAGTTGTTCCTATTAGTAGCCACATACCAGGGGAAAGCTTGCCACACACTGCAGCCTGCAACTATGTGCCAGATGAAAAAGATTTTTAGTACAAAACAGCAGCTTCTGTCTCCTGTACATACTGTGACATACATATGAGAGACATTCTGACGTACATGGAAGAGGCTTCATCTGCTTTATGAGCCATAAAAATATGTGATTAAATGTGCTGCCCTCTAAATGAGAGCAGCATCAGAATTCCAGCTGAAGAGTAATAGGATTAATCTCAAAAGCACATAAGGCAGTACTTTAGAATAATGTGAATCCTCCCTCTCAAACAGTTGTAACAAGTGTGCAGCTTTTGCTTGTTTCCATCATATCTGCTTAGCCTACTCTGCAAATATTTGATTTATTCCTATACTTATAAAATAAATGAATGAATTTATTGCTGCTGTTTGGGTCACCTACAAATAAATTGGCATGGCTTACTTTCCAGTGAACTGCTTTAGCAAGCATATCACTCACACAAAAATTTTGTTGGGGTTCTTGGCTTTTATAAGTCACAACAATAGTGGTGGCATAAAAATAAATAAAACAACCACAACAACAAAACAAATCTAAGAAACTGCAGTAGTGAAGTACAAAGCTCTGAGATAAAAAAGAAGTTAATTTCCTATGAAATATACCTAGACATTTTGATTATTGCCATCTTTAGTTATTTAATACTTGGTTGCACTAGGAACATGATAAATGGAAGTATGGATGACAAATGGGCTAGTGACAGAAATTAGATGGAGCCTATTTCTTGCTTTGTTTTTGGTAACACACCTCAGGGGAAAGACCATGGATTCAGAGAAGACTTTCCCCATTTAAGGAACTGGGGATCAGCTTAGAGAATTTAGAGCAATCAAAATCCTTTGCGTGAAAAGATACTTACTAATTAGTATGACAAAGCCATAAAGACAAATCCTTGCTTAATGAAGAAATCAAATTTTATGGGAGATTGTTTTCTGTTATAGCAAATACACCTTTTTAGGAAAAAATATTAAACCTTGGTGTGATTTTCTCTAATCTTTACTGGGGTTAAATGCATTATGGCAGAGTTAATAGTGTTTACTGTAGTGATATATTATCTGAAGTAGTTTGTTTAATTATAAATTCCATCCTTTTTAGTGGAAAATTTCATCCTCCCCATCTCCCTTTTTGCTTCTCCTGCAGTTGTGAGTTGATAATACTATCTAATCATACTGGCAGTTGTTTCTGTTTCACTTAGGATTAAGGCTTGAAATAATTGATTTTAATATGTAATATGAACCCTAATTTGACTTTAGTTGTACCATATAACATTTAGTTGCCCCTAAATGTTTCTAAGTTTCATTTAAACATGGAGTTGTAAATACACAGGTATGTGCTCTTCTCCTATTTGGCTTGTTAACTTTCTTCAAAAGGAAAAGAAAAAAAAAAGTGTGGATGACAGATAGGATAACAAAAAGCATTGAAAGACAGCAATCCTATCTCAGCTTTTCTCCTCCATTTAAAATCAGGTTTATTGTGTCAGTTGTCTATTCTGAATGGTTTACATTAATTTGTCATGCAGGCTACATTATACACTTCTCCCTCCGGGATTGTAAGCATTGCTTTTTTCAAGCTTATATTTGTTGTGTTGTATTGTATTTTATGTGTCCATGATACAGGAGAATGTGGACTATAACACAACCCTTCTCTCTTTTGTATTACAACACACCAAATACTTTTTCACCGTCTGCATAAAACACATAAAAAGACTACATTGCCATTTATTTCAGCATGGTTATATGGAACTATGGGATACTTTCTTTGGCACAGTGTGCTTGACACTTTAAGCTGGTATGTGTTAGGACATCATAAAGCCTTATCCCAGAAGAGGTATTAATTTATCTCAGGTGGCATTCTTGGGATTTGTGTTTAATGTACACTAGGATCTATTTTGAAGGCTATAAGGCAGTTTCGGTAGCAATCAGCAGAGTTCTGTGGAATGGCACAAAGCCGCAGTCAAGCCAAGGCAGTGCCTTGAATCAAAGCATTGTTTCACAAGGAGCTAATTGAAGGGTCCTTTGGTGTGGCTGGATACCTTTGGTGAAATATAGCATCTGTTTCAACTTGGTGACTTGGAACCGAACTTCTCTTATTCTGTGTAAAATTAAACTTTCTACATCTAAAACAGAATTGCAGTCAAACTCAGGAGAGCAAAACAGAGAAAGCTAAGCTGATAGTTTGTTTTCATAGGTAAGTGACTTCTAATTCAATTGTTGAGTATCCACATATACAAGGGGGAGGGGAAATAAATATAGACGTTCAGTTCTGAAAAATGCTAAACCTTTAAAAATAGTTCCCAGCCATAAATCATTTATGCTGCAGTGTTCCCTGCAATGTTGCAGAGAACAGACTAGAGAAATAGTCAGTGAAATCCAGCTGTTAAAAATGGTTGCTAAAGCATATAGCAATGTAGCCACTGGGATCAATTTTTATCATGCACAGCAATTCAAAGATATTCAATAAGTCATTAACAAGATTAATGAACTCTAATAAAAAATGCAGGCACCTGTTCCATACTTTACTTAGCTTACTGTAGTTTAAAATTGCATTTTATGATTTTATTAAAGATATTGCTTAATTTTTCTCAAATTGGTCATTTTATTTGTTAAAATATATTAAATAGATTTTTTTTTCCCACAGAGAAATAGGATTTTATTTTTTTAAAAAAGACTTTATGTAGTAAAGTACCTTTATACCACAAGTAGATATCTAATCAATAGGCTCAAGTCTGCTCTATTATAGTAGCATAAGGCTTAGAGTGAGACTTTGAGACTGGATGAGTGCATAATTGCACTACTTTACTATGTGCCAAGTATAAGGGGTGTTGTATCCCAATCATATATCACGTTGTGAAGATTATTTCTTTTGGTGACTTATATGTTGGTGGAGCCCTGCTAAATCTCTATCTAATTGCTCTCAGCCTTCCTGCTCAAGAGGAAACTATTGCCTTTGTGGGAGCTGCTTCATTCATTCCCATATTCGGACCTTTTGTTAGAGAGGCTTGAAGCTGTTTTCTCTGCTGTGGGAGCAGCCCATCATATGGGCTTGGATTAGAAGTCTGCTGCAGCCTTCAAGCTGCCTTAGAGCAAGTGTGAGGGGCGAGCAGGGTGCTGTGAGCGATGGCAGGACCTGGCACAGGGGTCTGTATTTCTTGTTCTTGTCCTTAGGATGTTAATGCCAGTGGGGGAGGGGTGGGGAGTGGGAGGGTGGGGGGAGGTTGGGTAATACTGTAGGAGGCTATTCTTGAAATTAGGTGCATTCTGGTATGGAGAACCAGCTTTCCATGAAGGCAAACCAGCCTAATGAGACCTTCAGTACAGCTTGTCCAGGTGATACCATACGACTTATAGGATCACATTTGTTGCTCTTGCTGATAGTTGTGAGATTCCTAAATTGGTTCATGGAAAGTGACTCACAGAAACAAATAATTCTTTGCCAGTGATTAAGACTGAGAGATACTTAACCCTCTTCCTGCATCTGCGTTATCCCTGACATTACTCCTCTGTATCTAATCCACTTTTTTAGAGTATTTCACCTGGTTTAAACAATTCGGGGTTTGTGTGGCATATGAGAAGCTGCTTGTCTTTCATATCCTGCTACTTAGTGCTCTTCCACAGCAAAATTTCTATAAGAGATTTATTGTAGCCCCACTCATTTCACATACATTTGTAGTATGCCATCTCTGAAGAATATAATTCTTCAAACAAACAAACAAACAGAAAACAAACGAAAGCTAAGTGCTAGTAAGTAAAACTTGGGGGGACATTGGCCACTCTTTCAAAATGTAGTTTTCAATTACTGTACTGGGAGTCTGTGACATTCACTTGACACGTCCTTTCATGTTCCTCTGTGATTCTTCTGAGCAAATTTGCCCTAGAGAAACTGGTCACAACATGGTTAGCCACCATTTGTTTCTCCTTTTGTGCAAGTTTTACTTAATAACTACCTCAAGCCTTCCTTTATAAAGCTTTGCTCTGGAGACCAGATCTAAGTGTATTTTTGTGATTTAAAAGTTAATTTAAAGGACATATAGCATGTTACCCGGTACAAAGCTTATTTTTGATTCTTCGGTCCTGGATTGATTGGTTTAATAACATTTCTTAATAAAGTAAACAATGCATTTTATTTCTGTGGGCTCATGGGATGGCAAGTAGGAAGTTTCAGTTTATAACTTGGTGGCTTTGACTTAGCAAAGGATATTAGTATGTCCAATGCCATGTAATTGCTCTATATGCACAACTCTTATTTGAAAAATGTCTCCATAACATTTGAAAATGTTATTTTTATAATTGCAGAATATAAACTAGCTTTCACATTCAGCTATCATGTGCAGTTTGGGTATTTATTTAGAGCAGATTTCTTCTATGTCCAGTGTTTTGTCCATAGGTTTTGTGGTTCTGAGTTATTATTTCCAGAAAGCAATCTTACTGGGAGGAGATTCAGTGAGTTCTTCAGTTATGAGTTAAGTTAAATGTTTTCTTGGTAAAATTTTGTGTTCTCCCTGCTCCTTCAAGCCTCTTCCAATCTTTTCTTTTTAACATAGACTTATATTGTTCATCTCAATTCATCTTCCATTCCATTTACTTGCCTTACATGGGAGAAGGGAGAATTGCTGCAATATTTTAAATATTATGATGAGCAATTTGAAAAAGTACTGATTTCTACCAAATGTTAATTTATTGTATTCTTCTCAGAAAACCTCAGTAAAAGCTATTTTATGGATTCCAATAAGGTTTTTGAGAGTTGAGAAATGTGAGAAGTGACCTATAAACTATAACTGATTTTGAATCTTAACCTCATTTGTTTTCAGCTGAATACATGCTTTCAAATCTAATGAGACTCTGAAAATCTCATCTACTTGAAATGTGAACATGAGAAAGATGTGTATTTGATCTTACTGAGAAACTGTGAAATAAGTTTCATAATGAGAAACAACTATCCCTCTCTACTTAACAAATGCCATATATATTAGAGCCCTCTAAGGATTCACATGTACACAATGAGGTACAGAAATATTTTTCTAAAACTATTATCTTCTTGTATTCTTCACTTGTATGTAAATGGAGAGGGCATCAGTTCCTTGTGGCATTTTGAAGTAGTCTACAGGCAGCAAACCTGCAAAATGAAATATGGAGGGTGATAAACAAAGAGAACACTTCTGAAGGAAGACGAAAAGAACACACATAGGCCTACTTTGCTGAGGCAGGCAATAAGTCTGGCTCTGATTTTCATTTATGCCAAAGCCAGCCATGCTTTCTCATTGTTATGAATTTCTCGAGTTCATTCTTTCATACTCTCTGTGTATCAGAGGTTCATGAGAGAGGGAAAAATTCACTTGAAATGTGAAAACCAAGAAACACACTTCTTTATACCTTACCTTTGCAGATGTATCAAATTCTGTAATTACAAGATTCAGGAAAAATGTTTTATATTTTCCCAATCTACTAGCAAGCAATGAAGACAAAATATATAACCAGTATGGTTCTAAATAGGCACAGGTAAACATACAGTCTTAGTTGATTCTCACTGTGATCACACATCTTGGGGAAGAAAAGGTTCTATATTTTTCAAAATGAAATGGTTCTCAAATAGTTTTCTGGCCTGAGAACAGAAATCGTTAAGAGTTTTTTTGTCATTTGGAGAAAGAGTCACTTTTAGGAGTCACTCACTTTGGATCCTGTGGAAGGACTATGAAGGATCCAGATACAAGCTAAATTTGAGAATTCAAAATGCAGAAACAAACAAGTAAATAGAAATGAATATGAAAAATGAAAACCCAAGGTAAATATATATATATATATATATATATATATGTATGTATGTTCTAGCTGTTTGAGATCAAGCCTATAATATCTATTATTTGCAGAACTTCCCCAAACAACAGTTTGTTTCTGTGAAAATGTGTCCAAAAATACACTTAGAATCAATGAACAATATAAAAGTACCTATGTAAATGTTAAATGATTTCTAATCTGTTTAGCCACCTCATGTATGCCTCTCCTATCAAAGGTGTGGAAGCTTTTTAGTCCTTCCTCCCTACTTCCTTCTTGATTAAAGCATACACCATGCTACTCCTCTGCTGGCCTGAATGTTGTCCCAGTGAAACATGGGATTAGAAATTAGAGAGCGATTGATTAAGAATGAATATGTGCTACATTTGTGATGTACTGTGCCTGTGCTGCACTTAGGCCTCCAGATAACAGGAGCCCCTAGGATGCCGAGAACCAGATCAAACCAACCTCATGGTTCAGACTTTGACCAAGGGCTCAGAGAAAAGGAGGATTGTTCACAAAAGGACAAGATAAAGAATGTCAAACATGCAAGGCCTCAAGATAGCAGGAGACCCTAGGGTCCCAAGAACCAGACCAAACCAACGTTATGGCCCAGATTGTGACCAAGGCCTCAGAGAGCATGCACAAAGAGATGAGGTGAAAAGTTCAATCCTGATGAAGACATCTTACTTCATCCTCACAACCCTCAGCACCCACCAGCAGAAGGCACTGCGCAAGCGCGGATGGGAGGAGTTTATGGAAATGACTCCTTGGAACTAATTTTAATATGAAGTGGGGACAGGTTATGAATATGTATAGGTGTATTGGGAAACTTCATGCATATGTAACTCTTTACTGCATTTAACCAAAGCAAGTTGCTGTGTTAGGTGCGTACAACTTTGGTGGGACTACCCCCCATGCTGCCCAGTGCTGAATAAACATACCTGCTTTATAATCTTACGGATTGTGGAGTCAGTTTCCCGCTACTCACCAGAGATGATCACTTTGCCTTCTCATTTCTGCTGTGCAAAAAGTTGAATACACAGGGGCATATACTAATAGCAGACTAATGCCACAAGTCTTGGAAGAATGGGTGTTTTGTTTGTAATTTATTCATCAAAAAGGTCAGCTCAAACACACAACATCTGTTTTCCACCATGGTTCCGATTTCACCAAATAATTTTGTATGCTGCTCGAGGTTTCAGTAGGAAGACAAGATTAATTACATGTTTCAGGGTACTTTCAAAAATAATCTGAAATACTGTTGCAGTTATGAGCACATAGCGAAATCATTCCAGGTAAGATTCAGTTTGGTGTCTTATAGGGAGAAGCTTGGGAAGAGATACTGTGAAATGAGAAAACATCTAGTTTGAAGAAGAACCATTATGGGATAGGATGTATACAATTATTAAGTTGGAGAATTGAGCCTTCAGTAGGAGAAGGATACAAAGTGGGCCTGTAGGCTAAAAATGTATTACTTAATATTTATAATGTGCATTAATCTTTCTCTATTTCCTGTCTATGTGCTTAGCATCAGTGTTGGCTGGACCCATATTAAGTGAAAATGATACAAGTCATTTATACAAAGCAAAGTGATTAACGTCTATTGAGGTAATTGGAAGTTTTTTTCTTTACAGTGCTGCTTTATGTACAGCATATATCCATGGTACATAAGGTACTCTACTAACAACACAGATAGATGTTTTATTGATCTCCTTCTGTTCCACTTCACTAACTGGAGCTATTTTCAGTGTGGCATAGCAACAGGATAATCCAGTATGCATTTAATGCTAAGATTGCATGTAGCTATCTGGAGAAACTAGGTCTAATGAATTCAAAGAAATAGCAGACTTCTAAAACTTATGGTGAAGAGAGGAAGATCATGAGAAAAAAATGTTTGAGGTAATGATGTTAAAATGCTTTAAAGCACATTGGGGACCTAAAAAATGGGAAAGGCAAACTGTTCTCTGAAATTTGAAGACAAGAGTTGTCTGTTCTAAGCCATATATATGCTTTTGAAAACATTCACCCAAACTAATTTTATGCATTGCAAAGATAAAGCAAGAAGAGAAAATTAAGTAGAAATCATGAGAAAAAAGTGGCTTTTTTTCTGTATATATTTTCAGCTTTTTTTTTTCTACTGACACTACGAGTTATATAAAAACATAACTCCTTGGAAAATATTGAAAAACAGAAATGCTCGAGCTGGCTTGAAACACCAAAAATGTAAGTATAATCTGATTCATTATTAAATAACAACTTTAGTTATATTTTCTATGTAGACAGAGTCACAGTTGGTATAACTCATATTAAAATGAGAAAGCTATGTCTTTATGTACAAGAGTATACATGTTATGCAAATGAATTCAATTAAATGCATATCAAGAGTCAGTCTCTCAAACATTAGGAAGTATCTGATATTAGCTATCTGAGAATATCCTTAATTTATCTCCACTTGTACTTTGGCAATATTAATTACATGGCTGCATTATTCTTTTCCATATAAAATATCATAAACACACTGTAATTTTACAATAAGTTCAAATGTACAAAGGGGAATGAAACTAGTTAAATGAGCAAAACAATGAAAAGAAAAGACAATTTTGAATGCTTTACTCAATAAATGGTTCATTCTAATATCTCAAAATCAGCTGTTATATTTTTTAATTTTTATTTAAAATCCATGAAAATGCATTAATTAAATTCACAGTACATATTATATGGCAAAGTGTTAACAAAACACTGTGAAGAGAAAGAAATCCATTAAACTGGACACATTAAAACTACTAATAGTGAAATGAAAAACACTAGTCCATTAATATCTCTATCTGGATGAGGGGATCAAGTGCACCCTCAGTAAGTTTGCAGACAACACCAAGTTAGGTGCATGTGTTGATCTGCACGAGGGTAGATCTGTGGGAGGATCTGGATAGGCTGGACCAATGGGCTAAGGCCAACTGTATGAAGTTCAACAAGGCCAAGTGCTGGGTCCTGCACCTGGGGCACAACAACCCCAGGCAGAGCTACAGGCTGGGAGAGGAGTGGTTGGAAAGCTGTCTGGCAGAGAAGGACCTGGGAGTGATGGTGGATAGTCAGCTGAATATGAGCCAGCAGTGTGCTCAGGTGGCCAAGAAGGCCAACAGCATCCTGGCTTGTATAAGAAGCAGTGTGGCCAGCAGGGCTAGGGAAGTGATCATCCCCCTGTACTTGGCTCTGGTGAGGCCGCACCTTGAGTACTGTGTTCAGTTTTGGGCCCATCGTTACAAGAAGGACATGGAGGTGCTCGAGCGAGTCCAGAGAAGGGCAACAAAGCTGGTGAGGGGTCTGGAGAACAAGTCTTACGAGGAGCAGCTGAGGGAGCTGGGATTGTTCAGCCTGGAGAAAAGGAGGCTCAGGGGTGACCTTATCACACTCTCTAGGTACATTAAAGGAGGCTGTAGTGAGGTGGGGATTGGTCTGTTCTCCCACGTGCCTGGTGACAGGACGAGGGGGAATGGGCTAAAGTTGTGCCAGGGGTGTTTTAGGTTGGATATTAGGAAAAACTTCTTTACTGAAAGGGTTGTTAGGCATTGGAATAGGCTGCCCAGGCAAATGATTCAGTCACCATCCCTGGGTGTCTTTAAGAGATGTTTAGATGTAGAGCTTCATGATATGGTTTAGTGGAGGACTTGTTAGTGTTAGGTCAGAGCTTGGACTTGATGATCTTGGAGGTCTCTTCCAACTTAGATGATTCTGTGATTCTGTGATTATTTTCCTTATTATCATATCATGGGAGCTGTAAATATAAATATGCCTTAAGAATCCCAACATTTTACAATATATCAGCTTCTGAGAAGAATTTTTACCTACATTTTACAGAAGTGTGGGTGCAAAGTTACCAACCTGAAGTCCCACTGGAGCTAAGATATAAATCAAGATCTCCATGTTCCAAGTTAGTGTCTGGAGCATAAAACTATAAAGGGAGACTTTTAGTCTAAATTGGAGAGAAAATAAAGGCTTTCTTGATTTTAAGGGCATCTGATATATTTTAAATTCTTCATTGTACTGTGCCATAATTTCAAAAATCCTTAAGAAAGATGGTGGTCTTAAAATTACATCTGAAGTCTGTTATATAGGATTTCAGTTAAATTAATACAGTGGCGGAGTATTTACATCTGCTGGGGTTATACTGGGCCTGGGACACAAGATAGTTAAACCCAAGCCTAACATAATGAATAGTTCTGGTTAGGTCAGCTGAACTATATGTTGAAAGTAAATACAGATTGAGATATTAAGTAGGAATGCTAGTTTCAAAATCTACTTATCTCATGTCATTCTCTAAACACTTTAAATTACTTATTTTAATTGCTTTCTTTGCAGTGATGTTTATGTAGCTTTTTAGAGATTAGAAGACAATTAGTGAAGGGGTCTTACAAAAAGGATGGAGAAGGACTCTTTACTCAGGTAGATAATAATAGAACAAGGGGGAATAGTCTTAAACTAAAAGAGGATAGACTTAGATTAGATATTAGGAAGAAATTATTTACTGTACAAGTTGTGAGGCACTGAAGCAGGTTACCCAGAGAAGTTGTGGATGCCCCATTCCTAGAGGTGTTCAAGGCCAGGTTGGATGGGGCCTTGAGCAACCTGTTTTAGTGGGTGTCATCCCTGCCTATTGCATGGGGATTGGAACTAGATGATCTTTAAGGTTCCTTCCAATCCAAGCCATTCTATGATTCTATGGTTATGCAAAATATAAAAAATATAACAGGAACAAATTTGTGCATAATCTTAGTGTGAGAGCAGTTTTTAAGTCTTGCAAAGACATTTTCTTGTTAGTCTTTGAGTACCCAAGTTTAGAGTTTTAGGAATGTCCACTGAATTAGTTCTTCACTTCTTTCCATTTACTGTCATTTGATGAAGGAGTAATTCCAAGACCTAAAAGCATTACAGTGAGCTCCAGACTGGCATTTTAATCAAGATCAACATCTTTGGGATTTGCTGCTCCACCTGGACGTATACAAGTTCATGGAGCCTGATGGGATTCATCCCAGAGTACTCAGAGAGCTGGCCGATGTCATCCTGGGACCTGTCTCGATTATTCTGCAACAGTCTTGGGAATCCAGAAAAGTCCCAGGTGACTGGAATCTGGCAAATGTGGTCCCAATTTTCAAGAAGGACAAAAAGGAAGGTCCTGGCAATTACAGGGTTGTCAGTCTCACTTCAGCGCCTGGTAAAATTATGGAGAAGGTTATTCTGGGAGTTATTGAAAAACACCTACAGAACAATGCAGCTATTAGTCAGAGCCAACATGGTTTCACTAAGGGAAGGTTCTAACAAACTTAATGTTCTTCTATGACAAGATCACCCAGCTAGTTTACCAAAAGATGCCAGTCAATGCAACCTTTCTGTATTTCAGTAAAGCTTTTGATACTGTCTCTCACAGAACTCTTCTGGACAAAATGACCAGAATACAGTCAGATAAAAGCATAATAAGATGGGTGTACAATTGGCTAATGGGTCAGGCCCAGAGGGTTCTTGTAAATGGAGTTACATCAGGCTGTTGACCTGTCAATACTGGGGTTCCTCAGGGCTCCGTTTTAGGACCAGTCCTCTTCAGTGTTTTGGATGAAAGATTTTACTTTTTTTTTTTTGAGGAAGTTAGCAGATTATACCAAATTGGGTTGGAGCTGTTGACTCCATCATGGGTGGTGAGGCCTTGCAGAGAGATCTGACAAATTAGAGAGCTGGGCAATCACCAACAATTTGAAGTTTAACAAGAGCAAGTGTTGGATTCCGCACCTGCGAAGGGGCAACCCTGGTTACACATACAGAATTCAGGAGAAGATGCCGGAGAACAGCCTTACAGAAAGGGATTTGGGCGTTTTGTTTGACAGCAAGCTGAACATGAGCCAGCAGTGTGCCTTGGCTAGCCAGGAGGGCCAACCGTACCCTGAAGTGCATCAAGAACAACATTTCTGGTCAGTTGAGGGAAGTGATTGTCCCACTCTACTCTGCACTGATGCAGCCTCACCTTGAGTGCTTCATGCAGTTATGGGCACCACAGTATAAGAAAGACATAAAGCTTTAGAGAGTGTCCAAAGGCAGGCAACGAAGATGGTAAAGAGCCTAGAGGGGAAGCTGTATGAGACGAATGAAATCACTTGGATCGTACAGCCTGGAGAAGAGGATACTGAGGAAAGACCTCATCATGGTCTCCAACTTCCTCACAAGGAGAGTGGAGGGGCAGGTGCTGAGTTCTTCTTTCTGGTGACCACTGATAAGACCTGAGGGAACAGCTTGAAGCTATGATGGGGAGATTCAGACTGGACATCAGGAAAAGGTTCTTCTAGAGACAAGAACACCAGGCAGATCTGTCTAGAAGAATGTACAGAAGGTGCTATTTCTTTCTGGTCATTTTTATTCACTGACAAATTTTGAAACTAAACTTACATAAATCTCTAATTAGAGTTGACACCAATATTTAATTAGCTGCTGAAATATTTAGTCTTTGAAGATATGGAGCTGGCACCAGCAAGCCATTTAAATCAGGCACAGCACAAGAGGGATGTGGAGCTCTTGTAATGGGTCCAGAGCAGTGCCACTAAGATGATGAGAGGGCACCTCTCCTATGCATAAAGGTTGAGGAAACTGGGCTTTAGCTGGAGAAGAGAAGACTCCGTGGAGACATCATTGTGGCCTTACAGTACTTGAAGGGAGTATATAAACAGGAGGGGAAATGCTCGTCTATGTGTGTTGACAGTGATAGGACAAGAGGAAATGATTTTAAACTAAGACAGAGGAGATTTAGGTTAGATATTAGGAGAAAGTTTTTCACTCAAAGGATGGTGAGGCACTGGCTGTCCAGAGAGGTTGTGGATGCCCCATCTCTGGAGGTATTGAAGGCCAGGCTGGATGCAGCTCTGGGCAGCCTGCTCTAGTGGTTGGCAACCCTGCCCAGAGCAGGCGGGTTGACACATTAAAGTTATTTTCAACCCAGACCGTTCTATGATTCTATGATACTTACTTTTGGTAGACATTGTTCTAAATGTATTTTTCAGTTTGTGACTATTTTTCATCAATATTCATATATGCGTTTATAAAAGCAATGGTTCTTTAGAGAAACAGAAGTCATACTGACAGAAGCTTTTTTAAATAAATAAATAGTTTTAAATAAACACTTTAAATTTTGGAAAGTCAAAGGCAAAATTTATTCAGCATTTTCCTCATTATGATTCAGACAAAAAGGATGTTATCTGAGAGTGGACTTATACCCTAGAAATATATATCAGGCCTGCAGGTATCTGGCAAGAGAGGGCAGCTGGAAAAAAACTCTCTCATGGATGAATTGTACTAGTGGGCTGCAGGCTTCTTTGAGACTGAGAGCTATTACAGCACTGAGTGGGAACAAATGAAAAGTTTCCACAGGAATAAATTCAGCATTTTTGAGGCTGGAAAAGCATTTGCCTGAAATACATTGCTTTTCTTTTATGGTATTATAAATTAAAGACACCATGGTCAAGAAAAAGAGTTGAGACCAATTACTTGGAATTCTTGTAATAGGAACTTTGAAAACTGGTAAGAAAAGCATGGGAAGGGAATTTAACTGTGTAGGATGTAAATGTATTTTTTAAATGCTTTTTTAAGCATTGGATTTGGCACAAGAGTTGATATAGTCTCATTGATGCATGGAAAAGTCAATAGTGTTTTCCTATTATTGGGTACTGTTCCTGGACTACTGATGGAGTAAATTTCCTTAGTAGTGATTTGACAATAAGAAAAATTTGCTCTAAAACTTGTGTTCTGATAAAGCCTCTCATAGAATAATATATAATATTCAATATCACGTCACTACTTCCAAGATTAAAACATGCCACTCTTTTAATGGATACATGTTTTGAATGTATTCAAGTAATGTACTGTTAGGCTCTATTGTTTGTCATAAGAATACAGTAAAAAAGGAGCATGAGCTCTCACAGCAAAAATAAAATCAATTTTACTTATTATCTTGAGTGTCAAAATGAAGGAGAAGGAAAAAAAAAAAAAAAAAAGCAGTGGTAAGCAGTGGAAATTACAGGTTTAAAACCTTTTCCATGTTTAAACTATTTTGAGTAAAATTTTGATATAAATGGTTTATATGTTCAGACCATAGATTTTTCATCCTGAAAGTCAGGATAATTATGTTTAAGAAAAAAATAAAATAAATGTCTAGTTCTTGTTTCTTGAGACTTGTTTTGTTTCAAATTTTCAAAAGGTACTGCTACTCTGGGCTGGTTCCCAGTGACCCATCAAAACCCTTTGGAAATCTGCATTTTTTTTGATGGAGTTAACTAATGTAAGATCATTGGCTGGTAAGAAAATTACTTAAATACAACACATTGTGGTTGACTACTGCACCCTTTTGCATTTGTTTGTTTTGATTTTTCTTTATGTTAATGAGACTGATAGAGCTATCTGTTGAAGCGAAAAAGATATAGATTATTATTCTCTAGTATAAGCATGTACAAGATACCCTTGAAAATGCTAAGAGCCACATGGGTTTCTGCCATGCGTAGAAAATACACCATTTGTATTTTGGGGGATTATAAATTCATAGTAGCCTCTATGAGGCTACTATGTTCAAATCTTTAGGTTTTGAATAAATGTTGTCTATTTTTGGGAAAAGCACTATTTTTCCTTTGTGATTATTGAAGTTCTCCAGCCTCTCTGTTTTGGGCAATTACATGAACCTATAAACTGCCATAGTGATTCTGACTGTAGAAGTATGTATTTCAGTATAGCATCAGCCATAGTGCTCTTAATCAATTTATTTATTTATTTTTCAGAGGATGTACCAAAAATAGTAAAGGAAGACTGTAGTTCATGGTGTAATCTATCTAAAGGGATGTTTCCCTCTAAATCTTAGTAACTGAATATTAGCTTGTATCTGCTTCAGAACAGCTGTTTTTTGTGTTTTTTTTTTTTTTTGTTTGTTTTGTTTTGTTTGTTTGTTTTTATGCTTACTTTGCAATAACTGAATAGTCCTGCTATCTATTACATAAATACCTACTCCTCCTGTAAATCTTAGTTCATATTCATAACGTTCATATTTGCTGACATAGCTTTCCATTCCCATTTAACTCCCACCATTTTGCCATGCAAAATCCTTTATACCCCAGGGTTTAGGTTTTCCTTCTATAGCAACTATGTATGTCTATTATGTGTTTTGTCTATATCTTAAATACCAAGAGCAATTTGTGTCAGACATTGAAAGCCTTTGATGATTTTTACAGGAAAAAGAGGTACTTATCACTAAGCTATTATGAAAATTACTTTAAAGGATGTTCCCTGCAAGATCCAGTGCCTTTGGTTCTCACAGAAAGTCACTAAAATATATAAAGTAAACAAAAAAATATGTATTTCTGAAAAGTACTGTGCCTCAGAATTACTGAGGTAATGATAGAATGAGGGAAAAATTTCTTTGTATTGAATCAAAATATTTTAAGTATATTTATGAAGAAAGAATATACTGAACTGCATTATGAAATTCCAATTAATGCTATGCAGTAATGAAGTAGCGGGTAAAACCTGCTCCAGTAGCAACTGTAATTATTACATAAATCAAAGAAAGAAATACTCTAGATAGAATGCTTATCAGGCACTTGACACAATCAGGCTACTTTAACTGCATTTTTCTTATCAACTTTGCAATCCATGGGTGGTAATGGTTTCTAAGCAAGTGTGGATTCTTTTGAAATATGTGTACTTTGCATTTTTTTAATGTGTTGTGTAAATACTTTATTTACATGATAGTTAATAACTAATAACAGATAAAAAGGGTGATTAAATGAAGGTGTTAGTTTTGTGTAATCAGCAGAGCTGCTTATGCCTCCTTTTCAGATACCAATAATGTTTATTTTGTGACAAACATATAAGGCATAATGGAGGTGCAGGGATTAGTTGGAGGATTCTGATCACAGGAGCTGCCTCACAAGCAGTTTCTTATCGAAAGGCAGCCAGAGGTAAAGAGCCAGAGCCTAGAAAGCAAGGCAGACGCCACTCTCTTGGGCTGTGCTGGGAGGGGAGCTGCAATAGTCAGATACTGTTGTCAGAATTCTGCAAGAGGGAAAGACACCTTCCTGAAACAAGCAAAACCATTGCAGCATCCAAAGATGCTGCTTACCTCTCAGGAACATCAAGGCTTTGTGTACATATTTGAGGACAGGTGTTGACAAACAAGGAGGATGAATGATTCCACAACTTGGTGAAAACACTGAGCATCGGCAGTAGGAAACAAGTCAGTATCAGTCAGCCAACTATTATCTGAAGACTTGCAGGGTTTGTTGTTGTTGTTGCTTTTTTTTTTTTTTTTTTTTTTTTTTTCTTTTTCCCTCTGTGAGAAGTTGACTAGTTTGTGCTCAGAATTGAAATTTTCAATTCAAGCTAGGGGTTAGACTTTTCCAGTTGCAGTGCCTTGCAGATAAAAGAACTCATTCAGCCAACCCCATCTCCAATAATTAGTACCTGACCTTCATAAATACCTGATTTTATCAATGCTTTTGTTACTATAAATGGATGAAGTCATAAGCTTCTCTGGGTGTAGGCTATAAGTGAACTGGTAATATTTAGTGGACATGATGTAAAGCAGGGCTCTTTAGAGATAGTGAGCAGGAATCAATATTAAGGAAATAATTATAACATTTTGAATATTTTTTGCTCTGATAAATATATTGATTGTTTTGGGCTCTTCTGAGTGGAAGCACAGCCTTGTAATTCTACTAGCACAAGAGTGAAAATACAAAGATCTGCTTTTAAACTTACTCTTGTATAAAATGGTGACAATACCCGTTACCTCATATATTTGCTTGAAGCTTTCCCTATATACTCAGTCCCAGTGTCTTTAGATCCTTACAGTCTAATTTCAGTTAATGTTTATTATTTACATGCAGAAATAATTATATCCTGGAGACACATATTTTTCCCGTCCATAACAAATATATGTATTTATAGTTAATAGTGTTGGGATTAGAATATCTCTGCTTTTTGATCAACATTTCTACCTCTCACTTCTCCAGGTACATGGAATTTTTCCCTATTACATTCAATGCAACTAGTTTTTTACTCTTTGAAAAAAGTGTGAATTATTTCTATTCTGAGAAAACTCCCAAATGAGCTGTTTCTCTGGCCCCCAAGGCCAAGATCACCATTCTCACTGATCCATCAGATCAGTTTTCTCCTGGTATCAGGTATAATGATGTAGTCTCTTGTTACTACAATTCATTGTATTTTGTTTCCCTATGTTGAACTATCAAAAAGTGAAGTATATTTGCTATATCTGAAACAGTCACATTTGTTAGTGTTACCCACTGAATACATTTAACATGATTTTGGTACTGTACAACGCTCCCAACAATACATTAGGTTTTAAAAGCAAAATTTCTAGCAGCAGGATCCAGCAGCCTTGAAATACAGCTTCTCTGATGTGGTTGCAGCAGGACTGTATATCCCAGGGGAGAATCAGATACTGCAGAAAGGATGCCTTGAGCTGGAATGGTACAGTACTCACATAAGAAGATGGCTATCTTGCTTTATCTGTCTTCACATGAGAAACAGAGGGCTAGAACCTGTAAGTTTATTGAAAGTCCAGCTTTCCAAACACACCCTCTAGGTTGGGCTGTTTTTTTTTTTTGTTTGTTTGTTTGTTTGTTTGTTTTTTACATATAAATGAAATTAACTACACGTAAAACAATTCACATTTAATGTTCATGCCCATCTATTGTAACTCCTGGTGCATACCAGTAGCTTTGTATGAATCCTCAGATCAGCAAATGAGGTTTCTTTTTCTTGTGCCTTCTGGAACCTGGTCTTATACAGTATTCCTCTCCTTCTACTGACTAGAAGAGGAGACAAAGGTCCCAAATAAAAGGGTGGGTTGTCTTCCTGGCCTTTGATAGTCTGTATGACCATAGCTGATGGCGGATGTGTGAAGTAGCTCCCAGACTGAAGTAGTCTGTCTTTCCCCACTAATTGTCGAAAAGCCATGATAGACTAGCCTCCTAATTTAAGCAGCCATCTTAGATGTCTAAAGCTAGATTGAGCAAATGCTCATAATAATGGAACTTAATTAGCTTAATTACATGATGAAAATAATAATTGACATCAAAAGTAGTTGGGTAAAACCTGCTCTTAGAAAGTCTGATCAATGCATAAAATTGCTTTCTTGCATATGTGCACACACACACATCTCTTTATTTATTTTTTTTTTGTGATGTTAGAAACTTTATTATATTTAAGAAGCAGATGAAAGAATTTGATTTTGAAGAGGTTTATTTTATTCCCACATCTGTTTTACCTTTTTCACTAGATACTTTCTTTCTTTGTTGTTGTTGTTTTTTCCCATTTTAAAAGCACTCTCTGATTACATTAGAATTTTATGAAAGGATTTAGAGAAAACATAAGTGTTGATGAAATAGGGAAACTTGTAAAAATCAGATTTTGAAAGAAAAGAGATTTTTTAGTCAGAATGATTTAAAAATGTATAGAAAATAAAATCATCCTGGTATACAAATGCATTGTTATAAGAAAAACAGGTTATTTTATTCAAAGTAATTATATAATAAGGTAGATAAATATACATTCAAATCACTGTTATAGACCACTTGTCAGACAGACATACTTTCTCAATTCATTTGTTGACGTAGCCTACATAGCCCTTCTCCCCCACCCCGACCTGACACAAGCCTAATTAAAATCCAAGGTGTAATACAGTAGTTGGTATAATACATTCACCTGCTAGTTTCTATCAAAATGTATACCGGGTAAATGGTTTGAGACAAAAAGACATGAACACATTTCAGCTAGCAGGAAATTTTGGAACTTTACAGTTCAGAAATGTCTGCATACTAGCAATTTGTGGTGATGCTTGCATAGCTGGCAATGTTTGTATAGCTTACAGGTGTGAACCCCTGTTTAAATGTATATTCTCTGAACTGTGTATTTTGAAAATCTGTCAGAAAATTGGCCCTCTTAACACATCATTTTAAAATCTGTACTCAGCCTTCAATATTGCTTAAATCTCAGTGGGTCTTAAACTTCTGCTTAAATGCTGTTCTTAAGAGAAATTTTCCTGAGGAAGTCATTTTCTAAAATATGGCTTATAAAGGCTCTGCAAATCAGCAAAGCATCTTTGTCTTCCTATTTCAAGAATCTCAGATCAATTATAAAAAAATACCAATTTTGAAAAGTTCTTCAGATTGAGCTATTTTTCTGTCATGCATGTGGTTGTCAGTCTCATTTCCAGCTGGCAGTTTGAAAACCAACCTGCCGAACCAGCTATCTTTGTCATAAATTTAACTTGACAGCTTCTCAGCAGGGCTTTCAATTAGGATCCTAAAAAAAATAATAAAAAAATTAGAAAGATTGAAAGTGTCAGTCCAAATGCGACGAGCAAATGCTATTTTATGGGAGACCCGTATATACTTGTTTTTGTTAGACTCCATGATGATCAGGAACCTGCAATGCCAATTGTTGAATAAAAAACTCTGTGTAAAACAAAACAAAACAAAAATGTAAACATAAACAAAAATAAACTAGTTACAGTGATATAAAAATGCCTCCACATTCCCACTGGTAATGCGGATGTGGTTTTGCCATCGCAGAAGATTCTTGCACTGGGTGTCATGAAGCACAAGCAGCCTGTTGGCATTTCCTGCAGCTGAGGGATGAGGATGCAAGGTAGAGGAGTGGATCTGCATAATTACTCAAATAATCAGGTTTCTTTCACTTAAAATTTTGTACACGTGATGGAGAAAATTTTAAGGAAAACTAGTTTCAATTGAAACTGAAAGCTTTTATTACAAAGTGAGGGAAGCCCATGTGCCTAGAAAGAGGTGAAAACCTCAGCTGTGACTAAAGCTTTCTGTGCCTCAAGTGTAAGCTGTTCAACAGTGCTGGCAGGACAATTTGGTCAGCTTGTCATAGCTGCAGCCCCTGGCAGCTCTCCTCCTGCAGCTGTCTCCCAGGAAATCCTCCCTGGTTTTAAGTCATAGGCGATCATGTCTGGCCCTATATCAGGATTGCCGCCACTGCCTGTATCTGTCTTCGTAAATTTTATCACCCACACTCCGGAACTGAGGGGGTTTTCTTGTGAAGTGGAGAGAAAAGTTATAATTAAAATTCCAACTTGCGAAATGGTAAAAATAACCTTGAAGAAGTCACTAAATCTGAATTGATTCATCATTTTCTGCCTGAATCTTCAGAAAGCCTTAAATGACACACTTGGCAGGTGTGAATGGGAATGCATGAGCCCTTGTGTCTGGATGAATGGAGGCCAGTTTCTGAAATCTCGTTGACTTTAGATTCATCACTGCATGGATCTGGAGAACTGATGAAAACCTGATGAAAAACTGATGATAGGGGCAAATGGTGAATGTACAAAGGAAGCCAAACAGCACCCCACAGTGCACAAACCACACACTCCTGGGTTATGTACCATGCTGACATTCCTCATTCACTTGCTTTCTTTCACCTGTAATACAGTTGTGACTGTGGCAGCTTAACCAGCTATGTGCTAAATTGGTTTAAGACAGGGGAGTTTTAGGTTGGATGTTAGGAAGAACTTCTTTACCGAAAGGGTTGTTAGACATTGGAACAGGCTGCCCAGGGAAGTGGTGGAGTCACCATCCCTGGAAGTCTTCAAAAGACGTTTAGATGTAGAGCTTAGGGGTATGGTTTAGTGGGGACTTAATGTTAGGTCAAAGGTTGGACTCGATGATCTTGAGGTCTCTTCCAACCTAGAAATTCTGTGATTCTGTGATTCTGTGAAGACACTCTTTTCTTTCTATTGCTATTAACTATAGGCGAGCAGCAACTGAGAAGCGATGCAATTACAGAAATGGCTGAAGTTCAAAAGTTTGTTGGAATTTCTCTACATTGTAGTTATGCCAGAATCCCAGTGAGAGTTATGTCATGAGTATTTTGCCAAAAAAGGATTTTTAGCAAAAAGTTTTTACACACCATTCAGGATGGAATAATTTGAGGGGGGCTGAAACTGATGGTAACTTACAACCAGCAGATCCTTATTTTTTATTTTTTATTTTTTTTTTGTGGTAGAAAGAGTTATTATGGAAATGTACTTATAAGCTCTCCGCTGCTCTACACTTGTAAGGTCTACTTTACCCAATCATCCCAGCCATGCGTTTCCACCCTCATTAACCTAGGCTTCGAGCCAGTTAAGAATGCCTTAAAAAGCTCCCTTGAGTTGCTCTCTGGAACAGACAAAGACAATTACAAATGCTGTTCAACAACTTTGCCACCCTCATATATAGCAAGCGTGTGCCTGAAGAGAGGAAAAGGCTCTCCGTTAGCATTTCCCACTGTTATTCCCAAGTGAGTTTGGCACATTTCAGGGTGAAACAGCCCTTCCATTAGTAACATGTCAGCACTCAGAGGTGCTTCATGAAATCTGTAGCTCATTGCAATGGAAGCATATTTTTTACATTTAGAAAGTGCTCTTGTCTGCTTTAGTGTTAGCAAGTCAGTCTCTCTTTTCTTCACCAGTATGGACTTGCTTCTCATTAAAAATATATAAATAAAGGGCTGTGCCTGTCCACAGGTATCTCCCCTCCCCTCTGTTTGACAAGATGAAAGCTTACAGCTAGATGGTGTGATTTCCCTAATAATACTCTATTTGCTTTCTCACTGCTGGTATTCTGAGGACCTAAAAAGAGAAATGCTGCATGAAAAAACTGACTGAAGCACCATGAATTTTGCTAAAAAGTGCTTTGTTAAGCCATGCATAAATATATGCAAAAATACCTATTGTACATCTATCTGAAGGAAGGGTGCGAGATAGCACACTAACACTACTATCAGATTGCCATTTTGGATTCAGCTAACTTGTGTTAAAGTTTTCCTGCTGTTCCACACCTCATCTTCAGCTGTTCATCACCCTTTCCCTGAAATTACCAGCCTCTCAGATCTGTCAGTGTAACTGCATGTGTAGCTTCCCCATAAGCCAGTTTTGCTAAAATGAGCTGTGTTAGATAACCCATACTATTAGAAGTGTTTTAGCTGTTGGATTCATTTAGACAGAACTGGGTTAGAAGCAATTACACATGCCATTATTTGACAGTTTGGAGAAGACTGTAACTTCCAGTAGGGATGAAAGGGGCAGTTGGGTCAGCAGAAAGAAGAGCAATAGCCTTTTAATATGACATAGTTGCTGCCCAAGTAGCCTTACTTAACATCAAGGAGACCCCATGTGGGCAGTAGCATTTGTTAATACTGAGAAACTAATATAATTATGATACCTGGAAAATGGACAAACAGGGTTACTCTTCTACCTGCAACTTCTTAAAAGTTGCAGGATCAGACTTGCAGTTAAGCTCATGACTTTCTATTATGTTACGAAAACAATTTTTTTGTCAATCTGAGTCTTGATTCTGGAACAGTCAATGGCTGAAACCATAGCAGGTTACCTTCTTGTTCATTAGAGAAAATAGTTGTCATGAGGGTTTTACTAAATACTAAAAGTATGGGAGGCAACTAAAATGAGGTGAATTGCAGCTAGTCACAGCATGTTATACATGTAAAACTTTGACTGAGAGTGTGTGTGACAGTGAGATTGGAAGAGGTGTCATAAGAGATGCATTTTCCCCCATTCCTAACAACCTTTTATTATGTGAATTAAAAAGTGTCCGTATTTCCACATATGACATTATTTTAAAATTTGACCATAGGAAGGGGTTTTGGTGTCATCTGGTAGAAGAACAAAAAAATCACAGAAGAGTGTGAAGACTGCAAATATTTATTGATGAACTGAGAGGTAATCTTTATAAATAATAATAATAATAAAGTTTTAAACTTCAGTATTTAGGGCATTGGAGCATTACAGTAGACTGAGGATACTATTATAGATGCAATTAGTCTAACAAAAGTCTGAATGTATTTTAAAAATAAACCTGATTTTTAATGCAAGGTTGAAATTGCACTTTTAACTTGATGAAGCTTTAATGAACAGTTACATGAAGGTGAACATTTTTCTAATTATTATTATTATTATTTTTAATTTTGTCAGTCAGATCCTTTTCATCAAGCTATGACAGAGATGTCCAAGCTGCTGCACAGATGAGGGCAATCTCCCCCATCGTGGCTGAGACAGGAGCTACAGAAGGTGAGATGGCATTGAACATGGGAAATAAACGAAGTGTTCTTGTCACATGGGAAACTCATACAGCCTAAAAGTAAATATAAAACTGAAAACTAAATCATTAGGTGCAGACACTTGGAAGCATATTACCATTTCCTTGTTTACCTAGACTCTTATATAATTAGTTTAGTTGCTGTAAACTTCTCTCAAGGGAATAAATTACTGAAGGGAAAAAACAACAACAACAAACTTAAACACTACATTTAGTGAGGTGAAAAGAGCTGACCTTAAAAGAATTGCACTGAAACCTTGTCTTAGATTTACTGAGTGGAACATCTGGCTGTGTGATCCAGTGACGAGCAGCATTTTGGGGTGTATGTTGAAATGTATATGCTTTAGTGGGTTCAGGAACTATTTCGTGGTCTGACAGCAGTAGAAGAAGTAAAACAAAAACAACAAAAAAAAACTGTTTTTGGGAGGGCTGAGTTTGTTTGTATTTCTGTGTATTACATTTTGTAGATGTGTCTGAGTTTGGTGAACAGATGTGTTTTTATAAACCTAAATAAACAACCAAGAGAGCACATAAACACCTGGGATAGTTAGCAGACTGGTGGTCATCTGTTTGAGCCTTCAATTGCATTTTCCTCTATAATTAGTTGTGTAATTGCTTTTCCAGAGTTGCAGCTAATCTATTTACACATGTAATTAATTATACTTAAAAAAATAATAATAAACAACCATTTTCAGTTGTTTGTTCTTTTTTCTTCATTTGCAGAATGTCAGACTATCACACTACTCAACTGTTTTATTTATGGACTACATTATAACTCCATTCTGGTTATGTCTGTAGAAGGACATATGATACCTAATTGTTTCTCAGGCTAAATAAGGAATTACAGGAAATCAATTGTAACTAAGTTAAATGCAGTAGTAGGCAGGGCAGGAATACCTTGAGAGCATGGCTAAGGGGAGCAATGGGCTAGCCATGATTTTTATTATTTATTATATATTTTTTTTTTATCAAGAAATGGTCTCATTGACTATTAACAGTGCCTTTCTGCAAGCTGAATTTGAAGAAGGAGCTTAGCCTTACTAACTATGTGAGATGCTTGGCAGACTTCTGGTGGTAGGCAAAATTTTGACATTTGCTTCTGAGAGAATTCTGCTGTTATGTGTTTAAAGAGCTGCTCTACCAATGTGCTTTTCTCTGCCATGTGTGGGGTAGATGAGAGTGGCTGCGGGACTGTGGCTGTGTGATGGGGTCATCACTCCTTGCCTGGTCCCCAGGTGCACACACTTGTGTTTCTGAAGTCATGACCACTTGGGCCTCTGGCCAAGCTGCTCTTGGAACTCTTCTGGAGTCTTCAGCTCTCAGCTGTATTTAAAGCTCTGCTTGTGCTCAACTCCAGAATCCCTGTGTCTGTGCCCTTTCCTGCTTCCTACCTATTGCAAAATCTGCACTCATTATACACTTCCTACATTTGCTCCTATTTCCTCTTTTGTCAGTGACCTGTGAAGCCACCACAAATCCCACCTTCCTTTCCTTTTTTTTTTAGGATATGCTGTCCTGTGGACAGCACTTCCAGCTGTACCAGGACAAAGGAGAGAAGCTGGGTAAGATGCTATGCTGTTGCTCAAGCTGCACAGTAAAATAAAAGGCAAATAAAAGAGAAAAACATCACTAATAATTCTTGCTACTCTGTCCAATATTAATGTAACATGAAAAGAACTGTTTTCTTTAGAAGATCACTTAAAAAGTTGAATGTTCTTTCAAAAATTAACTGAACTTTGGGAAAAAGTCACATTTTACAGATTTTTTTTTTCGTTTTTAAAGTGATAAGTCACATTCAATCTGTGCTATAGTCACTGGAGAGTTTGACTGAAAAAAAGAAGACTGAAAGAGGGACTGTCATAATAATTAAAAAATATTCATGGTTGCTGAATGGATTCTAGAATGAATGGCACAACACTGTAAAGTCAACTGCACCCTCCCGAAATCATCTGGCAGTAAGTAGTATTAAGAATGTTGTGTTTGATGTAAAAGATTAAAAATTCACTGTATAGGGAATAGAACTACTAAGGTTGCTGGCTGAAGATCTTAAGACATAAAAGGTATTAGATTACCTACTATTCTTTGCTTTAATCTAACACATAAATGTTTTATTGTGGTCAAACTCAACTCTTGGATTCAAAGTCAGTATCAAACAAATCAGACGTATCAAACAAAAGCACTTCATCAAAAGAAACAAACAAAAAAACACAATTCTTTGAATAGATAGTGGGAGTTTCATAGGGCACTTCTGCATGGATCTGTGTGATGCTGTGTCCAGAAAGCAACACAACCCGTTCAGATCCTTAGGGATCTGTGACAGAGCCAGTGCTCCTTCTGCAGGAGGGTTTAAAAAAAAAAGTTCAGAAATAACACTGAAAGGACTAACTCAATGAACTAAAATAAAAGTGAACTAAAATAAAATAAAAATGAGAACTGAAACACCACCCAGTTATTCTCCTGGACCTCTCAAAATAAAGAGTACTTTAAACATTGTAATGCTAGTTCATTGCTCATTAATTCTGTAACTTGAATGACACACTAAGGGTGAACAGGGATATTTTGCAGTGCTTAGCAGACATATCAGAGGATCAACACTCACAGACTGAGTTTGTTAATTATAGTATAGTTATTTTTACAGTTAATTTTCTGTAGTTTTAAAATGTGATACCTATATACAATTAAAGAATATAAAAGAATATAAAATCAAGATTTTATTTTCTTTTTAAAACTGTTTAGTGATAGTTAAAAGTTAACTCTGAAGGCTGTTATTATCTATAGATATATCCCATTAACACCTGAAGACTGCTAAACCATTAGTTTCCCTAATATGTTGCAATAGTTGGATGAAAACTGCCACAAGGCTAGAAGCAAAAAGGAAAACCTTTAGGAACTTTAAGAACTTGGGAAGGATTGTGGTACATACTTTACTCACAGTGACAGTGGAAAATAATATTTCATTAGAGAAAATATAACTAGATTTTAGCACACAAAAAAAAACTAAAGCAAACCAAACCAAACCAAAACCAACCAACCAACCAAAAAAAACCCCCAAACCAAAAACAAAACAAAAAAAAACAAAAACAACAACAACAAAAAAAAACTTGTGGTGATTTCGAGAAAAATTGCTACATTAGAAAAGCCACATCAATTAGAAAAAAAGGAATAAATGGAGGAAACAGAATAAGGTGACTAAAAAAGAGAGACTGACTTTTCAAACTCTGAAACAGCCCCCAGCTAAGCAGTGAAATGATAATAAATATGCTAATACTCATTTCAGTACTATGGAAAAGACAGAGCTGTATTCATTTGGCCAAACAAATCCAGATGTCTAGTGCCAAGGGAGATGCCCTGCAGTAGTAGATCAGTGAGCTGCCACTGGGGGGCAGGATGGGCATTTGATCTTGGGTACCAACCCCAGGGGCTCTGTCCCTGGCAGGGCTGGGGCTTGTGATTTGGGAAGGGAGCCCAGCTCCAGGCAGAGCTGGCAACTTCCTCCTGTCACTGGTGGAGGCAGAAGCCTGCCAGCACAAGAGATGATCCAAGGTCATTTTGTTTGTTTTGTTTGTTTGTTATCTGTATACCTGTAACCAGCACTTGGTCATGTTAAAGCAAGTACACTGCAGTAAGCAGCTGTGATTCACATAGATAAAATGCTGAATGATTTTCTGCAGAAATTTCTGCTCTTGATTACTTCAAGCTGATGTGAAATCAAATGAAAGAAGTTGATTCTGTCCTGAACATTTTACTTGCAGCCATTTGGTGATGATACTCATTAATCAAGGTAAAACTCATTGTATTGCTTCATTTCTGTCATTATAGGGAAATGCTACTTTGCTTCAGATCCAGGTGGCATAATTTTATCTTCTGTATGACAGATTCTCTTCTGCATGTAACTGCTTCCTTATGCCATTCACCATTAAACTATGTGTATTTTTTTTTTCTTCTTTCTCTTTTCTCTTTTTTAACTAGCTATTTAATATGGTCTTCCAGTTTATTGTAAATGACCTATACAATATATATAAATTACCTTCTTCAGTTTGTAAGCTTATTTTATATACCAACTTAGTATTGTGAAACATCACACTGTTAAAATAGGGCTGGCAGTTTTCAGGGTATTAATCTGTTACCACAATAGAATAAATCTGAAAATATTTGATAGGATAAAACTTTGTTCTTTCATCCCATTTCCAACTATAAGATTCCAAAATGCTCTCAGCTATAGCTGTTTTCAGCATGGACTCCCAGGCATCTTCATTCCAATCTCTGAGGTGGGGGATCCACAGGAGTGCAGAGAAGAATTGTCTGAAGCCATTGAAAAAAGTCTGACAAAACTCAGTGTAGAATGTTCTGAGCTTAATGATAAAAGGGTTTTCCTCACTAAAGGCAACTGTCAGGGGACTGACAAGGGGGGCAGAGGGATAGGAAAAGTTCACGGATGTGGGATGTAGGCATGTGAGTGTTTAATTGATAGAAAGTCTAAATTCTGTAACCAGACTCCTATGAAGACATATTTAGTGTATTTAAACCTTGTAATAGTTCCAAAAATGTTTAAACTACTAAATTAAAAAAGAAAACAAAGCTTTAGAAAACTTTTTTTTTTCTTGTTTGTTTTTTGTTCTCCCTATACTGTTTCAGCTTCCAGTGGTTTAAGTGGAGAATATGGGACAAGTTGAGGGGGATGAGAGAATTCAGCCATGATCTTGTTTTAAGTGTTACTTTGAAGATGTATCCACCACTTTGTGTCTGCCTAATGCAATTCACAGTGGGAAGATAGGCATTTTGCCTGCACCATAATGACTTCTGAAAAGGCAGATACCTTGGGCTGTCTTGCATTACTTTTATTTTATAATTAATCATTAGCTGATGCCCTTTATAAAATAAAAATCAGGCACAGCAGCTGAGTTATTCGCCTTTGAAAAGCTGTTACTATGCACACAACATGCCTTTCTTCTTGTCACTAATAATACGACAAAGATGTAAGGAGGGAAAATGCTACACTGACATTGTGTCATGTCCAGTACAAATGAAAGTGCCATAAACACTGGAAAAACATATGAATAGGAAGAGCTTCATTGGCAAATAATTCCAATGGGCCATCATGACTGATGATATTGAATCCATTGTTCATATGCAGGGATAGAAGCTTAGCAAAAGTTTCAATACAACTGTCAAGCCATGTTTTGAATTTGGTTCTCTTTACAAGTCATCTATTTAGCTCCACATTTTTCTTATTTTTTTCTTCTTCAAAGAGCAATGGAAAAAGAGAAAGAACTCATTAGTGGATAAATATCTGTAGCAAGACCTGAGCCACTAAAAGCATCTGCCATTTTGACCCAGTAAATATATGTGAAACCATACAGTGCATGAGAGTTGATGCAAGTTCTGCCTTGATAAGCTATGCTGACCCTAAGAGAAATATTAGCATTTAAAATGCATGGGAGAGACACTAATCTGAAATCCACACCATATAACAATGTATGAGCTCCCACTGCAGTCAGATTACATTCCATTGCATTTCAATGCAGTCCATTACATTCAGTAAGCTGTCCCCAAAGATGGCCAGGAGTTGGGTGAAGAAGAGAAGCTGACAATTTGGGTAGTCATCCTATAGAGAACGACTGTGCAGCTGAATCCTTTGGGATTTGGGAAGGAAGCTTTCGAGGTAGACAGAGCAGAAAAAAGTGATGCAGATGGGTCACAGGATTTGGGAGCCTGCATAAAGGAGAAGGTCTCTACTCCTTCAGAAGGTGAAGGCCAGCAAGATGCTGAGTGCAAGGTGCAAAACTTTAGGAGTTATTCCCTCCCTAGGGTCCTTTTCTGCTGTTTTCAAAAATGTGTGGTATGGACACCTACCCCACTTCTAGCTCCCTTCTTCTGAATGGGTGACTGCCACCCTCACTGCCAGGCAGGGGTGAGCTCCCTCCACCATTCTCCCTCTCCCCCAGGAGGCCCCTCTGCCTTCTTGTTCTTTGTCTGCTGCTCAGGGGATGTGGCCAAGCTGCTATCGTTCCTGGGGGTGCAAGAAGAGACTGGGAAACCACAAAGTGGCATTTTGCATCCCTGCTTTGCCATGTGCTGGCAAGGTACTGATCTCCTCCTTGCTTGTCTGGTCCTTGGTGTATTATGACTTATTCTCAAGTGTTTCTTTTAGATGAGTGACACACAAATGAGTGCTTGTGATGGACAGAGCAGCAGGGGAAACTCAAAGAATTTATTATTAATTATCTGTCTGCACGCACACACACACAAAATCCTGAAAGTGTGTCTGTTAAACTTTAAAATAGTCTAGTCTATTTCTCTGACAACATTCTGTATTGTTAAATAAGATCGAAGTGTGATTGATGATCTGCAGATCCAGATCTAGGCTTCTAAACTATCCAACTGCATCTACAATCCTATCATGAGAACACCCTGTCATCAAATGCCACATCTTTTCAAGGCAGCTCACATATCTCTAAAGTGCTCCTTAGTAATTAAACAACTTTATCACAGTTATAACAAATGTCACTCATAATGTTAATGAAAGCATTAGACTAGTGTTTCAACTAAGCTTATCAGGGGATGTTAGTATATTTTGGATTGTTTTATTTTATTTTATTAATTAGAAGTCTAATATTTCAATATAGAATACGGGGGTTTTTAAGAGTTATTTAGTATTTGAATATTTTTTCCCAGCAGTGGAAGATTTCATTTTTTTTTTCAGATTTTTTTTTTTAAACATATTGAGTTGAAAAGTCAATTAGCAAATTAATATGTAAAAAAGATGGATGGAGAGAAGTAGAACATCCATATATATCATTGGTGGTAAGCCTAACAGCCATCAACTTTGCCTATATTCACCTATCTTGTGCTCTGTATTATTTATTCATCTGAAACACATTTGAAAATCAATCAGAAGAAGATAAAATAATGTAAATTAGTCCTGTTTAGTGTAACTAGAAATCAGAACTGAGTAAAATACTTGTAGGACCAGAGTTCCCCAGCATTGGTGGCTGCTTCCATACATGAAGTGTTTCCCTTAAAAACATTAATCAAATTGTTCAAGAGTAGTTAGAATCTACTCCCAGAGCATCTTTAGTTTATTATTCTGACTGTGCACATAATAAATATTTTATATTTTAGACTCTGTCTGCAAATGATTGAAAGAAGGAAAAGAAAAAAAGAAGAAGGAAGGACTAGGAAAGAAAAAAAAAAAAAAAAAAAAAAAAAAGCAAAGAAGCAATCTAAAGAGAGAAATAGGAAACACCAAGGTGCATTTATTGCAGGATTTACCTTATAATGAAACTTTATACCCATGTCAAGAGAAGGGGAAAAACACAATGTGTCCTGGCACAAGTACAACTGAGGCTAAATCGCGATGATGCTGTCCAGCATGTCCTTTAATGGTTTAGTAGGTCACAAAGTAAAATTTGTGAAGTTACAAACTTTATCCTTGGTTTTGAACTGCATTTGACTTCATGTAGCTTAGCTCAGGGCAATAGAATTGTTTGTGTTATATGTCGAGAAAATGGTTGATATTAATAAAGAAGGGGGAGATTTGGGAATGTGGCCATGGGGGTTAGAAAGCCCCGTGGTTGAGATAACATTAGACTCTTAACGACGAGGCCATCAGGAATATAAAAGAGTTTAGAGGAAACAAAGAAGGGTGATTCAGGAGACTTCATGCAGTCTCTGGTTTCTTGTGGTTTCTTGTTCTCCAGATGGTTTTCTTGTTCTCCAGCCCTTAAGGCCTGGATGTTTCTGGGTGTTTGCTGTTGTTGTTACATTCAAAGTTGTTTGACCAACGAAAAAGTTGTTTTGAAAAGAACTGCTGTGGAGAGAAGGGTATAAGAGGGGAGCCTGCCCTCAAGATAAAAAAAGGCAACACGATGAAGTTACATCAATAAAGAAGCAGAAAAAAGAAGTGAAGAGGAACAGGCTGGCAGAATGGAGACCAGGACGGGAACAGGCATTTCGATTGCCTCATGAGGGTAGGTTCGGCCAAACTCAGCAAACCGCTCAAAGAAGCTCGTACTGAAAGTCGCTGGAAATAGGCGCACTGAAGCTGGAGAGAAGCTTGAGCTGAGAGAAGCGGAGCCGTGCACACAACTGCCTCTCGCTGGTAAGCAGTTGCACATTATGGGGAATCATACGTCCTTAGGAACAAAGACTGTCCTGGTAACCTTACGGCTTATTCTCCTTCTCAACAATCAGACAGTTTATGAGCCTGAAATATGGGACCAAACTGAGATCAAGGTGTGGGACTCTGCTACTAAAACCAACAAGGTTGCAATGGGATTGCTCGGCACCTGGTGAGCAGTCTCTGAGGCCTTAAAGAGACATTTGGAGCCACAATCACAAACGTGTGGCTTGCCAGATAGTGAGGGAGCTGCGGGCTCCTTTACTGATCCAACTGCTGCGCCATTGGCCCCTCTGCTGCTACAACCATCGAAGGCCTTTGCTGTTCCGCCCCCTGGCGACCTGGACGTGCCTTTTGACTCAGGCCCTATTGGCCTTGAAAAGGAGACGGATATGTTTTTCTTCAATCTGGGAAGAACGGGATACATAAGGCCTGAAGACCGAGTTGCTTGACAACTTAAAGTGAGACATATTGTTCAAAAGGAATGGAAAATGGAGACTTGTTACTAATCAAGAAAAGGAATGAAAAATGGAGGCTGTTAAGTCATGGAACTTAAAGGATTGTTTGTTACCTTTTATAATCATGAATATGTATAGGCATACTCGATTTTAGTAAGTCATGGAACTTAAAGGATTGTTTGTTACCTTTCCTGATTGTACGTAAGTATAGGCATATAGGGTTTAGTATGTAAAGCAGTGTTCTGTATATTTGGAATGTTTGGTGTTCGTGTGTGCATGTTGGTGGAGTCTAGACTCCCCGCACACCCAGCGCTGTTTACTTGCCTTTTATACCTTTTAGAAATATTTGTTTTATAAATATTACAAAATTCAGATTGAGTTGAGACTTCATTTATAACATTTGTGATATCCATATTTTTCATCTGTTGAGTGTTTAGCTGGGATATTGTCATTACTATTAGATGTTGCATGAAGGATGATAGACTGACTTCTATCTGCATAGCTTATGCTATGAAACATTCTTACCACTATGAGTTGCATTCCTCTTGTTCAATTTTATCCCTGTTATATAGTAGTAGATGGCCATGGAAACATGGGTAGAGTTTGAGTTTTATTAGTCATAACAATGAAGAGTTCTGGCTTGAAAAATCATCATTAAGCAATTCAAACTGGATTTCTTTTCAAACTGTTAGTTAACACTTGTTTTTTTTGTTTTGTTTTTATATTTGCTAGTTTGCTGGTTTGTTTGCTGAGCAGTAAACTTTCAGGATCCATACAGCATACAGGTGGCATGGGTTTGTTTTGTTCTCAGCCTTTCTATCATCTCCTACCACATTAAGACACATTTGCTCTTCACAGAGCAGTGCTGTCTTAGAAATACATCTGCAAGCTGGAAGCTAATCAGCAACTCTAGAGACGATGGTCTAGAGACGATCTAACTCTAGATGGATGGTTTTATTATAGATCTGGTTAAGTCAATAACTGCACTGAGTACTCAAAGAACTTGAAACATAAGCCAGCTTTTCTATTTGAGTGCAAACACCAAGAAAGCCTTTGCTGAGATGACCACAAGATATAACTGCCTTTTTAAAATTCAAAAGTCAGTAGCTAGACTTCTCTACCAAGATGTGAAAACACCATTGTATCTTTTCTTAGCATATTGCACTAATACCTTCTGAGCTTGGGAACCCTGTCAGCAATAAGTAGATTAGGTAAAAAGGGTTGTCTCTCTCTGATTTCAATAAGTATACCCAAGGTTACATAAAATATGTGAGTATTTATTAGAACAGCAAGAATTTATGAATCCCTAAAGCCAGAGCATTAGGAAACAGACTGTGGTAAGGGAAAGTTATGGGTTTCAACTCCTACTTCCATTAATATTTATATTATACAACAGAAAAAATTGACACACTTCTAATCAACGTAGTTGTTAGAGATGATCATAGGACATGGCAACACAATGTTATAAATGAAGTCTCAACTCAATCTGAACTTAGTAATATTTATAAAAGGCAAGTAAACAACTCTGGGTGCGCGGGGAGTCTATGCTCTACCAACACGCACACACAAACATCGAACTTTCTAAATATACAAAACAATGTTTTACATAACATTTCTTTTTCATACTAAACCTGAATACGCCTATACATATGTACAATCAGAAAAGGTAACAAACAATAAACTGTCTGATTGTTAAGAAGGAGAATAAGCTGCAAGGTTACCAGGACAGTCTTAGTTTCCAAGGACGTATGATTCCCCATAATGCACAGCTGCTTACCAGCAAGGGGCAGTTGTGTGCGCGGCTCCGTTTCTCTCAGCTTGAACTCCTTCCCAGCTCCCGTGCGCCTATTTCCAGCGACTTTCAGTACAAGCTTCTTTGAGCAGTTTGCTGGGTTTGGCCAAACCTACCTTCATGAGGCAATCGAAATGCCTGTTCCTGTCCTGGTCCCTGTTCTGCTAGCCTGTTCATTCTTTTTTTCTACTTTATTGATGACATAACTTCATTATATCGTGTGGCCTCTTTTTCTTGAGGACAGGCTCCCCTCTTATACCCCTCGCCCCACAGCAGTCCTTTTCAAACAACTTTTCATTGGTCAAACAACTTTGAATATAACAACAGCAAACACCCAGCATCTTCCATGCCTTAATGGCTGGAGAACAAGCAACCCCAGACGGCATGGAGTCTCCTGAATCACCCTTCTTTGTTCCCTTTAAACTCTTCACATTCCTGATGGCCTCATCATTAAGAGTCTGATGTTATCATCAACCATGGGGCTTGTTGACCCCCATGGCCACACTCCCACTTCTCCCCCTTCTTTATTAACAGTAACTATCTTCTTGGCATGAATTATTACTCCATATATCACAGCAGATACACTGCTTTATTTTTTTTTTTTTATTTTATTTGTTAGTTATGCACAGTTATAGCATATTATTCCAATTGTCCTTGTAAGAAATTTCTTGTAAATTAAATATGGTTCTAAAACCTCAGCCTCACTTTGGATTTTGTAAATCTGAGAGGTCAACTCTGAGCATTCATTCAGAAATAGGGCTTTGGATTTGGCATGTTGCAACAAATTCTGGAAAGCAACAGTGCAGTGAGTTGGTAGAGAATGAGTGAAAGTGCTATGAAATTTTTATTTTTCTGAAGTATGCGTCTTGCCTTGAAAAGGGCCAAGAGCACCAGGTGGGACGAAACTACATTTCATGGTTTCTGGAGTCTCACATCATGCTTTGTAGCAACTTTGGTCTGACCATCCTGGGTTGTTTCTACCTTAATCTTTGGGAGAAGTTCTTTAATCAGATGCTTACTTTTATGAAATTTCACTAAATAAATATTTTTCAGTTCTTTTTCTGGATGAAAGTGTTTCTGATTTTCCATTGTAAAGAAGATTTGCCATTAAAGATGGTGAAACTCTGCAGATAGTTCTATGAAAGGATAGTATATTTTGTTATACGATAAATTTGTTTTGCTGTGTAGCCTACTCACCTCACTCTTTACCTCCTTTGCAAATTTTGACAGAAATTCAGATATTCCGGATGTGTCATGATTACTTCAGTCTCTGGATGCTTTGGGATTCTTGGTATCAGATATTGCATTCCTGTAACTCAATTTTTTAATGAAATGTGAGGAGATATTCTTTCAAAATAACTTCTATTTGTATTTTATATATATATAATAAATGTGTCTGGAGAGCTGTGCTTCTTATTCAACTGAAGAATTATATTACTCCTATGACTATCACTTGTTTTTTAAATGAAGTTTTACTAGCATGTTCTGAAAGTAAACACTTCATAGCATAAGAAGGCTTCTTTTGTCCTTTATGTTACTATGGAACTGACGTTGCTTTAAGTCATGTTCGTTATTAGCTATGTGATTTTCGTTTTGGTTGGAATCACCACAAACAGCTTGAACCTTTCAAATTACCTAAATTATTGGTTAATAATAACTAAATTTGGCAATACCCAATAGTAAGAATCTATGACTTTGAATATATATTTTATACAGATGTATTTAAAGAAATTTAACTTTATTTAATTCAAATTTTAGCTCCATAAACTAAGTATATCCAATAACTGTAACCACTTTGTATGCATTTTGTGGTACTGCATAAACCACTCTTTCTTCATTGTCATTGTAGATGCACCAGTATGAAAAAACAAGACACAGATTAAGTGTCGTTTGAAACAAAATACAGCTCAAGCCTATATCCACATTTTGAGTTTAGAGCTCTTTTCTTTCTAAAATGTTCAGTATGCAAAGCTTAATATGGCTTTAAAATGCTGTGGTCTCAGTAGTGGTGCTCAAGGGTCAAAAATGGATGAAGGTCTTTCAGAATGTGAAATGCTAAATTTCCAATCAATACATCCATCGAATCTAGACAGAGAGTATGTTCCATTCTGAACTAACAGTCATATTCAGATTTCATCTGTGCATTTTGTTTTTGCCGATGGAGCTTCTGTGTGTCTCTTACTGGCAGGCTAATGGCAGGTGTTCATGCAAAGTTACTGCAAGTGCTCAACTTCACACATATTTATAAGGTCCCAGACAGCATGGTTTGCTGTCTGTCTGAATTACATTTAAGTCGACTGAAGATGCATTTAGTTTATAACTATCACATTTTTAATAAATGTGCAGAGCTGAGGCAACAGAAAAAGTTGTGGCCAATCTAGGGTCTCAGTTTGGGGGGCTTTTCGCTTTCTCTGTCAAATGATTTGTAATGATTTATTATTATTATTATTATTAAAATATTTTTCTTGTTTGGATTGATGCAGACTGAAGGGAGTTTTAGAGATTTATTTTTCAGCATGTAAAAGAAATTGATTAAGTGGATCTAAGATTTGAGTGACTGCCAGCAGTAGAAGTGGAAATGGTGTCATCACAAACCAAGCAGCAATGTTGTAAAGAGAGAAAAATGTGTATTTGTCATGTCAATTGGTCCACTAGCTAATGTTAATGTGCCCCCTTTTGTGAAAAAGAATTAGTTTTCTTTGTGTTTTTAGGCATTATTTGAGTTTGAGTTGACAACAATACAAATCTCTGGAACATTATCTTGAAGAGTAGATATGTGTACTGGGAAGTGAGCAGGCTTCCCTAATGCTTCAGGACAGATGAAAGCAATGCTATTAAGCTCCTTACCATTCAGAGAGTGTCATTCATCCATCATCAGCAATTTTAAGGTGTAAGATAGATGTTTTCATTTCAGTAATTACATCAGCATAGTTATTCTTCTATACATTAGCCAAATTCATCATTTAGTTTACTTAGGAAAGTAGGTTACGGACTAGCCTTTGGAATAAATACTCACAAACAAAACCAATGGTTGCTACATTTGATTTTGTTTATTAACTCAACTGATTGTGTACTTCCTGGTGCAATTTTTATTCTGTTAATTTCAAAATTCTTTACATTCTGCGTGCCATGTACCCTGTGTGCAACACCTCACCCTGTTTGGACCGCATCTGTTGTCCATCTTTAATTCTAAACAGTGCCATCTTTCTTTTCTCCACCTGCAGTTACCAAGCTAACATATTGTTGGCATATGGAAGGGCACAAAGATCAGATTTGCTGATTGTATTGTAATGGTAAAGTGAATGCCCCATCCTTTTCACAACAGGTGCAGTTTTCCTCTCTCCTGTGTCCATCCCTCCCCTTGCCCATAAAAGAAGCAGGCATCCAGATGAGCAACTTAATTTCTGATACGATTTCAAAACAGACTTTCATTGTTCTCCTAAAACACAGCCCTGTCAGGTATGTTGAAGCAGGGAAATAAAGTGAGCTTAAATTGAAAAGCAGACCTCAGAACAAACCAGTCTCAAGAGCCAGGATACACTGAAGGGCAATGAGCCTCATCTATCTTTACCAGGACCAATTTAAAATCTGTGGCAGGAAGGCCACAATAAAATATCTGGTGTTTGGCTGGACCTGGCTTCAGTGGATTGCCCAGCCTGAGTGACCCACTGATGCTCAGTGCCCTCGGTGTGAAGACAGAAAGAGGTGCTGCTGAGCAGAGCTCTGGAGGATAAGGTCTTGTCCACTTCACCCATCAGTTGGATCCAGCTAGATCCAAGTCTAAAACTGCTTTGACACATTGAACTTAATTTTCGAAGTCTTTGACTCACATTTGCTTTTCTGCATCTTTAGATGTGGCTATTAAAAAACAACAACAACAACAACAACAAAAATCCTCAACTGCCTCACAAAGTGAGGCAACAGACAACATGTTAGATGATATGCATAGGGCAATTTGAAGATGAAAAGCACAGAGGAAATGCTAACCACTATTAATGTTAGTCCACATGGGAATGAAACAGTAATAGATAGAGGATAGATGTCCTAGGCATTTGATAGATACTTTGTGTAGAAAGTTTAATACCCCCTGAATGCTGCAGAAATCAGCTTTCAGTAGTTCAGAGAGCTCTAGCTCTTTGTTTCATTTTTATCCCCTCAGTAGTAAGTGACAACAAGCTGAAGTATTATTCTAATAATCTTATACTTCTTGTTTATTGTTGTTTATAAAAGAGCTTCTGGATAAATGTTCAATACTTTTTTTTTTCTTTTTTTTTTTTTTTTTTTTAATGCCCCTACAAATATATATAATGACTTTATGGCTGCACTAAAAAGATGGCATATTTAAAAGTTTTGAAAACTATCTGAAATGGCATAATATGATGGAAAATAGTATATACATGTATGCTGTATGCAACAAAAGCAAATCTCATTTTTCATTTGAAGAAGAATGGCAAAATAATAAATCATGACTGGTGACATTTTCCCATGCTACCACGTATTTGTAACACACTTATTTAAAGGCTGTGTTGGCCATATCCATTCATCTTTCCTCCTGGGTCAATTATGCTGTTTGCATTCAAATCAATCCCTTAATCAAGCCCGTTGATAATTGCAGCAGTGTAAGGGGGATATTTATCATAGAAATGTAATGAAGGCACTTTGTTCCAGTGCAGCAGAGTCTAATATTGTGCTGCCACAATGGGCCATTTATGTATATGCCTGTAGTTTATTTTCCTAATCTACAGTCTCAGACACGGGAGTGCTTGGATCTCACTGATGGGGTTAGATGAGCATGATTTTTGCCTTAAAAACACTGTCTTTAGGGTTTGCTATGATGTTTCTTGGTATTGCTAACTAGGGGAAAATTCTACCATTGTGTAGAAGTCTCTACCCTTCCAAAAAGAAGCAATCAGAATGAGACCTTGTATGTGCTCTTTACCACATAGCATGGAAGTGAGAAAAAAGTTTTTTGTCTTGTGTCATGAGTGCAATTCAGACCTGGGCAGGGAATTAGCTCATTAGGTCTGTGTGGGCTTTCTAAAATTTAAATTATGTCCTTGCTTGTGGAAGTTTGTTATGCTCAGGCAGGCAAAAGTATCATCTGATCAGTGTCCATAAAACATGCTGGAACTGCTGATACTTGTTATCTATTATCATAGAAATAATACCGATTGAAATTAAAAAACAATATTGTTGAACAAAGGCTATATTGCCACTGGCTCCAGGAACTGTCTCATTTTCAGAAACTTGCTTCTCATTCCAAAGGATGCTCTGGGTAGAATTACTAGTGAGAACATTGTTGTATACATTGATGGTGTGAGAATGCAAAGGCAGGCTTTGTGAAGAAAGATAATATCTCCTATTAGATTAAAATATATAGCCAGGAAAAGCCCAGGCGTATAGATTTCTAATCTGAAACGGAATCTTTCATCTGAAGATAGTACGTACCAATTTCCATTCATTTATATGAAAGATGAAGTGAACCCAGGTTTTTCCTTTTTGGTAAAAACATTGTTAAATCTTGCTGGTTTTGTTTTTAGTTTTAACAAGCATCTGCAATAGCTACTTCTTGGTTAATGTGTTATGAAGTTCTAACAAAAAGATGCTTATAATTGGCCTTGAACAACAAAAACTTATTGCTTTAATAAAGCCCAGGTAATTTGGATTTAGTGAGCTGAAGCAGGCAGAACGACAAAGTTGATATGCCTTTGCCATTTTCTGATTCCTCCATTTTTTTCCCCAATGTGTGTTGCATCCAGTGCAGACAGCTAGGTCCAGGGGGTTCAAAACAGAGCCTGTACTTTTGTGACAGCTCTCACCCAATTTGCTGACTGCATGGTGCAATGCAAGAATATAATAAGTTGGAGGTGCCTTTTTTCCAGTCTCAGATGAATGACAGCAGTCACACCTTCCTCCAGAACAGATGACAGATGACATATAAAATATCTTCTAGTCTGTGTTGCTCACCTTTTCTTCTCTCTTTTGTAAGCAATCTAGTTAAACAGGGCTTGCTTTGGTTGTATCCTCTTCCAGTTACCAAACTGTAAGTAAGTTCAGCCAGTAAAATTTGGTATCTTTTAAGGTAATTCAACAATGTTCTTCAATATTTCAGCTGCTAGCTAATGGCATTATGCATTTAGATTCCTCAGTATCCTTTCAAAACATCCCCCTGCAGCTTTAATACTGTCCTGGTTTCAGTTAGAACAGAATTAATTTTCTTCCTGGTAGCTGGTGGAATGCTGTGTTTTGGCTTAGGATGAGAAGAGTGCTGATAACACCCCGATGTTTTAATTGTTGCAGAGCAGTGCTTATACTAAGCCAAGGACGTCTCAGCCTTTTGCTCTGTCCTGCCAACAGGCAGGCTGGGGGTGCAGTAAGAGCTGGGAGGGGACAGACCCAGGACAGGTGACCCAAACTAGCCAAAGGGGTATTCCATACCATCTGATGTCATGCTAAACAATATATAGGGGTGGCTAGCCGGGGAAGGGTGCGGGACTGCTCGGGGTTAAGCTGGGCATCGGTCAGCGGGTGGTGAGCAATTGCATTGTGCATCACTTGTTTGTACATATTAGTAGTAGTAGTACTATTATCATCATTGTATTATTATTATTATTGTTATTATTATTATTACTTTTGTTATTATTATTTTCCTGTCTTATTAAACTGTCTTTATCTCAACTCACGGGCTTCACTTTCCATTTCTCTCCCCCGTCCCAGAGAGGGAGGGGGGAGGGTGAGCGAACGGCTGCGTGGTGTTTAGCTGCTGGCTGGGTTAAACCCTTTTTTCCTTTTTTTCAATCCACCCCTTATTCCATACCATTTATGTTATTCTCAGGTTACACTCTTTTCCATACATTCTAATTAGTTACCTATAGTAGTCATGGTAGTGATAACATATAGTATTATATAGTAATTAACATGGTACAATTCAGTTCATGGGCTATTCTCACCCAGTATTAAATCTCCTTGAGGTACACACCGGACCTCTCCGTTCTTTTGCATCACCCACCAAGTGTATCCAGGTCCCTGAGCGAAAACAATTCCACGAATGGGTTTGCCTTTTCCTGAGGCAGGAGTAGCCCAGACTGTTTTACCCAGCATATTTTTTACATGCACTACAGGAACTTTATCCCCTTCTACAGTACGTAACAGGTTTGATTGGGCAGGTCCAGCTCGGTTGGCAGATCCCCTAGTATTGACTAACCAGGTGGCCTTTGCCAAATGCGTGTCCCAGTTTTTGAATGTCCCAGCGCCCATTGCTTTCAATGTAGTCTTTAACAGTCCATTGTATCGTTCAACTTTCCCGGAGGCTGGTGCATGATAGGGGATGTGATACACCCACTCAATACCATGCTCTTTGGCCCAAGTGTCTATAAGGTTGTTTTGGAAATGAGTTCCATTTTCTGACTCTATTCTTTCTGGGGTACCATGTCGCCATAGGACTTGCTTTTCAAGGCCCAGGATAGTGTTCCGGGCAGTGGCATGAGGCACAGGATATGTTTCCAGCCATCCGGTGGTTGCTTCCACCATTGTAAGTACGTGGCGCTTGCCATTGTGAGTTTGAGGGAGTGTGATGTAATCAATCTGCCAGGCCTCTCCATATTTATATTTCAGCCATCGTCCTCCATACCAAAGAGGCTTTGACCGTTTGGCTTGCTTGATTGCAGAGCATGTTTCACAGTCATGAATAACCTGTGCTATAGCGTCCATGGTCAGGTCCACCCCTCGATCACGAGCCCATCTGTATGTTGCATCTCTACCTTGATGGCCTGAGGTGTCATGGGCCCATCGGGCTATAAATAATTCACCTTTATGCTGCCAATCCAGGTCCACCTGAGCTACTTCAATCTTAGCAGCCTGATCCACCTGCTGGTTGTTCTGATGTTCTTCAGTAGCCCGATTCTTGGGCACATGAGCATCTACGTGGCGTACTTTCACAGCCAGGTTCTCTACCCGAGCAGCAATATCTTGCCACAATGCAGCAGCCCAGATGGGTTTGCCCCTACGCCGCCAGTTGTTTTGCTTCCATTGCTGTAACCATCCCCACAGGGCATTTGCTACCATCCATGAATCGGTGTAGAGATAGAGAACTGGCCGTTTTTCTCGTTCAGCAATGTCTAAAGCCAGCTGAATGGCCTTCACTTCTGCAAACTGACTCGATTCACCTTCTCCCTCAGCAGCTTCTGCAACTCGTCATGTAGGATTCCATACAGCAGCCTTCCATCTCCGATGCTTCCCCACAATACGACAGGACCCATCAGTGAACAGGGCATATTTCTTCTCATTCTCTGGTAACTGGTTGTACAGTGGGGCTTCTTCAGCACGACCCACCTCCTCCTCTGATGATATCCCAAAGTATTTGCCTTCTGGCCAGTCCATAATCACTTCCAATATTCCTGGGCGACTGGGGTTTCCTATTCGAGCCCGCTGAGTAATCAGTGCAACCCACTTGCTCCATGTAGCATCAGTTGCATGATGCGTAGAGGAGACCCTTCCCTTGAACATCCAGCCTAGTACCGGCAATCGGGGTGCTAGGAGGAGCTGCGCTTCAGTACCGACCACCTCCGAAGCAGATCGAACTCCTTCATATGCTGCCAATATCTCCTTTTCAGTTGGAGTATAGCGGGCCTCAGATCCTCTGTATCTGTACTGGGTCTGGCTGGAATGTTAACTTTCCCGGCAGCAGCCCATACAGTGCCATACTCTGTACTTGTAGCTGGAACAGCAGTATTATCACACCAGTGTTGTGTCTACTGCTGAGCAGCAGTGGCACAGCATTGGGCCTTTCTCTAACCCTCCTAGGGGGTGGGCAAAAAGTGAGGAGAGAAACATCACTAGGGCAGCTGACCTAAACCAATCAAAGGGATATTCCATACCATGTGGTGTCACACTCAGCAATAAAAGGTGGAAACAGGAAGAAGAGGGGAGGGGTGGGCTCTCGTTGAGAAGACGTCGGTCCTCCTCTCAAACACCGGCTGCGTGCGTTGAGGCCTTGCTTCAAGGACGTGGTCAATCATCGCTCATTTGTGGGAAGTAGAGAGTAATTTCTTTCCTCTGCACTTCCATATAGCTTTCATTTATTTTGTTTGTTTGTTTTTCTCCCTTTTTCCCCTTTCCCTTTTATTTCCCCTTAGTTAAATTGTTTAGTTCATGGTAGTCTTTATTTAATTATTATAATTATTTCCCTTTAATTAAATTATCCTTATCTCAACCCGTGAGTTGTTCTTTGCTTTACTTTTCCCCCTCCTCATCTAAAGGAGGGGGAGTGAGAGAGCGGTTGTGGGGTTTAGCTGCCCAGCACGGTAAAACCACCACAGTATCCCCGACTCCAAAACCCCAGGGGCCGACCTTGAGTTTCCCCAGGTTCTTTCTGCCAGAGGCTCCAGGTGGGGCCGTTCTCCCCGGCTGCAGTGTAGAGCACATTCTTTACATCTGGTCCTGTTCGAACTGGCCCAAGGGCTACTGCATGGACTATTTCCTGCTTGATTTGTTCAAAGGCTTGTCGTTGTTCAGGGCCCCATTCAAACTCATTCTTCTTACGGGTTACTTGGTAGAGCGGGTTTACAATCAGACTGTAATTTGGGATGTGCATTCTCCAAAACCCCACAACACCTAGGAAAGTCTGTGTTTCTTTTTTGTTAGTTGGTGGAGACATAGCTGTTATTTTGTTGATCACATCCATTGGGATTTGACGACGTCCATCTTGCCATTTTATTCCTAAAAACTGGATCTCTCGTGCAGGTCCTTTGACTTTATTTTATGGCAAAACCGGCTTTCAGAAGGATTTGGACTATTTTCTTCCCTTTCTCGAAAACTTCCTCTGCTGTGTCACCCCACACAATAATGTCATCGATGTACTGCAGGTGTTCAGGAGCTTCCCCCTGCTCCAGCGCAGACTGGATCAGCCCATGGCAAATGGTAGGGCTGTGTTTCCACTCCTGGGGCAGCCGATTCCAAATATATTGGACTCCCCTCCAAGTGAAAGCAAACTGTGGCCTGCACTCTGCTGCTAGAGGGATGGAGAAAAATGCATTAGCGATATCAATTGTGGCGTACCACTTGGCTGCCTTCGATTCAAGTTCGTACTGAAGTTCCAGCATGTCCGGCACTGCAGCACTCAGTGGTGGCGTCACTTCGTTCAGGCCACGATAGTCCACTGTTAGTCTCCACTCGCCATTAGACTTTCGCACTGGCCATATGGGACTATTGAAAGGTGAATGAGTCTTGCTGATCACTCCTTGGCTCTCCAATTGACAAATTAGCTTATGGATGGGAATCAGGGAGTCTCGGTTAGTGCGATACTGCCACCGGTGCACAGTTGTGGTAGCGATTGGCACTTGCTGTTCTTCGACCCTCAGCAACCCCACAACAGAGGGGTCCTCTGAGAGACCAGGCAAGGTAGATAATTGTTTAATGCCCTCTGTCTCTAAGGCAGCTATACCAAAAGCCCACCAGAACCCTTTTGGGTCTTTGCAATATCCTCTTCTAAGATAGTCTATGCCAAGGATACATGGAGCATCCAGGCCAGTCACAATACGGTGCTTTTCCCACTCATTCCCAGTCAGACTCACTTCAGCCTCCAATACAGTCAACTGCTGAGATCCCCCTGTCACTCCACAAATATAGATGGGCTCTGGTCCTTTATAGCTCGATGGCATTATAGTGCATTGTGCACCGGTGTCTACTAAAGCCTTATACTTCTGTGCGTCTGATGTGCCAGGCCATCGAATCCACACAGTCCAATAAACTCGATTATCCCTTTCCTCCCCCTGGCTGGAGGCAGGGCCTCCCTAATCCTGGTCAGAATCTTCTTCGTTTCTGTGTTTGAAGGACTGTCTGCTGGAAGTTGGAGCAGCAAACTTTTCAGAGAATCCCTTTTTCCTGATTGTTTTCTTTTGCAACTCACGTACCCGTGCCTCTAGGGTCGCGGTAGATTTTCCATCCCATTTTCTCATGTCGTCTCCATGGTCTCGTAAGTAAAACCACAGGGTGGCATGGGGTGAGTACCCTCCATATCGTCTTCCTTGTGTGGATGAACGACTACCCCTGATAGCTGAGACACTGCTCTGTACAGGTACGGAGGAGAATAATCTCTCTTCAAGGTGGTGAACCTTTTCAGAAAGTTTCTCCCAGGTGTTCTCTTTCGGTCGTTGGACACTGGTTGGTTCAGGTGGGGAAGAAGATAGATTCTCTTTAAGTTGATGGAACTCTTCAGAAAGTTTCTCCACAGCTGAGACGCAGGCCTGTAAGGAAGAGGAGAGACTTTCTTCGTACTGCCGGAGTTGTTTAGCCACTTCATCCACTGTGGGTTCCTCATCCTCTTTCCAGGCCATTATTGCCAATGAGCTGGCATATGATGATGGTGCACTCCGTACAAACTTCCGCCACATGGGTCATGTACACCTGACTTCATCTGGATCTTTGGATGTTTGTCTGAGGTCTGGATCCTCATAAATCACTTCCCGTACGGCTAATTCCCTCAGGTACTGGATTCCCTTCTCCATAGTGGTCCACTTGCCTGGTAGACATAAAAGTTCTTCCTTGAAGGGATACCTTTCCCTCACAGCTGAGAGGAGACGCCTCCAGAGGCTATGAGATTGTGCTCCATCTGCAATTGCTTTGTCAATGCCAGCGTCTCTAGCAAGGGATCCCAGTCGCTTGGCTTCCCTGCCGTCTAATTCCACACAATTGGCTCCAGTGTCCCAGCATCGGAGCAGCCAGGTGACAAGCTGCTCACCTATACAGCGACCAAAATCTTTTCGCACATCTCATAATTCACGCTCGTTTAGGCTTCGGGTAGTTACTGTTGATTTTTCGGCATCCTCATCTTCCTCCTCCTGAATCCTTGATGGCCCAGCGTCGTCGTCGTCTCCGTTGTCTCTATACCTAGATTTGGCAGAAGATTCTCTGCGTTCTAAACGACCTGAATCTCTATACCATTTTTTCACCTTCTCTACAGGGGCAGCTTGCACTGCTACTGCTCGTTTCTCTGACCTTGTTACAGGGTCTGCCACAGAGGTTGGAATACCCTCTGCAGGGTCAACTTGCACTGCTACAGCTCGTTTCTCTGACCTAGCCACAGGAGCTGGAGCGGCTGCAGGAGCTGGAGCAGCTGCAGGAACCGGAGCTGGAGGAGCTGCAGGAGCTGGAACTGGTGTGGCTGCAGGAGCTTGAACTGGAGCAGCTGCAGGAACCAGAGCTGGAGCGGCTGCAGGAGCTGGAACTGGAGCGTCTGCAGGAACTGGAGCTGGAGCGGCTGCAGGAACCGGAGCTGGAGCGGCTGCAGGAGCTGGAACTGGAGTGGCTGCAGGAGCTGGGACTGGAGCGGCTGCAGGAACCGGAGGGGTCACATTGGCCGTTGGATCTGTCACGGGACTTGGAGTGGCCGCAGGGTCTGTTACTAAGTTGATAGCAGTATCCATGGCAGCTCGATAGGCATGAGCCAGGCCCCAGCATGTTACAACGGTTTGTGTTACTTTGGAACTTCCCGAATCGCGACACCTTTTTTTCAAGCATTCTGCCAGTTTTTTAGGATTTTGCAGTTGTTCAGGGGTGAATTTCCAAAACACTGGGGGTGCCAACTGCTCTAGATGCCTGCCCATATCCTCCCATACTCCCCGCCACCCACAACTATACTGCCTCCGGGCAGATCTCCGGATGAGCTTCCTAAGTAGTTGTTTAACTTTAAGCAGAATCTGAAGCGCATTCAGGAGGCAGAACAACAAGACTATGCTGGTCTGAGTATCCCAAGGATATTCAATATCTTGGAGAGCTATTGTAATAAACTCGGAGGATAAGAGGGTGGTGAAGGAGGAAGGGAGAGTGATCAAGGAGGATACAGGGGTGATGAAGGAGAAAGGGAGAGTGATCAAGTAAGAAAAATTATCTTCCCCTTTCCCCTCCACAGATTGACTCCCTAATGAAAAAAGGCAACAGATATAATTGCTAATAGTTTCCAAAATACAGTTTCCAAAGTATAGAATCGAAGATGTTACTGAGTACAAATACCAGGTTAGAGTCATGGCCAGATATTTCATCATCTCATAAGCCACTGATACAACACACAGTACCATAATGGTCTGAAACCAGGGCCCGGAGAGGATAAACAACATGACAGAGAGCACATACGGAAACAATGTACACTGTTTTGTATACAAATTGTACTCTAATTACAAACTTTCAAGTAGATAACTACAGTTCTGGGAAAAAACAAAACAGAACAAAACAAAACAAAAAACCACAACATTTTTATTGGAGAAAAACATTTTCATTGTAGGAGAACAAGTAGCCCGGTTCTACAAATACAATAAAGTTCCTCAAAATAATGTTGTCATGTGTAATATCAGAACACAAGTTTAAATGGATGTGATACATCTGAGTTTACAGAAATTAAATCAAAAGAAATGAACATAGAAACAATTTATTTTTGATGATTCAGTTTATTAGCACATATTTCTTTGTGCAGCCAAGCCTCAAATAGAGGTATATTGAAGTTTTTGTACTTCATTTAGTAAGGGTTCTTTGAACTGCCATTCAGCTCAGAAATGTTCTGCAACTGCCTCAGTTCCAATTGCACATTTTATTTCAATTCATCAGGCTTCACATGCACACACACCCTTCACAAGCCTTTTATTCTCTGGGGATCCTACACAATCTACAAAAATTCCCATTTTATTGCCCTTGTAATAGTGTTTTTGAGGTTTCAGATTGGTTAGAAGCATCCCAAGTAAAATACTTGACAAGTCCTTAAACTTCAAAACTATAGTTAAAACAGTATTGATGAAAGGATTCTTGCTTTTTTTCTGTTTCAGAGTAAAACTGAAATTCTGCTTAATTTAGAGTTTACTGGCACTTATCTGGGTTTACATGAGTAGCCCAAATTTAAATACATTTCCAGATTAGCTATACATAGAAGATCTCTGCTTGTACTAGCTCAAATAAATGGGGTAGTTAACCTACTATCATGTATCTTTATGGGAAACAGAAGACAGACACGAATTCCCCTGACAACATTTTATGACAATCATTATATCAAGTAGAAAAACTGGACATTGATGGGATAGCTGAGCCTGGCTTTTCTAATCAACTGGGACAACTCAGTGCTGTTTTAACAGCATATTTCCCCTAGTTTTTGTGCTATAAACCAAGTAAAGGGTGATGATATATCACTAGCATAGAACACTTGCACAAAAGCAAGAGCTGTGGGTGGGACTGCAGTGTCTCAGCTGCAACCTAGTGACCTAATATCAGCATGTTTGTTAAGTGGAACACAAGCCAACTCTAATAACATGTTGCCAGTTGCCTTAAATTTAAATCTAGCTCTACATTTTAGAAAACTACCAGGAAAAAAAATAATATATATATATACATATATATATGGAGTCAAGTCCAGTTGGAGGCCAGTCACTAGTGGCACCACCCAGGGCTCGGTGCTGGGGCCAGTCCTCTTTAATATCTTCATCGATGATCTGGATGAGGGCACCAAGTGCACCCTCAGTAAGTTTGCAGATGACACCAAGTTAGGTGCGTGTGTCGATCTGCTAGAGGGCAGGAAGGCTCTGCAGGAGGATCTGGATAGGCTGCACCGATGGGCTGAGGTCAACTGCATGAAGTTCAATAAGGCCAACTGCCAGGTCCTCCACCTGGGATGCAATAACCCCAAGCAGAGCTACAGGCTGGGAGATGAGTGGTTGGAGAGCTGCCAGGCAGAGAAGGACCTGGGAGTGATGGTTGATAGTCGGCTGAATATGAGCCAGCAGTGTGCTCAGGTGGCCAAGAAGGCCAACAGCATCCTGGCTTGCATAAGAAACAGTGTGGCCAGCAGGGCTAGGGAGCTGATTGTCCCCCTGTACTCGGCTCTGGTGAGGCCGCACCTCGAGTACTGTGTTCAGTTTTGGGCCCCTCGCTACAAGAAGGACATCGAGGTGCTTGAGCGAGTCCAGAGAACGGCGACGAAGCTGGTGAGGGGCCTGGAGAACAAGTCCTACGAGGAGCAGCTGAGGGAGCTGGGCTTGTTCAGGCTGGAGAAAAGGAGGCTGAGGGGCGACCTTATTGCTCTCTATAGGTACCTTAAAGGAGGCTGTAGTGAGGTGGGGGTTGGTCTGTTCTCCCACGTGCCTGGTGACAGGACGAGGGGGAATGGGTTAAAGTTGCACCAGGGGAGTTTTAGGTTAGATGTTAGGAAGAACTTCTTTACCGAAAGGGTTGGACACTGGAACAGGCTGCCCAGGGAAGTGGTGGAGTCACCATCTCTGGAAGTCTTTAAAAGATGTTTAGATGTAGAGCTTAGGGATATGGTTTAGTGAGGGATTGTTAGCGTTAGGTAGAGGTTGGACTCGATGATCTTGAGGTCTCTTCCAACCTAGAAATTGTGTGATTCTGTGATTCTGTGATATATATATCTGCCTATAATAACTCTCCCTGTAGTGTCAAATACACTTAACAGATCTGCCATCAGGATTTGAAAGCAGTGTGGTTTCCTTTGTTCAAGTGAGCAGAAGCACTGTGCTTTCCTTGCTCAGAGCTGCTCCTTCCTCCTCTTCCTCATCTTCCTCATGCATTTTCCAGACACTGCCTTGGCCCTGCAGCCCTTTCCTCCTAAGCAGCACTAGCAATGTAGTACAGCTGGGGCATTATGGGACATTCATGACTGTATTCCCTATAGAGATATAAAATGCTCTATGAGTTAATAAGATATGACTCTTAACATGTCTCATTAATTCAGGGTTGGGTATTATGTGAGCACATGTCCTGTCTTACATCTCCCAGGCTGCTTAGACCTCACTTCCACACTGCTGCAAAAGCCTCTGTAAGGTACATCCTCTACTGTTGAAATTAACCCTAAGTTAGATGAAAAAAAAAAAAACAAACAACAAACAGTGGGCATGTTTGTCTCATGCTCAAATCGGTGGCATTTTTCTGAATGCTGTGAGATACACTAACCCCAAGGCATCTTATAGATTATTTGGCCAGGAGTTCACTTATCCTACCAGAAATTACAAGTATTTAAGTCACTTGTGAAGAATTGTGCATTTGACAACAGTTTTGGAGCTGTCATGGCACTACTGCTTCAGGGAGAATAAAAGTTTGCTTTCAGCTGGATAATCGGTATCTTTCAAATATTAGTGAGTTGAATCGTTTGTTCTTCGGAATATCCATTTTTAAGATCGTTGAGCAGAGAAAATAACTGGGAGTCATGAATTCTTACCTTCAGGACTTCGTTATTGTCAGTATGTAATGCATACTGGGTATTGGCCCAGAAGGCATTGGGAATAATAATGTTGTTCTGAGTCACTATTGACCTCTCTTTTGTAGTAAAACTCCTAAAATAATTTGAGAATAATTTAAGCTACTTTGATTTCTGAGCTACAGTCATGTGCTATTTACGCAAAATAGAAACCATACCACCAAATGATGCTTAGGTGTGGAAAAGAAATCAAGACCAAAGACAACGGCATGTGGTTTGATTCACAGCAAACATAAGGCATATTATGCCAGGGGCTGACCTTGTTGGACTCAAATATGAAAACCTTTGCTGCCTGAAGTGAGTGATAAGAAAAAGACAGGTAAAAATGATAACCAGTGCTAGAATATTTTTTACATAAGGAAATATGCACTGGCTTTGATTTTTGAGCTCCATGGCACTGAGCTGTGTAAAGAGAATTGTTGTCACTTTTTTGTCACAGACTGCTTCTCCACATAAAACCTTCCTACAGATTTCAGCTTTGCGCACAGAAGTGTTCAAGATGATGCTTGCACACGTGTGCCCTCACCATCAACAGGGTAGGAGGTGTGGCTCGCTGAGCTGGATTTGCTGCATTTGGTTTAGGGTAGTGATCTCTCAAGGAGTCTAAAATGGCCTCAGTCACAGATCTATGGCTGAGAGTGAAGCTGTAGTATTTGGTGCCTCTGAATGAAGCCTAGCACCATAAATAGGATGGATGGAGACAAAGGAGATACCTGTGGAATAAAGCTTATTTTTTTATAATCTCCTACCAGTTCATCAGAAACCAATAGCCGTTGTGACTTTTTTTTTTTTTTTTCCTTTAGTTTACTTGGTTTGTTAAAAATATTAGAATGGAATGCAAAGTATTATAAATGGTGGAAAAATGTATATACTAATTTTAGTTCATATTTCTTATCCAAGTAATGCAAGCAGGACTAATAATAGTAGAATGTATGAGCTTCGTATTCTCCTATTATGTTAATCTCCTCTCACATTTTTGTGGGCCATAAATCAAGCATTTTCAGTACCTTTCATAGAACAATGTACACAGTTGAATAAAACCACATGGACTGTAGGAATTTAAAAAGAGGTTACATGCTACCACTAATAGGCTACCCATTTCAAAATAATTTATAATTTCTTTATAACCAGCCTATTGCTTCTATTTTTTTATTTTTTTTATTTTTTTAGAATAAAGCAATTTTCACAATACAATTTTTGAAATATGTAAGAATGCAAGTAGGTTAAAGTTACTTAAGTTTAGGTAACTTATTGCGCATGTACTTAAATACTGCAAAACAAAAATGAAGTGTGTTTCTCAATTCAGGAAAGTGCAGTAAACAAACAGGAGTTGTCCATTTCAGGAACATCTCACTCCACTGTTCTCAGTTCATGATGTTTAATTCAGGATAAACTCTGACTTTACCTGAGTGAGTACCTTACTATGTACTCACTCATCAGTTATCCATTTCACACCTGGGATTAAAACCTGCCTATGCTATAAATAGCCTGTGTACTGTGCACTCCTACAAAGCCATGGTAGGTGTTTTGCAAAAACAAGCACTGAGCTCCTGAGCAAAGGCGAGAGCACCAGATGCTCTTGGAGTCCCCAGAAAGCAAGCCTTCCCTTCACCTCCCCACTCACCAATATATGGTTTGAATATAGCTTGAAACAGATTAACATCATTAAGTTTTCAGTTAAGAAGTTTAATTGTACTTCTTTCTGGTGCTGCTGCTCTTAAGACATTTACATACCTACATTTAGACAAAGTCTTCTATTTTACGGTATTAGCAGAGCATTACTTTTGAAGACAAATCCTTCTCTCTGTATTAGAAGAAACACTTTCAGTGATATTTTTCCAAAAAAAGAAATCAACAGTTACCTATAACTCTGTGGCTGACAGTGTAGGTCACTTTTCCCCATTTCAGTCACAATCATAAGTCCTATTGTCTTAAAATTGCACAGTTTATAAAATAACAACCTTTGAGATTGAAGAGCAAGCAATCCTTACTGACATGAACAAAAGGAATGTAAGGGGGCTGGGAAGGGTTTTTCTGAAAGAATGAGTAAATAAGATACAGAGAAAACAAAGAGTTGTACAATATCTTGATTTTTTATTTATTTATATGAGAGGACCTTTGTTATAGGTAGGCAAAGCATGACACTGAGATGTTTCTCAGCTATGCTCCCAGAAGTTAGACCTGACATCAATTTTACTATTCAGATTTGTGATCCATTTAGTACCCTGAGGTTTACACATGGAGTGGGTTACACAGGATGGGCAGCTGTCTGCTTTGCTGTGTTTTCCCATGTCAGATCACAGCGTGTGTGTGTGTGGGAGGTGATGGCTGGGGCTTCTTTCAGGTACTCACATGCAATCTTCCCAGGGGTAGTGTTATTGCGGAGCAGCCAGCTCGCTCTGAAATCAGTGTTTCACATACTGCATTGTTTTTTCATGGTGGGAGCCTTGTTTTTTTTGTTTACCTGAGGTAGTAGTTACTTCCCTTATGATTAGGAGGGTTATTAGAATACTTTGCAGTAAATGTTAACTATCAGAAATAATTAATATCAAGCACAGTCGAGAGCACCTGGGGGAAAATGAACTCAGAAATACTAAGTAACACGATGGTTAAAGACCTTCCTTGGATAATGAACAAGAGACAAGCAATTCATGCTGCAGTAGCTATTGGTCTTTCTTTGTTTTAAGAAAGTGGAAGATAAGGTTTCCATGTCTTTTAGGTGACCTTTATGTTTCTCAGTATAACAGGTCAACATTCCAAAAATGCTGACTAAGTAGTCTTTTGTCTATAGAAAATAAAACCTAACATATTCAAATGGAATAACCCAATTTTCCCATGTTTCTTGTTTCCAAAGAATCTAGTAATAGGAATATTTATACTAAATACCCACCAATACAAAGCAAAAAGTTAGATAGCCTTTAAAATAAAATCAATTCACGTTGGGTATGTTGTTAGTCAATTCAGAGGATGGATTTCTGTATTTATGTGTGAGGAAATCACATGAGGCTGTGGCTAGACATTGTGTTGTCTTCTTTAAGGATTTTCTCCTCACCATGGAAGACCTTGGTTTTGATTTAACAGGGACACTCTGCAGAGAAGCCATTTGGTGAGTTCATCTGTCCCCTGTTGCTTGATTCCTCCTGACACAGTGCATGTCAGAGATGAACGTGCAGACATTTACAGTGACAATTTTGGCACCACCTTCTGAAGGGTGAAGGCACCGCCACCTGCCCACCTCTCACTCTAGCACTGGATCTCAAGCCCTGTTGTAACATGTGGTAAGGCAAGGGCACTTGCTTCTGTTCCCAGAACCAGTGTGATGTGCTGTTGATGCAACTGTGTGACCATGTCTGCAGCCAGTCAAGGAGTCTGTGTCGGCCTGTACTATGCAGATCCCTGTGCTGCATAGCTGTGATTCATTGGCATTATATGAATAAGCTTCAGGGACTCCTCAGCCCAGAAGGGATCACATAATTAATTTAATGGAAGTCTCATGTGCCCCATAAATGCACATATTTGTAGGCACAAGCACTGGCACAGTTCTGAAGAGTTTTTTAATGCACTCAGATGAAAGCAGAATTAAATGGTCACACTGAGAGCTGCTCTCCCATACACGGTATTGTTCATTTATTCTGCGTTTTTGACTTGATATTGAGACTTACAACAAACCCAGGGGTGCCATTACAGAAAATGCACTAAAAACCAATTATTTTTATGCAGGATGTGATTCTCTTTCTGTTAGCTCTGTACAGATGTCATCCAGGGAAATACCAGCTAGGATATCAATGTGTTGGAAAATGGGTTTATCTCCAATCAGAGCAAGCACAGATCTGATTCATTCAGCAATACAGCAGAAATACTTTTAATGGAGGCCCTGAATACATAGGTATTTAGACCATCCCAATACAGCAGAGATGCAATCAGCATTATAAGGTACCTGACTAGAGAAAATGCATTTGTATTCATGGTTATTTCAATTTCTTAGCATTCCTTGTCAGTAAGGGATCACTTCCATAGCAAAAGATAGTGTGACTGTAGTGTGGGAGTAGTTGAATTCACAAAACTTGGCTTGTTTTCCCTTTTTTATTTTATTATTTATAGCAAACACACTATCTTGAAGGGAGTGATGGGTGGATAATAAAAAGCAATGCAGATGTGTATTCTTTTGCTGAGACCGGATTAACAAGTGACATTCTCTACTTTTGAGAATGTCACTTTCCTCATCAGTCCAAGGGAAGCACAGGGCTCCTGAGGAGGAATTAGTTCATTGCTCCTTTCAAACCACATGTGCTGCACTGATGGAGGTGGCTGTGACATCTCCATGCAGCAGTGGTGCCAAGAAGTTTCAGTGGAGTCACCCTGCCAAACACACAGACAAGCCATTTATCTTCTCTCTTTTGCAGAAACATCATTTACAGCACGGGGAAAATAAACTGACAACTGTTTAGAGAAGCCTGATATTATGACACTGTGAGGATGTGCTTTTGCTTAGTCTGAATCCTTGCCTATGCAAATGTTAGATTATTTGCAGTAGATGTGTTTCCATAAAGGGTAAATGCTCTAAGCCCCTTTTTGGCTAAAACTGGGAATATGTAAGTTTGCATAGAGCCACTCATGTTCTGAAATTATATGTTCTGCTAGGTTTTGCTTCAATATTTATTTTTGCTGTAAATATTTCATTGAATAAAAGCCAGACCCAAGGAAGTCCTTGGCTGTTGCTGAGTACTGCGCTCAGCAGCGGAGTTGTGTTTCTTGCTAGCTTGTCTTCCTGGTTCAATGAGGCACCCAAAATTGGGGTCTGGGCTGCAGAGACCACCTGCCTTACTTTACCAGCTTTGAAACAATAGCATAGACCTAATTTTGTCTGATATGAAGCTCTTCCAAGCATCAGTAGGACAATAAGCATAGAAGAAATGGCAGAAGACAGGATGAATTGATAACCCTTGGGTAGGTGGTGCCACCATTGCTCCGTGCTGTTTTCTTTAGAAATGTGGGTACATGTAGTACTCAGGAAAGTAAAGAACAGTAATCAAAACTCCTGCTGATGTGAATGTGGTCAGGAGCTTGCCTGCATGCCCTCAAGTGGGGAGGGCAAGGTCCAGATGGGACCAGGGCCTGAGGATGACCTGACTGGTCCCATGGGACCTTCTTGCCCAAACAAACAAGGCTGCATTCAAATCATGGCTTTGGAGGCCTGAAGCATGGGGACATTTCCTGCTGCCCTGATGGTAAGGTGTCCTGGTGCTCCCTGGCCGCCTGGTGTGGTGAAGCTGGACCATGGGCAGGTGCAGCAGCAGGGCTGTGAGATGGCAGCACCGCTCACACCTGCTCCAAATGGGAGCCAGACCCTGCTCCCAGTCTCAATTTGCTCCCAGAAAAATCCCCTGACTGCTAAATTTCTCTGGAGAAACAGTGACACCTTGTGGGTTCATTTTAAGTGAGCTTCATATGGAAATAGTTTGTCTCCTCTGCCTCTGCTTGCGCAGAAACCAGGCAGTCTGAATTCAAGTGACATCCTCAGCCATCTGCTCAGTGCATCGCTAGACCTGACAGCAAAGCAACTGATGGATGGCAGAGCTGCTCATAAAGTATTATGCCAAGGGCTTGCTAGGAAATTCAGTTAGCAGGATCATATTATTTGGAAATAGCATTTTAATGGGAAATTAACTTGCAAGTAGATATTGCACATATTTCATTAAGAGGACACATAGAAAGCTTAGTTCTACATGGACAACAGGAGACTGAAGAATTTGTTAACATGTGTTTTTGAAGATGACAGTATCCTGTATTTAATTCGCAAGAATGCAATTAGATTAATGTTGTTTCAGGTCTCCATCCTCAGGCATCATGGTAATGCTTCTTTTTGTTTTGGGTTTCATCACTGAGCATAACTTCGGATACTGTGTTTGCCAATTTGCACTAGTCTGCTTGTAGGGCTTTATTTGATTCAGAATTTTTTTTTTTTTTTTTTTTTTAATCCTGGCATATTGAATTTGTTGCTTTGGAGGATTTTTCATTCCAACAGGGCTTCAGTTATTCTCTGATTCCCACAGGGCTCCATTCTGAGTCCTACTGTGATTTGCATTTGCAGACTTCCAATGGGTGAACATTGTTATAAATGAAGTCTCATCTCAATCTGAATTTAGTAATATTTATAAAAGAATATTTATAAAGGGTGTAAAAGGTATAAAAGGCAAGTAAACAGCGCTGGGTGCGTGGGGAGTCTACGCTCTACCAACACGCACACACGAACGTCAAACATTCTAAATGTATAGAACATTGCTTTACATACTAAACCCAAGTATGCCTATACAATCAGAAAAGGTAACAAACAATCCTTTAAGTTCCATGACTTAACAGTCTCCATTTTCCATTCCTTTTGAGCAATATGTCTTACTTTAAGTTGTCAAGCAACTCAGCCTTTGGGCCTTATGTATCCCGTGCTTCCCAGATTGAAGAAAAGCATATCATCTCCTTTTCAAGGCCAATAGGCCTGGGTCAAAAGGCACGTCCAGGTCAGCAGGGGGCATAACAGCAGAAGTCTGTGATGGCTGTAGCAGCAGAGGGGCCGATGGCGTAGCAGCAGGATCAGTAAAGGAGCCCGCAGCTCCCTCACTATCCAGCAAACCCCACATTTCTGACTGTGGTCCCACATGTCTCTTTAAGGCCTCAGAGACTGCTCTCCAGGTGCCGAGCAATCCCACTGCAACCTTGTCATTTTTAGTAGCAGAGTCCCACACCTTGACCTCCATTTGGTCCCATGTTTCATGATCATAAACTGTCTGATTATTAATAAGGAGAATAAGCTGTAAAGTCTTTGTTTCTGAGGACGTATGATTCCCCATAATGCGCAGCTGCCTACCAGCGAGGGGTAGTTGTGTGTGCAGGTCCAGCTCTCTCAGCTTGAGCTTCTCTCCAGCTTCAGTGCCCCTATTTCCAGTGACTTTCAGTACGAGCTTCTTTGAGCAGTTTGCCGAGTTCGGCTGAACCAATCTTCATGAGGTGATCAATGTGCCTGTTCCCGTCCTGGTCTCCATTCCGCTAGCCTGTTCCTCTTCACTCCTTTTTCCTGCTTCTTTATTGATGACATAACTTCATCGTGTTGCCTTCTTTTATCTTGAGGGCAGGCTCCCCTCTTGTGGTGTAAATGCCTGAAGTAACTATGAAAATAAAACTAACATTCACATTTTTAAGGAAAAGGTACAGCATTGAAGAGGCTTGCAGGGTAGGGCATAACTGCATTACCCGAGCGTTCCCTAGGCTCCCAACCTTAGATGCTATCGCGCTGGGGATACTTGGTGTGCTAGCCATAAGGAACAGCATGGAGCATAGAGTGGAGTGGAGACACCACGGCTAGGCTCTGTAATCAGGTGGGGACTCGATTGTTCTTGTGCACAAAGCTGCACTTTTTGCCACCCTGAGCCAAAGACCTGTCATGTTTTGACAAATGCTGTACCCTAGTGTACTTTTTGCTCATTATAATATCATTATAATACCAAAACACACCTCCATCCCAAAAGCTACCCACCTCCAAGGTGTGACCACCCCTCACTGAGCATGCGCTCTGAATTTCTCGGAGCCTATTACTTTAAACGGAGACGGGAGAACTTTACACCAATCATAACTAAGATATGCTTGACTAGAGCCACTCAAGCTCCACCTAAAAAGATAGAAAATAATATAAATTGGCCTAAGAGAGAGGGGATGTTAGGGAAGATACCACCGTCAGGGGAGATACCATCCCGAGGAAATATAATATCCTTAGGACCTCCTGACTCCTGGGATCAGTCGACGGGCTGAGCCTCTCTTCTCCCCCCATTGGAACGCCTTTGGGTGAGATCTGAATACTTGCTTATAAATCTCTATAGAGTCTTTGATCCTTTTAACGCGTTTATTTCTAGGCTGCACACCTGTAACACCTGTAACACCTGTGTATTTCATGCATACTAGCTTGCTTTTGCAGACAGTCACTATCACTGGCAATCCAAAAGAACCTGATTATCTGTTGCTGTAATAAACCACACTTGATTGCATTGTGATAGCTCTCATTAAGTGCAACTAGGGTAAGGGTGGTTATCCGTGATAGTTCAGTGTTCTGAATCCAGCCAGACCCCCAGATGGTTAATGCGTTTTTGGTGAATGTCTGAATGGACCCCCAGACCGTTAATGCGTTTTTGGTGAATGTCCGACTGGTTCAGTACCCTGAATCCAACCGGGCCCGTAACGGTTAATCAGCTACACCCCTTAACATGACACCTCTTATACCCTTCACCCCACAACAGTTCTTTTCAAAAAACAACAGCAAACACCCAGAAACTTCCAGGCCTTAATGGCTGGAGAACAAGCAACCAGCTGGAGAACAAGAAACCAGAGACTGTATGGAGTCTCCTGAATCACCCTTCTTTGTTCCCTCTAAACTCTTCACATTCCTGATGGTCTCATTGTTAAGAGTCCGATGTTATCATAGAATCATAGAATCATAGAATATCCTGAGCTGGAAGGGACCCTTAAGGATCATCAAGTCCAACTCTTGACACCGCACAGGTCTACCCAAAAGTTCAGACCATGTGACTAAATGCACAGTCCAATCTCTTCTTAAATTCAGACAGGCTCGGTGCAGTGACCACTTCCCTGGGGAGCCTGTTCCAGTGTGCAACCACCCTCTCTGTGAAGAACCCCCTCCTGACGTCCAGCCTAAATTTCCCCTGCCTCAGCTTAACCCCGTTCCCGCGGGTCCTGTCACTAGTGTTAATGGAGAAAAGGTCTCCTGCCTCTCGACACCCCCTTACGAGGAAGTTGTAGACTTCCTCATCAACCACAGGGCTTTCCGACCCCCATGGCCACACTCCCAAATTTCCCTCTTCTTTATTAATATCAACCATTTTCTCGACACGAATTACCACTCCATATATAACAACATTATAGCATCTCAAACTCTGTTCTGTCACATCCTTCTGATGGCACTCAGCTCATGCTGATCTTGTGAAAAATACTGATGCTTTGCATAATATTCTGTATGACATTCAACTATGGGCATCTTCACATTAAAAAACAAACAATCAAACAAACTGTAATTGAAAGAAGAACTATTAATTAGCTGTCCAGTGCACAGAACTCATGTTGATAGTAATGGTTCCCCTTGGTTATGGTTTTATTCATCTATAGAAAAACGTGCCATAATAGATACTAAAATTTCATTTCAAAAGGACACTACCAGCTTAAAAATTTGAAATTATTTTTCTAATTCATTATCTTTAATAGAATAGCTTTAAATAACAAGGTCTGTATTTGTTTAAGCTATTTATTTCCAGCAAACTGAAGGGTAACATCTTTGTACATGTGTCAGTACATATTAGCGCACATATAACTTGAACAACTGCCTAAGGAAGCTGTTATTGAACATACAACATACTTAGGCAGCCTTTAAGAATGGACAAGGCATCTAAGGATGGACCACCTGAGTGGACGTTGAGGTCCTTTCTACCTGTCTCCTCTCATTATGTGCCTATGCATACCCGAACATGCTCACGTGTTTCTGCACATGCATACAAACAACTTTTCTTTCTCTCTAATGAAGTTTTGAAAATGAATGTTAACAGTACACATATCTTCTTCCTCATCTTCTTGTACCTTCCTCTTTTTAAAATCCAGATCTGTAATTCCCTCATGGGACCCTTTCAGTCAGCCTTGTACAGGCTGGGAACCATACAGAAATTTATGACAAGTAAGTGGATGATACTCAAAATAAACTAGAGGGGTGAAAACATTTTTTTTTTCTTTTTTTTTTTTTTTTCCTTAACTCTTGGCACAGTAGAGAATCAGCTTTTCAACTGGAAATATGATTTTGAAGTTATGCTGTGTGTTGCTAATATACTCACAGGCAGTATTTTAGAACGCATGAACTATCATCATAGGTCAAACAAAAAGTGATCCAGGTCAGATTCTTGTTCAAACCTGTCAGGTAATGGTAAGGCTGGAAGACACAGTTCAAACGCAGACTAATTCTTGCTTTTTCTGTACCTTCAGAGCGTCTTGTCAAGTTTAGGGAGCCTGGTACTGCATTTTAAACTAGTTAATGAAGTTAACCTGTACACAGCTACTTGCAAACACAGAAGGGTGCCAGCACCAAAAGGGTTGTTAGACATTGGAACAGGCTGCCCAGGGAAGTGGTGGAGTCACCATCCCTGGAGGTCTTTAAAAAACGTTTAGATGTAGAGCTTAGGGATATGGTTTAGTGGGGACTGTTAGCGTTAGGTCAGAGGTTGGACTCGATGATCTTGAGGTCTCTTCCAACCTAGAAATTCTGTGATTCTGTGATTCTGTGATTCTATGAGGCCCCAGTGCTGTCAGGCTCTGACTTCATTTTATGCAGGTGTCTCAGGTACAAGGTGGGGGTTCATTCATTGTAGGTGTTGTGCTTGGATCACTTTGCTTCCCAGCAGTGAGGTTTCCTTACCAACTCCTCCCTTGTCATAAACACATCCTACTGGCCTGGATTGAGGACTGCCCTGGTGCACCTACCTGAGGGAATATAAACCTCGTACTAAGAGCTTTCTGTGGAGGCTGACCAATATGCTGCTTTTTGCCCATGCCAGCAAAGAGCTAACCATGATTTTCAGTATTATCACACACTACCTTTTTTTGGTAGAAGCAGCAACATCTACAAGGGTTCTCTTGTTGGATTCATAGCTTTAAAAGTGACTAATCATGAGAGTCCACAACCCAATAACCTACTAATCGTCTAAAACAGTAATTCATCACAATGCCATCTAGTTAGAAATGTTATAAATCATGTGCCTTCCCTGTACCTCTAACAATGTCTATAGCAGAAGGGTGGTTTTTAATCTATTAAAAAGAAATTAAGGGAGATAAGAATCCAGCAATCCATCAGTTTCAGAACTACATTCTTCTGGACACTAAACATCAATTAATTAAATAATATATGTGCAGTTTGTCATTGTTATAATACATTTTTTTAGTGCAATTGATGTTTCCCTTTTATAAATTTCTAAGGATTATGAGTTCTTTTCTTCTAGTGATATGTGTATGTTAACAGGGCAAGGAGATACATACCAGAGCTAAGTATACTGCTACATTATCACTTTTCATTTATTCTACTTTCCTTGAAAGAAAATGATTTTCACCACAATACATTTTGCAGTACAACTCAACTACTGTTTATTTTTTTTCCCCTCAGGTTCTTAAGGCCTCATTATTATTTTATCTAGCAGTTTTCCTATTTGTGCTTTTGCATACTTACTAAATCAGAAATATAATTGTATTGCTGGTGTTGGTTGTGGAAGTACCTTTTAATATATTGGATGTTCTCCATAGAAAAGTAGCTACAGACTATATGGGTGATATCCAGGAGTTACTGATTTCCATAAAAACAAACAAACAAACAAAAAATCTTTGGTATCTTTGTGCTCATTAACACTCGTATTTTGTGAGTTGCAAAGATAGAAACCATTTCTGAAAAATCTTGAAGTATACTTAGATATTGCACTTTCTTTCCTTCAATAGTTAAGTGCGCCATTTAGGAGAACATTTTTCCATAGGAGAGCAAAGGTGGCTTCTTCAGAAGTGCTGCCAGTGCCAGAGCTATCTGGTGTGTAGCTCTGTCCATGCAGTAGATGTTGATCATCTTCTCCACTCTGTGAAGTGATATTATCTGCCTTCATGGCTCGTCCTCCTTTTAAGATATGATCTAAGAAATGTCTTTAATTAACATCCAACAAAATTATGATTATTATTAAAATGATTAATTTTAAATTAAAATTATTATTTTCCAATATATTTGCAGTTTGTTTTGCAGGTTGGTCCAGCTGGCAAGTGATATTTGTCACATGAAAATTTACCTATGTTTGGGATGATTAACACCCGAGGCTTTGATTTTTTAGTGACTTCTTATGACTTGGAAGCCAACGGGAAAAATAAGATATAAACTTTTCTAAATTTGGGAGTTTGCAGTTACAGTGTTGTGATTTAAGCTGGTTTCAAGTACATATATCTTCAACCAGCATCACACTATTACTGGCCTTCCCAGTTTCAAACCATTTGAAATTTATATTGCTGAGACACCTTTAACACATTTTGCTCTGGAATTCAACTAAGTTTGGGATTTTCCCTGTGTAGCTGAGAAAACAACACCTACATTGAAAATGCAATACATTAAAATATCTCCTGATATTTTAAAAAATGGGCATAGAGACTGACAGTTATGTCCTGGAGACCTTCTTAAGGCTCCTTAATAATTTGCCATATTTTCAAGAAATGCAAAGTGCTTGACAGCTTGTGAAGAATGACATTTAACAAAACGGTCTCTACTCACCGGTAGAAAACTGATGAGTTTCTGAAATGCAAATGGTGATTGCTTCTAACTACAGACTTTGAGAAACTGGAAACAGTCACTCTTTTCATGTCATTTTCTAAAATATGACATTGATTTTAAACTTTAGATAAGTAACTGAGTGACAAAAATTTCCTATTATATACTAAAAGATGTCTTACTGCCCTTTTTTGATTAAAGGTAGAACTAAGCTGCTTTTCTTCCCAAATGGCCACTCTGCCAAGAAGGCAGTAGCAGCTATGTTTTCTTTAAATGAAGCTCAGCAACTTAACTGAAAATGTGGGAAGTCCCTAAGCACAATACATAAAGATGGGCTAAAAAAGATGAAGATTACCTTCCTCCCAATAATTTCTGTAGACATAATATCTGGAAAATCAGAAATATTTTTCAACAATTATGGCCACAAAATTTTCTCAGAAGCAAATGCCTGTAATTTTGCTGTGTTCAAAAGGAAAAGAGTGTGTCGATTTTCTAGTTGTTTTTTTTTGGGGGGTGGAGGGGTGAAGTTGAGGTTTTGGTGTTCTTTTCATTTTTAAATAAAGATGTGCCATTTAAATAATGGGAGGTATGAGGCACTGCTCTGTATTTTTCCATGTGTGCCAGCTGGTATCTGTTTCTGAGACTGGAGTGGGAAGGATGTTTCTTTAGTCTAGCATTGACTGCAGTGTTATAAATTGGGAGAAATACAGCCTCATTATAGCCATGAATGAAAGCAGACATTTACTGTACCTGCGAATTGTGGGTGTTCTCTCACTAACAGAAACAAGTGGCATTTTTTTTCACAGTTGTCTCATCTTCTCTTTTGAAAGTGCTTTCTTGGGAAATTAAAAGTGAAAAGTAGTCTAGATTGATGCATCTTTGGCATTTACAATAGAAAGACAATGAGTGGGACAAACCCTCTGCACCATCACTGGTGATTTATTTCTCTGCATCTCGACCATACAAAAATTACAGGAAGTGTCCTGCTGCAGGTTCATCTGCTTCTGACACCATTTTCTTCACCTAACTAGTCATCTGGCACAGGTGCTCATAGTGTAGGCAGGGCCCCAGAACTGGCTTCTGTTAGAAGACGTGGCTGTCTGATCCCCTTAATAACAACTATTTTCTTTATTTTCATTTAAATCAGAAAGAATAACAACAAAAACATTTTTTTTTCCTCATGGCCTGATGGTCTTTGAAGTTGAAAATGATTTCTCGTCTTTGTTTCCAGCAAGTAAAAAGTATTAAGATGCATCCAGATAGCTTATGGACATTATTTCCTATGTTATAAGTTGATATGTGTTTGCTGTGGGGATCAAATTTTGCTTTTGGGAAAAGCAGAATCAGTTTAAATACAAGGACATAAAGGAGATGATGTCTCTTGTGTGCATGTTGAGTCTTTCCCATTTAGGTGGTGGGACCACAGAGGTTAAGCATGGTGCTGGTTGGTGAGGATGGATGAAAATTACTGCCCTCAAGGTCTGCAAGCAGTCCTGTGGGTTTTGGTAGCACAGCTTGCAGTGTTTCAGAACTCAAGAAAAGCATTGAAGATACAAGACAGTGAGGCCTAGAAGAAATAGCTGTCATTAGTTTATTCATGTAAAAGGCATATGAATCAAGGTGATAAGGTGGAAAAGGGGGAAAAAAAAAAAAAGTGAAAGAGTGAGATCAGAGAGCAGACAAGATTTAGGAGAGGGACATGAATTTTGGATATATATAGTTTTTTTAATTCTATTTTTTGTAAAAGAGATAGCTGATCAGCTTCCAAGGAGAAAACACGAAATGCTTACCGAGAGGATGCTCTATGGCTTGCTAGCCATAGTACACAACACAAATTTGAAAAACGGTTTGCGTTTGTCAAACACATGATGCTTTTGATGCTGTGTTACTGATTTAAAGACATAAAGGAAATGAGGTGGAGTACTAAGACTGCTGCTTCTCATTCACATGTGGTCTGATGCCCTGCAGCCTGTGACTTATAGATGAAAAACACTGCTGTGATTTATGCAGGACTTTCATATGGAAATAGTAAAGATCAGGCAAAATTTCCAATATTTGCAATAACTTTGGGAGTTGTCCACAGAAGTGTTTTTTGTTTCTGGCATGTAATTAGTCCAGCAGTTCAGCACATCTTGCATTGTGTGTTTTAGGAGTTGTATTTGTCCTACAGCTCCACGCAGAAATTTCAGGGGCAGAAACACATATTTTGTTGGACAATTCAAGTTTCATCCACTGAATTTTCTGTAATATTTGATTTGGTCTCTTTTCCAGTGGTCACTTTTTATCATTTCCATTGCAATACTGAATAAGTATTATGAAGACATTAAATGTACCAGTGGCACAAAAGGGTTCAAAAGTAATTGAAACGAATTTTATGTACTTATGAATATGACTGCATGATCAAATCTCTGGTTATTTTATTATTGTGGGTTTCTTATAGTGCAATGCTAGTTAGCTGTGCTAGCTTCCTATTACCACAGTGAGTTTAATGAGAGACCATGCACAGTGTGCTTTTAATCCGAGAGTCACTCTTTTAAGTAAATTTTCTGTTAAAAACTTCCTAGATTAAAAAAAAAAAAAAAAAAGTTGAAGATTAAGTATGATGCCAGAGGTAACATTTTGCTGAGCTGTAATATGAGCTAAAGTCTTAAAAACTAAAATATCTATAGCGAAATTTATGTCTAATATAATTGCCTTTATAAGCTTCACATAGGACATGAACTTAGATCAACATCTTTAAACTTCCATATCTTCAGAGAAGGCAGACAGAAATGATTATCTGTGCAGTTTATTTGAAAAGGATGCAATAATTCTTATTGACTTTTCTCCCCCTTTTTATTGCTCATTCTTCATTTAAAAAGCAGTAAGAAAGCAAAAAATTTGTTCTCTTCATTCAGTGCATTAAAGTCCATTAAGTGCAGGCATGTCTTAGGCTGAAATTCTAAAAACTGTTTGCCTTCATTTCTGAATCCTTATGCTAACCATAACTGCAGGAAGTTTTTTTCTTTGACTCTTGCTCAAAGATTATCACATAATCGAGCTGCATTTGTTCATCTCACAGTCTTGGTTTTGGTTACAATGACTTCAGAGTTCAAAACCTCCTCTAATATGCTATGATTTGTATATGAGGTTCCCTTCAGACACTGAATTCTGCTATTAGGGGCCCTAAGCAGTGTCAAGCTGCATTTGACAACAGAGTAAAGCAGTTGCTTTTGCAAATATTGGGTGATCACTAGTCATTACACTACACAGCAAAAAGGAAGAATCAGGAAGAACAGGAGCAGTTAAAGCTCCAACCAGCAGTATCTCTGAAGCATGAGGAGCTCAGAGCAGGAGAAATGGGGATCTGGGACATGTGTGTTTTTTGGGCGGTTGATAGTTTCAGAGAGCAAACTGAACCACTGTGCTGTGGACTGGCTGTAGCTGTGGAGCCCTCCCAGATAACCTACACAGTATTAGATCCACGGCTAAGCATCTAATAGCACACAGAAAGAGCTGCAGAAAATGTATTATGTGCATTATTTCATTAAAAGCACCAGTTTGATTTACTCTTTAGAGAAAAACACAAGAAATAGAGCTCTATCTTCACTGAATCCAGTGGCAAAATATTCATTGGTCTCATTGTGAGCAGCTCCAACTCCTTTTTATTCAGTTACTGAATCACACCAAGAGAACATTGAGCAACTATGTGGCTGATATATGTTGCAGAGAAAGTTGTTTCAATTTCTGGGGTAAGCACCTAGCCCTCTCCTGAAAGCAGCTGAGCGATGCTGTCTGTCAGCAGCAGACCCTGGGTAAGCACACTCAGTGCTGGTAAGAGCTCCAAGTCTCTTTCGATATCAGTAACTTGTGTAATGTATTGCCTCATGCTGCCACTTCGACTAAGTAATGCATTATGTATATCTTGAGGTATGGTAGTTAGTGTAATATTTATGCATATAGGTATCTGTGAGAGTCACCTTGAGTACAGCACAGCCTGCACAGAACAGATAAACAGCATTAGTGCCTGCAAGGAGTGCGGCATACTTACAGCTACTTTTCTGCAATCCAGCATCTAGACTTATGTAGAAAAGGTATAAATGGTGTATGTTCACTCATAATTTGGTTTCCCAATGAATCCTCCAGTAAGGGGAAAAAAAAAAAAAAAAAAGAAATGGGGGATGTCATCTAAAATACATGCTTCTAGATGTCAGCAGCAATAAGTATGCTAGTGACATGACTGTGATCATTTGAACCAATCAAACTCTCCTCAACTGCTAGGAGGATGCAAGAAGAATCATAAAGTAGCAGACAACACCAGTGCTGATAAATGGTGCTCCCACATAATGAGCGCTGAGTGCAGTTCTGGTCTTCCAGCTTTACCATTCTGTGGGAATAAGGCATTGATAGGCATGACCAAGGTGACAAGGGTAGCAGATGTGTGGTGAACATCCACATAAGCAAACTGTAAATAGACTACAACTTTTTAACTCTGCAAAAGCGAGGAAGGGCATATGTGTAGGAGTGGTAGAGGAAGGAGGGCTATAATGGACTTACACAGTTCTCCAAGTGTCACAGAAACTTAACCTGGGCTCATTTTCTTCACCTTTCATTACATGAACCTTGGAGGCAGCAAAATAAATGGTCAGATGGATCTTTCAAAATAAGCCAAAACATGCAATGCTTTTTCTCATACGTAACATAATGGAAAATTCTTTGCCACAGGATTTTCTGGATGCCAAAATTATATATGGTTAAATATTAGTTAGAGAGATGTACTTGTGAAAGCAAAGAATACATCAAATAATAATAATAAAGGAAAGCAAAAAAATACATAAAAAAAAATACAAAAGACCCCAAGGCCACCTCAAGCTTAAGATGTCCACCTCTAACTTGCAGGCTGGGACAGCATTTGGAAAAAAATACATGACAGCCTTCATACCTTCCTCCCTGAATGTGTTACCCACTATGGCTGGGACAGGACATACCCAAGGGGTATCCCAGCCTTGGTCTGACCCAGTGCTGCTGCCTGTGTGCTCTTGCTTTACTACATGTGGCTGTAGAGCTGAGGGTCAGCTGAAGCCTATGGGCCTGGAGCGGGGTTGAACCCATCTCTTGCCAGCAGCTGAGCTATCAGAGGGGTTCCCTTGGGCAATGAGAGCCAGACCTCCATGGGTCCTCATGTGGGCAAGGACAGGCACAGCAGCTTGGTCACTGTCTTCACTGGGGTGTTTAATTCCAGGAATCTTCCTGGAAAGTAGGATGCAGAGATGCTCTTGCTGCAGGGTTCGTAAAGAGGGTGAGCATTCAAGCCCTTCTGAAACTCACCTAGAGTGACAACGTGCACCAAGGCACTGAACGGCATGCCAGTGTATTGATTTTGAGCTGAAGTATCTCCATCGCTCCTTCAGCTCCTGAGGCTTTTTGTGAAGCCTTCCGTTCAGATAATAAAGAGGTCCAGCCCTCCTGAGCTTATAAAACCTGATGATTTCATGGTACAAGTCAAATCTAGCTTAAGGCTCAGCCTTGCTCTTCCAGCTTCATTATTGTTATATATTTTGGTGTGTGTGTAAACCATCTGATTTTCAGCTATGTTATTCTCCAGGTGGAATCAATACTGGCTTTATCCTGTTTAGCAGAACAAGGGTCAGTACTTCTGATGAGAGTGAAGCAAACAGAGACCTGCTCTTTTCTTTTGCAAAATGAAAGCAAGGCAGGTTTGCCATTAGAAGTGAGGGTTTTGTGTTTATAGCAACTCCCTGTCCTGAGGTTGCTGCCTTTTTTTTTTTTTTTTTTTTCCACATAACGCAGTATTGCTTCTTGGTACATAGCAAAGAAAAGATAAGAGGATCAGTGGTTAAAAGCTGGGTGGCTTCTTGCCTTGTTCTGCTGCTTGCTGTCTATACCAATTCCTTACCTCAACATGCTACTGATGGGAAGAATCCTACTGCCTCATCTGTGGTTTGTAAACACCTTGCTCCTATTGATAAGGCAGACGTCATGAAAATTATCCCACACAGATCAACAGATTTACTCATGTAATTAATGACCCACGACAGGAAGAAGCAAATTCAGATAATTCTGGCCCCAAATAATGATTGCTATCTACTTGTTAAACATGTAATTTTCAATTTCATTTAGTTCTTTTCTTACTGCTGGCATTATCCTAGCAACCATCTTGCTGCAACAATTTTCCCTCACTTCTGCTGTCTGTGCTACAATCATTTGCAGTTGGATGGGTCCCCATTAAGCACTGACATTCACATCACATAATTTTCACTAACAAGGGACAGAGGTAGATCTGTACCCGTCTGTGCTATGCCAGTGCTGCATCTTTCATCGTCTTCCCTGCTCTTTCCTGAGCCACAACAGCACTGTTATTAACTCTGACAAATAAAGAGGCAGGGGTATAATTGTTGGTGATGGTGGACAAGAAAAGGCTTTTCACTCTCAGAAGAGGCCATTTTCCGCACAGAAGTATGAATTCCCACCAGCTCCCCAGGGGCTATTGAAGGCAGATGCAATGACCACATTTTGTGGCTTAGGCCTGCAGGAATACACTGCTCCTGACATGATTATTGCTTATCAGAGCACTATTAAGGATTCAGAGAGCTTGGGAAGCTTTAAGAGGGAGCCATTAAACACTGCCAGTCACGAGGCTTCCCAAGCCTGCACACTGTTATGCCAGCTGATGGTGGCGGGGCTCCAGCACGTACCTGCAGCAACACTGGCAGCAGAGAGGGAGCAGTGCCGAAGTGGGCCACAGAGGTGGAACCCACCACACACTGAAGTTGGTGGAGGTCTTCCTATTGATGTCATAGGATGGGGACTTAAGCAACATGTATTTATTTATTTATTTATTTATGTATACCCTGAAACACTACGATGCTTTTTTCTTCCCCTTTTTCACATCTGCTTTTTCTTATTTTTCTCCGCATTTTCAGGCTTTTTTTCTGATGGCAGCACACGTGCAGTGTCCTCCTCTAAGCTGTGCAGGGCAGGACCCTGGCTCCTTGCTGCCCCAGGACTGCTGCGGCTCCCCGGTACCCTCAGTGCATTACGGGCAAACACAGGGTGATCTGGGCTCCTCGGTGACCTGAAATAAGGCACCAGGCAAGGGGCTGCACCAAACAGCAAAGGGACTGACATCCTCAGTGCACTCCCAGCGCACCAGTGGTGTAGTTTGCTTGGAAAATCTGTCAGGCAAAATTTGTTAGGTTTTTCACAGCTCTGATTTCTGTATCCCCGAGAGTGTCTTTGCTAAGAGAAAGCATTGATTTTTGCCATGCAACACATACACACGTATGAATATGATTCATTCTGCCCCATTCCTCAAAATAACTGCAGTGAGTTTTTATCCCTGCTAAAATGAGCCTTTTCACAGGTCTGTATTTTCACCTAGTACACACACAGTAAAATTACCAGAAGTGAAATAAACTTTCTTTGACTTGGAGAAAATTTTATGCTGTTGTAGAGGACTCTTCTCAAAAAAAAAAAAAAAAAAAAAAAAGCAGTTAGCTTTATATTACATTCATTTATATGTAAACTTAGCAACATATTTATTTAGTGTAAATAAGGGATCAACTAAATCGAGATAAACTGTTGAACCAAAGGTCCACTTCTTAGCATTATACTATACTAAAGTAAAAAGTATCTATCAAAGGCTAGATTGTACCACACTGGCTAAAATTTGAGGGCTTATTCAGTGGTAAAACAAACAGTTTCTTTGCCCTAAGGTTTTCCCATGTGGCTACTCATTCAACTGTGGTTAATAGATTGAAACAAGAAGAACATTTTGGTAGAAGTTTTTAAGATGCACAAATTTATTGAACACAATTTATTGATGTACATATTAAATCGACAAACACAAGTGTATACTAAATAAGTAGGGATTCTAAAAATGGAAACAAAATTATAGGTAAAATTAAACACAGCAAGACTTGCTAAGGAAATACTTGTCTATTTGACTGGGGAAAAAACAGCACGTATAATTAAGATTACATTGTCTCCACCTATCTGGAGCTATGTCAGGTTTATGACAATACACCATCCACATGCTATTCTCCCGTTTTTCATAATTTTTGCTACTTCACATTGAAGAAACTGCATAATCACATGAAATGACAAGTGGCTGGCCCTCAACAGGAGACCAAGCTTATTTTCTGAGGCTAGATCAAGTGGTACTGTGTTGATTGTAGCAGTTTACTTCCATATGCATTTGAAGTATTTCTGCGAGAAAATTCTTCAGCCTCTTTATCTAGACCAAATGTCTCATCATCCTTACCATTACAGAATTTTCTCTACTATATAACATGCTGTATTTTGTCTTCTCTATCCAGATAATTAAAAATTGACATTTGCTGTCTTCTCTGCAGCTGTCCTTTATGAATTGTGGTCTATCTCAAGATTTTTGTTGTTTTTCTCTAGTCTACAAAAATGTGAATTCACAAGCTTCCTAGTAGGCTGTATTTCTCAGATATTTGCTAATATTTCTTTGGGCATTCTCCATTCAGCTACAGATTTCCTTGAAGAAGGATGCCCAAAACAGAAGAGACTTCCTTTCAGTTGATGTTAGAAATACTGGATATAGTAGGATTATTCACTATAGATTACAAGCAACATTACAGAATATTTTGGCTTAACATTTGCTTTTGCACTAACAGAAAATACTCATCTTGATTACCTATTCTTTTCTGAAGATGCAGTCTACTCTCTTGATGTCTACCCTGCATTTATGCACTTCACCTCTGCTGCCTACTTTTCCAACTGAGCATTGTACATGTATGTATTTGTATACAGTATCATACATGTACAATATTAATTTTCCATACCGTTTCTCCAAGGTGTGAAGCTGTTCTTTGTATAGGTCAACAGGATCATTTGACATCTAATCTTGTAGCTAAGTGTTTTATATGTATTACTGTAATGTTTCTTTTCTCCCTTTCAGGCTCTGTGAATGATACGTGAAATGGTTGAAAGAGCAAAGACAGCTAACCAGAGCTCAAAAATTTCACCAGCTTGTTTTCAGGGTTCATCAGGCAAACCAGCCAATACTTTCCAAAAACTTGCTAGTCAGATGATTTGAAATAATCAGAGCTAAGTACTCTTTCATCTGTTTCTTCTGTGGTTGAGATCTTGTCTTGGAGATCTTTTGTCTTTTTCACAGTGTTAACAATTTGATTTGAAATGGCATTTTGATACAAAAACATTCAATAACTTGACCATCTGATGATAAATTGTTGCCAGGTTTTCTTTACAATTTCCTATTCCAACAAGGCCAGTGCTTGTGTGATTTTTGACCATTCACAAAAAGCTTTCTATCTGCCATAACTACCTTCTACAGAACTCTTTTTTTGTTGGTGGTGGTTGTTTGTTTGTTTGATGGTTTGTTTTTCCCTTTTTAATGAATCTCCAGATATGTTATGATTCAAAAACTTAGGAAAGTTTGAATCATAGAGAAGGAAGTCTTTGTGATGTGCATTTCTTATGCACATCTTCCAAATATATATATATATGTTTTACATGTGTGTATATATATATATATTTATTTTTTTTTTGCATAGGTTGATGTTCTCTACCAAAACTTTTATATAAGCAACCTAAAATTTGCTTAGTTTTGTAATGTTTAATTTTTATTTATATTTTCACATTGTAAAACTCAATGAAGAAAATACATAATCTCATACACCATTCATCAATCAAATGAAAGTGCAGAACTTTTTTAAGAACTATTAAATTCCACAAAAGATGAACATATTAAAAGTACTGGATTTTTTAACTTGTACTTAAAGAAGTTGTCATTATTTATGTGAAATTCAAAGTTATATATGCAAAACAACTCATACATACATATACTTCCTCAACTTTGTTCAAATTTACAAATCTTCACAGAATCACAGAATCACAGAATTTCTAGGTTGGAAGAGACCTCAAGATCATCGAGTCCAACCTCTGACCTAACGCTAGCAGTCCCCACTAAACCATATCCCTAAGCTAAACCATATCCCTAAGCTAAACCATATCCCTAAGCTTCATTCTGTAGTAACTAATTACATTGCCCATGATAGCGGATTGTTAGACACTTACTTAATTACCTTACTGGTAAATTAAGAGCTGACATTAGGATTACTATGCAAAAAGAAATGCTTAAGTAGGAAAAAAACAAAAACAAACAAACAACCTTCAGATGAGAGACAGTATTTCTGTAGACATGACAATAAGATCCTGACATATCAGTAAATCCAACATTAGTCAGAAAAAAACAAACCAAAACAAAACAAAACAAACTAAAAAAATGAAACAGAAGGAGATAGGGAATGTGTTTGGGTAGGCTACGATTGTAGCTAAATGATACACTGGATGCTATCTCTCACTCTCCTTTCTGTCTATAAGTAAAACTTATGATGTAACAGGAAAAACTGCAGAAGGTTGAGGAGCCTCAGTTCCACACAAAATAGGCAATGCACTCTTTTCTTTTTTTCATTAGGGAAAACAGGTTGTTTTACCAAGTGAACTATCAATTGTTTAGACATGGGAATTGCAAGCAAAGAGATGAAACAGGGAGGTACCAGCTGAGAATCTGGCCAGCAGGACCACTGGAAGCCCTGTACAAATATAATAGAAAATAAAAATAAATAAAAATCCAAAGCTTGCATTTCCTAATGGAGAAACAAAATCTGCTGTAAAGTATAATGAGCTTTTTGTGAACAATTAACATTTTTCTGAATTTCTGAATTTCTCAATTTTTCATTTTTTTCAGCTTTAATTTTACAATTAAAGCTGTTCTGATAGAGCAAAAATTCAGCAGCAAAGATCATTATGGACATGGGCTACTGAAGAAATCCTATAAATTTTTTCTTATACACAGAGACCTGAGCCATCATTCTGTCTTATCACAATATGTCTTATTACTTCAGTTGAGTTAAATCTGCAAATGAGTCAACCTATAGAGATTTAATATTTTTAAAGAGACACTCATGTATGGCAAATGCCTTAAGGTGTTTGTTTCATTAGCCTGGGTTTACTATCCTTAAAACATACCAAACCAAACCAACCAAACAAACAAACAAAACTCACTTGATGAGGAAATCATTTTCAGAGAGAAGTATTTTTCTTCAGCTTAAAATCTGAAATGCTGAAATGCTAAAATGCTAAAATTGGTTATACAAAAATGAAGAGGCAAGCAAGTCATGAGCAAGGGATGGAAAAAAATGTCTGCAAACATGCTCTACTCCAACTATTAGTTTATATTAGGAAAAAGTAAAGCTAAATACTCTGTTAGTCAGCTAATTAGAATTATTGATTATATTGATTTTTTTTTTTGTGAGAAATCTGAAGAAATAAGTTGAAGAAGGAAACATTCTAAAAGCTGAAGTAGTAAGGGTATATTTTTTTCACCAGGTGATGAAGAGGTGAACAGAAAAGCTTGAGTGTACAACAGAAAAACAAATCATAGCACACAAGTTTTAATTGCTAAAAAGCTATGGTCAAAGTCTGGCCAATTCTGAGATGGGCTTGTCTGAGCAAGCACTGGCAGTAAAATATCCAGAGGGTAGAGGATAAATACAGTGTGAATGAAAGGGAACTCAGTGGTACTGATTTTTGCGGTCTGCCAATTGGAAGCACTAGAAGTTATGGTGTGTGAAGACAGCTGGGAAGATGAGTAGGAAGCTGAAGATTTAGGCAGCATACACACTATTTTTTATATATGTGTGTCTATAAATTCAAAAAAAAAGTGCAAATGAATGTAGCCAACAGTCCTCACTTTGCATCCTGAAATCCTGAAGTATCAACCTGACATCCTGCAATCTTCAGTTTCTATTCATCATATCTGACCTATCCCATGCTGACATTGTGGGAGGAGAGCCATCAGGCTCACCTGGCTGCCAGAGACCTTTGCAGTGTGAGCCAAAGAGCTACAGAGCCCTCCCCAGGACAGGTGCATGCCAGATGGCCTGGCAGCCATCCTGCGCCACCAACGGGCAGCCCAGCATCTGGGGCCATGTATTCAAGCGACAGGACATTTAGCTTCTCTAGTGGGCATTGGGAAGGGATGCAGTCATAGAGTACTAGAAACGTATTCAGAAGAAATGGCAAAGATCTTTTTTTGGTGTGACTTCTTCCTACAAAAGAAAATTTTTCCAGCTACAGACATGGAGAAGAAAAAAAAAAAAAAGACCCTATATTCTAATTTATTTTTAAAATGCTGCAATTATCACAAAATAGAAAAAACATGGACCTAGCTTACTGCATTTACAGTGGCTTAGGGTAGTAATCCAGGTAAATATGAAATAAGTAGGTTATTACTCAAGCTATTATTCTGAACTCTGATGTCAGATTGTGATTGCAGGTACATGAGTGATGACTGAAGCAGTTTGAAAAGACAAAAACTGTGTATCTCTGAATAAGAGGAATAGAGCTACAGTAATCTTCACCTTACCACTGCAATACAATGAGGGTGAATTCATTTTTCTGGTTGATAGACATCTCCTGATCAGGAAGCCACATCGTACATCTCCTATGCTTGCTTGGCACAGCTTAACAGCAGTGGCAGGTAGGCAAAGAAATTATGAGCAGTTATATTATATTACTCTTGCAATATATTCTATATTACTCTTGCAGTATAATGTTCACTAAGGAAGCATAATCAATGGCAGAAGCCGAAATTATTTGTCAGTAGCTCAGACCCTCACAGGAGCCTTGAATTTGGGTGTAGTTGAAAATCAATTCCTATGTCCTTTGTATTCAATTACAGGAATGAATAACTATAACTGAGCTGAGGGTTGACCCCCTCCAGGACTAGGGATCATATTTTATTACTGGAAAGAGGTTTGTCTTTGGAGGACTAGTTGGTTAGACAAGGATCTTGCTGATAAAACATATGATTGGTGCCTGCAAGACAGCCATTCAATTTTCAGATCTATCATTGAATTTCAGTGCGGTTTTGAACCAGTTCTTTATAAGCCTCATTAATAAAATGCTTGTTCATCCAAAGTAGGAAACGGTAAATGTCTTTCAGCAGATTTGGAAGATGGACGCTGTTATTAAGATTAAGATGTTATTAAGAAACCATGTCAGATATTGTTTCATTCAGTTGTGACTGGCGATGTTATGAAATAATGCCTCATCGCTGCTATTTCAATATCTTACTATCTTGAGACATTTTAAAAATAATATTCTGTAAGATAGTTTTAAAATGCATGTATTTATCAAATACCATCTAATAAGGTAATAGATTATTGTTGCAGCCAGTTTCTCCAGGAGAACTCTGTGAGAAGCAGTGTCAAAAGCCTTACTGAAGTATAGGTAACCACATCCACAGCCTTTCCCTCATCCACTGAATGGGATATCCACCTTGTCATAGAAGGAAATCAGGTTCATCAGGCAGGACCTGCCTTTCATAAACTCATGCTGACAGGGCCTGATTGCCTGGTTGCCCTGTAGGTGTCACGTGATGGCACCCAAGATAACCTGCTCCATGAGCTTCCCCAGCACCAAAGTCAGACTGACAGGCCTTCAGTTTCCCAGATTCTCCTTCTAGCCCTTCTTGTAGATATAAACCAAAAACCGAAATATAGGAGGTTCTGTCCAAACATAGGAAAAATCTTTTTTCTGTGTGGGTGACTCAGCACTAGCACAGGTTGCCCAAAGAAGTTGTAGAGATTCCATCCTTGGAGTTATTCAAACCCAGGAGTCAGTCCTGTGCAACTGCTCTAGGAGGCCTTGCTTAAGCAGGGGGTTTGGACAAGATGAACTCTAGAAACCTCTTCCAACCTTAGGTATTCTGTGATTCTGTGAATACATATCTGTAATCTCCCAAAAGCTGAGACTGGGTCCATATCTTTGTAGATGGAACTCAAGAGCAAAGGAATAAATCTGTTTATTTTAGTATTGATAACATGGAAGAAAAGGATAGCAAGATAATCTGGGAACTCCATTTCATTTACTTACTTTATAAACTAAATGTATAGGTAAACTCACAAAACAGCCTTCAGTCCCAAAGCTGGAGACATCCAAGGTTAAAGCAAAAAAATGTAGAAAGTCAGACTTGCTCCCTACTGCCAGCTAAGTGATTTGTCTACACCAGTCACAGTTACCAGTCACAATATTGTTAGCCCTTTCTTCACAAGAACATTAAAATCTCCAAAATGTATTTAAGTAAAGCAGATATTTGATGGTGTTCATCACTGATGTTGCTAGGGGGAAGAGTTCTTCTAAGGGGCCATACAGATCAGTGAACTCTCACTCTGCAGTCTTGGTAATGCTGTATTGCGTCTATTTTATGTGAGCTTCTGATCCATTTTGACAACTTCTTACATATTCCTGACTTAAAGGTCAAACCTGTTTCTCACCAGCGATAACTGACAAATGAAAATATCGGTGTTTTAGAAAAATGACATCCATAATAGGTTAATCTCATCTTTATCAACTGAACTTGATAGGATGCTCTTGAAAAGTGATTGGGGATATTCACCATAAGCATTTCTGAGTCTGTGAAAAGCTCAGTTTAAGCTTTCCTTATAACACACTGTAAAACCGATCAATGTGGTATCTGAAAAATAGTGGTGGATCAAGGCAGATGCCAAGTTTTCAGTCACTTAGGATTACTCTGTCAATGACCTTGACTGCATAATTGAATCTGCAGAGGTGCCCTCCAGAACAGAACAATTTTTAAAAGGTCTTACTGTCAAAATTGCTAAAAAAATAAATAAATTTAAAAAAAAGTATTTTTCTGATATGTGTTTCTAGATCTGAGTAACAGACAAAAGAATTTTAAATTATCTTTGGAAAAAAAAATAAACAAACTCATTATATTTCATGTATGTCTATAGGAGTATTGCAGGTTTAGGTGGTGTGTCTGTGTAGTAAAATTAATACGGCTACAAAGACTGATATCAAGGATGATTGGGATAAGGAACGAGACAACTAAATGGGCTAGGACTCTTGACCAGGAACATCTCTAAGAATAATGCTTCACTGTTTCCCACAGTTTAAGAACTAAGCATCACTAAATGAAATAAGCTTTTTTTGTATGAAAATGCATTTCTTTTATGCTGAGTAGGAATTAGTCCTTCTGTATGGAAAAAAAAAAAAAAAAAGTATATATATATATGTATTGAAATTTACATAAACATTCTTCAAGGATATCTTCCTTCAAGCCTGCCTGTTACACCGTAAGGGCTGGGCTCCTCAATAGCCAAACAGGTCTGGGAATATGCTTACACTTTGCCATCCTCAGAAGAGAATTGGATCAACTTTTAGTTGAAGTTTCAGAATAAGCTGCTAGAAAATCTCCACCTTTATTACATCCCAACATGCCACAGGGGGTCGCTTCCAATTACTGTCTGGATATGAGGTGGGAACACAGATCCCTTCAATAGGGTTTTTCCCTGTGAATGAGTACTGGAGTGGGAGGAGTGAAACCCAAATCAAATGTGATTTCTCTCCAAATTTGAACGTGTTTTTAGAGGCTCCAGAAATAGCAGTGTTTCAGAGCTGTATCTACTCATGGTATAATCTCACCCACATTTTAAAAAATGTCTAAACATGAGCTCAGTTAGAAATGTCCCCATGTCTTTTCAGCAGAGAGGAAAAGCTGGAGACACCACAAAACACAAAAGTAAATGCCTGCACATACAATGATACAGTTCACCATTATCTATGTTTACTATGTCTCCATTGTTCTGTGGAAGTGATCTTGAAGGTAACTTCAAAAGGACAGGTAATATTTCTGTAACAAACTGGGTTTGGGCTGCCTGCATAGATAATAAGGTGCTGAATCTTAGGAATGTTGTGCACTTTAGGCTGTTCAAATTCCAGGCTAGCATAGGAGTGATGTAACACATCATGCTGTGCTAAATATATTTGCTTTTGCTTTGAAATCTGAGAAAGAAAATGCAGGACTAAAAACAAAACAAAACAAAAACAAACATCTCTGTAAAGGATCAAACTGAAAAGGATGTAAAAAAAAAGGTATGTCACTTCATAAATAGTATTCAAGAAAACAAACAGTAACCTGAAATTATTCTTATTGAATGAAGTTCAAAAAGTTTTACTGTCAGACATGCATCCTGCTGCTGCAAAAAGCTGCAAAAAGTCATTGTAAATGCTGTAAAAATGCTGAATACAATTTATAGATTCACTTTTTTATTATGTTAAGTTGACACTAACATGGTACCATGATTATTAATTATAACAGTGTAAAAACCATCTGTGACTTGGCTTCCCTTTATTGATAGAAAAGATGTGCTGAACGTACAGATAGCCTTATTCACCACTATACTACTACAGTCTTAAACTGATGTAATATTACAGCAACATGAATATGAAGTGCCACAGTTGGAAGTCAGTCCTCTGGTCTGCAGTATTGCAGAACAGTAAGCAGATGATATATGGGTAACAGCATTATGTTCTCTAGGAGAGATGGTAAAATGTAAAATAAGAAACAGCATCTTCCAAGCAGTTCCACAGAGATTAATCTAAAAGGTGTTATCCTTGCACACAAAATATGACAAAAGCAAATGGTTGTACTTCAAGTCACCCTCCTGGTAACAAGGCAGTATTAACACTCTAAAGTGAATTCCTGTACTTGCCTAAGTCAATTGCAAAATGTGTATGTGTGTTTCGACTTGGATGGGAGAATGAATTCAACCTCCAAGTAGTATTCTGTATCATCCATACCAATTGCTGACAGTATGCATTTCCACATGGCTTAGAGAAAAGCCAAAGCTAAAAACTTGAGCAGCAGACCTTAATCTGACTTTTTAAATAGGCTTCATAATATCCTCCTTCTTTATTTTTTAAGGTTTGGAGGAAATCCTAATTGTCTTTGGTTTTACATAACAAAAACTAATCAAGAATGGATTTGCATTATTCCAGATCTACATGTATTTAGGCCACTTTCAGTCCTTGTCTAGCTCATAAAAATCTCCAATGCTTTTTTTTTTTTTTTTTTTTTTTTTTTCCCTCCTCCTTGCTGGTAAAAATAATGAAAGGAGAGAGAGAGATTTTGTGAGTAGACTTCATTGAAGGCCAATTGCAAAGTGCCCTGCTATCACCCTGGAAATAATGAGGGAGAATATTGCCCAACAGATAGAAGACTGAACTGATGAAGATGACTTGTGAGGAATATATAATGAATTATTGTATATAGATACCAAGTGAATATTAAGGATTGAACTCAAAGATTCATTATACAGAATTTCCCTAAACATAGGAAGAAGCATTTTCTAATATTAGAGATTGTTAGTATTGTTATTATTATTGCTGCTATAATTTTAGCTTTCACCTCAGGGCACAGGTCAGAAATAACAATTTCTACAAGGTTATCAGGTTGCTGAATGTTTCCTTTCCTCCTCAGTCCCATTTCTGGTCAAAATAGATTTATTGGAAACTACGAAGCATAAAAATAATGAGACCAATTTTCATAAGGACATCTTTCCCCTGTGAATGCAATGTGCAATCACAGAAGAGCAGTGGAGGCAACTCACTACTTGTGCTTCCAAATCAAAAAGTGTTGACAAAACTAAACAACACCCTGGTTAGGTCTGTGTCATCCTTGCTCAGGAAAGAGGAATTCAAACTAGAATACACGTAGAGAAAGGATTTTAGGTAGAAAAGGAAGTCTGTCATTCTGGAAGATGGCAAGTTATGTTTGGCAGAGGAAGTCTAAAAACAGATATACATATTTTTTTGGTGTGTTGTAGGAGGACATATAAAAGACAACCCTGGCAAATGAAATACAATTTGTCCAGAAATTTATGAAAATGGTTTGCTTTTGTCTCTGTCTTTCTTACACTCTGATTTCTGTGATGATGGAAAATACTTTAAACTGGATCTTGAAAAGTTCCTGGTGGGTCTGGATTGAAACCAGTGCACCAGGGTCCTAGTGCTTTGATCACCCAGAAGCTGCTATCTTTTTCTATATTCTCAGAAACACAACTATTGGCAAAGGTTGTGTTGCTGGCCATGTACCTGCTCAGGTTTGTGCACATGACTGACTTTTGTTCAAGAGGGAACCTGGGACATGGTCCAATAAAAAGCTTTTTGTCTTTTAGAAATTTCAGTGCAATATAGTTCTGAAAGACTTTTAAAAGGAACCAATCTCTTCCTTTCTTTCTCTCTGGGACCTAAATGAGTCCCAGTTTTTAGCAAGAAAGGGATTACAACAAGCTACACGCTTTCTCCCTTTACTGGATTCCCAGCTGTAGAAAGAATTAAGCAGTGAGGTGAAATAATTGTTTAAAATTACTGTAAATGAATCTTGATCACAACCTCAAAACTGAGAATTATGATCATTATATTTGCATTCTCATGAATGTACATGAAGTTATTGTTGTGTACCAGAGTATATATTTGTGTATTAACTTTATCAGATTTAAGTGTTTGTGATATTTCAGTGAGCATGAAATGTAGTTAGTTGGTTGCACCTGTTCATAATAATTGGATTCAATATTCATGAATGATTTTCCAGCAACCATGTGCATGAGCAATGATCATTAATACAGGCCTCCAGCTCCCCAAATGTTGTACTGCAAGTGATCTGCGAGGTCTCTGAAAACAATGGTGTATAAAATATCATCTGACACTTTGAAATGTATGCACAGGTGATCACTTGTCTTGGCCAGGATAAGGAATCCCTGTTTGTTTACAGATGGGAATTCACCTTCATGTAGAAATTAGGAATATGGTAAATGAAAAGGATGTTATTTAAAGTAAAAAAGGTCATGCTAAATATAACAACAGCTAAGTGAGCAGAACCAGGAACAGCCTGAAAAAGACTGAGTATTAAAACATTGAACATTAATTGTGGCAAGGCCAGAAAAAAAAAAAAAAAAGTTTAAAAGGCAAAAATCCAACTAAGCAGAAGAAAACATAAATTGGGATCACAAAAAGATTAATTAATTAATCCTGAAAATCAGCATGACAAAGTCTTTTTCTCTTGTCCTTCTACCTCTGATTAGGTTAGCATCTTTCTACCAGGGATCTTCTAGACTGAAGTATGCATCTAATATACCATATAAGCAATGTTAGCCCAGTGTTTAAAAGATACATTGGACTTGCTGCAAATGAACAGATGATGTCCAGAAAGGCCAGTATTTCTGAAACAGTGTACAAACAACTTGCAGCAGATTTGTATGGGCAAGGCAACCAAGTCACGCATTTACAGACTGAGAGGTTATGTGGTTTCTCTGAGTAAAATGCCAGAACTCATTTCAGATAACATTTTGTATCAGAAAATAAAAGAGGAAGCAATGAGGTGCCTCTAAATGTAGGCTAGCTCTTTCAAGGTCAATGGCATATCGTACAGGTACACAAAACTTACGTTTTCACCTTGTACATGTTAACTGATTGTCTGGACATGTCTAAATTTTTCCACCAACCTTTAAATGTCCTCTGAATCACATCTGATCTGACATCAGATGGCAATTCCCAGTGAGGTATACTGTTTGAAAGATCATATATACAGTAGTTTTTTGTCTCAGCTTTGCTTTACTCTAACTTCACATTGCTGGGATTTCACTAAAATGAGCAGACATATCAGGAAGATCTACAATGACACACAGGTTCATCCAAGACCAGTGAAAAGTAGGCATAAGATGCTTTAACTCCCATCCCCTTCCTGATGGATTGCTATTTCCTCTTGTACTAAGGGCAAAGAAAACTTAAGTGGTGATTTCTATTTTGGTGGCGTTTTACAGCAATATACATTTTCTACAGCTGAGGCCTTGAAAAAGAATAGCACTATTTTAAAATCTGATAAAGACCAAAGCAATTAGCAGTCAGCTCCTTGGATAAGCAATTGGTCAGTATAAGCCTGTACATCAAGGAAAGCCAGGGACTTTTACAGCTTCTTAGGATAGCTAAGAGTAACTCTGCTGGGATTATGCAAAATACCTAATGCAATAGCAATCAGTTACTTGTGGATAGAGGAAGCTCTAGAAATGGAAATAATATTTAATAAGTAAATAATCTTTACATTGGCAAAGAGTTGTTTGTTGTTTTTTTGTTTTGTTTTGTTTTGTTTTGTTTTTCTCTTTCCCCTGTGTTAATGTGATTTTCCCTTAAAATTTGTATTAAGACTACATAGAAATGAACCTCACAGAAACCAGACTAAATTTATGCTACATAAGTAACTATAGAAAAAAAAATAGACCAAAAAAAAAAAAAGAAAAAAAGAGAGTTATCAAGAATATCCAAGTTTAGCTTTCTACTTAAGTGCCTATATACTGCCTCATGGCAAATTGGCAGTCTATTTTTTCTCCCTCATCTATATTTTTTGCTCACAAACAGAAGTACTGACAAAATAAATTTTCTTAAAGAATACAGCTCTTTATTGATCCTGAATTCTGAAAGCTCAGTAGTTTTGGAGCTATGACTTATCTCTGATTTGGAATTCATCATTTAGAAAGCTACTCCTGAATTGTATCATCTTGTTTCACAGCCTCAGCTCTCAATATCATGAACTTTAGATCATACTTTTTATTGCAGAAAGAACAGAATGTAATTTATTTTGCCATTATCTATTTGATAAAAATGTTTCCTGGGCTAATGTCATGAGAAAAGATTACAGCAAGCTTTAGCATGAGAAGCATAGCAGGTTAGAGTTAGGTTGCAGTAACGAGATTAGAGTGAGACAAAATAAAAGATAATAAAAATAGAAGACCACATAGATAAACACAGAGATTTTTGCAATGGAAAGCTAAATATGCAAAGATCATGTTTTTAATTTATCATTTTTATCTTCTTCTACTTTTGAATATAGTTAGTAGCATAATATTAGCCTAGAGTTTTAAGGAATGAAATGTCAGCAGGCATTATCAATCTTATTTTTATGTAATTATATAAAAAAATAATTAACCGAAACCAACATTTTTTATATTTGTTTTGAAGCCTGCAGATATTGTGGTAACTTTGCATTATACATATTGGTATTAGTTCCTTTGGTATTTAAACCTAAAATGAATATTAAACACAGTGACTTACTATGGCTTAAAAGCACAGAATAAGTTCCCAGACTTACTGACAGCACTGCTGGCTGCCCATGTGGCTCCATATCACGCGGCCAGTGCCAGCCTTCACGTGCTCTCGCACATCTGTCTCCTCCCCATTGCAAAGCCTGCTGCAGAGAAAAGCTGCCACCAGATGAATTTCATGTGTGAATACAAGCCAGCAACACTGAGCTTTGGCACCTTGCCCAGTCATTCCTCTGACTTTGGCAAAAGGAAGAGAAACAAATTCTGCAGTGGGTGGTTGACTGCAGAGGTGGCAAGAAGACCATACAAAAAGCTGTTTTGCTCCAGCTGATCCAGCAGCACACCCACATTTCTGCTGTTTCTTCTGGGCTTTCCACTTTAAACTAAGGGGACTCTTCAATGACTTGCAGAAGCAGAGGCTACAGAGTTTGAAGTAACCTTTAATGCTGACAGAGGGTTTTTCAGGCTGTCCTTCAGTCATCCACATGTTGGAGCTTGCAACCCCATCATTGTGCACCTGCTTATCCTGAAAACTCAGCTCTGGAGTGTACTAGTGCTACCAGTACCAAGTAACAAGACAAGGGGAAATGGCCTTAAGTTGTGCCAGGGAAGACTTAAGTTGGATATTAGGAAAAAAAGTCTTTACTGAAGGGGTTGTGAAGTATTGGAACAAGCAGTCCAGGGAAGTAGTTCAGCCACCATCCCTGGAGGTCTTCAAAAAACATGTAGATGTGGTGCTTAGTGACATGTTTTAATTTTGGACTTGACGGTGCTTAGTGGAAAAGACCCTAGAGGTCTTTTCCAACCTAAATGACTCTGTGATTCTATTGGACTGTGCTGTAAATGTACAGTCAGTATCAGGTGGGAGAACAATGACAGGACAGTTAAAAGGAGGAGGTGCTAATCTGGGATTCGAGCTCTAGGGATCTGGTCTGAGATCACATGCAGCAGTGCCATATTTCTAGCCCACATTTCAAAGGCACACATTTCAAAGGCACAAACATACTATCATGCTATGTAATAGAAAACAAAAGCTTTCCAGATACACACAGCTGTCCTTGCACAGGTCATCATCTGTCTCACACAGATGTATTAGGTCTGGTATTTCAGGAGATAACTTTATTGTGGTACAGGCAACCTGTACATTTGCTTGACAAGTGGCTGCATGAGTGGCTGGGCAGAAGCAAGCCCTGCCAGGCACCTGGAAACCTTAGAGGAGCCTAAAAACATCCCTCAGCTCCCCAAGAGTGTCTCTGACTAAGAAATGAAGACATGCCCACAAGTGTTTGCCCAGAGATCAGTAGGTCAGGAGCTGCCACTGTTGCCACCACCACCATACTCAGTGATGGCACCCAAACAAAGTTTGTGAGTCTCTTTTAGCCTCTTGCTTTCTGAAATAATGTGATGTAAGCATACAATCCTCCATGTTCCTATTGCCTATGTCTATTTCACTATCTGTGTTGCCTGGAAATCAACTCTTTGTCAAGAAATATCAAGGAAACCCCAATAGGTTGTTGTGGTTATATTTAGTATAATTGTCAGAACTCTGTAAGGGACAATGTGATGCTGTCAGCTGCCTTTTGAGCAAGTTTCCATAAACGGATGACTGTCTTTCGTTTTTCTCAGCTGCACTCTAGTCGTGGCTAGCACATTTGCAGGTCTCTGTTTTAAAAAGGTTGCTGACATTTTCCATGAAAAATGGAGCTACTGCACTCCATTTTATTTTCCTGGAAAGCTTTTTTTTTTTTCTTTTTTTATTTTCTGAAAATAATCTGTTTGTTTTTTAGCTATGTAAACCTTGTTTATATGAAGCATAACTCCACACATTGTGTGTTTTTACTTTTCTTTTTTTTATTATTTTTACAGGAATATTCTAAGCAGCAGGGAAAATTGCTCTGCAGATCTCTAAGAGCTGTGAAATATCACATTACTTTTGCTTATTGTTCCTTTTAGTTTCTAGAAGTTTTGCTAAAAACATTAAAAATCAAAATTATTTTCCATAATTGATTGATGGAATGTTTTTATCTGGAGGAGGGTAACAGGATTTATAAGTTATATGCACTTCGACATTTGTTCAAGTTTCTAAAAATACCTCTAGTACTTTTTGAATTTTCTTATCTATAGGCATCAGGATAAATTAAATGCAACCCTTCCCACTACCTCATACAGAAATTCAAATGCTGATTTCAAGCAGTAAACATCTGATCTTTTTTTGATGTTGAAAATTACAGCCCCTCTTAAAACTGTTCCATCTGAGTTATTTTGAACTTTTTCTCTGGCACTTCATCTCACACTGGCTCACATAAGTCTCACACTTCTCAATATATTGGAAACAATAAATTCAATGTGACTGTGAGAAAATTTGATAGAATGATTATAGCATACCAGATCAGAACTCAGGAATGAGACAATCAGTTTTCATCACACTACCACTTGCTTAAGGAAGACATTCATGCATACATTCATACATACATTCATTCATACATAGGAAAACTTTAGCTACCATAATATAACATAGTGAATATTACTAAGCAAGCACAAGGGAGAATATTTAAAATTTCTAACACAGCACTGTTTACATTAGAGGTGGTCTTTAGCTACAAACAACAGATTCAGATTTTGCTTTCATCTATAAACTTGCAAAAATTTAAAAAGATGATCTTAAATCACAATTCCAAACAGCATATGTGGTGGAAAAATAAATCCCATTGAGAAAATATAGTCATTCTACAGTCTTTGTTGGGTGCAATTCTGGACTAACCAACATCTTAGTGAAACTGTAGGAATTATAATTTATCACTTTCAAATAATGTTTTATTGCATAGTTCCACTTATATGAAAACTATAAGCTCTGAATTTCTCCTTAGTTTTCTATGCATGCTGAATGTTTTGAAGATTCTAAAATTAAATGAAATGTAGGCTGCTAGCACTTGGCAGACCCTTAAGCTGGGAAAAACATGGAAAGAACAGACTGGTTAACTCAAGCAGAAATTGCCCTAGCGGGAAGACATCTGATTCTTCAAGGTTTTAAAAGCATCTGTCTCAGTGGATAGCTCCAAGACAGACTCATTGCAAGTGCCATGGGACAATTCAGAGGAACAGAGTGATTTGAAAACCACTAAATGGGAGGGAAAGGTAAAAACATATTGTGCAGGAAGGGACTCATGCATTACACAGGTTGGACCAATGCCAAGATTTCCTTCAAAGGAAGGCAGAAATAGAAATATGTGGCTCATGTGCAAATGAAGAAAAACACATTTTAGGTGGACGAAGATTAGATTTCCTAGGTGAGACTGCCTTAAAAACAGTGAGAGTTAAGGAAAATAGGGAAATCTTACCGACTTTTTTTTTTTTTTTTTTAATCTGCAGAAAGGCAATTTGCTACATTGACAGCAATGGAGGAAAACTACAGCTCCTTTTTTGAGTTAGGCTATGAAGAGCAACTGGAAAAACTCGGCCTCTGTCATGCAGAGGGATAAGTTTATAACATTCAGGGAGAAGAAATCACCAGGGATTCCACCCATCCCCCATATGTGTGGGGTGAAACAGAGAAGCTGGTTGTTCATACCCATACCCAGCTCTGCTCTGCAGCAGTAAAAGGCAGCAAGGCACATGCTCTTTGGGTTTTTGATTCTCATTCAATGCTATCCCAGAAAACCACCACACAGACGAGCGTTGTCACACTGCTGCTACATTTGCACATATTCTACAGAACTATGACATTGTACCTCTCTCTGGCCTTTTTGCCTCTTTTGAAAACCAATTGCAGAGGACACTATTCTCAGGTGAATAGCGTATTTTTGGAAACTTCTGTTTTAATTAGTGAAAAATGTTTTAGTACTTTTGTGGTCATCTTCAAATGGATGAGTGGAATGGTGTGGCATTCCACTGTTTCTGCTGTGACAGGGCGTGAAGACACAGTGCTTGCAATTTTGACTATATTCTATACAGCTTACTTAATGGGTAGCCTTGAATGTGTTGTGGCCACATAAAATACCACTATCAGCTTTTCCTCCAATTCAGATTAATAATCGTCTAACACATGGAAGCATGCCAAGTTCATTTGCAGGAGACATTTTCAAATGTTGCTGAAAAAAATACATAATAAAATAAAATAAAATAAAATCCCATGGTGGAAAATACACATACAAATTCTGTGGGAACAGTACTCTGAAAATATGCACATGTACCTTTTCAGCTCATAAATTAGATAAAAGAGCCAGCACTCTCTTGTGTTTACTCTGCCAATATTTAATATTGCTAGCTTCCATTCTTTTTCCCTTATTAAACGCTATCCTTAATCTCAATCTGAATTATTGGTGTACACTCTTAAACTGGATGAATTCAGGACTCCTGATAGTGATGGATGACTGTGGTGCTTCAAGTCTAGGTGCCTAGCATGACACTGCTGTAGAAAGATCTGTTTTTCCATTTGCCAAGCACTTAAGCTTTGTAAATACTTTTCAAGTATAGATTTATTCTCCTAAAATATGTGCCAAATAACCACCGTTTTTGTTGTTGTTGTTTGTTTTTTCTCTTATAAAAGATAATGTTAAATAGGGTTAAAAAATACCTTTCCAACTCTCCTCGTTGATTTTTTTTGTTTGTTTTTTTTTTTTGTTTTTTTCCTTTTTATATTTTTCTTAAGTGTGATATTTCCATCTCAATATCACTGTGACATAAGGATCTGCTTTGGCTGCTTGCTTTCTGCTGTTTTATTTAATGTGTTTAAAATGACCTTCTACCTCCATTAAATTATACATGATCCAGTTTCTTGGCAGAGCCATTTATGATCATTTGTCTTAGATTTTATGTATTGCTTTTCATTGTCCATCTCAGAAATTGTCTTACTTGCACTGAATAAAAACTGACAAGAAGTGATGGAGTATGTTGTTAGAAAACCTTTGGAGACTTGATTCTAGAAATGTTAGTTTATGAGCCTTGAACCCCTTCAGAATCAATAACTGCATTACAGCAGGGTCAGTCCTGCCCCAGGGGACCCAGGAGACCTGATCCCCATGAGACCCAGCTCAGCAGCCCTCAGCAGGGCAGCTCCTCACTGCCAGGCCAAGCTGGCTTGATGGCAGCTTTTGCTGCAGCAGTTTCTAAAGAGCAGCTTGTGCAGGAATTTTGCTCTGCCAGTTACTGTAGAGTTCCCTACAGCCAGGGCATGAGACATCTAGTTTGTTTCTTAACTTGTCTTTGGCTATTATGCTCTCACTAAAAGGACGAAAACAGCACGCCCATCCCCTCCCAAGCTTTACTAACCTGACTCTCGAAGGATGACAATGCTTCCAGAACTGGAAAGAGAGGAAGCCATGGAGACCAATGAAGGATGTCTCAGAGGTGAGAAGCTAGCGTTTTAAAAGGTGCAATGAAGAAGAACAGGAGAGGGAGGTCTTCAGCAAATGCACCAGCTACTGAAAACTGGGGTAGCCATGTGCCAAGTCCCTGTAATTGCCTTCTGCCCACACCGGGGGAATAACAGTCCTGGCTATCAGGGGAGGTCCCAGTTGACTGGCGGCTAGCAAATGTGACGCCCATCTACAAGAAGGGCCGGAGGGCAGACCCGGGAAACTACAGGCCTGTCAGTTTGACCTCAGTGCCAGGGAAGCTCATGGAGCAGATTCTCTTGAGAGTCATCACGCAGCACTTGCAGGGCAAGCAGGCGATCAGGCCCAGTCAGCATGGGTTTATGAAAGGCAGGTCCTGCTTGACGAACCCGATCTCCTTCTATGACAAAGTGACGCGCTGGGTGGATGAGGGAAAGGCTGTGGATGTGGTCTACCTTGACTTCAGCAAGGCTTTTGACACCGTCTCCCACAGCATTCTCCTCAAGAAACTTACTGCTCTTGACTTGGACTGGCGCACGCTTCGTTGGGTTAGAAACTGGCTGGATAGCCGGGCCCAAAGAGTCGTGGTGAACAGAGTCAAGTCCAGTTGGAGGCCGATCACTAGTGGTGTTCCCCAGGGCTTGGTGCTGGGGCCAGTCCTCTTTAATACCTTCATCGATGATCTGGATGAGGGCATTGAGTGCACCCTCAGTAAGTTTGCAGATGACACCAAGTTAGGTGCGTGTGTCGATCTGCTCCAGGGTAGGAAGGCTCTGCAGGAGGATCTGGATAGGCTGGACCAATGGGCTGAGGTCAACTGCATGAAGTTCAATAAGGCCAAGTGCCGGGTCCTGCACCTGGGGCGCAATAACCCCAAGCAGAGCTACAGGCTGGGAGATGAGTGGTTGGAGAGCTGCCAGGCAGAGAAGGACCTGGGAGTGATGGTTGATAGTCGGCTGAATATGAGCCAGCAGTGTGCTCAGGTGGCCAAGAAGGCCAACAGCATCCTGGCTTGTATCAGAAGCAGTGTGGCCAGCAGGGCTAGGGAGGTGATCGTCCCCCTGTACTCGGCTCTGGTGAGGCCGCACCTCGAGTACTGTGTTCAGTTTTGGGCCCCTCGCTACAAGAAGGACATCGAGGTGCTTGAGCGAGTCCAGAGAAGGGCGACGAAACTGGTGAGGGGCCTGGAGAACAAGTCCTACGAGGAGCGGCTGAGGGAGCTGGGCTTGTTCAGCCTGCAGAAAAGGAGGCTCAGGGGCGACCTTATTGCTCTCTACAGGTACCTTAAAGGAGGCTGTAGCGAGGTGGGGGTTGGTCTATTCTCCCACGTGCCTGGTGACAGGACGAGGGGGAATTGGCTTAAGTTGCACCAGGGGAGTTTTAGGTTGGATGTTAGGAAGAACTTCTTTACCGAAAGGGTTGTTAGACATTGGAACGGGCTGCCCAGGGAAATGGTAGAGTCACCATCCCTGGAAGTCTTTAAAAGATGTTTAGATGTAGAACTTAGGGATATGGTTTAGTGGGGACTGTTAATGTTAGGTCAGAGGTTGGACTCGATGATCTTGAGGTCTCTTCCAACCTAGAAATTCTGTGATTCTGTGATTCTGTGATTTCCTGACTTTATGAGGTGAGTGAGCGGTATGGAATAGGTAGCTGATAGTGACTCTTGCTATCCCCTTTTCTGAATGACTGAGACTCTTCATTACACAATTTATGTGTATTGCAAGTGTATTGCAAAAGCATAGCACAGCTAATGTTGAGACTCAAATGTTCGTAGGTCTACTTTAACACTAGCTTACAAAAATCCAGTGTATCAACACGAGGTTTGTGTGTGTCCTGTAGCAGTGTGACTGGGGAGCCCAGAGCCTTAACAGACATATGACACCTCTTTAAAACTTACAGGATAAGGAACAGCAGGCTAAGTGTGGGCCACTTCACATGTGTTAACAGACTGAATGTGCCTCCCAATGATATAGGCTCTTTCTGGATGCCTGCAGAGGACTATTCCGTGCAGTTTCTTAACTTGGGTGCATTTGGGGACCTCAACACCTTTGTATTTTTTCTTGTCTTTTCTAGTATTCTCCATTTATTGGATAAGGGTTTTCAAAAATCTGCCTTTGCATTTTAGTAGTGTCTTGAAAAACCTCTCTGCCTTTTGCTGCTTCACACTTATTTCACTGTGCATTTCTATGAATGACAGATCTTTGCATTATGTTCAATAGGGACCATTTGTAAAGCACACATGAAAATGGGTAAGTGTTCCTTTTCACTTTCAGTGTGTCAGCTTTAGTTTTATTCTCAGCAGGCTGAGTGAGCCCAAATATGATGCTTCTGCATAAACAGATGAAGTATGCACTGAGGCCATATTAAGTAAGCCTTGTTACTGCCACTCATTGCTCTTCAATGGGGTTATGCAAGACAAAAACAAGTTTCAGTCAAAGGGCAAAAATATTAAGTAAATAAGTTCAGATTCGCTTTTTCTGCTTCAGGATAGAGTTTGTAATAAATTGTATCAATAAGGGTTTTCATGGTTTTGGGAACAGCTGGCTTCAGGGTGTGTGAGAGCTCTTTGATTTCTGTGTTAATTTAGTTGTCTTCAAAGATTAGAAAGACTGAAGGAGCAACTGTTTTAAGATTACTGTGACTATCCAATTTCTGGCAGAGGCCACTAAGGTTATATTTGTTTGTTTGCTTTAAATTTTAATATTTTCATTTATGACAAATGATGTGGCAGAAAACATTTTTCTCCTACAGGTTTATCAGTTTATTAAGCAATTGAGTCTGATATTTCACTTTGTTAATTTTTGCCCCTACAACAAATAGGATACAAAATAAGGAATTTGTTCCTTTAGGGTACTTTGGGAATGCCCTAACACATTAACACAACCATGTTAGATAAATGCAACAGTAATTCTGAGGCTCATCTAATTTTTCAAGGATCAATGAAAAATGTGTGAGTGTCATTTCTCATAGACAGTTATTTTTGTTTGCTGCTGTCCTACCCTAGGCTTCCTTTTATTAATTTTAACTCATGTGAAAGCAGAAATGAGTATGTCCAGAAAATAAACACAATACAGAGAAACTCGAAAGGTTGTGAACTGAAGCAAAATCTGGAACACTGGTTGTTCAATTATATAGAATTAATGTAAACATGAATAACAGTTTACCTAAGTATTTTTTATGCCACATTAGCTTTTCTGTACGACAAAAAAGTATTCTCTGGTGTTTGAAATGCAAATATTTCTAATGTGTATCTATGTATATTCTCTGCTAACCGTAATCAATGACAGGTTCGGTGTTTTTGTTGTTGTTGTTTTGTTTTGTTTTTCTCTCTTTGCTAGGAATGACTGTGCAGTCAACATTTATATTATTTGGCCATGTGGCCAAAGCCCAACATGCATGGCCAAAGCCCAACTAGAGTTGAAGCTGGCCATGTCTGTGGCAGACAATAGAAAAGGTTTTTATAGATATGTGAACAGAAAAAGGAGAACCAAAGAAAACATAGGTCTGCTACTTGATGGGAAAGGTCTCCTCACAGGCAATGACATAGGCAAAGCAGAGCCATTTAATGCTTTCTGTCTTCAACAATGATGATGGGCTTTGGGACTGAGGGTGCCCTGAGCTGAAGGACCATGATGACAAACTCTCAACTGATCCTGAATGTGTGTGGGATTTGCTGCTTTGCCTGGATCCATACAAGTCCATGGGTCCAGATGGAATTCATCCGAGGGTGTTTAAAGAGCTGGCTGACATCATCATGGGACCTCTCTCAATTATTTTTCAGCAATCTTGGGAATCTGGAGAGGTCCCAGTAGACTGGAAGCTGGCAAATGTGCCAATTTTCAAGGGCAAGAAAGAAGACACTAGCATTTACAGGCCTGTCAGTCTCATGTCAGTGCCTGGTAAAATTATGGAGAAGATGATCTTTGAAGCTATTGAAACGCACCTTGGGGACAATGCAGTCATTGGTCCCAGACAACATGGGTTCATGAGAGGTAGGTCCTGTCTAACAAATTTGATTTCCTTTTATGATAAGATCACCCATTTGTCGATCAAGGGAAACCAGCTGATGTGGTGGTTTTTTTTGGACTTCAGCAATGCTTTTGACAGTTTTCCATAGGATCCTCCTGGACAAAATGTCCAGTGTACAACTTAACAAAAACATCACACAATGGGTGAGCAATTGGCTGACAGGCAGGGCTCAAAGGGTTGTGGTAAATGGGGCCACATCTGGCTGGTGGATGGTCACTAGTGGGGTCTCTTAAGGCCCATTTTAGGGCCAGTCCTCTTCAATGTTTTTATAAACTATCTGGATGTAGGACTAGAAGGTGTTTTGGGCAAATTTGCTGATGACAACAAACTTGGAAGAGTTGTAGTCTCAGCTGAAGGTGGAAAGGTCTTGCAGAGAGATCTGGACAGATTGGAGAGCTGGGTGATCACCAACCACACGAAGTTTAACAAAAGCAAGTGCCAGGTCCTGCACCTGGGATGGAGCAACCCTGGCTATACGTACACACTGGGTGATGAGAGGCTGGAGAGCAGTCCCACAGAGAGGGACCTGGGGGTTGTGGTTGACAGCAAGTTGAATATGAGCCAGCAGTGTGCCCTGGCAGCCAGGAGGGCATATCCTGGGGTGCATCAAGCACGGCATTGCTAGTCAGTTGAGGGAGGTGATTGTCCCACTCTACTCTGTGCTGGTGCAGCCTCACCTCGAGTACTGTGTGCAGTTCTGGGCACCACAGTACAAGGATATTAAATTGCTGGCGAGTGTCCAGAGGAGGGCAACAAAGATGATGAAGGGCCTAGAGGGGAAGACATATGAGGAGTGGCAGAGGTCACTGGGCCTGTTCAGCTTGGAGAAGAGGAGGCTGAGGGGGGACCTCATCACGGTCTACAACTTCCTCACAAGGGGGAGTGGAGGGGCAGGCACCGACCTATTCTCCGTAATCACCAGTGATGGGACCCATTGTAATGGTGTTAAGCTGAGACAGGGGAGGCTTAGGCTGGACATCAGGAAGAGGTTCTTCACAGAGAGGGTGGTTGCACACTGGAACAGGTTCCCCAGTGAAGTAGTCACTGCACCAAGCCTGTCTGAATTTAAGAAGCAATTGGACTGTGCACTTAGTCACATGGTCTAAACCTTTGGGTAGACCTGTGCAGTGCCAGGAGTTGGACTTGATGATCCTTATGGGTCCCTTCCAACTCGCGATATTCTATGATTCTATGATCATTTCTGAAAGAGCTTGACCCAGTTAATGAGAACTGTCTCTTCCTCTCCTTATTCAAAGCTAAATTGTCCTCACTTCACCATGGAAATTTCTGATTCAGCACAGAAATATGGGTAAGCATAAGAGGTGTCTGACATCCAGGAAACCTAGTCATATGCTTTATAATTATGCAGGGAAAGAGAAAGGATATTTTTAGATATCAACTGTAAGAGACCCTCAGGTGGATTTTTTGTTGTTGTCAACGCAGTTGACATAACTGATCTGAGTAGGTTTAATGTTAACAATATCTCTGACTATCCCACTGTATGTACACATTAAAATATTTTCCCTTTAGAGCAATCTGGCCTTTTACCAACCTCCCAACAGCCATGAAAATAAACTGCAGTGCAAATTATGCTAAAAGCATCAAAGGGTGAGAGTAAAATTCCTATCTGCAGGATTCTTAATTTGTGCTTGCAGCCATCTGGCATTGTTGTTGCTTGGGACAGTGACCTTCCTCTCTTGTCACTCTCTCCGTATTTAACTCATTTACCTCTTTGGTTGCCACACTGGCATATGAATGCTATCTTTCATCCTTCTTCCTTTCTTCCTTCCTTCTTCCCTTCCTCCCTTCCTTTTTGTTTCCTCCCTTCCTCTCTTCCTTCTTTTTCTTTTTTATCTCTCTCCTTCTGTAAGTGTATGGCTCCTTTTAGGAGACTGCAGCTCTACTAATGGAAACATGACACGTTCTTGTTTACTAAACAGTCAGTGTGGGCATGAACTTTGAGCTCCAAGGAACAGTAAGGGACAGAAGTGGAGAAAGAAAACAGAGTTGCCCTCAGAAGTATCTTCAAGTGCCTTTATTCAGTATGTTTCCATGGTCACCTGTGCCCAAATCCCAAGTCTTCACACACTGTTAATAGTTTCCCTTCACTGCTAATAGTTTCCCTTCAGCTCAAATGGCCATAACATCTACGACCCATATTCTGCCTATGGTTGAAATCATAATTTTTGTAATATGAATAGTGTCTCCCAAGTAAGCCTTATCTGAAAAAATGAAAAATTATGTCCCCTTTTCCGCTTGGGTGAGGCAAACAAAACCAGAGCTTCACCAGCAGAGGCTGGAGCACAGGCAGCATGGTGCCCAGCTGGAGGGCACGGATGTTAGACTAGAGCATACGTCTTTCCACCTCGCTGAGCAGTACATCAAAACTAACTGACCTACTGAAGTTACTCATGAAAAACTAAACTACCTTGTCCATTTCTAAATATTCTTTGAATAGAAAAAGTATATCTGACAACTGCATTCTAAAGGTCACAGTAACAGAAGGAAAGTTTGCTCCCTTTTTTTCTGCTTTTATTATTTGGCTTAACTGCTACATTTGTTCCAGTCCCTACCTTACAGTGGGGAATGTGCATTTGGTCAATTACAAGCCATGGAGTCATCAGTCCCTGTATCAAGAAAATATTAGAAAAATGCTATTGTAAGCCCCAAGCATGAAGATTTAAATTGTGAAACCAATGTGACTAAATGCAGCCTCACATGCAACAGAGTTATAAATGTCCTTCAGGAGGTGGTTCATCAGTGGTTCACAAGCTACAAATAGCCCCAGTGCCCTCCACAAATATTTACCAACATCAGCAAATTAATCACCATTTGTCATTTTACACTTCCAGAAGACAAATGGCCTCTCTGGCAGCTCTAAAACTCCAGGACACACCTGTCCAAGTACTGGAGCTCCACAATTGTCCAGACTTTTTCTGCAGTTTTCATCTGACACTAAGCAAGGCGTGTATTTGTCCCGTGTTACTAAGGGGAAAGCAATTTCCCCACTCAACGATCCACACATCCACACCAATGTGATTATTCAGTCCCTCGTGATTCTGCCCTTTTGCATTTGAAGTACCTTATTGATATTACTTTTGATGTTTCTTTGGCATAAGCATGTTTTTTTTGTCCCCATTGTTCTTTCAGAGCAACCACATATACATGCTTGGGATGATGCAAACACTGAATTGGTCAATAAACTAATAATAAACAAAATAATAAACAAACATACACTGTAAGTCAGGTGTCCAGGAAGTGAAAATCAGTATGCCTTCATTAAAGTTAAAGGGATTTCTGACTTCTGAGAACTTGTTTATGCCAACTGCAATTTAAACCTTTGCCCAAATAATGTAATAAATAAAAGTAAAAATCCTTCTTATACACTAAAACTGTACACACCTTCCATATGTAGGTCATGATCTTGGACTGACAAGACTATACTAGGTGAAAGCGTGACTCTGCTGAAGTCAGTAGGGTATCTTTCTTTCTCTGGAATCATTATATAAAATTCAGCCTTCTTCATTCTTAACTATGCAGACCTAGTATAACATGGAGATGTTACAGATGGCTTTAATGGGATCATGCGCTACATGACTGAATATTTTATATCATGAGTCAATCTCAAGGTAAACACCCGGGAAACATTTTCCTTAAAATGTAGGGGTATTGCATGAAAACTAACCTAATGGATTCAACAGAAATGCTCTAGCTGACTTGACTGGAGATCAGTTTTGCCCTATTTAATTTAACTCAATACTGCAGCTGTAATAGGAAAAGGTTAAAGTCTATAGATGAACTTCATCCTGGTTTTCACTCATTGAAAGCTGAAGTCTCCAAGCAAAACTCAGGACTTGCCACAAAAGTAGGAAACAAAATCAGAAAATGTTTTGAGATGCTGCAAAGACAACAAAGGTCTGAAGATGATGTTCCAAGGGCAGCAATTTCGGCTTGTATCCTTGGAAAAAAGGTACGAAGAAATTAACTTAGTGTCTTTGCATTCTCATTTACTCTACTGTTTGTTGACCTTTTGTGTCCTTCTGTACTTGAGTAGTGAATGATTAAAGGAACTTTAAAAAGAGCGCTGTAACTGTTATGATGCAATTAATTTACTTTCGTTACACATCCAATCATTTTCAGTGTGAGAAAATATATGTCAAAAGGAATAAACTGTTTTGATCTGAAGAAGATACACATATAGTTAATCAAAATGTTTTTGCATACTTTGGCCAGTCTGCTTTCTGAGTGCTTGCTAAATCTAGACTAATTTAACAGCAATATACTCAGATCTGCTCAGGCATATTTATGTAAATATATAAAGTATATATACATGCATAAAATAGTCTATAACAAAACTCACTGATTTGGATTTTCATATGGTTAGAAGACCAAATGGAGAGTGTATGAGAATACAAATGTTTTTGTTAATGCTCATATGTATCAGTGCAGCTTTTCAATGCATTTTAATTTATGGAAGACATTTATATGGAACTATCATTAATTCCTGTGAGTCATGGACTTGGTTGTTTTGTCATTACCCAAGTAGACCCATTCCTAATGTACACTACAGTTTTGTTTTGCCATTAACATACATGCTCACTCAGTGCTGCATAGGAAAATGTATCCCTGCTATGATTCTCAAGGCATAAACCCCAGGACAAATGAAACTTTGCATTAACTATAGGAGAGGAGTGTACATTAATTATTCCTCAGTATGGCTGCAGGTAGGGGGATATGTATGCAGCTGGCTGGCTCACCACGCCAAGTGCAAGTAGTGTCCATTGGGGCACTGGCTGCAGAGCTGCACTGCAGATGGTGGAAGGCTCCTCTTTGGACCCACAAAAGGGGGGTTGCCCCTCAAACTGCAGCAAAGTACCAGGGGCTCAAACACATTCACATGCATGTTAACAAGATAAGTAAGTTCCTTCCTAAGGAGATTCACGTATCCTTGTGAATCAAAGCAAACAGACAGACAATTTCTGTGTGCATAAAACAGTTAAGTAGATAAGACACTGGTCACTACCATTGAGTCCTGTTTTACATTTAATCAAAGCTCTAATTGAAATTGCTTTCATAGTGGCCATGTAATCCTCATTAGGAGATATGCCATATTACAAACCTGCCACATACAATCTGGCAAGTGACAAGATCTGTAAAACCAAGGCCCAACACACAGCTAATATGCAAAAAGAATTACTTCTGACCACAAGAGGTTGGAGGTGACTTATCAGTCAAGCAGTGCTTGTAGTTTTGCATCAATGAACAAATTAATAGCCTCACATCATAGATTATTACCCATGTTTCATTTTTTGATGGAACATATCGCAGTATACTAATTTTAAATGGTATAGTGTGCTTATCATTATTCAATGCAGCTCGTAAGGCCTTAGATAACAAGAACTGACCTCAATATTATATTAGGGAAGACTAACCATATTTTGATGTCATATGCATCTTAGATACCTAACAGTGAAACTATTCACAAAAGAACCAGGGATAGTTGCCACTACTATCAATGCATAACATAAAATATGAGAATATATGCACATACATCACCTCTGACAATATCTGAAGGTCAGATCCTGGAAGGACTCCCGTGGTGTGTCCCTTGAGGATTTATAGAAGCATGCTGAAAGAAAACACAAGCCAAAATACATTTTATGCAAAAGGAAAATGGAATGCAACTCAAGTCATCATTCAAGCTGAACCCTGTCTAGTATTTGTTTTAGATCTTAAAGATTGGCAAAGCACCTTTTCTGCAATATACCTCTTTCTGCATAATCTGACATGGTGTTTTGGGGCTGGCTGGAAACTATTCATTCTGGGTTTTGATTAGACGACCATACAATGTTCAAGGCAGTAGAGAACTCATCCCAAGACTTCTGAGTTATTTCTAGTCTGCTAGAAGCTGATATTATAGTGACAACCATCTCATACTTGCTTTACACTTACAGGCTTTCACAGTTTCTCATCTTATAGACACAGTCCAAAGGCTTTTTTTTTTTTTTTTTTTTTTCCTAGTTTACGTACTTCGTTGATTTGTGAAAGCAGATCTTAGGACGCTTGATATCTTTTGGCTTTGTAGTACATGCAGTTTTTCTACTAGTATCAGCTCTTCTAAAGCCTGAAAAATAGACTTTTCCTTCCTTACTTGCTAACTTAATGTAGGTTGCCTTGCTGCTACTCACCCAGACTGCATTTTTGTCAGAAAGGGATAAGGAGGAAGGGAAGAAAAGAAGAAACCCCAAAGCTGCTACTGTTTCTCATTCTGTATACTTCTACCACCCAAATAAACTAATTAAATAAATAAATACCCATGACTCTCCTTATGGGAATGTCTGAAATCTGAGGTTCATCTAAGTTCCACTGAAAGAATTAGGAATAAAGATTTTCATTTTGATACAATTTTAGAAATGAGACAAAGGCTGAGATTATTCGAACTGAATTGCTTTGGGCTTCCTATGGTAAATAGATGTTAATTCATCAAATTGCATGCAAAAATTTCAGTCAGCTATAATTCTTTATTTCACCTTTTAGCCAATAAAGAACTGCATGCTTCAAGTTCCTTTTTGAAGATTTTTTTTTCCTTAATTTAAAGTCAACCTATAACTGCTTAAGAGAAGTTATTACATCAAGTGAATGACATAAGTACATGGGCAGAGTGAGAAAAAGGCAAATCGAAGCATTTAATCTACAACTTGTCACCTTTTACAAATTGTCTTGAAAAAATGCTAATCATCACACTGGCTTGTAATTCACTTGTCTCTCACTTTCTGCCCCATTAAACAGCATTATGTCCCTTAAAGTCTTTTCTAGTTTCTCACACTTTTCACTCTTTTTTTCTTTTGCCTGTTATAATAACACTCCTCTTGCTCCATTATTCTCCCTGTCAGAGTCTTCTCCCTTTAGCTTTGGCAGAACACTGCTTTTTATTGTAGTTCCTGTGATCTGTTTTGGTGCTCAAAGTGTCAGCTTGTTTCTGAAAAGACATATCTGCTTGTAAGCGAGGATCTCCACTTGTCGCATTCCTAATGTAAATGATTTAAACTCCTGTGTAATGACTGGAATGCAGATCTTTTCTCTCTCAATGAAGTGCCTTAACCACTAGGCTACTGAATCTTCCTGGATGAATTCATTTTTATTTACTCCATGCAAAGGACAATAGTTTTGATAGAATAAATTGAGGACCCCATACTCTGTAGTAGAAAATCTGCTGGTCTCCTCTGAGCTGATGGGAACTGATCTTGCCATGTGCTGAAAAAGTTGTTTAGTGTTTAAATAAGTTAAAGAGGGGCCTCACCTGCATTTGACCTCTTCATTCATAGGAAAGGGATACTAAGCACCCAGATTCAGGATGTGATTCAAATTCCTGACCCCCAGGGACAGAAATCAGTTCAGATCAACCCGTAGTACAGAAATTCTGAAAATTTGGTGTGGAGATGCACTCTGGCAGCATTTCAGAAATGACTGAGGGCATTTCTGATTGGTTAAGTTAGGTGATTCCCAAATTTGTGTTGTATGAATATTTCCATGTAAAATGCACGAAGAAACACAGGTGCTTAGCTCCCACTGATGCAACCAACTAATCCAGGGGACACAGTACCTAAAAGTTGATGTCTGAGTCTGAACTCATGTTTGCAGGCTGAGACCTGCATTAAGCACTACCACACTTTGAAAGCCATCCGTGAAGGTCACAAGGTGATGGGCACTGTATTTACCACCTTTCTGGTGGGAAGGGGAGTCTCCTGGTGATCTGGAGAGAAGATGGGAGGATAGCAGGATGTGGTTAGTGGACCAGCCCTAACAGATTCTGTGACTGTCTTGGGAATACAGCTGTAAGCCAGAAGAATGAGGACACATGCGTCCACTTCCATAGCAATTTTAGATGTTGACAAAGTAAGGTGATGTGGAGGCAGGGCGAGGAAATGACACAAGGGAAGATTTCTATGAGGCTGACAATTGTTTCAATATGCAAATCTACTGTAGGGAAGTGCATTTCCTTCATTCCATTTCTAACAGCCTTCCCTTGCTTTTGCAGGTACATATCAGAGCAAAACAAAAACAAGATATTAGGAAAAGGCTATTCCTATTAAACCTTGTTTAGATCTGGTGGAGAATGTTTATCACAGAATCACAGAATCACAGAATTATCAAAACATTTTCTTCTTTGGAAAGTCTGAAAATATACAACACAAAATGTGGCTGTTATTTACCTCTAAATGTGGCAAAACATTTAAAATAAGGGGTAAATTCCTGTCTGCTCTTTTCATTGCATTAGAAAAAAACAAAACAAAACAAAACAAAAAAAAAAAAAACAGTAGGAACAGATAAAATGTTCAGGCACCAGATGAAAGCAGACAGAACCAATAAAATCAGAACTAAAGATGGTGTTTTATTGTGCTCTGGTGGATGGGTGAATTATATCTCTGAAACATATTTCACCAGCGTACTGTGTAAAGGTTTGATGGTAAGTAACCTGTTTTGCAATTGCTGCTTAGAGTTTGCTGAATAGTGCAAGATGGTGTAAGAGTAATAATAATCTACTTAAAACTTTTCCAGTGACCATATAAAAGCCAATATTGAGGTCTTTAATAGTGCTTTAATGACTGAATAAAGAATTGTAGCACATTAACGATGATACTAGGACACACAGAATGCTACCAATAAAATAAGCCACTTGTCAGATTTTCTTAGTGCAGATAAATGAGTGACAGAGGAAAAGGTCAAGAGTATTATGTAGAATAAGAGATTTTTGGGGCATAAGATCATTGGATGATCTAGACTCACCATGTGTATAACACAGTAAATAATCTCACCCAGTGGCCCTGGAATCCATCCAAATATCTTAAGTACAGGCATATGTAGCAAGGCACCAAGTCCTGATCTGAAGGCACTGGAAGACAGAAAATGTAAACCCTTCTTTTGATACGGTGTTTCAGTGGTAAAGTAAATGCATTGTTGTCTCATTCTGAACTAATTCAGAAATTTTTGAAGATCTCCATGGCCATCTGTAGGAGATTAAATACTTCAGAGAATATACCAGAATGACTTTACATGTTTAGACCTTATTAAAAAGCAACAGCTATAGGAAAATGAATGCTAATGGTTAAAAAGAAGCAATAAGACTCACTTCAGAACTGCCTTGTCCTTTATGAGTTCAGTTTTCAACTGGTAAAACAACATCTCTGAGAGGACAACCTGCCAAAAAAAAAAAAAAAAGAGAGAGAGAGAGAGAAGGAAAACAAAATTTGAACTGATATAACTGATATGAATGTTTTAAGAAAATCATCATCTCATATTCTTACTAATAAGAGACTAAGGAATGTCAAAAAAAAAAAAAAAAAAAAAAAGAGATCTCACTTTACAGACTGGAGACTAATAGAGCATAATTAACTACAAAGTTTAGCTGCAACTTCCAGCAGTTTAATTTCCTTAATTTCCTTTCCCTTCCTGGGAAGCACAGAGTTAGCCCAGCAAAAAGAGCTGTTTTGCAAGGTTAATATAGCCATGCAGAAATAGCCATGAATCATGGATTGAACCAAGGGCCAAGCAGTCTCTTCTCCCTTACCCAAAGAGTGTTGAGGCCTGAAAGATATGGAGGACACATTGCAGGCAATCAAGACCTTTGAGGTTTCTATGCTCCCACTTTTCTGGTCTTAGAACTAGAGGTTTCCAAATTTATGGCTTCCACAATGTAGAAAGAAAATATATTGGAAGTGCTACTGAATAGCTGCTTAACTAGCTCCTGCAAGCAATTGTAGACATAGCATACAATGAATAAGCTGTCCCTTACATACATAGCATACAACAAACAAAATGTTCCTTACAAGAATGCAGAGACTGGAAGCACAGATAATGCATTGTGCATGATTGAGGAACAGGATTCATAAAGTCCTCACTAAATATCCAGGAAGAAATCCTGACCTTCACTGGATTTTGTGATAAAACCTAATGTTGTTTCATGAGTTAGGATTATTTTTCTAGATATTTCTCATGCAGAACTTCTAACACAGGTGCTGGCAACCTCTCAGAGAAGCAGGAAGTTATCAATAAGAAGAAAAAAATTGTTGTTTTGGATCCCTTGGCCACTGAGTGAGGCAAGGGGTATAAGTTCCCACTGAACTACAAAAAACAGTTTAGTCTTGCAGCTGTTATCCACACTATTCTTCAGCATCATCAGATGAAGGTGCTTTCCATCCATTATATGGAATTCTCCATTTCAAAATCCAAGATAAGTTCTTTGAAGAATTGCAAGAAGAATTTGCAAAGAAAATAAAATGTGGTATTATTTGTGTAAGTCACAAAATACGCTATACTTAAATACCTAAGTAAATGCATATTTACTAATAGGAATATACAAAACTGAAAATAATATGTTGAGAATTCAAGACAAAAATTAGGAACATTAGGAAGTCATTCAGCTTAGGAATTCTGGAGACCTTTTGTACGAACTGCAAGCATACACACAAAGTGAAGGCCACATTGAAATCTGTATCTTTCAAAGAACTAATATCACAGTATTTGCTTCTTTTTATAGTCCTTCTGGGATCACCAAGCACACAGAGAGCAAACCAAGCAGAGAGGAAATGAACGGCCTATGCGCTTTGCACCTTCTCCTTCCCAGTAAAAAATAAATAAATAAATAATTTTTAAAAAATGGACCTGTGGAGATTTGCAGGAAGAAAAGGGGAATTAATAATAGGCTGAGTGCCAGTAACAAATACCTTCATGATGGAAAACATCTTGGATCCCAAGTTTTCACCCAGTATCGCTACTTTCTCACTTGCACCTAATGAGGTTTCCCCTTGCACAAAGATCTCCCAGGGATACAAGATACGAAAAGGGGGGATGTAGTAAACTCTCAGCTCTGCCCACATTTGACAGGTTTCCAGGTGTGTTTTGCTCCCCTCTGCTTCCTCTAATAGAGAGCAGCATATGGCCACTTGTTAAATCTCAACAGGATTTCCAATGACTGTAGTGTTACTAGAGTCATTTAATAATGATGATAGATGTCATGGGGAAAAGTGAGGTAGTTATGGTGTCTGTGTGCTTAATTTTCAGAGAACTAATTAAGAGTGCCTGGAAAATGGTTTTCTGAATTATTACTAAATAGAGAGAGAAAAAAAAAAAAAAAGCATACACACAACTGGAAAACATAATAACTAGCTTCACTCCTGTGATGCTTGGAACCATTCAGAACCAATAAAAGAGAAAACTATCTCAAGAAGAAAGCCTGGGATATGCTGGGACACATTTTTGAATTGTAGATTATGCATCAGAGAAATGCATATGACAAAAGACCATGAACCACATTGTTATATCACAGATTGTAAAATTAAAGTTTTTCCTTCTATTAATTTATTTAAAAACTTTTTACTCAAAAAAAAAAAAAAGTTTTCAATTTGGTTAATAACAATGGAAATACAAACTGTACACATCACTGCTCTCCCCTTATTGCAGAATTGAGGTATGCACAGAAAAGAAGTCTGAGGGAGAAAGTCATCACACACACTTAAACTTTCACCTTTTGTTCAGAAACATGCTACATGACCACACCAAGGACATCAGTGGAAATATGTCTGTCTTATTCATAACATCTATGCAATATTACCTCTATGTCCACAAACCAAACATATAACTGTATGCAGTAAACAGTTATGGTATTGACAAAGGTTAGCCATCAAATGTCCTCTAAAATCTGGGCTGATAAGCGTTCACATCAGAAAGCAAGATCTAAATATTTGTTGGTTCTGCAGCGCTGCTTGAACTTAAATTAGAGGTTATTACAATATGAACAACTATCCTGTTTGCTGCTGCATGCGAAAGCGAAACTCAGATGATTAAGACTCTGATGTGCAGACATAACTTGATTTGCTTGGGCAGCTTCTCTGTAATAGCACTGTATAAAAGGGAATTTACCAAAGCACTGTAACATGCTTTCATAATTCAGCAAGAAGTAGGGATAGCTTTATAGACAAAAATCTCCAAAAGAACTGCCTAGCTGGTGGGTAATAACATTAAGTAATTGCATTAAAGCTATATAAATATGTTTATCCCCAATGCAGATTTGAACATGTTATTCATCATCTGGGATCCTGCCATGAATTATTTACATTCTGAGGGCCAAGTCAACAGACGGCGTATCAGTTCCTTCAGAGACCTACTGGCTGTGGAAGGAGGCCCACTATCTTGAAAGCAGCTGACCCATTTGACATCATCCAGGACTAGGGCTATACCACACAAGAAAAAGTGCATTAAAAAGAGAACTTCCAGAAGTGTTTAATATCAATGTGTTAAAGCCACCTTTTAACTCAGGGACTGTATTTTATTGCTGAAAAAAGATGCAACTAATGCAATTAGTTATTCATTGCCCACCCCAGATTTTTAGTGATATACATTTAAGTAATTTGTATTTCACTGCTTTTTTACTTACTTATAATCAAAGAATAAAGGAAGGCTTATAATAAATATGGTTAAGTAATAGATTTAAAAGAGGTAATTGAAATGTTGATGTTTTTACATATGTTTGCTCATAGATTGCAGGTAGTATATCATCAATAACTTCAATTCAGCATTCTGTTCGTTGATTCTTCCCAAATATCCCACCTTCTGATGTTTATTATAGCAGTCAGAATGTCTCAGTCAACCTGAGACAAGGAGTAAATATCCATTTTCACCATTGTAAGAAGTACTTGGCATCTTTCCTAAATGTCTGAGCACTGAAACAGAAACTTTTGATAAATTTCCGATTCTCTTGGGTATAACCGAAATGAGGAAAGTATTAACTTCTTCGGTTTCACTAATTATTCACAGATGCAAGGCTCTCCATTTGCAGGATCCTCAAATAAGTGTGGAACTCAGGTTTGGTGGAAAATAGTTCACTTGATATATAAAACAATATTTAAGATTGAAACAGAACATTAATCTCCTTATGTATGTGGAACTATCAGACAGAAAAAATAAATTGACTGAGGTCTACTGAAATAATAGATTTTGACCATTTGGGAACAGCTCTGATTCTCAATTTGAGAAATTTTGAAACAAAAATGTGTTTTGGCAATTATTAAGATAATATTCAGATGCTTTTCAAATAAATGTATGTGTAACAAAAAAAAAAAGATTTTTTAGTACATTAAGAGCATTTTTTATTAACACTCTTTTCAATTTCTTTTTTAAACTTCAGCTCAACTGAAGCAGTTATGAACACTATCAAGAGGGCAAAATGATATATTTTCTGTGTCTATAAATAACACTATATTCAAGAATGCAATCTCTAGAAGTCTCAGAGTACAGACATTTTTTCCTCAAATATTCATATAAAAACATAGGAAAATATTTGGCTACATACATATATTTGAACTGTTGTCCAACTCCTGCATTTAACAGCCAGACACAATATTTTGAGACTTTACTAATCGAATCATCTAGTAGCTGGTTCCCTCCGAAGTTTCCCTCAGGATAGCTGGCGCCTGGGGCGAGGCAGTTTTACCTGGTCAAGCGAATGATTTAAGGTCTTGGGGCCGAAAAGATCTCAATCTATTCTCAAACTTTGAATGGGTAAGATGCCCGGCTCGCTGGCGTGGAGCCGGGCCGTGGAATGCGAGCGCTCAGTGGGCCACTTTTGGTAAGCAGAACTGGCCCTGCGGGATGAACCTCCATTTTTATCAGGAAATCTCTTTTGACCTCTTTGCTGTCTTATATACTTGTGTCCAAATGGTGTCAAAATATGAAACAAAACATAGTCAAATCAGAGCATAGACCAAACTAAAAAGTTCTTTGAAATATTTCTACAATATATCTTTCATCTTCAGCTCCTTGATTATTTTCTTGACACGTTGAGAAAGAAAAGTTGATTTGGAGTTTGTCTTACTTTCAAGGTCAGTAAATGATCTGCAATTTAGAATAAAAGTTCTCAAACTGAGAAGATTATTCAAGTGTCCTGTATCATTAAGAGTATGGTGTAACATCAATATCTTATTTTACTCTATGAGCCTGTGTGGCAGGTCATTTCCAAATCTGATTTCTTTTTTTGCACTGGCACAAAAGGGTATTGTCTGCTATTAAAAAAAAAAAAAAATTGTCTTCATACTTGCTCCTGTTGAAAGGGTGACAGAGAAATTCAATACACTGTAGACAGAACACGAACTGGAAGTCCCTGTGTTGTTCACTGTGGGTTTGATTTACCTGGATGGATTCCAGAGAAAAATAATAGTACACATCAGGATGTACATGTATATATACACCAGCCCATTGCATTTGTATTGAATAATTAAAAACTAATCCCTTGTAAATTATGTGGCAGGAGATTTGAAGGAATATTGAAGGAATATTGAAAATATTCCTAATATTTTCCAAAATATTAGAATATTTCCAAAATATTCCTATTCCAAAATATTGAAGGAATAAAAAGTATATGTATACTTGTGCAATTCTGCATACTGCTATAATCATTGCTTTCCTAGTAGCTAAACTCTAATGATAGTATATATAAAGAATAAGGAAAAATTAGCTAAGGTTTCTTATTTTCCTTTTAAAGAGGACCTTCTAAATATAAATGTGGTACTGACAGTAATTACTACCACAGGCTTTTCTAACCCTGATGTCCTGATTACCTTCAGTACAGTGTTCAGAGAGGTTTGGCTGAGCAAGTAGACATTTTTGCAAATGTGTGGCCAGACCTTTTCTGGTGCAGATATGAAGGGAGATAGGAGGATGCATGGACTTTCCAGCCCTGCTATGCTGACAGTCCAGGTCAGCCACAAAGGCTTTCAAAAGTCTGAGAACTCAGCTGCACTGAATGCTGGTTCCATGTAAGAAATCCACACTAACACTTTGGAAAGGAATTGCAGCACCTTGGGATAGGGCAAGGCATTAGTAACCAGGCACAAAGGACACAATTTGTCAGTGCTGATACTGGCTTGGCCAGTGCCTAAAATAAACTTTCATACATATTTTTAGAAGCTGTCATTAAGATATCTTAAACCTTGGTAGCTTGTTGTGATTAGATATATAAAGTATTCTCTCTCACCTCTTTTATACGTATAACTATACTGACATTGTGACATTATTCCTGAGAAATACAGGGAGAAGTGAGAAAAGAACCATGCCCCCCGAGTGAAATTCTAACTTAAGTGTAGGCTTGTGTATAGCCACTTATTCATATGAATTATATGGAAGTCATGGATACTCCGGGTGTAAATCCAAGTGGAACTGCACTACCAATCTATGAATGTGTTGCACTCCTATGAGAAGAAAAAACAAACAGAGATCTTACAGCCTTATAAAAGTGTTCCCATTGTGGCATAATCTTTTAGAAAAAAAAATAAATGAATCTTACCCCATCTTTTTGTAAATTGACCTGTAAGTTACTGGCAGCAAATCAATAGGATACAAATGAAAAATAATAATGCAATAACAATGCTGTGTATTATCTTGAACCCCAGATGAAAACTTGTAAAATGATCAATATGATAAAGATTCACTGCTGTTACTCTTTTACAAAGAAATGACAAAATAACATAGTGATTTCAAAAGGTGGCTGGAAAAAAATTAAACTCATCTGCCCCCCCCAAAAAAAGAAAAGATAAACCCAAATATGAAACATTTCCTCATTTGTCTGCTTCCTTTCCCCAGACTTCCATTAATTTGAACTGGATTAAAAGGAACAAAATTATTTTTGTTTGGAGAAAAAAAATGAATAAGATAAAGAAATATCCATATTAACTACCCCAACAAACTCAATCATCTACATACAAGAAGGATATGAAAACTGGTGGTTTCCATGAAGTACTTATATGAGCTTATTTTGTTTACAATTTAAGTATTACCTGCTATTCTGCTGCAAACAAGCTCGATAGCTCCAAAAAATCCCAGCAGAACACTTGTTAATCAGAACAAGCTCAGGAACTTGTTATCATGATGGCATCAATGCCTTGCATACCGAATGCTGTTTTGTCCAATATCTGCAAATCTTGTCTGGATCTTAATGTCAGGAAGGACTGTCCCCCTCCCTTGACAAAAACTAAGCAAATATGACCTACTACAAGATTTATTTATTTATTTTTTTCTGGATTTGAAACTGTATACAAAGTTAGTCAAATTCCAAAAATAACTCATACCAAAAAGAGGTGGGCAGATTTATTTTCAGACTTCAAGGAGTCAAACATTTCAGCATTTACTGTAAGAATTTTTGGGTTTTGTTTGTTATATTTTGACTTTTGTTGTTGTGGTTGCATTTTTTCCCCTATTTTAACTGTTGAATGCTTGGCAACCATATTCATAACTCACAAGAAGATAAAGAATACTGCCATAAAATAAATAGTTTTTACATGGGGAAATTGAAAAATAATTGTACTTGACTTTGAAATATGTGTACATTGAGATATCAGTCAGTGCAAATGAGAGATGAAATTGGCCCTTTTGTCTATGAATTACTGAGATGTTTAGAAGTGAAATAAGATATAAATACAAATGATTGTTCAATATTAAATGCATTTTTGGGACACATTTATTGCTTATGTGTTTCATGCATTTGTTAAAGAACAAAATTTTAGAAAGCACAATAAATGGTAGAGACTAATAGTGTGAAATGATACCTCTACTTAAGTGAAGAGAACTTGCAAGAGAATATTGAGATAATAAGAGAACAAATAGGAACCTCCTAGTTATTAAGAAACACATGATCCTTGCTAAAACACATGAAGCCTTGCTAAAGTCGAGGTAGATGACATCCGCTGCTCTCCCCACATCTACCCAGCTGGTGATGCCATCATAGAAGGCAACGAGGTTGGTCAAGCATGACTTCCCCTTCGTGAATCCATGTTGACTACTCCTCACAGCATTCTTCTCTTCCAATTGGTTGGAGGTGGCATCCAGAAGAAGCTGTTCCAACACCTTTCCAGGGACAGAGGTGAGACTGACTGGCCCATAGTTTCCCAGATCCTCGTTCTTGCCCTTCTTGAAGACCGGAGTGACATTGGCTATCCTCCAGTCTTCAGGCACCTCTCCTGTTCTTCAGGGTAGATGATAGAGAGTGGTTTGGTGAACTAGAGAGCAGTTCTGCAGAAGGATCCCTTTTGGTGAACATCCACTTCATGTGGGCTATATAATAGTTCAATGTGTTTTCATCAGTCATAGATGCAATATTAACCTGTAAAGGTCTTATTGCTGACCTTTCAGAAGGAATGATAAGAATGAGAATATGCAAAACTTTCCATTGCTTTATTCCTTTCTCTATTCACCCAAAGCTTCAAGTGTCTTGCACAACGCATATTCTGCAGTTATGTGCCTCTGCAAAGAAGATTATTGTGCATACTAAATTTTAAAATATTTAAGCATTATTTTGCTTAGGAAATTAAAATTAGTAAAATTAGTGCATAAAATTGGGATATGTAATTGCTCATGAAAACTCTGATCTTGGTATGTATTATCATTGACATTAACTTTACGTATTTTATATTCTTTATAGGAAGAGATCTGTCTCCTAGAATGTGTGTGATGGTTGATACTTAGAAAATGAATGGAGAAGGTGCTTTTAGAAGAAGCTTGTCCTACAACCTTAAAACTTTCTCGTTTACAGAGTGGTCATGGTGAAGGAGAGAGAAACTTATAAGTAGAAAAAGGACTGCATGATGTTGTTACCCCAGCCTGAGTGAGAGGCTAGGTAGCTCTGTCTTCAGGACTATAGTGTGACACAGCTGTGAATGGTGCTGATAGCACATCCTTGATGTTAAACTACAGTAAGTTCTTTACTGCGTCAAGACTTTAAAAATTAAAATATTCAAAGGTTAATTTAAAAATATGTATGCGTCTACATGACTGCACATTGAAAAATTATTCTAGGAAATGACTCTGAGATGTTTTGTGTTTTAACTGTCATGACTATTCCTTGCCCTGTCATGGACCTACAGAAATTGCTAAAAACTTTATGTGAACTGAGTGAAACTTAGGAAGGCAGAGGCAGGATTACAGCAAGGTTTCATGATTAAAAAAGAAGACTAGCCATAAGCTTCCCTGAATGAAAGCTAGAAGTAATAAATTCATTTTCTGTACATTTCCACAGTTGTGGTACAGAATGGAAAATTCAGGGCAGGAAAAGGAAGGAAGTGAAAAACAGAAGAAGAGGGAGAAGAGAAGGCGTGCAGCCTGGCTGTGCCGAGGAAGGGCTTGCCAGGGCTGCAGCAGCATTCAGAGGTGGCAACACAGCCTGTCACTGCAGGCACTGAGCAAGAGCACTGGAGGACGATGGGCACAAGGCACAGGGAGAGACAGTCAGGTTTAGGAGGGTTATCTGAACCTCTGAATTTATCCACTTGATCACCCTGTGGTACACACTGATATACACAGGAGTAAAGGACATTACTGCATCTGTAGTTCAAAACAAACATACCATGCATTGTTATTTCACACATATCATGTGCAATAACACACTGAGGTCTAGGAGGAAGTCATTTTCAATGCTAGCTTCATGGCTGGTAGATGCACAAGCCAACAGTCAAACTAAGGCCATGAACTACAAGGCAACTGATTAAGTGTTAATCACTGATGTTAGGTATTTATCCCTATAGGCTTGCATGATGTTTTTTAGATGAGCAGAAACGTAAAGACCACACCTTTAGAGTTTTAAAATTAACAAGAGACATAAAAATCAGGCACTGAAAGGAGAGGGAATGAAGACAAAACTGAAAGAGAAGTGTTAGCGTACATGAGGGCACCATGTACGTGAAACAGTCTTGGCTGTTCCAGCTTTTTTTCTTGCAACTACAAGGCAAACAGTTGACTCAGGTGTTACTCAGAGTATCTACCCCAGCTACCTAATTATGCAATATTTTTATAAATAAAAGCATGAAAAAATTGTGGCTACTTGTACTAAGAACTATGTAAAATAACTTGCACAATGAATGCAACACGGCACAAAGCAGCTACCCTTCAATCACGCTTATATTTTCATTCTGGATTAGTAAGTGAAGAGTGAAACTTAAATGCCTTTCTTGAAAGGCAGCCAAAAGCTGCAGCTTTTAAATTTCAGTTCATGTTCAGAGCTTTATCACAATTTCATATGAATAAATTCTTAGATTAAAGATTTACACAATTGCTTAAAGGTGCATTTAAAATCATTTACCTCCATATGGGTGCATTGCTGTAGGAATTTTAAAAGTTATTTCAATATTAATCCATAGTTCATGGTTAGGAGAACAGATCAGCGATCCTTATGCAGCTCCAGCCCCAAGACAGGCCACCACCTATGTGGCGACAAGTGACAGTACCCTGTTTCTCCCATTAAAATCCCATGCATTTAATTTTCTATGACCTTGAAATAAAGGATGAAATTCTCACCAGCTCTATAGACTTTTAATTCCAGTGGCAGATCAGTCCATGGAGATGTTGCAAATTATTGCTAGAAGACTACATCTGTCAGGGTACAGTATGAGTCTCCCACCCTAATTCTGCTTATTAGAAATCCATGTTTTCAAATTTTTTATATATTTTTAAAACATCTGCATCTCCAATTGTAAGTGACATTTTTTGAAAACTAGAACTGCCTCCAAACTGCAAAATCTCATTTAGCCATTGGACATCTTGAAAAAAAATATCAAAATTCTTCATGGAAATAAGGCAAGTTTTTTGTTGTTGTTGTTGTTTTTTTGTTTTTGTTTTTCTTTTCCTTTTTTTTTTTTTTTTTTTCTGACAGCTGCAATTAACAACTGTTTGCAACATTTAAGGAAATAAATATACAGGCCTATTTTATAAGTGTACCAAACTAATTTTTGCATTTATTCAGTCTTTCTGCCCCCTCTTTGTTGTTGTTTCTGAAGGGATGACAAGCAGGAGGAGGAAATATCTTATTTTGAGAATACCTTTGACTATTATTCTGTGAAGTCAGAAGAACCAAACCCACACCACTATGAGGAAAACACTTTGACATCTAAGAGTAATATACTGTTTCCATAGCCTGCTGTACAACAACCTGTTTAGTAAAAGTAACCAGATGTCCATCTGGTTAACTTACGGTAGTATAGAAACAACTAACGGAATCTCTTGATCCATCTCTTGCATAGGTTTTGGAGATGCTAGTGCAAGTTCTGTGCCCTCCCACTGTCATGCTCTGCCTGAGCCTACCAGCTGCAAAAGTGAAACCTAGTGTACAGCCCATAGTCCTATCAGTTTGGACAGGCTTTGGCAGAGTCCCCAGAGGGCTTCCCTACCTGGCCATGGTACCGCAGGTCTTCGTCACCCTGTCTGGCACTGGTTGCCACAAAATATGAAAAAGGAAGCAGAATTAGTGCCCATTTCCCTTTCTGTTTGTATAAATCCCTCCTGGCAGTTAGAAAGATTCATCATTGCTGGGTTGTTCGTATGGACTTGCAACTGTGCAAGAAAAAGGACAGGCTGCAGGCTAGATAAGGAAAAAGCTTACAGTAGAAATGACACAGTTTTAATTTTAAAAACCCAGGAAAATGTCTCATAAATATTTTTTTCTACAGTCATGGCAAGTTATTGCCTTGCTATGCTAAATCAGAGCTATATGTATTCCAGGACCAAGAAAGCAGCTCTCTTCATCTGCTATAAAACTAAGCAATATTCTGTTTTCTGTTTCCAAGTAGACTGATATACCACACAAAATAGTTTTTATTTCCACCTTTCCTTTCTTCCTTTCTTTCTCTTTCTTTCTCTCTTTTTCTCTTTCTCTCTCTCTTTCTCTCCTTCTTTCTTTCTTTCTTTCTTTCTTTCTTTCTTTCTTTCTTTCTTTCTTTCTTTCTTTCTTTCTTTCTTTCTTTCTTTCTTTCTTTCTTTCTTTCTTTCTTCATTTAACTCTTCTTTATGACTCATGTCTGGTAAAAGGTAAGTACACCTATGGAAGTACACTACACTGCCATAAGTGAGAAGAAATGCAATTAATTTTGAAAACTTTCATATGATGCACCTAATTTCTACAGCTGAGGTATCCCTGACTATTTCAACAGTCTGGCATAATGATTTAAGTCAAATGGAACAGTATCTTAATTTTGATTTTTTTGTGCTCAGGTGTTAATATTAAAAGCCTACTTAGACATTATGTGAAGCAAAACTGATAATTCAAGAAAAAAAAAAGGCAAAAAAATAAAGCATAAAAACCAAGGAAAGCTAGAAAAAAATACATGTCAAAGTCAGCTTTGTATGAAAGATTTGGAAGTGGTCCTTAGTCTTCTCAATTTTTGGAGAAGTCTCGGGAACATAAGGGGAAATAAGTCATGCAGAAACAAAAAATACTGTCTGCTCTGGTTCAGCATTAGTGAAGGAAATCTTTTTGCTTCATGGTGTGCCTTCCTTTCCTTTTTGATTATCTACTGGTAAGGTGATAAAGTTTGCAGATATGGAAAGAACACACAATAATCTGCTAGGCTAAATCACTTTGCAGCTAGAACTTAAACTTAAACTACCATCTGTCCTAAAAGTAGATTTAAAAATAAATAAATAAATAAATAACAAAATTACTCTGTGTCAGGATAAAATTAATAAAAAAAAAAAAAGAAAAAGAGAGAGAGAGAGAGAGTAAGAGAGTATTTTTTAACTGAATTTTCTGACTTCTATGCTTAGAAATAATGATTTATATTCTCTATGTAGAAGAGGAACTTTTTATTAATATTTCAGACATTATAATTGTGGAGAGGTTGCAATGGTTATAGCTTATTTGGCATTGAAATCCAGTAACAATAGTATTAAGCTGTATACCAAGGACATTGTCATAATGAGTCACATTCAGCTTTGAAAGTATTTTCCAAAGGTGGCAGGATATGCTTCTGCATTGCAAGAAGCATATTGCATTTTTGCAATTTGCATTGCATTGATGCATGCAAAATTCATAGAATTTTGCATGCATCAATAACACACTGATCAGTATGAATTAGATTTAGAATTAGAATATGTGATGGATATCCCATGGAACACTGGAAGCTTCAAGTTGAGCCACAGAGTAGGCAAGTTCATCTGCAGTAGTTAATCTGCCTCAAAATTCCGACGTTATTAAGAAAAATGTCCTCATTTATATAGGGAAATGGAAGAGGGAAGGAAAAATATTTCCTGAAAAAAATTTACAATTTGTCCTCAGCCCTACTTAAAATTTACATTTTGTCCTCAGCACCATTACTGCAGCCTAGTGCTGGACAGATAAATGTGGTATATAAAAGTTATAGTCTGAGATGAAGATCCTGAAGAAAGAGCTAAAGGCTGTGCCTCCTTTCATTTAATTTATTCACAGATTTATTCATAACAAAGACACTTGATCCCTAAATTTTGCCATTTGTGGAGTGTGTTGAGAACAGCTGGATTAAATTTCTTTCTTTAGATATTAACAGGAGTTTAGGGAGGTGGTATAGTTGCAATTCCTTTGAATGATTCCATGCTCATATTTGCTCTCTTTAATAAAAGAAAGCTCACAGTACAAAATGAAGAATAACAGAAATCCAATCACACAGTATTGGGTCTATTTCTGATTATGTTTGATGCACCTAAAGTCAGTACTGCATTACAGCAGACATGGATAAAGCAATAGCTTATTACATGGATAAAGCAATAGCTAACAGAACCAGGCATATATAGCAGCAGAAGTTGCAGTTTATGGGCAATTTTATTTCACAAATATATGTTCATCGCCAAAATAAAAAAGCCTCTGAATACCTCCATAGTTACTATATTACACATTTTACATTCTTCTAATAAAATATAATTAATTAGAATGAAAATTGCCTCTAAAGTGTTTGATCACTGCTTTCAGGAAAATTGGACAAGGGGTTGTTCTCACTATTTTGTTAAGCTCAGAAAAATGCACTTTAACAAAGTTATTTTATTCTTTAGACCTTTTGACCTTCTTCTAGTAGGCTTCTATCATTCCCTCTCATTGTACTTCTGGGCTGAGGTCACAGTTGATTTAGCAATGTTAAAACATACTATGTATATAGGCCTGAAACATAAGCAGTCTACCTAAAATAAGTTTACTTTTTAAAGCTGCAGGAATGCACAATCAAACTAGCTGTAACAGCTTTTTCAATAACCTTTCCATGGAAAAAATAAATTAAAAACACCAGTTGGGAAGAATTCCAGCTTCAAACAATTTGCTTTTAATCAAGGAGATAGACATTGTTTGACTGGTTATAGCACCTTGCCCTCTCCAGGATAAGCCCTGGCAGTTTCTACATTAATGAGTCCACTGCCCTCTCACAAGATTTCATCAAACAGCCCAAAGAAACACAAGTCCAGCTGATGGCTATATCATGCCCTCACCATTTCACAAAGAGGCAAGTAACCACTCAGGAGAAGAAGAAAACATACCTTTGGGTGCACAGCTCTCGACCACACCATTTTACTACGGAGTGTTTCCTCTGTTCATCTGGCAATGCTCTGGCACCAACCTGTAGATGCAAAGACCCAGAAAACCACATACTGACCCACAACTTTCTTGCACTAATGCTGTGTTGCTCTGTCTGGCATTGCTGCTGATAGATGGTTTCACCATGCTATGTGCCACCTGGTTGTCATCTTCAGCATGAAGTGTAAGACTGGTAGTTACCTTTTGATATCCCTAAACCACTGTCTTTAACAAATGTAAAGAGAAAAGGCTTGGTTTTAGGTTTGTACTCTCCAGGCACAGTTATTGCTTGGCCCAGGTCTCGATACAAATTGCTCATTATGTTTGCTCATTATGAAGCTTCCTGCCAGGATCATTTTCCATGCTATTTGCCTTCCTATTTTTCCCTTTGCTGGCTCTAGCTTCTCTACTGCATTAAAAGTTATTTGTCTTTACTTTCAAGGTTCACTGTAATTTATACACTACTTACAACCTCTCATTATCTATCCGGAAATGGACTTTTGCCACTGATTAGTGCACAGTGCCAGTTCAAGCACCCATGTACTACACTATTAAATACAGCTGACCATTTATTTCCATTACTTTGGTTTTCCTCTGTGTCTTTTGCAGAGGGGAATAGACAGATGGTCGTAAAGTCCAGGGCTAAGGCAGTAAACCCTTTGGAGATGACACAATCTTTTGTCACAGGCCTGAGAAGTGATTTGTACAAAGTACCCACAGTCATTCCAAGCTACTGCTGTACAAATAAATTAACAGTGAAACAAAGGAGACTAAAGAACATGCAATATGTAAATACATGTATATTCTTAATAGCATTATTATACGTAAAATATTACTCCAGCGACATTATGCATTGACAAATGAAAGAAATATGGACCACAAGGATAAAAATGGAAGTTGGCAGAGGTTGTAAAATGTGTCTCTAACCACAAGGAAGACTGCACTGTGAAAGCACCTAATCTCCATAGTATATTAAGCTATTAGTATATTTAAGGCAATCATGGTCTGACTCACAACTTCTTGAGCCAACAGGAGTCCTATTAATTTCCAAGTGATTTGGAAGAGGCCACAATGATTTATGCATTCATTCCCCTTGACAATTTTTGAAAATGACAGAAAAAAAGACAAACCAAGATGTTTTCTCCAAATGTTTGGTAGCTGTCAGTTTTAAAGAACTATGAGAGTAGAACTCAAATTAACACAATTGATATAGCGTATAGTGTATCAAGCCAAGGCTTTCTGAGCTACTAATATAAAAGATGAATTCTCAAACACCAGACACAGGTGACAAGATAAGAAGCCCAGCACATCTTGTATAAGATATAAATAGATCTATCTGTCAGCAGTTACTTTATAAGTGAATTGCTCTCAATTATGTCAGAAACAGCATTTAATGAAATATGATTTTAAAATACTACATAGAGAAAGAAATCGAGCAAAGTAAATTCCCGATATAATGAAAATTGAGAAGAGTGATAGATTCTGCTGTTATAATTGGCAAACAGAATGGATGATTTTGATAGAGGTGACAGAAGAACAGCTTTTGGGCTATCATTTGGCTAGGACAGCAATCTTCTAATCATATGTTCAGTCTGTCTTCAGAGGTCATTTTCAAGGTGCATGTTCAGATGAGAAATAGCAGCATTATATGACAATTTCACCAATGGCTGCAAAGAAATGTTCATTACATTGCCTTCTTGCCACTGGAGAAGGGACCAGTCATGTATCAAATGGTGGAACAGGTGTCAGTAGGAAACTGAAGTTTAGGTATTCTGAATTCGATCCTTCATTCAACCCACATTTGGCTCTTTCTCTTATGACAGGAAGTCAATGAACCCGTATAAAGTGGTGGGCAAATGTTTTTTCTCCAAATTTATTTTTTTCTTTTTTTCCTTCAGTACTATTTATTTCAGTCATCACAAGAGAACAGCTGGGAGAGAGCTCCAGTTTAGAAGGGAAGCCGCAGATATGCCTGGCTTGGAGAGAGGTACAGATCTCAAACAATCAAGGGCAATTATATTGTTGCAGAAAATCTATCATGCATTCAAAAATCAAGAAACTTAATCTGAGATTGGGAACGTTTAAATCACAAGATTCATCTAGATCATATTAATGAACAATACCTACAGGTTGGAATTAAGGTTGCTTACGTGCCTCATCCATGACCTTCCACATCATAACAAGCATATTTGCAGATATATTTTAACTTACATTAATTAGGAACTTCCTAGGATTATTTCTGGGGAATAATTAGAACATGTATAATGTATCTGACCCCAAGGTAATTATACTTTCCAAGTTAGCTTAATTCCCATATCCTTTTTTGTCTTGGTTTAACAGAGCCACAGAATGAACAAGTATCCCCATCCCAGCTGAATATATATCTGAGAGACTATGACATATTTTTGTAGGCTACCTCTTCAAATTTATCCCACAACCTGGCTGATGAAAGCATGCCACATTTTTCTGAAATGCAGGTGTCAGCCTTAGAGACAGGACTCAATAATGTTGCATTTAAAGTTACTAGAAATACCATGGCTTTCACAAGTAATATTGAATTAATTACTCCATCAGTTTGAGATCAGTTGAATTATAAGTAGTATTTCATTGAGAGATTTTTGTTGGAAATTAACATTTACATATAATATTCACCAGTAAATTAGGCTTCTAGACATGGAAGTTATTGCTGTTATTCAATGAAATGTTTTCTACTTTGTTTTTTGTTCTTGGGAATGCTGTACACCAAACGATATATTTCCCATATGAAATAGCTTTCCTGAAACATCTGCTGCCAGAAAGTTTGTCTGGAACTTGCAATGATGGATGAATTTTTGACAGGTAATTGCAATTCAGATCAGATGCAGACAGATTTAATACCTAGAAGCTCCCAGTTTATTAAAATCACCATTGATTTATTTAAGCACCCCGTCTCTTTTCACCACCATTCAGAAATTAATCACTTGGGTATGGTGTTCAGGGCCCATACAGCTGCTCATAATATGAAATACATCAGTTTAGCCTAACTTTATCTCTCTCTCAGCACTTCAGAAGAATCTATCACCATAGTATCTAGTCACCACCAAAACGGACATGTACAATTAACGTAAGTCTTTCATGAAAGCTCAGAGAAATACTAGAATTCATATTAGTTACATGGCTTCAACACTTCAGGCTTACTAAAGCAAATTCAGTATCATCACTATCCATTATCCCTATGAAGATGATGTTTATGTTTTTCTTACAGCAGCTGAAAGTATCAAAAGACATTACTGGTTAGGTTCCAGAAACTACTGCTTTTTACTGCTGGTAAAATAAATAAATAAATAAATAAATAAATCATTACTGAATAATATGTATGCCATATATATATATGTATACATACATATTTACACACACACACAGAGCTTTATTTAGATTTGTCTAGATCATGAACTAAATTGTGCAACTGACATAATTATGGTAACAATGGCAAAATGAAAGAAGGACTGCATCCAATCATGAGCTATACAGGGCTCAAAAGCAACATTAATGCCCATCTGTTAGATGAAGTGGGATGATTTGTACTTGTTCTGGATTCCTAGACCACCATACTGAATCCTCCCCTGCCCCCCAATAATGCCTAATCAGAGATTTTCAAGTTGCATTAATACTTTCTTCTTTTTGAAATTCATGTCTAACTTCCAGCACTACAGTGTTTTAGCTTTTCAAAAGATGAGGTAAAACACATCTGGCTACTCTCCCCTGTCCAATATTCCAGTCATTTTGCCATAGAAAAATCCAGGTCTGGCAAGGATTTACCCATGCTAAATCCATGCTGACTTGTCCCAGCCATCTCCTCCTTCATGTGCCCTTAAATGCATTCCCAGATAACTTGTTTCATAGTTCCCAAGTTCTGAAGTGAGACTGACTAGGTTGTAGTTCCCTCAAATTTGTCTTTTTTAGTTGATGAGTGGCCTTTTCTGAAGATGGAAGGCAGTTTGCTGGCCATTCTATCCTTTGGTGCTTACTTTACAGCTTTAGTAGTTGATTTGTCCAGTCTCTCTCTTAAAGTAACAATACCTCCCTCATTTTAATTCCATGTGGAACCCAAGAAGGATGAATGTTAGTTGTTTCATTTGAGGACCAGGATATCAGTTCAGTGCATTCGGAAAATAGAGCACACAATGGCTGGACCCCATGGGGCATAGATATCTGTATTATCTAGAGATGTACATCATAACAGCTGGTTCAGACTGTACCAGCTTTATAGAAAGAAAAGTTTCAGTAATCTTAGATTCTTGATTCTTCACACCCAGATATCAGATTAAATTAGATTAACATTGATTTGAATAATGCTATTGGCATACAGTGCTTCGATCGGTTCTAAGCGAAGTAAGCAAAGATGCAGACTTCATTTCTTTGCAGATATTTTACTCAGTTCTAGTTGTTCCCAGACAGACTACCATCAAGCCTTTTGTAAGGGTAAGATTTTAATTTTCCTTGCAATTCACATCTGTTCTGATAAAGGATTAGCCATGCATGAACGGTAGCCATATGACCTTCAGCTATTTTACTCATACCTTTCCCAGACTAAACAGAATTAGGTAAGTGTGCGACATGCTTGGAAAAGAGCCACAGAAAGTTGAAGATGCTGGGGTAAAATAAGCATATCAATTTCAGGCAGTTAAAATATCTCTATTTGATTTAACCCAGAAGTGGCATTACAATTATTCTAGAATAGCTGATGAAGTGACTCAAAGAGAGGAATGGTGGAAGGTAATGGGTGACATCCTCCCTTGAATGTAAGCTAAAAATACAAAAATGCCAGTCAGCATCTGGTCAGGTATCCCAAGAGTCTCCCTCCAGGAATAGGCACAAGCAGATGTTTGTTAAAGGAGAAGTACGAACAGAACAAATGCATGAAACTCCCCCCAAGTGCTATTACCCCCTCCAGTTACTTCCAGCTCAGAGTGACGTCCCCAGCCATGTGCAATTTTGTGCATTTACTGTCACAGGTAAGTATGGTTTAGTTCATTCTGGACATTAAGTGCCTACACCAATTTGTTTGTAATTTAAAGACTATTTTGAATGCTGGTCTTGCCCTAAACCATTGAATATTTCTTTTATTATTCTGTATGCCAGTGAATGCGCTTCATGAATAGACCTAGAGGCATGCCTACTTTTGTACAGATATAGGAATCTTTGGCTGAAATCAATAAAGAGGCTTGTTTTAACACTGACTTTTAAACTGCCTTAACTGTTTTCATGAGGGGAATGTCCTCTGCACATATGTCCTTATTGTATATGCAATAAAAATTTTATTAAAAATAAAACACCTTTACATTAAAAACAAACAAACAAACAAAAACATTCTGAAGTTTAGGGTTAGTCTGTGTTTCTTCAATCACAATAATTTAGCCAGATTTTTAACGCACTTATACAGTATACAATTTCTTCAATAGACTATTTGTTGTGCCCGCCTTCTGGAAAGAAGTGAGTTTATGCACACCTCATCAGTCTTAGAGTTATGTTACCTTTTGCACCTTTTTTCTCAATCAGTGGTGACAATGTCTTTGTATGTTTTATATATTTCTAATGCAGAGAAAGAACAGTCTTTTTCTATATCACTCCTCCCATCTTGGAAGCCATTATTTGTTTTATATGATGCCTTTCTCCTTCTACCCCTGTCTGTCCTGAAGACCTATTCTGTCTCATCAAATATATATAACTGACTGAGATTTCTCCATCTGAGAACTCATAGGCTTTCATTAGCTAATTATTACTCTCATAGGAGTCCTTTCTTCTACATGAAAATATATACATTTTCAAACTTTTTAGCTCTTTTCTAGTCTAAGCAAAATTAAACACAGAAGTTCAGTGTTTGGTAGTTTTGCAGATATGCAGATTCTATTTCTCTTGCTTATAAATAGCAGTTTGAATTTTCGGTAAACTAATATTTTAAAGAAATAAAGGCCTGCAATGTTTCTGACAAAGCTGATTATAGAACAGCAGAATGAGGATACACCTTTATTTAATAAAAATGCTTTATAGGGAATGAAGATTAATAGAGGTTTTCTCCTGATTCATGACAACTAGATATAGAAATTAATTTCTGGAAGCCACTCAGTGATGAAATACATAACAAATAATGCATTTGTTGGCATGACAAATATGTATGTTGGCTGATTAAAGAAGACGTATGAACACCTGAAGAAAGGAAAATGAAATTATTCTGAGGAACAAACCAGCTAATTATAAAACCAACAGTAAAATAAAATGGGTGTATTAAATAACTATTTTTTTCTAAATGCGAAACCTTCATTATTAGTTTCTAACATACTTCATATGCAACCTCAATATCCAATGATGTATATACTACTGCATATATGAAATGTGCCTACATTTCATGTGAATTTAGTTAAGTTGTTCTTTTTTTTCTCCTTTTCTTTATGTTTTGCTTCTTACTTACCAGTATTTCCTCCTAAGAAAGGCAAGAAATACTAGATCTGTTAATTTTTGCTTTAATTGGTGGATCTCATGTCAACTTGAAATATGTTCAGTCATATAAATAAAAAAGTAAGTAAATAAAATCAGCAAAGGAAAATGGAAGCTTGAACAGTCAGATCAGAAATCCTGGTCATCCTCCAGCACTGTGGTGGCAATCCTGGTATTCACATACCCTTCTGTTTCTAGCCAATTTTCAGACAGATCATAAGAGGGATGTTAACCCACTGCCTGAAAGAATCAAAAGGAAGGAACATGGGTTGAAAAGCAGGAGAAACTCCTTTTGATGAAAAGGAAGCTTCATCAGAAGCTTCATCAGAAGCATGAGTTTACCACCCTAAGGGTGGTAAAGAGCTGGGTTCTCCCCATGGGCAAACAGAATCATTTCAGGGCACCAGGATGCAACTACATGTTGGAGCTGGACCATGGCAATAACTGAATTGCTAGGCCAGCTCCTACTGCACAGAATCAGTTATTGCAACAGGGACATAACATAAGTTTGGCCACAATTAATCCAATATTAAAAGCAAATTTTAATCCTTTGTCTTCCTAAATGTTGTTTATAATATAAGGCAAAAGGTAAAAGTAGCAAAAGGCCTGCAAAGAGTTAAAAATGGACAGTTATCAGCAAATCTAAGTCCATAAGCCAACTGATGAAAAGCTACATTTTCATCGTAGGTTCAAAGCTTTCATACAGAAAATGTGTGGCTCCTTGCATAGCATGCATAGCAAGGTGGGTGAATTTTTAGCTTTTTGTTTTGTTTTGTTTTTTAAGTTTTTTAGTTCACATAAGAATCTGTCAATCTAAGGAACACTTTTTGAGAAAAAGCAGTTCAGCTTCAAACATTCAACAAGTGATAAATGAGGCTTTTCAAAAATAGAAGTGCCTACATGTGTTGATGAGACAATATGTGAATGCTGATGGATAAATATAATCTGCCCAAGAAGGCTAAATTTCAGCTTGTCCTCACATGTAAGTTATTTGCATTTCTGCAGATGTGTTGATTTTATATGCCTTATGGACAAGAAAATTGAAATCTTAAAAAATAGCTTTTCCCTATTTATATTTTTTTAAAATTACTCAGTTCTGTCAGGTTCAGAGACTCTCAGCAATTGACGCTGTATGAATAAAAAGATCAGGGACCAAATCATCAAGCATAAAAATTTCTCTATTCCTTTTAAAAAATAAGAACAAATTGTGCATTAGGTTCAGGGACACACCCCTACGAGATAAGGACACTGAAAACTGCACATTTCCCTGGGACATAATGGTTCCAAACTCATTCTCATAAATTTCAGCTTTGTTAAAATAAGAGATACATAAGGCTGGCACTTCTCAGTCTTTGCATTCATCCTTTTCAACAGTTAAGCACTGGCTGGCACCTTAACTTTAGTCATCATCCTTATCAAATCCCTCATGAATTATACTGTTTTCTACTGTGGTTCACACATAATATGGGTGGGCAATGGGCACACCACATCTGCATCCAACTTATGGGTCCAAAGTACGCCTCTGCCTGTGAGGTCCTGGTCTGCCTTCAGTGACAGCCTGCCAGGACATCCCACAAATGCCATAGGTCCCAGATCCAGCACTCACCTTCATACAAGAGCTAGAAATTACACTGTAGTCCCACACATCAGAGTAGCTGAAGAAGAACCATTTTCAATAAATCTCAGGTAACACATTCACATGAAAATATTTTAAGACTGTGAGATGATGGATATGCTCTAAGAGAAATGCTTGTTTCTCTCATGTTTTGTCTCTGCTGATTTTCTCTAATGTTATACTCAAAGCACAAACTGTCTAAGTTGTTCACCATACTGTTGGTCCACATACACACAGTGCAAAGGAAAAGGAAAACCTCATTTGTTACAGGATCAGTGGATACTAATGACATGGAAGTAACAGATGGCATTCTTTTGCTTTTCTTTCCCTATTAGATTGCTTAGAGCTACTCTGAAAAGCCACCTGAGGACTAAACAACTTCTTGATGAGGCAGAGAGCAAGCTGTTAAGTCACCATTTCTCTCAAGAGCTGCACACAAGTCTCAACTACGAATATCCATGATCATATTAACTTTAAAATAAAATTATGAATTGAAATTATGTATTATTTTGACCTTTCTAATCTCCTGACATTACATTTTCCCTACTTTGTCTACTTACTCTGGCTTTTCAGACTAGTGGTCTTTGTCTAACCTCTCCCCTGACCATGTGCAGAGGTCACCTTTTCTGCCTATTCTGCCCTTTTTAGCTGGAGACTACTTCTCCTTAATTTGATCCACCATGTCTATCTTGTAAAGTTCACATTCAGCAAACCTGTTTTAATTTAAAACCATGACAGAAAGTTTTCCTGCACAGTTGTTTACTCATGACTTCATTCATATTTCAACCCTTTTCTCTCTGGCTCTCAGATGCGATCCTTAGGATCAAATCCACTTAGATATAGTTTTAATCAGCTTCTAATGTCAACCAAACCAAACTAACAGAAAACAAACAAACAAACAAACAAACAAAAACAAAAACTAGACAGGCAAAGAAAAAGGTAATTAAGTTCTTGCATGACCGTCCCTAAAACAATAAAGATCAGAGGCCTGTGGCCCAGGACACACAGGAATAATAATTTCTCTCATATTGGGAATTTGTAGGTCAACTGTAATTATTTTCTAGATATTTACATGTTCCGTAGCAGTGAGGACAAAGGATCTGTGGTTCCAATTAAACAAAACCCTGTATGCTATACAAAATATTTTAGGTCCTTCATTTTATTTCATAAATTGGCTGTCTTAGCTCATCTACTCCAAGAATATTGTGTCTTTTCAATATGCCCTGCTGACAATAATATAATTCATCAGCATCCGTTCCCTATGTCACAGTTATGGTTTCAGTTCAGTAAAACATTTAAGACATGCCTGAATCCTAGAGAAGCAGAGAATAAAAGTTCATATGATGCACAAATACAGATTTAAATTTATGTGGCATGCTTTATTTTTTGCCACTAAAAATAAAAAGAATTAAAAGAATGAAATACCAAGCTATAAGGCACTGAGAGAATGCTGTAGATTTACATGTAACTCCAAGTATTCTTTGTAATCAGTGTGTAATGAATACTTACACCATGCAGTTCGGAAGAAAAAGTTTGTCACTTACACTGGAACTGATCATGAGTAGTGATCCAGTGTACAAATGAAAGTTCAGCTAGAAGGTTCTTTACTTTTCTTTAAAAATTGACAATGTAAAGCATACAGCTTTAAAATTTGAAGACTGATTGTATCACAGTGTTTTCTTATTAAAGCGTATATTATTATAATAAAAGGATCATGTACCTTTGATAAAACATGGCATTCTTTATGATTACATATATAAATATATACATGTATATAAAGAGAAATATTTGGAGAACAGTAAAAATGATTTAGAAGCTGTAGGCTGAAAATAAAGCCCTCTGATGTCATGCTCTCTCATGCTGTCCTTTGCTCTGCTATTGTTTATGCTGTTACTTTGAACAGAATAGTTCACACCGCCCCGTTGCTTCCCCACCCCCCAAAAAATGGGAAAATTAATGAACCTCTTTAACATTATAGGAGATGAAAAGGCATAAGGTCTGTTTCTCTGGTATTGTGTGAATAACACAGGCCATTTAGTCAACCTTTTATTCTTTACAATTTAAAGCTTTCAACTAAGAAGTGACAAGATATGAAGAGTTAATATGAAGAGACAAGATTTTGTTGATAAAAACACAAGCAGAAAAAGGAATCACTTTTCAATGAAATCATCAGAGATAGATTCAAATCCATCAAAAGTAATAACTTTTGTCCTTTTCACAGGAAATCCGTTCTTTGATTCCATAAGAAACTTCACTAAAGCTTTTAAGACGGTGTAAAACTGAGGTTAAGGATTGTGCAAAGGTTTTTAGCAATACCTGCTTTTCTAAGGTCAGTGAGAAGAGTGACTGTGAAGAGACAGCAGAGTGTAAAATTACAGATGTGCCAGCTTTGGTATATTGATATATGAACACTGGAATGTTTCAGGATGAAATTCCTGAGCCTTCTGTCTTACAACAAGTATTTAAATAATTGATATTGCACTGCACTTGAACTCCATTGTGCACCACTATGGAATATCACATTCTTTCACATAATTAACAAAAGAAATCCAGAATCTGATGAGTTTTATTGTTTTGGCTTTTGGCTTCATATTTTCTAAAGATTGCTGATCACCCAGTTGATTCCAATGTACATTTTTGCATGAAGATGTTCAAGTATTTAGTACATCACTAATGGTTTTTGGCATTAAATCCTGAGAAAAATTTAAGCATATATTTAAGATGAATGCTTTGCCTGACAAAGGAGAAAACTTAAGCAACGAAGGCAAATTATATTTTTATATCCTTAATTCTATTCTCAATATTACTTCTCTTACAATTCTGACTTAACTGCCAAATGCTTTTTTTTTTCTTTTTTCTTTTTTTCTTCTTTTTTTTCAAGTGGAATTAAATAGTTTAACAAGCCTTCTTACTGAGAAGATGGTTTGTTTTCTGTTAAGAAGTATGTGGTATAATATTACAGAAGATTTACAAAAAATGGGATATCTAATAAAAACTCATTACAAAAGTGACAGGATTGGAAGGGAGGAGGATGGGTCATTTCTTATAAGGAAGTGATACATTTATAAGGAAGTGATACATTACTGATTCTAGAAATGTTAAAAAAAAGAATCAATAGTTTCCTTATTTTTGCCTTCATCCTAGGCTGATAGATTAATATCACTGTCATTGTACCACCTATGCTTCCATTTCAGAACTGATTCTGAAGAACACCCTGTTTCCCTTTTAATTTATTTCCACTTACGTGCCACCACCCAGCAGAGATCAATAGAGAGGTAACTGTGCCTACATATATCTGTACCCTTCTGCTCAGATTCAGTGAAGAGATAGGCTGAACACATAAGATAGTCATGAAAACAATTCAATGTATGTGTGATTTAGCAAACTATATAGAAGTGGATAATTTGTTACTTGTTCAGAGTTCTTTGGTTGCTCAAATGCCTAATAATGCAACAGAAGTTAGGAGCTGGGTCAGCTCAGCTGGAGGTACTGTTGGAGTGTAATAGAGGTTCAGTATCATGACTTTTGGTTTAATATATGAAAGTGCTGTAGATCACCACGATGTGAATAATAATATAGTATAAGGTAAAAAAAAAAAAAAAAAAAAAAAAAAACACTCTTATTTCTGTGTTTCCTCTGTGCCAGGTCTCATTTTACACACTACAGTAACAAATACCTACCCAGTTGTGAGTAACCCACAGTCTATGAACTAGATTCTGCTGAGCATTCCCCTACTGCTACAGACTAAAGCCCTTTAAAAGCTTACACTACAAAAACACCAGCAACTGTGGAAAATCTTTGATTACCTTGATACAGATTATACATTTTTGTCTTCAACAAAGGTCTGACTTCTTCCCATCTCTCAATCCACTAGGAGGTGTTTTAAAGACTCTGTATACAGAAGTCTTAAACCTGGGATGCTATTGCCTATGTTCACAAGCCAGCTACTACAGGAATTAGTGAAGTAAGCAACCATGGAATAGTATTTATAATAAGAACAAAAAGAATTAAAAAGGTAATATGGTTTAAAGCATGATTTTTTTTTTTTTTTTTTGGGGGGGGGGGAAGGGAGAGGAAAAACAACCAAAACCAAAAACAACAACAAAACAACAACAACAAAACCAAGCAGGTAAATCTAATGCTATTAGAAAGGTTAGAAACAGACTAGAAAAATGCTATAAAATGGAGCATATGTCATTTTGTCTCCCTTCCCCCAGATCAATCCTTGTCCTTTTAAGTTCAGCAGCATCTTAGATTTGGAAAACTAGGAGAAAAAACTAAAACATGTTTCTCCAAAACAGAGAAACTATACCTGAAGTACAGAGGTGAATCTGAAAGAGGACCATATATTTCCTGTGACTATTTAAAGAAGAAGGGAATGAAGCAGAGAACTTTGGTGGCATGTGGAGTACGAGTAAAGGGTTGAGGGCAAGAATGGATTCAACACTACTTGATATAGAAAAGAACATATGCTTTCCCTTTAAAAAAAAGATCCTGTAAATCCAGAGATTAATTTTCCATTCTCACTATAACCTTGTTCACCAGGCAAGTATTACTTCTCTAATAAAAATTTATACATGCTAAATCTCTAGTGAATGCAGTTAAATATCATGCATTGCAATTAATGCACAACCCCCCACTCAATAATGTCACTGAAACCAAACTTCAGCATTTTATTAGTGCAATTTAAATAAGCAATCAACAGCATATGGTAATGCTAAATCTAGGAGATGAGTCACCACATAAAAATACTTTTTTTCCCCACACAGAGGAAAAAGACTAAGCACATTTTAAATGATAGAAATATGAGAATAACTTAACCATCAAGTTTAAACAAAGTCTAAATACATTTGAGATGCATAGCTAACAAGATAAGGCCAACAGCTGATTCACAGTACTGCATATGGGGAAACCCTCCAAAATGGGGATACTGTCAAAGAACTAACTAAAGGGGTTGGATCTTTCCTTTATATAGCAGTCTGACTGTAAGGCACTGCACAGTCATACCACTTGCAGAAGTTTGTGGAAACACTGAGGGCTATATGTATCCTTCAAAGCATATCCCCATTGAATTTAAAAGGGAAAAAATGGTATCAAGTTTGTGTTTTTGTTTGTTTGTTTGTTTGTTTGTTTTGTTTCGTTTCGTTTTTTTTTTATATGTAGCTTAGTCTTTCCATTTTGTGCCCTCGCACCCCAGGACAACCATTCTTCCTTCCCTGCTCTGCAAGCAAGAAAAAGCCTTGGCAGAAACCCCTCTGTGACTGGAGCAGAGGATTAAGCCATGCTCGTGGGGGACAAACTCTCACAGGCCACTGTTTCAACCCCACATCTCTTCCCCCTACTCCCTGGATCCTCAGCCACTTTTGTGTAGCAGAAAACTATTTACAATCTAACTCTATTAAATTAAAAGGAACAGTTTTAACACAGTCCCAGATGTTTTCTGTTCCAATTAAACAGGATGAACAATTGGAGGTCTCCAGCGAGTTGCTTAACTAAGCAGGGGGTCAAGAAAGGACCAAGGTGGTTTGACTGTGTGACTTTTTCCTCTTGCTATGTGCAGCTACCAAAAGGATGAAGAAAACAAGATTTAACACTGACTTTTCCAGTCATTAGAGAAACTAGGGTGGGAAGAACCTCAAAGGAAACTCTCTGTTGCTATCAACCTGTCAAAGCAGTGAAGATAGCAGCTAAATATTGTTAAGTTTTGGTATTAAAAATTAATATTAGGACAAAAATAGCAAATAATTTACATTTTACCTCTTTCCAAGGTTTCTGTGCTGTGGGAGCAGATTCATGGTTTGGTCTTTTCCTGCAGGCTGTTTATGTGCACCAGTAACTCCCAGGTTTCCTCCACTGCCCTACTGGGGTGTGAGGGGACTGTGCCTTACTCATCAGGACTGCCTCTATCTGATCTGTCAGCACTTGGCTGTGCCATGGCACTGGAGAAGGCAAATGGCTGTTAGGGCAATATAATAAGCCTGAGCATCCATCCCTTACATCCTTGAAATCCTTATATCAGCTCGGAACATAAAAGATTTAAACACAGAAATAATATGCCAGAGTTAGAAGCAAATGAGTAATAGGATACCCTTAATGAAAGCAATCAGTAGTAAATCAGAGAGCTAGGTAGACATTTATATGATATGTATGCCAGAGAAAGATTTTTGTATAGGGGAATCTGAAATTAGAAAAAAGCTATTCATCATCATTACTAAGTATCTTCACAGCAGTTTAAGGAGGAAAAAAAAAAAAAAAAAAAAAGCAAAAAGCCCCAGAAGAAAGTTCGTAATGAAGAATAAGAATTATCAGCTCCTAGACTTACTGATGGATTTGAGATGAAGCAAATAGTGCTTTTCTCCCTTTCTTACAGCATCACAGCTATGGTTTGCAATTTTTTTTTTCTTTCTGTAATGGTATCCAACAGCTGATGTTAAAAAAAAAAAAAAAAAAAAAAAGCCAAATCCTGATCCATCTATAATCATTATAATCCTACAGAAATATTTCCAAAGTTTCTACAACAATGCCTGAGTTCAAGGTGGAGCAGCCTAAGCAAAAACCCACCCTCTTCAGATGCTAAAACCTACACACATTTGATAAATAGGGATTTTGTTCCAATTTACAGGTTCAGAGCCTGGATGATTAAAGAAGAGAAAGCTCAGAGAATAATCAGCACTAATTATACTAATGTTGCTACTGTAATTAATCAGTTTTGCAATCTGCAAAATTGAGATAAAGAGCTATGAGATCTAGAGATGAAAAATCGCTATGTAGGAACTGGGGATTGTCATTATCCAAAATAGCACATTAGCACCAATTGCTCTTGCGGCTGGTTTGTCTTTTGACCTCTTTCTCCTGCTTGTTAGAGGGAGAAAGCAGCTCCACTCTCCTGTGCTTCTTGGCCTGTGGCCATGAGAGCAGCCAGGGTAGCCTCTCCCTCCTTTTTTCCTCCGATTTAGACATGTCCATGAATCCATCTGATCTCAAAGCCATCATGCAAGGCTCTCATCCACACAACAAGTCTTGTCTCTCCATGCCTCCTTTTCTTTCTAATATATATGCCCACCTATCATCTATTTTAAGTGTTCTCTCTCTTGTTCTTTATGCTGTATGGGGTAGATCATGCTCCAGGAAAGATATTTCCATCCCCTGGCTTCGTGCTTCAGATAACTATGAAATGTTACTCCAAAAGAAGGGATAAAACTGGGAAAGCAAAAAGATAGGTCAGTCTGTAATGAGAATAACTCCCCCCCCCAAAAAAAAAAAAAAAAAAAAAGAGACAACACTGTAAGGACAATTATAGCCAAGTCTGTGGTAAAGTGACAATTACGGATGTTACAACCAGAAGGTTCGACCCCACAAACACATGCAAGCCTTTCATACGGCACCAAGTGGAACTACAGCCAGGAGAGATGCTTGTGTGTTTTACCTAAAGTTTGTATTGATTTTTATGTTAAAGTCTGTAAATTGTAGATTGGGGGAGATTCTTGATAGTGGGAAATAGGATAACACTGAAGTCCCCTAACAATTAAGACTTACACTCAGAAGTTCATTCCAAATAAGTAATAATTTTGTTAAAATTTTATAAATCCATTTTACTCAATGACTATTATTCCATGTTTGTGACAGTATTGCCTGTGGACTGCAAACACTTCAAATGTCTGTAGTGACCTAAAAAGACAAATAATAACAACCTAGTGCATGCATTATTACCTGTATCTATGCATTCTAATTTTAACTATGTGACAGACTATAGTAGTTTATGAAGCCATTTTTCAAGAACATATAAAGTTTCCTTGCATTATACACTAGTAAAATAAACTATAAAAATAATTTGACAGCAACATGAAAATGATAAATCATAAGGACAGAAATTCACGGATGTAATTTCATCAAACATGTTGTCCTTGAGTCCCGCAGTTGTGCTTATAGAACAAATACTTTCAAATAATCTGTGATTTTACAGATCAGCTGTCAAGCGATGTTTGGCATAATGGATGAGTAAATAAAAACTGTTCATCTTGATTGTGTTGCAGCATTACTTTGATGTTGTCCTGGCCCTGTGAGTTAAGGAGTATCCTTAGCACTAGTTCAAAGGAGTTTTTGTGATTTAATTTAATATTTATGTCTTTGCTCAGCTGCAAGACTTTTTTCGTATAAATAAAGAGAGTTGCAATGAATCTTATATTACAGCTGTAAATTTTTGTACCAGGCTACAACGTTACTGATGCAAAGGCTGGTGCTTGCGTTTTTTGTCTTTTTTTTTTTTGTGTGTGTGTGTGTGTGTATGTGTTTTTTCTTTTTTTTTTTTTTTTTTTTTTTTCCTTCCCCTGATAGATATATCAATGTCTGTCTGCAGCTCCTGGTGGAAATATGGTTTCAATTTTTTTCTTAAAAACACGGATCAATCATTGTTGCCCTTGCCTATTCTTTTCTGTCAAATGGTTCAAAGATGTTGGAATATCTGCAAAAAGTTTGAGAAGCACTTTGGCTACACATCTTACAATCCTATTATACAACATTTAACTTCGGTGTTGCTCTTCCTTGCTTTCTTTTAGGCATAAAAGGTCTGATTGACACTTAAAAATGAATGTGATTAATGATAATCCAACATATTCAGCAGATAGTATATAGCAATGTAACTGCCTTTCTCACCTGCAGAATACCTTGCAATCAGGAGTTGACAGTTCCCTGTGCCTTTGGGCTCTAGGTTTTATATTCCACATCCCTAGAAGAAAGTACCAAATCTCCTACCCGTAGATCTCCTACTGGGGGGAAAGAGGGAACTATGGGTTTAAGTAATACATCAGCTTCTTTTTCCACTTAAATTGATGAAAATATTGTGTTTGGGACTACAGTGCCAATAGGAACATTTTGCAAAAAAAGCTCCAGAATCTTTCTATTTTACTGCACCACCTAGAAGCATATTTTCTGTGCTTAACAAATATATTTGGTCTTTTGTTAAATGGGTACCTCTCCCTTACAGGAAGGAAGGAAGGGAGGGAGGGAGAGAGAGAGGGAGGAAGGAAATGAATTTGAGACAAAGGAGACCTGGAAAGTCATTAAGAATTAAATACTTAAATCTTTGATGCTGTAGTTGGTTTATGACCACCAGTAATGAAGGACAGCCAACATCTTTCCCGATATTGTATTCATAAATGTCTTACCAGAGTTATATTAACCCCTGCAGACAAATTCCAATGTGCTTTTTTTAAAGCTCCAAAAGCTTGTGATTCACTGCAAGGAAATTGCAGAGGAGAGGAATACAGGGGGAGTGAGCTTCCTCTGATGTGAAGTTTGCTACTTTAGTTTTTCTGTCAGTGACAGATTCAAATCTATCTAAAACGTGTGGCTTTGATCCTTTTCTCTCTGATGATCTGTTCAGTTAGCAATGTAGTCACAAAAATGTGTCACTACTGTCCTGTTAATGCTCACCTCATGGAAGTAGTATTCTTGGAATGAAAGCATCAAAGGTCTTCCTTAATCGACCTTGCAGGAAAGTCTTTATTTTATGGCCGACACCTCATACACCAAAAAAATTGCAATATTGCTGCTCAATGAATAAAAATCTTATGCTATTGTATTGCATAGATAAAGCCAGCTATGCATCAGCGATTACCTGAACTGTCTCAAAGATACCAGAAATAGATAAAACTTACTTGCAAAACAGTATTTTCAATACTTGCTTGAACAAGTAAATATCACCTTTTTATTAAGCAAAAGCCAGACTGAAATTAATGAAATTTCTTTGGGCTGTTTTCTGGGTAGAAACTGAGTGCCTATGTCACAAAATGATCTAAAAAGTGTGTCTGTACTGCAAATGAAGCACATTCACCCCTAAGGGAAGAATCACATCATGTGGAGCCTGGGTAAATCAATGCGCTGTCTGGCAGAGGAGAAACACACCCTCTGGGAGCAAGGACCCCTATGTGCCAGGCCCAGGAGAGCAGATGGCCTCATGCACCATCTGCCTACTAGCCATCAGCTGAGGCAACTACTGCACCAGAATCAGCTGTACAGCCACACCAGAGATGAGCCTCACAGTATGAGAAAAACAGCCTTAACAGTGACAAGTTGCGGACTCTGAGCTTGAGCAGTTCTACAAAAATCAGTGGATTTCCATCTCAATGTGAGTGTGCACATGCATCATCAATAACCAAAATTATGCTCACATATAATATTTTTCTTGATCACATCATGTGGAGTTTCATCAAGAGAAGCCTGTACAAGACTCAAGCTAATAAACAACAAGACTTACAAAGAGAGGACATGGTGCTTCCTGCAACTGTGGTTGCTTAAATGAGTTGTCTGTGATACACTACAGAGAAGAAATTCTTGTAAGGAAGATTATAATTCTCAAAACTCATTTGTTTAAGTAGCCTTGTGATGCACAGAGACACAACAACAAAGAGCAAGCCTCACAAAAAAGCACTGAGGGTTTCTGGCAGGGTTATACCACACAAGAGTCCAAAGGAGTAGAGGCCAAGGAAGAGCTGGGCAGTGATTTCCACTGGAAAACAGGACTCTTTGCTAACGCTTTCTCCAATATTGGACAGGAGAGGCTGACACAGAGCCAGGTGCCAGGCTCAAGTGGAGAGTGGTAGCTATTGTACCCCACCAGATCTTGATTTCCCTTTCCTCTGTGCTCCCAAGCCACAGGCTCTAACCACAGCTGAGGACTTACATCTAACAACACAAAACTACATATCATCTTTCTTGGCTGCATTGCAGGGTACCACAGCAGTCATTTACGTTATGGTGTGGGGACTCATTTTGGTTCCTTGTGCATCCTTGTCCCCACAGCAGTTGTGAGTATTTCAGGCACCCCCAATCACTCATTTTGGCCCAGCAAGCAGAGGGAGATGTTAATGTAAAACATTGTAAGACAACATCAGCAAGTTGCACAAGGCAAACACGAACACCACAGCAAATGGAGTCTCTGCAGGAGTTTCAACGTGCCAGCAGTGAAGAGGCTCTGGACAGGACAGGCTTTTGGTAGCCTGCAGCTCTTGCACAGTCCAAGCCACCTTGATTCATGCTGCAGCAGCAGTGACAGCTGCTAACATCTATCACAGGTGCTTGGCTTTATTTTAAATATTAAAAAAGAAAAAAAAAGGTGGCTGCAATCATCGGTTAATGGGACAGCAAGAGTCTTATCTGCAGTCCTTCATGGACCTCCATCCATAGGATTCCTGGCTGTGCAACATGAGAGGGGGCAGCTCCTGCTGCTTTGAGCAGCTGGTACAGCCATAGACAAAGATGTTTGCATGGCCAAATCATAACTTTTTACTCTTCACTGAGGGTGCCACTGTTAGGACACATGCTGCAATAAAACCAAAGTAAAGCTAGGAAGAAGAAATTGCAAGGGTTTTAGAGGAATTCCTTAAGTTAATTTTGTTTTACTCAGCATCAGTCTCAAAATGGTAATATTGCATTTGTTAAGTGTAGCAAACTTGAAAAATATAAGTATGGAAATTCTCAGACTACCAGCTCCAGGTTGTTCAGGGAATATTTCCAAAACAACATAGATTAGCAAATAACAAACTAAAGAATCATAGCCTGTCTGTGGGTATTTCATGAATGATAAATTAATGGCACGAGTTTCTTATTGAGAACTGCTTGCCTGCTTCTAGCAGCTGCATAGCAGATGTTCACATCTGAACCCACTGTTTTTCACATATTGCCTTCATCTAAGTGGGCTAACAATATAAATGAGCAAGAACAGTACAGTAAACCATAGCTGAAATATTAATTAGTGGTTACTGCAAAAGCGTTATGTGGCACTGAATATAGCCAGAGAATTAAGACAGCTTTGGAAATCCACACAGATCTGTCTTTCTGTGCAAAAGGCAAAATGAATAATAAATGAATAAAATTTAAGATGTAATAATTTTCAGATTTCCTATACTTTTTGATACTATGAAAAATGGGAGATAATATTCCATATTAATACACATCATATACCTCTTATTTTAGGCAGGGTGTTTTCCAAAGGAGTCTCCAAGTCTCTACCAAGCCCATTTGCAGGGACTGAATTCCCCACCTGCAGGAGAGAAACATTATATGAATGAAGTCCTCAGAATGGTTTTTACAAATAAATCCAATTTTGAATACTGAAAAAAAGGAAAAGAAAGATAGTAGTTGTACATTTATTTCCAAATGCTCGCAGAGAACAAATGCATATATGCAAGTGGAACATTATGTTAATGCATAAATATAAATGCCAGTACACAGATATAATGAAAATTACTGTTGATATCCCCAAGAGGCTATGATTCAGTGAGATGTCTGTATTGAGATGTGAGCCAGGGGAGATGACAGGCGCTGGCAGATGAACCACACAAGTATCAGGGGCTGGCTCCTACCTGCTGGTTAATGGCCGCAAACCCATACTGGTAAAGGTCCAGCATGAGGCCATCACAGTTACAGTCCATCCTTGGGATGATCTGCTCTTTTCTGTGTGAGGTACAGCTACAGGAAACACACAGACAGGTTACTAAATGAGGAAAATTTGTGGGCGTCTTTTATCATTTCTTCCCTAAATCCACGTCATTCAATGCAAAGCAAAGCAAGTCTATGCAAACAACAAACAGTACTGATGCTTCCTGGACAGTGCTTGAGTAAAGCCTCCTTTTCACACCAAAACATCTTCATTCAAAAGATCAAGCCATTACAAATAATTCATTATACATGTAATGCTTAAATAACTTGCATTCCTTCTGGACATAGAATGGCTTGGGGAATAGTCACTTTGCACAGATTTCAAAGGGTGTTTCACAGAATGTAAGACAAGTGATCATAATTTGAATACTGGCAACACTTGTTCTTACAAACAAGATCTTATAAACAAGTTAAAAAAAATCCCAGCAAACACACACTTTCAACATAAAAACTGATTTCTTACCAGACAAAACATAAATACGTCTTAAAAACATTTCAGTGATACACACAAAATAGAAAGTTTTAACTAGAAGAAAGATGTCATGAAGAAAATAACTGCTAATTACATGAGTACAACTATAAGGAAAAAAAAAAAGTTATCGGTTTATATATTCATTGACTTAAAATCTGTCCTCAGTTAGACCTGAAAGAAACACAAATGCTATATGGGTCCAATGAGGGTAGATTTTAGATCACAAATTTAATTGTTTTTTTCTTCCTAGCAATGAAGTAAATTTCAATAAATCATGAAATTATATAACAAATCTGTAAACCAATTACCAAATGTCAGAAGGTGCCCTGATTAAAACACACACATCCCCTGGAATGTGCCATATTCACAGATTAGCCATGTGTTATTTATAGCTCCTCAAGGCACGATAATGAAGAAAGTGGTAATGAAATCTGAAAGCCTGAATATCTCCCTTATGTTTGAAAGCAGACCCCATGAGACCCATCTGTAGTCCAAACTGGGAAAAATAAAATCCTTTCTGAAGCAAACAAAAAAGCCTACAAACAACCACTATTATCTTCATAATTTCATATTTGATGTTACATTTTTAAAATGATTTAAGCTGCAAGTTAAAATCCTAGTATCCTCCTTGTTCCCATACATTTCTTTTACCAAGATGATTCTTAGAAATTCTTAATTTTATTGGCCCTTGATGTGATGACAAAGGACACCTTCATACCTACTTCTATCAATGCAAGACAGATCTTGCATGCATACCAATTCTTGCTTCAGGTTCCCCCAGTTAAAACATTCAGAGTTTCGAGACAAAACTCCCATCACTCCCACTTCACCTCTCAGAAATCCCAGAAAAAACTCAGAAAACCTTCACGAAATCCCACTGTCAGGCGGATCTGTTTCCACCTCCACTGGTGGTGCTATGACTGGTAGGGTCTTATTGACCCCAGCCCAGGTCCTTATCAAGGCATATTTACACCTACCTTGCAAGATACTTGCTTCCTTCCTCAGAGAGATACACCTGATTCAACATGCCATTTTTAACAACCATATGTTGACATTTGTAAAGCCTTCACTGTTTCATCTCTGCCTCCCTCACTTCCCACTCTCTCCAATACCAACCTTATATTTTTGTCCTATACTTACTTTGCTCATTACTTATCATAACTGTTGTTCAGCTCTGAATTTAAGTTTTTCTTCTATCATACATCAGTATTTTTTCTGGAAACATATGGTAGTTACTGCACTCAAATATTTTACACTCACCCAATTAGATTCAGTCAAGCTGTAGTATTGCAAGATGTGATTAATTCATCATGTTGTAACATGAGTGCATAAGCACAAAACAAGGATAAATGAAGGAGACTGTCTCTATTTTGGCACATGAAACAAATCCACCAAGAACACATGGTGGTTTTGTCTTTTTCTTTTCATGATGGATGCAAACACCATAAAATTGCCAAAAACATTTGAATGTATATCAGAATATTTAAAATACTTTTCTAATGTTTCATTGGTAAAATAATCAGCATTGTGATTTTTCAACCCCTCAACTCAATAACATCTGCGCCTCCCTCAGGGCCTTTCATGAAGAGCCTCCCCCCATCCAAATTCCAACAAGAAAATGAACAGCAACACACCTCCCACCCAAAACTCAGGCTTTTGCCTTCCATGTCCTTGTCCTCCTTCTCCTTTTGATTTTTTATTTTTTTCTCCCTCTCCCCTTGCATTTGTTAGTTATTTTCCTGTTAGAGAAGTTATTTCAGGCAGTCAAAAAGCTCTTTGAGGTATCTGAAGGGGCAAAAATCATGCTGGAAGCCAGGAGTTGCATCTTTATATTACTTTTGCAGACCTGACTCTTAGCCAGAGGGTTAGCAGATGGGCATGTGTTGCTAGAACATGTTTTGAATTTAAATAAAATTACATTGACTTTTTCTGGGCTGCTGCAGTAGCACAGCGACCTCAGGACTCTTTCTACCTGTGCTCTGTGCCCAATAATAAACTGTGTTAAGGTTTGATTTACTTGATTTGAAATTTATCTGTATGTAAGAGATGTAGAAAATAGAATCAAGTCTAAAAATAATAAAATAGCTCACATCTTCCTTAACCTGCCTTTACTGCAGTTCTTTTTACCTGTTCTTTATTATTCTGCCTTTTGAAGAGCTCTGAGAAGTATTGAAGTATTTTTGAAGTATTTGTGATTAATACAAGCTTTCAACCTTTGCGTTTGGAGGCAAATGCAAACTTTACCACACATGGCAAAATAGCAAACAGCAACTCCCCCCAGATATTTATTTTTCAGTTTGCCTAAACCAGAAGAACCAATAGGCACCTGCTAGGTGACTTCCATGGGAAAAAGACTCCAAAATATGTTTCCAGCTAGCTGAGCCTACAGCCTTTGGGTGTTGGATTTTAGAGGCTCAGGAACATTTTAAGCAAAAAGGAGACAAGCCGCTGCTCCATTTTGGTCCTTGTAGCACATAATTCATGTGTGCTTTCAGTTTCAGAAAGCTTCCTGACCATCTCTGGGACTGAGGGGCTACATCCACTTTGTGGTTATGTCCTGCCCAAGCACTTCTAAAAACCTTCACATTGCAGAGTGCCACCTGATGTCCTGTTTATTTTAAAGCTTGATGTTATTTTCAGCAAGGGACAGAAGACTCATTCCAGGAAGGACCCCACTTTCCAGGAAATCCCTCTACGCCTTTTCTGGCCTGCAGTGTCATTGTGAAGACATACAGTAATTGCATCCTGATGGCCTGCTCTGTGCTGCATGCAGTTGTGCCCTGAACAGCCCTGCCTGCATCAAAACAGCACAAATTTCTCCCCCAAGAATGCCAGTGAAGTCATTGATGCAGGGATGATAAGAATTCGAAGTAATACAGCCAGGCACCTACCCGCGACTTGAGACTGCCTTTGGCATCATTCAACATCGTGGTGTTGACAAAGAAAGGAAGTCTATCTATTTGTTGAGAGGTCAAAGCTCAACTATCTTAACTTTAAATTTTAAATTATCATTGTAAAACCATACTTTTACTATTTTGTTCATTTCAGAATGTAATTACCTTCTCTTTCCAAGACTGAACAGAGATGCTAGGTGGTAAAGATTGTCTTTTGTTAGCAGAAGCATACTCTATAAGCTATTGTGTTGTTAATTTTGCAGTTATCTTGGCTTCCTTAATATCACTTAGCTATTTCTTTTCTTTACTGCTACCATATTCTGCTTGATTCTGTTTCACTTTGAACCTCCATTGATGCTGAGGATTTAATGCATTTTCTATCATACTGTGCAAAATGCTGATGGAATCTTTGTGCAGACTCTTTGGCAACATAAAAAGTTTATTAATAATCTCCCTTTTGTACTGTATCTCTACAAAACTATGCACATGCTTTGTGGCCACTCACTTTGCACAGAAGCATGAAGAAATCATTTTGTTTTATTCACTATAAAAGAACATTTTTAAAGACGTGTCTTTATAATTGTCCTTTTTTTTAAAATTCATGCATGCATAATACATTGCTTTTAAATGGGACTTGAATGAATTGCACCAATTATACATACCTCACCACTCAGGTTACTTCTTAGCTCAGAGGTGAAACCATCTATGGTGAAATCAAAAAGACTTTATTAGATTTCAATGTAGAAGGAAAAGAATTCCATTCACAGAGGGCTGTGATGAGAGAGCCCCATCTGCAGTCTGTACTAGTCATTCAGTTACCCAGTTTCTAGCATTTTCAAGAATGCTAAACCCACCCAGACTTTTTCTTGACTCAATCCAACTAATCCTTGATCTACAAAGGCAGAGAAGAAAGAGTGAATTTCCTTCCCTCCCCGCCTCCTGACAATTTTCATACTTCCATTAATTCAAACTGCTTTCTATCTGGTATCCTGACTTGTCAATGATCTATTGTAAGGATCAGCACCTATCTAAATTAAATGGTGATTGACTAAAAGTATTCAGAAATATTTTTATGTAAGTACCAGGTTCACTGTATATCTTATTCCAGCCAGACAGCTATTCAGCCATCCCCTGATTTACACACAAGCAGCAGCAGGATATTAAGACATAGTTGTGATATCAGTATATTGACCATATGCTCACTTTTAGGAGCAGGAGAGAAATTTGTCTTTGAAACAGGATTAAATGAAAATAATTAAATAAAACAGCAGAAGGCTAAAAATCCTGCCTAGTGAGTCTATTTACTTATTATGCTCTGTATTTCTACAAATTCACTTTGCAGTCAGGACACATAGGGTTTGAATAATTTTTCTGCCATTACATTTTTCATGCTGCTAAATGTAACATGGTGATGATTTTCAATAAACATAAATCTGCTCATTTCTCCAAAGGTCTATGTACACTCTAAATGCATTTGTGCCATCAGGTTTTCACAGGGGAAATGAAAAAAGTAATAACCCACATTCCTGAAAATCCATGGAGCCAAGCCTGCTATCTTTATGGAACACTATACGACATATTAAAAAAACAAACAAACAAACAAACAAACAAACAAAACAGTAACAACAAAAACTCTAATGTGTTCTTAAGTACATCCAATTGTACTTTTTTGTACAAAAAAAAATTGGCAAGTACACGAAAGAGTACTTCCTGGGACTGGGACTGGGGTTTTCTGCTGTCTCTGGTTACCATTCTTCTGAGCATGGTCATATCAGTTTTGCAGGGAGCTCTTCTCAGAGAGTTTTTTGGACTTTTTCAAGCCAAAATTTAGAAAATGACTAATAAGTCAAAATGAAGCAAAACAATCACAAATAGGTCCTATTGAAGAAGTCACATGTACATAAGAAGGACATTAATTAGATTCTCTTTATCGATAATAATTTATATTCCCCTTCTTTTGAATGTGAATTTTGTGTTTAGGTGTGGGTAGTCTGAGAAGTGTAAATGCGTAATAGATCTGCAGAAGCTGGGAGGTACACCTGTAGCGAGGAACAACACTTTCATAAGTTACATACAAATGCTACACTTAAAAATCTAATAAAAGGTAAACAGATCACTCTCAGCACCAGCACTGCCCATTAATGTGTTAGGACTCCTTCGGCGAACAAAGCCATGGCACAAAGTACACAGGATGACCATTTTTACATAAGGCCTTGATGGTACAGTCAGAAATACTTGTTATATTCACTATGAGTGCTTTAAAAAAAACTTTTTCTTGAGTCTTTACATTATCTGTTTGGAAAGACCAACTTTTCCTTCCAGCTGCAACCCAAAAGAACAACAAAATCATTTCTGAAGAAAAATAATATCTATACAACCTCTTCACTGTTTTTTTATTTTGTATATCCTTTCAGGCACTGACAACACCTGCAACTGAAGCAAGCAGAAATTACCTTTCTGCAGTAAATATCTGCCTCATTGATCAAAACTGTATTTTCACTTGTTCATATATTGTACACTGTTAGCTTAATACTTTGGTAAATATTTCAATTTAAAAGTATCTGGATACTACAGAAAAGTATATTTAAAAAATGCATACAATGATAAAAGATATTAATAACACTGAGACATGCTTTTAAGAGCACCCAGGCCCTGTAACACTCCTGGCTTCAGGTGCCATTACTACCTTAGAAGAAATTTTCTCTGACATCACTGAAAGAGGACTTGGCATCACAATTCTTTAAATAAGATCACTGAACAGCACTGTCACTTTCACTTAACTGGGACTGAATCGGGAAAAAATCCCATATAGGAGAATCTCTTTGGAAAAAGTCAACCCAGAAGTTTCTAAAATATCAGCTGTAACAGCTACAGTCAATATTTATATCAAAGATGATCAATGTGTCTATTAAAGATGAGCTGCAAACAAATCAGGATCTTACATTTAATTATACTTAGATCTGCATACCTACATATATAGGGAAAAATACTTACTCAAAGAAATTTTTTCCTTAACTACAGTGGAGGCAGGAAACATTCCCACTGAATGTTTTAATTTTCAGGATATGAAATTAAAACAAATCACCAAAACATGCATTACTTATTTTCAGCGCAGCTTAAAAATTAGAGGCGAACCAATAGTCCAAATGACATGCTCACCCTAAGAAAAGACTGAGAAAAATTATGCAAAGCTTTGTAACACAAGGGGTGACAAATAAAACATGCATAGGGTGAGGTCTATATCAAATATGAAGCAATCTATATTTTCCATTAAAGCCATTGTGAAATTGGCCATTTTACAAAGGTCTCAATTGAAAACCATGTGAAAATTAATGGTTTTCACTCAGATGATCCTCAGCATTCAAATAAGAAAGGAGGAGGAAGCAGACCCAGAAAAACAGAACTTGAAAAAAACACTAGCACGAAACCATAGGACATAAAAAGAAACAAATTAAACAGCTCTAGAAAATACTATCAATTGCTATGACTAGAGGGAGATTCAACAATGAAGATTTTCATTATAATTTCTGCACTATATTACTTTTCTTTTTATATAAACAGCATATCAGTTAGATTTGTCAACACTGTTTCAATATGCTGAAAGCCTTATTATCTATTATTTGACATTTGTTATTTCTATCATTTAGTTTTAATAAAAAGCAATAGAGATGTTTAGTAAAGACTTCCTTTTTACATGGCTGATTTGAAAGGTAATTAGCACATTTACGTCTATGAAAAAAATCCATTGTCTTCTGAATTCCTATTTCTGGGTTCCTTTGTGGTCAGTTTAATTAAATTTGTTGATATGATGCTTGATGAGTAAAGGAAAAGAGAAAAAAAATTTAATAGTTTAGGTTAGGTTTGTCAAAGGCAATTAATATCTAGCATCCATTAAACTAAGGAAGGAATCAGCTGGATTATTTTATAGTGTGTGGTTTTATTTTTATTTTTTTTTAATATTATCTTTAAAATTGTAATGCTCCATTTAATAGGAATAGTCATGGGAGAAAAAGGACCTGTCATTATGCAATATGGCTTCTCTTCTTTTCCCCCAAAGGAAAATTAAAAGAGTTGTTGAGAAGCTCAGAAACAGGAGTTCACAGTTTAAAAGGCTGCTGACAACCTCTTATGGTTCTCTGCTGCAGAAGCTATGATTTCAAGAGTGAGCAAAGTGGCTCATAAATGCTTCTGATAGCCGAAAATTAGGAGATGAAGAGAACACTTCAGAATGTTTAAGTGTGGTAGGTATGATTATAGCAATCAAAATGCTATCCCATTTTGCTACAGTTTATCTTGAACAGCATGGTTAAAAAAAAAAAAAAAAAAAAAAAAAAAAAGGTAAAAATTAAAAAAACTGTATGATCCTAAAATGTGCAGTATACATAAGCATTAGAAAAAGTCCAGACAGAAGTGTACACGGGCTATTCACCCAAAAGGCAACATGGTTTTTATCTTGTTTTGTACTATCAACCAAAAAGATTCCTGCTGCTTCTCCATGAGGTGTCACCCCTATGGTTATAGTCTGAAGTCAGATTAGTATTGTGGAATGGCACGTTTCTCACAAAAAACCTATGCCCCAAAAAAGTGCCTCATCCTTAATTATAACACTGGGGCCATTGCAAAAATGTTTGCATATATAATTCAATGACCAACAACTTGGTATACATCACTACATAACCTACAAAAGAGCATGGCAACATTTGCAGTAAGATGTGAATTTGGTCTCACAACCATGAATATAACCTCTGTTCCAAAGAATAAACATTACCATGCATTTATGTATACTATATAAGTAGTAGTTTTTCTTTTTTGATCACTTGGATGTTTTCTCCTCACCCTGCACTGACTTCCCAGGTAGTTTCAGAGGAGATGGTTGTTCTCTGTGTCCCCGCCTGCCAATTGCTCTACAGTCTGTGGCCAAGGTTCATACAGAGAGCTCCAGGGTGAAGTCAGCACTAAACACAGTGTCTTCTTGGCTCTCCTCCTCACTGGAGATGCAACATCTCCAAGGATCATCACATAAACCTTCCTATCTTCCCTACGAAGTGCAAAACAGCTCCATAAATACACAGTGACACACACATTAAAACTCAAATCGAACCATCCTACCACAACAAGATCTACTCTTTCAGCAGAGTACAAGAGAATAAACAACAGATGATAAATGTTAGGTCATGCTCGCCTTTAGCCAACATAACTCCATGCTGCCACCAAGCACAAATGCTCTCTTTCTTCCTTCTTTCAGCTGAATCAGCAAGCTCACCCCAATTCATCAGGAATCTGCACTACTGCTAATGGACAAAGAAGGGGTTTCAACAATATATAGAGGGAGTGATATATTAAGAAAGAAGAGAAAACACACAAAAAATAGTACTAATAGTAGTACTAAGCACAGATCAAAAATGCAAATAAAAAAATACATTCATATATTTTTAATCCTAATACTTAGGGAGAAGTTCAGCATGAATATCCACATGCCTTGTTCGTTATTCTGTAAATTGAAAGGAAACAGAACTAGAATAAAGTCTTCCAGTAAATAATTAAAAGATAAACTGTGGACCCAGAAGTGAAATGAAAAAATTAAATGCAAGTTAAATGAAAATCGGTCCTGTGAGGTTAAGAAGCAACTAAATGTTGTTCTCAACTTCTGCTGGGAACTGAAGGTAAATCAGCATAGGCATGTGAAGCTCTTAGCTGAAGGTCTGTACTCTAAGCACAAAAGTTAACTGGCAGCCAGCTTCTTTGCAATAGATTTAGAGATTTTAAAACCCAAAGGGATCAGCATGATCGACAGATTTGATCTCCATTTAACAGAGGCCAGAAAATGTCATGCAGTAATTCTTACATCAAATCCAAAAAGTTTAGGGCTGAAGTAGAATATATATTTGGCTAAGTATCCAGACCCAGCTTCCAAGATTTAAAGAGATTGAATGTTCATTAATAGCTTTTTCAAAATTGATCTACCTGCCCTTATTGCTAAGGTTTGCCCAATATCCAGTTTCAATAACTCTTTCTTCAACAGTGGTAGCCACAGCCATTCACCCCCAGCTTTTTATTACACTCTTTTTTCTAAAGACATAAAAAATAAATCATATTTTCAAAAGTATTTTCATAAATAATGCCATCAAATTAAAATTAAAAAAAAAAAAAAAAAAAAAAAACAAGAGAAAAAGAAAACAGGTACTTAACAGTGCATATAATATGGTTTCAGGGTCTTTTTGATTGCAGCTGTCTGGGAGAATCAGTGGTAGACTTTACATTAAAATATCCATTAAGCACAGAGTGCATTAGTAATTGCTTTAACCACCTTTCATAAAATAACCATTATTGCTATTCTTTGTCTTCTCCTCTGCTTAGACAGTATTCAGGAACACATTGTTAGTTGTTATTTTGCACAGTAACCATCACAGTCAAAGTAAAAACATACATTAGGTAAGCAAGCAGCCCAGCAGGTGTTGCCAAACTCTTCAGATTTTCTGCATTCAGAATCACTCGGATCACTTACTGAACCTGTATTAGGAATAAAAATGCTTTCTTCCATCTTTGCCCTTACAGGGGACCTGCAAAGTTTCTAGCAGCTGCACTGAAGCCACTCAGCTGGAGCCTAAAGTGTGCAGCATACAACAGCCCCAGGTGTTCGCTACGCCCATAGTATTGCCTGTGATACAAGAAAATTATTATTTATTTTTTTTCTTTTTTAGCTAGGCTTTCAAGGAAGTCCCTGCTGGCTGCTGCCTTGCATGCTGAGCTTCCCATTCCCTGCCAGGCTGATGAGCTCTTGGGCCCAGGTTCTCACTTGCAATAATCTAATGTTATCAACAGAAGACAGAGAATCAAAATCCTGCACTTGTGTCATCATCAGGAAATCAGGATTCACTGATGTGAAAGTTTAGGAGCTTACATTTTTCAAAAACATATATGTAGGGTTTATTCATTTCATAGGACTGAATACAAACACAGTGCAAAAACAGCAGGGCTCTTTTAATGCCAGAACAAGTATTCCTACCCAATGAAGTACTCACCAAGCAAATAAAATTGCAGCAATTTCAGGAACAGCAGTAATGATGCTTGGGAACTAAGTGGAAATTTGCTTGTGGCAATACCATAAGCAAATATCAGCCCTGCCATGCACTCCCATCCTTTCCAAAGAAAAAAAAAGTCATGGTCATGTATGAGAGAGAGAGTTCTCTGCTGCCTTTCTATTGATTAAAATGCACCCAGGTACTGATATGTTGTGTGGAGCATAGAGACCAAATGCTTGCCTCTACAGCTGCTAAATTGAGCTTTTGAATTTTTTCTGAATTAAAAAATTTCCTTTTTTTAAGGACAAAAAGAATCTGGACTAACATCAGTATAGGAAAAGAAAACAGAAGGAAAGAAACACTTCTTGCTACTATACATTTTCTCCTGTCAGAGGGAATAGGGTTATAGTAGGAGTTCCTCCAGAAGGAATGGGATCCTCTGAGAGAGTGGTGCTCACCCATAGGCCATGCAGACCCCTGCCCATGGCAGGAGAAGCAATCAGCCTGGATTTTATAGCACAGCTTTTTGTTTGTGGTTTGGTGACTTCAGCTATTATAGCTGCTTATTGAAATTTCTGAAAGTAAGTGAAGCACTTACTTAACTGTAATTCATACAACTATTTAATTTGAAAGAAAACATTTGAAAAGTTGCACAAGAAAGAAAACATTGAAAAGTTGTACAAGTACACCAAGTACATGAATTCAACTATGTTTATTTACATTTAACATATGTTTTACTAAATTATCCATAGTGGACAGGAATAATTGCTACATTCAGGCTACTTATTTACAGTCCATGAAGTAAATATGGTTCCTGAACTAATGGCTCAACATTCAAAAGCCACAGCTTATCATTACATAACTATAAACTGATAACTAACCAAATACACTGACTTACAATAGTGGGAAAAATTCCTGTTTTTCTCATCTATAGGAAGAAGCTCAACATACTAGTAATAGACACAATGAGGATCTAAGGCAGAGGTAGAAGAAAAACCCACTGTCCTGGGAGAGAAAGCAGTCTGTGCAGCATAGTCCCAAAATGGGAGCTGCAGAGTGTCTTCTGTGATCGATTGCATAGAAATGGTCTTGGGATGGTAAAATGATGTATTGGACCACTCTGCTGGCTGGTCAGTGTGGGGACTTAATGAGCAATCAGCAACTTTATTTCAGGAGTATCTTATAGAAAAATGCCATTGGCCAAGCACAGCAATGGCTGTTCAGCAGCTACTTCCACACTGCCATCACAGAATCACAGAATTTCTAGGTTGGAAGAGACCTCGAGATCATTGAGTCCAACCTCTGACCTAACACTAACAAGTCCTCCACTAAACCGTATCACAAATCTCTACATCTAAACACCTTTTAGAAACCTCCAGGGATGGTGACTCAACCACTTCCCTGGGCAGCACGTTCCAATGCCTAACAACCCTTCCGGTAAAGAAGTTCTTCCTAACACCCAACCTAAAACTCCCTTGGCGCAACTTAAGCCCATTCCCCCTCATCCTGTCACCAGGCACGTGGGAGAACAGACCAACCTCCACCTCAGTACAGCCTCCTTTAAGGTACCTGTAGAGAGCAATAAGGTCGCCCCTCAGCCTCCTTTTCTCCAAGCTGAACAATCCCAGCTCCCTCAGCCGCTCCTCATAGGACTTGTTCTCCAGACTCCTCACCAGCTTCGTCGCCCTTCTCTGGACTCGCTCAAGCACCTCGATGTCCTTCTTGTAGCGAGGGGCCCAAAACTGAACACAGTACTCGAGGTGCGGCCTCACCAGAGCCGAGTACAGGGGGACGATCACCTCGCTAGCCCTGCTGGCCACACTGTTTCTTATGCAAGCCAGGATGCTGTTGGCCTTCTTGGCCACCTGAGCACACTGCTGGCTCATACTCAGCCGACTATCCACCATCACTCCCAGGTCCTTCTCTGCTGGCAGCTCTCCAACCACTCATCTCCCAGCCTGTAGCTCAGCTTGGGGTTATTGCACCCCAGGTGGAGGACCCGGCAGTTGGCCTTGTTGAACTTCATGCAGTTGACCTCAGACCATCGGTGCAGCCTATCCAGATCCTCCTGCAGAGCCTTCCTACCCTGGAGCAGATCGACACATGCACCTAACTTGGTGTCATCTGCAAACTTACTGAGGGTGCACTTGGTGCCCTCATCCAGATCATTGATGAAGATATTAAAGAGGACTGGCCCCAGCACCGAGCCCTGGGTGATGCCACTAGTGACTGGCCTCCAACTGGATTTGACTCCATTCACCATGACTCTTTGGGCCCGGCTATCCAGCCAGTTTCTAACCCAACAAAGTGTGCGCCAGTCCCAGCCAAGAGCAGCCAGTTTCTTGAGGAGAATGCTGTGGGAAACAGTATCAAAAGCCTTGCTGAAGTCAAGGTAGACCACATCCACAGCCTTTCCCTCATCCACCCAGTGCGTCACTTTGTCATAGAAGGAGATCAGATTCGTCAAGCAGGACCTGCCTTTCATAAACCCATGCTGACTGGGCCTGATCGCCTGCTTGCCCTGTAAGTGCTGTGTGATGACACTCAAGAGAATCTGCTCCATGAGTTTCTCTGGCACTGAGGTCAAACTGACAGGCCTATAGTTCCCTGGGTCTGCCCTCCAGCCCTTCTTGTAGATGGGCGTCACGTTTGCTAGCCACCAGTCAACTGGGACCTCCCCCAATAGCCAGGACTGATGATAAATGATGGAAAGCAGCTTGGCCAGCTCCTCTGCCAGTTCTCTCAGTATCCGTGGGTGGATCGCATCCGGCCCCATTGACTTGCACACATCCAAGTGCCATAGCAGGTCGCCAACCATTTCCTCATGGATAGTGAAGGGCACGTTCTGCTCCCCATCCCCTTCCACCAGTTCAGGGTACTGGGTATCCAGAGAGCAACTGGTTTTGCCGCTAAAGACTGAGGCAAAGAAGGCACTAAACACCTCAGCCTTTTCCATCACAGCTGCATGTTGGAAACCCTGCTGACACAGTCATTATAGAACCATGCCTGAAGATCTGTTTTTCTTCAGAAGCAAAGGGAAATACCATTTAGTGAGACATAAGAAATGTCTGTTAACCTGAACTGTACATTTGTGAACAGTGCCTGCTGGGAATAATAGACTCATGATTTTCACTAATCTGGCAGCAATTCTGGGTTGCTGTGACAAAAACAAAAATGAAACAAAACAAAAACAACAACAACAAAAAAGACACACTTCTGAAGTGAGTAACAGGATCAGATCGAGGGGCAAATACTGCCCTTCATGTCACTTTGGCTCCAGGAAGGCAACATAATGTATTTGTTTTGGAAGCACCCTGTCTGATGCAAAGGTGTCTGTATTGGCCAAGTCAGCAACAAAGGACTGAGGGAGAAAAAGATGCTTGAAAGCAAGTGACTTTACCTCAAGCGAGAAAAAATGTATATGTGCTCTTTCCTACCATCACACAGCAACTATTTCTTACTTTAGGATATTGCATCTCTAAATACTTCCTTCAGAGTCCTTTCTGATGTACTCCTCTAAGTGTCAGTGTGTCTTTGCTCATATACACTATGCCTATGACATTTCAAATCAATATAATATTCTGCTGTGTTGAACTCAAAATAATTTGAATGTTTTTTATTAATAAATAGAAAACAATAAACCACAAAGCTTTCATTTTACTTTTGCACTAGAATGATATTGACTGCAATAATCAGCCTCTTTACTTAAAGCCTATAATGAACCTTGAGTCCTTAAAGCATAAGAACTGAAATATGTAAGAAGAAACAACCATCCAGGACTAGAGGCTTGTAAGAGGATATATTTTAAAAACATCCGTTTGTTAAGAATAGATTTTCTTTTCTCTTTATATTCAATTTATAATATTCTGATATGTTTTCTTCATAAGTGGTCAAAAATCAATCTAGACTACCACTAAAATGCTTATACTAACATCCCTGTCTTATTTCTCCAGTTTCCAGAGTTTTGCCCCTATCTGCAGAGAGATGTACATGTATTACTCCTGCATTATACAATGCAGATAAAATACAGAAAAGTAACTGATGTGTTTTAAAGTAGGCAGCCAATGAATCCTACAGTAACCTAAGGAGCTACACACCAATACTTGAAGTTAAGCATAAACTATTTTTTTTCCTTGCTGAAAGATGATATGTTATGAGCAGTTGTTCCTCTCTGTTAGACATGACTCTTTCTACTCCCCAGTTCAGAAGAAAAAATATTTAAATAGCAATAGCAGTAAATGTCAAACAAATGAGGAATAATGAATATTTCTTACTGCCTGCATACTTACAAAGGTAAAAACACTTCATAAGTATTTGTGTAACTTGAAGCATATATGCTTGAAATTTTGCAATAAAAAAAAAAAAAAAAAAAAAAAAAAGAAAAAAAGACAGAGAGAGAGAGAGAAGTGCCAACACCGTTGAACCAAACAGTTCTTAAAGTAACTGCTTTCAAAAGACTCTTGGAAATGTCACTGAAAGTTTTACTGATATTCTCTGCCAATGGTACTGACACTACCAATTGAACACAAGGAGAAAAATAACCAATTCATACCTTTGACTGAGTCCAATATTTTCTATAGGAGAAACCAAAGCTGCATGAATAAGGCTTATTTATGCAGCCATCTAATAAGACTCCTTTTTGAGAGTTATTAATAACCCCATAAAAATTAGAATTATGCCTCACCAAAATTCCTCTGGTTATGTAGCAGTTATACTGAATTCAACCATTTCAGTAAGAGAGGAGTCTGGAGAAAGAAAAGGAAGAAAAAAAAAAAAAAAAAAAAAAAACTTTGTAACATGGACAATTTTGTATTCCATCTTCTTTTCACCTGAGGTAGGCAGTAAAGGAGTAAAGTTGTCTGGAATTCCTCCATGGCACAAAGCAAAGCATTTGGGCATTTGCACCTAAGGAGCACTGTGACACTGGTGCCTGTCGTGGGGAGCTGCAGGTCTGGACTGTGCTGGCATGAGTGACTGCATGCTCAGGTCTATTGGTGCTAGCAGTTGTCTTTTGCAAGTAACCTGAGTTGACCAAAACCTCCCAAAAAATGAGGAAATAAAAAGTAAGTATAAACCATGTCTTCCCTCCTCCCGTTCCTTCTTTCAGTTAAAATAAACTGCTGCTGAAGAAGTTTGAAGTTATTATAAACAAAAAATGTTATGAGGAAAACATAAACTCTATATAAGTGAACTTAAAACTTTTTGGCAGGGTGAAGTTACCCCCAGAATGTTAGTGTATTTGTCTGAACAGCTTTCCAGCACAGCTTGAAAAATCACACTTGAAAAAATAAACACAACATATTATCTGCTCTGAAGATTTAAAGTTGACAGAAAATACTTTTTCCTCTGAAAGAAGCAAAGCAAACTGAAAGCCTCCACACAGAAAATTCTTGATCAACTCTGTTTAATAGAAAGTCAGGGAGATGTTAAATCACTGCTGTATAGCTAAAGATTGTACCCAGGACATTCTACACAGACCTAACAACCCAAATATTCAAGTCTTTTCAGCATCATTCCTGGAATGACAGGAAAAACATCACAGAACTCTTGACACCTGTATCGTGAGGAAATATTTCAAGACCACTGAACAATAATTAAATGAACATAGAAGCTACTCAGGGGATTGGGATCCCCTCTGTGCAGGCCACCAGCATATGCTCAAACCCCACTGCATGGGCTGTTATATAAAAGTATATAAAATCTACTTTTATGGTATGATCAATATTATTTTTCCTCTCTTGTATGGTCCTTTTCTTTGTCAGTGCTTTCCAGTACAGTTTTCTTACAAATATAACCATGTTACTGACTCTTTCGTTTATTCTAATAAAGCTGTCTTGGCCTAGTTCAGTTTATTCAAGACATCTATCTAGCTATAGCTGTCTCTCTAATCCCAGCAAGTATTTTATCTCACAGATTATTTTCTCAATACACACTGTAATTTTCACAAGGCACAGAGATGCAGTAATACAAGTTTCTGTTATGTCTCCTTCCCTCAAAAACATTAAATTTGGTCCTTTCTTTTGATATTCTCTCAGTCAATGAAACAGGAATCAAAAATTCATTTAACTTCTCTCTTAACTTGCTCTCTCCCTCCTCCATGAGGAGGTGGTATGTATATGAGCTGCTCCAAAAAAATGAAATTCAAAATCCAGAGGGCAATGTAGCAAATGCTACTTTTTAATGTGCAATACCAATTCTTGGTATTCTTGGCTCATATACAGCATGTGGTATGCTTCCTAGCTGTTGGACTTTATAAAGTCGAAAGCCTTCAGGCTCAACAGAAGTCTGGATGAAGCAAGAAACCGTGGCTGCAATTCTCTGAGGCAGTTACCTGTGCGGCCACTTCTGCTGCAGGGACAAAGCACTTTTCCCATCCTGATTTTGCCTTCAAGGTCTCCCCCTGGTTTTCATGTCCTTAGCAGTTCACCCTCTCAGGACACTAGGAGCTTTTGCTCATGCCTCTGTTCCCTGTTTAAAGAGAGTTTTCTGAATTTCTCTGCCAAAAACAAACAAACAAACAAACAAAAAAAAAAGCCAACTTTTCTGATGTGATAACAAATAGAAACATAGCTAGATGGGACAACTTTCTGGCTAGAATCATCCAAATCTCCTCTCATTATATCCGTAGCAATTTCTAGCAGTTTTCTGAGTACCCTTACCCAACACCTGCAGGCAGAAAAGTCCACATTTCCAACCCATTTTAATTGAAAATAGCACAAACAGAATAAACAAGCGGGGAGGGAAGCTTTCAAAATACCATCTTCTGTCATTTCCTCATTGGAAAACAGGAGCAGTATGTGCGCAAGAAAATCTTCATTTTAGAAATTGCCATGCTCATTCTGTTCTGCAGAATACCAAGAATTGGTATTGCACATTAAAAAGTAGCATTTGCTACATTGCCTTCTGGATTTTGAATTTCATTTTTTTTTGGAGCAGCTCATTTACAAGCTAACTTTGTGCCTGTCTATCACAGAAGTTTCTCTTAGCTGCAAACTACAGTGAGCAGCAGTGTTTTTCATCTTCTGCTTTAGCAACTTCTACAGTTTTAGCAGTTTTAAAAAAGTTAAGATGTCTTCGCATTTTTCATTTTGTTTTAGCAGTGAAAATTACTTTTTATCTCCTGACTGTGTACCATTTGACCTACTGACCTCATTAGTTTAATGGAGCAAGGCTTCAAATATGAAGTTAACAGGCATTTATATGAAGTGTCAGTGGTGCATAGGCTACAAGCTGACAAATTCCAAGTAAAATATACCTTTTTTAAAAAAATAATTACTTCTTTGCTTCAGTTTTCTTCCAGAGTTCTCTGAAAGATCTCTTTTGAACCTCTTCATGGTTTTGTATGGCTCTTTAAGGTATGTCAGCAGAATGAGCTGTAATTTATAGGTAATGATATTATAAGAAAAAATACATATATACGTAGATGATTCTGTGATAGTGCATGAACATTTCCTAAAAAGGACTTTTCAGAATATCAACATATTTTCACTGAGGTAGATCATCCAACATCATCAGTGGAAGAATTTTACTAGAGAAACTATATCAGAAGAATAAAACCTAATCACCAACACTAAACAATTATATTCATTGCCAGCCCATAGGACTGGTTTAAATAACAAGGCATATCGAGAAAATGCACAACTCCATGGAGACAAATCGGAAATCATGACTCTACCTTTATGCAGTCTCACCTCTGAATATGCAAATTTATTTTTATTTTTATCTTTTAAAATATAATTCTCAGAAATTCAGGGGATTTGTGTTTTGTCCAGACTGAGTAGCATTTAGTGTTTGACTGTCCTTAGAACTACTCAGTCGTATAACCATTCAGTGTTGCTGCACCTTCTCTGTAGACTATTGAGAAAATGTTTCTGTGCATATAATTTCATAGCAAATACACAACCTTCTACATTATCACAACTTGAGGTGGAAATACCAGTAAGGTGGAAATACCACTGATCCTTGAGGAAGGGAAATCTTTTGCACTGACTTCAGCAGCAGCAGGAGAACTGGAGTACCTATGGGTGATTTTAATGAAATTGAGAGATACTGACTGCAATTTTTCAAGTAAAGAATTAATGTCTCCTTTTAAAAACAAGTATTAGAGATTAGTAATCATTTTTATTATTTTTTTTTTCAAAATCATAAAGTTTTTTACAATGAAATTTAATGAAGTAGGCTCTAAGGTATTTCCTGTAATACATTTCAATAAAAGAAAATACAAGCTAATAAAGTTGCTCATGTAAACATTCAGGATTTAAGGAATTATTTAAACAATGAATGCATGAAGTTACTAATCCTCTTGGGGAACTAAAAACAAGATGAATCTAAACCAGCAGACATTTCAAGTTTGAAGGACTGATTCTGTACATGCAACTGAAACATAATGAAAACAATATACAATTGCAATGCATCTACAGAAAACTTGACCAGAATTCTAGGTAATTAAAACACCCTTTTAACAGCTCTTTTTGGGGGGATAAAATAATACACCAGTTACATATTGGTAATAGTACTGAGTCAGCAAGATTATATTCTACTACTTATCTTCAAGTAAAGGAACGGTCTAGTGAAATTTGAGATTTTTATGTTTTATTCCTTTGCAATGTTCTGCTGAACTGGGGACATTAATAGGAATAGTATGGATAAAGTAAAATTTTGGTCATACATGGCATATTCCATAAAAGCAATAGCAAAAAGAAAAAAAATATCAGACTAATCTGCATACCAGTTATCTGCCTTTGTCAGGTATTTAACAGTAAATTTTATACTAGTAAAGGTTTAGAAAGTTTAGAACATTTTTTATCTCAGACAGGTCACAAGAAGGTTCTTTGTTTAAAGCAGCTGGAGTCCTGGTACCATGACATTAAATATAACATTGAAAGGATAAAACAATTACCAGATATTCTAAAAAATAAAAATAATAAAAGAAAAAGAAACAGCAGAAATGAGAACAATGAGAGGTATTTTGCTGAAAATTCTGAAGTACCCTACTACTTAAAGTAGCCCTTCCTGATGCCTTTTCATGTGTCATAGATTTTGTGTGTCCCCATCAACTCATTTTCCATCATTATCATGCTTATCTTATTATTGCCAGTCCATCATCATCAATTAGGAACTCAGGAGATCTTCAGATTCCCTTGAAGTGGTCACTTGACCATTAGGTATCAAAACATCATTACCAAACCACCTTTCCAATTTGTATATATCTATTCATTTATATATATTACCACCTACCAGATATTTTTTTTTTAAAGACTTTACTAATCTGTTCAACTACTGAGTCATCTAGACATTCATGAATATAACATGTTCGTTATAGTGCTGGTGCTATCATAAGTTGTCTGTGTACTACCTATACAAGACCACATGCAGGTACCATCTACATAGAGTTGACTAAAAGTTCCTGTGTTACTGACCATTAAACAATGTGGTAAAAAATGTACAACTGTTCAATAGTATTGTATTTAACAGTTCATTTGCAGCTTCTTAGTAATTGAAATGTAAATACTTGACGTTTAAAATAAAGTTCATATCTACCTCAGAAGTGCTGGGCCCAATTGGGAAATCTGACTGGGCATGTTCTCTTTAAAAGTTTTATGAAGTTGCATCTTTTTTATTCTTATTTGTTATTGTAAATTTAAGATAAAGCAATAACTATAGCGATTATTTATTGTTACCTTAAGTTTGGCAGGAGCAGAGAAAAGCAGATCAAAACTGCAGAGCTTTAGTCATAGTTAATGTGCAGAAAATGGTTAGAAAATTGCGTTCGCTTTTTTTGAATATTTTCACAAACATTTTCATACATTATCTTTTCTATTTTGCCTCTTGATGAAAGATCTTTCTGAATAACTAATTTCAAAAATTTTTCAAACCATTCTACTGAATACATGTAAAAGACAGATGTGCCCGAACAGCAGAAAACCTGGGCATCATCTAGAGTGTAATGAGTGCCTTTCTGTTCTTAATGCTTGCAAAAGCTCTATTAAGAACTGACAGAAATTATTATTTTGAATGAGTCCTAAGTTCCCACCACTGTTTTGCCCTCTCTCTGACAGCACTCTAGAATATATGCTTAAAAGGATGCAGGATTAGGGCTCAGTGAAGTTACCTCCTTCATCCCAGCAGTGTTGCTGTCATTGTATTTCTCTGCTAACAGCAGGAAGAGCTGCCACCACAAAGCACCCATGATTATAGTCACTTTCTAAAATGCCAATTTCCTTATCAAGAAATAACTCCCTCTCTCGATATAAAAACCCTTTATTATTGCTGAGGAACAAAACTGTGTTCTGGAAAGATTACCCAAGCACATTAGGAGACTGTCATTAAAGGAACCCGCGCACTACTTTTGGTCCATCTACTCTGCTAGCAGTAACTAATATGGTACTCTTCTGAAATAGGTCACCAAAAAACAAACAAAAAACCAAACAAAACAAACTAACTAACTACCTAAACAACACAACAACAACAATACAAGGAAAAAACTGTCACAAAGAAAAAAGAAAATCTCTCAGCTGATCATTGTATCCCTCATCTGTCTGCTGAGACTTTTTTGCCAGTTTCAATGCAGGCACAAAAGGCAGGCTTGAAGAAGAAATGTTTCTTTCAGAAGGATGTTTACACAGGAGACCTGAATGCAGTGGGGAAAGCCAAAATACGCACAAAAATACAAGTCTGTTACATGCAGGTTGTTCTCATTTTATATATATATATATATGTTTTCTTTCTGCTTCTCCTCTGTCCATAAAACAATTTGTTTCCTTAATTCTTCCTCTGTCTCACATAGCACTTCCTCTAAGACAACAACTTTATTTGTTTTCATATGCTTTTACCTGGCTGTCTTCTCACTTTCTCCCCATCCCTGTTCCTTTTCTCTACCCTTGCTGCAATTCACTTCTCTTCCTTGTCCCTCACCTCAGCATTATTTCCTGTCTGCTTATACCTCTGGTTCTAATTTTAAATACTTTTTTTTCCTGTCTAATCTTTGAAATCTTCCCTTTTACTTTTACTTATTCTTTTCTCTATGTATATCTCTCTTAAATTACCATATATAAGACACCTTCACCTGCTGGAAAGCAAGAACTTCAAATCAAGTAGTCATAGTACAGGAAAAGGCAGAAGGAGCAGGTGGAGCTGAACATTTACTTGCAGACCCTGAGACTGGTTTTATCTCAGATAAAAGGGAATATATCGTTCACTCTTCTGCCTCCTTCATCACCTTTGGCCTCATTACTGTCAGAAATGTAAGACAATTGCACACAAGACCTGAAATGAGCATACCAAATAATTTGTCCATTCCATGGGTCATTACATTTAGCAAATAATTTAATTTCCATATGCTTGTGTTTGTCTTGTACTGCCAACCAATTTTTTATGAATGAAAGATTTTTCATGTATTCTATCAAGACATTTTCCCATTTTTTTTTGTACAGCCCTGTGACAATGGTGATAGAGCAGTGAAGTCATAAAGTGGTGCTTTTCTGTAGGAAAACCAGCACAGCTTATTTTCTAGTGATAGTTGCTAAGTGATCCTGCTTAACGGAAAATTGTCACCTCAAAATGTTTAACGGTAGGAGGACAAGTATTCAGATTGCTATTCCTTGGGTGAAATGTAACAAGAAAGCTCAAGGATCCAGACTGTTATCAAACACCTTAGTTAAATACAAGAAATATCATACATATACACGTACAGACCAGAGGTTTCGTTCATTTCATTTCTGTTCATTTCGTTCATTTCATTTCAATTTCTGTTGCACAGAATTCATCTTCCATTTGAATTTACAGGTATATAAACCTAACAAATCCTCTGATAAGAGTTCAAAAAAAACCAAATTCAATAAACATAAGAGATACAACAGTAATCCTTCAGCACACCAAAAACTGGAAATGAAGAATGCTCTTCATAAAGAACATGAGATGTTGAGAGCACACATTACTAAGTCATGAAATAGAAACCACTGGTACCTGGAGTGACAATAAATATGCTGCTAATAAAGTCTGATATAAATAAAATAAAATATAAAATAAAAATAAAATAAATCCCTTTAATAATGAATCCAGAACTGTACATTTCAACACTAATAGTAACCATGTCCAGGTACTTCCCAGCAAATATTTCAAGCATAATTTACTTCTTAACAGTAATTGAGCTCAGGGCAGTGCACCTTACCCATTGCCATTGCTGAGATTCCCTGTGGTTTACAGCTAGCTAAAGGTAATCTTTTCTTTAGTTCATAAAACAACTGTTAACGGCTTGGGGTTAGGAAGCAACCTTCCTTACGGGTAAATTTTTTGAAGTTGTCCAATGTAAGCTTAAATAAAACAGAATGATAACCACCATGTTAACCACAAATAAGTCAGTCAAGTCCTAAAACAAAGACATTTCATTCTTTCATTTCCTAATTTCATTTTTATTCTGATAAATCTGTCCAGCAGAGTGAATGATACATGTAGGCTTACACCAAATCTATAACTGGTACTCCAAAGCTGTAATTCTCCTTGAGGAAGGTGACAGCATCACAAACCAACCTGCTGATGCAGACAGGCCTGGCAGGATATCACAGCCACAAAACAGAGCTGTTGCCTTGGTGCAAGCACCTGGAAACCTGGTGGTGGAAAGGAGTCAGGATGCTGGACTTACAATAGGAATCAGACAGGAACATTTGTCTGCTAATTTGCAGGGCAGTGTGCCTAAACACTCCAGCCAGCCTCTTTTCACCTCTGCCTGCTTTTTCTAGTGCCATTTAGCTTTACTATTTAGTACCTTGCTGCTATTTCTGATCTTATCTGCTTTTAATCTTTTACCCTAAAGCCTGGTAGCTTGACTCTACCAAACATTTCTAGCCCGAACACTGTGAACTTTTCATGCTCTTTTTATCTTACCTTGACCTCTGATGTCTCTTCCAAAGCAAATGTAATGAGAGAATAAAGCAGAAATAAAGAGAATTTTAAATAAATCAGTAAAAGGCTTTCCTAGTAACCTCATCACAGAACTGCGTGCACTTCAAAGCTCTGTAACCATCACCTTCCAGTCGCTTACAAGTCTCACCAACAGACTGCACCAGGATGTAGTCAGGATCTGGCACACTTGGAAATGTCAGGGACAGCCTTCCCAAACCTCTCAGTTTCACTTTGGACAGACCAAGCTTCAGAAGTGTTAATGTGCACCCACATAGCATTGTGCTGCATTGCCCAAAAAGGTATGTTTGTGTTAGCACAGCTTTATATCCAATTTAAGTAGTTCTGCTTTTTAATGAATTACCTACCTCAAGCAGAAATGTTTGTACTAAATACACCTCTAAGGCTCTTCCATTTTCTATTGGATGGAGAGAGGAAGAATTACAAATCAGAAACGTAAATCTGCAATAATACGAGCACAGATCTATTGGTGAGATTATAAACTCAGCCTGTATATAAGGACAGGGTTTTGTATATGACAGCTCAGGGAGGGTGTTGGTGAACAGCAGGATAAAGGGTGATTTACTCTACTAAAAGTTTGGCTAGTGCCAGGGTGAAAAAGGACTGGTGAAACAAATTCTTAACTCTTAAACAGATGTTCTGGGAATAGCTTGCTCTGAAGTACTTGAGGAAAACTTGTGTTCCATATTGAAGAGAACTGGGTTCTGTTGAGCCACTAAAAGGCACCCCACACCAGCATTCTGACATTAGATATGATAAAAGAGGTTTCCCACAAAACTGGGAAAATAAGGACTGAAAAAGATGTACAGAAATAAAAATTGATTTTATTTTAAGCATACATCATTGAGTAATAATACATGCTTTGCAAGCACACAATTATTTTTTTCTTAGCTTTCATTGGGCTAACTATACCTATAAACAAAATCCGTGAGGAGGAAAAAGTATAAAGAGGAATAAATACAAATTAGTGTTTGTTTTTTTGTTGTTTTGTTTGTTTGTTTGTTTGTTTGTTTGTTTCTCCCCATATCACACACATTTGACTGGAAGGGAAGATTTTAGTCCATCTGCAGAGTGCTAATAGAAAGCTCTCTTTATGTCTGGTCTAGTGCCAACACAGTCACAAAGCACATGCTCCCCAAAACCATCTCTGCCTTACAGCGCAGGAATAGTATAAAGAAAATCGTACACTGAGATCACCTTCCATTCAGCATTTACCTGCACACTATATAAATCTACTCCTGACTATTCTAGAAAATGAAACAAAACAAAACCAAAGAACCAACGAATTACACCATCAACAACAAAAACTCTTCTTCCTGACTGAACATTAAGCATATTTTAACTCCTATATTTCTATTCTCTGTACACAATATGTCATTCCTTATATATGTCAGGGATTTGGGCCAACACATACTTCAGGCTTTTCCCTGCAGTAGCAGGTAATACACAGACCCAGCTCTTGGCCAAATCTTCCACACTGAACAAATTTCACAAGGGAACCACTGATGCAGAAGGAATGCAAATCAAGATGCCAGTTTATTTTCCAGTCAGTTCTGTACATAACTGGAATCTAATCTAGTTATGGTAAATATTCAAAATCTAGATGCAACAGTGAAACATATGTAAATTGCTACTGTGATTACTTTTTTTTTTATATAAGTGAGAATCCAGCAAATCCATCTCATTTCATTATTCTCTGCAGCAGAGAAGAAAATTCAGTTGCAAAGAGCAAATTAAAAATAATACTGGTAATACATAGCTTACAAAGGCATTCTGTTTCTTAAAAAATAAGATCCCTGGATGCTATAGAAGTCAATAAATTATTGCACAGGCCATATGCAAAGTACCTCTGCTCAAAGTAGATTATCTGCTCACATTAAAAAATAAATAAAAAATGAAACCATGTCGCTTCAAATCTGAGTACACCACTGTTGGTGCATTTTATATTTTTAATGAAATTTTAGAAGCAATCACTGATGACTATGCAGAAGGCCTGTCCACTGCCAGAGATGTCAGTTTACATAAATGCCTAGTGGGGAAACCAGTATTAATGGCTTAAGCTTCTCTGTACCCTGGAGCTACATTTGGTTGTGAAGAGAGTTTAGCAGTAACGCCAGGCTCGCTGCCCTGCTCTCTTGCCAGCTTGTGACGCAGCCTTCAGAAGAGCACCGCAAACAGACATGAGTGCCTGCCTGCCTCTGCTGTCAAGGCTTTTAAAAACAAACTTGTTGACCGGAGAATGAAAGCTAAATGGTTGTCTAGCCAAAATTACACTATACTGCCAAAGGCATTTTTAATACAGGAAGTGCTGAGAGCTCACTTTTCTTTTTTATATGCCCTTGCAGATTGAGTCAAGTGTCAACACAATTTATGCATTCAAATGGAAATATGGTACATGCACTAAATAAAGCCATATTAAGAACCACAGTCATTTTTTTGTATTATTTACTCACATTGGTTTTCAGGCAAAAAATTATGCAGTTAGATTTAGTAGAAGACCCAAAGCAGAAGTTTTCTCTCAGGGAATTTAATAAAAACTCTAAAAAGTATTTTATGCTAACATGAGTTAGTATCCTTTTCATTCCAGAATAAATAAATAAATAAATAAATACAAATAAAATGGATGATTGCTTAACTGAGAGGTGTGAGTTTAAAATTTTTCTAGCCTTTTTTTATATTTTATTTGTAATTTTATGACACTTTATGAGCAACTCAGTATTGTGTTAGAGAAAGTGAGGGTAAGTCTAGAAATCTAAATGCTCTGAAAGCAAAGCAAGGACAATACAGTGTAGCCCCTGAGCCTTTCTCACAGGAAAACCCTGTTACACTGAAAACAAAACCGGAATTGTGAAACCCTCATTAATATATACACATATAGAGCATTTATCCAATACATTTTTCTTTACCTTCCTCACTTAAATCTTCTTCAGTTCTTATTGAAAACCCATAGAAGCTGAAGAAAATATTCTCAGTAGTTCCACTGCCCTTCCTCAGGCTCCTAACATTCTAATTTCATTTAGTATCCTTACGTAGTACATTGTGAAACAACGCAGATTACTAACAGTTGAGTTAACATTCAAGAAAATGAGAAATTACTCCAATGACAGACTGTTAAATATGTAGAGCAAATAACAACACTCACCTTTTTCAGTTGCATGATTATCAAAAACAGGATATACATCATGGGAGAAAGAAGCCTCTTTGTTTTGAGAAGTAGTACCCAAATACAATGTTTGTGACCAATGTTGTTTGGACTTCAGGTCAGCCTCCTTGGTTGTGTAGCAAACTTCATCTACTTTCAACAAGAATAAACTGAAAAACTATGGGGTTTAAACCAGATATGATATGTCTACCAGGCAGCAACAGCCGGGCAATAAACTTATAGCCATAAATGTTTCTGAAAGCAACAAGTTCATGGCCAAAGCCATAACTACAGTTACATCAATTGATGTCCAAAATACAATCTAGCTGCATGGTTCCTTTTAACATGAAACAATATCTTACATTGCAAGGTACTTACCAGCAGCCTGCAGGTTAAATAAGACAGGTTAAGGTCAGATGGGATGACTCCAAAAGGATCCATTGAGTCAACCTGAGATTTGTGGCCTCCTCTGAGCCTTCAGGGCTCCCTGATTTCATTCCTCTTCTATCAAACACTCTCAATATCACTTTAGACTGGATATTGAAATCACTTAGCTGCAATAAAGAAGAGGAGTGCTGCAGAATTGAATCCCATTTTGCTCGGCACATATCTCTAAACTGTTACCAGTGTGAAATGAAATCTAATGTCTCCCTTAGCAATCCCATCTTCTTTGTTCTCTTGTTTTTCTAGGAGTGTTATGATACACTAAATCCATTTGGACACCCAATAGTACACGGGTTGTACCACAGACTTCAAGAAGAGATTTCCAAATTTATGCAGTCACTGTGTCAGGTTGCTTTTCAGCCATTGTGCACTCAGAGAAATCCATTAATAAAGGCAGAAAGAGACAATGCAAACACCTTGGACAAACTCACATAAAATGATGAGAAGTGGGAGAATGGTAAAGTTACTTTAGTAAAACAAGTTAATCAAATCTCCAGAACACTCATGCTAGTCTGATTTTATGAGAAGACAGACATAACCCTCTGCTGTCTTTTCACAGGGTTAATTTAGATTGCTATTTCACAGACTGTTAAAAGGAGGTAACCTCAGTTTAACTGAATAGATAAACCCAACACACTCTTTCCCTTTGTGTTGTTAGGAGTTACTTTCTCTCTCCCCATCAGATTCTTTTTTGCTGAAACCTGATTTACTAATAAAATGGTAAGGATGAAGCTATGGTTACCTGTGACCCACATTCTCTTCTTTTCCCTATTTAAATAATATGGTAGTAGAAAATTGAAAATGTGCCTGTATCTCTGCAGTTTCATCTAATGCCCTCATTAAGGAAGCGAGCTGTACAACAGTACAAATATTACACAGAAAATTAAACCAGTTGAAATTCAAACTCCTTGACTTTCATGGGGAAAACAAGGCAAATGCTAGGGTTGAGCTGAGATGAATCTTTTTCTCAGTACTGCTAAATGCTTTCTGATTTTCATAGTCTTGCCTTTCTGTCATTTGTAATATCCCTTCTTTCTCTCCAATCACATCTTCTATTCCATAGAGCTGGAAGTTTTGCTGAAATAATGTACAAGGCAGGTGACTAATCTGCAGAACTGACTATATAAATGATGAATTTGCAGGGCAAGTGAGGATATAACACGACCCAAGAAGTAGTTTTTGGGGAGGATCACTGTGTTGTAAATTACTGTAAACAGATGTAGCTTGTGGAGCTTGGGCAGAAAGCTCATCTGATAGCTCTTGGCCAAGTTAAGATGATGGCTAGTCAACAAAATACGATGCCTAAGAGACTGTGAAACTAAACCCTCTGGAAACATGTCCAAAGAATAAACTAAGTGTAAGGCAATACTGTACTAATAAATCAGCTTAGCCCCTTAACAGAGTCAAATATGCATATAACAATTCTGTTTAAAACATCTGAGCAGCTTGTCAAAGCTATTCTATTATTATAATATACATAATTACTTGTATTAAAAAATAGATTGTCAGCTTCCAGTTTTCCTCAAATTTAATAAATGCTATTACTCTCTCTGTATTAATGAAGAGAGCAGTCTCTTTAGATAGCTGCATGTCACAGTGTTTTCTTGGATAGCATTTTTAACTCCTCATAATTATTTCTGGAATATACTAGTTCCAATAATGTCATGAAGACAGAATCTAGCACAGTGAGTCTTTGATGCAGCTATTCAGAGTTACAGCTTGTTGTCCATTACAATACCAGTCTGAGTGGTTATAAAGTGAAAGTGGCTAAATAAAAATTAAACAGTGTTGGAAGGGCAATTTGCTAAATATCTCTCCTGGTTATCTTGGGCAGTCAATAGGAATGATATATAAAATAAGTTGGTTACAAAAGTAACAAAACATGAGCTAAAGATATTTTCCATTTAAAATATGACTCCACTGAAAAAAAAAGCAGAGCAAATTTATTGACAATTACAAGGTAATTAACTAGGTCAATAGCAGTAGGATTAATATGTGGGTTTTCTGTATATGACTTTCAAATAAATCATGTCAATCAGTACTGGACCAGAATAAGATGCTGTTGCTTGCATTAAGTAGCATCTTACAGTGTGAAGTAAAATACCATTCAGTATGAACAAGATTACCACAATTTATGTATTCATTCATGTTCCAAGTTCAAAAATTATACTTCCAACATATTTTTTTTTCTGATCTATAAAATATAATTGCAGTTTAAATGAAAGCATATAACCTGGTTGACCATAAATATTTTGGCTGTGAAAAATGAATAACTACACAACAACGTATTCAATTTCCCCCACTTTTAACATCACCTGGCATAACAATTTAAGCAAAGACATACATTAACGTGGCACAATGAACATACTGGCCAATATGACACTGAATATCAAGAATCATCAGCAGTCAGGAGTAAAGCTGTAACCATACTGGAGAAATCCTAACTATAAACCCGAGAAAGTAACGGACTATAGTACATCTTGTAGAGGCACCCATCTCAGACACAGGTGCCCTTACTCTGCCATTTTTCAACCTGGACTTCACATTTTGTTCTGCATGTCCAGGGTGACAACTGAATTTTCCTCTTTCCTAAGATAGCTTACCTCTTTCCATAATTATTAAACAAACAAGAAAATCAAGAAAATGGAAACAAGTGGCAACCACACATTAAAAAGAATTCTTGTTTTTTAGTCCCAATATATAAAGCATGATATAAGGTGAATGATTGTTCTTACTTTTCCCTGATTAGACTTGGATTACTAGTATTAATAATGACTGCAATTTGCAGTTATTTTCTTAAAAGAAAATTTCATACAAAAGCCATTTATCCCTCTTCAGTTCTTTTTCCAAACACACTGGAAACAAAGAAATAAAACCACCTGGGCTTCCTCAGTTGGATGGAAAGACGGGTGGGAGGACAGGCAGAAGAGTGCCCTTTTGAAGTGTAGGGTTCATACTTACATCCCTTCTCCTCTGCCATATTTACCAGTGACATGTTCTAACAACATCTTTTTTTCGCCCTCTCTCTTTTATTCACACATGCATATTTGGGTGAAAATCCACTGCTGTCATCTATATCAACAGTAATATCCCCACTGCAAACAAGGTGAAAGGCTTCTTAAATTCAAAAAAATAAATAAATATTGTTTCACCACATACAAAGGGTTATGCCAATACTAAAAGCAATGGCTTTATAGTTATGCTTCCCCAGTCTAGGCTCTTACTATTCATGTTTCAAAGTCTAGGCATGTGGTAGACAACCAATTTATACATGTATGACTTACAGGTTATGTAAGTTATAACAGCATCCTGATTAAAATAAAATAAAATAAAATAAAATTAAATTAAATTAAATTAAATTAAATTAAATTAAATTAAATTAAATTATATATCATAGGGTATTGCCCCTTAAATTAGCTTTTACATGTAAATATAAAACAAGACTATTAGCATGGCTATTAGACCACAGTAAAGGATGTTCATGATTTATCTCTTAATTATTTTCCTACTGTCATACTGTGGCAGTACAATTCCCTTTTCAACCACAAACCATGTTCATGACATAATATAATGCAATAAAATTGACACAAATAAAAGCAATGGATCATATTATTCTGTGGGATTGAATCAGAAGACGATGCAACTGCAGAGAATGCATAATTCAGTTAGTCCCTTTCATTTCTTTGGAAGATCACATTGCCAGAGATAAATTAGAAAACAAACAGCAATCAACTATAAAAATACAGAATACACATTTTCTATAAAATGTCAAGTGACCTTCTCTTTACATATTAAACAAGTTGTCACTGGCACTTGTTGCCTGGGTCAGTATCAACTGCAATTTAGTACAAGAGTCTTTTCATACAATAAATCTAATATGGTAAAAAATCATCATTAACAATATTATTGGGTGGGCCATCATTAGCCACCTGCTGAAGACACAAATTGTAACAAAAGACACAGCAGACATGTTACAGAAGAACTTGTGTAAACTGTAAGAAAATTTCTGTGACAGACATCCCAAATAGGACCTGCCATTGCCTAGCAAAAATAATTTTTTTTAGAGGTGGCCCCATATGGGTTGCAGTCTGGTTAGATAACATGGAATGGGGCATCAACGTTTCCAGAAAAGTTCAGCTTATTTTTATGTGTCACTTTTCCTGAATAAATTACCGATAAATAAATAAATAAATAAATAAATAAATCTAACATAATTTAAAGATCTGGAACATATAAGCATTAAAAAAACAGAAATTTAGGCAAACTATAACCATTAAGCAGCCATATTATACACATTTAACCTACTCTCAGTGTACATTTTATATGTCAGAATGCATTTTTTTATAATGGAGAACTAACTGTCAAATAGCTCATTATGACCCTACAATAACTACTCACGAATCCACAAAAATATTTACTTAGTCCAGACCATTCTTTACATTGCATGCATGGTACTTTTTACTTCGTGCAATTCTTTTTCTATATACCATAGACATAAAGCTGACATAAAGCTGTTGAATTGGAAATAACAACAACAGTCTTAGTTTTGTTGGCTGTATTTTGCACTTATGTGACAGGCATTTGTCTGCTTAGGTAACAGAGAACTGTTGAATGAATTCAGTAACATATATACTGTTTGTTAGGAAAACAAGCCTTCTGGTCCTGAGGATATTCTATTGAAGGTAAGAATGTGGAAGAAAAAAAATACTTATGACGTTATTGAAATTTTCCTCATCCTATACATACACGTAGAACTTTGTTCTATGCTCACATGTTTACAACTTCACTTTGTTTTAATCTGAATACTTTCACATTTGTCTGAAAAAATAATATCCACATGGGAATTGGCTTAAAGCAATGAAGGAAACTTTTACCAAATGTTCTCCAAGAAAAGCTGAAGTTTTGAATATATCTGGGAGACAGACAGAGCACTGATCCAGGTATTTTATTTACTACATGGTGCAGTCTACAGAGACAATACAGATGTTTAGCAGTACTTCCAAGGCTCTAGTATCTATGGGGAAATTTGTTATTTATTTGGAATACACTGTATTAAAAAGAATTAAAAAAAAAGAAGAAGAAGAAAACACAGAACCAATGCATCAGCAACATTTGGTCTATTATGGCAAAAGCACAACCTAGAGTTTTCAAGAAAGAGAGTTTAAAAAGTGCTCAGAGAGTTCATCTTTAAAAATAACAGTCTTTGTTGATGTAAAACGGGCTAAGCTGCTGTAGCAAGACTACTCCTGAACAACAGCAGGTCAAAATAGCAGGAAGAACAATATTGGTTGTTCATTTAACTTCAGCCATGCTTTAAATAGACAAAAGCCCAATTATTGGCATTTTAAATTGGTCTAAGATGCCATCAGCATATAAAGATAAAAGTTCCCACTATGTTACTGATTGGCCACTGTCAAACAGTTACACTATTTGCAATGATGCTAGAAAAACAATCTTCTTTATACTTGTACTATCTGCATTTTTTTACCTTCAATCTAGAAACTGATTATTGTTTGCTATAAACCATTAGCCTAGGCTGTCTAGCATAAACACCAGGGTGAGAAGGAAGCTCACAGAATTACCAGTGTCTCTGGTGTACTGAATTTTCTGGAAAAAAAAAAAAAAAAAAAAAAAAAAAAAAAAAAGTAACATGCAGGATCTCTTCACTTTCTGTTATTTACTCCTAAAAATAGATCCCATTAGATAAAATAACATTTCTATTCCAGGCAGAATGAAATCTTAAAACTGATGACATGAAGCTAGGAAACAATAACTGAAATACCACTTCCAAGTGCCAGCCTGCAAATAAAGTCATAATATCTGCAGACAATGCAGGGCTTTTGTGAAGGCTATAAAGGAATAGGAAATTTGAGCTGATGTTTGCAAATGAAACTGGCTGTAGTCTTCTCTTAAGGAGTCAAATAAAGCATACTGACTGAGCCAGTCAAACCCACCCAACTGAATACACTTACAGCTAACTAGTAGTTGTTGCTGAACTCAAGCTGCAGCCCTGGCCATCATTGCTGTTGCAACATCTCTGCTCTCTGTAGTGTTTATGATACAGCTTGCAGCATGGAAAACCTGAGAAAGGTTGGGTAGGTGCTGTAGAAGGGAGAAGGAAGAACAGCTGCTTTGCTATTGGTTTATCATTGCACTGTTATAACTACAGACCCATCTGTACTGGCTATCCAAACAGTGCTTTTCAGTCCCCTGAACTGACAACTCACGTTATGGGTTTACGGCTAGCACCTCTCCCCATAGGGACTGTATACAACACCACTCTGTTTTAAGTGTGATATAATGGAAATGAAGCAGGGATTTCAAATGGCCTTTAGCTGTTAACCTCAAAAAGCAGCTTTACAAATATCGTGTTTGTTACTGTAATTTCTAATAGTTTCCAAAAGGATAACTCCTGGGACTGCAAGAGCTCATTGGCCTCACATATGTACATCCTTCTCTGAGGTCAAACGGGAATCTTTCATGAGTGCACAGTTGAGAGAAGAATTACCTAATGAAGTGCTCTTGCCTGAGCACATCCAGCTCAGACAGCACTCCCTCACAAACATAAAAGCAGCTTTTAATGGAAAACCTGTTTTTGTTTGAAATTAGGAAATGTTTATGGGAAATTCTGCCTCTAGGCTCTGAGACATGCACATGCATAAATGCACAGAGTATTGTTCACATTTACATCATTGCGATCCCAAGGGAGAAAAGGGCTGAAAAACAAATCTGTTTTTACAAAGGGACTGAAATGAAATTATCCATGTTAGATGATTTTACTAACAGTGACAGCTAAAGGTACTTGCTGAGGTACACTTTGTTGAAATCCAGTCTGTTGATAGTCTCTTCAAGAGCCAAGACACAAATGTCAAAAGTACACATTTCATAGTGAGTATTGCAGAATTCTACACTGAACTTGGTTAACTGATGAGAAAAGGGGTTATTATATGATCATGTTTCCCTTGGGAACCAGAGAGAAAGTGTGATGGAGAAGTGATATTATAGCTAGTGTAATGTCCACAGTAACTAGTTTGGAGATAAGTTCACTCATCATCACATGATAATTCTACAGCATATGAGAATATAAAGTAAGAATTCAACTTACAATCTCAACTGAAATTTCAGGTTTGACTCATTCAACTTGCACAGTGATTTTCCAGATGGTGTCTTAGAGGTGGCAAGCAGTAAGAACTCACATAGAAAGAAGAACTGAGCAGGGCAGTGGATCAGGGCAATCAGGCTAGACTTGTTGGGTAAATAGGCTGGGACCAAGATAAGGAAAGTTTGGAAACCTGGACTGAGAGTAACAAGGACCAGAGGAACGAAGAAACAAAATTAGAAATGAATACTGTTTCAAGGACAGAGCATGATATGTGACTAGAATTTTTGCAATATTATCCATCTCGTTCAGTGCTGGAATGGTCCTGCTCTGAAATTCCTTCCAGGTGGAAGGAAGTTTTCTATAAAACCCCAATTTCACATGTATAAGGGCTTGGAAGCTATGTAGAGCTTAGGAGAGGAAACTTGCTCTGCCACAGATGACTCATGTGATGCTAAAATACATATTTAAAAACCATAAATAAAAATAAAATCACAAAGGACTACTACTTATATGTTTCTCATCTTCTGGGAACCTGACATGATATTCTAAAGTCTGACTGACAGATCCTCAAAACCACAATTTAATAGCATAGCAAACCACTAAGATCTGTTCTTCTACCTTCCTTCATACCATGAGGCACAGAATTCCATCCCTTCACTTCTGTATAAGCTTTGAACATCATCTGATTGTACGAACAAAATCCATAATTTCTGAGTGTAAAACTGTCAGCCTTCACCTTGGAAATATGGCCAGATTGGACTGCCTACCAGTGTTCAGAAAACTATCTAGAAAAGATCCAGTTGAGAAATGCTTAAAAATGTTAAGTTGTGTTTCTGGAAGCTTTTGTTTCTTATTGAGCTCCTGGGAGTATGTGAGGTATAAATAGGCAAACACATTATCTTCTGTATCTTTTTCCTATTACAGAACAGGAAAAAAATAACAGTAGCAACACTCTCAGAAAATGTGACAAAATAGAAGATTCATACATGGTTTTTTATGCTTAAACCACTAGGGAGTGAGATATAAAGACAAAAAAGACATCAAGTCACTATTATTATTAGGAAAAAAAAAAAAAAAAAAAAAGAATGCTCTTCAAAACTGCCTGTTAAACAGTGCTGTTTGGGAATGCTTCCCTTGCTTTACTAATTGCTTCCCCATTGGGAAGAGGGTGGAATGCAGGTGTTGATTTTACTTAAATCTCCTTCTAAAAGGGCTATTTAACTTTTAAGTAACACTGAAACACAAATAACCTCACTTAGTTTACATACAAACTTCTCTGACAAGCCAAATACCTCCCCTTAGCAATAGCTGAAGCAACAGAGCCTGTGTCTGAGGCATTTCAGCTGTTCTCCAGCTGGTTCAGCACCACTTGGACTCTTTACACTCTACAGTTACTGAGGATATGGTTACTATAATAAAGTCATGGAGAAAAATCACTACAATGGTTCAGCCCTAACTTCATTCTTAATATTTTGCTTCTCAATAGTTTTTTCACAGAAAACACTTAAAAAAAAAAAAAAAAAAAAAAAAAAAAGGACCCTAATTCTGCATTGAAGCATTACAATTCCCTGCATATCTGCTCACAATTTTTGTGAATTTATTTTATAGCCTTCTCTGTTGTTGCATAGTTGCCTCTTCAAACCACTAATTCTGTTTCTCTCCAGCTTTAGGTAGTGAGTACTGTATTAAGGGCTGCCTGTTCTCTGGGAATCCCATCTGCAGAGAGCACAAAATAACTTTATTCACTTCTAGAGCAGATCTATGCAACCTCAGAAGAGCTACTGGCTTGATTTGAAGACAGAAGTGCCTTTCCATCGTTCTTCCCATTGCTCAGGAGCTGGAGTGTTTACCAAGCAGGAGAGTCAAAGACATATCAAGAGTTTTCCCTAAACAGCAAAAGTGGAGAGTTAAAATGAGCACAACTCTCTGCTCTATTAGCTGCCACACTTACTTAGGAAACATTTTGTTCAATATTTAATCTATAGGTTCTTTTAGCAACGTGCTGAATTAAGGAAGGAAGGAAGGAAGGAAGGAAGGAAGGAAGGAAGGAAGGAAGGAAGGAAGGAAGGAAGGAAGGAAGGAAGGAAGGAAGGAAGGAAGGAAGGAAGGAAGGAAGGAAATCATCAGTCTCTATATAGTTAACCAGCATTTCCCATCACCACCATCATTCATCATGAACCTTAAGAAATCAAATTTTTTCATTCTCTCTCACTGATGTTTAGCACTTCTATGTAAAATACAGCAGATTCAAAAGGAGAGACTAGGATATACTTTTTTTGTCAAGTAGCTCAATGATTAGAGTACTATTTTGAGTGACAGGAACTCTCTTTTCCCTTAGCTAAGCTACACACCAGAATTAAAGCTACTCAGTGAAGCAGGGGGAAAACTTCACCCTTTCTCTGCAGAGTCTGAAAAAAAGAAAAAAAAATATATAAGGAAAAGGGCTTAGACACGTACAACAGAAAAAGTCTGGAGAGAAGAGTCACAGAATCACAGAATCACAGAATTTCTAGGTTGGAAGAGACCTCAAGATCATCGAGTCCAACCTCTGACCTAATGCTAACAGTCCCCACTAAACCATATCCCTAAGCTCTACATCTAAACGTCTTTTAAAGACTTCCAGGGATGGTGACTCCACCACTTCCCTGGGCAGCCTCTTCCAATGTCTAACAACCCTTTCGGTAAAGAAGTTCTTCCTAACACCCAACCTAAAACTCTCTTGGCACAACTTAAGCCCATTCCCCCCCAGGCACGTGGGAGAACAGACCAACCCCCACCTCGCTATAGCCTCCTTTAAGGTACCTGTAGAGAGCGATAAGGTCGCCCCTCAGCCTCCTTTTCTCCAGGCTTAATAATCCCGGCTCTGTCAGTCGCTCCTCATAGGACTTGTTCTCCAGGCCCCTCACCAGCTTCGTCGCCCTTCTCTGGACTCGCTCAAGCACCTCGATGTCCTTCTTGTAGCGAGGGGCCCAAAACTGAACACAGTACTCGAGGTGCGGCCTCACCAGAGCCGAGTACAGGGGGCAATCACCTCCCTAGCCCTGCTGGCCACACTGTTTCTGATACAAGCCAGGATGCTGTTGGCCTTCTTGGCCACCTGAGCACACTGCTGGCTCATACTCAGCCAACTATCCACCATCACTCCCAGGTCCTTCTCTGCTGGCAGCTCTCCAACCACTCATCTCCCAGCCTGTAGCTCTGCTTGGGGTTATTGCACCCCAGGTGGAGGACCCGGCTGTTGGCCTTGTTGAACTTCATGCAGTTGACCTCAGCCCATCGGTGCAGCCTATCCAGATCCTCCTGCAGAGCCTTCCTACCCTGGAGCAGATCGACACATGCACCTAACTTGGTGTCATCTGCAAACTTACTGAGGGTGCACTTGGTGCCCTCATCCAGATCATTGATGAAGATATTAAAGAGGACTGGCCCCAGCACCGAGCCCTGGGTGATGCCACTAGTGACTGGCCTCCAACTGGATTTGACTCCATTCACCATGACTCTTTGGGCCCGGCTATCCAGCCAGTTTCTAACCCAACAAAGTGTGCGCCAGTCCCAGCCAAGAGCAGCCAGTTTCTTGAGGAGAATGCTGTGGGAAACGGCACTGTGTGGGAAATTGTGTGGGAAAGGTAGACCACATCCACAGCCTGTCTGTGTACTATTTTTCTTCTCTCCTTCCCTAGATTTCCTTCTTAAGGCCCTGAGCATTCCCCTATGTTATTTATAGGGTCTAGATATCTTTGAACATCAGGCACTTGATCCCACTAAGATGGATGTACCAGGAGTTGGCTTTGGGCAGAGTAAATCATTTTACTGCGGCCTGAGCCCCTAATCTCAAGCATGTTCCTTCAGGGATTCAGGGACCCACAGTTTATAATCTCTAACTCACAGCTATGATCAAGCCTACAGGTACTGAAAGGTTCTGTGGCACCATTCGTAAGCATAATACCTTCTAACCTCACTTTTCAAGGGCTTGCCCTGGAGAAATGTAAAGGCTGTAGGTGTCACGGTCTCTCTGAGAGCAGAACAAACAGGCCCCCCTCCCCGTGAAGTGTTTTGCTACTGCAGGCAACATATCCTCAGCAGTGTTATCAAAAGAAGCAGCTGCCATTGTCACTGCCCATCATCAGCTTTAACAAATACTAGGGAACCACTGCCAGGACTAATACCTCTTCTGACTGAAACAGATGTCGTAACATCTACAATGAGACTTCTTCTTGAGCAGCTTTCTCTACTTATCTCTATTTTTTTTTTTTTGCTACAGAAGCCATGTCAACACAAGCAAGGGATCATTTGGAAGAATGAATAGGCTCTGATTTATGCATATCATATCAGACAGAATTTCAGAGGTTCCTTCTGGGTCAGCATGCTCCATTGTTCCCCAAATGTCACAAAAAGGTATTTAAATCAACAAGCTGGAGAGCATGGATTAACAAGCACAGGAACACATGGATATCGGAGCAGTCACTGACATGATGATAAAATCTGTGTCTCTACTGGACCTCTCTGTGATAACGGTTGGGATGTGTACAAGCACGCTTGTTCAGGGTAGGAGCTGTGGATGCCAGCAGGGCCTACCTTGCATACAAACATTTTGATGACCATTTCCATGATGGTTCATGCTGCTGGTGCCAACCATCAGGCCATTTTCACCCAACAGCCCTCACATGAAACCTTGGTGAAGCCACTGGCAGCCACAGCAGGACTCTGAGGTCTCTTCAACTCCAAAGCTACCAGTGCAGCCCCTTCACCACTAGGCACAGTGTGACATCACATGAGCCCTGGTCCCTGGATGTCCCCTCCTTTGGGGCACCTCCTTTCCAATCCTGCTGGAGGATGGTTCAACTCACTGACTTGACAGAAAGCCACCCAGCAGTAGAAAACAAATAAGCAAACAACTACAACAACAAAATAGTGAGTATTTTTCCTCACTGATGAGCAGTCCACCTTGGACAAATCACAGAAGAATTGTGATGCTCAGAAACTTCACCTCCTGCTTCCCCACCTCTCCTTCTTTTTAAAGTAGTGTAATTCCTCAAGCTCATCCTTCAGAGCTGTGCCCTGTGCCCCTCTTGGCTCTCATACTGCACTGGCAATGGCCATTGAGTCTATGTGGGGCAGCTGCTGTTTTTAGTTGTTTACGGTGGATATAGACTGCATTGAACTTCCTGCTGTCAAACAGCATCACTGCTCAGTCACAGTCCTCCACAAATCCCTAGTGTATGTAACTCTTGGCCCCATCATCACAATAACCTAGTGCTTTCTTTCAAGTCTTGCAATGTTTTAAAATAACAATAACAACAATAAAAGCACTTCAGAGAACACAAAAGTATAAAGCTCTGTTACAACAGAAGGCTAATATCAATATTTATAAAGAAACTGGCAGTTGTGCCTCTAGCTTAAAATGCAGGATATCACTGGCAGTTTGAGCTTCTGTGTGTTCCCACTATCCCATCCAAATTCTTGGTAGGGGTTGAATTTAATGAATAAAGGCACCTGGGGGGCAATCGGAAGCATATCAGAGCGAGTAAACTAGGAGGCTGCTGAGCATCCGCTGGGCACTGGCTCCAGCCAGCAGCATCCTCCATGCCTCATTGGGGCTCAGTCGCTCCCCATGCACTGTAGGTCCCGTCACCTTCCAAGACCAACCTGCCAGCTGGCATCCGTGCTGCCATGGTAGGAGTGCTCACATTTATTCTACTTCCACACATCAGGCTTGTCATTGTTAACTACTGTTACTAACCGATTAGACACTAATCAGTTCCAGAAATACCAGCTTAGGGGTGATAATTTTCTGTCAGGTGAAATCTGGTATCTTGAAAAAAAAAAAAACAACAAAAAAGATGCATATGCACATGATGCAGGCATTTCAGAGTTTTTAAATATTAGCACCAACAATTATTTCAACTTCAATTCTTACATTTTTCAGTTTTAATTAATTATTTAGAGTTCAGACTGCTCAAAGACTTTATTTTTATATTTGCTTTTTAACTGTCACACTTTTTCTCACAGCTTTTAAAACTTACTAAGAATGTATCAAGGGAATCAGTGTTGGTACCAACTTGCATATTCACTCATCCAGCAGTAACTTAATAACTTACAAATGCCATTGAGATGCCCTGGTTAGAGTCTTCTCCTGAACCATCTACATTTTTCCAAAGGAAAAAAAAAAAAAAAAAAAAAAAAAAAGGATTATTATTATTATTATAATTTTTTGGCATGCTTTTCAGAACAAAGGGTTTAAATGTACAGGTGATATCTTCACAGGATTATAGGCAGTCCTGGCACATTGGACTTTCACCACCTTCTCAACTTTATTAAATACTACAAGTTACCGGTCCTGAGGAAAATTTATTTGCATTGATAAAGATCATTCACAACACAGACATATTGGAGAGCACAGTGTGCCTCCACAGGTGCTCTGGAAGATTTATGAGGACAATGAGCTTCCAGTTTCTCAGGTCACCTTCAAAAGATTTACAGGTCAGGATGCTTACATAGAACAGTGAACTGTGTGTCTTCAGAGACACGGTGTGTATGCCCATAGAGAACAGATTTTGCAAGAAAATAAATTTTACATTTTTAATCTTCATTCTCAATAGGTGGGTTCTGAGAAAATAGTTGTCTGGAGTGCTCAATCAAAATACATAAAGAGAAGTGCTGACAGTCCACTGGAAAGTTTTTGGAGGTAATTAGGGTGATTTTCAGGGTAAGCAGCTGGGAGCTGACAGAATAGGTCCCCAGGAAGGAGAGGCCCCCAAAGGCAAGAAGGTCAGGGTTGCAGCTTCACCACTTTTATATCCTCCTGGATATTAAAATAAGGAGTGCTGAGTCTTTGGCCTGAAGGTCTGGCTCACTCCTCCCAAAGGTCCATAAATAAACCTCTAGGACTGAGGCTCTTCGCCTGTGAGAAAATATTATTTATGGATTGGAGACATGTTTCATGTACACAGGGAAGCTGAGAGGAGATTAAGCCATCCACATGGACATAGATATTCTGCAGAAGGAAGCTGCTTGCATAAAGCAAGCCTTTGGGTACTCAGTGACTTCACAATCCATTTTTTTGTTACGTGTCTGAACACAGACTGAAAAGTTTGGTTCAAGTGCTCACACTTTTGCAAATATTGTCTTTCTTCTAGGTTTCTTTACCATTGGATCATCCAAACACATACTGCCATTAACAAATCTACTAAAACTGATGTTGAGGATTGAAACCACAAAGACAAGGTAGCCACAAACAGATTTTCACAGAACCACAGAATCGTCTAGGTTGGAAGAGACCTCCAAGATCACCTAGTCCAACCTCTGACCTAACACTAACAAGTCCTTCACTAAACCGTATCACTAAGCTCAACATCTAAATGTATTTTAATTAAAAATAGAAAATAGCATGAAAGGTAGATATAAAAATTTAATTCAGTATGTATTTGATACTTTGTTTTTACTCTAATAAAAAGGCAAATGTAATTTTTCACAAATCATTGTTCACAAAAAAAAAAAAAAAAAAAATCCTCTATGCTATTATGCACCGACTGCAAATGGCAAATGGTGTATTTAAATATTCACTACAGGGGAGTAAATATTGAATAAATATTCAATACTAGGGGAGAATTGACATAGAAAAATCCTCAGTTCTCTCTTCTTCCTCATTCAGCAAATCAGGTGGAATATTTTGAACAAAATTCAGAAAGTATTTTCACACATAGAATAGTTCAGCAGTTAAGATTGTGATTTTAAGCAGTTCTGACTCATCTCAAATTCTCTGCCTATGCCTTGGCAGAAATAAATCAAACTCTTAAGCTGCTGCAATAATCTCTAAGAAACAAAACAGATGGAAAAAATAATGGGAGAAGAAACCTCAGTAGGATTTTGGCAACACAAACCTAAAGTCTCTGTTCTCTACCTAATGTTTAGACTTGCAGCTGCCAAACTAAAATAAAAATAGTGAGGTTTTATTTGTTTGTTTTAAATATGTGGTATATTTTATAAATAGCACACATTATACATGTGTATATATATACATATAGTGGTACTAATCTGCCCAGGGAAAAAGTACTTAAAGCAGCAAAAAAAAAATACTCTTCACTAGATTTTGGAGGAGACCTCAGGAAGGAAAGAAGGCAATATGTACAGACAGGTACACAGACAACCTGTCCTGAATACAGACATCACCGACCTATCTCTGAGTTGCTTCCATCCATGGTCAGTGTTGATATGATCTCCTGGGGATCCTCCCCAGCTAGGGAAAACACATCATCCTCCTGGGTGATGAAGCAAGGTCTGACCTGATAATGGAAAGAACAGCACTGATACATGGAGCTGCTTGAAAGGAGTCCTGTAGCAGCACCAATCATAACCTTTTTATTTCCTTTTATTGTCTTTTTCCTCCCTCTCATTTTCATCCTTGTTAAACCCCTTGCTACATCCCAGTTACACAATCTAACCCCTTAGGCACTAATTTTGCTCTTCTAATATTTTGTTGTTGTTATTTACTGTCTGATTATCTTGATAACCCTCCCATAGCAATTTTCTACCCCCTGTGTTTATTATTTATAAAGATTTGGCCATTTGTCACACCATTATATTGTTGTTGCAGGTATAAAACAGAGTTAGCCTGGACAACATGGAAACTGATTTCTCTCTGAAAGTTCAACAGCTTTTTTTTTTTTTTTTTCTTTTTGGGCTACTACATGACCAGGGTAGACCACCCTCTTGGGCATTATTTGCTTTTGCTATCAGGAATTTCTCATGCTGTTGTCTCATGCTGTTGTCCTGAACTACACATTCTAGACAGGTTGCCTGTCTGTGCATCTCAACACAGATGTGGCTCATCCTTTTCTACTTATGTACTTATGGACCTACTTGATTTTGTATAAACAGCCAAGCAATTTTGCTAAGAATGGTATTTCACTGGCATTCTCTCTGTTGTAGCATGAGTAAAGTTGGCTCCCACAGCTGCCCCCAGCAGAACATTGCTAATTCAAACCAATTTTAGTTTTATAGGAGGCTCAATAATGTGTCTGCAAGGTGGTGGTTTTTGTGTTTGTTTTTTTTTTTTTTTTTTTCCTTTTTTTTTTTTTTTCAGTGAGAAACATGAGAAGAAATAGTCACAATTATCAAATTTAACATTTAAATACATTTAAAATAACCTGTACACTACTGAGTTTTCTTGACTGATACAGAATGATAATGTCTTACATGAAAACCACATCAGTTTTAGGAAGTCTTTTTTTCTTTTTTTTTTTTCTTTTTTCCCCAAATCAATTAAAGAAACACAACTGAAAGCACATATTAAAAATTGTTGAGAACGGGCTCTTTGTTCTTTATATAGATGTAATGTGTACTATGGACTTGCAGTGAAATCTCCCTACTTTGATCATTGTCCGTTCTCTGAATGAAATAAAAGTAAAAAATAGAAAAACACAAGGATTCTCACGCAATCTTAGAGCTATAAACTTAAACTCCATCAAAAATATATAAATAAATAAAGATGTGGACATACTACCTTGAACGAAATACATTTTGAGGAACCTATCTTTACTAAAATGAAGAAAAAAAAACTAGAAAACCATACTACTAAATATGGCAGTATGTACGCATATGCTTGTGTGCACAGTCATGCAGCTTAAAAGCACACACAGTTTAGCGACCTTTTAGTTACTTGTTTTTAATTTGTTCCAAGTTGTGGTCCTCAAATTGTGTTTTCTGTAATTGATTTTAGCTGAGCTATAATGCACTAAATTTGGAAACCTTAAATCTTCTTGATCTTTGGTTGATTTTTTGGAGACAAATATTAAAATATACCTCAAATCATACTAGTAACCACTGCAAGAATTAAGCTAAATTTTTTAGTGTTAAGAAAAATGTAACAGTTTTCTTTTTTAAGTAGAACAGCTACAAAACCCCCTGTGTACATTTGTCATTTTTATTTCAATACTAATAACCAGGTTCTTATGACCTCATTCAAGAAACCCACAAGATTCTAACTGTTCTTTTTATATTGTGTTTGTGCCCTTTACATCATCTTCTACTTCTAATAACTAATGACAATAGGTAATTACTTAACAGATGGTAAAAGCATTTTAATTGCTTTTAAGGACTACTGAGCTTTGCTGTATTTGGGGGGCATTAACTTCTGTGACTTTTCATCTTCCTCATCTCATTCCAAGTTTGCTGGAATCATCAGCCATCATTAAATATTGAAGGATCTTGGCTTTTTTTTTTCTCCAGCACCACTGAACAGGAGGTTAGCAACATGCGGGTTCAGACTGCTGTTATTTCAGATACATGACTTTTGTGAGGCCACTCTTGACACTGAGGAAGCATCGCCCTTCCCTTTTCTCTTCGGGTCTGGTCACCACATCAGCCCATGCAGCCTAGGGCCCCTGACCTTTAGTTACCAGAGATGCATCTCTCTCCTGTAGCAACATACTATCAGATCATTAAGAGGAGGCAAGGGGAAAAAAATGTCATACCTCAAAGCTAAATGGACTGAAGTCTCATTAACATCTTACATTGCATTAACACTATCTCCCAAGTAACACAGACAATAGAAATTTCTAAATCAGAAGGGGAAAAAATGAGTAGGGAAATTCATAGTCAACACAAACACTGACCCTCTTTTGAAGTACCTTGCACTTTGAATATATTGCATGTTAACCACAGTAAACGCTGGCCTAATTAGTCAAGCTACACTATACACCACCACAAATTCCACTGAATTCAGTTCCAATAGCTGTTTGTCTGGGATTGTATGTGAATGTGTATGACAAGCTGTGGTAAAAGACAAAAAACTGACTCAAATTTACTGTGTCACAAATTAGCAAAGAGTATGTCTGGAAACAAATAATTTTATGATTTCAGCTGAAATAAACTATATGGCTTTTGCATTTTGCATGAGACTGATATCTGAAATAAATAAAAAAAGGATGATTTCATCAAGTATAAGATCAACAGCCATTCTGTTATATAACTAAGGTTACAACTGATTAAGCTTTTCATTTTTTATTGAATATGAAGAGTTGCACAGAGAGTACTGGATAGACTGTACATGAATTCTGGTTAAGTGTGCCCAGAAGTGTGATTCATTATTAAAAATAAAAGTTTATATCTGATTTGCTACTTGAAATAAAACAGGTACATAATATGAATGTAATAAATGGATTATAAGGTAGAGGTAGTGAAATTTTTATTTGAAGTGTAAAATGTAAAGGTTTGATTGCTCTTTGGGAAAAATTCAGAGTCAGCCAAGCATAGAGAGAGGCTGCAGGCTCCCTCTCCTTTTGCTGAGGGATGACCATTTCTCTCCTTCATACATTGGTGAGTATTTATGCTAAGGTAGCCATCAATGACTAAATGGGAGTCAGTAGCATTGCCATCTCTGACAACATTTGTTCAGTGGTCCAATACTAAAGTAACAGTTCCTAGAGTTATAAAAGACATTTTGTTCTCATAACAAAAAGTACATTTCCAACCCTACCAATCCTTGGAGAGAAGATGGCAAAAAATGTAGAATAAAAACACTCAAGAAGTGGAGTGCAGAAGAAATCAATGTTAATGATTTTTTAATATATCAACATTTATCAAGGCCCAAATTCTACTTTTGAATGTCTACCTACCTGCCTGCCAGCAACACATTTCCTCAGACTTTTACAGCTACAGCATCTTTCCACAAACATTTATACCACTGACCTCCAAGACTCTGTGAGTGCACCTTGCAGTCAGCCCCATCCAGCGAGTCCTCAAACCAAACTGGCTTTGTCAGAGCAAGAGGCATGACCTGCTTATTTTAACTGTATACCTCTGAGTTGCTCAGAGCACAGATATGAAACACCCATTTATATGCACTGAATCTGAAAAATTTTATTTTTCATTGAGAAAAAAATGATAGTTATTTGCCCAATGAAAATCCAAACATGACCTGCAACTTGCCTTTTTTTCAATAATCTCTAGTACATTTATTAAACTGCTGTTCTGAGTGCATTGTGTTCAAACACAGAGCAAATACTTATAATCATCACCATAAAAAAATGACTCAGGAGGTATTAATTTCTGATGTACTAAGCACTTCTGCAATTCTGTTGCCATCTGGCATCATTGTCCCATAAATTTAGAGTGTTGCCTGGAACAGTTCTGCCTTGTTTTGTAACATGACTCCTTATGATTTAGCAAGTTTAAGCAGATATACCTGATTGTATAGCCATTTGCGCTCACTACATTACAAAGATATGAAATACAATCTAAAAACTTTTAAAATACAACTATCTCTGCACAGATTATTAAATTGTTTTAAACAAGCAAAATCCTAGATAAAGGATTTATAAATTAGCCTAGGCCTTACATGAGCTTGTAACAGATAGGGGGAAAAATGCATAAAACACAGTAAGTCTTAGCAGGTGCTATATGAATAAAGCCAGAAAAAGGACAGAATGAGGAATAATCACACATTGGGGAGACACTAGTAATTACTACGCCTGACTTTGTGTAGTTTTTCTTTTCTACTACCTAATTTCAGATCCTCACATGCTGCACAGGATTCTCTCCTCAAAAGGACTCTGGGATTTGACTTTTTTTGTTTGTTTGTTTGTTTGCTTTTTTCTGAAGACAGATAAAATACTACAGAATATAACAGACTGGTGTGCATACTTACTGCAAGATTTTCAAAACAGAATTCACTGCTCTTTAGAAACAGGTAAAAACAGATGCCAAAGAACCAGCTGTTTCTGCAGAGACAGGAAAGCTGTGCTCGCAGACTGACAGCTAATGGCACCCAGTGTGAGTGTCTCTCTCCCTGGCCTGTCAAACCCTTCCTCCAGTTTTGCCCATTTCACAACCCTCTTTCACTGTCACTCTACACCAAGTCACTCCAAAAAGCCTCCACATGTGGAAGATTGTGTGGTGAAGACAGCTAAACCTTCCTCCACACAGGCCAGCATCCAAACATTGCTTTGAATGGATGAGCTCCAGGAAGCACTACTTCCCAAAAAATGAGGAGAAGAAGAGTATGTCCCTCAAAAACTCTTCTGGGCCGTTTTTCATTTCTGTTCCTCTTTTCTGTAAACAGTATCAGAAATAAATACTTTTACATTTTAATGTGTCAGTGAATCAAGTGAAATTATATCATGATACACTGCCTAAATGAAAGGTATATATAATACATAGCATTAGCTCTTGCAGTCTGACAAAAGAAATGGATCTCCTTTTAAATACCATTTTTTGAAAGCTGAAACAGAAAACAGATCCTCTTCCTTTCTGAAAAAGCACAAAAGGCACAGTACTGGAAAACAGGTCTCTTCCTCAGCAATAAACTGTAACATTAACTGTAACAGTATGTACTTAGCTGACAGGAAACAACACATTTGCGTTAGGCTTTAAATATTTTTTTTTCTTTTAATTTTTTTTTTCCTGCAAACCTATGTTCTTTGAAGTCCTCCAAGAGCCACTAAAAGCAAGCACTTTGCAGGAGGATCCCTGAACCTTAGAGAATTAAAGCTGTGAATGGACTATCACCTTAGTTACACTACACGATTTCCAGTCCTGGCAAGTGCACTAAGCTCATTCAGAGCAAGACACAGATTTATTGTAATTATGAGAGCCCCAGATTGGAGCCATTTCTGAGACAAAGCACAATCAACAATCCTGAAACATTTTAGGCTTTCCATCCTTGATAAAAATAAAACATACGTAGGAAGGGGAAACAAAGAAGTACCTACGGTTTGATGAAGGGCTGAAAAGCCACAGGTATCTTCTGATATTTGAACTAATCACAGTACTAAATTTTAAGTTACTACATTTTTTTTTTTCTGTGTTGCCACACCACCATGGCTCTGGCAGAAGGCATGTCGATGAATGTGTTTTCAAGGCTTGAGTGTAACATAACTGTCTTTATCTTATTGATATCATTATCCATTATTGGTGGAAACAATAATATTGAAACTATCTTTACAGCCTCTGGGTACTCCAGCAAAACCATGAGTCATGTCTGTTAGAGAAAATGAGATGGTCACTGGCCATGCTTTTGCATCCTTTTCCCCATTAGGTGTCTGTTTTGCTGTTTTCCTTCCAGGGACATCTGGGAAAGGAGAGAAAGAAGACCTCACCAGTCCAGCTCCAAAGAGAAGCTGATTTGCATCTGAGATCTCTGGGTCACGGGCACTCTGGAGTTTGCTGGTGCAGAATTACTCACAGAGAGCAGAGATCATCCCTGGGTATCATCTGTATCTTAAGGGAGAAGGAAAATTCAGTACTCCCATAGATCCTGGAGTATTTGTTCTGAGGTTTCTAATGCTGAGTGCATTTGCCATTTGGATAGGGTACATGTGGGCCTGGATAATCACCTCACCAGTTTAGGAGAAACTAGCTTAAATGATTTAACAGTGATCATAGTACAAGAATGGCTGCTCCCACCATCAGTAGAATAACTCACAAACTCAATAGATATTATTAAGACTTTGACCCATTGGCTCTTCTTTAATCAATGCAAGGAAATATAGTTACCACAAGTTACCACAAAATGGATGCTTGGAAAACCCATCTTGTGCTTTGTTTTTATGCTGCAAGGATATTTCTGGAGTGTGTCCTGCCTGACTCAGTTCAGCTTTTTGCTTGCTGAACAGGGTACAGAGCAACATACCTATTTGTACAGCTTGATGGGGGAAATAAAAGCAGGAAGGCAAAGGAGCACACAGTGATCAGCTGTCCATCAGGGACAGCGGCTGCTGAGTATTAGCTGAGCTCAGAGCACCTGGCAGCTGAGGGGAGCAAGAGCATGGTCCAGCTCCCATGCCAGCCTGCTCCATCGAGACATCCTGCAGGGAGGGGTTAGGGCTGGGCAGAGCCTCAACACTCCCAGGTACTCCCAGGTGCAACACCTTGTTGCACAAAGGAGCTCATTCACTCCTAAAAGTATATCTGGGAATAATTTCTGTTCTACTGACCAGTTTGATCTATAACAAGCTCTATATACATTTTCTTTAATCTAATAGGTTTGCTTGCCTAACTGATACTTCCATGGAGAAGTATTTATTCTGTAGAAAATACAGAATTCTCTAGAAAAGTACCAAGCAGTACTGCAAAAGTTTGCAAATCCAAAGCTCTAACAGAGGATCTGATAAGTCTGGGAAATAAACTTCATAGCATTTACTCATAATCCCAACAATCATCACAAAATAGAGGCCGTGAATCTTCTGCAGACTAGCAGGATAGGGAGAAGGATAAAATGTTTGTAGTAATATCTATGTTTTTTCTATATTCTTATTTATTTATTTATTATCTTGTCTCCAACCTAGTAGAAGGAAAAATAACAAGAAAGAGGAAAAAAATAGATTAAATCAAAATTTGGTCATTAGCTAGCAGCTGAGATTCCTACAGTCTGGTGCTTAAACCTACAAAATGCATTCAGAAGCTCTATAGTACATCCACCATCTGTAATTCCAAACATAAAAGAACAGCATGAGTTGAAATAGATGTTACTGAAATAAAGATAACTCAGGGTATTATGAATTTACCCTCTTCTTCTTCTGATTTTATATGGGTATAATGACCAGTGAAAATGTGTAGGAGCAGGTGGGTATTCTTATTTTTGAAAACCTTAAAAAGTACTTTTAAAAGGTACGAAAGTATTGTGGCTGTGTCTATACCAACACCACCTTGATCCCTGAGTTACATACACTTGCATTTACACTTTAAGCAAGGAATCCTTTTTAATCTTGATGATGTGAAATAGCAAGCATTTTGAATGAAATGATAGTTTTTACTTTTAAACATAGGCTTTCATGTGATATTATACTCCATAGACTCAATCTGTACAATTTGAATTATCTATCTGATGAAAAGGCAATCAGTTTTTCGCTGGCAATATTCTGGTCTAAAATTATTTGCCGATGTAATACATATTTTGGAAAAATTGCTCAACTGAAGTTGAGCAAAGAAGTTCTTGCCATAGGACAAGGTACCTGTAACCCCATTACTGAAAAAAAAAAAAACAGTGATCTCTGAAAAAAACAGATCAGACAATTTTCTTTAAAGCTCAGCTCTTATGAAGTTTGTTTGTTTGTTTTTAATCCTTGGAAATCCATCTTCTCTAGCAGCTTGGCAATTCTTGCTCTCTACATTAAGTTAGAAGAGATTTTCTTATTCATACAAAGTACCCATGGGAAAAAATCCGGCTTAATTCTCCACAACAGATCTTTGAGTACAAACTTTCAGAGTCACTCTGTGTTGCTTTGAAAAAATGAAATGATGTTCTGGTTACAGCTTACAGATGGGTGTTGCTTTAGAAAGAATTTATAAGAAGATAAAGATGAATCTTATTAAGCCAAATCTCTTCATTTCTACCCTTACACTTCAGTACATTTTGAATGTGATTTCAAGAAAGATTGTAAATGAGTCTGGACTTTCAAAGCATTGAGAAAGACGCATGTGCCACTTAAAGCCTCTTTCATTACTTGAATGTTTTTAGATCTGGGAATACAAACTGTGGCTAGTTCTAGGGTACAAGTAGAGGAAAAACCTGGAAACAGCCAAAGGTATTTAGAAGTGTATGCTGATAGTAATATGAGTATTATTTGCCCCATTAAACAATGGCTGCATTTTCTTTGAGCAACATTACTGTTACACAGCTGCCTATAATGTTCATTTTAGGAAAATGAACTGCTGTGTGCCTGCCAGATTTTTGACTCAAATAGTGGATTATGATTTGGGGGAAGCAATGGATAGCATTCTTCACCCATTTGATTAAGGTTCTTTTTCATCATAAAAATTGCATCTAATGTAAAGTGACTGCACTGTATGATCTTGTAGATATGCAAGTAACACTCACTTTTGGATTAAAATAGCATCCATTTAAATGGCATGCAGAAGCATGTAGACATCTATTTTGGTGGTTTTAGCTTGTAAAAGAAAGAGATCAGAATGAAAACTGTAAAAATCATTAAATAAGTAGATATGTATGCAATACAGGTGCATTGTAGCTTACCTGGAAACTGGGGTGGACAAGATCATACAGTCCTAACTTTCCACTGCTTGGCTAAGACAAATACTGTTTGTACTGCTTCTTAAAGATACTATCAGTAAACCTAGCCAAAGTATCTTGAATTTTAATAACATTTCAAAGACATTGTTTTCTTGGGATAACCACTAATCATACTGATCAACAGACTCTGTTTCCTTATATTATTGTCTGTATCCATTTTTGCCCTCCTTCCATATAGTTGCATTAAACAGGGAACCCTGGGAGTTACCTTTTAGTTCCAGGTGTGTGCAAGCTGTAACACAATCAGGTCTGGCGGTGCCTCATACTTTTCAAAGCCTGCAATAGTAACAACAGCACATTAACAAATGATACAGCAACAAGCATGCCACTTAAAAAAAAATATATTTTTTTTTGAGAGTCATCACGCGGCACTTACAGGGCAAGCAGGTGATCAGGCCCAGTCAGCATGGGTTTATGAAAGGCAGGTCCTGCTTGACGAACCTGATCTCCTTCTGTGACAAAGTGACGCACTGGGTGGATGAGGGAAAGGCTGTGGATGTGGTCTACCTTGACTTCAGCAAGGCTTTTGACACTGTTTCCCACAGCATTCTCCTCAAGAAACTGGCTGCTCATGGCTTAGACTGGCACACGCTTTGTTGGGTTAGAAACTGGCTGGATAGCCGGGCCCAAAGAGTCGTGGTGAATGGAGTCAAATCCAGTTGGAGGCCAGTCACTAGTGGTGTTCCCCAGGGCTTGGTGCTGGGGCCGGTCCTCTTTAATATCTTCATCGATGATCTGGATGAGGGCATTGAGTGCACCCTCAGTAAGTTTGCAGATGACACCAAGTTAGGTGCATGTGTCGATCTGCTCAAGGGTAGGAAAGCTCTGCAGGAGGATCTGGATAGGCTGTACTGATGGGCTGAGGTCAACTGTATGAAGTTCAACAAGGCCAACTGCCGGGTCCTGCACCTGGGGTGCAATAACCCCAAGCAGAGCTACAGGCTGGGAGATGAGTGGTTGGAGAGCTGCCAGCAGAGAAGGACCTGGGAGTGATGGTTGATAGTCAGCTGAATATGAGCCAGCAGTGTGCTCAGGTGGCCAAGAAGGCCAACAGCATCCTGGCTTGTATCAGAAGCAGTGTGGCCAGCAGGGCTAGGGAGGTGATCGTCCCTCTGTACTCGGCTCTGGTGAGGCCGTGCCTTGAGTACTGTGTTCAGTTTTGGGCCCCTCACTACAAGAAGGACATCGAGGTGCTTGAGCGAATCCAGAGAAGGGTGACGAAGCTGGTGAGGAGTCTGGAGAACAAGTCTTACGAGGAGCGGCTGAGGGAGCTGGGTTTGTTCAGCCTGGAGAAAAGGAGGCTCAGGGGCGACCTTATTGCTCTCTACAGGTACCTTAAAGGAGGCTGTAGCGAGGTGGGGGTTGGTCTGTTCTCCCACGTGCCTGGTGACAGGACGAGGGGGAATGGGCTTACGTTGCACCAGGGGAGTTTTAGGTTAGATGTTAGGAAGAACTTCTTTACCAAAAGGGTTGTTAGACATTGGAAGAGGCTGCCCAGGGAAGTGGTGGAGTCACCATCCCTGGAAGTCTTTAAAAGACGTTTAGATGTAGAGCTTAGGGATATGGTTTAGTGGGGACTGTTAGTGTTAGGTCAGAGGTTGGACTTGATGATCTTGAGGTCTCTTCCAACCTGTGATTCTGTGATTCTGTGATTCTGTGATTCTGTGATTAAAGTGCCAATTGCTATCCAGAAAAGCTTACCTAACAAATCAGGAAAAATCTTCTGTTTTGGAGTGTGCAGCACAGCTTTGCTAATAAAAGGCCCTCAGAGCTTAGATAATACTGAGTATAAACTTCCAGCATTTTACAGTCCTCTGACCTGACCTAGCAATCTGAAAATACAAATTTGCCAATTACCAAGCAATGCATTTCCCCAACTGCTAACAGAAATGTATGTCACAAAAATATATCTGTCAGAATGTTTCTTACTGTAACACTACTTAAACACTAGCAGAAAGGGAGAAAAAAGAAAACTGCATTATACAAATAATAATAATAATTAAATCATGGTTAAGATTAAAAAGGTGAGCTTGTAAAAGAGCACAGTATATGTCCATAGACCCAATAATTCAGAGGATACAGCATTCAGGAATTTTCTGCCAGAGCTCTATATTCTTTGCCTTTAAGAATTTTTGATACATCAACAGCCATATGCTGGATTTACTGGATTGTGCTGATTTCAGTAACATTTTGCTTTTGATGAGAAAAATCTAAGGGATCTAAAAACCTACGTGATGTTTCAAAATGAATTTTCACTTAAAATGTATAATAAATATGCAGAAACCATTGGATTAAACAAAAATGATTTTATCAAAATTTCTCCAGCAATACCATGACGAATTGTAAATTCTGTACTACAGAAATATAAGTACGGGAGGAGAAAAATAAACTTGCAATGAAGAAGATCAAGGCTTCACTACTGTTTGGTGAATAGATTTTTTTCCACTGACCATACAGCATCATTGCAGAATTTTCTCAATTTGTCAGGGTATGTTAAACATTATATATATTATTAAATTATATATATTATTAAATATATGAATATATAGGATACCTTCATCTAAATATTATTGACTCTGCTTCAGTGAATAAGAAATGGTTAAATGACCTCTTGAGGTAATTTCTAGCTACAAATATGCTTTCTAGAGTAAATGAATACTGCAGAGTCCTGCTTTATAACAAAGTACGTTTGTGCCCTTTAATAATATGATAGCACCTAATAGAATGCTTAGTAGTATGTAGAGCATTGTTTCTTAATTCAGATTCATCTAGATAAGAGTAAGTTACCTGATCTGAGCACGCATTTTTGAAAAATAGACTAAATACACGAGTCTCTTGGAAATCTCCCCAAATTTTGGAGTTACTAGTTAAATGGGCAAGCTCTTTAGACATACTCCATTGAAACAATTGAGATTACAGAGTAATTTGGGATCTTGCTTCCATATTAACTAGAGTTATTAAAACAGCCATTTTCAAAAACAGTATGCTACTTTGTTATAAAACTGTATTTACCAGGGCGCAATATAATATATCGATTGGTATTAGGAAAAGATTTGGGGAAATTCCAAAAGAAGTAAATTATCTTGGAATGAAGGACTTCCTGACTCAGAATTATGGTGTCGGTATTGGTAATCTGTTTCTAGAGTGAATAATCATAACCATTCCATGAGTAACAAGTCTCCAAATAGGTTCCAGTGAAATATTCACAGAATTGAACTGATCTTTGTTTCCGATCCCCTGTTGAACCTGTAGATTCTTTTATTTTATGTCTTCCAGCAACATTGGTGCTATTTTAAGCAACTTGATATCTATATTTCTGAGAATGAAAGAAACAAGGGAAATTGCACTTTGACCCTGATTTATGAAAGAACTTGCCTTATTTTTAACACATAAAGAGTACATTCATCTTTTGTTATAGAAAAAGCCAATTACGAAAATTTTCCAGGTATGTTTTTTTTTTTTTTAAGATGAGAATTCAGCTACTGCCATCTATTGATACATTGCAAAGGGTCGCTGGAAGAGCAGATCTTCATTGTATCTTTTCTAAGAGTACTGTAAAATATCAGGGGTGAGAAGAGGACACTGAAAGAATGATTCTCTTTCCCAGCAGTGAAACCGTGATTTGGGGAGGTAAGATAATATCAGTAGTAATTTGAGGGTTAGGTAAAGGCATGAGCTGCTTTTAATCTTCCAACATGAAGGACAACATACATAAGGGAAGTCTGTTGCTAAATGACCTATCTAATAAACATGTCTGAGATGCATGGTTGCACTGTTCTCATTAGTTCATATTCAGGTGTGTTGGCCTATGTTCGGCTCTTTAATAACAGCCCCATCTCACCGGACATGTTAATTCCCAAAGCCTTTGGAAAATAGCCTGTGTTTCCAACCATCTGTGGGAGGAATGCACTGACCTCAATTAATTAACTGAAATCAAGCCAGTTTAATAAATGAACAAGACCAAAGACATAAATGCACTGAATCAGAAAAAGAAGTGAGTTGTGACTTTTAGCAAAGCCTGGACTACATGATAAAGAAAAAAACACGAACTTCATGAAACTGCCACAACAACCAAGGAGTGCAGTTCAGTCAAAACAAGCTCATGGGAGTGAAGGGGAAAGCAGGGAAGGGTCTGAGGTGGAATCTAGTAATTTCATGCTATTGCCTATCACAGCAAATCCTTCAACATTTATTTTTCTCTCTCTTGTGCTGAACAGCAACTCATTAAATCCTCTTTTCTAAGAAGCAAGGTCTGACATCTATATAATACACCTAAGGGCTTTTTGAATATTATTGCTCTCCCTTTCTCAAATGAATAACAAGGCCAGTTCCAGGTTTTCATGAAAATTTCTTTTCTCACTGCCTCTTTACTCTTCAGTTGATCATGCACAAACAAGATTTTTGCCCTTCAGAAAACAAGCTTGGCTTATCTGTACAGAAATCTGCTTTATTAATTTGTTTTCAGCTGAGTATACAAAATATCTGCTGCACGCTTCCTGCATTTTGTCAACATCTTGCTAATTACTTAAATGACACAGTTTTCTTTTTTCTTTTTTTTTTCTTTTTTTTTTTTTTTCTTTTTTAATGAAACATGTTGGAGAGAGGGAGAGTCTGTCTTCAGTTACTCATTTCATTTATTCAAATTACAGCTTTCCAATCCAATACTGCAGAAAAAAATACTCCAGGGTAAATTTGGAAGTCTGTTTCATTATGATCCCTTAAGTATAATGTAATTAGAATCATGCCATGAATGAATAACAGTTTAGAAGCAATTATTTTATGACTAGGTGAATTTCTACCTCACAGCAAATATTTCTCACATTTCTGTCTGCTAGACATTTCAGCTGGTGTTAAGAAGATTAGAGAGATTAAATAGACATTTATTATCATGAAAGGAAACCAATAGCAATCTTACTCTTTGTTTGAGGAAGCAGAACAGGGGGAGTTGTGGACTTGGTCCAGCTGTAGGTTCTGCAACACAAGCTGCAACTTAACAGAGGCCTGACGCAAAGATTCTTGAAGACTTGATGTATCCACTGGATCAGATCCTTCAAAAGTTGTGGATCCTCTGTTTGTGATCAGTCTCTTGGAAGAAACAACACAGGCACAGGCTGAATGTGAGGTTGGGCGGCTACTCAAAGAGAAGGGAATTAGAAAGGTAGAAATATACCAGGTAGAAATAAACCACACCATAGTGGTGTGGTTTAACACAGAAATATGATGAACACTGAGAAAATGGAAGGCAATTAGCCCCCAAAACAGTTAATTGCTCTACAATCAAAAGGCAAGAATGGAGATTATACAGCTAAGCCAGCTTTGAGCTCATTATCCTCACTCTCTGCCTGAGTTACAGCTTCCAAAGAGCCCAGACTTTCTTGTGTGGATTCAGGGTAGTCCTGTTGCAAGAGACCAGGTACAGTGGTGAGCTTCCAGGATTGCTATAGATTTCAGGACAGATGATTTCCTGATAAACTGGGGGGGGGGGGGGGTGGGAAAGGAGAGAGAGAGACAATCAGAACTGTACTGTTTTTTAAAATTATAGAAAATGTATCATTTAAATATTATAGACTAAACACATTTAAATAACCTTTTTACCCATTGAAAGGGATTCTGCCCTTCCTAATTAGGATTGTGCAGTTCAACATCCATTCTTTACCATACCATGCGAAAAGTTACAAATAAACAGTGCATTACTAGTTGCTTCTTCACTTCAACACTATACAAGAATAATAAGTCTTTTAGTCTTCAACATGAAAATGTAGCTCCATACAATATCTGTGGTGGAATTGTCATTTTAAGCTCACCAAGAACGTGTCCTTCCTTTCTTTACTATTATACTTATTTCCCTTTAAAAATAAAAGTTACAATTACTATTGTAACAGTTTGCACATAATCTCCTGAGAATAAATACCTATGTAATGAGCCTGAAATGATATGGTAATTTCTTAATTCAAAATAATTACATGGCTATTTGTGCCCTCTAAAATAAGGTATTACTTATTCAGCCCAAACAAATTGCTATTTGCCCAGGTTTTGAACTCTGGTAAACAGTAGCACAACAGTCAGCTGAATACAAACCCTGAAAAAAAAAAATTATGTTAGATGCTTACTTACACAGAAGTAGAAACAAATATTTGTCAAGCCAACAAGCAGACTTTAGTACAACCAAGGGAAAAACAACAGAAAGGCCTTGAAAACAGGACTGAAAACGCAGCCAAGTCAGAGTGCTACAAAGGCACCAGCTGGCACAAAGTCACCTAGGTGCCTGCTATAAAGCCTTACAAGCTTGAAAAATGAAAGATAAAAGAGTGGAATTTGTTTGGTTTATTTTGGCTTGTTTGCATCTAAGTTAACTGCATATCTTCCTATATCACCTGGAGACACAGACAGGAACGTCACCAGAGGGGTTGAAACTGGAAGGAAAGAGAGACTTTCAAGCTATTGATTCCTCTAAATCAATAACAAGTCTTCCACTGGTTTTAATGGAGGCTGCAGAAGGCCTAGATTTTGGAGCACTAATAAAAGATTAAAAGTCACCTTGTTCTAAATGGCAAAGAATGCTTCTCATTTACTTTAATAACATAAGCTACAGCCACAGGCAGTCATGACTATTGACTGCTAAATGGTAATTCTGTTTTCTCAGTCTGGAAGAATAACTGATAATGAAGGACTTGCAAATGGATTGGTGCTGCTTCATATGAAGACAGAGCCCTTCAAAACCCAGAGTGGACATCAAGTACTTCCCAGACATGCATGAATATGTGCCATGTATTTTCTACATGAGTAAATTAAATTGTGCACTACTTTTCATCTGTGATGATTAAATATTTGGGCCTGCAATGAAAATTAAATCCACACTTGATTTTGTATTTCTATGCTGTACAGCTACTCTTATTTCTCTTTTTGTTTAAACACACTGGACTGAGTTTTATACTGGTATTTGTTCTTGGAGTTACTGATTTCACTCACAGAAGTATATGCAAGATCTGGCATGCTGTTTCCTGCTTCCAGAAAAAAAATGAGAATCAGATGAATTCTGATCCATCCAAATTGCATACATCATGGGTGAGAAACAAAACTCAGTAATCAACGTTTCTACTTAAAATCATAGGCAACACAGAATAATCTAAAGAAAAATATTTTCAGAGGGTGATAGATTATAAAGATATAATACAGGCTTCATTTTTGCAAATGTTTTCAACTTAGAACAGGGTGCTTCTTGCTACTTTGTACTCTTTCATGCAAGGTCAACTTAATTCAAACTTGATTTTTGCTAAGGTTGCCTTGATATTTTGCATACCAATATTGTTTTAGGTGCTCTTGATACTTACATATTTTCATGAGAATATTGCTGAGTCCCTTAGCTAAAGCTCTCTACATTTTTCTACATGAATTCTTTCAAAACACCACAAGGAAAAGAGGAAAAGTAAAAAATAATAATAATAATAATAATAATAAAATGTTTGGGTAATGGTAAATGGCATTGAATTTAGTAGCTTGTGATAGCACAGTAGTAAATAACCCCACCATTGTTACTTGTAAACAGCAGCTAAAATTGCCCATAACTTCTTTGGTCAGTCTCACATTTTTATGATACAAGATTTTTAACAACTTGGCTACATTTAACATGCTATTACTGGTAGCTCTAATGCGAGTTACATCACTGGGTTTAGCATCTAACACCCCAGTACTAGCAGTACATGTGTCAGAACAAAACAGAATATCCCAAGTTGGAAGGCATCCACAAAGATCAAGTCCAACTCCTGACTCTACACAGGACTACCTAAAAATTAAGCCATATGTCTGAGAGCATTGTCCAAAAGCTTTTTGAACTCCAGTAGGTTTAGAGCCATGACCAATTCTGTGGGGAGCCCAACCATACTCCTGGTGAAGAACCTTTTCCTAATACCCATCCTGAACTTCCCATGACTCATATCCATGCGGTTCCCTCAGGTCCTGTTCCTGTCAGCAGAGAAGGGCCTGCTCCTCTGCTCCCCTCGTGAGGGAGCTACAGGCTAACATGAGGCCTCACCTCAGTCTCCTCTTCCCTAGTCTGAACAAACCAAGGGACCTCAGTCATTCATCATACATCTTGCCCTCTAGGTCCTTTACCATCTTTGTTGCCCTGCTTTGGACATGCACTAATAATTTTATATCCTTCTTATATTGTGGCTCCCAAAACTGCACACAGTTCTTGAGGTGAATGCAGGTGCCTTTGCAAGTTTTGAGTGATGACATCCAAATTATCTTGAACATTGTCATGGTTCTGCTCAAGTGGGCAGCCGAGCTCCACCACAGCCACTCTCTCACTCCCCCTCCTCAAAGAGGAACGGGGAGAAAATACAATTAAAAGGGCTCAAAGGTTGAGATAAAGACAAGAAGATCACGCAGTAATTATTGTAATGGGCAAAACAGACTCTGCATAGGGAGATAGTAAGATTTATTGCTTATTACTAACAAGCTAGAGAAGTGAGAAACAAAGGAAAGAAACCAAAAGCACCTTCCCACCCATCCACCCTCTTCCACCTCCTCCCCCTGAGCGGTGCAGGGGGACGGGGGAATGGGGGTTATGGTCAGTCTACAGCACTTCTTCTCTGCCGCTCCTTCTCGGTCACTCTCATCCCCTGTGCTGTGGGATCCCATCCACGGGATACAGTCCTTGATGAACTGATCCTGCGTGGGCTTCCCATAGGCAGCAGCTCTTCCAGAACTACTCCAGATACGGGTCCGTACCACGGGGTCCATCCCTCAGGAGAAAACTGCTCCAACCTGTGTCCCCCATGGGCAGCAGCTCCTGCCAGGTCACCTGCTCCTGCATGGTCTCCTCTCCACGGGCTACAGGTCCAGCCTGGAATTTGCTCCAGCAGGGATCTTCCACAGGCGGCAGCCTCCGTCGGTGTAGGGCCACCTGCTCCACCGTGGTCTCCTCCATGGGCTGCAGCATGGAACCCTGCTCCACCGTGGTACTCGATGGGCTACAGGGGGACATCCTGCTTCACCATGGTCCTCACCACAGGCTGCAGGGGACTTCTGCTCTGGCGTCTGGAGCACCTCTCCCCCTCCTTCTTCACTGACCTTGGCGCCTGCAAGGCTGTTCCTCCCAAAATACCACCAGCACCAGCTTAGCTCACACCACTGTTGCACTTGCCAGGTTCCTTGCGAAGCTGACCTGTCGTTGGTTCTGCAGCGTCCTCCTACAACACATAACTTGGAAGACAGATTAATTTTCTCCCAGTGTTAAATCTCCTTGAGGCACACACTTGATATCCCCATCTTTCTGCATTACCCACCAGGCATACCCTGGTCCTTGGGCAAAGACAATCCCACAAGTGTGTTTGCCTTTTCCCATGGCAGGGGCAACCCACACCACCTTCCCCATCCACTTTCCCACATGCACTACAGGGACTTTAGCTTCTTCCACAGTGTGTAGGGGTTTTGTTTCAGCAGGACGAGGATGGCTGTCAGACCCCCTGCTGTTAACTAGCCAAGTGGCCTCTGGTAGATTTATATCCCAATGTTTCCACGTCCCAGCACCCAATGCTCGCAGCATAGTTTTTAACAGTCCATTGTACCCCTCAACCTTCCCAGAGGCTTGTGGGTGATAAGGGATGTGAGCTAAGCTGGTGTTGGTGTCAAGAAAACCAACTTCACCTGCCCTGAGTGACCACTTTGACAGATGAAGCTGAAACCGTCAACAGTTTTTATGAACATTTTGGGAAAAGACCTATGGAATAAAGGGAAGTGAAGACATATAAATGCTTCAATGGACAGAGAACAATGGTGATGAGAACATCTATATATTAAACTGTACCTGATTGTGACAAACATATCAGCTGAAAGTTCAGTTTTTATTCTATTGTGTGTTGTTACATCGTCTTGAATAAATGTATTTTACCCATCTCAGTGATATTGCTTGTTTCAGCTTGTTTGGTTTTAATTCAGGCCTGAGCTGCTCCATAATCATTTGTTCACGTTTATGAGATTGCACATTGTTGACTAATAGCTTCATTTTGCTGAGTTTCCATTTATTACTATCACAGTTACAGCTGGTTTTGAATTTTTGTAACTTGCCTATCCTAGCATGAATCTAATTTCATTGACGTTTAACACTGATCCTGAGGGCTCCTCTTTGACTGTTTGTCACCCAAAGATCAAATACTTTTGCTGCTGACTTTTAAAATCAATTATAATCTCGCAGGATTTGGCTGAGAGGATAACCCAAAGTGAAAGGCAGTGAGTCTTAAGAGAGAGAGTTTCCCGATGCATTAAATGAGATTGATTTTCTATGTGCAGAAACAAAAGATCTGGTAAAGAAAAAAAAAAAAAAAAAAAAAAAAAAAGAGCAAAGTATTTTCTGAGATACATAGAAAATGTGCATAAATCCATATTGCTGTTCCTGAATGTTAGGATCTGTTTTAATAGAGGACAACCTGGCAAAGTGATGGAGAGACATTGTTACAAAACACATTCATGTCTTCTTTAGGTAGCCCTTCCTCTTTCTTTAAACCCTTCAGTTTTTCCTGTGACACATTCTATCTTCGGTTAATTTAACAAAACAAAACAAAAAGTTAAATGAATCCTATTAATAAATCCCTTTAACTTAATAGAAATTAAAAATGCAATTAAACTACAATTTAACATTTCCACAACAATATTTCACAGAATCACAGAATGGCCGAGGTTGGAAGAGACCTCGAAATATTGTCTATTCCAACTCTTCTGCTGAGCAGGATCACCTACAGAACATTGTGCAAGATGACATCTGGGTGGGTTTTGAGTATCTCCAGAGAAGCATACTCCACAACTTCTCTGGGCAACCCATTCTAGTGTTCTGTCACCCAATATTTCCCTCTCTGTTTCCCAGATTTTTTAGTTTCATTAATTGAATCTGAACTAAATTTCCAAGTTAAAAAAAAAAATGAGGCAAATTGAAGTACTGCACTATGTATTTACTTATTTATTTATTTTGTGAATAGATAAATGCCTTCACTTTCCAAGTCATTTTCTTATCTATATAACTGACAAATACAGATTACTGGAATCCTTGAAAAAATATACAATAACTTAATGGAACTGGCAAACATTTTCTTGAAAATACCTTTTCACACTATGAACAATAATTCTACTTCAAATTCACAGGAAGAATTTGAAGCTTCACACTTTAGGTTGAAAAACATTTTAAGGTATTGAATTTGAAAATTGTTAGAAAAATTATTCACCTATGGATAAGCAGAAAGGTCACTAAAAACACATTTAAAACTGATGTATTTTAAAAGCTTATTTCTGCTGCACACTGAATAATCACAGAAAATAGGCATAAAAGTGTAAGGCCTTTTGTCTAGCAATTCTTAGTAACGAGTTGCTCTTATGTGATCGATAATAGAGAAGAAGCTAGTGGAAAGACAGAGCCAGAAGGTAGAAAATAGTGATGGAGAAGCAACACACAGGAAGACAGAAGAGCTGCAAATAGAAATCTCATAGAAGTTAAGGAGAAGACCAGATGGGCTGGCAGAAAAAGCTACTCAGAGAAGCCCAAGATAATATAATTGCTTAATTGGCTAGCACGTCTGAGCAAGGAACTGCAGGATTGCCCTTTACTTGTCTTTCCAGGCCACAGATCGCTTTAAGAAGCTTCTTTTTAGCATGTCTGAGCAAGGAACTGCAGTTACTCCCTCCCCCAGTTGCGAACCTTCCCATAAATGAGAAATAGTCATTACAGAAGCAATCCAGCAGTCCTGAGAGACAGAGGGTGACCTTTCCTGGTGCATAAATTGACATCAGATGCTATTTCAGAACCTGAAGGAAATAATTTCATGTAAAAAATATGTTTGGAAATATTTTCCAAATGTCAGGTTTTTTTTCTTCAGAAAATGGGGTCTTGCATCTGTTTTGTTGTTGTTTTTTTAAATCCAAATTGCAACAATTTATTTTATTAAACAGGACAATGTCTTTTGCTTAAAAATCAATGAAATTCAACTGCATTTTCTTAGAATATTGCCTGCTGGGAATTCGGACATTTCTGCACAAGCGAGCAAGAGTTTCAAATTACAGCAGATGATTTAGTCATTTAGGTCATGATCTAGGTATATATATGTAGGTATTTCAGTCACTTCATCCTGGGAGGAGTATTTCTCAGCACCACAGAGAAAATTGGAGGCCAGGCAACAATGGCAATACAATATGTCTGCATGCTGATCAGTTCACAAACAAAAGAAAATGAACCACTTCAGTTCCAGGAATGCAATGCTTGATTTCAATAAAAAATGCCAACACAAAATATGTCAACATCTTTAAATGAATGTTCTTTGAAATCTCCATATTCTTCAGGCAGGCTTTAAAACTCCACATTCTCTCAAATAAAAGCAAATCCTGAAATATCCTTGGGAAGGAAAATACGCAGTTTCTTCTAATCCACTTGTTTCTACTCGCCATTTTCAGAACACATCTTAAATAATGGAGGCTCTTAGCAGGGAGGTCAGAGAATGTTACAAAATGTTTAAGAGATAATCTGAGCGCCATAGTAAGAGTAGAAAAGACACGAATCTAGGGAACCCTACCAGAGGAATGAAAATCAAAATTTTATTTGGGGTAGAATCTTTGTAAATGAAATCTCAACAGAAATAAACACACATATAATGTAACTGTTGCACACACAAACACTAAAAGCAATTTCACAAAGATGTCCTGCTGTCAGAACTCAACATTAATTTACTTTCCAATTCCAGTCAATTTGTTATCACAAATACCCTCAATTAAAATGTTTTATCTGATATAGGGTGAATTAAAACAATCTTTTTATTCTAACAATAGAGATGCACTTAGTGGCATATAAAAGAGTAACTTAATGGGTACTTAATGGCCTGAAGCTTTAAATGAACAAATCATAAATTAAAGCTTTTGTAGCCTTTTATGCTTTCCCATTTGGATTCTAAAAATACAATTTGCATTCATTACGTAGGGCTGATATACAGTACCTTGTTTCCCAGTGACATTCAGCTGCATCACAATATTTGCTTGATGCTGTTGCCTTTTGAAGAGCTTTTAATGTAAGGTCTAGGTCATAGCCTTTCCCTGTGGAAGATGGACAGAATGATTTTAAACTTCTCTGGGAAACTCTGAATTTGCTGAAGTACCTAGTCTCTGAGCAGTCACTGACAATAAATCCATTTCTTCCTCTTCAGTGCACTTGATAATTTCAAACGAGGCAGTAGGGGGTGGATTTTCAAAACATCATGTGAAATCTGAGTGCAGAGCTTTGATAAGTAAATAATAGCCTTGCATGTGCCACTTTCTTTCAGTGACCATTCTTCTTATTTTTGTGACACTACCTGAAAGAAATACCTTACAAAAAATAAACCTAAAAAAAAAAAAAACACCTTTTGTTTTCTTTCCTAAATATTTTGTTTGTGTTTTAAAGTGCTTTTCTATTTGTTTTTCACATCTGAATACTCACTGTAGTGAACCAGGCAGTCTCAAACTACAACACCTATATGTCACAGAAAACAAACCAGGAAAAACAAAACAAAACAACAACAAAAACCCTGAAAATTAAGCAGGAATCTATGTAAGTTCTTAAGCACAGCAATACCTGTGCTCTAAAGTGAATTCAACATGTCCTTAGACTCTACGTCAATACCTGGCAGCTGTTAGTTTACGTCCTGGTCCTTCTTCCTGTGATAGGAAAGGTGACACCATGCTCCCCACCATCCTCAGCCACAGCTAGATGGAAAAGGTCCATGGGAGGTACCCATGACAGACTTTTACATGCTGTTTGGAAAGGGTAGGAAAAAAAGTCACAACAGATTTCCCTCTAAATTTTATATAAGGTATTTATAAAATAAACAGTGTCTTGCTAAAGCACATACACCTTGCATTGCTCAGTAGTTGCTACCAGCTTTCAACACAGTACCTGCCTTAAATGCAGCAAAACCAGGAGTTCACAGACTCGTACCACTTAATTTTCAACTTCGCCCTAGCAGATTTATGCTGTTTTGTGCAGAGAGGGTTAACAGTGCTGCTCCACAGGCAACTTACATATGGGAAAAAAACAGGGTAGAGGGAAGGAGGAAACTGACTGTCATGTATCACCTTGCCCCTGCACGTACAAAGCATGAAGCCTCTTGCTGGCCTTTCCTCTAAACCCCCAGTAACAAAGCCTGTCTTCCCATCATTTCTGTCTAATAGACTGCTCTTATATCTGTCCAAATAGGAAGACTGTTCTGGTAGTAACTAAGGTGTTTTTTTGTTTTGTTCTAACCAGTAATTATACAATTATACCTCATGTAATGCTCATTTATTTTATTTATTTATTTTTTTGCCAAGAGTTCTCCCTGGACAGATGGAATCAGAATCAATCACCTTGTCGAGGAGTCATTCTTATACACAAATACTGCTGCTGCTTGAATCCTGCACATTATTCAGTCTCTCTTCTTCCTGAGTCACTGAGGTTTTCAGTATATCAGTAATTTGGTGATTAAAAAAACAAACAAAAAACAAAACTAAACAAACAAACAAACAAACAAACAAAACAACAACAACAACAACAACAAAAACAAACCACACGCACATTCATGTATATATATTTAGAGATTCATTTTGTGTTATAAATATTCTCTTTTTATAAGAACATTTACCTAAATAAAAATAATTCCTAAACAGAAATGTTCCAGGCTAAAAATATCAAAACCAGAAGAACTTCATTGTTTACTCAATATGCTTTGAAGTTCTAAAATAGAATTTGTACCTTTTTTCTAAAATAAGTAATGTAATTAATTTTAATACTAGAGAAGGAATTTTAGACTACTAAAAATTTGTTCTAACAATTTCGAACAATTTCCTATTTTTTCACTTCTGAATTACTTCCAAACATCCTGCTTTATCTCTCTGTTTATCATTGCTATCTGTTGACAAGGCATTTTCAGATGTTTCTGATGGTTACTCATAAATGAGGATTGTGGGATTTGTTGTCCCATAATATGGTGTGCTTCCATTTTTTTCTCATGTACTGCATTATTAGTATTTACCTCATTTTTACATACACTGTCATGTCTGGGTCATTTCAGTCTTTACTGCCTTCTGTGCAGTTTCCTCCCTGTAAAGATCTAGGTTTGCAATAATTCTCCCAACTGATTAGTTTTGAAAGTACCATATTGCATTTCCTCTTGTTCTCTCTCATGTCCATTTTCAGGTTCTTCTATACTGCAAGCCTAACGGGATTATATAATAACAATATTAGTATCTCAAATGATATCTGAGATCCTCTTATTTATTTATTATATCTGTCACAGAATCATAAAGGTTGGAAAAAATCTCCAAGATCATCTGGTCCAACCATCCCATCCCCCTACCACTGATATTACCCACTAAACCATGTCCCTAAGTACCACATCTAACCTTTCCTTAAACACCCCCAGGGACACATTGACTATCATTAGCCAATGAACTTCTTTATTCCCCCATAAATAGCATGGGCTATTTTCTTTTTCCCAAAACTTTATTGCACTGAAGCAATAAAGCACTGAACACACCTTCTGGTAACTACTAATATTAAAAGGTGCTTCCTATGTTAGCTCTTCACAAGGAGAGGAGTAGGACGAAGGGAGTCCAGTCTTCCATCTGTAATGCTTAAGAGATTCACATGATAGAGAAACTAACACTTCAAATCACTTGAGAGCAGATTTACTACCTATCGCACTGTTATAAATCGCTCAGTCCCAAAATAGGATTATAATCAAAGTTTACAATTTATTAAAAGAATAGAGGTAAGCAAACAGCGCTGGGTGCGTCGGGAGTCTTTGCTCCACCTAGATGCACACCAGTTACATCAAGTAGCTGTATATCAGTATATCAGTATATCAGCCTAGCTCCTAGGCTGATACATATTCATTAGTACTTCTAAAAAGAAAACTGGTTATTATAATTAGCTTCCGGGATCCAAACCCTCCTACTGGAGCATGCGCATCAGTCTCCGGTGGTCCCCCTGGGGGTTTCTGGGGGTCTTTCATGCTGAAGGCCAGTAGTCTTCCTCTCAGTTTTTTTTTTCTTGTCCTTCCCCTTTGTGCTCCTTGGCACCATGTCAAAAGCTTACACAGCATTCCTTGCAAGTTTTGTCTTCTAGCCGTCCTTCAGCTTCTTTCTTTCTTCTCCTTAATCTCCTGGCCACCTGGCCAGATATCAGGGGCTTGCATAGTGTCCCATTCAGAAGCCATAACAGTTACTAGTTGTTAGCAGTTGTTCTGAAACCCCCAGACATCAGAGACTTCAAAGAAAGAACATACAAATACAAATAGCTCTCTATTGACACTTCACGTGTTGTTAAAACATTCCTCACAGGCCATTCACAGGGACACTCCAGTCACATCTATAGCAGTGCTAAATCAACCACAAAGAAGGCAAAAAGGCTGTAACTGTTAGGAATAAGAGTTCGGAATAACAAAAGCAAATAGGCTCATGGATTTGAGGAATACTTCTGAAGATTTGATAAATTGACTATAATGAGGGGGAGACTGGGACACTGGGAGGAAAGGGAAGAAACCACATCTGTGGAAGAATTAAATTGCCAGTGCAGGACCCAGAGACAGACAGAACTGCTCTCTATTGACACGAATTGTTAAAACATTCCTTTGCAAGGTACAAGAACTATATACGTCAACCATTCTGTTTTTCTTAGACTTGTGGTTATACAAGGATATGTAAGACAGAAGGTCACATTCATCATACCATGCAGCCCTAGCACCGTTCCATACTGACACGAATCAGATGAACATATATCACAATCCCCCATCTCCTTTTTCATGGCATTGATTCGTGTTTTCCGTTCTAATCAAGTTAATACTTGCCGAATTGATGCCAATTGATACCAGTTCTGGATCTTTATTTATTTTTATTATCATCAGAGAATGGGTTTTCTCTTTCCCTGGTTCTGGGTCAACAGGTACCGCAGATATTTGCATTCCTTGTATAACCGAGTGTATTAGTCTGGTAATATTAAACATGGAATTATTAACAATCCTCCACATATCCCCAATACAACCATCCTTATTTTAGCAAACCAATCACCACGCATAAAGTCCCCTTCCATAATCATCTTAGATCGATTCCATTCCAAATTTGAACTGGGACATGTGCAATTTTCTTCATTTCCTTTACAAGTTCATTTACAGCTTTTCTTTCTGTTGTGGTTTAACCCAGCGGGCAGCTAAACAACACACGGCCGCTCGCTCACCTCCCCCCTCCTTCTCTGGGATGGGAGAGAGAAATGGGAAAGTGAAACCTATGAGTTGAGATAAAGACAAAAATAATAACAAAAATAATAACAATGATGATGATAATAATACTACAAGTAATAATGTGTACGAAACAAGTGATGCACAATGCAATTGCTCACCACCTGCTGTCCAATGCCCAGCCTAACCCCGAGCAGTCCGGCCCTCCTCCCAGCACTTACACCCCCAGCCTGTCCGCTGGCAGGACAGAGTGAGAAGCTGAAACGTCCTTGGCTTGGTGTAAGCACTGCTCTGTAACAATTAAAACATCAGCGTATTATTAGCATTCTTCTCATCCTAAACCAGAACATAACATTCTACCAGCTACTAGGAAGAAACACCCTTATCATCAATCTTTAAACAGCAATTATTAAAGTTAAATTTTCCACAGACTTCTCCTTCTTGTGCTAGTAAATAATCCAAAGCTAGGTGATTTTGATACAAAGCAGTTCTCAACTTGGTATTTTGCTTTGCAATTAATCCAAGTGCATCTCCGGTTTTATTTATAACTATTTCTATTACAGCTAGTAACCTAATTATTCTATTAAGTATTTATATTGTGGTCCTATAGCCCCAGGATCCATCTTCTGTCCACGTAGCTGGTTCATAATAGGCAAACACCTTCAATCAAGGGGTTGGGCCTGCTTTCAGGGTCAATTCAGGCTTGTTACCATTCGGCCTGTCAGGGTGATCCAGCTCCTGGAAAAATTTATATAGGTTTAAAAAAAAGAGGTTCATATGTTATTTTCTCAGGACAACCTGACCTTAGTGTGGGAGAAGTCCGGTCGAGGCCCTCTCACTCGGCAGTCAATACCCATAGGGGTTGCCTCCCTCGGTAGACCATACACACCGCAGTGGAGGGTCCTGCCCCGGTCTTGCCTTCTCCCTTTCCTTCCTTCAGGCTTGTCCCCTTTACTTGGCATCCTTAATTCATGCAGAGCCTCATTGCCAGGATATTAGTTCTTCTTTAGCTTTAATTTCAGTTCCCCAGGAGCGGATTCAACCCTCCAAGTTTTAGTAGTTACTGGTCCTTTCATTCTGGATGCGTGGGTCCAACCCCTTTTTGTGGTTCTCACAGCTGTTTCAGTCGTAAGTAGAACAAGGTACAGTCCCTCACATCGGGGGTTCAGTGATTCTTCCCTCCAGGTTTATTTATTAAGACCTTGTCTCCTGGTTGTATTTTATGAATAGCAAATCCTAAAGGTGGTGTTTGAGCCATCATTCCAATTTCTCTTAGCTCTTGTAATCTCCTTCCAATAGTAATTATATTTCTGGATGCTACGATCCTCAACTACATTGTTCCCTAGAGTCATCCCTTGAGAATAAGGCATATCATATAACATTTCATGTGGTGATAATCCAGTCTCACTGTATGGTTTAGTTCTTATGTTTAAAAGTGCCAATGGTAAGCATTTCATTCAGGGCATTTGTGTCTCGATCATTAATTTAGCCAATTGCTGTTTTATTGTTTGATTCATTCTTTCTACTTTTCCTGAGCTTTGTGGGTGCCACGGAGTATGATATTCCCACTGAATACCTAATGATTGATGTAATAATTTTATTATTTTAGAAGTAAGGTGGGTGCCCTGATCAGAATCAATGTACTGGATTATCCCATATCTAGGTATCAGGTGTTCTAATAGAATTTTTACCACCATTTGTGCTGTAGCTCATGCTACAGGATGAGCTTCTACCCATTGTGTTAAATGATCTACTATTACCAATAGATATTTTATCCTCTCTACTTTGGGCAATTCAGTGAAACCAACTTGTACTTTCTCAAAAGACCTATAAGCTGTTTTGTTTTGTTTCTCCCTCCCGCGGCTGCTTGTTGAAACACTTTCTTTTTTATCTTCTGACAAGTTAAGCAATGGTTATGTAATTTGCTTTGCTATTTCAAAAAAAAAAAACAACAACACAACAATGCAACCAAATTGTTTTAGTAAACGATCGCTTAACACCTTTGTACCCCAATGTGTTTGTGCATGCAAAAGTCCCAATATTTGCTTCTCATAAGCTTTTGGCAATATCTCTCGCCTGACTGGCAGTGTCCATTTTCCTTCTTCTAATTTAGCCCCTGTTTTCTCCAGTTTCGTTTGTTTGTTTTGTTTTGTTTTCCATTGCATTTCATAGTCGGTCCAAAAATTCCATAGGGATTTCTTTTGGATTTTGTTGGAACAGATTCTCCATTCCCAATTTAACCAGATTTTGGTATTTACCGTTCATTATTTCCGGGGTGACTATAGTCTCAGCGTGGGGCCGGTCAGGGGAATGCAATTGTCAACAGTTCCCTGGGCGGTCCCATTGGCAATCTGAGCTCACTCATAAACTCAGGTTGTTTTAAGGGTTAACTGCTTTTCTGTTTCCGTGACAACTCTCGGACCATCAAGGTCCCTCTGCCCCAAAGGGCTCACACCGGTGATTTTGGGATCACAGCCTCCTGTTAAGGCAGAACTATTAACATTCCTACATCCTCTTCCCCTGCTCATTCAACTTCAAACAGCTCTGTTAAATACTACATGCCACACCTTTAATACCTTCAACAACTCTTTTAACCCTTCCTTTATTTTTCTCCAGCCTGTACTTTTCTCATGCCAACATCAAAGGCTCAGTCAGGGGCCAACTTAATTCCACTCTTTTCCTCTAAGATGCTGAAACAACATATCAGTATGAGACATTTAATCCTATTTTCCTTCTCTCCTCAAAAACAACATTAATTGCAAGATAGTGTGATAGTCGATTGATCCATAACGTGGCCATTTAGTTTACATAGTGGCCACCACTGATTGCAATACTTAGTGAAAGTCCTCTTGCTTTCTGTGCCCCTAGTTCTTTGAATGTGCCAATGTGCACCCAAGGAGGCTTTCTTTAAAACGTCTTTGTTTTGGATATTACCCATTTCCTTGATTTCCCATTCCCTTTTATTTGTTTATTTATTTATTTATTTATTATTCCTTACTAGTTACTGTCTTTTGTTTCAATTTCCACGCAAACCTTTTTACTGCGGGTTTTTACTATCTTTTCCTAATCTTCTTCCCAAATGTCCCAATTCTCCGGGATTAAACTCTTCTTCCCACATACAAACTTTACTATTTTAAATCATAAATGAGCCCCGTTTCAATCATAAATCCACGGAACTTCAGTAAAACAGCTGAAGCACGCAGCCTCCAGTCTTCTAGACAAACATTACCACCTTTTCCTCAAAAATTTACATTTCAACAGGACTGAATTTCAAACCGATTTTTTCTCATGCATTTTGTTAGTAAACCCATACAAAACAAGGAATCACTCCTGTGTATACGTCAACATGGGGGTTTAAAAGGTATTGACGCCTAAAAAAACTCGCTCTCCCTCTTCTTACCAAATTCCCAGGGCTCAAGCCCGAACCACCAAAGAAATGACTCTCTCCGTTCTGCTTTGATAATCAGTCAGCCACCTTCTCCCCTCCCCCCCCCCCCCCCCCCCCCCGCCAGTACTTGGGAAACTGACCAAACACTGCAGCAAATACACCAACACTTCTCAACTGTTAGTTACTTAGATAATGCTCCCGCCTTTTTCTTGTCACACTCAAAGCATTTAAGAGCAAAAATAGGATCACAAGATACACCGCCAGGCCCATATATTAGGCACCACCACTCAAAACTTGGATAAAACAGCCCTTCTTTTCAGTCTGTCACGCACTTCGTTCGTCTCTGCTCACTCCCCTCGCAGAGAATACGGAACCGGGGATCGGAACTCCGCACTCGCTTTGCAGCAACGCACAATCACACAGCACAATCGCACAATCACACAGAGAGGCCTCTAGCACATCTCATTCATACCACAAGAATATAATTTAGAATGATAACCAACCAAACAAGTATTGTCTCTGACTGTGTTCTTCGTGGATTGACTTATTCCACTTTGTTTCAAACCCTTACACTTACACAAATACTTTCAACACAAAATACCTGGACATTTAAGAATAACACATACGATTATTAACACTCCAGTTAGCATCCCTCCAGCAGCTGAAAATATACCATTTGTCCGCAGCTTCAGGAGATCTTTGTCTGCTCCTGCGGTGAGCGGCTAAGAGTGGAGTCCCCTCCGAGCAAAACACTCAGGGTGCACCTAGGGGTGTCCGCGCCACAGCCGATCCCGCAGCCGAGCAGAGTGTCTCCTGCCTGGCTCACCAAAATGACTCACAGAAAGCTGACTTCACAATCAGTAAGATTGTAAAGTAGGTATGTTTACTCAGTTCTGGGCAGCACGGGGCGGGTAGTCCCACCAAAGTCGTGCACGCCTAACGTGCCAACTTGCTTTGGTTATATCTAGTAAAGAGTTACATATACATGAAGTTTCCCAACATTCCTATACATATGCATAACCTGTCCCTTTGTGAACAGTCCTCCTTATCTCAGACCCCTTGATTAAAGTCTGAACCATGAGGTTGTTTTTGATCTGGTTCTTGGGGTCCAAGCGGCTCTTGTTATCTGGAGGTATAAGCGCAGCACAGGCACAGTACATCACAAATGTAGCACATATTCATTCTTAATCAATTGCTCTCTAATTTCTAATTCCAATGTTTCAGCTACAGCATGCTTGCTCTCTTCTGGATCCACGGGTATTCTACTATTAACATTAATATTCAAAGCCTGACAGACCCTGTCCTCCGTGGACCCAAATATCAACCAAAATACATGGGGTCTTAAGGGTTCTTTTGGTCATTTTGTCATATAATACTGGACCATTTTTAATTTACTCTTTCATTTTCTGGGGCCCCTATTTTTCCAATTTCTAATCATTATTCCTAATGGACTTTCTGGTAATTTGATCCCTTTCTTCTGGTCTTTGGTCATCAATTCTGTCTGACCCATCTAGGAATTTTACTATGGCAATTCCCCACAGCCCTTGGTTACCTTAGTAAGAGTGTCTTGCAGGGGGTTTAGGACCTATCCCACAAATCCTATAGGAATCACTTCCTTCACCTGCCAAGTCCCCCACAGGAGATCGGAACCACGGTTAGAAGACCTCCACACTGACTTTGGAAGTCTCAGTTACACTCTCACACACACACACAGAGGCAACCGAACCCCACCCAACCAAACGGTATACTCCTTAAACACTTATGAGTCCGTCGTCTTCGTTCAGATCTTCACACGCAGAATTACAGGCAAAAAAACAACAATGCTGCAGCCGGCAAGGGAGCTCATAAAAAAATCATATTCTTTGCTTATTAAATTATCAAATTATTTGCTTAATTCAGGTTCAAGATGGCATTAGTCCCGACCTGACTCAAACAGGAGCCACCAAATGGTGGGGCGCCTCTCCTAGATCAAATCAGATTCAGGAACCAAAGCCATCCTGGACGAGCCCCCAAATTGATTATAATCCTATTTTGGGACTGAGCGATTTATAACAAAGTTTACAATTAATTAAAAGAATAGAGGTAAGCAAACAGTGCTGGGTGCGTCGGGAGTCTCCGCTCCACCTAGACGCACCCAGCGTTGTTTGCTTACCTTTATTCTTTTAATAAATCGTAAACTTTGATTATAATCGTATTTTGGGACTGAGCGATTTATAACAGCACCATTCTGAGTGGTTTACAAAGATGATATAACCCAATAACTTTCTTTTTCTCCTGCTGTACCAACACAAATATTTCTGAATTAATAAAATGTAGTAGCACCATAATGCACAAGTTATGTTTCACTCAGAAGTGAATTATATAATTTATTTATAATGTATATAATTATATTTAATAAATATAAAATTTAGAATTTGATTACGATTTTTATATTAAACAATCTACAGCAATATTGTAGATTGTATAAGTGTTCTATGAGAAATCAAGATTACAAGAACTGTTGTGTTATAACAGAGGATTAGCTCTAAAAGCCCCCAAAAGTTGCTTCAGCAATGTTTATGCGTTATCAGTGAGCTTTCCTCCAGAACTGCTTCTTTCATTTTTATTTTCCTCTCCTCTTTTCTAACTATTCTACCTTTATTATCCCTTCTTGACTCCGAATTTGGATTATCTCAAGATCCATGTTACATAAGAACTTATTTTAAGCACTGACACGTTTAAAAGGTGTTCAGCTCTTTTGATGCATGGCTTTTCTGCATGAAAGTATTGCTATTATCACAGTAAATGATCCTTAGATTGAGTAGTGCCGCGGTGAGTGAAGAAAGTCAAAGTCCAGTTAACATGCAAACAGCCCCATTTATTGATTTACAAGAATATGACTTGAACAGTGTTTCAGAATGATTTATTTTGCACACTAAATATTACTATATTTAGAATAGTTTAAAAGGACAGTTTTTATCTCCCACATTGCTCATGAGCTAACAGCAAACTCCAATTAAGTAAATTTTTACCTTAACTTTAGACCAGGATATTTCCAAAAAGAATGTTCAGCCTGCTCTCAAGAGAATCTGACTTGTTAGATTTACCTTGTTCCAACATGGAGTCAGACCATGCCTGGGAAGTCCTCCCTGATTCCACAAGACAGACAAGCTGCAAAATCCAGGCTTCAGTGGTGTTTTGGCAACAAATCTAAAAATCAAGAAACATTTGTGTAAGAAGACTATTCCATTTGAATCTTCAATATTGCTATTTAATTGATTTTTTTTCTTCTGCCAAATGCTGTCTCTTTCATGCAAATCCTTTTGCAGTTTCTTCTAGATATTGACCCCAAATAGGAAAAAGAGTATTCTAGGAAAGCTTCAGACACACGAAGGTAGAAAGGCAATGAATATTTTCAAACCTTGCCAGGAATAATTAATATAAACTTAAGTAGGAAACAGCAATGTAAAATTTTAAGCAAGAGCCATAGCAACATTCTGGATTTGTGAAGAGGTATTGAAATGCAAAGGGCACTAAACCATTTCAGCTTTTACCTAGTTACATAAGAAAAAAACAAACAAACAAACAAAAAACATCTTTTAATTTTGTCAGTTTTCTGTATTTTGGAAATGTAGAACTATACAATATCAAGATTGTCAGATGCTGTTTTGATATTTAACATCAAACCTCCACTAGATGAATGGAAAAAAAAAAAAAAAAGATTGGCAGTGATGAAAATACATCGTTCAATGTATCAAAGAGATATCACAGAACAGATTACAGTATGGTTGTACATACATTATGGATTTCTATAGTGTAAGGAAAATTTATTGAATAGATTATAATTTTTAGATTTTTTTTACTTTAAATTTATTTTAATCAGTTATATTATGCAACTTGGATAGGTAGTTAAATACAATGCATCAAGGTTGCACAGGTATTTGTGAGTAACAATACATACATACCTATACATTGATCAATGGGTACAAGAGAGAACCATGACGATGTTTGCAACTTGCTCCCTTTCATTTTTTATTCCCTTATCTAACAGTGATGTAAATACACCTACAGCATCATATGTTGCTTATATTGACAGAACACCACACATAGGTGGGTTTCTTTCAGCTTGCCCTGGGACAACCAAAGACAAGTTTCTCTACCAAAGCAAAAATGTCCAACTTGGAAAGACTGCCTAATATAGAAAACTGCAGAGCAAACACCCAGTCTCTTATCCTCACTATGAAAAGGAGATCCTAGTAGCTCTACATCAGAAGCTTTACATTTAGTTTAAAAGATATGAAATTCTTATATTGTTCTGCTTTCAGTTCTATGTTACACATGATATTATCTTTTTCCAAGGGAAAATATTTGTGCGTACACTAAGTAGTTCATTAAAGCAGAAAGATATCATGAGTTATCCTGAATATCTCAAGGATCAATCCAAGAATTTAGAAATGACAATCATATAAATTAACTTCCACTCAAAACAAAAAGCTAATGACACAACTTTTTAAAATCAGATATAAGTTCTATCCAAAATATTTTGTGAATGCTTACGAATGATAACTACTGAAAAAGTGACCAGTATATATATTGTTCATATGCAGCAAAAAGTCAATAAATACAATTGCTCTTCAAAATTCTGCACGTTTCAGTCTTTAGTAAGGTTTTGTATACTAACTTTTTTTAATACTTGAAAAATTTTTCTAAGGTAACTAAGGATTTTGACTGACAATTCCTGATACTGATATTAAGATGAACTTTTAAGCCTTTTTAATAATTGTTAATCCCATGGCTTCTGTAAAGGAGGCCCTCAGTTATTATGAATTAAGCACACAGAAACTGAAGCATCTTTTAAGATTTATGTATAGTCCAATAAAAAAGATCAATCACAGTGTGTTAGGTGTCTATGCTTTAACCACCCTTTAAATGAGGCACATATTTATTTCAGTGCTTTCTGCTTTTCCCTTTACTATTGTGAAATGAACAGAAAACTTAAGTAAAATTTTCATTTCAAAATGTATAGATTACCTTTTTAAACACAGAAAAAAAAAAGTATTTAATTCTGCTTCCATTTGTCTGTACAAAGTAACTAAGCTTAGAGATAATGACAAAATAAATTCATGTCAGTGACGATTAAAATAGATCAGCAAGGAAAGACAATTGTGCCCTGTATCCTTCTGCTGGAGCAGACTGTATTAACAAAATGAATTTAAAATGTATTTAATTTTTTGTGTATAGTAGCTGTACTGTGACTTTTTCTTCTTTTATACACATGAAAAATTAGTCATCTGAATATAAAGTTGCCCCAAAGTTTTGTTACTGTTTTTGTTGTTATATTATCAGAAAGACAACCATTTTAAGTGGATATCTTAAAAACAAAATAAACAAACCAACAAAAAAAACAACCCTGCACTTAGAGCAACAGTAAGAATAAGGAAAGAAACTAGCAAGAGATGCACTAAGCAGAATTTTATTTATTTCATGAGTAATACAATCAAATAAATTATTTGGGATCAGACTAAGTACCTTCTTCAAGAAGCCTGCACAGTATGCACTTTCATTTATACCTGCTCATGTTATAAAATGGCATCTGACAACCATTAGGCTCCATTTTTCATAAATATTATTGATAGCTTCTTTCTTGAATGATTACCTCCTGTGAACCTGGAATGAATAAAAATGATGAGATGTGCAGATAAACCATTACTGAAATTTTTCATGAGACTTACATAAAACAGGTGATTAGTAGTGAAAAGATGCATTTAATAGAAGTTATAGTAATGTTTCTTTATTGATGAGATGCTCCAAGTCCTTGAACTTCCACAGAAACCTCTGAAGCTCTGGCAGTCCGCATGAGTAACTGGCCAGAGTTCCCTTATGTTTAATCTTGTCAATCACAAATATCTGTTTTTAAATCTATTTTTTCTATGGATTCCTAAAATTAATGAAGATTCCATAGCCAGATATCAATGTTTGACTCAGACATTTGTTTACCCTAAAGGAAGGGGGAATGTGGGGGGGGAGCTGTCAAGCATTGCAGTTTTCTTTCTTAAAAATGAAGGGAAAAAAATAACGTGCATACCTTTATCCTTTCCTGTCTTAGGAACGGTTCTCCTCCTGCACTGCACTAATTACATAAACTGAGAAAAATAAAAATTCTCAAATTTCATTACATATTTTTGCATGAATAACACTGCCAAAGGAATCTCTCCTTAACAGTGAGTTAATTAATGTGGCAATTTTGCTAGTGAATATCAAGTATGATCAAGTATGGATCTTTTACTACTTACATGGTAGTAAAAGAAACACAAGTTAAAAATAGGAGAAAATTATTTCACTAATGTGTGTATATCCTTCTTTAGAAGTCATAATTAAACAAGACATTATCCTTTTTTAAAATGTATAGATTATTTTTTAATGAGTGGTATGAGTTTTAATTAAATACTTAATTCAGGTCACAAAAGCCCAAACATTTTTTTTTAAGTTAATTTTTTGATTCAACAATGTAAGAATTCTGCGAGACTAATAGATGGGCTTATGCCACTGAATTCCTTAATGAATTGAACCTAATCCACCTACAGCAAGTCATATGTTATTCATAACAAAACATACTTAGCATAGTTTTTAGACCTGAGAAATACATATTTTAAAATTAATCCTCCATAACTAAATACCAATACTAAAAAAAAAAAAAAAAAAAAAAAAAAAAAACAAAAACAAAACCCAATACTTAAAAGTTTTTCAAATGGGCCTCTACCATTCTACTCTTTCGCAAATCAGTTGTTTGGCTGTTTTGTTCTATTTTGGCTCAAAATGCCTGCCAATCTTGGTGAAATAGTTCACAATTCCATCATCAGCTGTTGACTTCACAGGCCTCGATCCCAAACCATTAATGTCAGTGAAAGGTTTTTATTGATTTTAGTGGATGGCAGAACAAGCGGTATCCAGGATTTGTTGCAAATTGCATTTGATGTGCTCTGTCTTTTTTCCTTTAGCTACTTGTGTAATCATAGTCATAGATTTGATTTAGATGTGGATTTTTCAAAGAATTGCCTAAAAAGTGTTCTTTCGGATACCTATTTCAAAGAATCAAAAATTTCTCTGGTTTTGTTGCTTTTTAAGACCATCAGATCTCTCGTGCCTTCACAGAATGGCTCTAAGTATAAGCTTATGGCAATTTGAAGGTTTTATACTGGAGGGAGGCGAAGTTAAGATAAGTTAAGGAGTGTATTTATGACTTTTGTTGTTCCAATTTACTAGGAAAACTTAATGAATTAAAGTCAACCAATATATATAGATAATTTTACCCTAAAAATTCAACCAACTACCTTTTGAACCAATATACATTCACACTGTATGAGCAATAACATTATGATCAGCAGCAGAGGATTTTAGTTCAATCTGTAAATTACACATTTCCTTGTTCAGGTGACATCAAGGCTTGTGTCATTCTTCCCTTCTTCTTGCCTTTGAATCACATGACTAGTTAACATAAGGCAATTACAGTGCAGCAGCCTGTACGCTCACAGGTAAAGAGCAGCCAGAACAGAGCAGACAGAAGTTTTCCTTCAGTTGGTCTCCTAATGTGAGCAATGTAGATACCAACATTTTTTCTTGTCACCTCCAAAGCCAAAATGTTAGCAAGAAGTTGCACACAGAAAATGATTTTTAGCTTTCCCAGTGAGTAAATTAATTGCAATTGCACTTTAAAAAATAATGGGAAATGAATGAGATTATTTTGGATCCTGCTGTTGCCTAACAATAAAACATAAAAACATAAAAACAATACTGTCATTGGTATACATGGACAACTGCATGTTGTACCCCAGGGTGCCAAGGCTTTGCAGTAACAAGCAATTATGCATTCCTGCCCACTCTGCACCTGTGATAATACCACTTCCAAAGCTATTAAATATGCATCTGTGTCCAGAGTGAGTCCTGCATGCTTGGGTAGGACAGATGAGAGACAAATGTGTTTTGCTTTTTTTTTTTTTGGTGGACAGGGTTGTTCTAAGTAGCTATTTCCCTCACTCACACCTCATCATAAAGATTGGTTTTCTCAAGTTGGACTCAAGAAGGATTTATTGGCTTGAAAGTGCTCTCACCAGTGACACCAAAACGAATTTTTAAAGTACAGATTCTCACAGATACAAAGGGTGGGTGAGAATTGCTCATGAAAAAGTGGCATGTTTTTGGGGGTAGTCAACAGGAGTCATGCCCAGGTGGACTTTTCTGTAATTTTCCATCCTACCTGCATCCAAAACCAGATGTTTCTGCCTGTGGTCTGCTATCAGATCCTTTTCACCTGGATGTTTTAGGAAGGAAGAATTATGTTGACTGTAATTCACCTCAGATTTTTCAGTCCTAATCTTATCTTGTTTGATGTTGCCTTTACTGCCTTGAAACTTCATGGTATGATGCCTGTAAAAGCTCCTCCTGCATTGTTAACTTGCCAAATATTCATACAGTCATAACACCCCACACACCTCCACACCTGTTTTTCTCTGTTATTTATTTCCAGTTTATTCATCCAAGCTTTTTCTAGGCTTAAATTAAACTGGCTTCTCTACAACTTCATTGTGCTTCTTATTTATAACTTCCACCCACGAAGCAATATTCCCTGATAAGTCAGAAGACTATAAATCTGTTCTATTTTCTTTTCTTATCATTTTTCACCTCTTGTTTCTCCCCTTTTCCTGATATTTGTAAGTATTGCAGCAATCTCTGTAGCTAGGTTTATACTTTCAGTCTGGTTCACATCACATAGAATATTTTGATTTTTTTTACATGCAAAATAAATAGTTTCTACTTGAACTCAGTATTTCTGGAAGATGACATTGTTTTAATTATTATGAAGAACAATTTGTCTGGAAAATATATTATCTATCATTATAAGACTATCTGCTAATTCTAGCCAAATTCATCACTACATTTTGTTCAGAAAAAGAAAATCAAATGAAAGGAAATAGACTAGAATGCCCTCTCATACCCTACTGCTCTCTTGATAAAGCACTTCATGCTGAACATCAGAAATCTGTATTGCAGGTTCCAGTCAGTGAGGATTTTTACCTACAGCCATCCACCTGCCAGTGAAGTTTTCCTCTCATCAGAGCCGTAGGCATGCTAAGGCATCATATTGGAGATCTTTTAGTTTTTTTCAGTATTTAAATGTCTGCTAAACATAAACCATTGATTTAAGAGAGATAGGAATATCAATTTGTTCCGACAAAAGTTTTGAAAGTTTGCCCCTTCAGTTGTATCTCCAACCATTTTTCTTTTAAACTTCTTAAAATACAATACTCCAGCTGGACCAAAAATAATAATATTTTAAATAACAAAATAATTGTAGTGAAAGTGTGTATTTTCTTTCAGTCAAACAAAAACATTCTGGAAAAAAAAATTAGGCTTGTATTTTCCTGTGATGAAATGGCCACCACCAACCACCAAAACACTCTCTGTATCACGCTTGATAAAGATACTTTAGGTTTTGTATTTAGTAACCAAAGGAATAAATCATTTTTGAGCAACACTATATACTAGCAAAAGAAACATTGTTGTATCCTTAATTATCCCATACTAACTATCCTCATTATTTTCTCTTTGCATATGCATTAAAATTAAATTTACGTTTAGTGTTTAAATATAATTTTGTATTTAATTTTAAGAATATCATAGCAGGAAGTTTTGAGAGAACAGATAAACTGAGCATTTTGATTAACAGAATATTTTGGCCTTGCTTTCATTCCATCTTTTGTGTTTTGCCATATCTTCTTTCTTCCAATGTTAATAAATGTATATGTGTGTACCTACATACACACAGAGCTGGGAGATTTTGTGTTGAAAAGTTCTACACAAAACAGGGGGCCTTGCCTGTTAATGTTAATGTTAATGTTAATGTTAAACATCTGATATAAATAATATATATATAAATAATATGATAAATATCTGATATTGATCTGGAGATGGAGTAAATTATGTTACCTTGAACTAGAACTCCTTGGATTTAAAATGTGATTTGGTCCATCCCTCCTACATTTTTGTTTGTTTGTTTTTACTTAAACATATGTTATGACTTGTGAACACAGGAGTTTCCCTCTGTTTTATGGAGATAAAAATATGGAAGCAATGGTTAAAGCTGAAATCTTTCAGCATTTCCTGCATTATATTTTGAGATGAGTTCTAGGCGTTTTGGCATAAGTTTTTTTTTAAAGCTTTCAGAATTCCTTTGGTTTCTTTGTATCCATTTAATTGCATATGGCAATACTGTATGACATAACAGTGGAAAGACCACAAAAATAGTGTCTGTTTTTATGAGACTGGCTAACCCCAAAATCTCTGCTATAAATGCTTAACACTACCAAAGTGCCCCAGAGCAGGGCACTGATGGTAGCTCACCTGTCCCTGATTTCAGTTGCAATGAAAGGAAATCACTTCATCTCACTGACATGGTATGGACTTGCCCAGGCACTTCCCCATCTGAATGAAAGTGATCTAAATGTACCACTTCCCCAGGTACTGAATGAAAATCCCAGATCCTTTTCCTGTAGGATGCTACAAAACCTGCCAGGAGCAATAACTTCCAGTGGAGCACTTGAATCAGGTGCTCAGGTGGAAAGCTTTCAACCGCTGCTTGGCCCCTTCAGCCATCCAACCCACCAGTCCAGTGTTTCTCTGAAATAGAAGAAAACACATGCACTATTAAAACTCCTATTCATAGTTTCAGACAGAAGTGTCTGTCTGAAAATATTATTATTAAGAATAAGATTAAGAATAAGATGAATAAGGATGAGAATGAGAATGAGAATGAGAATGAGAATGAGAATGAGAATGAGAATGAGAATGAGAATAAGAATAAGAATAAGAATAAGAATAAGAATAAGAATAAGAATAAGAATAAGAATAAGAATAAGAATAAGAATAAGAATAAGAATAAGAATAAGAATAAGAATAAGAATAAGAATAAGAATAAGAATAAATATATTATGCTGCATTCTCCACAAGGCTTGAAAATAAAGTGTTGTAATAATGAAATATTAATACTTAAAACAGCGAACCAAAACCTCAGAACATAATACATGACACTACAATTTAATCACTAAAACTTACCGTTCTGCGCTTTTGGACTAAATGTGCTAACATAGAAAAGGAAAATGGTAAGGACTGTATTTTTACCTCCCAATATCAAAAATAGAATTGTTTTTAATTAAACTTTGATTTACATATGATAAAGAGTGATTTTTTTAATTGTTATCGTTCACCTTTCATGCAAAATTTACTTATTGTGTAAGGCAAACTTAACAGAAACTTATAAAATAAAATTAAAAAATAGGTGCTCTTCCTTCAGAAAGATCTTCAGGTACTATTGTAATTTTCTGTAGCACTCATAAGGTTTCAAAAGACACCCCCTTGCCCAGATATGCTATCTCCAAACTTAGGACAACACAGCAAAAGCTATGGAAGGAGTGACAGAGCAGGGCACTCTGGTTAGAGCCGCCAAAGCTGGAGGCACTTCTCTTACTTTTCTATGTAGACACCAGGGCCTTTGCTCATGCAGACAGAGGAAATTAATCCAGCAGATCCTCAGAAGTAGTGTTGAAGCTTGGTTTACAATTGTACACTGTAAGAGAGGATTATTGTCATTTGTCATCATTTTATGTTTCATTCTCATCTCAGCAGTATGATTCCTTGCTAGTTTCCACCTTCCAGAAATAGTGAATTAGAGATAAGACATAGACAACAGCTGCAGCCACCCAAAACACAGAATACTAACAACGGTGAAGATGAGCTAAGTGGGAGAGACTGATGGTGAGAAGAGTAACCGAGGGAACAAGAGTTTCTGTCTTGACAAAGAATATCTTACTCAGTACTAAATGGAAAAGAAAAAGTAACCTCAAATGAGTGGTAGCAACCAGATTCAACAACAGCAAGTGCATGGGAATTTCACAGCAACTTGAGATAACAGTTAGCACCCAGAGCATCATGTGGCTCTCAGCAATGCCATGTGGATTAGACACATCAAACATTCTTTCAAGGTGGAAGTTTTCATTTTTCTATTCCCTTTAGGAAACCCAAAAGAAAGAAGAAAATCTAATAGCACAAATATACCAAACCAACAGATACGAAAACAAAGCAAAGTGCAGCTCTGAGCATATGAGCAGAACATTAGCAACAGCATGACATATTTGACAGTCTCGAGAGCATTGCTTATGATAGAAGCCGGAAAGTTCACAAGTAATAAGGAAGGTATGCCTAGCAAGATGAAATGGCAAAAGTGACAAAGGCAAATGAAGAATAGGAACAGGATTATGCAAAAGAGACCATGATTAAGATTCAAAGAGAAAGGGAAAGATTATGGTAGATGATGGCCTGATTCAGCATAATAGGGAAAAAATAATCATCATACATGAAGAGTCTGAATTAAAAAAAAAAAAAAAAAAAAAAAAAGAGGTGGCAGGAATATAGAGAATACTTCAAATGCAGCCTTTTTGAAGGTAATAGCTGTTGTTAGAACTGTCATCTATAAACCAGTCAAAAGACAGATGTACTTGAAATGTCTTGCCCAATAAAGATCCCACATGTCACTCAAAATGATCCGACTATTTATTACAGAATTTGTAATGGTAACATGAAAGAAGGCACGGAATGATACAACAGACAGATGGACTGCTTGCTACATATGTCATTTAATATCAATCAGTGACTAGAATTTATTAACACACTTTCTGCTTTAATGGATTGAACAAGTTTAAAAACATCCGAAGCAGTAGATAGTAGGTGATGATTAAAATGCAAGGCACATGGTTTCAAAAAGTAAAATAATCTCCAGATAATAGCTAGTATAATCTACTAAAAAATAAACAAAAATTGAGTGAGGTCTACTTTGAAGAATAAAGGTTGTTTTGCTGGAAGCAAAACATGTTCATAAGAAGATGAACTGAATACCAGCATTATAATTGATATTACTGTTTGCTTTTTATTCATCTGACTCTGCTTGTTCCCTTAAAATTTAGGTACACTTCTTGCAAAATAACTGATGCAAGCAGGGAAGAATGAATCCACCCAGGAATGTCCTCACAGAGGGAACACCCAGCTGTTGGAGACACCGCAGTTGTCACAGTTTTTCTCAAGTACCAGCTAGCACATCTTTATCTTTCCATTTTTGCAGCCTGCAAGTTATCTGTCAAAGCAACCCTAATTCAGCACCACTGCGTATTATATATAATGCTTGTAGGATGAATTCACCGAACAGTATTTGCTGTACTGAAAAAGACTAGAGATTTTTCCTCATTCCCTCTTTTATCATAGCCCTTCATCCCGTTTAGAGCAGCCAGCTCCGGTGAATACTTATTTTTGGCCTTTCCAGTGAGTTATCTGTAAGGCAAGTTATTTATGTAAAAGTAGAACAGAACTTTTCTAGGAAAAAAAAAATAATTATCCATTCTTATTTAACCTCTTAACAGAGCAACATGTTAGCAACTTTAGGATAGGAAAAATGCAGAAAAAAAAAATACAACGGCCTTGCTGTATAAATTTAATTATAAAATAGGGAAATCCAAGTATAATGACTGTCAATTGTTACCATAAATGAAGAAATATACATAATACAGTTTTATAACTATTTAAACTATTTTGAGTTACTGTGAATAAGAACCCAGATTTCCCTGAAAATCTCATATTATCATAAATGTCCAGTGGCAGAAATTCTGAAGAATTTACTAGTGAAACGAAAGACTGTTTGGTGTCAAAAAGTATACTTGTATTTAATGGATTTTGGAAGACAATTGCCTTATGCTGGTTTGCAAAGTGCAACTCTGTTCTGTAGGTTGGTTCCGTGATTTTAGATGAAATATAGTCCTGGTTTGTTTTTATATTAGTGCTATGTCTTCCTGGCTACAGCAATAGGAAAGATCACAATTATGCTATGAAATTAATCACGTAAGTAACAAAACAAATATTGATCACTCTCTCACTTTGGGGGCAGACTAGCATTATCTTACCACTATCCTGAATGCTGTTTTTTTGACAATGGAGAGAATATTCTAAAATAAATAAATAAATAAATAAATAAATGAAACAGGACTTTTTTCTCCTCTGCTTCTTCCCCTATTTTTTCATAGTGCTTTAATAAATCATTTCAGAAATGTTTATATAACAATATTCTTAAAAACTAAAAAGACGAAAACAAGTAGTTTCAATCACATTCCAGCAGGATGCCTGAGAATGAGAAACTTCAGACCTTTGTAATTTACCATGAGAAGATAATTTTCTTATTGTACTGACACTGTCAGAAGATGTAATTTTTGCCATCTCTGCAAAATTACTTATCCACTTACTTTTGTGTATGCAAACAAATGTCCCTAAAAGAGACACCAACTTCATGCATATCCTCAACCCTTTGAAAAATTTGTGTGTACGTGTGTGTGTATTCACATCCCTCCAGTTCACATAAGCTGAGGATCTGGCTTTTTTCTTCAAACCCAGTTGCTTAGCAACTCATGGAAAGATAGCATTTTTAGAAAATAAGTCCTAGTTGTTTAACACCAGAGATTTAAGATTTTTATTTTTAATACCTGAGACTTAGTTACACAAATTTTGAGAAAATCATACTCCCACTGAAATCAAGGGAAGATCTTTCACTCATTTTGAAACGTAGGATTTTCTGTTTATTGCTTTTCCAGTTTCTTTATGTTTTAAAGCCAGCATTGATCATGATATAGTACTATTTCCCATAGCGTGAAAAGTGCTGAATTACAGGCTTCAATTATGCCTTCTCTGAAAATGATTCTTTCATGAGTATTTATGAGAAATGACAGATGACATTCATAATATGCCATGTCACTGGAGTACTAATCAAATTAGACTTACTACCTTTGCAATCACAAGTGGGTCTTCATGTTTTATATCTGAACACAATATGAGTCAAGTTAGCTAGCTTGCCAGAACAGTGCTCCCATCCTCATAAAAGTATATGACAAATATAACAAGCATTTTGGGAGTAGGCAGGTGCAGTACAATACAGACACAGGAAGTCTAATGAAAATATAAACCAGACTGTTTTCCTCACTAAAAGCTGTATTTCTATTAGCAATTCAGAAAAATATCAAAGGCTATCAATTAAGAGTGATTTGGAAAAGACATATTGCAGGTGTATGAGAGTAATTATAATCACATTATTTTACTGATGTGCTAAATCTGTGTATTTATTTAGATGGCATAGCATGGCTTGCCTCTAACATTAATGTCTGTTTTTTATGTCCTACTGTGTGGAATGAGAAAGACAAAATGCTATAAATATTGTTTTACCTAATGAAAAGGCTTGTGCTCTAGTGCTTACAAATTGTGATTCAAAGCCAGGATTTAAAGTAGTCTGAGAAATACATAATTTACCATTTGATTAAAACACTTAAATAAGTCCTGAACTGTTAAGAATAATAAGTAGGTTCTCAGCACATGATTTCTAATCCAATTATTTTTAAGAACTCATAGAAATATAGCTAAGCATTATCACCTTTGCCCCCAGTCATTGCAGTAACACATCAAATGTAACTCGGGCAAACAGTAACTCAGGCAAATAATATTAGCAATTAAATTATAACTTTCCCAAGAGAATACACTACCATGCATCATTGAATAAAGAGATATCCAAAAAATAAATTTCATAACCATCTCACCAGGTAGACACTTTAGAATAAGGTGTTACACGTAGAGATAAATGTGATAATATAGGACTCAAATATTTGAAACTCATTGAATACAAAATACACTATGGCTTCTAACAGTGCCCGTTGAACTGTGCCACCTGAAATAATGTTTTATAAATTTTCAATGTTTTGCAAACATTAAAAAATTTTAGCCTCAATCTGTCAGATTTCATTTTCTTTTGCCCAATGGGTCTCACTTTTCACCTTTATGGTTACTGTTTTAGAGTGGTGCTAAGCTGATTCTAATACAAACAATCCTAGAAGATTCTCATTTACATATTTTGGTTAATTTACCTATTTTTAGCTCAAGGAAATGCTTTTTGTTAAATTGAGACATTCACACACTGAATGTCAGAGCTGGCATGGAAGAAGACCGGCCTGGCTGAACAGAGAGTTGCAGCTTGAGCTTAGAAGAAAAAAGAGGGTTTATAATCTTTGGAAAAAAGGGCAGGCCACTGAGGAGGACTATAAGGATGTTACGAGGCTGTGCAGGGACAAAATTAGAAGGGCCAAAGCTCATCTGGAGCTCAATCTGGCTACTGCCATTAAAGATAACAAAAAATGTTTTTATAAATACATCAACACAAAAAGGAGGACTAAGGAGAATCTCTATCCTTTACTGCATGCGGGGGGAAACCTTGTTACAAAAGATGAGAAAAAGGTGGAGGTGCTTAATGCCTTCTTCGCCTTAGTCTTTAGCGGCAAAACCAGTTGTTCTCTGGATACTCAGTACCCTGAGCTGGCGGAAGGGGATGAGGAGCAGAATCCACAAAGCAGAATCTCACTATCCACGAAGAAATGCTTGGCAACCTGCTACGGCACTTGGATGTGCACAATTCGATGGGGCCAGATGGGATCCACCTGAGGATACTGAGAGAACTGGCAGAGGAGCTGGCCAAGCCGCTTACCGTCATTTATCAACAGTCCTGGCTATTGGGGGAGGTCCCAGTTGACTGGCAGCTAGCAAACGTGACGCCCATCTACAAGAAGGGCTGGAGGGCAGACCCAGGGAACTATAGGCCTGTCAGTTTGACCTCAGTGCCAGGGAAGCTCATGGAGCAGATTCTCTTGAGAGTCATCACACAGCACTTGCAGGGCAAGCAGGCGATCAGGCCCAGTCAGCATGGGTTTATGAAAGGCAGGTCGTTCTTAACGAACCCGATCTCCGTCTATGACAAAGTGACGCACTGAGTGGATGAGGGAAAGGCTGTGGATGTGGTCTACCTTGACTTCAGCAAGGCTTTTGATACTGTTTCCCACAGCATTCTCCTCAAGAAACTGGCTGCTCTTGGCTTGGACTGGCATACGCTTCGTTGGGTTAGAAACTGGCTGGATAGCCGGGCCCAAAGAGTCATGGTGAATGGAGTCAAATCCAGTTGGAGGCCAGTCACTAGTGGCATCACCCAGGGCTCGGTGCTGGGGCCGGTCCTCTTTAATATCTTCATCGATGATCTGGATGAGGGCATTGAGTGCACCCTCAGTAAGTTTGCAGATGACACCAAGTTAGGTGCATGTGTCGATCTGCTAGAGGGCAGGAAGGCTCTGCAGGAGGATCTGGATAGGCTGCACCGATGGGCTGAGGTCAACTGCATGAAGTTCAATAAGGCCAAGTGCCGGGTCCTGCACCTGGGGTGCAATAACCCCAAGCAGAGCTACAGGCTGGGAGATGAGTGGATGGAAAGCTGCCTGGCAGAGAAGGACCTGGGAGTGATGGTGGATAGTCGGCTGAATATGAGCCAGCAGTGTGTTCAGGTGGCCAAGAAGGCCAACAGCATCCTGACTTGTATCAGAAGCAGTGTGGCCAGCAGGGCTAGGGAAGTGATAGTCCCCCTGTACTCGGCTCTGGTGAGGCTGCACCTCGAGTACTGTGTTCAGTTTTGGGCCCCTCGCTACAAGAAGGACATGGAGGTGCTCGAGCAAGTCCAGAGAAGGGCGACGAAGCTGGTGAGGGGCCTGGAGAACAAGTCCTACGAGGAGCAGCTGAGGGAGCTGGGCTTGTTCAGCCTGGAGAAAAGGAGGCTCAGGGGCGACCTTATTGCTCTCTACAGGTACCTCAAGGGAGGCTATAGCGAGGTGGGGGTTGGTCTGTTCTCCCACGTGCCTGGTGACAGGACGAGGAGGAGTGGGCTTACATTGCACCAGGGGAGTTTTAGGTTGGATGTTAGGAAGAACTTCTTTACCGAAAGGGTTGTTAGACATTGGAAGAGGCTGCCCAGGGAAGTGGTGGAGTCACCATCCCTGGAAGTCTTTAAAAGACATTTAGATGTAGAGCTTAGGGATATGGTTTAGTGGAGGACTGTTAGTGTTAGGTCAGAGGTTGGACTCGATGATCTTGAGGTGTCTTCCAACCTAGAAATTCTGTGATTCTGTGATTCTGTTATTCTGTAATTTTCACCAAAGGATAAGGAGAAAAGGAATAAAAAGCAATCTTTGATATTCTGAGCAAAATGCATGTTCTCAAAAACATGCAAATTTTATCATTCATGTCCAGTGAACTATAGAACAGTTATGTATCAGTTTACAGTAGGTTAAGATCATCTACATCCAACAGGACGGTGATAAAAGATAGAAGAGAATTTGAGGGGAATTATAGACTTTCTCGAGGTTAATTCTGTTTTCCTTAGTGAACCTGATAGTTGCAAAGGGAAATTTTCTTCATGAGACAAGCATTTGAGTATGTTTTCAGAAAGATATTTCTACAAGGAAAGAGTTCTTCTGAAGGCAAGAGTAGAGGCTACACCAATAGAATGACTCACAATTTCAGTTTAAGGTTAAGCTTGCATTGATAGTGTCAGGAATCTCTCTCTCTTTTCTTTTTTTTTTTTTTTTTTTTTTTTTTTTTTTTTTTGCACAGTAACCTGAAGAGAGAAGACAGATTTAGAAGGAAAGTCAGCTATAGCAGTTAGATGGGGCAGCCCCTCAGTCATAATTAGATCACATCTTGCAGATGGTTTAGTCACAGGTATAACTAATTAGAGACACAGGCCCTTGGAGCAGAAATAGCATATATGCTTGTCTTTGAGGGCAGAAAAGAAGACATCATGTGAAAAATCCCATAAAAAAATGCTATCACTATACCATTTTGATCCATTAAAAAAAAAAAAAAAAAAAAAAAAACAAACAAAAAAACCCTTTCACTATCTTTTTACAAACTTTCACTTTTTTTGCTCCTTGACAAATAATACATATGTGGGTATTAGATCCATGTAGAAGAGATCAAAATGTGGCCCATTGTATTGATCCAAACTGACCTGGAAAAGTTGCATGACCTGGATACAGACATGGCTCAACAAGTATTGATGATGACAAAAAAAAAAAAAAAAAAAAAGTTGACTATTCTTTGTATGATTATTAGAAATTACTGCTTTGCAATAATTTAAGAATAAAAGGGTCAGATCAGAGCAAGGACATCATCATTTAAAAATGTAAAGTGATCTTTAATAGAATTAAAAACTGTAATTAAATAAAGTCACTCAGTGATATACACTCTGCCCCTCTGACCGCTTGGAAGTGTACCAAGTTTTGGCTCAATTTGTCAGTTGGAAACTCTGTTATACATTTACTTAGCTTACATCATTTAGAAAATAAATGTAATGAGTTATAGTAATTCACTAGTGGTTTCAAAACCTAGACTGCTTTCAAAATCTGAACAGAAACTTCTGTGATAGTCTACAAAGATTCCAACTGAACTACTGAATACTGGAAATCTAGCTGTTAACAGTCTTCAGCATGTCATTGAGGTCATCACTTAGGCATTAGTTGGTTCATACAATCATGTCTCAGCATCATTCCCTGTTCTGCTGTTAAAATACACAGATCAGTCGGATCTCCAGAAATCATGCTTAGAGAGCCTAAATTTATTTATTTAGGCTAATCCCCCCAAAAATTCTGTCACTTCCAAGCCTTTATCTGAATTCTCAAGAAGTAGAATTACCTGTAAAATATCCACAAGGAGCATAATGTTTTTAACAGTTCCACCAATTTCGAGTTTGGTGAAAAAATAGATGACCAGTTTATTTAGGTACCATGAAAGGCCTGTCCTGTCTTCCTTCTAAGGCCATATCAGCTATGAGGCCAGAACACGGCCTATGACTGGAGAGAATTGCTTTCCTCCAAGTCCCCCCAAGTACTCTACTGTTCTAGATATCCATGAAAAGTCAAGTTGCCAGTCCCAAAATCTTCCATGCCAAGTCTTTGTAAAATTCAGATATGTCCAATTTTCAGGTTCTAAAATATGTCTTTTCAGTATCTAGTGCTCTTATACTCTTCAGTATCTATGACTCTTCATCAGGTTACACAAATGCACAAATTCGTATGTGAACAAATGCAGAATTTGACTTTTCCTCAGGTACTAACCAAAAACATTTTTTGATTTTCTTGTTGTTTCAAATTATTAATCCCATCTTCCTAACCCATCATAGATCAATATTACTGGTCAAGATTATGTACATTTCTAATGTACTAAGAAAAAAAAAAAAAAACTTTTCCATCTTACTCAACACACCCCTAGTTGTTCATTCTTTGTAATGCTCCTGTTGTTTCCTGTTGGTATTTCTTCACCCAGACCCCTTTGAGAAAGATAGGCTGGGCCTTACAGTATTTTGCTCATTATCTAGCTATTATAAGCAACCTGTGACAAACTCAAAATTCATCAGGAAAGTTCTACAAGTGTGAGAAATTACTGATAACATGAGTTTAAACAAAAAGTTCCCATACACTAGACACTTTTAGAGTCAGGAAATTTTAATTTGTAATTTTTTGAAATCCCAAGGTTTTTACAATATGTGCTGATTGGGGCATTTAATCAGATCAGAGTGACAACCTGTTTCTCTGTTGTCTCTTCCCCATTTCATAGGTAAATAGTTCAGGGACTCTTCACCATATTCAATTCTGGCTTTTTTGTGCATGATGTGACACAATTTCCTTTTCTCTCCCTTCCTGTCATTTCCATCTTCCTTAATGTAACCATTCACCAAGCAACTACTCAACACTTTTTTGAGCATGAATGTTGCCTCTTTGTATTCCTTTAGAATGTGATCCTTCCTTGTGGCATAGCATCTGAATCCTATTTCAAGTATGAAATTATTACTTTCCTCATAGGGTTATTCTACAACAATTATCACTGTCACATCCACCTTCTACAAATACTTATCATTTTTATTACAATTGTGGGGAAAGGTTGCATAATTATCCCTTTCTGAGGCATGATGACTAATACGGGTTAGAGCAAGCTCTGTAATAACCACTTCAACGTCATGTGATTTTGAGACATATATTATCTGATCAGATGCAGATGAATTTTCTAGTAAGATACAAAACATGCCTAATATAAATAGATTTTATAACTACTTCACATCCCTGCTCAAAAAATAAAATTAAAAAAAAAATGCAGAAACATTTAAAAATCTCCAACATATTTTCTCATTTCTCAGGTAGATGAATCATTACAAATTATTCTTTTCTCACTTTAAACCATCATTTCTTGGTAAAGATGGCCTATGGTACTTCAAACTGAAGTACCTAAAGTAACTAAAGATGGCCTGGGTACTGCAAACTGAAGTACCCCACATAGATGTTTTAAGTCCATTTAACACTGATTAAGTTAAACAACTGAAAATTTCAATGTTAAACCACCTGAATAGATGCTGTTCTCATTATTTCTTTTAACTACTTTATAGAAATAGTGCAGTGAACTGAAAAAATGTGTAGGTGACCCATTTTTTTTCAGTTAGCTGAAGAATGAAAAAGATTTTGAATAAATCCACAGTGATCTAACTAGGCAGAAGACATGAAAATATCAAGAGTATGAGCATTGGATATGAGTCAATGCATATGAACAATCAATAGCAGCTGTTAGAGTTTCCCCCTGAATTTATAGCAAATAAAAATATCAACTCAAAAAACAACAAAAAAAAATATTGATAGTCTAGTTAAAAAACGTTGGCCATTCTCTGCAGAGGAAAAAACAACTGCGCCCAGAAATTGTTTCCTAAACCAGTGCATCAGTCATTAAGTTATTTTTCTCATTTCCATAATTCTTTATGCACTTTTAGGAGTGGTAATCTGAATTGGTACTGGCTGATCATGAATAATTTCTAATACCTGATTCCAGACAGGGATTAATTCTATAATCAGGGCAGGTTTTTTGAATTAAAATTCATGAATAGTTCTTTTTGTTGATAAGTTGTTGATTGTTTTTGTTTGGTTGTTTGGTTTTAAAATAAACTAGAATAAAATTAATGGCTGTCTTAATTTACTCATATTCTATTCCTTGGCTTCATTTTCTTATTAAAGATGTCAACTTCTATTTCAACATTTGTCAGAGAAATAGCAAGTTCTTGGGAAAATATATGTAAATCTTTATATATTCCAGGCTGATGGAGCACCAGCAAAATGAAAAGTTGTAGAGACAATGCTGTTCCCAGCCTTCTGGTGCTTCATCAGATGTGCCACTTAATAAATTAAAAATTAATAATTAAAAAGTATTTTTGACAAAAATACAGGTCTTCCATATTATTACTTTCATATCAACAAAAGTCATGGTGTTTCTCAAAAAGCGGTGCTCCTTTTGAGTGTGGCTAAAAAGACAGCCACCTTTTCAGTTCACTTTTCGAGCAGAAAGGGCTTAATCATGTTTGTATTAACATTTGACTTCCAGTGCCACGTGCTTTATGTCCTGCATACTAAACACAGTGGTATACATTGTCTTAGCTGATCTGCTGTTACAGAGGAACAGGCAGACCTGTTTCTGCACACCTTTCCTTGCTTCTCTCCCTGTCTGAGGGGTGCACATTGTAATGGGCTGGGCTTAAAAGACCCTCCCTGAACAAGAGGATGATGAATCAGTAAACCAGTTCCACATGCTACACCATATGGAAGAGTCTCCTGCTCCATAGGAGAGTTTCTTGCCTTTTAGTTATTTAAAGAAAACAGAGCCCAGGGTTGCTAGAAAGCTGCAGCAGAGTGGCCGATATGCAGACACTGTTGTTGATCTATCATACTCAAATTACTTCCATTACTTCCATTAATTATATATTACTGAATGCAGAATAGAAAACTCCTGAGTTTTTAGCATCTGCATCATTTTCCACACTTGCATAATTTTCCACTTATTTAAGCAGTACTGCTAGAAATCCATTGTATAGTTGAAGATGAAATGCTTTGCTGATTTTTAAAAGTAGATCCTCTTAATGCTTCATGGTGTTATACATACACACACACACACACAAATAAAGGTCACAAGCTAAGTATTTTTTTTTTTTCTGATGTATGAAAAACTGTTCCATAGCCTTTGTTAAAATTTCATTTGTATAACATTTTGTAATCACCAACTGGACCGAAAACTCCTAGCTCCATTTTGGCCATTTTTGGATATTTTCTGAACCTAAACTCTTCCTGCAGCCACTTAAGTTCAGGGGAAGTTTTGACTGCTCCCTCTGGCCACATCCCAGGAGCTCTGGCTCTCAGAATACACTCCCTCAGAGGACACTCTGTGTGTGATACATACCCAACAAGGCATCCTTCCTACAATACATAGCACAGGTCCACAGTAACTCCTTTATATTTCTAGAGAAATTCAGAGATGAGACTAAGTGAAATCTCTGAGAAATTTCAACGTATGACTGATTCAACATACTATGATATATTTACTGTTTAATAATTAATAAACCTTAAATCTAAGGTTTATGAGGTATTCCAGAAATGGTAGCTGCAAACTCCATGTCTTGTCATGGATCTTAGCAGTCATATGTTCAAGGCAGTGTATGCCAGCTTCTATTAATAAGCTGTTCACTTAATCTGAAGAAATATAGCATGCTAATACAGAAGTTAAATCTCATTTTTAAAGATAGTGAACCAAGAGGTAGCCAAGTACCCAGAAGACAAGGTCTGCTACGTTTCTAGACTTGAATACTCCTCAGAATGTCCTGAACTGAAAACAGTTGCCTTGTGAATCTAGTAAGGATTAAAAAAAAAAAAAAAAAAAGATTTATTAATATTCGTCAATTTTTTTTCTGGATGAAATTTCCAAAATGGCTTCTTAGCATAGTAATGTTGATCTTTTCTATAACTTAAACAAACTAGGAAACAGCTATTACTTTCCATCCTTGTTCTCCTCTTTTGCAGCACATGAAACTTACTTGGAGTTCACTGCCAGCACCATGTTAGATGTACCTGTGCTGAGGGGGAGAGGAACTGCAGAACAGGTCAGCGAAGCTGAGACTGGCAGGAGACCTTTCTGCCCTACACTGCTGTGTCTGAATGCCAGAAGTAAATCTGGGTATACCTTCAGGATTGCTGTGCCTCTACACAGGGATTTCCTTTCACAGGGAAAAAAGAACAGCTGGAAGCATTAAAAATAAGGCAATACATATAAAGTCTTCACCAGCAACCTGGGCTGAAGAACAAAAGAGCTGTATAATTTAACAGATGTGATGTTTTCTCCAGGCAAACGCAGCAGTTCCTTGGTGGACAGGTTTGTGAAGGCAGCTTTCCCTCCCTAGTGCCACAAAATCAATGAAAGAATATCAGTATATCAAAGAAAGAACAGCTGAACAGAGTGTTTACTTTAAATCTCTTTCCTAGGTTTAACAACCACATCTTTGCACTGAAGCCTTATGGCACTGAATTTCCTAAACTTTTCTTTTCTTCTTTTTTCTCTCTCTCTCCTTTTTTTTTTTTCTTTCTCCTTTTAAAGAAAATGAAATGGGCCCTGGAAGGTCTAACAAAAATTTACAATACTGTTTTTAAATTTAACTTTTTAAATTTACAAATTTAAATTTGTAAAAAAATACTGGAACCCAGAAGAAAAGAAAAACAAAAAGTTATATGTCTTCCTTCCTAACTTTTTGGCGGGTGTATATAAACAATTCCATTGAAATGAGTGGGGTGTGCAGTGGCTGACAGAATCAGCATGAGATCTCAGATGTGGTGTAAGACAGCATGCAACACTTTTTGGTGACTTGTAAGGGGGACTGAGTCAGTGAAACTCATGCTTCTCACTGACTGTTTCTTTTATATTCCATCTTTTTTTTTTTTTTTTTTTTCTCACAGCTGAGAAATTTCCCACTACCAGCTCTTCAGTCTCTGACCACTATTTTCTGAAAAGCTCCTTTTTTTCCATCACCCCTACCTACACATCGTAAACTACAAATGACTGCATTTCTGTTTCATGATCTTTCTTGTGATTTGTCTTCAAGTGTGTAGACATGTTGCAAGGTTAGGTGAAGGCTGCAAGGAAAGAGATTTGTGTAAAGGGTGACTTTAGCAGTCCTAATAAGCAAAGAAGCTTATATAAGTGAGAAATCAAGCATAAACAAAATCAGAAATGTTTTTCTTAAGTCTTAAGTATTACTCGTTTCAACTGTTATAAATACTGATAAGCAGCTTTCCTAATAAATAACTATCTCATGTGCTCTTTTCTGCCCCCTTCCACCCCCTGTATTTTATTTGTATTGTAGCACTGCGAATTAATGACATTTTTATATTCATGTTTTATTTTTCTCAGAAAGTATCTATAAACAAAAATAAATAAATAAAATTTAGAAAGATTTTAAAGTCTTCTATTGTGATGTCAAGAATGAAACTTCTGCTTTCAGTCCTACTGTATTAGTCATTCAGATGACATTATAACAGAAGTCTCATTAGGTACATATGTCTAGCAAAAAGTAAATCAATATTATATCATGTGGCAAATGGCTAAAGTGAAAATACAATAAACTATTTGTAATTTTTCAATAAACTATATTCCAAAGTTTAAAACTTACTGTAAAATATAAACCTAAATTTGTTTATTTTTTAATTTAACTTCAAGTCTGCACACAGATCAGTTGTTCATGGAACAATCTCCTTTACAAAGACATTCTGCCCAAGTTCCCAGAAAGAGCAGATTTATGTCAAAGGCTTCTAACAGATGATGTCACTGAAGAAACAAATTTAAATTTATCTGAAAATGAAACAATCTTGCAAACATCTTTGCATTTAATCATATAAGTCTTATTCTCTTGCCTATGTTCCAAACACTGATGAGGATCAAGAGCATTATAAGAAACACTTTGCCCAAAAAAATTATTCTGTTAAAAACATGGAAGAAAACCAGATGTTCAAAAAGAACTGGGTAAAGATTTGAGAATAAAAAAGGATGATGAATATGGACCATGAAATAAAGCATTAAGCAATGTGATGAGCATCTGCTGAGTAATAAATCTAGTCTTTGTATGGTTCTCTTCCCAAAGTTAGTTTAACAGGAAACTTTTCCAGCTTGATGAAAGCTGGAAAGCCACGTAAGAAATTATTGGCCATTTTAACAATGATATTTTATCTGTCAGCACAAATGATCACGTTAATAAATATACATTATATATCTATGGAACACAATCACTTTTACCAATTAATGAATAAGCCACAGTTTTTATTTATGTGTAATCCAGATGGGGAGCCATAACTGACTCACCTCATGAGAAAAGTGGAAAGCTAAGGCTAACCATTATGTGTTAGAATTAATGTGTGTGTGGAAGCAACAGCTATAATTTAAGATTATGTACATCCCTTTCCTAAATTCTTTAAGTTTTTAACATTTGAAATTATGATATCAGGATTGGTTTCTGAGGGAAGATAAGTATTTGTTGAGAGAATGAGTAAAAATGGTATCATGCAATCTCCATGTGAAGAGTGAAAAAGAGAAAGAAGATAAGGCTTTTTCTACATGCTGTAGAGACGGTGTTGTGAACTTCTTCCAAAGACATTTGCAACTGAAACAGCTGGGCTGGAGAGCACAAATATGTCATGAAAAGGCTCCTCACTGAGTGCCTATTGCCTTTGAACAGTCTTCTGAACTTTTTATTGGTTTATGCAGAGACAAAACACTTGAAAAACTATATGCCACATGTGCATTCGATACATTTTGTCGCAGTTTTTTACAGCGAGTATTTAATATGTGCAGCTAGGGAAGGGTATATTTGCACCATCTTGGCTTAGGCACAGAAAACTTTATGAATGACAAATGTAACCTGCTCAGCATTTTACAATATGTTTATTTTAGTATAATGCAAAGGATGTTTGGATGGTGAAGAATTAAAATTTGATCATCTCATCTTGGAAAGGAAGCAAAGTCTGGGCTGTTTCTTCCTCAGTTCACTGCATAACTTCTCACAAGGAAAGCAAAGCCATATGGCACATGCTCTTCTAGTTATGTTGTATATTAAGTAGGGAATAGTTAGTACTTTCCTTTTGTTCTTCTTGTTTGTTTTTTTGTTTGTTTTGTTTTGTTTGTTTGTTTTTGTTTTTAATGAAAAGCTATATTCTTCAAGTAACTTGGAAAGTATTTTCAAATAAATGGTGGATTAATTTTAGCTTAAATGCTCTCTTTTTAGTATATTGGCAGCCAAGATTTGCCATGGCAGCCTTTGCTGTATCAAAGTATGGCTTCATCAGGGAGGCCAAGCCAAAATGCCCTAATCAACCTGCCTGATTAGCCAGCTGAACTCTTCACATATGATTTCAGAGTAAGAGAGCAAAACTCCAGCTTGAAAAACTATATAACCCTTCTTTAAGATTCACAGCTGAGAGAAAGTAGTCACAACTACCTTTTGAAATAATGATTATTATCTTGGTGTGTGTTTATCTGTGATCCAGTTTCTGGATTGAATAAGGGGAGGAGGGGGACTTACTTGCCACCTTGCTCTGGACAACACCAGTTATATGTGGCAATAGGCTGGTTTGGGAAATTTCAGGTGGATTTCAGGTGGCTATTCCCTTTTGGATCTGTTTTCAAGTGTTTGGGCTTTATTTCATTTCTGTCTGCCTAAATGAGTATGAATTCTGTTGCAAAAACAAATCCATGGTCTGCATTTCCATGCTGTTATTTTAAAGCAGTTTTCATCTGCAAATAGCTACACCCTGAAGTGAGTCTGTGAAGGATGATGCCTGAGAAGTGTACACATTCAGCTCCTCTCCTATCATCTGAAACCTTAAAACAGGTTTTACTAAATCTTTGCCCTGAGCAAACTCTTCAATTCTTGCCTTTTAATAACAGATAAAAAATTCTAACTTAGTTAAACCAGAATGCATGGCTACACATCACAGAATCACAGAATCACAGAATTTCTAGGTTGGAAGAAGATCAAGATCATCGAGTCCAACCTCTGACCTAATGCTGGCAGTCCCCACTAAACCATATCCCTAAGCTCTACATCTAAATGTCTTTTGAAGACTTCCAGGGATGGTGACTCCACCACTTCCCTGGGCAGCCTCTTCCAATGCCTCACAACCCTTTCAGTAAAAAAGTTCTTCCTAACATCTAACCTAAAACTCCCCTGGCTCAACTTAAGCCCATTCCCCCTCGTCCTGTCACCAGGCACATGGGAGAACAGACCAACCCCCACCTCGCTACAGCCTCCCTTGAGGTACCTATAGAGAGCGATAAGGTCGCCCCTCAGCCTCCTTTTCTCCAGGCTGAACAAGCCCAGCTCCCTCAGCTGCTCCTCGTAGGACTTGTTCTCCAGGCCCCTCACCAGCTTTGTCGCCCTTCTCTGGACTCGTTCAAGCACCTCGATGTCCTTCTTGTAGCGAGGGGCCCAAAACTGAACACAGTACTCGAGGTGCGGCCTCACCAGAGCCAAGTACAGGGGGACGATCACCTCCCTAGCCCTGCTGGTCACACTGTTCCTGATACAAGCCAGGATGCCGTTGGCCTTCTTGGCCACCTGAGCACACTGCTGGCTCATATTCAGCTGACTATCCACCATCACTCCCAGGTCCTTCTCTGCCTGGCAGCTCTCCAACCATTCCTGTCCCAGCCTGTAGCTCTGCTTGGGGTTATTGCACCCCAGGTGCGGGACCCGGCACTTGGCCTTGTTGAACATCTTTCACCTTCATCCCTTTGTTCATTCATTATTTAATTTCCCCCTTTCTTATTAATTTTTATCTACACTCTGTAGGTGAATAGACCTGTTTGTTCATCTCCCACTGAACTGTAGATCACCAGCTGTTACATTCCTTGTAACAGTTGCATTGGATTTGGAAAATCATTTTTCATTATTTCATCTTAGCTTTTGGAAAACATTCACATCATGTAAATGTCTCAGTGTCTTGACAAAAAAAATAATTAGTAATTAATAAAATAAAATAAAAATAATAAAAAAATAAATCTCCACGAATAGAAAATTAAGCTACAGTATTGTTCTAGGTCAGGCCTCACATATTTTGTATCAATCAGCAACAACAAAACACAGGTATCGGCTACACTCTGCACAGTACTTGTGTTGCAATACTGATCTTTTTAGCTCTACCAGAATTGATTTTACATTAAAAGGGAGGGAGGAAGATTCAGCATACTCTTGCTGAAAAACACTCAGCTAGAAGTTGTGTAGTATACAGCAGGAATACAAAAAAAAAAAAAAAAAAGTCAATAGAAAAATCTGCTACCACTGGTACATGAAAAAAAAAAAAAAGTTACCCTTTCTTTTATCAGTATTAGTTACTCTTTGCTTTACCAGTACTGGTATGCTGATAACCAAGATTGTTGGTTATCAGGGTTTTATCTTATCTTTGAGCAATACAGGAGTTCCCAGCTCCTGCTAAGAACATCTTTGCAGAGCCAACTCTGCAAGGCAATGCTCCTCATGTCCTCATGAAATTGTACCCAAGTGAGAAAGAAACATGTCTCACTATATGAAGGCCTAACACCACTAAAAAACTATTCATTACACCTTACCCTTTAGGACACAGTGTCATTAGGCTTGAATAGATTCCTCACAGAACCTGCAATGAAATGAAAAAAGGTATTTTGTCAGAAACATTCTCTGAAGGGAAAACTTATCAAAGTACACCATCTGCATAACACAGATATGGATTGTTTTCAGTCCTAGATGAAATCATATGTCCAAATTCATTAGAATGTCCCTTTCTCCCCTTTACTATCTATTCTTCATATGCTTTATCTATTTCAGCTACAGTAATGACAGCAGAAGTATATTTCTAAAAGATTGAATATTTAAACTTCCATCTTCCTAGAAATGTTTTAGCTCAGTTACAAGCCTGCTGGCACAAATGACAAACTTGCCAAGCTGGAGTTTTCTTTTAAACAAACGGAGTGTTGCAAAGAATTCCCCCTTTAAAAAACAATGATGTTGAAGCAAAAGTTTCTGTTTCAGAACTTTTTAGAAAAGATAAAAATGCAGTGAAAATGGCATTTGAATGCAATCTCTTAATTATTTCCTTTCCTTCCTCTCCTAAAACCATTTCTGGCCCATCTTTAGGCATCTTAGTCTTTTGTGAGTACTTTCAAGCAAATCTTTTTTTTTTTTTTTTTTCTTTTTTTTCTATGAAGTACTTTACAAGCAAAAACAGAAAAACACATGTTAATAAATATAATCTCTCTCCACATTTCCAAGAAATACTAAATTAAAAAGCTAAAAAAAAACATCCTTAAGTGATATTGCTCTTCACAACGTTCACCTGAGTGTCCCATCTCTTTTTAATATTTATTTTTTGAGTTCTATGAAACACATTTTATTGAAGTGATTTTAATTGAAGTTCTTCAAAGCATTGTTACTTCCTAAAAGAATGTAAATACCACATTATTTATAAATAAATTCTATTATCCCTGTTTGACTTCAACAATGTAATCTTGCACAAAGATGGTAAATTGTTTGTGTGGGTATAGGCTGGGTCCATCTTCACTGCATAAAACTCCACAGGAGCTGAAATATTTGGATGTTGGTATCACAATATTTAAGATATTGTATCACAACAGTGCCCATGAAGAGGGGAAATGCTGTCTCTGCAGAGCTGTGCCATCAGGCTCCTCCAGATCTAGGAAGAGGGAGATCTGAAGGGATGCAGAAGGGCTGTGCAAAACAGGGGCTAACTTCCAGGTCCTGTTGAATTTTTAAATCTCCACTTTGACATTAACGGTTCTGAGTCTGTTGTATCTAGGTTAATAACATTGGTTCTTCTTGGTTTTGTAAAAAAAAAATATAATAATAAATAATAAGATTTTACATTATTTTTACAATGAAAATAGATTCTTCTCACATGGGGACCTAAAAGATGTGCTTCTATTTATTCTTTCTAGCATAATTATGCAATTTGAAATGTCAGGTGCTATGTGTTAATTCTCAAATGACAGAAACGGAGCAGAGTAGTGGCTTAGGGTAGGCATCATCCACATTCACTAACTCTTTTCTCCCTTAATCTAGAGTTTCACCATAATTTCTGTTGTTAAAGTTTTATACAAATCAAACTAAGGAAAATTAAAGTCTGTGTTGACAAAACCAGAGGAACAAAAACAATGGTGACTTTTAGAGATGGAGCTCTGAATGCACTTTTATAGTATTCATGAATAAACAGAAGAACCATCTTATTGAATATTAATATTCATAAGAGTGGAGCTAAACAACATCAAGTTCTTCCTACTGACTGGTGCCTTCGTCTAGAAGATTAATTAAATTATGTTCTGTAAGGGCAGTGATTTCATTTCAGAAGTAATTTGTAAGGGAATAGTCTCTTTATCCAAATGTTATCTTTAAGCAATAAATTCAGTAGCAGTACTGCAGGCAGCATTATTCATATTACATTAATGTATTTGAGAGCCCGATAATTCTTAACAAGCTTAATACACAGGCAAATTATTTAAATCAAGATTTTTGTTTAATATTAAAATATGCTGATTTGCGTTGGAAAATGAAGCTGGTACAGATCATGAACTAGAAAAAAAAAATTATTTCCTCCACTGTTTCAAAATGAGAAAAAAACTGATAAGTAATATTTCATCAAAAATATTAATGTATTAAATTAAATACTTCACATTTCGAGCAAGTTTCTGGACAGTAGTCTTACATCTTCAGGCTGATGGATGAATTGAAGCCAAGTTTCATATTTCCTAAACAAGCATTTGTATCAGCGCTGGCCTTACAGACAAAGTGCAGTGACAGTATCACCTTATTTCTGTTTGGTAAGCAAAAGCCTTTGCTTATGTGATTTAAACAATGAATGTTTCAAACCATTCAGTAACTATTTTTCAACAACTTGAAAAAAAAACAAACAAACAAACAAAAAAACCCTTCATTTATGTTTTTATCAAATGCTTTGTTTTGCACATTCTTATGCCAGATGTTGAACTAATCCTTCCTAACCTCCTCCTCTTCCTTTCCTCCAATTATTCATACAACCCTACTAAGGACAGGGCAACTCTCAGGGTCCAGGAACCACTCTATGCAGAAACCAATCTCCAGATAAGTCAATGCCCCAAATTATTAGGCGATAAATACACATACAAAAAATTTTCATTTCATCCTTACTCTCATTTAATCATTACTCATTACATCATTACTTCATTTCATCTTTACAAGAAACTCTCAAATCCTCTGAAAATGTTCATTACCTGGGAAAATCATTTCTTGTCTTCTACTGGTATAAGTGCATAAATGATACCTTACTGTCCTCCAAAGGTAAGAATTACCTTAGGACAACAACATCTCTGGGGTTCAGACCCTTCAGGAACACTGGAAAAGTAATTTAATATTTCTAATGTGGACAAAATCTTGCAGTGAAGAGTGGAAATTATTTCTATTTTGCTAGATTGACAAATTTACAAACCAAATATTTTTATTTGTTTTATGTCATTTGAAACTCATATAGCTCAAGTAGATCATCTTTCCTCCTGTGAAGATCAAACAGGTATCAACCTGTTTGTTGATTTATCCTATTTAGGACTAAATGGAAACTCAAGTAGTATTTTAGTTTGTGAGGCTGCAGCATCTTTAATCTTTGTATGGTAGGCATGGTAAGACAATAGTATGTTCCATTTCAAGATTAAATACTTCCCAAAATCTTTAAATAACCCAGATACAGATGTATAAATCTAATAATTGCTTCTAGCTTACAATTCTACTCCAATACACAAAGTAATAGCTGATATTTTTCCATCTCTAGAGAGCTTCCAGCTCGGCAGGAAAAGAGCGGAATACTAGTTGGCACTTGCAGTGTGATTTATTTAACCTCAGATTATCCCTCCTGTTCAGACTTCAGGGGAGGATGACCTGCAGAACAAGACTAAACAAGCAAAATTGTCATTTGTGCTATTGAAGTAATATGACCCATAAATATATTTTTGTTCTCTTCTTTATCTCATCTTGGTAAGCAAACCTCTCAAGGAATGCATTTCCTCTTACTAGACATGGTCAGAAAGTAAAATAAAACCTTGACTTCAGCTTTGCATTTCTAGGCCACATAGGAATTAGCCACTATCTTCCACTTTATCTCACTAAAGCAAAATTCTAATTTATTTTGACCCCTGAACACCTCACTTTTTTTTACTTTTTTTTTTTTTTTTTTTTTTTTTTGAGAAAGAGAGAGTATTAAAAAAATATCTCAGTTAGTACAGTGCCCCAGTGTTGGAGAAGCAATGAATTGTTGGTTGGTTTTCTAGAATTCTAGATTTTTTTATTGCTGACTTCATCTGGAATTTTATACAGTAGCAATGATCCACAATGAGAGACAAAGGAAATGAAAAATAGTGCCAGAAATATATAGATATAACAGCAATTATTTTGATTGTAGTATCAGCTTTCAGTATTTAACATTCACCCTACAAAATATTATTTTTTTCAGCACTGTATACAAAGAAAGCTTTTTTATGCTTTTCTTAATCATGATGGCATTAAAGATTACAATACAAAACTACTGTTTTTTCAAGGATTATGTGTTCATTTAGGTTAGTGGGAAAAAAAAAAGATGGATAGATAAAGCTGAAATTCTACTTAATTCTTGGAAACTCCAGAATTTTCATTTATTTCTGTGACATAATGATTTGTCATTGGTAGCTGAAGTACATTTTTTTTTAAATTTTATTCCAATTTATCTCTATATTTGCAAAACAGTGTATTGGACGCACACCTTGGTTGCATTTTCTAAAAAAATTAAAATGTATTTTAATATATGCTTCACTCATTAAAAAGCAAGCTTTAAGTATGAAAGATGTCCATGAATATATGGACACATTTGTAATCCTTCAAAAACTGTCTATATAGAGAAAAAATATGCTACTTTTGCTTAGTACTTTGCAATTCCCCTGATGTAATTTTAGTGCTTAAAATTATTCTGAACTGATTTCTAGGCTTAAATATTCTTTTCAAGTCAAATCAACACAGCAAAGTTTATTAATATAAATATATCATATTTTTCCTCTGAGAATTTATCTCAGGCTAATGTTGTGTTCTATTATGGATAATTAAAGTGGCTCTAAAATATTATTTATATTAAGGGAAAAGTTAATTTACTATGAATTTTTAACTAAGGGTTGCATTCAGTGTTACTTATATAGATATGCTATTGGCCTGAAAACAAATTTATGTTTAAAAAAATCTTCATCTTATTAGAATTCTAAGTCTAATTAAAAAATTACTAACCCAAGACAATAAGCCAAGGTACAAGATTCATTGTGGAACTATGAAATTTGAGAGCTGGAATGTTTTGATGTACTAGCTTTTTGGCATTGATTTTACTTTATATGCAAGTCATATCTTTATTTCATACTTTCTGTTATATCTTATCATTAATAAAAGCTTACCAGCCCTTTGGAACAATCCAAAACATGAAGAAAGAAAAAAAAAAGTACAAAAAGTGGAATAATAATAATAAAAAAAAAATTCTACAGTGCATCTTCCATCTTCATCCGAGTCCAAGAATTCCTCCAAGTTTGGTGTCATCGGCAAATTTGCTCAAAACACCTTCTACTCCTACATTCAAATCATTTATAAAAACATTGAAGAGGACTGGCCCTAAAATGTGGCCTTGAGGGACCCCACTAGTGGCCATCCGCCAGCCAGATGTGGCCACATTTACCACAACCCTTTGAGCCACAACCCTTTATGTTGTTTAAACCAAATCAGGATTTAAGTTGTTCATTGACTTAGTAATGACTTGTAATTAACCTACATTCAGGATCGATATCAACAATACTACATAGAAACCCAAATTCCAGACGTTTGCAAAAAGCAAACAAACACCATCCTTACCTTCCTGAACCTCACTACAGCTAATCCCACAGCAGTGTAGCCCAGCATCAGCACATGTGTGCCCCATGCCCTCAGGCTGGTGGGACAGACCTGCACACCCCAGGTACGGGTCCTGACATACTTATAGTGTTCCTTTAGGGCAATGCCTTGTCCAGACCCCACTAAGGTCACAGTATGGGTGGGGTGGCGCCTCATGTTGTCACATGGGGTTTGGGTCCCTGCCATTTCTGCTCCAAGGAAATTTGCCCTCTTCTTTCGAAATAATTATCTGAAGTGTAGGGTGGCAAATACATCAGTATCAGAATGAATGGATGCATCTGAATCAATGTAAAATGAAAGTCTTGTTGATTGGGAATGCCACAGATTTCATTTTTATATCTCAACAGAAATAAACCTTGAAGTCCTGTGGCAGCAATGTGCTGAATTACAGACACATTCCTAGTGATGCGGGATTGCAGGAACAACCTGCTCTAGGCATTCTGTGTAGGTCTATGTTGTGGTTTAACCCGGCCGGCAGCTAAACACCACACAGCCATTTGCTCACCCTCCCCCCTCCTTCTCTGGGATGGGGTAGAGAAACAGGAAAGTGAAACCTGTGAGTTGAGATAAAGACAGTTTATTAAGACAGGAAAATTATTATTATTAAATATTAATATTAATATTAATATTAATAAATACTACTAATAATAATAATAATGTACAAAACAAGTGCACAATGCACACTAATAATAATAATGTGTACGAAACAAGTGATGCACAATGCAATTGCTCACCACCCGCTGACCGATGCCCAGCCTATCCCAGAGCAGGCACCCCCCCATCCCGGATAGCCACTCTTATATATTGTTCAGCATGACCCCAGATGGTATGGAATACCTCTTTGGCCAGTTTGGGTCACCTGTCCTGGGTCTGTCCCCTCCCAGATCCTGTTGCACCCCCAGCCTGCCCGCTGGCAGGACAGAGCTAGAAGCTGAAATGTCCTTGGCTTGGTGTAAGCACTGCTCTGCAACAATTAAAACATCAGCATGTTATCAGCACTCTTCTCATCCTAATCCAAAACATAAGCACCCTACCAGCTACTAGGAGCTCTTAACTCTGTCCTAACTGAAACCAGGACAGTCTATCATGTATGAGGCATTTGTAGTTTTCTGTACACAAATAAATTTCACTGATCTGGTTGCAGTGTCATAATAATTACTGATACAAAAAAAAAAAATAAAATGTGCACACAGTGTAGTATTGATCAGAAAATCTGTCAAGGGTGACAGAGGAAGAAGAAGAACGTAAATCAGAGCCCCTTTAACCTCTGGAAATGCTTTTCACTCTTTCTAAGAAGCTCATTAGATGTAAGAGCACTTGGTCTTTGCCTTAGACAGATTTGGTATTCGTTTACACTGTTCATAACCTGTATGTGTTACATGGGAGATAACACAGCTTCAGTATTTGACATTCTTTGTTCTTTTAGCCTGCACAGAAATATGTTTATGCATTTGTATCTTTAGTTGGACTTTTGCATAGCACAGTCAAAGTAAATTTTCCAAAATGTTCAGAACTGGACTGGTCAATCCATTAAATGGCTTTTCTCAATAATCCAAACAAATTTAAACTTCATAAAGTTTTAAAAATAAGTTTTTTAACATTCCATAAATGTATTCTGTCCATTTCCCATTATGGTATTTATTTATTTATTTTTAATCCCTTATAGGCTAGAAGGAAGCCTACTGTTTGAATTTTCTGGATTTGGTGAAGAACACAGCTGCCAAAGTTCCTTGGAAAGCACAGCACATTTTCAACACATTCAAGATGATCTAAAAGTTGTCAGTTATTGACCACTAATGCTGATAAGTAGAAAAACAGTCTGATTAGCACTTGATACAAAATCATTCCCAACACCCTATCAATTAGTATTTATGCTCCTGTCACTGAGTTCTGCATATATTTTTTTTGACAGGTTGAATATTGAATATGAAAAATCTAATTTTTTACCCATCTTAAAACTTATTAAGAAGACAGATTATCTGTATGCCCCTAATCATTTCTTGACTAGTTTCTCATGAAATCTTGAGACACTTTTAAAAATTATTTTGCATTAAAAAACAAATAATTTTCTAGTAATACTTGGCAATGTCCTCATCAATGTGGCATTTATTTGTATTTTGGAGGAAAAATCTTAAGCACAGCTTAAAAATAAAACAAAAAGATGAGCAAAAAGTGATTGAATGTCACATTCTCTCTTTTATTCCTCAGGAAATCAATTGTATCAGCCTGCACAAGCTTGTGGTGTATTAGCGTGTTTCTCTACAGATTGCAAGATCCTACTTTCCCTTTTCAGAGCAGAACTAGAACTCAGACGATGTTTTGTAAAATCAAAATTCAAGAATAAATTCTGTGCATGACTTCAAATATAATTCATTAAACACAAGGCATATCATACAATACAACGATATCATAGAATCACACAACATTAATGACTTTGGTTCTGAGTTAATAATTCTTAGGTTAATTCAGAAAATTGCCAGTGCCAGAGGATAAGCAAGCAGTGGCCATAGAAGACCACTGAGCCACAGGTATCACTATTTCCACCCCTAAGATGACTGTAGCCCTCTGAATTCAAAGTCTGGAGTCAACATCCAGGTTCACTCCGGTCAACAAGAGGAAGAGATGGAAAAAAAAAAAAAATCAATGCAAAATGAGCTCTCTGTCTAGTAAACTTCACAAATTCTGACAATACTGTAAGGAATGTTCCAGAAATTCGTGTCAATAGAGGGCTTGAAGGGTAACCTTGAGTCTCTGATATCTGGGGATAAGAGAAAAAAGGGGTTTCAGAATAACTACTAACTACTGTGACTATTGCATGGGACACTACACAAGTCTCTGATATCTGGCCAAGATGGACAAAGGAGAAGGACAAGGACAAAGCCTGGGAGGAAGACTATGAGACCTCAGCACAAGACACCCCCAGAGGTACCACCGGTACGTATCAGAGGGACTGATATGCATGTGCCCGTGGGAGGGTTTGGATTCCGGGAACTAATTATAATAACCCTGCCTTTTCTAGAAGTAGTAATGAATATGTATTAGCCTAGGAGCATAAAAACCAGCCACCTGATGTAACGTGTGTGTGTGTGTTGGAGAAGCCCAGACTCTCCATGCACCCAGCACCGTTTACTTGCCTTTTATTGACCCCATAAATAAATCTTATAAAGCTAAATTGACTCAGAATTTATAACAATAGAAAAACAAACAAAAACAAACAAACAAAACACAACTCCTGAAATCCCTCCTGTCTCTGAATACAGGCATATTGATCAGATGCAGTCACCACCATAAAGCATATAAGTAAAGAAGCCTTCAGGTAGAAACACACCTAAAACTTATCTGGAGAAATCCCAGTTCTCTACAACCCCTAAGGATGCCTGAATGCACCAGACCCTGTTCTCACCACTTTGCTGACACTAAGCAGCAAGCACAATTGATTGATCAGAGGAAAAATAAAAAGACTGTGATTGAACTTCCCAAAGGTAAAAGTACTTATACCTGTCCTGGTTAAATACTTACAGTACACATTCTTCACCTTTCAAAGGCTTCCAAAACTCTGTATGTGAAGGGTTCTCAGGAGACTCTCTTACAGCACTGTCCTACTCAGCATGGGGTTTCTCAATGATTCTTCCACCAATGACTCTGGAAGCAGGTAGCTGAAAATTATGGATTTCCAAACTCAGATCCAGGAATTAAGGGTTAGGTGTTAAACCTCAAATCCTGGTTACAGGCCAAGCTTACAGAGGAGATGAGCCCTTCAGGTTGGCCACATGAAGGTACAATGATAGGTGTCACGCAGTTCGCGCAAGCAGGGCGAACAGGAAGGGCAGAGCACTCCCCCCACCCATATGAACACCTCCTTAACGACAGCCGTTAGCTAGGCGATAATGGTCTCCACCAGGCATGGTGCGCTCTCCAGGAAGTCGGTACACACCCAGACCGACTACCCGTTAAAGAATGCAGCAGTTCAGGTCACTGGATGCAGGGAGTGTCTGAGCCTGTTCCTGCCATCAGCGGGAGGCAGAGAAACTGCGTGCGTGAGGTGTGAGCAGGTGGATGATCTGGTCCGCATGGTGGCGGAGCTCAAGGAGGAGGTGGAGAAGTTGAGGGATATCAGGGAGTGCGAGCGGGAGATAGACTGGTGGAGCGACTCCCTGCAGGGCCTCAAGGAGAGGTACTGAGGTGAGACACCCCAAATGGGGGTGGACCCCCTGCCCTGTCACTGTCGGGCAGAGGAAGGTGATCTGGGAGTTGAGGAGGAATGGAAACAGGTCCCTGCTCGACATAGCAGGCGATGCCCTCCGCCTTCCCAGGTGCCCTTACACAACAGGTTTGAGGCCTTGGAGCTTGAGAGACCAGTGGGTGAGGAAGAGGTAGCAAGTGTACCCAGGAGGATGCCTAGGGCAGGGAAGTCAACTCCACGCCTCAGGACTGCCTCCACCAAGAAAGACAGAAGGGTTATTGTTGTGGGAGACTCTCTTCTCAGGGGAACAGAGGGCCTTATTTGTCGGCCTGACCCTACCAGTAGGGAAGTCTGCTGCCTCCCTGGGGCCAGGGTCAGGGATGTTGCCAGGAAGCTTCCCAACCTGGTTCGCCCCTCTGACTATTATCCTCTTTTGATAGTCCAGGCAGGCAGTGATGACATTGAATACAGAAGCCTGAAGGCTATCAAACGAGACTTTAGGGGACTGGGACGGTTAGTGGATGGAACGGGAGTACAGGTGGTGTTTTTGTCCATCCCTACTGTGGCAGGGAGGGGTACAGAGAGGACACAGAAAGCCCACCTGATAAACATGTGGCTCAGGGGCTGGTGCCAACACAGAAATCTTGGGTTTTTCAACCATGGGGCACTTTACTCGGCACCCGGCCTAATGGCCGCAGACGGGTCCCTATCTTTTAGGGGAAAATGGATCCTGGGCCAGGAGCTAGCGGGGCTCATTGAGAGGGCTTTAAACTAGGTAAGAAGGGAGATGGGGATGAAACAAGGATTGTTGGAGCTGTGCCAGGGGGAACAATGGCAAGGCCAGGGGATAAGGCAATGGCCCAGCTGAAGTGCATCTACATCAATGCACACAGCATGGATAACAAACAGGAGGAGCTGGAAGCCATCGTGCAGCACGCAGGCTAGGACTTAGTTGCCATCACGGAGATGTGGTGGGACCACTCTCATGACTGGAGTGCTGCAATGACTGGCTATAAGCTCTTCAGAAGGGACAGGCAGCACAGAAGGGGTGGTGGTGTGGCTCTCTATATTAGAGAATCTTTTGATGTTGTAGAACTCAAGGCTGGGAATGATAAAGTCGAGTCCCTTTGGATTAGGATTGGCGGGAAGGCCAACAAGGCTAGCGTCCTGGTCGGAGTCTGCTAAAGACCACCGAACCAGGATGAGGAGATGGATGTGGAGTTCTACAGGCAGCTGACAGAAGCTGCGAAATTGTCGGTGCTTGTTCTTGTGGGGGACTTCAACTTCCCTGACATATCCTGGAAGCACAACACAGCCCAGAGAAAGCAGTCTAGGAGGTTTCTGGAGAGCGTGGAAGATAGCTTCCTGACGCAGCTGGTTAGCGAGCCTACCAGGGGAGGTGCCCCACTAGACCTTCTCTTCACAAACAGAGAAGGACTCGTGGAGGATGTGGTTGTCGGGAGCTGTCTTGGGTAGAGTGACCACGAAATGGTGGAGTTCTCTATTCTTGGCGAAGCCAGGAAGGGGACCAGTGAAACCGCTGTATTGAACTTCCAGAGGGCTGACTTTGAGCTGCTGAGGACACTGGTTGGTAGAATACCTTGGGAGGTGGTTCTGAAGGGCAGAGGAGTCCAGGAAGGCTGGGCGCTCTTCAAGAGGGAAATCTTAATGGCACAGGAAGGGTCTGTCCCCACGTGCCCAAAGACGAGCCAGCAGGGAAGAAGACCAGCCTGGCTGAACAGAGAATTGTAGCTTGAGCTTAGAAGAAAAAAGAGGGTTTATAATCTTTGGAAAAAAGGGCAGGCCACTGAGGAGGACTATAAGGATGTTGCGAGGTTGTGCAGGGACAAAATTAGAAAGGCCAAAGCTCATCTGGAGCTCAATCTGGCTACTGCCATTAAAGATAACAAAAAATGTTTTTATAAATACATCAACACAAAAAGGAGGACTAAGGAGAATCTCTATCCTTTACTGGATGCGGGGGGAAACCTTGTTACAAAAGATGAGAAAAAGGTGGAGGTGCCTAATGCCTTCTTCGCCTTAGTCTTTAGCGGCAAAACCAGTTGTTCTCTGGATACTCAGTACCCTGAGCTGGTGGAAAGGGATGGGGAGCAGGATGTGGCCCTCACTATCCACGAAGAAATGGTACGGCACTTGGATGTGCGCAAGTTGATGGGGCCGGATGGGATCCACCCAAGGATACTGAGAGAACTGGCAGAGGAGCTGGCCAAGCCGCTTTCCAGCATTTATCATCAGTCCTGGCTATTGGGGGAGGTCCCAGTTGACTGGCAGCTAGCAAACGTGACACCCATCTACAAGAAGGGCTGGAGGGCAGACCCAGGGAACTATAGGCCTGTCAGTTTGACCTCAGTGCCAGGGAAGCTCATGGAGCAGATTCTCTTGAGAGTCATCACGCAGCACTTGCAGGGCAAGCAGGCGATCAGGCCCAGTCAGCATGGGTTTATGAAAGGCAGGTCGTTCTTAACAAACCCGATCTCCTTCTATGACAAAGTGACACACTGGGTGGATGAGGGAAAGGCTGTGGATGTGGTCTACCTTGACTTCAGCAAGGCTTTTGACACTGTTTCCCACAGCATTCTCCTCAAGAAACTGGCTGCTCTTGGCTTGGACTGGCATACGCTTTGTTGGGTTAGAAACTGGCTGGATAGCCGGGCCCAAAGAGTTGTGGTGAATGGAGTCAAGTCCAGTTGGAGGCCGGTTACTAGTGGCATTCCCCAGGGCTCGGTGCTGGGGCCAGTCCTCTTTAATATCTTCATTGATGATCTGGATGACAGTATTGAGTACACCTTCAGTAAGTTCGCAGATGACACCAAGTTAGGTGCGTGTGTTGATCTGCTCAAGGGTAGGAAGGCTCTGCAGGAGGATCTGGATAAGCTGCACCGATGGGCTGAGGTCAACTGTATGAAGTTCAACAAGGCCAAGTGCCGGGTCCTGCACCTGGGGTGCAATAACCCCAAGCAGAGCTACAGGCTGGGATAGGAATCGTTGGTGAGCTGCCGGGCAGAGAAGGACCTGGGAGTGATGGCTGATAGTCGGCTGAATATGAGCCAGCAGTGTGTTCAGGTGGCCAAGAAGGCCAACAGCATCCTGGCTTGTATCAGAAGCAGTGTGGCCAGCAGGGCTAGGGAGGTGATCGTCCCCCTGTACTTGGCTCTGGTGAGGCCGCACCTCGAGTACTGTGTTCAGTTTTGGGCCCCTCGCTACAAGAAGGACATTGAGGTGCTTGAACGAGTCCAGAGAAGGGCAACGAAGCTGGTGGGGGGTCTGGAGAACAAGTCCTACGAGGAGCGGCTGAGGGAGCTGGGCTTGTTCAGCCTGGAGAAAAGGAGGCTCAGGGGCAATCTTATCACTCTCTATAGATACCTTAAAGGAGGCTGTAGCGAGGTGGGGGTTGGTCTGTTCTCCCACGTGCCTGGTGACAGGACGAGGGGGAATGGGCTTAAGTTGCACCAGGGGAGTTTTAGGTTGGGTGTTAGGAAGAACTTCTTTACCGAAAGGGTTGTTAGACATTGGAAGAGGCTGCCCAGGGAAGTGGTGGAGTCACCATCCCTGGAAGTCTTTAAAATGCGTTTAGATGTAGAGCTTAGGGATATGGTTTAGTGGAGGACTGTTAGTGTTAGGTCAGAGGTTGGACTCGATGATCTTGAGGTCTCTTCCAACCTAGAAATTCTGTGATTCTGTGTCTCCAGGTGATCACTATACCTCCAGCCCCTGCTGACCAGCTGCCACGTTCACCTCCCTGAATGTTTAGATGGATATTTGCAGATAATCCATAACAGAGATTGAAAAAGGTTTTCACTGTTTAGGTAAGGCCTACTTTCATCCCAGTATCTAAGATATCACAGAAGTTTTCACTGGACTGATCAACTCTGAAACAGACAGCACTCATAGCCAGAAACACTTTTTTCCTTACCTGCCCTTCTTTCAGGACATTTTTGCCCCAAACAGACATTCATTCAGACCACTACAGATAATCACAAAATCACAGAATTGAAGGGGTTGGAAGGGACAGAGATCATTGGGTCCAACCCCTCTGCCAAAGCAGGTTCCTTAGAGCAGGCTGCCCAGGTAGGCATCCAGAAGAGCCTTGAATATCTCCAGAGAAGGAGACTCCACAACCTCCCTGGGCAGTCTGTTCCAGTTTTCCATCACCCTCACCATGAAGTTATTTTGTATGTTGGTGTGGAACTTCCTGTGCTGTATCTTGTGGCCATTACCCCTTGTCCTGTCCCCGCAAACCACTGAAAAGAGGTTGGCCAAAGATATTTGGTTATCGTTATATCTTTGGTATCACCTGATATAGTAGCCAGGGCGTATAATAGAATAGCTCTGTATAGTATTGCAAAATTTGACAATAATCAGACACACCCATGGAAACACAAGTGTCTACAAGCAAACATTTTGCTCACTCAAAAAGTCCAGGCCCCAACATTTAAATTTTTATTTTTCCTGAGCTCCAATTTTTCCTCAGCTTTATTCTTTCTTTGTAACCAGATTCAATTTATTTTGTCTTACCATTGTCAGTGCTGTTGTAGCCCTATTAGTTTATCAGTTTGCCCACCCCAAAGAAAGTAAATGAAGAACTTGTAATTAAATGGCTTCAGTATCTGGATTCTATTTCTTTTCCAACTAGTTTTGGACGAGACCTCACACCTGTGCATGAGAGCTGTCATGATATGATCTAATAAATCATTGTGTTTTTTTTTTTGTTTGTTTGCTTTTTAATATTTTAAGGACCAAGATAATCATTCAATCAATTAAGCATTTAAAAAAAAAAGTACACACATACAAATTTTAATTTTTACTTGGTACCTCTACAACTTAAGCCATTCGTACACAGTTGTGTTCAAAATTTCTTCATACCCATGAGTTAAAGAACAGGTTTCAATATATCAACATTTTTTTTGTTTGTTTGTTTTTAAGATTACAACTAGTAACAGTCATTTTTTACTATATTAAAAGGTAGCATTGTAAAGCATAATTGCACTGATGTTTTAATCAATGTATCAATACATGACAACACCAAATTTTGGCTCAGGTTAAAGAGACAAAGAGAGAATGGATTGTCATTGTAATTTGCTTTTATAAATTGCTTTAATATCCTCTTAAACTAAATGAATGCTATAATTTTCCGTGTATTCCTCTTTAAAGCCCTGGATATGCTCATAACATCCTGAATGGTGTATCATAGAATCATAGAATATCCCGACTTGGAAGGGACCCATAAGGATCATCATATCCAACTCCTGGCACTGCATAGGTCTGCCCAAAAGTTTAGACTATGTGACTGAGTGCACAGTTCAATCACTTAAATTCAGACAGGCGTGGTGCAGTGACTACTTTACTGGGGAGTCTGTTCCAGTGTGCAACCAATAAGCACACTGTAAACCTATAAGCCTATAAGCATCTGTAGCATGTGATCTACAGAATCAGAAAATGGATGAATACGAGTCACATTATACTTTAAGTGAAAGCTGGAAATTTCTATTCTAAAACTATTGCTTCACGATGCTATAAATCATATCATTTCACTAACCCAATAACCATGTAACTGGATCTCAGAAGCTAACACAATTGAGGCATGGCCTACTGAAAATATCAAACAGGTAACAAAAAGGCACAATGGTCTTATTTTTGACTGAAAATTTTTCTGATGAGTGAGGAAGGAAAACTCCAGGAAAATATCTTGGTCTTGACATAGGTTGTAACTACCTGGATTTTCCGTATTCAACATGGCATCTAATAGCAAGGGAGAAACCTCAGTGGGCTCTTATTTTTCTGACGTACAAAGTTTGTACTTTAGATGTGTTGTTCAAAGCTGTAGTGTTTTTCTGAGAAGTACTATTGTCTGCAATTTTAACCTACTTTGAGCCAGTGCTCTTACCTTTGGTTCAGCAGCAACTGAAACATTCACAGTATATCAGACTCCACAGTATTTGGAGGACTGCTGTTTCTGTTCAGATTGGCAGCTTAACCCATACTGTTTTCCACAAACTGCAATCTGTGGATTTGCACCACATTTCTCACAGCATTTGAAGAGTGATCAGGGTGCACAGGTATTCGAAATAAATTAATCAAAAGATATTGGCTAGTAAATTAGTAGTAAAACTCATTGAAGTGGGCTCTGTTTCAGTTCATCTACTGGGGCTGTCACCTATGGACAGCACAGCAGATTTTAAACAATTTCATTTAAAAGCTGATCTCTCTCTTTTGTTGGGGAACTGAAGCAAGTATACTGTAGAGCGATCTATAATTGCCTTAGTATTCAGCTCCAGCTGAAGGTGAAATTTATGTGGGTGAAGTTGAAAAGGATATTTTTGTCCATGTATTTGGTATGGAAGTCTCAAGCATTAGTCCAGCCCTTGAGACACCCAATGAAATATGGGATGTTATGGAGACATATTTATGGCATTTGGCTTATGGAGAAAGTCTGCTGCATTTTGGATACTCACAAAGTGTTTTCTTTTGAGTAATGAGGAACTCTAGGATGATTTCTATGAGTCCTAATAGATTTTCTGTGAAAGTAGCGTGGATGTGACAGATCTGCCATCATCAGTCTCAGAGACAAGGTAAAGGTTCCTAAACTGATGGATGGTAAATTAGGTTGTTCTGCATTTCTTTGATCCTTTTAACAAGGAGTTTGATGCTGCGGTTGAGTCATTTTTAAGACCATATGGAATCACTCAATTTACACCTGCCACAAACCTTGACACCTAAACTGTTTTCCCTAAGAAGCAAACATTTGTACAGCACTGAAATTCTATCTTTCTTTTGAAATTAATGAAAATAGAATGGCAGAAAAATACTTTAAAAGGCTATGCTCAATTGTTTACTATTGGCTTGTGAAAGAGTAAAAGAAAATTATCAAATATAACATTCAAGATTATTACCCAAAAAAAAAAAAAAAAAAAAAAAAACACCACAGTATACATAAACATTCTCCATTCCTTTTCTTGCTGCAGTTCCAAGCTTAATATTGCATGGATAATTATAGAAACAGACTGGATTTCTTTCAGTAACACAGTCCATACGCTTATAATGCTTATACAGGAGGCTACAATATGATCTTCTGCTACAAAACTCTGGCTATTGGTTTTGAAAAATATAAAATATTCAGTTTACACTGCACACAGAATTATGCATTAAAACACAGTACAGCCTAACAAATCAGATTCAGTTCAAGTAAAATTTAAAACAGGGTCTACATTTATTATCAAATACTGTAAAGGACTTGTGTAACTTAGACCTTTTCAAGCTAAAAATCACATTTTACTAAATAGTAAAACAATTTTAACACAGAGTGTTTTGTGTTTTATACATCCATTTATTCTCCATGTGCAAACATACTTTTTTATTATGGACACTTTTTACAACCTTTACATCCATACTTGCAAGTCAAACCTTTGTAATTTGCAAAGGGTCAAATCTTCATTTTGCAACCTGACAGCAGGAAGGACATGTGCATACGGCAAAGCATCTTTTATATGAGAGCTTGTGAAGGCAGATGCCAAGTATCACTCCAGGATGAAGAGAAAACACACCAGTTTAGAATGAATATTATGGTACTTTTCCCTTAATCTTATGAAGTGCAACTTTAAGATATACAAATATTGTCATTTCTTCTTCCAAGACACATTTCTGTTTCTTAATATAAGTATTTATATCCTCAACCTTTAATAAAATCATATGCTGTGTTTTCCAGACTTCATATGGTAATACATTCTAGAGAATTTTTGCATACATAAAATGAATAAAAGATGTGAAGGCAAATTAATGTCATATCTCACCAAAACAACGAAAAACAAAACTATAAAGTGAACAGTGGGAACTCTGCTGTAAATGGATAAGGATAAATCACTTTCAAAAAAAAAAAAAAAAAAAAAAAAAGGAAAAGAAAGAGAAAAAATGTGTAAATTGCTAAGATAACATTTCCTGGAGATCTTAGCAGAAGAATTATTAAAATACCAAATTAATTTTCCTGACACCTTCACCTTCATTAATATCATTAAGTTTCTTTAACCCTTCCACTTCCTTAATAGTTTGTTTCTGATGCATATCGCTTTTTGTGTCAGTGCAGCAGAAAGGTGTCGATGCCTCTGGTGACCACTGACAAATTTACTATTTTTCAACAAATCTCAAAGGATGACAGAAGACAAAAATATAGAATTATATATTCACCTATTCTTTTTTCCAGGTCAGAATACAAAGAGTATTAATAGAGTATAAAAGAGTATTAATATATAAAAGAGCATTAATAAGCCTGTATTTTTAGCCACAGCAGTATCATTGTCTTTTCTTGTCTCTCCATCTTGATGCCACAAAAACTCAAAGAATGATTCAGAATGAGCCAAGACAGATAATATTAAAAAGATTTTTCATTCATGACTATTTTACCTGTTCTATTGAAACAAGGATTACTCAGGAAGATGTTGGGTAATGATCAGGAGTCTAGATATAACAAAATACGATACTTATTTGAAAACAAAAGGCACATGGAAAAATCTATTACAAGTTTACTTACAGAAGCCTTAACCCTGAAAATATTTCACCAGGTCTTAGTGCATCTATGCCCATGGCACATCTAGTCCATTCACTGAATGCAAAATCCTCCCAAACGAAAACGTTCATCCCAGTCATGGTGAAAGTTTCCATGTTGCCTAGTTCACTGAATAACCATGTATAGTCCAGTATCTTGGAAGCAGCAGAGCTGTGTGAGGGAGGAACCATGCTTTAGGCATTCGGCCTTGCTGCCCATCACCCTCATCCATCCTTGCAAGGCTGTGCACTGCCAATTTAGGACTTACAAAACTTGCAAATCCATCTAAGAAGGATTAGTCAAAGTATCTAAAATATAGATTATGTTTAACTGGTTGTAAAGAAGGCAGTCTTAAATGCTGAGACAATAATCTTTTCAGTTGATGGAACATTTTCAGTTAACTGGATATGCATTGAACATATTTTTAATTATTATTTTTAACTGAGTTAGGATTTTCATATATCAAAATTTACTTTTAAGCCTTTTTATTCCATTTTTCTCAGACGTGTTTTGGTAGTGTCACATACTAAATATTCTAACTCTCAAGTTGGAACAAGCACCCTGGTTCATTACACAGACTCTGGTACAGATGCCAAAGGATCAAGCATCCAACTTTATAGAATTAAATGCTAAATCATTCAATCATTTGCTTTTGGATACATCAGTCTATCAAATAGACTTCCCAGCAAATCTGCACCTATCTATGCATTCTTTGTCTGACTATAAATAAAAAGTAACAGGAAATTGCTGTATTCTACGGTCAGGGTCAAAAACTAGAATCATAGAATATCCCGAGTTGGAAGGGACCCATAAGGATCACCAAGTCCAACTCCTGGCACTGCACAGGTCTACCCAAAGGTTTAGACCATGCAACTAAGTGCACAGTCCAATCGCTTCTTAAATTCAGACAGGCTTGGTGCAGTGACTACTTCACTGGGGAGCCTGTTCCAGTGTGCAACCACCCTCTCTGTGAAGAACCTCTTCCTGATGTCCGGCCTAAACTTCCCCTGCCTTAGCTTAACACTGTTTCCGCGGGTTCTGTCACTGGTGATTATGGAGAACAGGTCAGCCCCTCCACTCCCCCTCACGAGGAAGTTGTGGACCCCGATGAGGTCTCCCCTCAGCCTCTTCTTCTCCAGGCTGAACAGGCCCAGTGACCTCTGCCACTCCTCATATGTCTTTCCCTCTAGGCCCTTCACTATCTTTGTTGCCCTCCTCTGGACACTCTCCAACATTTTTACATCCTTCTTGTACTGTTTTGTACTGCAAAGCAATTCAAACCGTTTATATCCACCTAAGAAATTTGTCAGCTTCCTAAATGTCAACTGGAGGCTGTTAATAGATACAGGAAATGGAAACAGTCCACAAATTATAACATATATATATATATGTTATATATATATATATATATATATATATATATATTATAATTTAATTTGGTAATAAAGCTTTATTACCAACTGAGGTAAAATAATGAACATTTTGTGAAGGCAACAACATTACATTTCGTCTTAACCTCTTAATTTTGTCTGTCACAAAAATATACCTTTAATCTTTGTGGACTGATTCATACACCTTTAATCTTTGTGGACTGATTCATTTTAAATATTCAGTAACCAAAACCCCAAAGATATGCTGATAACATAGGGACTATTATGAATATGCACTTTGGGACCTAAACACAGGTATCTGGGCAAGCTCATAAGATATCCAAAGAAGCTGGATGATCTGAAAGACAACATTCTTCTGGATAGCTTTGCAAACAACTAAATTTTTCAAGAGCATATTCATTTAAATTCAGATTTGGTTTTCAATAAATTATTTCCTCTGTAAAACAGATCAAAAATCTTCATCCTATTTGTGTTTTCCATGTTCCTTGGACTTTAGAAAGATAGAAGCCTAAAATTTAAATCCTCAGATCTTGAATGCCTCTCTTGAGCCAATAGGAAGTACTGTTTATGCTCATGGTCTTTCCAAGCTAAAACTGAAAATTTAGGAAATGTTTAAACTGGGCATAGGAACAAAATGTTAGGTTTTTAATTTTGTCAATTTTAAATTTTAAATTTTAATTTTAATTTAACATTATATGTTAACATTATGTTATATATATATTATATTTATATAATATGTATATATAAAATGTTATATATAATATATATATAATATATATATATAATATGTTATATATATATTATATTTTAACATTATATGTTTGCTTGCTTGTTTTCTTTTGGCTTTAACAGGCTGATGGATTTTCTGATCATCTATATTCATTAAATAATGAGATGTTAATGTATTATATATACTAAATATATTATTTATGTATATTATATATATTACTTATAATATATTATAAATATGTATATTTATATGTATACATATTAAATAAGTGGCTCTATCTCTGAGTTATTTCAGTGAGGTCACATTACTGATATTATGATTTCCTCTCTTTGTATGTTACAGACACACAAGCGACTGGGTTTTCAGTAAGATGCTACACTTTAATCTGAATTTAAATGGAGCCTGAGTTGTGAAGACAAAATATTTCACCTAGAAACCTGCTACTAATTAGAAACAATTTTATCTTGGAAGAAAGAAAAATAAGAATTGGTCTGGATACAAAATGAAAGTGTTTTTTTTGTTGTTGTTGTTGTTGTTGTTTTTTTTTTGTTTTGTTTTATTTTTCTATATTAGATTTAAAACATATTGGAAAAATGCACTGGAAACAACTGCACTGTTGATGTCCTCTTGCATCTACATTCCATTAGAAGAGTTTAACATATGGAAATCTGAAAAATCACAGCAATTTTTTGAAACTTTTTTTGAAAGAAAAGCAGTGCAGAAAGAAAAGAAGAACAAGAGGAGATTACTATTTCTTCATAAACGTTTGGAGATACGTCCTGGCTGGGTCATCGATCATTTGACTAATAGTCTTGTGGTGTGGTGTATTGTTAATGAAATGCTAATAGTTTGCTGCTTTGCCCTGTGGATATCCGTGCACTGGGAATAATATAATATTGATCTGAGGAGGTAGTAATGCAATTGGCTACACAGATTTCCTCTGAAAATAATTTCTGGGAAGTCCAGCAATTATAAGCAGTTCTTGTACAGTTATAATAATTACTTAGGGCTCCTTTTAGCCCTTGGACATTTGTAAACATTTCGCATCCCTAATTGTAACAGAAACAGTTTTAATTACTATAGCAAAAATGTCTTCGGCAAATCTTTGTTCCCCTAACTGAATTACTAGCCTTGCAGATATGCAAAAAGATGGAAAATCTAAGTTGCTAGGTAGAGTCTTATCTATAGATTTAGCAAGAGGAGCGTCATCATAGATCCTCTTAAACAACAGTACCTTACATTCTCTGAGGACATGGAAGTTATTTCTCTACATATAACCTCTCAATCTTGGCAATGCCATGATCTTTGTTACCTGCCACATACTTCTTTCCTAATGAGACACTCAGATTTGGCACATCCCATCCTATATCACTTCCAGGACTGATTTGAATGTATTTATTCAGAGACTGCATTCTCACAGAACACACCACCATCTAGCCAATAATCTAGGATAACTTGCCTAGAATGTAGGAGACATGGCTTGGGTCTTATCACCAACTTTGGACTTGAAATCTGTCATTTCTTGAGCAAGTACTCTAATCAGTCTGGAGATGATTACTCCGATATGGACAGAAATGCCAATGTTCTTTGTTAATGACAGGAACTGTGAATTTAAATCCCCTGCAGACAAAAACTGGTATCAAGAGAAATGAAATTGTTTTCAATTTCCACATTGGAACAGAAAATGCAGAACCACCTTTCCTACCAGTGTTTTAGTTCTCCCCTTTGCTATTCAGCTTTCTTGAACGTAACATTAACATGATTGCTTATAACTAACTAACCAAATGTGAGAAACTCAGGGTCACTGGAGCAGGGAATCAAGACTATTAAAACAGGTCATATTACAAACATTATATGAAACAACTGAAAATCAGTGTCACAAATCTGGGATTTACTGGGGGAGAGGACAGGGCTAATTTTCATAAAAACAGTCTTACATGAGTAAGAATGCTCAGTAACATTTCCCACCCAAGACTGTACAAGCGCTACTGACCTCTTTCCAGGTAATGAGAGCTGATCCAAAAGCAGTGCTCTGCCTTAATGTAATATCATCTCAGAACTGCATCTTTCTGCACAGTTTCTCGGACACCCAATATTACTTGGCTGTGACAAGGTTGACTTACTTAATAAAATGATATTGTTATTCAAATGACTCCCCTTTCTGTTCCATGCAAGTGCACACTAACGAGATCTTCTATAGCATTGTGCTATCAAATTGGAAGTTTACATGGGTGAGAAGACTCAGTTTGTGTCCATGTCAGTTGATATTTGTCACCCATTTCCATTCTGCATATCGATCATTCCATTTTCACCACTGAGCTAAAGAGATGTGAAGCCAGCAGGTTTTGAGAATGAATTGCAGTGCTGCCTTTTTTTTTTCTTTTTCTTTTGTCCTTCAGCCTCAGCTTTTGAGTAATCAGAAAACCTTTGAATCTGAAGACCCATTTCAGAAGCATTATAAAATTTTATGTAACAATGTTCTGTGAAATCAGACATGGAAGATGCCATTGAATAACTGAGATGATGGCTGATCTAATCCAAAGTGTTCAATGCTAGCTGCCTTTACTATGTCTGACCTGTGGTTCTTCTTTACATCATCTCATTCTTCCTGTGCGTTAGGTGGGAAAACAACTTAGAAAGGAAATGTGTTTGCTAAATATAGCCATAAATAAGCTTTAGATCAAAGAGGAAATTCACTTTTAAAAATACATTAACATAAACTATTAATGATCTTAGAGGAGGAGAGCTCACAAAAGCAAGACTAAGAACTCTTTTGACTCTTTACATCCATGAACAGATGACTGAAATACAAGATAATATTTTCACTGAATTGCCTCTGCAATTCAGAAAATTGAAAACTCAGACATTATCATTGTCATACTGAAAGGAAAAGGATATTCAGTTTTGAATAGGTTTCCTTAAGCTTGCTGTAAACATATACTTAGGATCTTCTTGTGCTCTGGACTTCAGCTTCACATATTTTCCTAAATATTGTATCAATGACATACAAAATACATTTGTTTGTTTTAACACAAAGACTTAGGGATGCAACCTTCTTATCTCAATATATTTTATGATCTTTGTTGTTTTGCCAGTAAATAACTGTTAGGCTAAAACTCCTTAGCAGAATGTGTCTGACTTGTAACATGAATTTTACAGAGAAATATGCTAGGGAAATCAGGAAGAATTAAAATAGTTATCAGTCTTAGACATGTCTCCTCAAACTACATCACACCCATCTTATCAGTATTTCTGGCTCTGATTTAGGGAAGAACTTCTGCATGTACATAACTTGAAACACTACAGCAGTGCTATTGAAACCAATGGAATTATTTCTACATTTAAAGCTAAGAAAATGCTGAAGTGTGTGAGGCAAGAAATATTAATACCTACAGTGTGATTTAGTTTATTTTATATATATAAATAAGGAGAAATATAGCACAATTACTATCTTGGTAGAAAAGAAAGGACTCCTTTCTCTTATCATTTCTGTATAAAAATCTAAGCTGCCTAGTCATCTTCTATTTTCTGCATAAATAAGAGGCCATACGAATGCATTTACAGAACAGTAAATTACCTATCACCCATTTAATATGCAGAAATGTTTGTTCAAATGTAGACATGCACAAGCACTGAATTTCTGCACACAGTAAAATGGAAGGCATTACCACTGAAATGCCCAAAAGAGCAGAATCTCTTGAAAGTCGCTGTTAAAATGTCTCCCCTTTAATAACATCACTGAGTAATTTTACAAGATTTTTGAAATCTAATTTCACCATTCTTGAAAAACCTTAATTTCAAGCATTAGTTTCATTATGGGAAGAAAAACTGGCATATACAAGAATCAACTGTAAATTTTGCAAATATATGTTTAAATGTTTCCACATAAATAAAAAATGTTCTGCTCCCACCAAATTGTGACTACTCTGAAGCTAGGTCTTCCACTATCATTCTCTTTTTGAGTGTATATTTGATGTTTGCACAAGAAACAGAAGGAAGGGGTATGATGCAAAGAAAAAATCTTAAGCAAAATGTGCGTCAGTCACTAAAATATGGGTCTAAAAGACACCTAGAACATCAGAAATAATGTACTGAAATAATTATATTCAACTTTTCCTAGCAGACCAAACACTTTCCATTCTCCAAAAGATTAAATATGCCTGGAGCTGTGGCCAGGCTAGGCTTTTTGCAATGGCATAAAACTGCAGTTGCCCTTATTTCTCTTTATACTTCATTTTATTACAGCTAAAGTATTTATTTGCATGGAAAGGTGACTCTTGCCTTGTTTCTACATTTGAAGGATACTAAAACTACTGCAGCATTATATTTTGTGGCAAGTAGTAGGATTTTGAATATTAAAAAGTACTATCTGCAGACACACTGCACTTCTTAAGATTAAATTATAAGGTCTATCAAATCTCATGGCTAAGGGCACTGACTATTATTATTATGCATTTATGTAGATCCATAAATGTACCCTACGCTTCAAGAGACTTGCAGATATTCTTGCCTGAAAAAGGTTACCATGCTAAAAGAACGATTGCAATCAGAGATAGGACACATTTCCCATGTGCTGCAAATGTTTTTTGCATACATTATAAACTTCACGTTGCTAAGAAGCATTGGGCTTTAATTCCTGTTGGAGTAAGGTTACAAGATTAGATGCCCACTGGACTTTACTGGCATTTTAATCACTTCATTTATGAAACAGAAGAAAAAAAAATGTAGAGAAGACACTGCAGTGCATGATTTTTTTGTTTCTATATCCAGGGAAGTGTGTTAACCCCTGCTTTATCAAACAACAGCTGAGTTCTCTATTGCATTCTCTTATGGGAAATCTTTTCTCCACTTTGCTTCACCTACATTTTATAAAGTCTGCACACCATGTCATTTCTTGTGACCTGGGATTCTTCCACGATTCTGAAATCCTTCTGCAGCAATGACAGCTTTTTCATAATTGCTTTGAGAAATACATTTTCCGAACAGTAACTTTCTGCCTGGAAGCTCAAGGGCAGATGGCTACAAGATGGCCAAGAATTCATGGACAGCTGTGTCAGGTAGAGTGTCTGGAGAGTTTTCTCTGCCTGACTATATTGGTCCAGGGCCATTAATCATGCCACCATTCCTGAAATCCCTCAGGTACAACATGAGCTCCAGCCCCCGACAGCCTACTTGGGCTTTCTAAAGCCTAAGTACTTGGGGAGTACTGGCAGTCCACATGTACCAAGAATCAACAATCTGGAAGTCCCACACTTAATCTACGTTTATCACTTTTTCTCCAGCAAGAAGGCTGGAAGCACTAGGAAAATATGAAATCACACATTTGGAAACCATAGGACCTGAAGTTTTGACCCCATGACTGATCTCTGAGGCATTGGTGGTAGATGGTAATTGAACTGATCTTTTTAGTTCCGTTAGATTCCAATGGATTATGAATGATTTGGCAAGTGAATGTGTTATGTATATTTAAAATATTTATGGGTTTGGGAAAACATGGAAAATGATTTCTTGTAGCCTAAGACTAACATGAAAGTTGTCTTTGTGCACTTAAAATTATGTCCTTCAGATTCATCAGTTCCACAGAGAGTTGTGTTTATATTCTAAATACTCTGAAAATTTTCCACCTGCTCCTTTCAAAGAGCATTTTAACCAGAAGAAAATGGAGTGCCTAGTCTTTTAGGCTATTCAGAATTGGTTCTATCCCTACAGAATTGTCAATAATAAACAAGTTTCACATTTGAAATAATAGCCAAAATGTACAAAACACTCAGCCTATAGTTAATTATAAGAATCCTACTTAGTTGCTTCAGCAACTCAGTGTTTGTAAAGTTGGTTAGTTACCTTTTCAAACCATCTGGCACTGGCAATTCTTAGAGCTGCATATCTCTTGCTCTTTCAGAAAGCCTATGGACATTGTCCAGAGCAACTGCTTTAGTCAACCTGTCCCCTCTCTAGCCAAGATGGGAAAGGGACCCAGCACAGTCTCACAGCACCACACAAACGGTTGTGAACAAAGGCAGTAGAATATCACATACAGAATATCACATACATTATTTTCTTCATTGCTCCTGTTAAAGATACTTAATTTCTAATGACACATAGGCAGTTTGACCTCCACAATCTTTTTGTAGTTGTTGCAATCAGAAGATATACAAGGTGACTTTTTTGTTTCATACCACTAGATGCTAATGGTACAGTCTTGCTATATTCACAATTACTAATTATTTTTTCCTTGAGCATGATTGGAAGAGGACACAGTACACAAGATGGTGAAATACAGCATGGAGCTCCCAGACTAAGATATTCTCCTGATATGAAATGCAAGATTCAAGGAAACGTTTTTGGAAACCTCTCCTTCCCTGTCCCACCTTTTCTCCTTTGTTTCTCTATTATACCACATCAGACTATCTAAATGAAAGTAGTGGCATTTACAACAGCATGAAGCTGGCATGCTGTAATGGAGATTCAAATCCTCACTCTTTCCAATAAGGTGAAAAGGTTAAATGCACCTTTCAAGATCTAATTAGCTCAGCCATTTAGTGCAAGGCAAATTTTCACTTACCTAAGTGAACGTTTTATAGGGTTCTAGCTGCAGACCACTCAGAGGCTTTAGATCAGTGGAGGCATCTCACATTACTAAACTGACATTATTCTTTAGAAGGAGTGCTTACATGGGATGCTCCACTGGCTGAGATTTACTCTAGATTTACCTTTCAACAGAGGAGAATCCAAGTCACTCCTTTTCCTTCTTCTTCATTTCATATCCATGAAAATCTTATGAAGTAGGTGCCTCATCTGGGAACAAAGAAACAGCCCCAGCTGCTGCTTTGTCCTAAGCACACTGACATCTAGGAAAGTTCAGCTCTCCTGACAGCTCTACGCTCACCAACAACTTTCAGAACTTTTCAGGAATTTGTCTTAAATTTCACCTTCTGCAGGTGTTGATCCCTGTGTGCCACTGCAGAAGTCTGAAAAGATGCACCAGAAGTTTGTCAAGGCCAAACTTCTCTTGAGAAGTTGCCAGCTGGCCAAGCAAGGGCAAGTTATGGGAGTCCTCCTTGGCAGCACATGAGAATCAAAACACAGCCCACAAACTAACTTCATTAAACTGTTAGGCTTCTGTTCACATGGCTGGGTGCAACTTCAGGATAATGCTCTTGGCTTCCCCCTCCCTCTCCATATTTTCCTTTTTATAAAAACAATGCCATGGGGCTGTTTCTTATTTTATTCAGAGATACACTAATGTGAAGCAAGCATTCAGTCTGATCAAAAATTGCTTCTAGTTATCCATAGCTTAGCAGTATACACTTCATTGCATATCTTCTTCCCCTGGCTGATGATTCCCTTATGGTAGTTAAGGAATAGCTGTACCCACATCTCTGCTTTTTCTCTGTTTACTTTTGTCTATATTTTGTTGTTATTATATAATATATATATGTAAATATATAGTATAATATATATAAAAACCAAGCTGTCAGGAACAAACACACATATCTGATGTCTGATCAAAAGAAAAAAAAAAAATCTGTTATAGGTTTTTTGTTTTCATTTGCTTTTAAGAATATTTAAATATTTAAGAATATTTAAAGGAATGACTTCCTGGAATGAATTCCTCGTGATTCCTCAAAAATGTTCCCATTATCACAGGAAAATACTGCACCTTCTGGTACTAATGTTTCATTAAGACATTTCCCTCACAAAAAGCACTTCTTCAACATCTTTAGGACAAGAGTTGTAAGTGCAGTTTTGAATGCAGCATCTTGAAGACAGAGCAGGAAATCATATTGTAAAATCACTTGCCCTAAGGCTATCTATCACGGAAGTCAGAGATATAAAGTATATATATCAAATTACACTTCTAATACTCAAGACACTGTAAGAAGGAATCAAACTCACCCATATCATACACTTGTTTGAAACTTGAAAAAAAATCACTCCATGCAAGCCTCATGGTTGTCTTAAACTTTGAAGATGACAGTTATTCTTTTAAGACATGACAGATTATTTCTACTACTTTCTTGATTTCCCATTACACTACACAAGCAAACAGGAACTGGAGAAAGACAACCATCACTGTCAATGTGCTATTAAAAGGCCAATAAACAATGAAGACAAAAATCCTCTGCCTCCAGGAATTCATTCTTTCTCCCCTATAGTCTCTTCTGATCTCAGAGGTCAGTGTCAAAAAGTCCTTTCCAAACAGCTCCCCAAATGCACTGTAACCAACCCAGCAAATGTCTAGGCCTGTATAATTTTGTGGCTCTTTGGAGCCAGACCTAAATATATTTTCTTCCCATGATTGTGTGAACACCTACACAGAACTTACAGCTCGCCTCTCTCTCAAACCTAGAAGTCAACTAGCGGAAAGCTTAAACCAGAGTTTCTAGCTCTGGTCTGCTTCAGAGTCTGGGACTGTTTCAACACCAAATGCAAGATCCAAGCTGCCTGTCTGATCCTCAGGAGCTAACCTGAAGGATTACACATCCTTTAAGAAACACTGCAGGTTCCAGGAGGAAGGCTGAGCTGCCAAGACCTAATTCTAAAATACATCTTCGTTTCTTATGCTCCACAGGCAGCTGAATTATAAATATTCTACTGCTAAGCTCAGGGCTAGGGAAAGAATTAAGAATGCATAATAAAAAAATATAAATAGGAGCAAGACAGAAACCTGCAGAGAAAACCAAGCAAGCTTTGATGTCAGGGTTTCCTAGGGCTCAGAGAAGCTTATTTGTTAAAGTCGCAGCAGTAACTGATAGCACATCTGTGGCAGCATGCAAGCAAAGAGTGTGTGTGTGCCTGGGGACAGGGAGCTGGGGCAGGTTCTCATTACACCCCTTCTGGGTCTCTCTCCTTCACTCACACCCAGGATGCACCTCAACAAGACCATTCAACAGTAAAAGTAGCATCTATGCATGAAGATGACTGAATTTCCTGACAGCTTAGTGTTTCATTTCCAGCTGAATAAGGCTGTATACCTCAAAAGTACCAGTCAACTTCTCCCCAGTTTGCAAACTCTTACACTTGAATGTAACCTGCCCCCTCCCAGCCCTCCCAGTTTTAAATGCAGAGCCATCACGAGCATTTCTCCTGCAGAAGCAAGTCTAAATACACTACTTCATTACCTAGACAGAGCACTAGACCAATAGGTAACAAAAAAAAAAAAAAAAAAAAAAAAAAAAACACACACAAAAACAAAACAAAACAAACAAACAAACAAAAAAAGCAAGGATTACTTTGCTGAATTTAAAGCCTTGCCAAATACTACTACTTCATTGCCATTCTGACATGTAAAATTTGGTGAGAGATTTTTTTAAGCCTACAAAAAAAATTTTTGTTTCAACAGACAGTAGGGATAGCACAGAAGTGTATTTTTTAGTTATTATTTTAAAAGTTTAACTCAAGTATGTATTTAAGCTTATGACCTTTAAACTTTCTTGATATGCAAGTTCAGTAATTTATGGCATGGGGATGGATATTTGGCATGAAATGAAAATGGCCACAGGTTTAATTAAAATGTAAGTTATTGTTAGCAAGAAAGGTCATGCTAAGAAAATGTAATTTCAGGAGTATATTAGCAACAACTCTCCAGTGCTATTTGCATCTAAAATATATATTTTGTACTTGACATTTAAAAAGGAAAATTGGAACTGTTTATAATGGATGCTTGAACACTTTTGTGTTCTTGTGCTGCTTTTGTTCACATTTTTGTATAATTGGTTGGATCTCACATACAACAGTAGTTACATTTTATTCTCTATGCCTGAATGCCTAACTGATCTGGGAATTAGTTCACAAAAGCTGATATAGGTTGGAATCAAAAGCATACTGCAGTATATTCCTTATATGGCTACAGCTTCAAATGAGGGGATAGTTAATTGTCCACCTTACTTAGGATCATTTTTTTCTTGTTCTTCAAGCAGAGAAATTTTAATAGTGATGAAGACTCCTGGCTCCACTCTGTTTATAGGGCACTTCAGAAGTGCCTGTGTGAAGGAGGCAGTTTTTCCTTTGAGAGAGTTAATGTTTTACGATCTGCTAATAAAAGTAATGATGTGTCATACCAATCAGTTTAACTTCAGGGAAAGTGGGAAGTGAAAGAAAAATGCTTTGACTTAATTGAAAACATTTGTTTCAAATCAATACAGTGGGTTCTCATCTGAAAAAAAAAAAAAAAAAAAAAAAAAAAGACAATATAATGACGCTGTTGTTGACTACAAAGAGGTGCTTTCTTGCTCAAAGAGGTTTTTACTGATTTCTGTACTCAGTCTTGCAAAGAACATCATTGTGGATGATCTTATAGATGCATCTTCTACTTCATCAGAAGTCACTGCCCTTGATCATTCTACAGATGCGTCCAGATATTGCTGCATACATAACTTAGAGACAGGAAAATGGCAAGCAGTTCATAATAATGCATGCAGCTAATAGTAGTCCTTTAAAGTCTTTGAAAATACAGTGCTGAGTACTTGGCTGGAAAGAACAGATTGTTTTGGGGGCATTTATGTGTAAATTAAATAAACACAATGGTAAAGAAATCTCCTGACACTCTATAACTCCACTTCTAGGCAGTCTCAGCTCTTCACAGGAGAAATGACTTAGTCACAGAGATCTGAAGTATTAGGCATGCTGGGATGGGATCGCAAATGAAGTTATCACAGTGAGAATATGCACAGAAGTTATACAGACTGCCTGTAAGAACAGCTTGTGAAACCAAAAATGAAATAGTGTATTAGCACTTACCTTTTCCACCACCACAGCACAGAGGACCTGGACCCTGTGTGAAATGCAGACACATGATGCTGTTGTGAAGACTGCAAAGAAAACCAGACTTCAGTTTGAAATAAGCTTTGTAACATCAGGTGGAAAGAGTCAGCTGATTAGGAAAATGGATACAGAGATGCCAAGGGATCCCTAATCACAGCATTAAAGAACAATTTGCTCTGCAAGCTTGGATCTCTCTTAATGCCTTGGAAGCTACTTGAGAAAACCACTCCAGACAGCTTGGGGATCTCTGCATTTGCCGAATTTAAGAAATACTTTAAGAAGTACAGGAAGGTCATGTGCAGTATTTCACTGAATTTGGAGTTTCAATATCTAGATTAAGGTGATTTTTTTTTTTTTTGTATTTATATATTAAAATTAACAAAATCACAGCAAATTTTTGTAGGAAAAAGAATAGATTTTATTCTCTACTGTATGGCAAGCACCTCTAAATAACTGCTAGCAGACTTTTTTTTTTTTTTTTCTTAATTGCAAAACCCCTTGTATTCTTGCCAGCAGGTAAACTTTTATTTCAAACTCTAAAGCTTGTTTAACACCAGCTAAGTAGTTTTGGAGACAGAAGAGGCATGTATGTGATTGAAACAGAAGAATAGGCTGTGTGTGCATGATTCTGTAACACATGATGGTTTATAAACCCGAGTGAGCATTAGCTATTAGTCCGATGATAAAATAGATACATGACAATCCCCTCATCAATGCCTGTCACCATTTGTCTAAAACAGTTCAGTAATACATGACAGTAATCAATACATGGGTTCTGAGTTCATGCTGAGCAAGGGGATACTTAACACTTATTAGGAACATTGTTGGATAATTTTCTGTTGTTCATTGGGCAAAAAGATGTATTGGTATGCTGGGGCCCAACAGGTGGCATCTGCTTCAGGCTGTGATATTGTACCTGTACCCCCAGCTCCCTGTCAAACAATCACCACAACAAGCTGGTCTCCAAAAAGGAGGAGACGTGTGACTTTAGCTTGCAACATCACTATTTGCAATCCAGTTGGCTCCAAAACTACTAAACGGAGCCTCACCATCCCTGAGATGACCAGGATGCTCTCTTCTGTCAACCATGTAGCTCTGTACATACCCCCATCAGGTTTTCCAGAGGCAGCAAGGCCAGCTCTTGTCCTCTAACCCCTCATTTGCACATATACTCCCAGAAAGAGGTTTAACATGCTCTGACCAGGCACACGCAAACACACAAAAAAGTAAGTGATTTGACAGGGTAAGGATCTATACTCTAATGATAGTGACACCTGTCATCAGGAAAGAGTGCATCAGCTTGTAAAATCAGAAACAAAAGCAAAAGAACAAAGTTCATAGAAGCCCCAACAGATCCAAAAATGTCAATGCAAGCTGTTTGTGGAATTTAAGCCAAGTTATCAAAATTGGCAGGCTGATTTGTGCTCTACAGCAACTATTAGTATAAAAACACAGTAATTATTCTGAATGTTTCATAAATACAGTTTTAGAGATCTTTTTTTTTTTTTTTTTTTTTTTTTTTTTATGCATTCATTCATTCTAAATAGACACACTTAAATGTCAGTCTATGAAAGGGAAGGAGTCATCAGCAGCCACAGAAAGAGCTGTTACCTAGCCAGGTGGTCTCCCAGCCAGTCACAAAGACAGTGAATTATGGTGGTAAATCCTGGACAGATCTTTTCAAAACTGCATAAATTCCCTCCACTGGCTGGTGAATTGCCCTGGTAATTAATGGCACAATTTTCTTTTAATCTTGTTTAATCTATTCAGTATGTAGCTTGGTTAGCTTCTATTTTAAAAGAATTTATGGTAATACTAAGCTGAAGACTCGACAGAAATCTAGACATAATGCACTGCAGTTACCAGCTACGTTGGTGATGGCCAAACCATCAAACTCCTTTGACAACCTGTATGTTCTACAATATGAAATTACTCACTAACGGTCATGTTGTCTTTTAATTCTTTAGTAACTGATTCCAGTAATTTTTTATTTTTTTTTCCCCGTGATTGATTCACTTGGATTATCATTATGCCAGCTATGCTGTCATTACCCATTTCATACTATCTGTCTTCTTAAAATACTGACAGAACATTAGCCTCTAATATCCAGAGGATACACCTTCCATGGTTTATCCTCCCTGGGGTAAGATCTTGAAAATATTTTCTGAATAAGCTGAGGGGAGGGGGAGATCTTTTCTATTTAGATCAATCACTGTAGCAATATAAAGTGGAAGTAACCCAATTCTGTTCCTAATAATGAAATTTCACTAACTGCTGTTCCCTTAGTCATCTTCTCTCACAGACAGTCTTCTGAAGTATGATTTTATTTTTTTCCAAATAAATCTTTCTGGTCTAACATAAATAATCTCCTTTGCTTAATACATTTAATCTTGGCCAAAAAGGGGAAAAGAAAAAGCTGGGAAGTAATAATTCCAGCTACAGATATGCCTGAATGTCAGGTCAAGTCTGCTTTGAAACTAACTCGAAGAGTATCACATAGCTAAGAAGAAAATAAGATAAAAACAGTTCATAAAAAAGTACTTAATTTTACAGATGGGTGGGGAGGAGGGCATACTTTTCATACACATTACACATTTTCATAAGCCAAAGTGCTTAAATTTCACAATAACAATTTGAAAATTTGAATTACTTTAAGTAGATGTCAACACTAATATCAGAAATTTAGTGTTAATAGGATATTCTTATGCCATAGAAGATAAAGCATTATACATTGAATATGCATTCCAAGGGAAGTGCATCCTGGTTACTGTAAAATATATCTTCTAAAGAGAAAAAATATAAGGCATGCATGATAGAGAAACAGAAAAATACCACATCGTTATTTTGTTGAGCACTAACTACTAAATTATCAATGAAATAGAGGATTTTGTATGAAAGAAAAGACCTCTGAATTTTGTCAACAATCCTAAGGGTATAATGATTTAGGAGTGATTAATGGTGCATGACACTGGAACATGTAAGAAATTCATACTTAAACAAAGACAGAGGTGTATTGGAATTGTGCCCATGAAGATGGAAATTACTTCCTGCCCTGGTATGTGCACATATAGTACTTCAGCTTCCTTTACAGGAAGAAAAAAAGGGGGCTTAATAGACTTACTGTAGGCTATTTATGCTGCTTGTTAAGGGGATCAGTGCTGCAGGTGCATAATTGCCTAAAACAATCACTTCCAAATGAAATAAGGCAGTTTTATTGCTTACTTCCTTTCTTCCTTTGCCTCAACAGAAACCGTGCATTCACTTTTGTCCCAATGGGAGAAAAACTGCTGCCAGGAACTAAGATGGGACTGAACTGATTAACTGATTAGCATCCTAGAGAAGAGGGTTAGAAAGTGAATTTTCTATTACGGAGCAATTGCCATTGGAAAGTAATCTTATTTATTAACTGCACTTTTATCTTCTCTGGAGGGTTCCTTGACATAAAATAATGGAATTTGCTCACTTTATATTGTTTAAAACTATAATCATATCCAGAAAAGAAAGCATTTACTGTGTCATTAAGCCAAGGTAAAGAGGACTAACGTGAAGGGTTCTTGATGTCTTGCAAACCTTTTTATCATTTCAATTAACATTGCCAAATGTTCTGCTTTATGTCATAGACATAAATGTAGTTTTACAGGCTTTCTAGGTGTGCTTATACCCTAATTAATTTTAGCAACTGAGATTAGTAACAGGAGTGAGACTATGCATAGAAAGCAAAATAATAGCTTTTAAGGCCATGAAAACCAGTCATTACCAGCTACCCAGGGAAAGCTGTGTGCAGTATGCTGCCTGCACAACTTGTTTACTGTTACCAAACATCAGTTTAGAAGTTTTGTTGCCTCTCCTCCCTGTCCTTTAACAAAGAAAAAAAAAAAAAAAAAAAGACCCCCACCTTTAACAAAGAAAAAAAAAAAAAAAAGACCCCCCAAAAAACAATGTTTCTGTTCCCTTATTCCATATGAAAAGTGAACGATTCTGTATCAAAGATTCCTCTTCATAACGCTGAATTGATAATCATTTTCCATGTAGCAGAATCACTCTGAGCAGGATTTAGGGTGCTTGCTTGTTTGTTCATCATTCTGTCTCTGCGTGAGAAGATTTAGTATTGAGCTGAATCAACTGGAGTGCATACAGAGTACTTCCAATTTCCTTATCATAAAAAAGGATGGCCTCACTTGGATATTTCTGATCTTTAGGGCAGATTTTCTCTCCTTTTGCCCTTCTGCATTTTTAGGAAATCCAGAAAACAATGTTGTCTTCCATCCTGACCTCGTATACCACCAGCAAACAGCAGAATGTTCTGCATATAGTACGTTTGTGGCGGTTGGACTTGATGATCTTAAGGGTCTTTTCAAATCTAAATGACTCCATGTTTTACAGATTTGGTGATTTGGATGCAAGCTCAGTCTGAGGGGAGAAGATTGATTGATCTTAATGTATTGGCAAGCCCTAGCTTCAGGCTAAGAATAAAAACAATATTTCTCAAGTCGTGCGTTATTACTTTTCGTTTGTTTCTTATTGATCAACTGTCAAAAGTAAGAACATGCTTTTTAAAACAAGGCAGCTGTGGTGGTCTGCCCCCACCCCCATTTTTTTTTTTTTTTTTTTAAGTTTATAAATCAGACTATATAACAGCAAAGGCTAAGGTAAAACTAAACATCATGCACTATGGCATTGCTATGTATTAAAATCTGTGCTCACACTAATCTTGTAAAATACAGCACTAATTTATTTTTCCCAGTTCAACACTCAGTCCAGTCTCAGGAAGTATCTTACATTGCTCTTGTGAAAATCGCACAAAGTGAAAAGGTTATCTTTTAGTGGTTTTTTGTTTGTTTGTTTGTTTGTTTTTACAAAATAGGAAATGCATTACCTATTGAAAGAAAGCATTAAAAAAAGGAATAAGGTTGTTTCTTCTATACTGTCTAATGAAGTTAACCAGACATTTGAAACACTCCTTCCATCTCAGAACAAAATCCCTGTCCATTTGGCTCAAACCCTAATGTATAGGTAAAGTAGGAATTTCTGCAGCTGACAATGAAAGACAACATGACTTTTGGCTGAAAGGGGGTTGAAACGGGTCTCAGAGATGAGAACAGTTGTCTGAGAGAGTTCTAGCCATGTAGCCAAGAATAAAGGAAAAAGTGAAAAGCAGATGAATAAAGTCTTTTTTCACCAGGTCCATCACACCTGTAGTCTAGTACAGTATCTTCCCCAGTTGCAAGTTTTCTAACCCAAAGCATAATTCTGCTTCCCTCTTCTTCCTCTCTGCTTCATGAGCCATGCATCATTACCACACATCAGCCTTCTCCCCCATGTGACAGAACAGATATATATTTTTTTCTTCTACATTTGCTTTGTTGTAGTTAAATTATGTTATAGTAGTTCTGAATTTTCCTATACTGTTTCATGTAGTGTTCTATTTTCCCAACAACAGGCAATGTTACAGAACTGCTGTTTCCTCTCACCTCTTTCCCAGGCTGCAAAATGAGTCCTCTGGCTTGAATGTGGTAGGCACTGAGTCAAGAACATTTTTTTTTTTTCTTGCTGAAGTAAATCTCCCCCTTTTTAACTGAAGTACGGTAGATGGAAAATTCTGTTTCAGACTAGATTTCTGATGAATCTAGCTTTTTAGAGTAGTAAAACAATTTCTTGATCATTAAAAGCATGGTAATGTCTTTCAAAATGCAACCAGTAACAGATAGAGGCCAAACAATTTCAAGAAGGTATTTTGTTGTATTGAAAAAGGGTCTTTGTTTTTTTCCACCTCTTTTCAATATCTAAGACAGCAATAAATATCACCATTGATTAACTACATAAAGTGTATTTGAAATATGAATATGGATGTAACAGTTAATAAAAGTAATAAAAGAGCAATAGCTTTCTATTTCATGTGGCAACCATGAAAGAACACAGAAAGATGCATCAGAAAATAATTGGAATAAGACACTTTGCCAGAGAGCCTTTTTTTTTTTATTGCAAGCTTCTGTAAGTTACTAGTTCTGTAGGGCCTTCATAGATATAAAAGATCAGAATTAGATTTATCAAGCTAAGATGACAGCTCAATACTACTTTCCATAAGAATTAATCAAGAAACTTCAGTATAAATCAACATAGAAAATGTTCTTTTAATTATAAAGCCACCTTAGATATAAATATTCTGTTTCTGAAATATTATTTATCATCTCCTTTAACTCTAGAAATCAATAAATGAGTTGAGAAACAGCTGTAGGCTGTGAAATAAGCCCCCTATTTCACATACGATTTTTTTGTGTGGCAAACAAAAATAAGATGTTGGCACTGGGCCTAACTTATGATTGAACTGTAACAGAGAAAATGCTGATATTTATTTTCTATCCTTTTTTTTTTTTTTTTTTTAAAGGATACATAAATATCCCAGATTTCTCTGACACTAATACACAGTAGAGAAGATGCAAGCAGTTTGGTTGGTTTCCTTATTGTTTAAGTCAATGGCCATCGCATAAAACTTTTTTCCCTTAACCTTTAAATAAATGTTGGAAAATTAGTGGGAAATAAATTTATTTATGTAGAAAAGGTTTTATGTAGATTATTATGCAGAAAATATTTTATGTAGAAAAGGAATGTGCTTTAGGTGTAACCTTGGGCTGACTTCAATGACTCTGCAGGAATTATGCAGTAACCTAATTGTTTATATTTTCATTTGCCATAACATGACGGGAAAAATAACAATAGTGTTGCATTTCTGGCAGATGCTACTACGTACAGTATGTTAAGTTTTACAGTAGAAGAAATCCCTGTACTACACTTCTATGACATGTGCTCCAGCAGCTGGCAATAGCAGGTATGTCACAAGAAGTCCTTCAGGTCAGCCAGATAGCACTGACTACATTACCCACCCAGACCAGCCCAAGGAAGGACACAGCAAAGGTGACACTGTGGCTTTGCAGAGGACTTCAGTTGCTACTTCAGTGAAGGTTTAAATGGGCTTCAGCAACCTGTTAATATTATAAGCCATTTTACCTTCACAGAGCAAGACCAAAGGTGATGACAATTGGTTCTAATTGTGTTATCGAGTAAAGAAATTTCTATATTAGTTCCATCCCTGAATGGCACTCCAGCCTTCCCACAGCTGCAATGGAAGTGCAAGCTGTGCCAAAAATGTCTAGTGTCTTGAGGCCTAAAGCAGGAAAATAGGTGAAATCAGTTGGTTGTGAATAGTCTTCATGTAAAGCACACTGGGAAATTTATACATTAAACCAAGTCAGAAGAGCTTAAAACACAACAGAGACTGAATTAGGCAGCGGTAGTTTAATCTAGATTCTACTCTGTGTAGACCCTCTGACCATTCGTTTTGTAACTTACCTTTCTATCCTAAGCATATCTCCTTTCTTAAGTTGACTCAGCAAGGAAACATCAGCTAATTTACACAAGACATTTTTTCACATTCGTCTACTGGTGACAGAGTTGACTATTTTGACTGCAATAAAAGAAAAACTAAGCTCATAACTTAAGACAGTTTTTAAACATTCAGGTTTTACCCAGTGCAAATTGTAGTTTAAGAACAGATTTCCTTCTGTCAAATTAACTTAGGATCTGTCAGATTTTTGAAAGGCTGATATAATCAATACCATTTTTTATAAGCAGGTTTGAAAAAAAGGTTAGAAGAAAAAAAGAAAAAAAGAAAAATCTTAAAAAGAGAAGAGAAAAGCAAAATAACCTCAGGGAAATTACAGGAATTCAGAAGGGGAACAAGTACAAAAATGATTGGTGATATAGTTTGTGGATAAGAGAAAGTCTAAAGTTAATTTTCAAAATGTATTTCAATGAATATTTCACTGAATATCATCCTATGGTAAGCTGTGCATCAAGAATCATTTTATCAGTGTTGTAAATCCTGTGATGCATTCACAGCATACTCATATCTTCATAGTTTATCAAGGTTCAAACAACACATCCTGTACCCTAACTAGTAGGGACAGTTTTTCTGTATTCAGCAGAAAATACCAAAGTAGAAAAATGTTAGGGAAGTTAAAGAAAAGCTAGTTTTGCAGAGTTCAAGAGTATTAACTCTATTACAAAAATAAATAAAAGGCGATATGATCAGTGAATTTATGAGAGTTCAGTAATCTCAGGTAAGGCTGCAGACTGCTGACTGCAGTAGTAAATAGGACTATTTCCTGCAAACTACATGGGAACAGATTTCATGAAGCCATCTGGTTCAAGAAAATGAAAATGCATAGCTGCAAAATTAGTAGTGAGAGACAGAAAGCTCAGAGTGGCACTAGTTCTGTGGTTACCTTTTGGTTCCAGTTGAAGGTTAATCTATCCCATCTCCCAAAGTCCATTAAAACCAGCCAGTTTCATTCCCTGGCAAAACAAATGCAAGCCCACAAAGATCCACCCGTCTTTGCCCATACACGAATACAGAGATTCATAATTTCTTCTGGTCCTGCTCTTCATCCAGTGCAGGTAGCCAGCAAAGTTATGGCTCCTATAACTGCACTTTCTGCACAGAGAATAATTCATTAACAAGGGTGCCTTACTTCAGTATGCAGAGGAATTTTTCAGAACATAATTGGTGTTTGTCATATGCTCCAACTGCGTGAAGTTTTCTGAAATAAACTTCTCTAGGCTCCAGTCCTGACAGTTAATAATTTAGAAATGTGTGCAGTGGATCAATTTTAGCAGGAGAGCTTGAAGAAGTCCCCTGCGACATACTGCATCTCACAGGGAAGCCTGATGGCAATAACAGGTTTTGGAGGCTGCCATGACACGGGTACAAATGAGAACATCCCAAGCATATGCCAAACCTCATCACAGTCTTTGGTGCAGAAACAACTTTCCCCTGGACTCACAGTGTGATCGGGGGTAAAAGCTGTCCTTAAAACCTGTCATGTTCCCCCATAAGCATAGCTTAGCAAGTCTGAATACTTGAGCTGCATTATTATCTGCTGAAAAAGGTAAATTTTTTAAAAAACTCACCCACCACATCCCGCAGTGATGCAAACTTGTACAAGACTCAGGCTGGACTATTTTTGTGCTGGTTTATCAATCCTTTCCAACTCTGCAACACAAACATATTTGCAACAATGAACTTGACAGTGATGCAGTTATTTCATTCTTCAAAGGACTTTGGAAAGTTTTCAGTTTGTGTCTTTTTTTTTTTTTTTTTTTTTTTTTTTTTTTGTCCCACTACTTCACTGTGAAAAACCTACTGACCTCCCTATAGTTCTTTGGATTTTTTTTCTTCTTTTATTTATTTATTTTTTCCCACCTCTGGTAGGTTATAGGTAATTTCTTTTGCTTTGCAATTTCAACTTTGTCTCCCCCTGAGTAAAAGAAAAGACTCCATCCTACTTGCAATCAAAGACAATGCTTTTCATACACACAAAACATTTGCAAGCACTACATTTTAATGGACAATAAATGATGGATGGATACATAATACTCATTCTACCCTTTGTTCTCTATGTTTTGCAGGTTGTGCTATTAACTGTCATTTATCATACACATAAAGTGTACGTTTTCTTTCACTGCATGTACAAGAAACAGCAGTTACACTACTTAAGGCTTTTTTTTTTCCAGGTTAGAACATTTTACTGCACCTTTCCCACAATTTGTACTTAGATTTTTTTTAATAATAGGAATGTAATGACAATTAAAAACAAACCAAACTGATCAGCCAAAATCTTGTCTATAAACCTAAATGCAATTCCCACCAGTTTGCATTATGTTTCTCTCTGGCACCAGCTTGTTATTCATTACATACAGAATCTGGTTTAAAACAAAGACTGGCTCTTGGTATCCTCCACCTCCTTTTAGGAAAAAAATAAAAACTGGCTCAGTAATTAAGGGGCATTTTTGCCAGGCAAAGTAAATCATGCTTTGTTTCCATGAACTCAAGAAATTTTGTGAAGATCAATGCTACTCTGTGTAATGAGGTTACCTGTTACGCTGTTATATTGACTCCAGCCACTTCAGGAGTAATTCACTTCTTTTTTCTATTTCTGGAGAGCTGTTAAATTAAAAACCATGACCTGTTCATTGAAAGAAAATCAGTGAGAAGGATAGTGCTGCTCATTTTCCTACCTGAAGAGGTTCCCCACCCACTGCACTGAGGCCAAGGTATTACGCACTCTTTTGTATTTCGGGTCCACACATGGATCAAGGCAACAAGTAACGAACTAATGAACGACCAGCAGATTACAGACTTGACAAGAATGGTAAGAGCCTTTATAATTTAAGTATGTTCTGCAGACTGAGGGCAAAAGTTTTGTTCATTTTTCCAACTCATGAAGAGGAGCTAGCATGAAGAGGAGAGCTGTGTTTGTACAGGAAGGAACCAGTAACCATGCAAATGAAGCTGCTGCTAGGTGTTCAGTGCTCCGAGGAAAATACCTTTCCTTTGCAGCCCCTCTCTCACCAAGGATCTGCAAATGACACTAATGCTGCATACTTGTTTCAGCTTTCCTTGGGGCTAGAAACAGTCTTTGCTAATACTAAATCACTAGGTTTTTCTGTACTGACAGAGGCTGGTTAGCCAGTTATAGTGATTATTGTGAGTGTTTTCCAGATGGGTAAATTGATTCACAGAGGTCCTTGATTTATCCAAGTCCTTACCCTGATGCAGGTGCAAAGATCAGGGAAAATTCAGATGCTACTGTCACACAATGCTCGTCATTCTAACACACAAATAAACAAATAAAACAGCCTTACAAGGGATTTTTCTTCCACCCCCCTCCTTGCAAATGAAAGTTAGATTAACTGTGGAGTGAAAACACTAACTGATCTTTCTCAAGAGCTTATTTCTATCTGTAGAAAGTGAAAGGTGGTGCATATTAATATTGTGCCATTAGCATGCTCCTTAGGTACAGTGGAAATGACATATGCATTTGGAAAAGAACCAGCAAAAAAGATGAGTGACATTTCTGAGAAGAGATGAAGAAGATGGCTCCTATTCCTAACAGTAAAGAATTCTGGGGCAAATTCAGACTGAAATATAGAAGATCAAAAGCCAAAAGCCTGAGTGGAAAATGACAGCTATGCTATCATTCTCCCAAGCGTGCCTTGAACACCTAACTCAAGAAGTTAAACTAATATTAAACTAAAATTCCTGTTGTTGGAAATTGATTGTTATAATTACTATTTCAAGAGTTTAGCCTACCTAGGCTAAATTGTTAAGTAAACTGCAAACAAAACACCAAAATGAATTGGAAAATCAAATCCAACAGTATTGAGGATAGAAGTCTTACTAAGATGAAATCTACTACATCACCATTTGTCTCCATTAATTGCCCTCAAACACATTGACTCCTACAGCCCAGATTTTCATTTCTTATGGAAATATTTATACAGTGTATCTGTGACCCAGCAGGTAAAATCTGGTCACATCTCCTCTGATTCAGTACAGTTAGTAATGTGATGTTGGATTTCATTGCAGGTCATACCGACAAAAAGACAATTTTTATCTTTATTTCCCATTCACCTTTCCTTTATTTTGTTTCAGCAGTCAAAAAAACGCAAGGGTGAGGGTTACAAAAAGACCAGGAGGATTTTCTGACTAGAAACTAATGTGCCATGTCCTGTCCAAAGAGCATACAATCTGCAGGTTCTCAGGTAAAGACACTCAGCCAGAAATAAAAGAGAAACTAATTAGAAAGTGAATCAGGGACCCTTTCATGCAATTAGCATTTTTCTTCTGCTGTACAGAGCAAACGTAAAGACCTGTCTGAACACTGCACAGTGTCCACACTGCAGTTCTGCACGCAAAGCTTCCCACTGCACAAAATATTTTTGTCTTGTTTCCTGCTGAGAAATTCATTCATCTTCTGACCATATTAATCATTTTAAAGTATATTTTTCTTGTATCCTGCTCACAACGATTACAAATACAAGACTATCTTAAAGAAACGTGTTTCAATTGACACGTGGGAAAAAGTACATATTGGATCTTGCTCATCAAATGGGTAACCCAACACACCAGGCCACAAATACGATGAATGGAAGATATCTAATTAAAGCTTCCAACCTGTAAAAATTATTTGGCCATGATTAATTTAACTCATGAAAAAATATATATATATTTTGCTCAACAGTGTTGTTCGTGAACTTACAGCTTGGCCTTAACTACCTCACCTGGAATATGCCCTAAAATCCATTCCCTGCATAGGCAGGCCTAGGAGTTTAATTCAGGCAATAATATAACCTCTGATCTGTTGTTATTCAATTATTCAGACAGAAGAGGAAAATACAAGACAAATAAATAAAAACTATTGTCCCTTTCCTTTTCACTCCTCCCCAAAGTATATTTTTATCAAGTTTATCATTGCAATAAAAATATTGCATATACAGTTTAGCACTCTCAAGTAGCTAAATTATGCTATCTCAATAAATGAAAAATCCAGAATCAGTATTTCTGGAGTTAACAACAGAGACATTAACTTTAAAGAGTTTCTGAGAATATTCTTCATTGCCTCCATCTTTGCTGCAGTCCATCATCTGATTTGCTGCACAGAAGAGCAGTGCAAAAGGAAAACAAGGTAGAGCACAGAGCCAGCCAAAAGAAACTGTTTAAAAAAAAAAAAAAAAAAAAAAAAAAAGACAAAAATCATTCATGTTGTTTTCTCTTTAACTTTCCCTCATCATGTTTTCCCTAAAGTTTGCCCACCTGGATTTGGGTAGAGTAAGTGAACCTAACACCTAACAGCAACAACATGATGCTAATTTTTGGTTAATGTCAGAGACAATTAAAGGCAATTGAAAGAAGCAAAGACTTTTTAGCTGGTTTTAAAACACGTGTTTTTTTGTTTACCTGTTGTTCACTGAGAGGAGCTGTTTCCATGCACCACAGTATGGATGCTAGGTATCAGTTTTCCCTATGCCCTCACACTTTTGAATCCTCCTCCTCACTCCACAGTCACTGCTCAGAAGTGCAGGAGTTGAGATTGCACCATAACAGCATTGGTGTCATTCTTTTTGCACTGTCACTTTTAGCCATCAGGTTCTTCCTGATCCGTTGTCGCAATCTGTAAGCATTACTCTATTTGAAATTACTCTTCTGTCTATAGCTTTATAGCCTTAAGTATTTATTAATATGCTAAATCTGAAATCAAATATTACCTTGCTTGTGATCCCAAGTACTAAAAACTGAAATATGCCTCTACCACCGTAAAGCTGCTTCTGAACAATGAAAGCTTTTTTTCCCAGCCACTGCAATCTGGCATCCAATGATCTCTGCAAGTTGCACATTTAATTAGAGTGAGAAACTCATTAAGGTATCTGGAATATTAAGATGATAGCATTGTTCTAAATAGCACTGTGCACAATCGAATATGGCAGATGGCACAGACTGCTGACACCTGTGCTGGTTTTGCTATCTTGCTGACAGATACAAACAGTCAGCAGTATAATTGTAAGATACATAATCATAAAAAAGGATCTGAAAATAAAATGCCCATCAAATCTTCAGGTTTTTGGATGCCTGTTTGTTCATAAAGAAGCATTTTGTATTTAGTCACAGAATTTGAGACAAGAGATGCACAGGTTGTGGTTTTGCTTTTTATTTCTTTAAATGCCACTTAGATTTTTATGCATCAGTTCTAGTTAGGAACCAAACATATTCTTACTTCTTCGTAAGTGACAATGTAGTGCTATTGGGGTCATGGGAAACTTCATTCCTCTTCACCTGCATGTTCAGGTGACATATTCAATTTTGCTCCTCGTTAGTCTGGACTCAGGGAGTATTTTCAATGCTCTGGGGAATCTGATTAAAAATTGACATGCTTTAAGGTGCTTCAGCTTGCTGACTGATAATGATGATAATGATGATGTGATGAGAGTTCTTATTTCTCCCCAGAAAATTGGAGATTTTAGTTTTTAAAAAGTTATGCAATACCCCAAAATCTCAACAGTTAATTGTTAAATCTCATGGTGAAATGGCGTACCTTAAATCATGCCAAGGATAGAGAAAAATGTTTTTTAAGATGTAATATTTCTTATTTGCTTTGGCTTGAGACTGATGGTGGCAGGTAAGAGATGACTCAGCAGTCACTAGATCTCACAAAGTAAGTGGTCTTTTTTGGTATGCTTTTTGGTAGAAAAAGAAAAAAAAAGGTATCTTGTTTGCACACATCAGTACTACAGACAGACAATGACAGAAAAAGAGATAGAAGAAAGGTTATATTTCATGTTCTAGTCAGCTTCTAAAAAGAAGCACTACCAACAAGCATTACTCCAAACACCTAGGCCCAAAAACTTGTCTTCAAGTCTCAATTTCAAAAAATATCACACTTCCTTTGGTTTGCTTTTATTTAATGCCATAGAAAAGCAATAGTTGGTACTACACCTACTTGCAAAGACTTAGTACAATTCAGGATTGACAGCTTCCATGACTGTGCTAGATTTCACAAGTTGGTGTGCTGTTTATCAAGGTACCTGAAGAGATACCATTCAAAAGAGTGAGGCAAATCTAATCTCTGATTCCTGCAGTACATTTTCTATCATCCTGTTCATTATTGCAGAAAAGAAATAAAACACTGATGTTATGGTCATTGAGAACTTTGTTTGTTGAAGAGTTTCTTTCCTGAACTACTTGTTTTATCAAAATGTTTTAGATTTTAAAACCTATGCACATATTTTGACCCAGAATTTTTCAACAAGCTTGGGTTGTTGCAGGTAGCTTTGTCAGAAAGTATAAACTGCTAGTTTTAATACTGCAGTGTATAGGGTTTCATTTTTCATTATTGAAATAAGCTTGGATGCATTCCACTGATCAATGTTGAAAATTAATTTCTTGTAGTTCCTGGCATAAATATGTCTCATCAGCACTGACTTTTTGTACCATAACCCCAAAAGGGCAAAGCATGCCAACCAATGTATGCTGACAGATTTGCAATTATTGGCAACTAATGTAATACCATCATGTTTTGTGAATGCCTACATTTTCAGAAAACCATTTATATATATATATATAAATATATATATATAAATATGAACAGGCCATCACCTCTTGTGTTGTTAATGCCACATTACCCATTTCTTTAGCTTGATCTTTCAACTTCAGGTCAGATTTTAGGCTTACCAGACCACAACCTTTCTTTTATTAAGTATTCTTTCACACCAAGAAAGAAACCTTCTCTTCCCTATTTTTCATAGAAACTGTCCTTTAGTGAAGAATACTCTTACAGAGGACACAGCAACATACTTATGAGAAAATTAAAGTTATCTTTTTCTTCCAGGAGAAGAAATGAAACAGCCCATGGTGCAGCAAAACATTAGGCTTAAGAAAAATAAAATGCTATAAAAATAGAAAGTTACCTTTCTTATACTGGTTTTACTTTTTTGTTATTGCAATACTTATTTATTAAGAGCCAATAGAGATTGTCCAGTTATCTTAACATATACATAATGCTAATCTTGCAACTCAGTTTGCATGATACTCTGTTAGTGAAGCATGAGTATCCATTCCCTATCTGAAGACTTGTTAAACAGATAAGAATTAATTAGATTTTACTGGAGGTGCACAAAAAAAGGTAAGTATTACACATGAAATGCTTACGAGTTCCAAGCAGATTTTCCTAAATTTAATGAAAACAAATAGATGAGCTTAAGGTTTGGTCTCTTACAATAACTCTCTTACTCCTCTTATTTAAGCAAACCAAAAAAAAAGACAAGTCTAAGTTCACTTTGACTCAAGATTTTCTCATGAACTTTCCTGAACATAAAGTATTATTTATTTTGATCAGTTGCACAGGGGTAAGTTGCCAAGCTTAGTGAAATCAGGAAATCCTAAACTCTTCCCAAAGTTTCACATTAACTTTTATACCTGAAGAAGAAGTGGAGAGTCTCAAAGATTGCCAAAGAGTAAATACATGACGAGAAGAAACTATTTCTTCCTCAGAACCAACAGCACTGAGAATGGCAGTTCACAATTGGTGTTCTTCTGAAAATAGTTTCAATGCATATGCTCCACTTAGATTAGGCAGTTCTTAGCATGAACTTGTGCTGCTCTATTTGATACAACCAAACACGGATGAGATTTTTCCTGCTGGAGTAGATTTGTCAGTTTTGCAAAATGCACATCTCCCAAGGAAGTCAGGTCGTTATATTAATGTTGTGAAAACACAGATCAAGACACAGATCAAGGAGGAAAAGCAGGCCTAAGAAAGGTGGTTCTTCAAATATTAACAGGTTTGGTTACAATCTGCGTCTTAGCAGCTGGGTGCATCATAATTTCTTCCATCTTCTTATCAATTTAATGTTACACACTTTATTTAGGGACCTTGAGTCTCACAGCACAAAACAATTTCATTCTTAGGAATGGTAGATGAATGAGTTGTCTCCTCTGCTATAGCCTACCCTCCAATCTCAGTTCCTTAATCCTGGATAGATTACTTTTGGTAGTTTTACCTGCATGGCACTGCATTTGTCATTGTTACAGAGAGCCTTTTGCAGCTGATTATGTTTAAAGAGCAGAATGAATCAGGGAAGATTTTTTTTTTCCCTATTTTGCGAGCAGTTCCATCAAACTACTAAAACAATTCCAGACAAGCAACTGTCTAATATCAGTGTTTCTCAGTTGTAGATACACACACTGGAGAAAAATCACTGGTGATTAAACAGACTGTGACGAAATGGGCAGAAAAGCCTGCCTTGCAAGAGAGAAAAAAAAATTAAAAAAAAAAAAATCATATATTGTTTCAATATACATTAAAGGAAGATAAAGGCATGAAACAACAGAATTCACTGTCATCGAGCACTAGATGTGCATTATCCATCTCCATAATGTGCAGTTATTTTCTTTTTCACATGTAAATTCTATTCTGAATTAGGACTATTCTGGTAGCTTTCAATTTAAAGACTGCAGCCATATGCTTTTAAGAAGAATTTCAAGAACAAGAATTTCTAATTTAACCTGGCTTTATTTTGGGGTACCACCTGGTCCATTAAGGCCTCTTAAACTCATCCTATTTTCAAAAATAAAAAAGTCAAACTGGCCAGAATACTAACATGGAATCCCTTTTTATGAGAATTACCTTAATTATTAGCTGGCCTTCACGTGGAGCTGATTGCAGAAAATGATATTTTTTTGACATTTTTGAGGTGAGGGTTAAAAAGGGCAGTATGCTATTAGCCTCCTCCTCTGTCATATTTCTCCTATATACATATTTCCATTGTAAAACACATTTTTATTCCAGGTGGGTAGACTGGACAATTAATCCCTAGGCATCTGCAATGGATCTCAATTTGGCAGCAGGACATACATTTATGTTAGTTTTTGGAATATGAATACTCTCTGGATAGCCAATTCCATTCTCAACCCTTTAGCATGAGATTCAGCAAAAGATTATATTTAAGCTTAGCTTAACAGGAAGCTTATAGTACTGTATTTTGGAGTTTCTATCTGGTCTTTCTAGTTTCCTGCCAACTACTCACATTACAACCAACAAAATTCTGAAGACTATGGAAATGTTTTGGTAAGAGTTATGAGCACAAGTCTTGAAATTCAGATGACCAGGAAGTATTGTGATTTCTTCCTCTCCTTGACTCCTTTTATCCTCCCCATTTTATTTTATTTTATTTTATTTTATTTTATTTTATTTTATTTTATTTTATTTTATTTTATTTTATTTTATTTTATTTTATTTTTAATAATTTACTTTTTGCCAAGAGTGAGTAGAGGTACAAAATTGTTTTAGGAATGTACTATTTCAGATCAGATTTATTCTGATGGATACATCCCTCTCACTTTCTGTCAGAAGATGAAGGCTTTCCCATCAATGCTTTCTTCATGGAAATATAATGGGGTAGATGTCATTATTTGTAGCACCACAAAGTCACTGTAGGACTTGACATAAATTCTCCTTCTGCCTTTAAAGAAAGTTTTGTTGTTTTAATGTTTTTTTGCCAGGATGACAATGACGTACAAAATGCAGATAGGTGAAGATAGGCAAATAATTAAGCTATTTTAATTTACTTGCTGATAAAGATGACTCCACTGTGTTAGGTATATCAGTTTACTGTCACATCAGCAAAATTCAAGAAAAGAAAGCCACAAGATTTACTTCAGCAGATATAATTTTCATTTCCAAAGATTTATGGTTTCATGAGTATAATGTCTTCAGTTTATGCTTTTAAAACTACCAGAGCTTAAAAAAGAACTTTGGACGTTATCTGCATCAACTTGAAAGCAGACTTGGATAGCTTACTTCAAAAATGAAACTCTCAAGAATATTTCCCTCTGTGTTACCCCCATACCTGTACAATTCACCCTGCTATTAAAATCATTTGGTTCAATTTGGAATTTTTATGGCTTTTTTTTTGTTGTTTTAATAGATGATTGATTAGTTTTTTGTCTTAATTTCTTAATTTCTCAAGGAATTATTTAATCTGCCCAACGTGCAAGAACTCTTCCCCTACAAAGCTATGAAGCAAGCTGTATCTTCTCTTAAAAAATGAAGTAGAAGCAATATGGAATGTTGAGGGAGAAACACTTTCTCCAAGTTATTTAAAACATGTTTTCAGTAGTCTCATAGTATTGGTCAGCTTGGATTTTAAAATAATAATTTTTCAAGGGCACCTGTTTTGGGGAAAATTTAAGTTCCTTTCCTGTCACTGCTTCCAATATCATACTGGCTTTGGTATTAATAAAAGACAACATTTACTTTGGTATAGCAAGTATATAGACCACTTAGACCTGTATTTTTTATATCAGGTTACAGATTTTGATAGGCTACACATTCTTAGGTTGGGCTATAATATTCTAAATCATACTTTCAAGATTACCAATAGCAGTACTCAAGGCACCATCTATTTTATAGTTTGTACTTTGATTTTCTAATTAAGAAAGCACTGATATGGCACTACAGCAGCAAAATACAAGGGAAATCATTAGTCAAGAATTAGAAGCAATGTCAGATCTGGCTTCTGTCTTAGATCATTATATTCCTGACGTATTTCCTTTCCCACATCACCTGTCTCTGAATCTAGCAGTACCTACCATTATTGGAACACCACAACATATGCAGCTGATAAGGTAGGGGTATTTTTTTTTTTTTTTAAGGTAATCCGTTTGAACCAAAGTAAATTACATGGTTCATTAGCCATCTATTTACTTGTTAAATAATTCAGTCCAAATCCTTTCACGTTTTAATTTTTGTCTGAGTGATGCAGTGGCTGGCTATTCTTTCCATTTGGGAGATTTTAAACTGAGTCATAGAACCAAGTGGTGTGCAACGCTGAACTCCTATAGGCGAAGTTTCCTGCATGATGCACACACACGTGGACACCCTTCATGTATCTGATTGTCTCTGATAAATTAGCATATTTGCAAAATTATTTGTTTACTCCTGAGAAAGCAGAGGGGAGGGGAAAGTTGAAAATCTTTAAGGCAGTTTCAGAGCACAAATTTATTTCATGTGTTATAAATGAATTCTCAACTCAATCTAAATTTAGTAATATTTATAAAAGACAAGTAAACAGCGCTGGGTGCGCGGGGAGTCTATGCTCTACCAACACACACACACGAACATCGAACCTTCTAAATATACAGAACATTGCTTTTACATACTAAACCCAAGTATGCCTATACATATGTACAATCAGAAAAGGTAACAATCCTTTAAGTTCCATGACGTAACAGTCTCCATTTTCCATTCCTTTTCTTGATTACAAACGCCGGAGAATTCCAGGGCTAGTCATGGGAACAAGAAGTCTTGCTTTAAGTTGTCAAGCAACTCAGTCTTCAGGCCTTATGAATCCCGTTCTTCCTGAATCAAAGAATAATATATCCATCTCCTTTTCAAGGCCAATAGGGCCTGGGTCAAAAGGTACATCCAGGTCACCAGGGGACGAAACAGCGAAAGCCTGCGATGGCTGTAGCAGCAGAGGGGCTGCTGGTGTAGAAGTTGGATCAGTAAAGGAGCCTGCAGCTCCCTCACTGTCTGGCAAACCATGTGTCTGACTGTGGTCCCACATGGCTCTTTAAGGCCTCAGAGACTGCTCACCAGGTGCCAAGCAATCCCACCGCTACCTTGTCGTTTTTAGTTGCAGAGTCCCACACCTTGACCTCCATTTGGTCCCATGTTTCAGGATTATAGACTGTCTGATTGTTAATAAAGGGAATAAGCTGTAAGGTTACCAGGACAGTCTTTGTTCCTAAGGACGTATGATTCCCCATAATGTGCAGCTGCTTACCAGCGAGGGGCAGTTGTGTGCGCGGCTCCACTTCTCTCAGCTTGAGCTTCTTCCCAGCTCTGGTGCGCCCATTTCCAGCGACTTTCAGTACAAGCTTCTCTGAGTGGTTTGCTGAGTTTGGCCAAACCTATCTTCATGAGGCAATCAATGTCCCTTTTCCTGTCCTGGTCTCCATTCTGCTGGCCTGTTCCTTTTCATTCCTTCTTTCTACTTCTTTATTGATGACATAAATTCATCGTGTTGCTGCTTTTTTGTCTTGAGGGCAGGCTCCCCTCTTACACCCTTTTCTCCACAGCAGTCTTTCAAAAACAACTTTTAATTGGTCAAACAACTTTGCAAATAACAGCAATGGCAAACACCCAGCAACTTCCATGCCTTAATGGCTGGAGAACAAGCAACCCCGGATGGCATGGTGTCTCCTGAATGTCACTCTTCTTTATTCCCTCTAAAGTCTTTTACATTCCTGATGGCCTCATCGTTAATAGTCTAATGGTATCATCAACCACAGGGCTTTCCGACCCCCATGGCCACCCTCCCAAATCTTCCCCTTCTTTATTAATATAAACCATTTTCTCGATATGAATTATTATGCCATATGTCACACCTGGATGATTTCAAATCATCCAAGTCACCAGCCAAATACACGGTTTGTGTAAACTGAAAATATTTTGTGCATTTACAGACTGAGTGTGTCATTGTAACTCATTCACGCACAGTACATATACATACTGTGCATTTATTTTTTACAGCTAAAATAAACATAGGAAGTTCCCCCTTTTTTTTAAAGTGCCTGCTCAACACAAAAATCAGCCTGAAACTGCTGAGGTACTCTGTAGCTTTTGAAATTCATTCTCCATATTAAAAAAAAATTACTCCTTTTTCAGTTATTTCAGATTTAACTAATGAGTTATATCACCACATTTATTTCTGCTTTATTCTTAGATGCAGGATATTAATAGCTCAGTAACAAGCAGTAAACATCCATTGTGACAAAATTTATGTAATTCATACAGGGATAGAGCAGAAAGTGGGCTGTAACCAGATTTTGGGGAGGTGTAAGTGAGAGAAGCTTTTCCCAACCTGTAAAGAACAGATGAGTGCTTTGCATGTGAAAATAAATTGCATAATTTAGTGATGTTTATTATTAGCAATAGGACTGCTTTAATTTTTCTGGCAAAATATTTTTTTGGGGGAGAGGAAGAACGACACAAACAAACAAATAAAAAAGTAAAGGAATACAGCCTGAGATTCAGACACTGCAATGTATTTGTTATATATGGAGTGGTAATTCGTGTCGAGAAAATGGTTGATACTAATAAAGAAGGGGGAGATTTTGGAATGTGGCCATGGGGGTTGGAAAGCCCCGTGATTGAGATAACATTAGACTCTTAACGATGAGGCCATCAGGAATATAAAAGAGTTTAGAGGGAACAAAGAAGGGTTAGTGTTAGGTCAGAGGTTGGACTCGATGATCTTGAGGTCTCTTCCAACCTAGAAATTCTGTGATTCTGATTCTGTGATTCAGGAGACTCCATGCAGTCTCCTGGCCCCCGTTTGCTCTCCTGTCTCTTGCCATCCAGCATGTCCCATAGCCCCGGGGAACATCCTTCAGCACACTGTGGAGCCCTGCCTGTCCCCTTCCGCAAGGGTCAATGTTGAAGATTGACTCCACCTTAAGGGACATAGTGCCTTTTGTGGCTTCTCTCTTCTCTTTGAAACAACGAGGATAAAGCAGAAAAGATGTAACATAGCAAGCTGAAGGGAGTGCTGAAATTAATAGTTTGTTACCTTAAAAAAAAAAAAAAAAAAAAAGGCAACACAATGTGATGAAGTCATGTCATCAATAAAGAAGCAGAAAGAAGGAATGAAGAGGAACAGGTAGCAGAAAGGAGACCAGGATGGGAACAGGCACGTTGATCGCCTCATGGAAATAGGTTTGGCCAAACTCAGCAAACCGCTCAGAGAAGCTTGTACAGAAAAAGAGCCATGTGGGGCCACAATCACAAACGTGTGGTTTACCAGACAGTGAGGAAGCTGCAGGCTCCTTTACTGATGCGACTGCTACGCCATCGGCCCCTCTGCTGCTACTGCCATCGAAGGCTTTTGCTTTTACGCCCCCTGCTGACCTGGACGTGACTTTTGACTCGGGCCCTATTGGCCTTGAAAAGGAGATGGATATGTTTTTCTTCGATTCGGGAAGAATGGGATATATAAGGCCCAAAGATCGAGTTGCTTGACAACTTAAAGCAAGACTTATTGTTCAAAAGGAATGGAAAATGGAGACTGTTACGTCATGGAACTTAAAGGATTGTTTCTTACCTTTTCTGATTGTATAGGCATACTTGGGTTTAGTATGTAAAAGCAATGTTCTGTATATTTAGAAGGTTTGATGTTCGTGTGTGCGTGTTGGTGGAGTGTAGACTCCCCGCACTCCCAGCGCTGTTTACTTGCCTTTTATACCTTTTATAAATATTCTTTTACAAACATTACTCAATTCAGATTGAGTTGGGACTTTATTTATAACAAAAGGAAAATCAGCCCCCCAAAATTATGTCAAATAAAGTGTAAGATACAATGGAAGAGTTCAAAGTTTGAGAAAATTCACTGATGTGCATTTTCACTGAAATGTTTCATTAGGGAAACAGAGACAAAAGGAAAGTCTGACAGTAAAGTTGCTTCATCTAACAAAAATCACAAAATATTGTTTATAAGCATTATGGTTTAAACATCCTTGACCAGAAGGTGTACTATACCAACAGCATTTAGGATCTAAATGAAAGTAGAAGTTGGTTTGCATTCATCAGTCAAACCAGTTTAGCATGCACATACAAAAATGCCCTTGCAATAACAAATGTGATACCTTATGTGCTGTTACTTTCATATATCCTATGGATGTAGTTTAGAAGCCTAGACCAAAATTCATGACTAAGAGGTAAGGAACCTATCCCTATCCCTGCCCTCTGGTCTGCCTCAAGGGTCTGAGGGAAGAACAGCATGTCCAGAGACTTCAGCCATAGCCTTGCCTCCTGGTTACCACTTCCCTCTGTCATGCCACCAAAGACCACAGTTGGCAATTTAAAATAACCAGTGTCCACACACCTTAGAAAAATGAAGTACAAAGTGAAGTGGTCCAAAGCTGCTGCAGATGAAGTGAATCACTCCTGTAGGAAAGGGGAACATTTGTGGAGGCAGCTTGGTAAGCAGCCAAAGGCTGGGGAGAGGCACAGCAAGGAAGAAAGCGGCCCAGTACTGCTTCCCAGCCAGAAACCCTGGCATTCAGAGCACTACATTTATTTTGTATCTCTGCTCCCCTTTTCCATTTTTTGTATTACCCATTGTAATGTGCTGCTACAGAGGTTTGTGTGATGTTTGTTTTTTGTTTGTTTTTTTGATTTTTATAATTAATTTTTTTATTGCAGGTGCCAGATGTATTGGAAGTCTGATTTTTATCAGACCTTCAAGGCATAGTTATACAAATAATTGCATTCTCCCAGATATCAGGAAGATATCTGAAATCAAGGCATCACACTGTGCCTGAAAGCAGGTTTGCAATTCACTAATTCTCCTCTGAAACATCGAGCATCAGAACTTCACCGAATCAGCTAACATGATTAAAATCCTTTGCGTGGAGAAAAAAAGAAAAAAGAGAAGCAAGAGCTCTTCTGACAAGTTTTCCTTTCATTCTTTGTATCATTTTCCTTTCTATGGCTCCTTGGCAATTTTCCTTTAGCCAAGAAAGGTCCTGTCACTCATATATGCCCATGGGACTGCATACAACTTGCACTGATTAAAGCAGAAGGAAAAAAAAAAAAAAAAAAGGCATTCCTTGAATTTCAAAGGTTAGATAAGACACCTAATATTAATCAGTAGATCCAAGTTGATTTGTTTTATTGAGAGATAGATGACCTCTCTGGGATGTTAAAAAAACACAAATAACGAAGCACTATTGGATGGATTTCCAGAAATTTTCATATTGAAAGATTTTACAATTAAATCAACTTCTGTATGTAGATATTTAGGTGAAGATACTTATACCTAAGCTATCTGAAATAGTTTCAATGTCTTTAAAAATAGTTTAAAAGCAAACCAAAGAAAATCAAATCTGTGGCACTACAATACATTCACACAAGTTAATTTCCTCCCAGATTTTAACGTTCATTCCATACCAACTGTTTATTTCTTGGACTTACAGCAGAAACAAATGGATAAAACTATTAGATATTTCCTATAGAAAAAACAAAGGTCCTAGAACCTTCTTGCTAGAAATATATAGGACAAAGTTTACCCTTTCCCCATTATTGTGCACCAATGGAACCAATTCACGGAACCAATTAAGGTTTTCAAATTTTTTGTCCAAATGTCACCTAGTATTTTGTTGACCATGCAGCTGTTTCCTTAACACTATAATAACAAACAAATATCAACAACAAAAACAGTTTTGTTCACGTGAGCTCAGAAGGATGCTTCAGAGTGTCCCACCAGGCTGTGCACTGAGAGCTTCAGGGGAATGTGCCTGTGGGACACAACAACTCTCAGACAGGAGAGGGAGAAGACTGGGAACTCAACAGCTAAGTTAAATCTGCTCGATGCAAATGACATGGATCTCACATAATACTGGAAGTAAAAATTTGCCAAACTTTGATCCAGTAAGATGTTGCAATACACAGTTTTAGAAATTTGTGTTTCCATTGATGTTTACAAGATTATTTGCATTGTATCAGGGTCATCAATCTAGCTCTACCTTCAAGTAAACTTGTACTGCATCTGATACCAAGAATAGAGAGTTTAAATGGACAACCTAGGGCCACAGCAACAGTTTGGACTCAATCTAGCCTGGACTTCTCCAGGACACCTAGTAAATTTTATCCAAATAGCTTACCCATTTCACTCATGTTACAATTTCTCTGCTCTCTCCTCCATTTTAGTGTCCTCCTCCTCTTTGACATGTGGTGCACAGGGCAACCCAACCACAACCACAACTCCATTTCTGAACCTGGAAATTCTCATTTTCCTTAATCCCTCAAGGAAGAAGCAGTTTTCCTCCCTGTCCTTCTCCTCCCCTGAATATAAGGGAAGAATGGGAGATGGGCCAGCTTCCCCGTGGTGGGGGCTGTGTCTGAGCAGAACATTAACTTCACTGCTGTGGATGGCATCCAGGGAAGCAGCAGCAGAGGGTGGTGAATGGAAGAAACCAGGTTATCCAGGTTACACCATTTGGAAACATGCCATGTTAAGCAGCAGTCATCTTTGCCTTTTACTCTGCTCTACTTGATAATAAAGATGAGAGCACTAATTTTGACTGGCGTTATTGAAACAAAATCTTACATCTATTATTTTGCACAATTAGTGCTATTTTCTTTTGCTCCAGCAGCTATGTTACTGGTCTCTTTTCCCAGAAGATCCACTGCCCTTAGTAGGACCCAACAACTTTTAATGTATTAAATGGAGTAAATGTGCTAAAAATGAATAATTTAAGAAGATTAGTTATTCTGGTTAAAACATAATGGACAATCAGTAGTGGCTTACTTCTGTTTACTTGACATTGTTGTGGATGTCCCCAGAAATGAAATCACAATCTAAGTAAATGCAGAAACAATAACAAATGCCTTCTAGCACTTCCATCCTTCATTAGTTCCTGGGTGAAAGAACTGTTTGAGCATTTTAAGCTTATAAATTTGATGTACACGGGGGGACTTCAAAAGGAAGAATTCCTACTGACTAATGTACAAACACTGAAAAGTTCAGCAGTGCTAGAAACCAACCATCAATTTCCCTCCCCTGCAGCACTTCCCCGGGTCTCCCCAAACATCTACAATAAAAGGGAAATTGCAAAATCCATGGCTTCAGATTTAGAGGCTACCCTGTTATCTGGCAATGTATTCACAATTGGTCTGAACTGACAAATTTAGTCCTGCTCCACTAAAAATCAAATATCTTTGCAAGAACATGCCCATCTAACAAAATCTTAAAAAATCAGAAAAACCTTATAGGTTTAGGGATCCATTTAGGGAGATAGGTACAGGGAGCCATTTCTGTGGAAAGGACAGAGTGAAAGCAACTGAAGGCATCAAGCAGCAAATAGATGACTGAAGTATGCATTTGAGATGTGGGAGACTTATTTCAGCTTCCTGTTCTTCCTGAATGAAAACAGGACATTGGGGAAAGAGCCCTGTACATCCACTCCCTTTCTTTCCCCCAACTTTATTTTAACAAAAACGTTGCCAGAAACTTAAAAATAAATAAATAAATAAATGCATTGTTTAATCTCGAACACTTCTGCCTGCTTTTACTAACCACTATATTAATATCTTCCTGTGGAGCTTCATATTTATAAGCCTGTTTCATTTCCTTCTGATTTTTTTTTTTTTTTTTGGTAAAATTTCCTTCCTTGCTATAGCCTACATCTCTTAAGAGAAGTGATATTTAACACACAGGCAAGACATTTTGGGTTGCCTTTGCCATATAGGATTTCAGAAGTGGAACTCTCAATTATTTTTATATTAAAGGATGTTTATTCTTAAGTAAAAATCAATTATTTATGTATGAACCCCTAAAAGAACATTCACAATAGCTTAACTCCTGTACATGCAATCTGAGCACTTCAATATTAGCTATTAAGAACAGACAATATCTCTACCATTTTATATTGGTGCACTTGCACAGTAGTCAAGATGCTTTAATAAACTGTTTTATCTAGTAATCTTGTAGGTTCAGAATTAGAATGAAAATTATGTACCTAGTAAAGTGTGTAATAAGACATTTATGTTTTAGTTTTATTAAGGCATATATCCCACTGAGTTAAATATTCTATTTTTCCATGGAGACGGTGGTTCACAGCAATCAAGAAAAGTGTTTGTTATGAGCACTACAGTGTATGAAGTGTCATAGCATCTATGATTATTTTCAAATCTAAACCTAATCCTTTTCCTGTACTTCCTAGTCACAACATTATTTGCAGACTTGAGGATGCTGCATTTTATAGCACACACCAATCTCTCCATATCTTAGCTCCTTATTTTCCAGATAAATTTCTCTCATTCTGAGAAAGCATTGAGGGAGCAGAGGAATGTATTTCTTGGAAACAATGGAAATACATTCTGATTGAGCTGCAGTAACCACATGAACACATGAAGATAAAACGACAATCCAGTGACTCTTGAAATAGAACTTATTTACCTCATATTTAATTATTAGCATCAAGCTAAGAAGTAGAAAGAAGTAAATTTAAGAAGTAAAAGCATCTGCATATGGAGAATTGTGCAAACTACTCAGTTTCTTAGGTATTTGTAGGAAAATAATTTGTGGGAAAATATTTTGTAGGAATACAAAATGCCTGTATTTTTCACCAAGCTCTGTTTACTCATTGTGCTCAAGAAATCATGAGTTTTCAAAATGGTTTACAAAAACAAAACAGCTATATTTTACCTTCTTTTATGTGTGTGCATGCAACTATACTCCCTCCTTTCTATATCAGAAGTTCCCTCTTACATTACCTGAAAAACATGCAAGAACTAGCAGGACTAAAAACCTCAGCTGAAGCTTCACATATGCACCAGCTCAGGAGTTCCAGAGAATTTCAATAAAAACAGCTAAAATTAGAGGTCTAAACCAATTATTAGGTAAAATTTTAGACCATCTGAAGAGACCACACTATTTGAGCATGCATACACATGCAAAAGGAAAATCTTGTTACATTGAGCAGAGAAAGAAACAAACAGGAAAGATTAATTGGATTACAATTACCAACACTGCAAAGATGGTAGCTATTCCCAAAATGTTATTAGCTCCTTGCTGTTAGTAGGATAGATACTGCTCTCAGGAAGCAGAAGAATGGGTAGTATTTGAAGTCAGGGATTATGAAAGGACAGTAGCTAAAGCCATTTCCCTAAACAGTCAGCAAAATAGATTTTTACCAGAGGTAAAAAATTTCAAAGTTTAAGAGATTTATCAGAATTCAAAAGCAAGTTCATGGTACAGATAAGGGAGCTGCTGGGAGTCAAAGAAAATAATTTTAGATCATTCCTTTTCACCTGCCAGGAAGAAAAAGCCTATAAAAAGAAAATATTGTACAGCTTTAAAAGGTATTGTTAGATTATATTGTGGTTAACCATCAGCCATTTTCACATCTTATTCTCAACAAAACATACAATCAAAGTAAATAGACTGTTCCATTTTCACACAATTGCCAGCCCTTGATAACTTCATGCTTGCATATTTATTCAAATGACTGTATCATACCTCACATCTTTTTGCTCAACTCCTAGCTATTTGCCAATCTGGAACCACATAGACCAGAAACCTTTCTTTCAGGTGGTCTGTTTAGCATAATTCATTTAAAAGGCACTATCTATTTTTAATTCATGTTATTTGGTTGCTTTTGGGTAAACCAGATGGAAAGCTCTGAAACCCAAAATTTGTCTCCAACCTTACCTAATAAAACCTTCTATCATTCTCCACAAAAGTTCCCTCTATTACAGGTTTAGAAAACAAAACCCACAGCAACACTACTACTGCATCACTACATGTATTAACAATACTTACCCTTCTCAATAGCTTCTCAATAAACAAAGTATGTATAAATCAAATCAGGGTCTTCAGTATTCTTCTGTCAAAACCACAGTATTTTCTGTAGGTCAAATATGAGAGTAGCTGCACACCGATCTTGCAACCTTTCTCAATTTATGGACAGTAACAAATAGACTATTTCTAATCTTGTTATGAAGTGTAGGGTCATAAAACTCATGATTGTATTGCTCTGAAAATTCACCTTAGGCCTGAGGCACTAATCGAATAGGTATATTAGATTAGGTTTCCCTTTTGCAATAGTTCATTTATAGTTTTAACACCACTCACAGAGCAGGACCCTGAAATTCATGTTTAACTGCTTATGTTTAGGGTTTTGTTTTTTTTTTGGTATGACATGAATCAATTTTGCCATCATAATGTCAGCAAAGAGAAAATTTCCATTACATTCGTTTAGGGAAACCTTTTTTTCTAAGATTATAAACCACTGACATTTAAGTCTATTAAATAGCGTTGATTTAGACAAGATAAAGTAATAGATGTACCATAGGTGACATTAGTTGAACTCTATCTAGGTAGAAAATTTAAAGAGGAAAAGACATAGAATGTCTTATTTTATCTTCCCATTTTAACTGTTTTAATTAGCTGGATGGAACAACTTGTCTATCACAGAATCACAGAATTTCTAGGTTGGAAGAGACCTCAAGATCATCGAGTCCAACCTCTACCTAACGCTAACAATCCCCCACTAAACCATATCCCTAAGCTCTACGTCTAAACGTCTTTTAAAGACTTCCAGGGATGGTGACTCCACCACTTCCCTGGGCAGCCTGTTCCAATGCCTAACAACCCTTTCAGTAAAGAAGTTCTTCCTAACAACTAACCTAAAACTCCCTTGGCGCAACTTAAGCCCATTCCCCCTCATCCTGTCACCAGGCACGTGGGAGAACAGACCAACCCCCACCTCACTACAGCCTCCTTTGAGGTACCTATAGAGAGCGATAAGGTTGCCCCTGAGCCTCCTCTTCTCCAAGCTGAACAATCCCAGCTCCCTCAGCTGCTCCTCGTAAGACTTGTTCTCCAGACCACTCACCAGCTTCGTCGCCCTTCTCTGCACCCGCTCAAGCACCTCGATGTCCTTCTTGTAGCGAGGGGCCCAGAACTGAACACAGTACTCGAGATGCGGCCTCACCAGAGCCAAGTACAGGGGGACGATCACCTCCCTAGCCCTGCTGGTCACACTATTTCTGATACAAGCCAGGATGCTCTTGGCCTTCTTGGCCACCTGAGCACACTGCTGGCTCATATTCAGCCGACTATCCACCATCACTCCCAGGTCCTTCTCTGCCTGACAGCTCTCCAACCATTCCTCTCCCAGCCTGTAGCTCTGCTTGGGGTTATTGCGCCCCAGGTGCAGGACCCGGCAGTTGGCCTTGTTGAACTTCATGCAGTTGACCTCAGCCCATCAGTACAGCCTATCCAGATCCTCCTGCAGAGCCTTCCTACCCTTGAGCAGATCAACACACGCACCTAACTTGGTGTCATCTGCGAACTTACTAAGGGTGCACTCGATGCCCTCATCCAGATCATCAATGAAGATATTAAAGAGGACCGGCCCCAGCACCGAGCCCTGGGGGACGCCACTAGTGACTGGCCTCCAACTGGACTTGACTCCATTTACCACGACTCTTTGGGCCCAGCTATCCAGCCAGTTTCTAACCCAACGAAGCGTGCGCCAGTCCAAGCCAAGAGCAGCCAGTTTCTTGAGGAGAATGCTGTGGGAGACGGTGTCAAAAGCCTTGCTGAAGTCAAGGTAGACCACATCCACAGTCTTTCCCTCGTCCACCCAGCGCGTCGCTTTGTCATAGAAGGAGATCAGGTTCGTCAAGCAGGACCTGCCTTTCATAAAGCCATGCTGACTGGGCCTGATCGCCTGCTTGCCCTGCAAGTGCTGCGTGATGACTCTCAGGAGGATCTGCTCCATGAGCTTCCCTGGTACATCTACCTGATGTAAAAAAAACAGTTTATTTCAACTAAATCTCCTGAATAGGTTAGATATTACACTGATGACATATTAGTCTTTCCAGAAGTCTCTGTTGATACAAATTATCTCACTGCTTAACTGTGGGCCTCTTAACAAGAAGAAGAATTGTTGAAATCACAGCTCAACAAAAGAATAAGTGATCAGGCATGTATATGACATCTAAAAGACCTAGAGAGCAGTCTTATTGGATGTTATAACCACAGGCCAACAATACAATTTCAATTACACAATCCTTACTCAATGCGTAAATATAGTTTCTAATAGTTTAATTTTCTTTTTCCCCCAGAGAAGTTATTTTGTAAGGCCTGCCTCAATTTATTTCACATACTCATGACAAATAAACACCTATAAGAGTTTAGCTTTCAAAAGTTCACATTTACTGAAAGAGAAGTTTATCTGTAATAGACTTTAAGATTATATAATTTGTACATCTCCTACAAACTGTATTTAATGTCTTAAAATGCCAAAAAGGTTAACAATGGGAGCCAATAAAGATACCTTATTAAAGCTCAAACATTTGATGACTACAAACTTCATATATTAAATATTCTTCTGAATACAAAAATAATTTGTATTCAAACAAAAATTTCAGTTGAAAACAAGAAGGCAGAAATGTACTGACACTTCTATCATATAGAAGTGTCATATATAATGTGTAATCTATATATCATACATGTACAAGGAATTCCTTTTAAATAATCTAGTGTTGCATAGCCACCTGAAGTGCTAGATTTATCCAGATGCAAATCATGGGTAATTGAACTATGTGCATGCATGTAGCAGGAAAGTGGCTTCTCTGCATTTTTAGTTTCCATGAAAAAATATCTAACAAGTGTCAATTAATATTTTCAACAGGAACAAAGTAAGAAAACATTCCCAACCAGCTTTAGTTACAAGACAGCAAAAGCAAAATTTTGGTCATAAATTGCAATTACAGGAAACTGATGATAAATGTTTAAAGGTACTTTTTAAAGACAGATATATCTCCACATGTCAACACCAAGGATGCTTTAGAATTTGCTCAGAAAACTCACAGAACAAAAGGTTAGGAAGACAAAATGCGAAAGTGGTTACTTACCAAAAACAGGAAAGGAAGTAACAGTGAAAATTTATGAGCGTAAATTTAGGAGTCTAATAGACTGAATTTTTATTTTCCCAAGGCTCAGTAAAAATCAGTAATAGGTCTCAAGGAGACAAAAATAAAGGGTTTAATACCACATTCCTCTGGAGAAAAGAAAATTACACAGGTAACTGAAACTTGGGAAGAAAGCACTCAAAACTACATTAAAAGTTTTTTTTTCTTCTTCTTCTTCTTTTTTTTTCTTTTTTTTTTTTTTTCTGTGATTCTTTGTTTACAATTTAGTCTGAAGTCAAGTTACAGCATCTTAAATAGCACCAAAAAATGCCAAATTTAAATATTTCATTTTATTTGTGATTCAGGATGTGTTTCAATCACTGTAAATACAGATGTGCTAATTACTGTTGGATTTTTCAATGAGGATAGTAGACAACAATATGCTCTCTCTGTGATGGAGCCCTGGTGAGGTTTGAACCTCTGATGCAACGCTGGTGAGTTTTTTTTGAAATTTTATCCTTTGATTTTTATTTTAGTAAATTGAATTCCAATTTGGGATTACTAAGCTCTGTGCCATTTCTAGAAAGTCTGGAAGAGTGCTGATAGTGCCAAAGTACTCCATACAATAATAAAAAAGCCAGTTGGAATGGGTTTTATTAGGCAGGTGAAGGAAGAACCTCTTCATGACATGGTAAATATTGATATTCTTTAAAATTATTATTCTCTAGAAGTTCTTGTAAGCATAGGTGTTAAAACTATTGTTACAAAAATGCAGCCTACTAAGAAAGCATGCCCTATTTTCTACCCTTATCCCACTGTCTCACAAAGGATGCGTAGTTGGTTTCAAGCTACTGGAATACCCGACTGGGAAGAGGAATGTTGTTAGTCAGTTCTTAAGTACACACCCTTTTAAAAATCCTGTGCTAAAAATACAAATGGATATTCAGAGACAACCTGTATGAGGATGACAGAGAAAGAAATACGAAACAGAAATGTACTTAAATTATCAACACCAAAAAATAAATAAATACAAATAATAATTTAAACAAGCAAACAAACAAACAATGTTTAAAGAGAGGTGTTTTAAAAACAAAGAAAGAAATAAGTCATAGAATGCCACAAGTTTTCAATTTTGAGGTGTTGTTATTTCATATCAGACGTACTTACAGGTAGATTGCCTCTCTACATATTGTTCTCAACATCCCAGTCCTAGAAAGGTATCAGCTGGCTTGGAAGTCTTCAAACAATAACATATAAATAGCATGTTGGAGCTTTATGAGAGTTTATGAAATATACACAGGATTGATAAATGCAACAAACAGCAAGAATAATAATGATGTTCAGAAAGATGTAAAGTGTATAAAGAGAAAAAAATTGTCAAGGAAATGATGGTCATGAACTACAGCAATGGCATGAAGATGGGTTAAAGGAAAAAATTAAACACAGTATTAAAAAAAATAGTTTTCTAAGGGAAAATATGGAAGCTTCATCATTTCAATCACTTAAAAATAGTATGGGTAAAGCATATGAGCATATACATCTGCAAGAATCACAGAGTGGCACCAAATCATACCTGCAACAGATAACTTGATGGGCTCTTTTCCACTCAGGGTCCGCAGCCAATACAAAATCAACACAACAGATAAATTGAAAAGGCCCAACCTGGACTTTTTTGGAAAGTCGGGGTCAAGTTTGAGATCTTCCTTAGAAAAAGAACACAGAGAGAGAAGGTGAAGTGTAGTTCTTTGGTGACAGAGCTCCTGCAGCTTTAGATAAAATTAAATACAAATATAGAAATTCTCCTTATAAACTTTTAAATGAAATCTCAAACTTGGGATTAAGACATACTAAGCTTTTATCCAATTTTCTGCTAAAGGAGATCTTTTTGAGCTCAGGCACGTCAAAATGGAGATATTTACTTCTATCACAAACTAATTTGAGCCAGCATTTTCAGCTCTGTCTAGCACAGAGATTAGATAGCCCAGGCAATTTTTATAACAGGTCCCAAGCTAGAGCGGTACGATTGCTCTTAGTGAGATTTATGGAAAGTCATTACTGATTAGTATTACTGATTGACAGTGATTAGTACTCCCGTAACGATAAGTCTTATTCTACAGTATGTGGTTACAAAATATCAATTACAGTCAGGGAATGGGTGGTTTTACACGTCTCCTTGTTCATTTCTGGAGGAAGAAGTAAAGATATATCACTCACTACTAGCATCCTGAAAAGCTGAAAGGAACATTTTGTGAAACTTCATTGCTTCCATAAAATACCTTTTTTTTTTTTTTTTACACACTTACTTTTTCACTTTTAGGCATTTGCATAAGCATGTAAACTGCTTACATTAGTTAACTGCTCTAGACTAAAATTGCTATAGTAACTGTAAATATTTTCTGAATTTAGAAATGCTGCATATTCACATCAGACATGAAATTATACATCATGTTTGAAATTATATCAGTTATAGATAGAGGCTAGCTAACCAGTCATCTCCAATCATCTCCTCACTCATCAGTAAATGCCATTAACAACAACAAAACCATTTCTTCCCAATCCCTCTCTGGTTCGCTTAAGCACACCTTATGTACTCTATGTGACAGCTGTTTGGTAGGGATGTGTCCCCCAAGAACAGCTTGTGGATATGGCAAAATACACATTATCTAGCTTTGGATCTCAGTGGAAGAAGTAACTTAAAATTAAAGTGATCCTGGGCAACCTCCACAGGCAAATACATAGTAATACAGGGACTTAGTTAAAAATACTGTGTGTTTAGGAACACTACATAGGTTGAAGATATCCAAGACATATTTTCCTGAGAAGTTCTAAATTTGTAATAAAAGTATCGTATCAGTTTTGGAACAAGCCATGTTCTTTAAAACAACCTGAAAGAACATTTGAAAATTTACTTTTTGTTGAGGACAAGAAAACAAAATGCTGTTCACTAACAAGTCATTTTACCTACTGCTTCCAAGGCAGAACACCTATGCATGTAAATAGAAAAGAGTACGTTAATAGCCCAGGAACTTCTAAAATAAGGATTTAAACTTTTCTTCTAGACTTTTAATCTGCCAAAACTTTCCCTTGAAAGAGAAAGAGAATGAGAATGAGAAAGAGAAAGAGAAAAAAAGAAAAACGAGAATAAATACATAAATAAATAAATAAATAAAACAAAAAAAAAATAAAAGAATTGTGGTAAATATATGACTTCACAAGTTAAAACAAATGCAAAATTCTTCATTCTTCATCCTCTCAGAGCAGAACTACAAGCCCGCAGTCTGCATACTGTTATTCACATTGTACATCTATTTCAGTTTGAAAAGTGCAATGCTAGCAAAAATAATCTAATCAGGATTTATTCTTCATTGAATAATAAGGTCATACGCCATGTTTTGTGAACACTGCTCTAATTCTATCATGCAGAGAAATAATTTTCTTGGTCCCCAAAAGAACTTCAGTGCAAGGACACCAACAGGGCAGCTGCACCTACTTGCTGTCTTTCATAAAGGAAGTTATTAGTCAAAACAGCAGATTTTTATTCAGATAATATCCATATTATCCTAGTCACATTCCCAATATATTTGCACATTTCTAACTCCTTCACTTGTTCTGAAGCACATCATTTGCTTTTCCAGCTGAAAGTTTACTTAGAAGTACTTTGCATATCCTTACCCAGGCCTTGATTATTGCTTTCTCTTCTCTCTAGGGCCACCCCTAAATTCTCATACACAAGACCACCAGACAGGTGTTCAGATTCTGCTGCAAGAGGTATAAGTAGAAGCCCCTAAAAAGTAGAGTATGGTAAAAGAACCTGTATGTTTCTATATATAAAATCATGCACCTTGGGATTGAAGCATAACTGAATTATCACAGCTTTTATCAAAATTTGTAACTGAAACATCCTGGGTAATTCAGACAGTCTGCTCATGATGCAGTCCATTTAAAGAAAAATCAAGATTAAAGAAAATGGGACTGGCTGATTAAACAGAAAATTGAGTATATGTGTCCAAATGTCCAAAGGTGATAGAATGGATAAAAGAGACTGGATTTTATTTTTTCTAAGCCTAGTGAGAAAATAATCTGAGAATGGTGCCCAAAGCATGCTTTCTCTAAGACACTGGGAACCATTAAAATTACAAGACAATGATGTACAAGAAAAAACATTAATATGTACATTAGGTCTGTTAAAAATGTGGTAGAGATGAAATGTGGCAAGTGTCCCAGCTGCTAGGATGTTCGTTTGGAGGCTAAAGCAGAACATACTCCAAATGCTTCTGAGCAGAGTAACATCTCTGGATGTTCAGATATCAATTTTAGAAACTTTGGGTCCAAAACTGCAGTGAATGCACATGCTTCACTGAAACCACGAGCTGAGGCTCACATTTAATTATTTTCAATATCGTGTTCATTTTTTCCCCCATGATGGCTCAGACATGCAAAAAGGTTAAATAAAATAAAGGTTAAATAAATATAAATATATATATTTGATTATGCCCAAGCATTTACAATTTAACCGAAACTTGTGTATGGTTCAACAAAATTTGACTTAATGGCAACATCATCCATCTTTATTTTCCCATTTCAGCTGGTGCTATCAAATATTTCACATCCTTTTCTGTATGTGTCATGTGTCACTCCTTTCATCTGTATACCAGAATATATATTTAATTTTGTAAAGTGTCATTATAATTCCTTTTGGTTTTAACCTAGTCACCACTGGGTCATGTACGAATCTTAAAACACATTTCCCTGCTGCACAATAAAGTAGGTCCCTAATCGAAAGAGCACGTAATCCCTAAATAGAAATCTTCAAAACAGAAAAGGCAGACAATATGAGCAGAAACACTATCATATCATGGCTTAAAAAATAAATAAATAACAAAATAAAAAATTTTAGACTGTGTTTTAAGTTGTTGAAAACTCTGTCAAAAGACAGACTTCAAAAACTTTAGAGAAGAGTAAATGCCAGACCATAGTGCACAGTCCTGTCCCTGTGTTCAGGAGTTCAAATATTACTTTCTTGTATGCTCGTGATTGTGGTTCCATTAGCTTTTCTTAGAATTTTAACACTGTTAAGAATACAGTAAGTTCACTTTCAAATGAATGTCCTTTATTTTTTCTTTTAATACCTCATGGTAGCACCTATTAAGTCTGTGCCTCACTTAACTGATGTAGGCAAAAGAAAAACCTTTACACCTCTCGTGAGTTTGGTTTGCAACAATGGTTAAAGTCGTTTGAACTTATCTTTGCAATCTTCAGTATTACATGGATGCACATTTACTGTATAGTCTTTGCTATGATTTAACTGCCTGCATATATGCAACTTCAAAAATGCTACTTTCCAAAAACAAAACCTTCTCATTCTGACAGCAGGGGACAAAAAGCCTCTAATGGGCTCCCAAGACACTCATGTAATTGAATTAATACCTATACCTAAGTTACATGAGATATAGTAAGTGGGAACCAATACCACCCAGACAGAGTGGTATTGAAATGAAACTGAGAGCCAGACCCTTCGAGAGAACTCTGCAGCAACCTGCATCGCATTTCTGGTGGCCAAAGGCTCACTGGTTGCAGAAAGTAATGCTTTAACACTTCCCTAACTTGCAAATCCTTTCAGAGACTGAATCTGTGCTGGAAAAGGCTTTCTCAACACCAGGATTACAAATTAATGTCAAGGAAAGCTTTAGAAGAGAGTAGAAGAGACTTTTTTATGTGTGTGTGTGTTTTTGTTTGTTTGTTTGTTTTTAATGATTTTTTTTTAAGCCATAGTCATAATCCACAGGAAGAGGACATATTGCTAGTAATGAATAAGCTAACTAAAGAATTAAAAAAATCATTTTTCATGCAATAATAACATAATTTTGTTTTCAAATCAACTTTTCTCTTTGAGAAATAAAATGTTTAAGACTGGGCCACGATTTCCAAATCTTTTTCCTAATTATCTCCATCATGTATCCCCTTAGCACATGGTACCATCATAGTGGTTCATGAGAATAAACTAAAACCTTCAGCCTGCCTGCAGCAGGTCCATTCACTGCTCTCCCCTTAAGAGCAGGTTTTTGAAAGCATTTCCTTGCACTTTCATCATGGATACTAACCTCAATTCTACTGGAATCACAGGAGACCAACTTAATTTAGAATGCCCATAAGACAAGACCATTTGTGTCTAGATCCTACCTCTGGATTTGTGTTGGTTCTAAAAGCATAGTTGATTTCAGGCCGCATCCTATTACTTTCCAGAGTGCAGACAGAGTTGTTTCCCTCCTCTTTCAACTTGTCACAAACATGTTTTCTTCCATGTTATGGGACCAAGCCTAGGTTACTTTCATCAGATTCCAATAATGTTAAATATGAACCCGTTGTTCACATATCCCTGTTCATAAGCAAAGGAAAATATCAAGCATAATTTCCCTTGGCTGTAACATCCAGGTACTTAGCTTGAATGCTTTCTCATCTGTCAGGGAAAAAAAAAAAAAAAAAAAAAAAAGTTACTTTGATTTTAAGACATTCTATACCCAGAAATAAAAAATAATAAAAAACTACATTATTCTTAAATAACTTCTGTATTATTTTTCTGATCTGATTATGTATTTGGGTGAATCAGTAAAGTTTTTTGCAAACAACTTACAGACTGCACACATATGGGATGTCTTTGAGGAAGTGATGCCAGGTATATCCACATGCTGCACTGCAATAGCAAATATATCATGTACTCTGAGTATCTGGCTTCCAGGACTGTGAGATTATTGATTTTTTCATTCCATATTATAGATGTGGTAACAGATCTGGATTGCATTTTGTGTATGATGCTTTAGAAAACTTAGAACAGCTTCGTCCCATAGGCATTGACTGTGCCAAGCATTCAACCAGCCCTTACTTTCATTCTGAGGAATCAGGACTTCAATGAAAGTCTTCCTTAAAAGCCATGTTATTTTAGAGCACAGAATATATTATTTCCTAATTTCCATTCATTCAATGTATCTTCTTCAAATAATTAGTAGATGTATGCAGCTCGTTACCACCAAATGAAATCACCATTGCAACTCCTCAGATTCTGGTATTTTGGACTCCAGCAAAGCTAGAGTCCTGCCCTGAACATCTTTATCTCAGGAATTTATGTAGCCCTTATCATCATACCATCCATAACCAATCAAATGTTTTCATCTTTACGACGTGCTGTGAAGCAGGGAAGTAAAACATCTGCTTCATGGCTGGATCAGTACATGATAAATTCTGCTAAGTGATTTACCCCAGGTTACAAGAGACGAACAACCACAGAAGAAATCGATCCCACGGCTCCCATTCCAGTGTGAGCTGCTATTAGAATCATATTTTGCCTTCTCAGCCAGTTTCAGCTCTATTTTCCTAGCCATGAATAGGGCATTGATCTGAAGAATAACCCACACACTGTAGGCTCTTATCACTTCTTAAGAGTACATCAGTCACTGCTGAAATTCATAGGTCCTGCCAAGCCACTGATACCCTCATCTCTACCAGGCTTCAGATATTCTTCATTATCATCTTCTGGACTGTCCTTTTCTCCCTAATGCCTGCAAACATTTTCATGCCCTAAACTAGGCATGCTCCTTTCCAGTTGCTCCTTAAGAGTAAAGACTGTTTTAGCCCTTACCATTCTATCCTTATAAATACTAATACAACTCTAAATAGGTCTTTTTCACTATGTGTAAACAAAAATCAAGGACCTCATCTTATAGGGCTTCCATAGAACATTTTTCTTCCCTGAATTACAATAAAATTTGCAAGTTGTCATCCACAAATTTGTCCTCAGACATTTCAGCAACAGTCTGCAACAGACTTTTGTTCCTACTGTTTTATTGTTGTTGTTATTTTGTTTTGTTTTCATTTGTAGTTCAACTGGTAGGATCTTTTGTTACTGGTAGGTAACTTTTTCCTGGACCAACTGCTGAGTGGAATATCAGCCTGTGGACTGCATAACAAATTAATTGGCAATATCTTGATTTTCTATAGGATGCTGACAATTAAAAACAGTACCACTGAAATCTGTATACAAACATTTTGGAAGCCAGAAATCAGTCTTTAGGAACCCCAGATTGAAAACTAAAGAGACCCAGATGAAAAATCCTGTTCATACATATATATACATGTGACTTTTTTCTCTAAAACTTGAGTGATTGATGCCTCTCTGTAGCAATTAAATGTTTCCTCTTCTCATGTACTACTATTCAAATAAAATATTGAATTAAAACATATATTCCTAGCAGGGATGACATTAAACAAGAAACAATAATTCTTTTGGTTACTCACTAAACTTGCAGCCTGGTAACCTGCATTTCAATGGTTGTAACTAGATCAGTTATATCTAGTTCTCAAAAAAACATGGATCTTACACAATTGCCTTCCAAAATACTTTTTCACTTTATTACACTGATATTTTAGTTACACTACGATAGGCAAACAAAATTTGGAAACATAAAAATACATCATAATTATCTGCAAATACACCATTCCAGTCAACAGACTGCTATTCACATGATTCTGTAAACAGCACTAATTACCATCAGATAATTAAATAATTTAATATTCTTTTAGTAACTGTACTAAACAGGTTTTAGGAGACTGAGTATACACAAACACAAGATGATGTATTTTAGACTGGTTTGCTGTCCTGGGATATTCCTGGAAGGATAAATGTCATGAGCCCTAGACTTTCAAAACCAAGAGACTAAAAAATGAAAAGGCATAGAGTAGAAGCTAAAAAGAGAGAATGTCTCTAAAATATTAAATTCCTCAGTTCCATTTATCTCTTTTTTTCTTATCCCTTGCTGAGAATTCCCCTTCCTGGGGGATTAGACAACTTTTATCCACCAAAAACTGAGTCATGAAATCAGTTGGGCTCACTTTGGAAAATGGGATTCCTTGTGTGAATATCATCTTCCTTAATATGATCACTAAAGAAAATTTCTAGCTGTTTTCTTTCTTTCTTCCAAATACATTAATGCATCATCCTGACCTTAATTTATTTGCATGCTTTGTATCCTTTGCACACTTCCAGAACTTCAAGCTGTTCTATGCAAAACAGATGCTTATTTTCTTAAGTACCTGTTTCTATTAACAAATGTTTATGAAAAATATTTTTCATTGTTTCTTTTTAAAAATACAAAATTTGTTATTTGGTGAGTAAGGCTACTCATTGCTTCTCATCTTAAATATGGACAAAAAATGGACCTGGAGACATGAATTCATGACTTGTTCCTATGGGATGCTCAGAATTCTCTATAACCCAGCTCTGTCTATTAACAACAACAACAACAAAAATAATTGTAATTATTTTCTACCACACTCCTCAAAGTATGATTTGTTTAAACCTAAGTCTTTACTTTCTAAAAAATATCTTAAACTATTCTACAAATCAGAAATCTTATAAGCCAATACCATTATTGTTCTTATTCCAAAATTACTTAAATTTCAAAGTATGAAATGCTACCAATTGTAACAAATTACATATTTCTTTTAAAGAACAGATTTCATTTGGTGAGAAGACTATTTTCAATATAATATGCCTACCTAGCTAAAATAAGCCATTAAGTTAAAATACATGGAATTTTTTTAAGTGGTTTATTTCTCAACTGAATTATTTTCATAATTAACTGCAACAGTGAAAATGGATGTAAAGAGAACCAAAGGAATGTACTTATTTGCTCCAGTTTTGTTTGCGTTTTTTTTGAATCACATAACTTTTTAAGATGTATTCAAAACAATGAGAAAAATGACTTTAGCAAAGAAGCTACAGTATTCATTACCATCAAAGGAACAGCAAAACCTTTGGTCTGAACTGTTTGATTCCTCACAGAGTTAGAGGTTATTTCCTGACCAGCTGCTAACACTGTAATGGAGGACTTTGGGTCCACAGGGCTGGACAGAAGCAAACTGTTGCAATTATTTTTAGTGCTGGGCTCACAGTACTATTAATCACAGATCCAGCCAGGAGCATTTGCTGCTGCCAGTTCAAGTCCATCGGCAAGACGCCTGGGCAGATCATCAACAGCAGTCAAGTGCAGAGTGGTTCAAAACCACAGCTCTGAGAAAACTTCTCTCCAGTGCCTACACCGCACTTCTAAAAATGATTCTAACATAGAGCTCTAATAATTGCGCCACTGAAAAAAACAACAGGGAGTAATAGTATTTTTTCCATGTGTGCATAATGTCTTTTATAAATGGTTCCAGTTTTCAATGTAGACAGCTGGGTGTTATTATAATACAAATAATATCCCCAATAATTAATACGACTTGCTAAAGCGTAAAATTTCCTTTGAGACATCAATTGCATTGTTGGATGCAACAATGAATAGGTTAAAATAACAGAAACATATGGGCATATATTAGTTGCAGTAACTACCAGTGACCTCATATAAAATACAATGATCCAAACTATTCCCTATAATTGCAGTCTGGAAACTATTGGCACTTTTAACATTAAGTTGCATCCAGATTTCCTACAATAAGCATTAATCATCAAGATAATGCAAGAACAGATCCTATTTCATCAGTGTCATTGAAGCACAGTTGAAATGTAAAGATTAATTCCAGAATTATGGTACAGAAGTAAGATAAATCCTATTTTCCATGTTTGTCACACAGTGGGTGACAAAACACCAGCAAAGAAGAAATGAGACAGTCAGAACATAATTTCTTCAGTCAGATATGGTCATTACAAAGAAATCCAAATCATGGTGCTAGGAAATGGAAGTACTCTACAGATTAAAGGCATGCATTTAACAGACCTTCTGGTTACTTTTAACAATAACAACATAAAATCCTCTGCAAAACAACATAAACTGGTTTTGGAATGTAAGATCAAAAGAAATACCAGATGATCTCCCACCATTTTTGTTGTTGCGATACTCTGAAGAAGCATAGAAACAATTTGTTTCCTTGCCAGAAAGGCCCTTTTTTGCTTTGTTTCATTTTTCCTGGAATAACACATTTCTTTGTTGAACATCTCAGGAACACCCAGCAGAACATGCCTTTGGCAACACACAGGGTTTGGGGAAGGCTAACATCTACATCCTGTATCAACACCTCATCTGCACTATCACCAGGATGCTGCAAGCTTGCTCTCATTGCTGGGACAACCCATGATTAAAATTAAAAAGCTGTTGATATACAGCTGTTGGCAAAAAGCTCTTTTCTGAATGCAGAAGTGACTCAATTAGACAGCCTTAAGAATCCTTATAAACTACTTAATCACACCAGTAGTAGACCAACAAGTGTTAGCCCTGAATTAAACCAAATGCTGGCCTGGAATACAAAGGTTTTCCTGTGTACATTCAAATTTGAAATTGCAGAAACTTAGTTTGCAAGTATTTTACCTATAGTCTTTAGTCCAAAGAGTTAAGAAATTTCTTTAATGATTTTCTCCAGAACAATGCACAGATACTACTTGATTTGGTCAGGCATTTGTGCACAAACAATCCTTTAAACAGATGTGATATTTCTGATCAAAACCAAACAAAAACCAGCCAAGTACTGCAGCTCCTGGAGAAAGCTGAATGTATAAATTAGTGTAAATATAGATAATTTCTTTTTCTGAAGTACTGAAATTTATATAATACTAGGACAAAGTTATATTTTTTCCAAAACAATTTCGTACATCACCCCCCATCATTCTCACAGAGCACGCCAAAAATCAACATTCTTCACCTCTTTACAGTCCTCCTATCCTATCTAAAAGGTTGACAGACAAAGAAAAGATGTTTACCTACTCTTTTTATATGCCCTGGAAGACCACCTAAACTGCAAGCAGACACAAGCTTGTTCTGACTGTTCTCTGCATGCTTGCTGATTGCTCCTGCTCATACCAGCATTGATCAGAAAACACACCGCAGCAGCCTGTGCCCCAGCAACCCTAAACTGATCACTTTTCCTCATATGCAAAGTAAGCCTCCACTAGAAAGCAATAAACTACACTCATTGTATTTTCAAAGTTTTTTTTTTTTTTTTTAATAAAAAAAAGCCAAATTCCAATTAAAAATCAGATCTATCACTGACTGATAAGGTTTGACTTCTTTTTTCCTCTATAATGAAGAATTCAGAGTAGAACTACCTGACCACCAAAACACATACTTAATGTTTCTAAGCTTGAAGTCAACCAGTGACAAAGTAGCAATTAATAGACTATAAAATCGCAAGGCAGAATGACAGATTTACATCCCAAATTTATACTATTTTTTCTTCCCATAAACATTTGCTGAATAAACTTATATCTTAAAGTTTATATTTAAAGCCCTACTTGTAAGAAATGATGCCTTCAAAGATCTGTCCCTCATGATCCTTTAGTCCTACTTTAGTGAGAATAATGAAAATTTTCATCCCAGTTCTTGTCTTTGAAAAAGTTAGCCCTGATATAGCAGGAACCCACAGGCTGCTTCAAAGTCTATCATAATGTCAAGCAATATTCTCTGCTGGTATAAATTAATGCAAGTCTCAGTGACATTTTCTTAAATTACATCAGCTACTAATCTATTCTGCTGACTTCCTTACCTCAAAATGTGTTTTATACTTTTTTGAAGGGAATACCAGATCCACTGCACAACTAAATTCGATGCAGAAAGTACAACTTGATGATTCAGAAAGTGATGGAGAGGGTAAGCACTTCAAGGTGATACACCATCTGTTCCCCAGATCCAACTGGATATGGTGCTCACTTCCATGTCTGCTTTACCCCAGCTGAGAACTTCAAGAGTCCACAGCCAACAAGTCAATTTGTTCATTCCTCCCTTGATATCAAAGAAACAGATCATCTCACAGGATACCGGTTGCCCATGACCTTTCCATTTTGTTGTTTTAACAAATTCAAGAATAAACCAAGTGGCACGGCACCTAGGTGCTTCATCAGGAAGTGGATATTTACTGCAGCCTAGAATAATTTTCACTTATGTAAAAGGTGCAGACAAAGCAACAACAACCCCCACTGAAGTCAATGGAAATTTAACAATAACCAGTAATATCCATCAAGTTTCATCCATAACATTTTAATCATATCTGGAATGGGGGGAAAAAAAAAAAAAAAAAAAAAAAAAAAAAAAAAGGAAACGAAATAAAAAACTGGCCATTTGAATGGATTGAAGCAGAGGGTAGAATTGTGTTGAGGTCTCTTCCAACCTAGAAATTCTGTGATTCTGTGATTCTGTGTTAACGATGCTTATGAAGATTATAATAATTCAAACAACAAAATGCTGAAATAAATGCAATTTTAATTTTATGATTTCGTGCCAGAAATGTAAGAATTATTTAAAGGCACTGGAAAAACCCAGTCTATAATAACATTTAATATAATTTTATTACATTCCATTTGTTTATAGTCATAAGTCAAAAAGAACCTTTTCCTGTCTATTAGGTAACAAGGATTATTTGCTTAATTTAAGTATATTTTTTGCAATAATTTACTATAATTCAACATTTTATCACCCCTATTCAACTGTGACCTAAGCCACTGCTGAAAACATGAGATGAAGACAGCCAAATAAACCATCTGTTAATAGCAACCTTTACTGTATTCTGTCCCTACCAAACAATTTATACCAGCAGGTGGCACCAAAAGACCCAACTTCAAAACCACGTTTTGATGTTTGAGATGAGCGTTCATTAATGTTTTAGCACTCAACAATAAATCTGAGGATCATTATCTTGCATATAAGTACACAGGAAAAAAGTGTTTTAATGCAGATCATATAGCTGTATAGCTGAAAACATCTGACATTGCAAATTCTGACCTGCTACACTGAAGAAGTTTTCATGTGCATGTTAATTGTTCACATAATGATAAAATAATGAAATACATATTTTTTGTGTATAGATGTCTACAAATCATTCTCAAAAATCATCCTAGAAAAATTCATCTGATACCTGGGGTTATAAAAGTATTTTGATGACAGTTTTTAAGATTAAAGTTCTGCAAGTATTTTAACAACTGCTTCCAATAAGTTTATACATTTGTCCAGAGACTGTAGATACTTCCAGTCACTCATCTTCTATATGTACGCTCCTCTATTTACTGTTCTCCCAGTGTACTTGGATCTAATTTCTTCCTTTAACAACATTTTATGCAAGAAGGTATTATAATCAATAACTTAGATTAACTTGTGTTTCATCAATTAAAGTGTCATCCTTATTTATTTTATTTTATTTTATTTTATTTTATTTTATTTTATTTTATTTTATTTTATTTTATTTTATTTTATTTTATTTTATTGGTAAAAGGCTACAATTTACAAGAGGACAATTCAGAACACAGAAACCTGAACAAAGAAATGAGATGTCAATGCCAAATAACTAAACCTCAAGAAAGCACAATATTTGAGGCAAACAAATCTATCAGCAGCATTTATTTTGCCTTATTTCATAGCACCCTGTTCACCTTTTTGACTTTGAATTTTACTTATAGGCGTCCACTGGGGAAAGCAGCCCAGAAGACCAACACTGTCCAGTAAATTCAGTTATGAAGAACATGATAAAACTGAGTGAGACGCTACCTAAAATACTACATGAATCTGACAAAGAACTCTATACAAACGTGCCAACCAAAACTCTGTCCTCTGGGATTACTTTTAGGGGTGTCCTAAAGCTGCCTTAAAAATAATGATTTGAAGTCTAAGAATGTAGATAAAAAATAAAGCTAAGCAAGGAAAAAAAAAAAAAAAAAAAAAAAAGTAACTATTTTGATGAATGAAATCAATAAAAAATTAAGGACTGGACAACTGGTCCTGAAAGTTGCTTATCATTTATAATTCATATAATTCATATTGTTTGATTAATGTCAACAAATACGATTTAGTAATTGCAAGTTTAGGTGCTGGTTCAGCACACAGATGGCAACAAGTAGAAAGATATTTCCCATTTTTTCCCACAACCTGGTAAAAATGAGGTCTTATTAGACCACATTATTTTTAAGTAGTATTACTATTAGATAACCACCAAACATTTTTACATAGAGTATAAACCTAAAACACAAAAGGTCTATTAAAGGCTCTGAGAAAATCATCCAATTTATAAAATTTTCTAAAAACAATTGCTAAACAGAAAATTACAGAAAATAAGACTACGCTCTTTGTGTTGTGGAATCACTAATTTCATTTTAAACAACAGCAGAGAATCTCTCCAATATATGCTACATATATTTTTACATGTAGTAGTACACATATGCTGCTATTACTTAAAATCACATCTAGGAATAACATGACCAAATGCGACTTTCCTCAGCTGAGATTTTCCCTTTGGTTGTGTAATCTCACCAGTTTTCTGAGTACCAAAACATCTAATTCATACTGATTGATGTTTATTTTCCCCATTTTCTCCACTCAAAAATTACACTCCTTTATTTTCAACTTTTCCCCCTCTCAGCTATTAGGTTTTCTGTGCGTATATGTATACATACATATACATATGTACATATATAAACATATGTGTATATATATACATATGTATGTATATGTATATATATACACATATACATATGTACATGTGTACATCTATATACATACATGTATATATGTACATATAACATACTCGTCTCAAAGAAAGAATAACCCGCACCAGCATTTTTGCTAATTACTTTTCTTAAATTAATCAAATCCACTTGGAATTTCCCTCAAATTTATTTTAGTACATGCTCTAATAAATCTTAAGTAAATGGAGTGTGTTGTTTCCAATGTTTCCACATGTAAGATTTTGCAACTCCATTGCATTCCTCCAGCTGGGTCACCATTCTGTTTCCAGCTATCATCTATACCAAAGTTTTATGCTAAATGTCTACAGTTATCATGAAGACCAGTCATATCATATTTATGGAATGTTTTTCTTCCTTTGTCATTAAAAAGGATGTCTTTTTTTTTTTTTTTTAATGAAGTTTGTTACAATAGTTACTGAAGAGGTGGAAAAGGACACCAACATCAAAATATATTCAGAAAAAATCATCAAAGACTGTCAAACCCACAAAGGAAATATAAAACTATTCAAAGATGCTTTTGTTTTTTTCAGACAAATGTAACTGCCACTTTGAATTTCCTCTAGCGTAAAGAGCTTCGGAGAGAAATAAACAAACAAAAAAATCTGAAAAAAATATGTTTTGCAAGAATTTACATATTTTTATTGAATTAAAAATCAGTTCAATTTTAAATTGATCTTCCATGTCACCTTTTCATATAGTACAGTGTTTCATCAGAAATTTGTTTCACTTGCACGGGAAAAAAAAAAAAAAAAAAAAAAAAAAATTGACAGAGTGACTTAAGCTGCAACATCTATCAGTCAAAATGCCCTCTCCTGTCAACAACTCAACTTTTCTATCACTGTAATATAAGTAACTGTCATACTGAGGAATAAATAACAAAAACTACATTCACAGAGGTATTTAGATACCTCGGAGATAAGATCCTTTATAATATGATGTGAACTTTTATATGGAACTGCATAGAGGTCACAAGTGAAAACAGACTTTCAGTCCCACATAAAGGTCATATTCCAATAACATAATAGTAACTAGAAAGAGTCCAAAATTCTGAAATTTGGATATGAAACATGTTTAAATGAACGGCTGTTGAAAGTTGAAACAGTTCAACCAGAGAAGGTTGCGACAACATACTCTAACTTCTATATCCCCAAAACTCCCCCAGTTGTCATACAACTTATAGTCAGAATATGTATTTAGACATATCCGATGAAAAAATTGTAAAAAGGCTTTCACTTGTATATTTAGACTTACTGTACTAAAGCACAAAGCAGAACTGAAAAGCTGCATGAAAATGATTCCCAAATTCAAGTATTACACAACACAGCCCTGTACAAAAATAAATGATTTCATTGTGCATTATTTATTTTTGTTTTCTCCATATAGTTAAACTGACAACAAAATTTGGTTTCATATGCTCTCATTAGAAAAAATTCTTACGCCATTGCAATCTGTCTTCACTTTCAGCAACAGCATTTTCTCCATTTTTTTTCTGAGAGAGTTGCATTCTGCAGAATAACATATCAGTTTACTTGTTGCAATAGATGATTGTGAAGCAAGAACAGAACTGTGGCATCAATCACAATGCTGTTGTCCTTATTGTTGTACAAGTCCTTATTCCTACACTTCTAGCCATTTCACTAATCGTGGAAGGCACAGTGGTCTAGTAATGAGGGGCTCTGTTTTGAAAACTGAAAGAACTAGGTCACAAGATCTAGTTCTGTCCCTAGCATACTATGTGATTCTGTGCAAATTATTTTATCCTTTTCCTTTCCAACCCCTGTCTATTTAGATTGAAAGTGCTTTGCATCACTGTCTCTCAGTATTGATATATTCTTAGCTCTGTTGAATCCCATAGAAAATATCTTACATGGCCTTCAGCAGATCCAATTTTTTCATACTGCATTGATACAGCGCTTAGCACAAAGAAATCCCTACAACACCCGGGGTTAACATAAAATATGGCTGCTGCAGTTAAAAACAAAAACAGTACTCTATTTAAGAAATGTCTTAGTTTGGAAAAAAAATACGAACACAGCTTTTAATAGCAGCTAAAGCACTGCTCTTTCAGTAAAGGCTGGTGACTGCATCAATGAAATACAGCTGCCAAGATTGTCAACTTCAGCGGTACTGCAAGTTTGAATTTAATGATGGCATTTTGGCCAAAACTATTTTTCTGAGGTGAAAGTGCATATCTGCAGTTTTAGCAAAGGGACGTTTCACTGTAGGTGGAAAAATAAAAATAAAATAAAAATTGGGGAGCTATATGGTAGATGTGACAGCAAACTACAACCAGTGACCAAAACCTAAATCACTCAATTTTTGATCTAGGACATCTGCAAAATGAAACTCTTCCTTAAGTCTTTCTACACTTTTGGTTCCAACAGCAGAACTCATAATTAAGGTCAGAACATTTCAATATATTAAGACTTTAAGCAACCAGGGCTACTGCATCATGTCAGTCTTCAATTCTAGAAAAGAATCAAAAATTGACATAAACCAACTCCCCAGTAAATGGTACGCACTGGTAGAAATGGCTTATTTGAATACTACTGAATCATTGTACTCTCATTTCTAAAGACATGAAAAATACAGTTAATTCTGAAGCTGTTCCTCAGAAAGATTTCTTTGTTTCCTCGGGAAAAGAAAATCCATCAGTCCTCTGAAACTACTAAAACAAAACCAGCTGAATAGGATTAAAATGTCTTTTTTTTTTTTTTTTCTATTTTTTATTTTGAAGTGGATATTTCAAAGAAAATATTTTAATGAATTGTTCTAGTTTTGACAACATTTGCATTCCCCAAAAGAAAGCGCCTGTCAAAATTTTCCCATCACCACTATTTCATAGTTTTTGGTAAATTCTATGTATAGATCAGGGTGTTCTCAGCAAAGTTATTTTAACTGAACATCCTTCCCTGATTAGATAGGCAGAATCAAAATACAACGCTGTTGTTTGAAATTAGTATAATGCAATCAGCTGAAAACCAACCTAATCTATATTTTCAATTGGAATATCTATAGCTCATATTTTGTGATGAGATACCTATACAGAAAATGCACTTACTTAAAAAAAAAATATATTAAAAAAAAAAGACAAGGTTCTGTAAAACTTCTTATTTTTAATATTTACACCCCATAACACCTAAAAAGAGTCTTTTTGAGACTGGTGTCTGCATGCATATCAGAACTCAAAGCAAAGTTGTGTAAGGAACAAGCAACCAAAAAAAAAAAAAAAATGAGAGCAAGAAAGATTCTTGGAGAAAGATGCAGCTGATGGAGAGGATTTCCCTTCTTTCACCCACCTCATATATTCTGGTAAGGCAAATTTGTGTTGAGAAAATCCTCTACTCTACCTTGAGAACACTGTTCTTTCAAAGCACTGAGTGGATGGTAAAACTACTAGTCAACCACTGAAGTCACAGCCATTGACATGCGTGGCTTTTCCTGAGAAGAAGCAAACCCCCAGACAACACCAAGCTACTGATATGCCAAAAGGAGGAGATAGGAATGTAAAAACTCTGGTGTGGAGATCAGTATCCTGAATTTTAATTTTCCTTCACTATAGTGTGCTTTTGACTTCTGAAGCTGTTGTCACAGGCCTTCAGAGGTAAAGGGAATGTTTTTTTAGGTATATGTTTTGTTAATGAATATGTACAGAGAGAGGTATATCTTGACCTTCCCTTGCCGATCTACTTCTGGCATGCATATATGCAGAGTGGTTTCTCTTCTCAGGCCATCATGGAATAGACTGAAACCCTTGATCCAACTGTCATTTTACCTGTGCAGTCCTTTACTTATTGCCATTCTGCAGTACCTCAACCAATATGAAGAGTCTAACAAGTATAGGAGAAGATCTCTGATCCTGTCTATAACAACGAGGAATATCAGTTAATGGTTAAAACTGTCCCCAGCCTCATTTTTCTTTCAGAATGAAGCTGTAGAGGAAGAATCAAAGCCTCAGGGATGCTAGACTCGAAGGAAAGACATGGGATGTAATGTATTTCCTACAAAGATGTGGAAGGAGTTTATTTACAAAAAGCAGAAAATAATTTGTTTTCAGAATAAACAAACTTATGAAAGCACTCTTTTTTTTTTTTTTAAATAAAAATATCTTTAAAGGTTTTCAAAAGACGAGTTATGCATTGAAATGGCAATCTGAAATATTACTTTAAAAGAAATGATCAACATTACATACTTATATGACCAACAGCAGGCATTAGCAAGGAGAATAAAATGTATGGTTAATTCATGCTAGTTATTTCAGAATACTTTTTTTTTTTTTCAAATAATAGTACTGGATTTTTTTCAACAATTCATGTTTCAATTTCAAAATTTGCATGTTTTAAAAATAGTCATGTTTTTGCCTAAATGGTGTTCAGTTTCCTCTTTTTTCCTAACTTCAGAAAACTTCTCTAATCAAGGCTCTTTAGCATGCCCATACATTTTACAGGAAATTTAATTTTTTATCTAGAAGATCTTAGTTTTCTTGGGCATAAAGGGAACAGGGCATTTAATTATTTTAATGCACTACGCAGAACTAGAGACAGTTTTAAAATAGTGGTATGGTCTACTACTGTTTAAGCTATAGATTCTATATGAGCCAAATTACATGCACTTGACTCAACTTGCAGTTTATAGAAAACAAAAACTGCATTCTTTCCTTCAGCATGAACTAAATTTAAAAAGTTGAATTTAATTTGCAAGGATAGCAGATAAATTTATAGTAGGATTAAAATTTGAGTTTAAATTCACATCCAATTTTATACAAATTCATAGAGCTGAAAGTGTTGTTTGACCATTGTCACAAATTAGAATGGAAAGAGCAAAATGTATTTATATAATTAGTAGGTTGCTGCACAGAAGCATTACTAGCACACACTTACAGCATATTAGAAGTTTACATTTTGTTATACAATTAAGGTACGGCTTTGGTTAGGATTTCTAACTTCATAATCAACTGTCATCTGTAAGAAGATTTATGCAGTATTTACTGAGATTAATGTTTCTCTGTCCTTAGTTTAGCCTGATGAATAGTGCTAGTTGTACTATTTAAACAATACCTTGAGCCCATGCACTTGGCACTAATATAGAGCAGAGGCATCACACGAGTTTAATTAAAGCCTCTCCCACCCCATTTGCCAATCAATGAGCTACAGCAGACGTGGAAAATGGAGAAAGGATTTCAGTGCTTCTGCAATATTCATAGTAGAAGGGTTTATCATTAGTATGTGAAATCATAGATTCATACTCAATGTATTCATTGAACTAAAATCATTTAGCACTTCCATCCTCCTTCTGTCTTCTTTTATTCCTGCTTATAGAATATTCTGAGTTGGAAGGGACCCATAAGGATCATCAAGTCCAACTCCTGGCACCGCACAGGTCTGCCCAAAAGGTTAGACCATGTGACTAAGTGCACAGTTCAATTGCTTCTTAAATTCAGACAGGCTTGGTGCAGTGACTACTTCACTGGGGAGTCTGTTCCAGTGTGCAACCACCCTCTCTGTGAAGAACCCCCTCCTGATGTCAAGCCTAAGCCTCCCCTGTCTCAGCTTAACACCATTACAATGGGTCCCATCACTGGTGATTATGGAGAATAGGTCGGTGCCTGCCCCTCCACTCCCCCTTGTGAGGAAGTTGTAGATCACGATGAGGTTCCCCTTCAACCTCCTCTTCTCCAGGCTGAGCAGGCCCAGTGACCTCAGCTGCTCCTCATATGTCTTCCCCTCTAGGCCCTTCACCATCTTCGTTGCCCTCCTCTGGACACTCTCCAACAGTTTTACATCCTTCTTGTACTGTAGTACCCAGAACTGCACACAGTACTTGAAGTGAGGCTGCACCAGCGAAGCGTAGAGCCGGACAATCACCTCCCTCGACTGACTAGTAATGCGGTGCTTGATGCACCCCAGGATACTGTTGGCCCTCCTGGCTGCCAGGGCACACTGCTGGCTCATATTCAACTTGCTGTCAACCACAACCCCCAGGTCCATCTCTGCGGGGCTGCTCTCCAGCATCTCATCACCCAGTGTGTATGTATAGCCAGGGTTGCCCCTTCCCAGGTGCAGGACCCAGCACTTGCTTTTGTTAAACTTCATGCAGTTGATGATTGCTCAGCTCTCCAATCTGTCCAGATCTCTCTGCAAGGCCTTTCCACCCTCAGCCGAGTCCACAACTCCTCCAAGTTTGGTGTCATTGGCAAATTTGCTCAGAACACCTTCTAGTCCTACATCCAGATAGTTTATAAAAACATTGAAGAGGACTGGCCCTAAAATGGAACCTTGAGGGACCCCACTAGTGACCATCCACCAGCCAGATGTGGACCCCATTTACCACAACCCTTTGAGCCCTGCCCATCAGCCAATTGCTCACCCATTGTGTGATGTTTTTGTTTAGCTGTACGCTGGACATTTTGTCCAGTAGGATCCTATGGGAAACCGTGTCAAAAGCCTTGCTGTAGTCCTAAATGATCACATCAGCTGATTTCCCTTGATTGACTAGGTGGGTGATCTTATCATAAAAGGAAATCAAATTTGTTAGGCAGGACCTACCTCTCAAGAAACCCATGTTGTCTGGGACCAATGACTGCATTGTCCCCCAGGTGCACTTCAATAACTTCAAGAATCATCTTCTCCATAATTTTACCAGGCACTGACGTGAGACTGACAAGCCTGTAATTGCTAGGGTCTTCTTTCTTACCCTTCTTGAAAATTGGCACAATATTTGCCGGCTTCCAGTCTACTGGGACCTCTCCAGATTCCCAAGATTGTTGAAAAATAATTGAGAGAGGTCCCGTGATGATGTCAGCCAGCTCTTTAAGCACCCTGGAATGGATCCCATCTGGACCCATGGACTTGTATGGATCCAGGCGAAGCAGCAAATCCCACACACATTCAGGGTCAGTTGGGAGTTTGTCATACCCACCATCAAGGTCCTCCAGCTCAGGGCACCCTGGGTCCTGAAGCCCATCATCCATGTTGAAGACAGAAGCGAAGAAGGAATTAAACGTCTCTGCTTTGCCTATGTCATTGTCTGTGAGGAGACCTCCCCATCAAGTAGCAGACCTACGTTTTCTTTGGTTCTCCTTTTTCTGTTCATGTAGCTAAAAAAACTTTTTTTATTGTCTCCCACAGACATGGCCAGCTTCAACTCTAGTTGGGCTTTGGCCACACGAATTTTCTCCCTACAAACACAAACAGCATCCCTGTATTCCTTCCTCATCACCTGACTCTCCTTCCAGCAGCCGTATACTTTCTTTTTTCACCTAAGCTCCAGCAGAAGATCCCTGGTCAGCCAGTCCAGCCTTCTGCCCCGCCTGCCTGACTTCTGATATTTTGGAATTGCCTGATCTTGTGCTTTTAGGAGGCAGTGCTTAAAGATTGACCAGCACTGATGGACGCCAATGCCTTCAAAAGCATTTTCCCAGGGGACCTTGCTGACTAGTTCTCTGAGCAGCCTGAAGTCTGCTTTACCCATATCCAGGGCTGAAGTTTTGGTGGCAGTTTTCCTTCTGTCACCACAAATTCTAAACTCAACCACTTCATGGTCACTAGGGCTGAGACAGCCACCAATTGCCACATCTCCTACAAGACCCTCTCTGTTCTCCAGCAACAGACCTAGGAGGGCACCTTTCCTCGTTGGCTCCCTTAGCATCTGCACCAAGAAGTTTTCATCTAGGTGCTTTATGAACCTCCTGGACTTGCTTGTGTCAGCTGTGTGGTGATCCCAGTTGACGTCTGGCAAGTTGAAATCCCCCATAAGAATAAGGGGAGTTGATCTCAAGGCATCTTGTAGTTCTGCAAAGAAAAATTCATTGGCATTTTTGTCATGTCCCAGTGGTCTGTAATAGACTATGGTCTGTAATAGACTACCACTATGAGATCCCCTTTATTTGTTTGTCCCTTAATCCTTACCCAGAGGCTCTCAACTTTGCCATCCCCACTTGAAGTTCCACACAGTCCAGCCTCTGCTTCACATACATCTCCACCCCGCCACCTCGCCTACCCTGCCTGTCCCTCCTGAAGAGCCTGTAACTATCTGTTGCAGCACACCAGCCACAGGACTCATCCCACCAGGTTTCGCTTATGCCGTTGATGTCATAGCTGTGGGACTGGGCCAAGACTTCTAGCTCGTCCATTTTATTCCTCATACTGCATACATTTGTGTAGAAGCACTTCAAATGCACCTCCCTACACACAGCACCTTGTGGAGCCGACCGAAGGATCTCACTGGCACACAGTCCCCCTGATTCTAATGCACCATCCCTTAGCTCATCACCTGCATGCCTGGTTTTATCCCCTTCCCCCTTTGACTCTAGTGCAAAGCCCTATCTATCAGCCCTGCCAACTCCTCAGCAAAAATCCTTACTCCTTTCTGAGAGAGGCGCATCCCACTTGGTGCCAGCAGGCCCAGTGTCACATAGACCTTCCCGTGACCAAAGAACCCAAAGTTCTGCTAGTTGCTCCAGTCCCAAAACCACGTGTTAATGCGATGAGCCCGCTTGTCAGTATCAATCCCCCCATTGGAAGGACAGAGGCAAACACAACCTGTGCCCCTGATCCTTTAAGTAGTCTTCCTAAAGCCCTAAAGTCCCTTTTGATTTCTCTCGGACTTCTCATTGCTACCTTGTCATTACCAGCCTGAAAGACCAGCCTGAAAGTAGCAGGTAGTAGTTGGTGGGACACACCAGGTGCTTGACTTAGTGAAGTCTCTCACCCAAGCCCCGAGGAGGCAACAGACCTCCCTGTGGGTTGGTTCCGGTTCCCTCTGTCCCTTTCAAAAGGGAGCCCCCCGTGACAATAACCCTTCTTTCTTTTTTGACAGATGATGTAGCAAATGGGGGGTACGTTGCCTTGCTTTAGGCACCCTCTCCAACTGGGACGGGCTTTTGTCTGCTTCATTGTTCTGACTGTCGTGTTCTAGAACCTACTACCTGTTACATAAGGGTTGATGGGAAGGTGAGGTGGGCAGGGACAGGGCTCGCCTACCACCCCAAACAGGAACTTGCCTCCATTCCCCCCCCTTGGCCTAGGTCTCCTCCTGCTGCCTGGCAGGATGAGGGAACTTTTGTCTTCAGTGTAGCAGTACGCATTTGTGCTGTGGCAGGCTCGTGAGTCTGTCTCAGAGGGGGCAGAGTACCCCTCCACCAGTCAATTCTCACCTCCTCCCGAAGCTCCGCTACCTGGCTGAGCAGCTCTTCAACCTGGGCACACCTCCCACAGGCATACCCTCGCTGCGACTGTTGAATATGGACAGGAGACTCGGGCACACCCTGCAGCCCAAGACCTGGATGGTGCTGTGTTTCCCCAAGCCCTCCGTCTGAGTAGCCACATCAGTGACTGCAGCTGGAGAGGCTGCAAGAGATGCGGAGGCCATGGTTTTCTGCCTGGTTGATACCATGGCCAGGTTCCTCACAAGCAGGTTACAAGTGCGGATTAGAAAGATCGCTGCAAAAGAGCAGTGAGGGACCCTGCCTGCTCGCCCTCCCTGCGTGCACTGCCGCAGCCCACCCTTGTAGAGCTTAGTGATATGGTTTAGTGGAGGACTTGTTAGTGTTAGGTCAGAGGTTGGACTCGATGATCTTGAGGTCTCTTCCAACCTAGAAATTCTGTGATTCTTTGATTCTGTTTGCTGGCTCCTGGTCGCTCATGCTCCATAGGGGCTGCTTTTGGACGTCAGCCTAGAGGGGAGTTGCTGGCTGCACCTACGCCTCGTCAGCCTCCCTCATAAGGGCTGCTGGGCCCTGGCGGCTCCCTTGGCTGCCTCGAGTAGCCTCAATGCTGGAAAAAAGCCCTGCCTGTCCCGATCCCCCGCTCCGCTGCATAACGCATCTGCCCCAGAGCCCATCACCTCAGCAAGAGGCTTTCTAAAGAAAGACAGGACCAGGAGAGACAGAAGTGACTTCCTACAGTTCTTCTCAATAGCTGTTTCATAAGGAAAATGTAATTTAGATGGCTCCATATGAAAACTAAACTATTTAGCAGTTTTGAAAAAAATAGACAGAGATGCACATAGCTTAATTCAGCCTCGACTACTTGGCTTTAATCCATATACTATATCATAGAGTCAAAAAGGTCTAGCAAATTAGTGATAAAAGTGTTGATACATGAAGATCATCCACACCTTATTAAACTCAGACATTTAGCCAGACTCAGTAAGAGCAGGCTCATAAACCACACGTAGTAACAGAGCAGGTTTAAATTATATATATATATGTATAATTTATATATATATTTTTTTTTTTTACAGACACTTTTTGCATTTGCTTTTTACACTTGTTCATTACTGACATATGAATGAATGCTTGTTACACTAAATTTCATCTCTGGTATTTCACTGCTTTTTAAAAAATCCATCCATTTGATATTAGGCCATTAAAGCATTCCTGTGTCATAATATAATGGTTATGTTATATGCGCAGTTTCAGGCTAGCCACTAAAAGCTCAGATTTGCAAGCCATCATAATTGCAAAGCAAATAAACAATTGCAAATAAGCAAGGCACTTTAAAATAGAATGGTTGGAAAGAAGTTGACCCACTCACACTCATTCAAACAAATGTTAATTTTATTTAAAGAATAGGAAATTTTCCTTTTCAAAGTAAAACTTTTCACTCCTTCCACATACTATTTTGTCCTGTATTGAGCAATATGGAATTTTTAAAATAGAAAAGATTTCAGAGTTTTTAAGATACTTGTATAGGGAAAAATTTAGCTTGAGATTTAGACAGAAGTCTCAAGTCATCAGAAAGTTTAGGACTTGATGTCCTCTCTGCCTCAGCTGTCTAACCACATATTATCTCACACTGTGCTACGATGAACTGTGTCAAAGTGCAACAGCATGAAATTAATGAAGCAGTCATCAGGGTATCCCTTTTGCTTTGCTCTGATTTAGGTAAGGTCTGAGGCAGATAAGGAAAAGGGTGGCTATTAATATCTGAAGCACACAGAATTCCAGTGAATACCCGTGCCAAGGTACAGCTGAATGTGTCCTACGTCTCAGATCTTCCCAAATTTCAATGATCTGTCCACTGTCTCCTTCCTTGAAATAGAACTAAGAACATTTGACATTTCAAATTCCCAAGCCAGAGGAATGTATTAAATTCTGGACAAAATTTCACCCTTTGGAGATTTATATCCCTTCCCTGTTGGAGAAGAAAAGATGTAATGAAGAATAAGTTGGATCAGTTTACATCAGGCATTTTCAATACCTAAAAACCTTAACTACGGGTTGGTAAAAGGAGGCTCCAGATAACCACAAGGATAGAAAATATTAACCTTCTATTTCAAATGTTTAAATTCAGTGTTGCCTTTTTTTTTTTTAATTATTATTTCTTATATTTGAGGTAGTCATTCACCATTTGGCTCTAATTCAACTACCTCCTAAATCAATAGAAAGACTACCCCCCTTTTAATGTGTTTTAGAGACGATCCTTATAAGAGCTTTTTTTAGGATCACTTAAGCACTTCAATGCTGTTGGTTCCTCTGGCAGCTACATAATTGCATCCATGTAAGAACCTGACAACTAAGGAATAAACACAAATTGCTTATTTATTTTATAGAAAATTAATGCCTTGATCCAAGCAAGTAGTCAACTTTCTGACAGAAGAGTACTCTCTTCAAATGAAACACTAATACACTCTTACAAATACAATTAGTTTCACAGATCAATGACAGACTGTGATTTTGTATTTTCTTCTTAAACCGAATGACTGCTTTACAGGAACTGTGACCAAATGACGTGTTTCTCCACTCACCCAGGGCTGAGGATCAAGCCCATTTCTCATACTCTTCCAACCCCCAGCAATCATCTCTAGAAGCAGAAAAACTAACTGCTGCAGCATACCATACCCCTGCTGAGCTGTACCACACAACAGGCAGACATGGGGTCACAATCCTTTACTCTATGAAAAGCTAAGAGGTAAGATGAAGACTAGTCTGGCTGCTAGTCTCATCCAGTTCAATTTCAGAAGGCTGTGCAGCTATCAACAAAGAACAGAGCAAAATAATGAATCATATTCTAACTCAGCACAGTTTTGAAAACGTGACAACTATCGCAGCATGGAAAGGTAGATTTTGTACCTACTGAAACTACTGCAAGTAGTTTCTCACATAGATCAAGCAGTGTCCATTGTGCACCTGAAGTTAATAGCTGAGTGAAAGAGCACAACAACCACAACTTTTACAGTTTCAGAGACTTTCAGAGCTGGCAGCATCTGTTGTAGTCTGGTCACTTATATATCCCAGCATCTTGAATGTCACAAGTGAATTTTAGTGAAGTCTAGAAAGCATGTCCCTTCTACTTTCTCAAGTAGTTTTTCTTCCTACCTTCCTCCCCCAACTTCCCCCTCCCCCCCCCCCCCCCGTGATTTCTGATGTTCACCACTAGCTATTTTAAAATTTTTTTCAGTTTTAAAGTGTTGTGTTTCTCCAGCTGAAACAGGTGCACTGAATTTATAAATACTTATTCTTAGGTCATATCTAACAGAGCTCTCTACAGCCTGCTATTATTTCTCTTTTACACTGTAAGCAAGTAATCTCCCATTTACTAATTTTGCAATTAAAGAAATTAAGTTGCTTAGCCTGAACCTTTTTTTTATTTTTTTTTCCATCATGATGGCCTACTTCTGCATTGTCTCTAGTTTTTCAAAACAAAAAGAAAATGTACGTAGTCTCCTGAGACTGGTAAAGTATTGCTGCATTAGTATAAGCTGTGCTGTACTCAGGGGCAGAATAAAGTTATCTCCTGTGTCCAACTACTTTCCTGTTTTCAACCTCATGGTAACTTTGCCACAACACTGCATCAAGTGCTCACTACAAATTGGTGTCTTGTACCTCTTTCGGAGCTAGTTGAGTTTTCAAGACACTGTCCTTTTTGCTCTACTACAGCTTTCATACCTTTTAAGTTATCAGCAGTTATGTACTTTATACATACACAGTTGACTAGCACCAGACATAATATCTGTTCCTTTGGAGCTCAGTGATGTTTCGTCATTGACATTGACTTTATGAAGGCTGTCAAAAAGCTAATTCTTAATTCATTTAACATCATCTGTAATTATATTGGTTTGTACAATTTTATTAACAAAATGCCATGCAATACCGCCAATAACTTTACAAAATCTAATTTTATTATTTCATGCACCTAACTTAACTAAGCAAATATAGAATCTTTTCAGATTTTTTGTTATTACATTGTTATCCTTTAATCTTCTCCAACTGAATTCCTCATGAGCTTTTTTTTATTTTGTTTAGGATAGACACAACATAACTGATCTATATATAGTTGCTTTGACCCCACTTACCCTCTTTCTTCAGGTATTCCTGAGTTTTTAAGCTGTTATAACTCACACTAAAACAATGTCAGCTGATGGAGTTTTCCCTCAACTTGGAGGAAAATTTAAAAATTTCAGTTCTTTTAAAAATCTTAGACTGACTATATTAATTTAAGAATGTGAAGCATACTCCTTTGGGGTGGAAAGTATAACAGCACATCGATGAAATTCAAGGGCATACTCCTCCTCCTCCTTTTTGAATATATTTGCATTCAATCCTTTGAAAATCTCTTTTTTATTAACATTTTTCTCCCACCAGCCGCAAGCCTGGGCAAGTTAGGAAAAGTAACCCTTTCTGAAACCAACATGGTAAGAGACATTGAAAAATAGTGTATACAATGGTGTTTCATAAGGATTTTCCATCTGCCACCTGAAGTCATTTTCCTGCATTCTCACTGTGAAACAGAGGTGAGAGTGGCAGAGAGGAAGATTGCTTTAGTTTGCTTTTCTGCACATTGTTACTTTTTTGGATTTAATTCATTTTAAGGAGATCTACATTGGTAGGTGAGATTGTTTTTATTTTATTTTTTTTTACACTTAGTCTCAGTTGGTCAAAACATTTCAGAGTAAAGAAAGAACATGAATAAGAATAAAACTTGTGCTTAATCTTAAAAAATATTTTCCCTTTCAAACAATTCCAAAAAAAAAAAAAAAAAGCTAATATTTGAAACACTAAACACAAGAAGAGAAGCTTCAAACAGCAGCCACACTTTACAGCATTTTTAATAGACTACTGTAGATGCAGTACCACTAAAATATTGTAATTCTTGAGCCAACCAATATTATGCCATTAAAGTTCTTTATTCCTTTATCTGAAGTTGTTTTGCTGACTTATTCCTTTGACATATAAGCCATTACAATGTCAATTGCAATGTCTCCACATTGTGATGTTATAGTAATTCATTCACATACATTTCAAATTTTTTTATGCTAATCTTTGTTGTTTCACACAGCCCCTTTTACTGTTGTTAACTGCATTGTCTCAGACATTTCCACTGGCAGTAACCATCCCAGCAATACATAACTGCAGTTATTGACAAGAACTTATACTTAGGCCTGCTATTTACATCAAAAATAATCCAAATCATGTTAGTTATATGAAGAAATCAATGATATCGGCAGTAATTCCACTCTAAATACAAGTTAACATTTGAATTATAAGTGCATAGTAAACAGACAGGAGGGAGTAGGGTGAAAAAAATCACATTCCAAATTTTCGTCCTGCAGCGTATCTCCTCATTCAAACAAAATCTTTTGAAATATGACTTACTCTTCAGACATTAAGTTTTCTAAAGTATTACATTATAACATTACATTACATGCAGTTAGGACTGCAACTCCATGAGAAATATTCTCATCCGTTTTCCCTGCCTTTAGGCTGCATGAGAGACCTGAATGTGCATCTGTTTTTCAAAATGTTTACAATAAAGTTTAGATAAAGGTAGCCTAGAATACCTACAAAGATCACGAAAGCTCACAAGGAGCAGGCAAAATCCCAGACATTGTGTCCTCAGAAGATATAGGGAAGATAAATGTTTCACAGCTGAAAGAATGAGATCCTTCTTGACTCCCTGAGGAATCCCTGAATGGTACACGTATAGCAGCACCCTACTGGTCTGGGCTAGTCAACAGACATACAGGGAACATACCTTGCCCTGAAATCTTCTACTCACTGCACTCCTGCATCCTGGCTTTGTTACTGAAGGAAGCAGATGCATGCTATGAGAGAGAAAAAAATTCTTTTATTCCCTAAAGCCATATAATCTTCAGATACAGAAGGACAAATCCCACTATCTGAAAAATACAAAGACATCCACTTATGTCAATAAATGGCCACTCATGAGCATGAGAAGTCAAAATAAAATGCAGTGAAGTGAGTTAAGTATAGAATGAGAACCTGTAATTCCCCTTCTGCTCTGAGTCAAACCCTTTGTGCCATTTTCACATACCAAGTTTCAGTATTTCAAAACAACACATCAATAAAAATTAGGGCTACTAATTTTTCCAATTATCACCAATATTCAAATTATTGACATACAAATACATTAAAAAATTAAATGCAAGAAAATCAGTATGTCACTTTGTTTAAACAAAATGCTACTGCTATGCTCCTTCAAAGTCATTTATCTGAATTGTCAGCTAATTTTATAGAATGACAGAAAAAAAATCTGATTCATTTATAGATTATCTGGAGTTTAAAAGCATAGTTTCTTTTGGTGGCAGAAAAAATGCAGGGTTAAAAAAAAAAAACACAACAAAGTCAACTCATTAACAGATTAGACATAAAATTTTAAAATTAATTTGCAGTTTACTATGATTACTACCTAAGAAAGAAAGAAAGGAGTGTAGTTTTCTTTTATGTGCCTTCAACTCAAGGAATAAGCAAGGTATTAAGTGTTAGGTCAGATGACTCCAGGACTCTTGTAAACCTTATGACACCTCACTGAGTCCAAATCTAAATTTAAGAAAGCTAATTTCCTTTTTTTTTAAAAAAAAAAAAAAAAAAATCCCTTTAAAAAAAAAAAAGAAAGAAAGAAAGAAAAAGAAAAGAAAAGAAAGAAAAGAAAAAAAGTGCCCCTTATTGCCATACACAAAAAAAAGAAAAAAACACAACATCCTTGGGCTCCTACAGGTAGGACAACTTCTGTCGCAATATTACAGTCTTGTCTTTTCAAGGAACAGCCACTTCTGACCTGTCTGCTTTTCCTTCACACTGGCTCAGAGGAAACCCTTAAAAAAAAAAAAAAAAAAAATGTAGAAGACGCTGCTATACTTTTAGTTGGTGAAATAAGACTACAGCATCTTGTAAATGACTCTGCAGTTGATTTTCTTCCTGCAGCTTTTTTTTTTCCAGGAAATTTCATCCATATTCTCAATCCAGTTTTATGGCTGTTTTATCAAATACAAAACCAGATAAGAATCGAGCAAATTAGAAGTGTGCAATTCCAACTGTCCCTTAAGGAATTTTATAGGCTGGGTGTAATTTAGTATTTAAATCCAATAGAGAAGACATCTTGCAGCCCAGAGCTAGCAAAATATGCACAAAGGGAACAAAACAAATATTGTGAAGCCCAGCAGCAAGACAGTTGATCTGTAGAAGATGTCTAACAATTTCAAAAAAATATTTAAGAGATCAAGATGTACTATTTAGGAAGAAGACATTAATTATCTAAATCAAAAATTGTTTTCACAATGAATTCAGTCCAGAGAGAGTTCCTAAATAATAGTATGACCACACTATTGCCAGGGGACTTTACATTCACAGTGCAGTTAACCATCTGAAAACAAAAACACAGAATACTAGCAGTTGTTCAAACCTATAACTACTTATAGTTCTTACATCTTTGAATTACGTCTTTGAATTTGTATACCTGAGGTCTAGTTAAGAAGAGAGCCCATTTAAATAGGGAAAACTCTTCGCTCTTCCTGCAGACTGTCTACTTTAGACAACCACGCTATTTTCCTCTTCCTATTACCACATCCTTTTCCAGCAAGGACAGGAAAATTACATCATCCAGGTTTTTCTGCTGTAGTAATCTCTGGAGAATATCTGAAAATTGATACCCGTTTCTGTAACATGCTGCACACAGAACTTTACCCACCTTGCTATTTTTCATGTCCCCATTATTCACTAATCCTGCGACTAGAAAAGGGGCCCCAGAATCACAAACTGCTCCAAGCCCCTTGAAACCACCAGTTTATCATGAACAGAAAGGTGCTCTGGGCAAGCTGCACTCTTGCTTTCTCCATTAGACAACTACAGGCAACTCCATTTATCTTGACTTCTTTCCCTGTGAGGACAGATGAAGGCCTGGTATTCGTCAAAAGAGCCCCCTATGCTCTCAGGTGGCCCTACAATTTCGCTGCCTGTATTCAAGGGCATCAGATCCCCTCCCCACCATCAGCTCCTGCAAAACAAGTTCACCTCAACTGAAAACACACAAATTAAATTGTCAATAATTTTAATTTTAAAAATGTTTCTGAAAATATCAATTTTAATTTCTTGCAACACATACTGTAAGACTTTCTTCATGTGGGGGATGAGAGAAGACTGAATAAAATTTGTTACATTTCAGATAAGTCAGCCTACACTGAGAAGCTACTGAATCCAAACTATTCAAAAGAACTATAAAACAGTCAGGAATATTGTCTCAAAATAATCCTCAGCATTTTATTTTGTTCTATGGAAATGGCATAGCATTTTTATTTAAGATTTTCTTTATATTTGGCTGTTTAGCTTTGAAGCACAGAAATAAATTAATTTCACATACGTGATTTACTATTGGATGCTATATCAATTATTTTTCTTCAGGAAATGCATTATTTGAGTACCCTGATTGTGCTCATACCACTAATAACATTGCATATGTGCTCACATTCAGTATAGAACTAGTGCTACCACTGGGGGTAATGTAAAATCAACTGTTTAAACCTGAATGTGTGGCCTAAATGACCAACTTCATTACCATTTTCCAAAGGACACTCATCTCTTTCATTTACAGTCTTGGAGGAGAGATTAGGAATGATAATTTTCACCTTATAAGCATGCAGTAAGATTAAAGTAATGTTAAATACATTCCAAATGAGTTGTATATGAATGGCAGTCAGCAAATTCATTGTTCTTCATTAATGATTAAACTGAGAAAAAAAAAAAAAATAATTCTATTCCATTTAAAGTAAACCCAAGCATATTGCTATTGGCCAATAAAGGAAGATGTCACAGTTTTATTCCCTCTCTAGTTTTGTACAACTTGGTTTAGAGACTGGTCCATAAAACACTGTGGGATAACCTGTACGTACAGGATTGGCTTTTTTTGCTTGCTTTTCACCTTCCCCACAAGTAGGAAAGAACTATTTTGCAGACTTATTTTCCAGACTCAGGAAAAGCACAGATCTCAGATACATTCCTTACAGCCTATGTAGACCAAAACTATTTTCTACTGTCTGCCTTTATCTAATACTATTTTGTTTACTTTATTATTATTATTCAGAAAGTGTAAAATGAGCTTTTCTAAAAATCACTGAGTATTTGCAGTGGCTGGAGTAATTTGTAAATTAGACTAATAAAGCAGTTTAGTAGTTCAGCAGGTTTATTATCTGTATATATTTAAGCAACGCTGAATATGAAAACAAGCTGACTTCTTTCCTCTACTGTGCTTACCAAGTCATTTATATCCTTCTGACAGGCAACTAAGAATTTCTTACCCACCCTAACAATGTAGCTGTTTTCTGGCAGTTCTCTGAAATGGAGAACTAATCAATTTCTGTTAATTTGATAAATATAATCAAATCAGTCAAGCATTAAAAAATGGACAAAATGTATCACTCTAAATGCAGGGCCTTGAAAGCTCATTTAGTCTGGGCACTCTGCCCATAACCAAACTGCTGAAGAAGGACTTAATTCTATGCCCTCGATAATGATATTTTCCTTCAAAATTGGACTTTATGAAAGTGCATATGTTGCAAAATAGTTGTAACTTTGTTCTGAATCATGCAATTAGAACCTTAGGACTATTTTTTCAAATGTTCACAGTTTAGCATCATCTATATTTTCAGCTTGATTCCGACTCAAAAATGCTAATATTAATTCTGAATGGTTTATATAATTAACGCGACAGTCTTCTGTGTTAGAGATGTTTAAACTGGAGTAACAATTAAAAGGCTAAGTAATTAATTAATTGGAAGTACACGGTAAATAATGGGATAGACACTAAATGTCCTAATTATATTTATTGCCAGAATCTTAAAGATAAAAACATACCGTAAAGCGTTTCTGATTATGGTTGTGCCTGATTTTAAGAGCTACTAATAGTTTACATGGGATTACCCTCATTACCCTAATGTCTGGTATACCAGACATGTTTACAAACATATAAACCAAAACACCAAAGTTCAGCAGAAAAGAACCTGCTACCAAAATATTCAGACTCCCACTGAGTCAAGTACAGCAAAGTAATTGTTTCTTCAAAAACAAGTAATGGCATCTAACCTGATCGAGACATTTGCATCCCCAGGGACAAGGAAAAAATAGTTTAAGACAAGACAATTGGCAAGACTGTCTCCTAAGAAAAACATAAATTTGGTTTATGGTTTCTGCCTGGTGGCAGAAGCAAGAAATCTGCTTCTGCCTCCAGGAGGACTTCTAAAAAGAAATTAGCTATGAAAGCTACGAAGCATCATCTCTGTTGTGTGTAACTGCTGGTATGAGTAACACAGAAAGTGTCTGAGATGACAACAGGAAGCCACAGGATAGTGCAACCTCGCCAGCCTAATCCTGGTGTAAATTGATTATGTTCTTTCATCTCTTCATGGATCGTCTAGAAAAAGTCTCAGTAATATTGAGTATTCTGGAAGTATCAATTAAACATCTTTTGCATTACAAACTGGCCTGAGTTAGAAGCAGTCACAATGTGAGTTGATAGCTGAACTTATGACACTAAAAAGCATGGCTTATCTATTATTCAGGACGTTGCAATACCATAACAAGTAGTCAGGTCTTCAGCAGTGGTCCTTTGAAGCTTCAAGTTCAGGTATCAAGGGGATTATCCAAGACTTCAGGAGAAAAACAAGCAACAAACAGAAACCAAGATGACTTTGGCACTTAATAAAATAGTAACTGAGGACTCCCCAGGAGTCTGTAGTGTTAATTCATGCCTTAAACACAAGCTTATAGTTCCTTCTTATAATTATAAACATTCACACTTACAAATGGCATGAGAAAATAAAATAGTTTCTAACCTCCTATATGATATAACCTAATGGCTCTTTGGCATAGTGCAATGAATAACAGTAATTCTAACCCAATGTCTACTGCTAGTCTACTGTAAGTCTACTGCTGAAAATACTAGAGACAAAAGTAAAGACTAGGTTTCCACCGTTTGGCACAATAAAGACACATATGAACTCTACATAAATTATTATTAAGAAACTATGTGAAAATACGAAAATTTTATACAAAATATTATTATGAAATAAACAAGAGAGACAGGTGTCTGCAAAAGCATACGAAATAGCATCATGTTGATAAATGCCACATTTCTCACAATTTAAACATACACATCTTCAGCACATATTTCTGGGAAGTACACTCACAAATCAAGGAAGGAGATGCTCAGATGATTACCTAGAGGGAAATGGAGGAAGGGAAAATGGAAAGGATAGCACTAGGGAATGTGAGAGAAAACAGGTGGCTCTATGGTCTGAAGCAGGAAGGCATTCCAAAGATCTTTCAGTTAGCATCGCAAAAGTTGGTCTGAATTTTTTCTGCTTCAAACTCCATGCACAACTCCACTGATCTTCCACAACGGCAGTGATAAACCCAGTCTCGTTTAGAGCCAGACTGCTGATTAGGGAGTGTGGCAAATCATGAGTTTATATAGCAAATTTAGAAAAAAAGATCAGATACCTTAAACTGGTGGTTGCCAGTAGTTAGTTATCTATCATGATTGATTTAGGTGGTTTCAAAAGAAAATACATCAGCTGTGATGACTAACTCCACATTTCCAAGAGTATCCCCATTTAGCAGGAAAATGTCTTAAACATACTTTATAACCAGATAGCCACGTTCCTTGAAGAATGCATGAGTATTAACTTACCTCTATTGACTTACAATGAAGTTATCTGGAATAGTGGTATGTCCCCCCCCCCCAAAAAAAAAGGGAGTGAACCACAGCAAGAGCTGTGGGAAACTGATAAAATAAGATGTTCAGATATAAGCACTCAAATCTCAAGAATGTTTTCTGGAAACACACCATCTAGAAATACATAACACTTCACAATGACATAGGCAAAGCAGAGACGCTTAACGCCTTCTTTGCCTCTGTCTTCAATGCCGATGATGGGCTTCGGGACCCAGGGTGCCCTGAGCTGGAGGACCGGGATGGTGGGGATGACAAACTCCCAACCGACCCTGAACGTGTGCGGGATTTGCTACTCCACCTGGATCCCTACAAGTCCACGGGTCCAGATGGGATTCATCCCCAGGTGCTGAAAGAGCTGGCGGACGTCATCGCGGAACCTCTCTCAATTATTTTTCAATGATCCTGGGAATTTGGAGAGGTCCCGGTAGACTGGAAGCTGGCAAATGTTGTGCCGATTTTCAGGAAGGGTCAGAAAGAAGACCCTAGCAATTACAGGCCTGTCAGTCTCACGTCAGTGCCTGGTAAAATCATGGAGAAGTTGGTTCTCGAACTTATTGAGGCGCACCTGGGGGACAAAGCAGTCATTGGTCCCAGCCAGCATGGGTTTGTGAAGGGTAGGTCCTGCCTAACTAACCTGATTTCCTTTTATGATAAGATCACCCGTATGGTGGACCAAGGGAAACCAGCTGATGTGATTTTTTTGGACTTCAGCAAGGCTTTTGACACGGTTTCCCATAGGATCCTACTGGACAAAATGTCCACCATACAGCTAAATAAAAACATCATACAATGGGTGAGCAATTGGCTAACGGGCAGGGCCCAAAGGGTTATGGTAAATGGGGCTGTGTCAGGCTGGCGGGCGGTCACCAGTGGGGTCCCTCAAGGCTCCATTTTAGGGCCGGTACTTTTCAATATTTTTATAAACGATCTGGATGTAGGAATAGAAGGTATTTTGAGCAAGTTTGCTGATGACACCAAACTTGGAGGAGTTGTGGACTCGAATGAGGGTGGAAAGGCCTTGCAGAGGGATCTGGATAGGTTGGAGAGCTGGGTGATCACCAACCGCATGAAGTTCAATAAGAGCAAGTGCCAGGTCCTGCACCTGGGACGGGGAAACCCTGGCTGCACGTACAGACTGGGCGATGAGACGCTGGAGAGCAGCCTAGAAGAGAGGGATCTGGGGGTCGTGGTAGACAGCAAGTTGAATATGAGCCAGCAATGTGCCCTGGCAGCCAGGAGGGCCAACCGTGTCCTGGGGTGCATCAAGCACAGCATCGCTAGTAGGTCAAGGGAGGTGATTGTCCCGCTCTACTCTGCGCTGGTGCGGCCTCACCTCGAGTACTGTGTGCAGTTCTGGGCACCACAGTATAAAAAGGACATGAAACTGTTGGAAAGTGTCCAGAGGAGGGCTACGAAGATGGTGAAAGGCCTGGAGGGGAAGACGTACAAAGAACGGCTGAGGTCACTGGGCCTGTTCAGCCTGGAGAAGAGGAGGCTGAGGGGAGACCTCATCACAGTCTACAACTTCCTCGTAAGGGGGTGTCGAGAGGCAGGAGACCTTTTCTCCATTAACGCTAGTGACAGGACCCGCGGGAACGGGGTTAAGCTGAGACAGGGGAAATTTAGGCTTGACATCAGGAGGGGGTTCTTCACAGAGAGGGTGGTTGCACACTGGAACAGGCTCCCCAGGGAAGTGGTCACTGCACTGAGCCTGTCTGAATTTAAGAAGAGATTGAACTGTGCACTTAGTCACATGGTCTGAACTTTTGGGTAGACCTGTGCGGTGTCAAGAGTTGGACTTGATGATCCTTAAGGGTCCCTTCCAACTCAGGATATTCTATGATTCTATGATTCACTGTTTGAATTTCAGCACAAAAACACAAATTCTTTGCTAAAAAATGAAATGTAAACCAGGGAAGACACAAACTTTTGCTAGACAAAACTATTCATCAAAACCAAAGAAAATTGTGTTCTGTAGGAAAATTTTCTTGTAGCCTAGAAAGACAGAACCTAGAGTAGGTACAAAACTTTGATACCAAGTTCTTTGAGGCAAAACTGAACAAGAAATCCTTTAGATATCCTTTTATGCTGCCTAATGTATTGATGTGCTTCTGTTAACAGCTTCAAATAATGATGCATCAATAATAGTCTTTTTATATGCATTAACATATTTGTAGAGGTCTTGTAATTATCTTTGACTGATCTGAGGGAAGCTGATTTTTCCAGAGGAAATCACATTCTTAAGAATACCACAGAATAATCTAAATGTTAAAACTAGCATCTGGTATTAAGGAAGTACCAGTAGACCGGTATGCTTACTGGCACAATATCCCTCCTTAGTTTACATAATATTTTGTTCTTAGTCAAGAGGATAAATACAGGCAAAAGAAAAGTAACATATGGGAAAAACCTCCTCTAGTCCTGCTAAAGAAATGGGCTGTTTTGGTCAGTCTCAAGACAATACAAAGAGGGCAACCACAACACAAATAAACTCAATGTAAATATAAAATCATCTCTGTCGGGGGTATGCTATAAATTTAGTCAAAGCAGCCTTGGGGAAATCAACTTTTTGTCAGTCAATACAGGACAGTTTTGGATTGCTATTTGATCATCGTACAGTTACAGAAACTAAAATCATCACCTATACTCTAAACTGTCAGGGAAGCTGAGTTAATCAGAGTTAATCACCTGCTTACTGTTGCCCAGGGCCCATGTCTTTGCTAGCAGTTACTCAAGCAGTGCTTAAAAAAAAAAAAAAAAAAAAAAAAAAAGAAAAAGGCATTGCAGAAGGCCAAGCTTCAAGATTGACTTTGCAAGTCCTGCATATGATGAAAAAGAAATGTCAAAATAGGAAGAGAAGCTTTCAAAGAAATTACATGTTAGTTTAGACTTTAGGATACTTACTTTGGAGACCCATTTTATGAATTGCATTACTTTATCATCTTCAAAGAATGGCATATTGAGTTCTCATGCAAGCCTTCCAAAGCAAAAACATACTGAACAAGTCAGTTTCCAGGAAAGCTTAATTTTCTCTTACACATTTACACCTGTAGCCACCCACTTAGAACTTAAGAATGAAAAACATCCTGGGAAGTTAAAGGTGTACATTTGGTACGGAATAAGTACTACGAGAAAAAAAAAAAAAAAAAAGAAACTGGGAGAAAAAAAGAAAAGCATTCATAGTTATGAAATGCAATACATTTTCTGGAGCAGAACAAAGTTGTCATTTTAGAAAGATTTCTCTGAGCTGTACATAGATAAACATAAGACAGAAAAAGCAAAATTAGGCAGCAAAAGTTCTCTTATATGTGGATGACATTACTTAAGATACCGCATATTGAGCTATGATAGCTTTGCCAGGAATCAAGTACAAAAAATGGAAAAGACTTAGTAGCAATTTACCAAAAGTCAAGTTCCACACATTTTGAATAGTTTGTTTTGGTATTTGTTTATTGAATATTTGAATATTTATTCTCCATATCTCTGCCATAACAATATATGATAAACCAGGTCTTAAACGTCCATGAACCACAGATTTTAATATTGTGAAAGAGTTTGTGGGAAAGGTTCTTGCGTTACACTATAGTACATAAATTTTAAATCAAAGTGCATTTTGAGTGTTAACCGTAACACACTGAGAGGACAGTACTCAACTCCTTTAAGAAAGGTACCTTAACTCCATACTAGTTCCTAAAGGTTTAGTGCATAGAGTACAGGATTTATGAGAGCAAAGCTAATTCTTCTTGCAGTTTCTTCTCTCATTAAAGAGAGTTTCCCAATCGGCTAACATATTTTGAAGCCATTTCTGCCAGAATTCCTCCTGGATAGTTTTCTCTTCATTTTCAGCCTCTTGGGGCAGCTGTGCCCACACAGCAGATCTGAGCAAGGCATCAGGCATTTCCCAAGGGGAGCCAGGCTCCCCCCACCATCCTAGAAAAAAAATACTGAAAAAAAAATCACAGTAAAGCTAACCGTCCTACTCCTCTTGAACACTGTTAAATCGAATCTTTCTACCTTTACATCCCTTGCCATCACCTCTTCCAAGATTAAAATATGCTTCTCTCTTATTAATCAAACCATATTGCAAACATGGTTTAAATTCCTTCACTGAAAGACTATAAAACATATATGTAACTTACAGTTCTCCACCTAGACTTTCACAATCCACGTATGTAATATCTATACAGATTCTATTTTGAAGTCAAAACTACCAAACCAAAAATAATAATAATAATGATAAAAAAAATCAAAATTATTTTCCCAGCCTCATTATGTTTGATAAGCATGACACAAACATTATTGATAAGAAAAACATATGGAATAACACTGATTTTGACCCCGTCTTGCTGTGTTGTAACCTAAGAATGATGTTCCAGGACTTCACAACTACTCTGTTTTCTCAGTCTTTCCTGTATAAAATAAGGGCAAGGGAAGATTTTAGAGAATGAGCTTGGGGAAAAGTCTCAGCTGCATTAATTCAAAGTCTGACCAATTTTAATTACAATATTTGAAATAACAGTACCGTAGAGAGAAACTCTACCCATGTGTCAAATGTGTTTATAATTCACCACAATATCCTTACATCCTGCTGCTCAGTTTACAGTAATTTTTCATTTACCAGTCAGTAATACCACCTTAATCACCTACTATCTTTGAATTTTTCCCCTAAGAATTATATGCTTCATATTATTAGCTCTCATGTACAGAACCATAATAATAGTTTCATATCTTTAATTTAATGTTCTAGCAAGGTAAAAGTATTTGAAAGTGTAAAATTTTACAGTAAATTCAGAGATTGGAAGTTTAGAAGTAAACCCTCTAACACATCAAAAAATGAAAGACTTGAGATTTTTTTTCTTAGTCAATGGTGTGCCCATATTTCTGATGGTGCCGTTTGGAAGAGCACAAGCTGACTCCTTATAAACATGTTCAAGCAAGGCAGCTTCTGGCACTCTGACACATGCTCAGGGTAACATACAAGTTTGAGAGACAAAAGGCAAGAAAAATGTGAAAAGAAAGGAAAAGAAAGGCCCTTTCAAACAAATTATGCTTTCTTAACAGCTCTTGCAGATTAGTTCAACCACTTTTAGGTTTAGAAAAGAATAGTTTGGTTGGAAGGGACCTAACAAGGATCATCTGCTTCAACAGCCTGACTTCTTCAGGACTAAACAAAAGTTAAAGCACATTATGGAGCACATTACCATAGTCCAAACATCTCTTGAAAACTGTCAGGTATGGGGTAACCACCACCTCTCTAGGAAGCCTGTTTCCAAGAAAGCTTCCAAGATATTACAATTTTCAAGCATTGTTTATCATTTTAAGCCTGTGAAATGACTCAGATTTACAGAACCTTTTCACTAATATTACCATGATTGGACAGGCTCAAATTATTATATTTGAAAAGAAAAAATAAATAAATAAAAAATATATATATATAAATTTCACTGATTTTTATGGAATGTCAAGTTTGTAAGTGTTCCATTGTTAAATGACTGCACTTTACTTAATAAGTGAAAGAATAAAGGTCATTCTAGTTCTTGTTTAAGAAGGAATGTTAGACAAAAGTTTCACGAGATATAAATCTAAAAAATATAAACCCATGGTATTTTTGTGTGGTTCGAGTATTGCCCACTTTCCATTACATTCTACTGTTAAGTACTGCAGCACAACCACATTTTATTACTTTACCACTCACGCTTCAGGCTACTGAATTCCCTCCTACCAAAAAGCACTTAAGTCTGCTTTATCATTTTGACTCACTGTTTGGAAATATTTTGTGATATATGATGCACTGCATATCATTTCTGAAATCTGATACATCTGGTTTTATGTTACTTGCTGGATTTTCTCTTTTCTTTAGTACTGCAGCTTGCTTCATATTTCTAAAATTACTGTCTCAGTCCTGGAAACAGAACTGCTGATCTTTATTCCTACAATTGCAGTGTTTCTCTAAAACTTCTAAAAATCAATGGAAAGATTCAATTTCAAAGAATGTTGCATTAATTCCCAACACTTACTAGGCTTGTTATGCTACTCATACATAAAAAGAAAGTAATGAAAGGATTAGACCTTGTCTCTACTATTTTTTCCTTTATTAATAATTTTTATTATACAGATTTATGTAGTCTGAAATACAGGTGGGAGAGAGACATCCTATTTAATTCTTATTAAGTCCTTCTATTAACTTAACTTCTATTATTAACTTTGCCACTGAAGTCATTGGCAGATTCACTTAACCACAATAAGCACTGGTTTGTTTGTCCCTGATTATCAAAGGCCATTAGTTCAATTGCATCATTTCATTCAAAAGGCTGTATTTGCTTTATTTGTGCTGCAAAATCTTGCTGGCCCCATTTCTTTATTTAAAGGTTGTTTTTCTGAAGTGGACCTTGTTCCATGTATTATTACTCAAGGTGTGAGAGTACAGTTTAAATATTTACTTTGAAAAACATGAATCACTAACCATATTAAAATACTCTTGACAAGTTGTTCAAAGGGCAATATTACTTGAAATGAAATATTGAAAATGTGTTTCTGCAGAAATACAGCAAGTACACATTTTTAAATTATTAGTTCCAAAGACACATTTAGCTACAACACCTGAAATTCACTAGGACACACAGTGAATGATGTACCATTTCCAGCTTAACCAAATACCCTGTGTAAGGAATGTTCCAGCAATTCGTGTCAATAGAGGGCTTGAAGGGTAAACCTTGAGTCTCTGATATCCAGGAAAAAGAGAACAAAGGGGTTTCAGAATAACTGCCAACTACTGTGACTATTGCATGGGACACTATGCAAGTCTCTGATATCCGGCCAAGAGATTAAGGAGAAAGGGGAAGCTGAAGGACAACTAAAAGACAAAGCTTGCATGAGACGCTGCACAAGTCTCTGATATCCGGCCAACATGGACAAAGGAGAAGGACAAGGACAAAGCCTGGGAGGAAGACTACGAGCCTTCAGCATGAGAGACCCGCCTGAGGGACGATCGGAGACTGATACGCGTGCGCCAGTGGGAGGATTTGGATTCCAGGAACTAATTATAATAACCCTGCCTTTTCTAGAAGTAGTAATGAATATGTTTTAGCCTAGGAGCATAAAAACGAGCTGCCTGATGTAACGTGTGTCTGTTGGAGGAGCCCAGATTCCCCACGCACCCAGCGCTGTTTACTTGCCTTTTATTAACCCCATAAATAAACCTTATAAAGCTAAACTGACTCAGAATTTATAACACCTGTAATGCATCTGTTCATATTTTTGAAATACTTGAGCAACCTTAGCATTTCAAAACAGAAGTGTTAGTTCTCCTTCATAGAAAATGTAAACGTATTTCTCATTAAACTAATGAAGGCAGTACTTAAGTTTGATGGATTGCCAAATTGCCAACACCAGCATTGAAATAAAATCGTTTGTCAGTGGCACGACACTATGGCATGTCTATTATTAGACGTAATAAATTGATAGGAAGTCCTGTGGTTATATCCAAAGTCCCCATAAAGACTGATTATAGAAACACCATATGGCCCTCTCCTTCAAGTCACATTAGGGGTTGCGCTGTTTGATTAATGTTTGCTTATTATAAATAGACCTTTATCAGGCAAAGTCAACTGAACCTGAGAATCAAAGCATACCTACTTCTCACTTAAATGTCACTATGATTATTTGGCAAATTAGTACTGCCTGGAATTATTCCAATGGTTACACCACAAGAAAAGGCCAATATTTAACAAATGTTAGGAGAATCAGGACAGCATTGACATATTTGTTTTTCTGTATACAGAATAGGAAATAATTGACTTTAAAAGTAAATCAAAACCTTAGTGAAATATTGATTCTTTTTAATGTAAATTAACATAATTGGTTTTCAAAAGGATGCATGTTTCAGAAGGATCATCTGTGAAATTCTATGCATGCTCACTTTCTAGAAGGAACTTTTTAAAAATATTTAAAGACCATCGCTTTGAACCTGCTCTGAGGTATCTGAGAAAATAAATTGCATTGCCTAACTACCCAACTCACAGCCAATCACAGTCACATTCTTAATCAAGCAAAATTTCACTGGAACTGGGAGAAAGAAAACAGTAACATTTCTGAATTTGGAAGCTTCCCTGAAGAAATATGCTACCTTGTTATCTGCACAGAAATACACCAGCAAACATTCTTGCAGGTACCTCACTTCTTTCCAAGTTGTCACTACCAGGTTACTCAATACCTGGGTTTCCTGAGGCACCCCTCAGCCACAGCCAATCAGTTGATACTACTCAAAAGCTTATTTTACCATTAGCTACCTACAGGAACAGTATTTGTCTCCCCATATCTGCAATAATTTACTTAGAAAAATTCTCTGTTAGAAATTGGTCTTAGCTGCTTCTAAAGAAGCACTCTTAACATTACTATGCACACGAGCAGATCAGCCATTTTATGCCCTCTTATTGACCCTTCCCAGCAAAATTTCATTATTCTGTTGCAGATGACTTCAGTTCCCACTTTCCCCCTGGAGCTCATCTGTCCTACACTTTAGACTACCAGATTTGCAACTGTATTAAATGGAAATTTAACCACAGAGACTAAAAAAGGCTATCATGATGAGCAGTACCCACTCAAATGAAAATCCACTTTCTCACAAAAATAAAATAAAATAAAAACAAATAAAATAGGTTAGCATTAACTAGCATTTCCATAAGTTTTTGATGAAAAACTTAGGGGTATTTTCAATAAGTTTCATTGATTACTTGAATATGACTTTTTCCCATTAAATTCTGTTGGTATATGTTTAGTCCTAAAACTGAATATTAGAGATAAAACATGCCTGGTACACAGTAAAAATGAATATTTCCTTTGTAAAAATATGATCCCAAATCTACCAGGAACTAAATCTGGATAGTTTGGTATCATTTTCTAACATAGGTCATTGGAAATCCATCATCACTTAAAACCTTTGACATGTAGATGGCAAAGTACTGCATTACTGTCCTTCAGGCCACCTAAAAGAACTTGCTTTCACAGTGACAATGAATTTATTCTATTAGAAAATGAGAGTGTTAATGTATAAAATTTGAAAGTTTAGAAGAACGTGCTTCTACAGGAGCTTGGAATAACCATAGGACTTACTACTAAAGAAAATAAAAATGAGTACCACTCATACTTGGAAAGCTAAATGCCAAATCCAATTTTCAATTTCATTTCCTATTAACAGTTGATAACACAACAATGATCACGTTTTTGTGCACTGGGTGCAATTTCAATCCAGACAAAGTCTGAAGTTTTCCTTTCACCACTTACATAATAAATAAATCCCTATGGCAGAAGCTGAGCAAGAGGAAATACATTTCTGCTGCGATAGTAGATAAACTGCTGAAAGAGGAGGAAGAAGAGTTACCTAAATGGAATTCATCAACTATAGTAATTTTGAGTGCTCAAGCAGATAGTTTGAGCCCCAGATCAAGAACACAAATTCTTGAAGATGTGAGTAAAAGACAAAAAAATCATTACCACAGTTTATTCCTATAGTACATGTTTGTTTGTTTGTTTAATTAATAGATACCTTATTATAAGTCAAAATATTGAGCAATCACCTAAGAAATTCATATCAAATTAAGAGTTCCCATTTGGACTGAATGGCACTGATTGCACTTCCCTGTGAATATACTTTATCCAGACACATGCAAAGACATATAGAAGAAATCCTGTATAGTTTATGAGGAACCAGTTTGAGGAATAGTTCAACAAAAGCCAGGTCACAGTAAAAATTTGTAACTGCAAAAATGTGTGGCATGCCAGTGCAAAAGATCCTAGCTTTGTACAAACATATAGCACCATGAAGAGAGACAAAATTATCTACATAATTTAAAAAGCAAATTGCATTCTAACTTTTAAATCCTCCCTTAAGTGATTAAAATATATAAGTGGTAAACAGACTGATCTGAACAGAAAAAGGGTTATTAACAGATCTCTGCTGATTTACTCATAATATCTCAAATATTTTCACCTGCTTTATATATATACACCTGCTCTATAATACATATTTAGTATAAATATTTCTTATTTTGTAGGATGATATTATTAAATAAGATTGGCATTGATAGCTCTCTATATAGCAAGTTATTAAAGTTATTAAAGGTGAGCTATAGTGACAGGTTTTGTTAAGATTGACTGTCATTATAAACTGGCTTCATTCAGTTGATTAAAACTGTCTGAATCTGACTTCTCTACATTTCTCCATATTTTTTCTGTTTCAGGTTAATTTTTTTCAAAGAATTTAAGCAGGACTCCTGAACGTGTACACTTCATCTACCCAGTCCCAGAAAACAAACAAACAAACAAACAAACAACTCATTTAAATGAGTCCATATAGGAGTTGTGTTTTTCGGTTTTGTCTTAATTATCATTTCTAAAACAAGGAACACTGACATCACTTCACTTACATAGATTTTGTGCAACTTACACTATATCTGTAAGAACTTGTAGGAATATACAGAGCTACATCATACAGTCAATGACAAAGGTGGGAACAAATTGAAAAAAAAAAGACTTGTCAACCACATTTACAAGTCCAACCATCTTTCTGAAAATTTGCATTAACACCTTGTCAGAAATGTAACATTGAAATAACTTGAAAAAAAAGTCTTCCCTGCAGAAAAGACTGTTTGTGTTATTTACAGATATCAAAGGAAGTAAAGAAGAAATCAAATCATAGAATTTAATTCATTTGTAAGTGTTGTTTTTCCATCTTTTTGCACACTATACGATTCAGTGTAATTCCATACAAATTTTTTGCAATATGTTGACAGTCAAAACATGTGCATAATAACAGGCACCTGTACAAAACTCTACATGCAGAATTAATTTAAAATATGCAAAATTTGAAAAAATATGCAAAATTGGGGATTTAAGCAAAAAGTATCAGACACTCTATAAATGTTATAGAACACAGATTCTGCTCATGGTTCTGCAACCTACCCTTGGGCCAACTAAGTCTTTTATAATGCAAGTTTAAAGAGCAGTAAAAGATGTTATGCATTTGTGTAAACAAACTCAGATTAGGTGGTAGGACTCCAGTTCACAGATAGACATCTATTTGTCAATTACCCCGAGGATATTTATGCAAAACCCTGATGGTTTACACAAGCGGTACCAGTGAAAACAATTACTTTCTTGCATGAGTAATGGAGCAGGATTTAGCCTGTGCAGCCATATTACTAGTTTTGTTTTTTTTGTTGTTGTTGTTTGTTTGTTTTTAAGAGGAAGTAGAGGACCCCACAAATAGTGTTCCAGTGAGCACTCTGTGGATCAGTACATCAAAGGTTGATACTTTGGAGTTATTTAGACCATTTGGTTGATGACAGAAATATTCGGTAGAACTCCAGGACAAGGGCTCAAGTTTAGAATTAGATCCCACATTACAACTGTTTTTGCAAAGAATGATGGAAAATACATATTGAGCTGCACACTTTGGTGACCAGAAAATGGGGCATTTACAGGTAAATAAAACAGTAACAAAACCTGAGCCCAAATGTACTGACATCTATTAAAAAAAAAAAAAACAACACAGAACCTATGAAATTCTTAATGTGCTGAACATCCATTTAAAATGAATTATGTATGTTCATGCTAACAATAAAAGAAATCACTCAGAGGTTAATCATTTAAGAGCAGACATCACTGGATTGCTATGAGTCTTATGCCTCTGACAGTCCACATGATAAGGTAAAAAGCCAACTTGTCTGCTAAAACACTCAATCAATTTTTCCCCATCTGTGTTATATATAAAAAAGAAATAATATTGCTTCTTAAGCAGAACATTTGTGAACACTTTCTTGCATATAGCTCAAGGTCTGAAAGCAAAAGTATAGATAAGGAAGAGTCTAGCAGATATATAACTTGGAGACCAGAGCCCAATCCCCTGAAAATCTGAAGTTAACTGAAAAATCAATTATGCTTTCGTGTAGAGATTTTGGGAAATATCATCTGATATTCATTTGCCTAATTTGTTTAAAATTACTATCTGTCTCCCTTTACCTTGGTTTAAGGGCAGGGGACAGATAAGTGGAAAAATCTGTATTTTGCTTTTCAAGTCCATGAAGAATTTAGGAGTCTGCTCATGTACCCTAGTTATAGGGATGCGATAACTAGAGAAATGAGAAGAGGATATTAATATTACCTTCCACACCAGCAGAAACTTGCAACTCTTGAAAAACAGGAAGCAGAGCCCTATCCTTAATAACAGCAACTTCAATAAAGCATATACTGGGCATTTACTGAAAACTTCTGATATGCATGAATACTCATGACAATTCAGCTCTCCTGCTGTCTGACATCTATTTTGCCTGAGGGAGACATTGCTAGATGCAAAACACATTTTTTCAGACATTTATGTTAGAGAGAATGGTAGAGCTTGTTCAGACCTGTGCCCTTCTCCACCAGAATGTCTCTACAAACACCAGTTGGACAGAAAAAAATGAGAGCATATAGCATATATTGTTACCATTTGATAGATGTACACTGGTTTAAAACTAATGGGTGTGTGGTCTCATGAAATTTCCATTTGGCAAGAATCCAAGCTGTAGAAAGACACGACCACAACAAGTGTTAAGTAGTATCATTCTCAGCATAAGACAAAAGGCTAGGGAGACTGCAAACCCTTCAGGCTATGGCAGATATGTAGTAGCTGAGCAGCACAGTCAAGAGCACATTTGTTATCAGTATATATACATTTTAATTACTTAAAAAGGGAGCTTGTATTTTTTCTCATGCAAAGCCTTATTTGCAGTTTTGCTTTCAGTGTTGTACATGCTACATACTTCCCGTAAAACCCCTTGTAGGATTTTCAGGATACCCTACTGATGCAGTCCTACTGGAGGTTGCTTCTAAAAGGCCAAGCTAGCACAAACATTACTGTACAAAACCTCCCTAGGAGCTCAGTGTTCAGATGCAGTGAACTCATAAGAAAAGGAAGTGAAGATTAGAGAGAAGATCTAACCCCGAGTTCAAAATCAGAGCTGGAATGGTCTAATGCATGATATTGAGAAATGGCTATGACCCCAGGTTTTAGGAGTAGGAGGCTGATTCCACTACAAACAGAATGATAAAGTCAGAAAGAGGCAAATGAACTGACTGACCATTGTGCATGATGTGACCTTGTGCACCTATAGCTGCAGTTGCTATTGTACAAGAAACTTTAGAAATATATAAAAGAGACAGATATGTTGGAAAGTAAGACATTAGAGTTTGTTGTTTGTCACAGAACAAGTATTAATTCTAACTGAATTACAGGTGTGAAGACAGCATTACCACTTACCTACCAGAGTCATGTAGCCATTAATATGGCTTTATTTTTATGCTTGAAATAAATTTTTGATAAAATTAAGCATAGCCTTGGTATTGAATAGCTCTTTCCATGAAAAAATATGCATTTTGGTCACAAGGACTGTTTGCTAGCAATAAGTTTTGTCCTGCAATAGAACACCTTGTGAGTAAAGTGAACAAATAATGTGCACATACAGGTCCCTTCAACAAGAATTAACCCTAAATACAGATGGAACCCTAAATACAAACAGACTGAAAATGAGGTACATTAGTATCACTAAGTTTTCCAGGCTGGCTGTTGACACTTGAAGAGAAGTTTCTACCCACTTAGTGATAGGATGCCTACAGCATGACAAATAGAGAAGTGTAAAAAGTCCAGTGTACTCCCTTATTGGACAGATATGGTGTGGCAGATCAGCTAGATTGTAATTTCCTATAACACTGAATACTTTTATCATCCACATGGATCACACATAAATCTGAAATTACCCTCTTTATAGGGTAGAAATTAAATCACCTAACTACTTTAAAACAAAAGGTAATAGTGACCTCACAAAATGTGTTGGAATTACAGCAAGTGTCTTTATAAATACATACTCAGAACAGATTTGCTACTTTACACCAGAGATGCATTTCATCCAACTTTAATGAGAAATGTCTTGAATTGCATCCTATCTGAATAGAGCTATGACATGAAAACCAAGGACCGCAGAAAAAGCCCATTCCTAAATAGAGGCAGACTGTAATAGATATGTTTTGATCTTTGTAAAACAAATATCTGAAATTAAAAAAAAAAAAAAAAAAAGTGAAGAAAAATTGTGGAATAATAACAGCAAATGAAAGATTGTACAAGTAATAGCGACCAAGCTAAATGATTATTTTAAGATTATTATAAAATTATACAATAATTTTATTATTGTTAAGCAAGCCTCCTGAAGCTCAAAAAAAAAAAAAAAAAAAAAAGCATATTAAACTTCTTATGTCATCAGGGTTATTTGTTCTTTCTTTTTAAACATGGCACTGAGTTAAGAAAAAAAAAATCAAGTAAAAATAAAAGATGTTTTATCTTTGGTCACTGTCCCAGATGGAAAACAACTAGTCAGCAGACTGATTATATGAATGGTTTATACAAGAAAAAAGATGGTTTAATCAGATTTTATTTTCTTTTAAGTTCTTTACTACTGTTTTTAGATCTGAACAATTCTACTCAAAACTAGTTCTGAATTTTGAAACGTAGGAAAAGATTGTTGTTCTTTTACAAATGAATCTATAACACATAAGCTGATTGACAGCTACAAACAACAAAAGAATAGGTACATTACTATATCTGAGGTGAGAGGGATCAACGCAGAAAGATGGGAGTAAATGCTTGTGGTGGTTTTACTCTGAGCAGCTGAGCTCCACCACAGGTGCTCTCTCACTCCTCTTCCTCAAAGGGAAAGAGGAAGAGAATACGATGCAAAGGGCTCAAAGGTTAAGATAAGGATGGGGGTTCACTCAACAATTATCATCACAGTCAAAAGAGACTGACCATAGGGAAATTAATATAATTTATTACATATTACAAACTAGACCAGTGAGAAACTAAAAACAAACTAAAACCACCCTTGCTCCTGCGTGGGCTCCTCTCTACGGGCTGCAGCTCCGGCCCGGGGCCTGCTCCTGCAGGGGCTCTCCATGGGCTGCAGCCTCCTCCAGGCCACATCCACCTGCTCCACAGGGGGCTCCTCCATGGGCTGCAGCGTGGAAATCTGTTCCATGTGGGACCCATGGGCTGCAGGGGGACAGCCTGCTCCACCAGGGGCCTCTCCACAGGCGAACTGCTGCTGCGTGTCTGGAGCACCTCCTGCTGCACTGACCTGGGGGGCTGTAGGGCTGCTTCTCACTCCATAGCTGGGAGAGTGCTCCAGCTGCTGTGGCTCAGTTTTTTTCCCTCCCTTTTCTTCAATCTGCTCTCCCTGAGGCCCAATCAACATCACACACTGGCTCAGCTCTGGCCAGCAGCAGGTCCCTTTGGAGCCAGCTGAAACCAGCCCTTATCTAACAAGGGGCAGCTGCTGGGCTCTGCTCACAGAGGTCACCCCTGCAGCCCCCCACTACCAAAACCTTGCCATGTAAACCCATTACAATGATGTATTATGAAAGCTAGTCTGGATCTCAGATTTAATGAGGCAGCAATTAGAGTCTTGTGTCCTTCCCAAATAACTCATGTAGGTACCACAAGCATCTCATTACTTCTGCACAAGTTCCTAACGATCAACCCATCATTTAGAAACAAACAAACAAACAAAAAGGTTTTCCAGGAGAGCTACACTAAGGCCATAGGTAGCAACATTATACCAAAACAACAACAACAACAAAAAACAACAAAACAAAAACAAAACAAAACAACAACAACAACAACAACAAAAAAAACACACAAAACAAAACAGAAAAAAAACACATCTAAAAAGATTTTTTATAGAATCATAAAACTGTTTGGTTTGGAAGGGACCTTAAAACCTATCTAGTTCTAACCCCTCTGCCATGAGTAGGAACACCTCCCACTAGACCAGGTTGACTCAAAGCCCCATCCAGCCTGGCCTTAAACACCTCCAGGGATGAGGCATCCACAGCTTCTCTGGGCAACCTGTACCAGTGCCTCACCACCCTCTGAGTGAGGCATTTCTTCTTTATCTAATCTATCCTCACTCTTTTAGTTTAAAACCATTACTCCTTGTCCTGTCACTCCACTCCCTGACAAAGAATCCCTCCCCAGCTTTCCTGTAAGCCTCCATTATGTACTGGAAGGCTGCTGTAAGGTCTCCCAAGAGCCTTCTCTTTTCTGGGCTGAACAACCCCAACTCCCTCAGCCTGTCTTCATAGAAGTGCTCTATCATCTTCATTGCCTTCCTCTGGGCTCACTCTGAGTATGTGTCCTTCTTGTGCTGGGGGTCCCAAAGCTGAATGCAGCACTTCAGGTAGGGTCTCATCAAGCAAAGTCAAGAGGAACAATCACCTCTCAACCAGCTGGCCACACTTCCTTTGATGCGGTTTAGTGAGATTTTTAGTTAGTTTATCAAGATTGATGGTGTTATAGTTACAAGCTGCAATAGGGAATATCTGAGATCTGAAGTATAGCCCCTACTTTAAATAAAGGCAGCAAAAGAACACTGGAAAAACATGTGATAGCATAGTTTGTGCAATGAAAGTGGGATAACTGCCTGCCTAGTAGCTAGACAACAACAAATAAAGTCTTAAGTTTTGTTTGTTTTCAACCTATGATACCACCACCCACAAGCAAGTCTAGATGTATTTCCTAGGCTGCACAGGGTAGCTTATCCTAAAACACAACAAGCTGTATGTGTTTTGAGCTATGACAACTGTCTTTGAAGCAGAGGCACAAGAATAGTTACAGCAGCATTTCCCACCTTTGGAAGATGATGGGCTGCTACTTCAAATGGATTCAATTTATTTGTCAGAATAGGATATATATATATCCTATTATATATATATATTTAACATTATTTAGGAAATTGTAGCCTGATATTTTATCACCTCTGCCAGATGTTGTCTGTCACAGATTCATCCTATACTTTGGACTGATAAAAGAAAAACACTAGAGCAGATTTGTAAAATTAATGGTAGTCTCAGTAACCCAACTGCTACTCCTGTATTAGAAGAATATAGAGAGAATATAGGGAGAGGGGACTGTTGGAGCGGGAAATGCAGGAAAATAAGAAGCTGAAAATTAGAAGTCCTATCTTACAGTTTTTTGGATGTGAGGGCTATCTGGCTGCGACATGTCATCCCATTGATCGCCAGGGTTGATTCGGCTGATCTGGCTGGCTAGGCGGGTGTCCCCTTCCTTCCTCACTGCTCCATGTGCTCCAAAGCTGCATGCCCGGTCGAATAGGACGACCTTCCCCAACGGAGGTGTACCGTTCATCCGTCAAGGGTATACGGTAGATGCGCTCCCCTGCTATAACCTCCAAACAAACAAGCTGTGATTCATGTAAAAGTGTTCAATGCTATTCTTTCAAAAAAAAAAAAAAAACAAAAAAAAAAAACAAAAAAACCACACTGAAATTTGCATAAAGATAACACTATTTATTGACATAATGTATAAAATCACACTACATTTCTAAAACATAGTTTCTTGCTGCTTTGCACACTTATCCAGAAACCTCACACAGAAGGCTGAAAATAGTTTCAATATTATTTCTCAATACCTTGTGTTTATATACTTTTTTTTTTTAATTTAAAACTTCCAAATTCTGAGTTTACTATACATTAGCACTTCCATTTCAAAAAAGTGTGCAAATTACATTCCCGTGCTTAGTCCCCATTGTGATCTAAGTACTCAGTTACAACTCAGCAGGCAACAGCTTTCCAGCTCCAGGTAAGAGTTAGAAGAATTTTGCTTTAGGTGACTTAGCGATCCTCAGACTTTGGGTACACAAGCCCAACTTTCAATACATTTCTATTTATGGTGTATTTCCAATTTAATTGTATTAAACCACTTACAGATAATCCTCAACACCTATGACATTTGTTTATACCCATAAATTAGCTTGAAGAAATGTCATGTTACTAGGAGAGCTCTTATGATACCAAAAAAAATATGGTCAAATGATTCTCCCATATGCACTCACAGGATTTTGTTTGCTTCCTTCTATAATATTGCCCCATCTGAATAGCTGATTCTCAGCTAAACAAATAGCAACATCATCCTTTGCTGAAAGCCTGGTGTATAAAGGATGCTATACAGATAATCAAGGCCTGAAGTGTCGAAATGTCTCTTCCATAAGAGATTAACTATAATGGAGAGTTTTTTCTTTGTTTTAAAGAGCATGTACTTATTATATAAAGCAGTGATGCAGTTAAAGAAAGAAAGCTTTAAAAAAGTAGATTTAAATTTGTGCTTTTACAATAGCAGACTGAAAGAAATAATATGTAAATAGATTTGAGAACACCTGTGCTCCTCACTTCCATCCAGTAATAGACCTTGTGTACTGGCTGAAACAGGCATCCCAGTATGTGTAATAGGTGATAAAATACATCTTCTAAAGCACAATGTTAACGTTTCATACATGATCCTCAGAAACATGTCCTAATATCTTTTTTTTTTTTTTTTTTTTTTTTTGAGAAGACCATTACCTTTACTTTGGTTAGCTTTAAAATTACTTTAAAAACAGTAATGTTTTTCAAAAGTAGAATAATCTTTGAATCAGTGAAGAGCAGCACTTGACCACTGACCCTGGAATTTTGAGTGGCATTTGTCAAGCTCTGTTTTTTTTGCTGCATATCACAAATGAGCAGTACAGATGTCAATGAGCATAATTACTGACAAGGGCAATTTCTGTCTCTGTTCCAGGACATGTGTCTCTAAGTGGCTAGTTGCCATTATCACAGCACAGCTGAGGATATTCTGTTGCCACTTACACTACGCAGCAATCAGCTGCATGACCAGCACACACGGCTGTAAATAGGTGAAGCGTGGATAGCATACAACAACAAGGAGAGAAACATTAGGACTCTCAGTGGGATGCTGTACTCACATCAGCCTCTCAAATCATCTTACTTTTATACTCTGAGGTTGTTACCCACCTCTCCTCCCATCCAGAAGAGGGACATTGCCTTGAATAAAATGATTACTTCCAGTCACCAATAAGATCTACATGGAAAGACCTTAGCTTCATTCAACCATGTGCAAATGAGTATCCTGCAATGTCTAGTCACAAGTGCACCTGGAAATAGTCCTTAAAGTCAGGGAGCCTATTTACAGAAATGCAGTAGGGTACAAAACCATTTACAGGGATCATCTCTTCACATGTCTCTTTGCTGTTTAGCCACAAAGCATTCCAGTTTAGGTGAGGCAACCCTGTCAAAGCGATGTATATATTACAGGAGGGTTCATCCATTAGAAAAATACATAAATGAAGCATCCTGATTAGTGAGAGCAAAGAATCAATGACTTCTATTTGTCTACTAGCTTTTAAGTTGCATTTTTTTGGCCTTTTTTAGAAGCATGCTAAATTCAACAAGATTTTCTGCCAGAAAACTGGACACAAAGCTGTAATGCTGATGTAGGGCTGGACAAGTCCAGCCAGCAGCAGTAGGGAACTGCAAATTATTTCACTGAAGCTTTGAAGCAAAAGTGAAGTTACGGATAAGAGGACATGGGGCACCATGACCCCAGTTATCCATTTGCCAGGACAAAACCAAGTAGGATGCAACTTTCTGAGAACACCTCATGATAGATTCACCTCCTGGTCACATTAGTAGAGTTTTACTATTTATTTCTGTGAGACCTATTAGGTCAATACAGAGCATTTTGAATAATTCTTTCCTTCCTGGATAAAGGAACATTTATCTCAGTAAGAACCTCTGAATCTAGTTTTAAAACAAGGCCTTTCAAAGGAACATGTATTTGGAGTTCGAAAAACAATTCTCTACTTCTGTGCACAAGAGTTTAAAAGAAAGTGGTGGTTAAAAGAAAGTGTTAAAACTTTTATGAAGCTTTCTTCTGTTTCGTGCTCTTGTTTTATCTGTATTTTCAGCAAACGTATTGTCCTCCTCACCCCATTTCCTTTTCAGACTGTTTTAAAGATTTTGATTACACCATGACATGATTTGTCAAATATAAAAAAACCTACTTCAGAGCACAAATGAAACAAGCTTAATATCTAATTTACACTCCTAACTGTTTGATTGAAAAGATTTACTAAGTCATTTTACATACCCCTTATTTTCTAACCTGAGAAACCAAACTGTTGAATCATAGGAATAGTGTTCTTATATTAAGGAAACTGATAATTTTTTTTTTTTGAATAAATACTTTAAAAATAGAGCAAACCTTTACATGAGCTTATTACTGCTTTTTCTGAAGCTTTTGTTCAACTGTAACATTCCAAGTCTTATTACAGTAAGATTTTACAACTTTGTTGAAAACAAGTAGTTCCTGTGGGTTTATTTTTTTTTTAAACTCACTAGCCATAGGCCATAAGAGATGGAAAAATATTTTCCAACTGCAAGATAATGTGGGAACAAGTGAGATTCATATTTCAGTTTAATCTTTTAAATGATTCCTCTTTAGTATGCATATTTTGTTCCTACATAAATAATGGAGGTTTCAGCTGTGTTCAGTATCCAAAGTCCTTTAGATGCAAAATTTTAAGTTCGTTGTAAGTTCTGTACTTAATTAACAAGTGCTTTAAAAAGCTGAATTACTATTAGAAACTTGCACTGAAGATCAAAGGAAAGGATATACGTAACCAACGTCATTTAAATCAGCTCTGGATCCACTTAAGTCTAGGACTCAAAGCTGCAGATATGGAGAAAAACTTTCCTGAAACTGGTTATAAATCAAGTTGTGTTACTAGTGGTTGACCGTAGGTATGTCACACATTCTTATTTATTGTTCTGGTCTCATAACATCTCAAACCAAAATCAGAATTACAGTAATGACTGACCATGCTGCCATGGCAGGTAGATATATTGCTGCACAGAGATATAATACAGCCTCAAACATCTTGACAGCCTACATATTCTGCTTTAAGACAGGCACTTTTTTTTTCTTCTAAACACACATATAAAGAAGAGTGAAGGCAAATTATTAGAATATTCAGCAGAAAATATTGCAAAGAGGCAATTCATTTACATGGGAGCAGAGAGAACAGCAAAAGCTTTGGAGTGGGACAGCCATAACAAGTATGGAAAGGTAATAGCATGAGATGGAAAGAAGAGTTAAACTATAAAATACCTCATGCCTATTAGAAAAGAGGAAACTCTTCTTTTGGTGTTTGGCTGTCAGTGAAATCAAAAACTCAAAGCTATATAACCTATACTAAGATGGGCCTTTTTTTTTGTTAATGGCTTTGTTGACAGGTGTAGCAGATCCAAATCTTACCTTACAAAAAAGTTGAGAAGAGTTTTACAGCCATGCTCTCCTCATTCTCCCTTTTTACTTTGTCACTTTTTTTTCTTCCCTTTGTTCAGTTAGTGCAGAATAGTACCCATAACTCATATCCCTCCCCAACAGTCAGAAATCTCAAATGATGAAGCAACAAGTGTCAGATGCTAAAGTTTTCTACAGATTTGTAGAGGAGCGATGTTCTTTCAAGAGGAGGTCATTCTGTCATATTCTGGACTAAACTAATTATCTGACTTCAATCCATCCTTGAGGATTTCATGCTTTATTATGATGTTTATAGAAGAATCATTTTTTCATTTCCAATGACAGACTGTGTGGTATGTAGTCAATGACTAGAACTGTCATACTTAAATTTCTCATCAGAACTTGCTTTTATTAGACTTTCTACATTAAGCAAGCAGGTCAAAACCTGCCTTCTAGAAAAGATGGCTAGAGATAACCCTATGGAAGATTGTATTTAGTAAGAAGCCAACACTAAAAATGTACATTTCACTACAGATGTAGAAACCAGTTGTTCATCCTGCAAGTATTTTGTAAATTAGGATTTTAAACTTGGGTACTGTTTCTCAGGCTATAGAGCATGGTCACATGAAGCTTGTGGATGAGCAGCAGCCTGTGAAACAATGACAAAGTGTGTTTTTCTTGGTATATGCATTCCCACATTGCATTATTTCCATATATTCCCATTCTGCATTATTTTACACATGCTGGTAAAACAATGTGAAAAATAAGACTAATAAGGATAGTTTAGGTTACATGTATTGTGTTACAGGTGAAACAAAAAAAAAGTGTAATCTGTAAATACAAGATTGAGGCACATGACTAAATAATTGAGAAAATTTTCAACATTATTAATTTATCTGAAATGAAGCAGACACATTGTGAAATTAAAAAAAAAAAGAAAAAAAAAAAAGAGCAACCTAGTGACAACAATCACATGCAATGCTTTGGAAGTACCTGACCCGCATAGTGTGCTTTGTTAATTCAAAATGAATCATCAGCAAGATAAACTAATGGGAATGTTGTTACAAGCTACCACCTACTATCAGCACTTGGGTCAAGGTTTCTGACTACATTACAGATATTTCAAACATTTGCAGCTGGAAGGTGAAAAATGCATTCCTATAGTCTGTATAAAGTCAACCACTTTATTCCTTTCTTGAATGCAGACCCCTCTTTTTGTTTAACCCAGCCCAGCAATTATTTGCCCAGTTCAGAGATTCATGAAAAGCTTCAGAACTATATATTTCTAGTGAAGACAGTGTCTGTCAAAAAAAAATAAATAAAAAAAATCAAATTCTACACGTGCTAATTAATCTATGATAGCATCTATAATAGCCCCTTTACCACGGTATTAGAACAATTTTGAATTGAACTAAAACTATAACTTTAAGAATATCACTCAATTCCCCCCAGGTAATAATATAGCTTCATAAAATAAATTTTCATCCGTCTCAGACTTTTATAACATGCTTAAACCAAAGTGATAACTACAGTACAAACTACATAAATGTATATAGAGCATATTTTAAAAACTTAGCAAGATGGTCATTACATTTGGGTGTAACTCGGGTAATTCCAAAAGTTACAGTTAAGTACTATGTAGTTTAACTAATGAATTAAATTGAAGAACAATTTGTTACATCTTAAGAACTCACTTGTAATCTGTCAAGTCTAGGAAGGAACTAATATTGATCACAATCTTAAAATCAATTTTATACTACTCTTACCCTCGTGTGGTGGGGCAGTATGTACATCATTCCTGATCTGTACAGATAAAAAATATTTACTGCTGATAAATAACTGATAATTTAAACCGTGATTTAGTTAATGAAAAGTGCTCAGAAGGGGAAAGAAAAAAAGTGTGGTAGAACACAGCTGATCAACTTCTATGTGATTTTGCAATATGTATAAGACTGCATAAGTAAGCATTATCATGGGGCTTTTAAAAAGGGTCACAAAAAAAAGGTGGTTTTGAAAAGGAGAATTAAAAAGTTTTTATTTAGGAGATGGTTGATTTATGCAAGCATTTCAGACACCAATATCACTGAAGATAGAAAGTAAGCAGAGCAAAAAGAAAAGTCATTGGTATATGAAGAAGGAACAGTCACTGTGTGAGAAATCTGAGCTTGGATACTGAAAAATTCTCTTTAAATATGCAGAAGCAAATATTAGTTCACAATGATGACTATAGTAAAAATAAAGTTTATTAAATCATTTATTTTTGTAATGTCTTAGAAAAACAAATCTATTTTCAATAAGCTTTGAAACAATAGAAGTAACTACGCACATAAAATAGGCTGATCAATAAATGATCAAAAGCTAGGAGCTCAAAGTGACTAACTTGAAAATGCGCATGAATGAGAAACAACAGAGCTAGATACAATTCCCCTGTTGGCCAGAACATGACTGTACTGGGTGCAAAAGTGTTGCTGAGTGCAACCTTGGCTCTAGGAGTAGCAACACTTCTACAGACTTCAGTGGAGGATTTTTCTGATATGAACACAATTGGTAAATCAAAATATTTTAAGACATCTTAATTATGCCCAAATGGCATCATTAACAGTTACAGGTTAGTCTATTTGTGCTATGATTCAAGTCAAATATAAGTCATTTACTAGTAATAGGTATTCACAACTACATCTTTTACATGGTGCTTGTTTGTTATCTGAGGATCCCAGTATCTCAGGAACTACAGTTTTAACTATGATGTTAAATATGAACAATATTGCTACCTTAAAAGTTATTTGTAAGTAAAATATTACCCTGTTAGAAATGGCGTTCTTTGGAGCAGGGCTTTCATCACAGGAAACAAAGTACTTCACCCAGAAACCTGAAACAAATGCTTCTTAGGTAGTCTTATAATACAAAAGATTGGTTGATCTGTTTTGCGAACTATACTGTTTTAACATTTAACAGTTTGACTCTTAGGAAGAAAATAGCAGCAAAATAAGCCTTTGATTTCTTTTAAGAACTGAATTGCACTATATTTGCATTTCTTCACTGTCCAATCCATCTCAACTGCTTTAATGCTAAAAATGAGTAAATTCCAGTAGAAAAAGAAATTAATCTGTTATAGATGGGTAGTAGTCTATTAATACGTCTAAAAGATAAATTCTCCTGTTGAGCTTCTGTATTTCCATACTATTGTTAAAGAGAGGACTATACAGACCGTAAACTGTGTAACTGCAATATTGTACCCTTAATTGCAACAGCAATTTGCAACAAGAACTACCTGCTAAGATGAAGATTGATAAATTTGTTATCATGTATACAAGTGACAAATGCAATTATTCAGATGTAAAATGGACTATCACTATTGTAACATTTGATCACAGTGCTTCTTCCTTTTGCAAAGAGTTCGTAGTGATAGGATAGAAACAAGTTAACCATAAAATTTCTGTTTTTATTCAAATGTTATGCCATTAGAATTTGTTATGATGCTTTCTAATGCAAGTTTACCTAACAAATACAAAAGCATATGAAAAAAACAATGTAAAGGAATGCATTAAATCACTGGAGGGTTATTTTATGTTGGTATGAAAAATATAGGCAAGAAAAAAACCACAGACGATAAACAAAACTCAGAAAGAAATGATAAAGGCCATTACACAGTGATGTAGGCTGTGAATCTGACTTCAAATTGGTAGGAGACTTATTCAATTATCACACTGTTCAAAGTGAAGCTAAGAATAGCTGTAGAAAGATAATTACATTCTCATGGTTTAGTGCTGCCATTTCATTATTTGAAATGTCCTTTAGACTTTCAAAACTGTTGCAATATAAGAACAAAAACACTTATCTCATGTTCAAGTCAAAAGAGCTTTTCAAATATTACATGCTGTATAGTTTAAAATTTATGTAACAGTTAGGGATCTGATTGAGCTGGAAAATAGACTTTTTTTGTCCAATTTGTTCTTCAGTTGGGTAATATAAACCTACTTTAAATCTTATAGTGAGTAAAAAGCAGTTGATTGTTCATAAGTTTCCAGTAGTACAAGTTGACAGTAATATTCAATATACAAAGCCCTGAAAGTTGATTTGAGATTTTAACTGTAAATTCACATACTTAATTGCAATATTTTCCTGTATTTTGACAACCATATTGTTATATACTTACATGTGTGCATAAATTAGAAAAATGAAATAGGTTTAAGAAAAAGAAAAATAAATGAAGTTCACATATTAGGGCAATTACATGCCTAAAGAAAAATAAAGGAACTTCAGCTCCCTTTTCCAAATTATAAATAAGCATTAATTACATCATTGATATATAGGTAGCATCGTATTACAAAATAGGCAAATAGTTTATCAAAGTTGCATGTAAAGGACAAACTCAAAAGTGTAACAGCTACAAACAGTAGTAAATCTCTTGAAATATTTCATTTGAAAAACAGGTCATTTTGGAGAGGCATCAATTTTGACAAAGCAAAGGTATTTGAGGACCAAGGTGAACTGCCTGGTTACTCCCGACTAGAAAGACCCCAATTGAAAATTTGACCTTTCAGACTAGTAACAGATCTTTCAAGAACTCCGTTTCAGAAAAAAAAATATCTAAATATTTTGATTTCACTCATGTAGCACACTTTTGAAAGATGATTGATATTCAACATCAGCAGCAATTTTAACAAGGACTTAAAAAAAAAAAAAAAAAAAAAAAAACAACTTTCTAAACAGCAGGATTGCATTTTCAAATATCTGCAAAGTTATCCTATACAGTTATCTTAAAAACAGGTTTAAAGAAAAATTGTCCTCCAAATTGTAGAGACAGACCTATAAATAGAGAAAAAATATATATTTTTTTCTAATCAGTTACCTAATTGGATAATTGATAAAAGCCATTAAAAGGTAAATACAATTTAAAAGTATAGCCATTGATTTCATACAATGGTCAAATCTCAGTGTTGTCTTATGTGAGCTTTTAACAACCTTCATTTTAGCTCTAGGAACAAACAAATTGATAAGATGCACTGGAACTTAAAACATATTGTTGAAAGTATTCCAGTCTTTCACTACCTACTCAATTCTTCAGACATTTTAAGCTTAGTCTCCTGTAAGAAGTTAATTGCAATACAGCTTTGTATCTCTGCTTATGGTCTATTCATAATACAGCGATACAGTTGTGGTCACTGGCATGCTGCAGTTCTTTATACCCAGGAAGAAGCTTGCAAATATTCTTTGGAGGGACTTCCATTATTGCAACAAAATGAGGTAAAACCCACCTACCCATAATTAAAGCACCACACAGATCTATGCAGACTACCAGTGCACTATTGGAATTTCACCCCTTGTCAGCCCTCCAGGGTGGGTGGGGGGGGGAAGCATACATGTATTTCCAGTATCAGTGAGTTTCTGAAAGTTTCTGAAACAGTGAAGGTCTATTAAGTAATCCAAATTTGAGCTATGTTTGGAAGGTTCCACAAGATAGTATTCAAATAAAAGATGAGCCAGAACTTGTATTTATTTTTGAAGTTTAAAAAGTTTGTACTGGTCTTGAAGAAGCTGTTACACAGAATAAAATAACACTACTACAATAGTAATAGTAGGTCTTTACTATTAACCAAATTATGCCAGTATTTTACATAGTTCTAAACAATCTTAATACAATCTTCAATACAATTTCATTTCCTCAATGAGGATTTGAAGCATTATCAGCCAACAGATTGCAGGGTCCTAAGCACAGTTTCTGAGCACAGGGATTCAAGCAAAAAGTTACTACAAATACTTATAGAAATGGAGAACAGGCTACATGGGGATAAAAATATTTATGAAGAATGGATGGAAGAGTTTGAAATTACTGTTACGTATCACATTTTTCTCAGGTGCCTTCACTATTTTAAAGATCAAATTTCAGGAGGCATTTTTTCCCTGCTTTCCAACTAAGTTTTAATTTGTTAGATAAAATATTACTGGAGACAAAGCAAGTTAGAGATATTAAGACAGATATTTGAATGCTAATGGTATTTCTGAATCCAATGCACTGGTCTCCTATAATAAGTGATGCAAATATATAGATGCAGGTATATGTGTATATAATATATATGCTTGTTATAAATGAAGTCTCAACTCAATCTGAATTTAGTAATATTTATAAAAGGCAAGTAAACAGCGCTGGGTGCGTGGGGAGTCTATGCTCTACCAACACACACACATGAACATCGAACATTCTAAATATACAGAACATTGATTAAACTCAGTACGCCTATGTATATGTACAATCAGAAAAGGTAACAAACAATCCTCTAAGTCTATTACTATTAATGTGCATGACTGGGGGAGCATAGTTGGAGTTGGTAATCCTGGTTGAAATGCTCCCATATCTTCCATGACTTCATTAATTTATCTCAGATCATATAACAGTCTCCATTTTCTGATTACAAACACCGGAGAATTCCAGGACTAGCCGTGGGAACAACATGTCTTGCTTCAAGTTGTTAAGCAACTCGGCCTTTGGGCCTTATGTATTCCATTCTTCCCGGATCGAAGGGAAACATTTCCGTCTCCTTTTCAAGGCCAACAAGGCCTGGGTCAAAAGGCACATCCAGGTCACCAGGGGGCGGAACAGCAAAAGCCTGCAATAGCAGTAGGGCTGAGGTGCTGATGGTGTGGCTGATGGTGGACGAGTCCACAGCTCCCTCACTGTCTGGCAAACCCCACATTTCTGACTGTGGTCCCACATGGCTCTTTAAGGCCTCAGAGACTGCTCACCAGGTGCCAAGCAATCCCACCGCTACCTTGTCGTTTTTAGTTGCAGAGTCCCACACCTTGACCTCCGTTTGGTCCCATGTTTCAGGATTATAGACTGTCTGACTGTTAATAAAGGGAATAAGCTGTAAGGTTACCAGGACAGTCTTTGTTTCTGAGGACGTATGATTCCCCATAATGTGCAGCTGCTTACCAGTGACGGGCAGTTGTGTGCACAGGTCTGCTTCTCTCAGCTTGAGCTTCTTCACAGCTCGGATGCGCGTCTTTCTGTACAAGCTTCTTTGGGTGGTTTGCTGAGTTTGGCCAAACCTATCTTCATGAGGCAATCAATGTCCCTTTTCCTGTCCTGGTCTCCATTCTGCTAGCCTGTTCCTTTTCATTCCTTCTTTCTACTTCTTCATTGATGACATAACTTCATTATATCGTGTTGCCTTTTTCATCTTGAGGACAGGCTCCCTTCTTATACCCTTGCCCCACAGCAGTCCATTTCAAAAACAACTTTTAATTGGTCAAACAACTTTGTCTGGCAACCAACAAACACCCAGCAACTCCCATGTCTTAACGGCTGGAGAACAAGCAACCCCAGATGGCATGGTGTCTCCTGAATCACCCTTCTTTGTTCCCTCTAAACTCTTTACATTCCTGATGGTCTCATCATTACGAGTCTGATGTTATCATGGGGCTTGTCGACCTCCATAGCCACACTCCCACATCTGCCCCTTCTTTATTAACATCAACCATCTTCTTGACATGAATTATTACTCCATATATCACACACTAATGTACATATCTATTTGTGCAGAAATATGCAAATATATTTTTAATATGCTTACATATATGTAAAACTTCTCAGGAGGAACATCATTCCATCCATAGCTAAATTATTAAGAAAGAAGTAATTGTGGGACATGAGTAAACAGCATAAATATTTATCCAGTAATTGCTATAGTCAAAGTGATACTACTCAAAGCACTGTCCCTTTGAAAGTAAGCTTTCATTGCTCTTCAAGTGAGCTCCCATACACTGGAATTAATTTGAAGCAATCACAAACTGTTTTAGACTATCACAGTGGAAGAGTAAGGTTGATTGACACATTGATCAAGAACCTACCTACAGCTCTGGTGCTATCGCTTAAATGTCATTGTGCAAATTAGCTGAGACTCGTTAACAAGCATGTTTTCCACCTATATGGAACAATTAAATATGATACTATTAACAGCATCAGTTAAGGTAGAGAAAGTAATAGTCTAATCGAATGCTTGAGGATGCTAATGGTTTTGCTTTCCCTTTATAATGGATTGCATTCTGTATTCATGTACTATAAAACCAGACATGGGATCAATATTTTCTTCTGCTTAGAAAGCCTTCTTGCCTGGAGCATAGCAGATATCTAATTTAACACTCAGTGCTCAGGCTTTCTTTTATTTATGAAGGAATGATCATGGGGAGAAAAAAAAAAAAAAGGGTACTTTTTTTTTTTTTTTTAAGAGGCATAATTTCCCATCATTGAATTTTAAGAAAGTTTTAAGTAACTTCCTCTGCATTTATTCCACATAAGTATATTTATCACATGTTCTCAGTAAGTTCTCAGTAAGTGAAGGAGAACCTCCTAATCAGCTCAGATACAGAAACGCATCCCATCTTTGGAGCCTTGTGCTCTCAGAAGGGCATTTTAGAGACCGCTGAATCACTAATATGGGAGTGCGGCCATGGGGGTCGACAAGCCCCATGGTTAGTGATAACATCAGACTCTTAACGATGAGGCCATCAGGAATGTAAAGAGTTTAGAGGGAACAAGGAAAGGTAATTCAGGAGATGCCGTGCAGTCTCAGGTTGCTTGTTCTCCAGCCATTAAGACATGGAAGATGCTGGGCGCTTGCTCTTGCCGGGCAAAGTTGTTGACCAGTGAATAGTTGAAAAGGACTGCTGTGGGGCAAATGGAGTAAGAAGGGAGCCTGTCCTCAATATGGGGATGCAACGTGGATAATAAAGTTATGTCATCAATAAAGAAGAAGCAGTTACTGATCCTAAAAGAACCCTGGTGTCCGTGTGGTAATTACGCCACAACTAACAGTTTACATACTTTAACTTATAATACTTTACAATTAAATCAACAGTGAGAAAAAAAAATACTCTGGATTGTCTCACTGTTTTTCTTGGTTCAAGTAAAGCTCACTGTGGTGGAAAAAGTAAGCTTTATTTTGTATTATCAGTTACTAGGATTGTGTTGCATATGGAAGATAGCATGTCATATCACAAAACCCAGGAAAATGTCAGGCATCTAGTCATTTCCTATAATCTTGGCAGGAACAACTTCATACATGTAGAACAAGAGAAGCATGTCCACAAGTATTATCCAAGTCTTCCAGGATTTTTTTTTTTGAAGAATACTGAAGGAATACTCCAATTTCTTTGTCATTTAAGTCCCGACTAGTATGATACATGTGCTACTGATACTAAACAGCTGAAGTTTGGAGAATCTAATATATGACAAAAAAAACTCAGTATTTTCAATAGTGTTTTTTCCAAACATCATAGAAATATTGACTTAACATCTCTAAGATTTTTTGAACATGAAAGTAATCAATCCCTATTTTTGATGCAGAAGTGCAGAACAAATAAATCCTCAAAAGCATTCAGAACCCTACTATGCAATTTTTAAACCCTAGTTCAAAATTAGATGTCTTCAATGCACTATCCAGCCACTTGGGCTGACTATGTATTATCAATGTCCTAACAATGCTTTTTCTATACCTGCCCAAATCTGCCATCAATATGGGTCTGGCTTAAGCTGGTAACATTTCACAGAGTTTGTTCAGAAGGTAGAGACTGGATGTAAGCCGTAGTCATAAGCAATCTCCACAGGAGATTGCTCCCAGTAGGTGGGAACTAGGGTTTCCTGGGGCACTCGGTACTGCTTTTTTTGAAACCAGGTTATCATACAGTAAGGAATGAAAGACCAGGGCTCAGAGAACAAGAGAGGAACAACAGATGTATCCTCATTTTCAAAGGAAGACATTTGGAATTTGTTTTTGTTCCAACTGGTCGTAATTTTAATTTAGTAATCATCTAATATAAATATGCATTGAGAGTGCTGGAAATATAACTAGTACCTTCCCTCCAGCTATGTGTATTCTTCTGCATTCTCCTCAGTATTTTTTTTTTCTAACATTCTGCCTAATGGATCTTTTATTCTCCTGTGGCTTAAAGAACAGGAAAGAATAAATTAAAACATCCACTACTTAGCTTTCTGGTTGTAGGTTTTTTTTTTTTTTTTTTTTTTAAGAAATACTGCATGGAAGTTTGTACCCCCTTAAAGTGCAGACATGTGGAGAACTCATTTGTAGGCACCTTATTTTTCACAGGCAGTGAAGAAAACTACTTTAGATGTCTAAAAAAAAATGAGGTTTCCATATCACTTCAATTTATCACCTTTGCTCAACTGTTTTGAAGTGATGTGTTCACTGCTGTGTAGGAAGCATACACTTAATTAGAACAGAACTCCCACTTCTAAGGTAATGCCTCTAAATCTTTCCCTTTTCAAATCAGAAAGGGTAGTGCTTATTCTAGGCCACCAGACAGTCCTTTTAAAAATATACCTTGCACTTGATTGGCAGACATTATATTGTTAGCAATGTTTGTGGTTCCTTTTTCTGCCAAAAAGCAGACTTGCAATCAAGACCAAGACAACTGAAGTAGAGTAAGACTATGAACTTCTACTGGGAAAGAGATACATCCATATTTTGAATTTATAGCAATATTAATTTTGTATATTACTGTTGTGCCAGGGGTGTTTTAGGTTGGATATTAGGAAGAACTTCTTTACTGAGAAGGCTGTGAGGCATTGAAATGGGCTGCCCAGGATAGTGGTGGAGTCACCATCCCTGGAGGTCTTTAAGACATTTGGATGTTGAACATAGATAGCCATATAGTTTAGTGGAGGACTTGTTAGTGTTAGGTCAGAGGTTGGACTCAATGATCTTGAGGTCTCTTCCAACCTAGACAATTCTGTGATTCTGTGTTAATTACCCTGTTAATAAATGTTATATAGCCAAGTGCTCTGAGACATAGGATAATATGAAAGCCTAGGAAATACCTATATGAAGTTGTGTTCCCCCCGCCCCCTTTGTCCCTTCTGTTTTTTTGTTTGTTTGTTTTAAATCTTGCCCATTAAGTTAGTCTTTTATCCTAGCCCCAGGGTCCTACTAGTTTCAATAAGAGTTTTTCCTTCATAACAAAACATGGATAGGATACAATTAAATCTGAAATGCTTGCACTTCTCTACTTCCACCTAGAAGCCATCTGGCATGCAAGACTGAACAGCTTACTGAAAACAAGTGTATGCAGGCTTGTGCTGATACATCATTGACCAAAAGCTGAAAGAAATATGAAGTTACTGCTCAAGATATGCAACGGTAAATTATTTTCATTCATTGCTTACATCACCAAATGACTTCTCAGCAGCTAACAGCTGAGATACATGCTGCAATACATGAAGCTCAGCTGAGTTTCTCATTGCATATACACTGGTTTTGATAACGTCTGTCCATCAGTCTGAAACATCAATGTGAAAACCAATGTTACACTATTAAGTCTTTGTAAGACACCTCTCCTACAACAGTGCAGATATGTCTTACAGTACTGCCAGTACTCAGTGTTCTTACTTTCTTGAACTACAGGTTCTATTAAATGTTACTGTAAACCACTTTATTCTTTCAGCTGTTTATTTCTTAATATTTCAAAATACACCAACACTGTCATTTTGTTGAATGTAGCTAGAAAAATATGTACTGAGCCTATTTTTTATATGAACCAAGTCCATATTTGACACTTAAACATTCTCACTTCAACATGTTCACTATCTTAGAGCATTCTAGACTAAATTCAGATCAAATTCAGATCAATGTTTTGATACACTAAATTTGTACCACTTTACTTCCTACTCCCTGTTACCTGATTTTCACCTTGCCCAAGGTGTACGTACAGCTTTAGCATAGGTACTCCTCCTCTTCCCCTCAGCTGAAGGTGCTACGCATATCACATTCAAAAATTCTACATCTCATGTGCTAGTTACATCTCCCATTTAATGCATTTGTTTTCCATTGTTTAAAAAGGTGCACTGCAAATTACACATTACTCCAAAAAAATGTGTTTTCAGTCTGTTTTCTTTTCATCTTTAAACAATGAAAGAAATCTTTCTCCAATTGAAACTTGGGGAGGGGGGGGGGGAAGAGGGGAGTTTTAAAAAGGTTCATATCTTTGGAATCAACTATTTCTTGACACAATTGGGATAACTTCAGTGTCTCTCTTTACCTCCTCATGTAAACATATTTCTGCTCTGATTGATATAAGCTATAAGAAAATAGATTCCCTAGAGATCTGTATTACCCAGAGTTAAAAACATAAATGGCTATATAGCAAGCACTGAGTGGAAGAGAAAGCCTGGAAGCTTCAGTAAGGCTAGAAATGTGGAAGATGGAGGCTCTCCTTTAGCCCATCATTCCTGTTAGGCATCTCATCCCAGAGACTGATATATCACCAAGCTTCCTCTGTACAGTGCTACTACTTTGTAGCTCCTCCAAAATTAACTAGCAGTAGTTTTAAATACTATCCCCCAATAAATCTTATCCCCTACGTCCAACCAGAGATCAAAGAGCATGCACAGTGGACACAGAGAGAAGTCTTGTTATGTTGCCCAGTGACCAACAGGGAGCTTTTTCCTTATGAAAATGTGCAAGAAGTAATCTGGCCTCACTGCACAACCCAACAGAGATCAGTTGTTTTTACCATTCACGTTAAGACTGCATACACACCAAGTTACTCAATTTTAATAGAATTGAAAACTGATAAATCCTACAAGTGACCTAAAAATAGTGCATCTGAATACATGAAAGATACTTAAAAAATCAGAATACACACACACAAAAAAAAAAAAAAAAAAAAAAAAAAAAAGTGTCTGTGCAGGAAGAGAACCTATAAGAAGAATAAAACAGTGTGAGGAATGGGTATCTTTGAATAAGGACTAAATCAGGTCTGGGATCAGAATTTAAACAAGCCTCAGACAATGATTACAAGAAGATCTGAAGTTCACTACTGACAAGACAGCGGAATGCACCCAGCCCAGAACAAAGCTTAAGGGGCATGGCTGAGAATTCAAAACATGCAGACAGGGTGCTAGCTTTAGAGGTCAACAATGAGTGAAATAATAACAGAATTCATCTCTAGGTGAACCATGACAACTGACAGAAGCCAAGACAAGGCTAGCATAAGGACAGAAGACAGGGAAAAAGTGCTGTAGATTATATCACTTTGCCAGTTATCTCAGGCATCACAATGAACATCTCTGGACAAAAAAGTGCTTCATCTCAAACAGAGTCCTAATCAAAGTAATGGGCATTACAGCCACAAGAGAAAAATGGATTCCATGCTAAGCTTATCCGCTAGAGAAATGTCCAGAGCTTAGAAATAGTATATAATTTTATTATTTTTAAATATACTGACTTATATCAGACAAAAGAATTTCAGAGGATTGTATTAAACAAAAGGTAGCTAGAATAACATTTCCAACCCTTAAATCAATGCAAAGGGGAGCTCTCAAACCCAAAAAGTACGCACCAGGATACTGAATGTATCACAGAAAAACGTAACTGCTTCAGTGTCAAGTAGAAGTCACATTTTAGAAAGGGACAATAGATACTTCCTACTGATTACTGAAAAACAAATTATCAAGAAAGAATCCACATCTATAAAGGAAAACCTAAGGTATGGTAGGAGTTGAACTTAGTTTTGAAAAATTGAGTCAAAAAGAAAAGAATACTGGTCTCAGACAGCTATGTTTAACAGAAAGAATACCAGGATTAGCAACAGAAGTAGCTAAAAAAAAAAAAAAAAAGCAAATAATAGAAAAAAATGATTTATATTTAGCACTGAAATTAGAGTAGCACTAATGAAGAAGAGCTTTACAAAAACTGCTTATTCTGCATTTCACAGAGAAATCAGAGCACGCATGCTTGCAATAGTCTAAAGTGATGCTTAAAGTATGAAATTTGTTCCAAATGAGACAATCGCTGAAGACAAATACAACTTGCTTTAGCATACTGCTTGTTCCTCAGGGTGACAGCATTGTGGGTATCAGTAACATGAGTTTATTGCAAACATCTGCAGTACCCAGAAGGGACCGTTCATACTCCAATGAGGTATAAGCATATGGAGGAGCAGAAAACAGCTTCGTTAGCTTCCAGGTGTGAGGCTTGAAGGCATGCTAAGGAGGGCCCTCATACAAGCCTTGTACACTTACAGCTGGATCAAAACAGATGAGTCCCACAGCATGTATCTCAGATCTGGGAGGGATGTGGTGCCTCCCAGCAATGCACTGATAACGCGGGGGAATCTGAGCTGTTTCGGAGTCTGAAAGTTGTCAGCAAGCCCAGGTAGTGGTTGTAAATATTCTAAAATGTGTTATACAATGCCATTTATTCACTGTTATGTTAAAAGTTTGAGTAGAAAACTGTTCATTTGAGACTACCATTACACAATTCAGAGACTTTTAGAGAAAACACTGAACAAAGCAGATCTCTCAAGTACATAGTACCAGCATGATGCCTAAAGACTCTTCAGCCATACATCTTTTCCAGATATGCAATGCAATACACACTTGAAACGTATATTGGTAAAGCATCCCCTTCAAACGTCTCCCATTCTTACTCTCAGATGAGAGGACCCTGCACTTCTGCATCACAGGATTTCTCCTGAGGAACTCCCAAACTTCCAGCTGCAGAGAAGCACACCCTGTCCACCAGACTGAAAAGTCTCCACCTCATTGTTATGTTAAACCAAGAGGTTTAACAAGTGACTTATCAGCAATGCAAATATCTTCTCTCACAGTAAGACATGAATCAAGAAACTTAACTGTGAAGATATTTCCATGCATAGAAATTCCACAGGTATTACGTGACCCAGAGATTCTATTTCTGTGGTGAAGAATGGCTAACAAAGTATTTAAGTTTCTCACTCTAGAGCAGGTTGGCAATACCTTTTCAAATATAAATGTCTATTTATTCACATTTCTATTACAAACATACAGTAATCACAGGAAAATGCATACTGCTTCTACTGTTGCTTTTTTAGTACATAAATACATATTACTTACTAGGATTGACTTGCTACTCTCTCCAGTCAGTAACAAAATATAAATTGTAATACTACATCAGGAAGTGTCCTGGCTCATTGCTGAATGCTCATTACATTTGTTTCCCTCTCTCCAGAGAATTATTTTTTTAGTTCTAATTAATCAAAGCAAACCTTTAGAGCTTCCCTCACTACAAATATATGCAGAGATTTGGAGCTCCTCTGAGATCTGGACTCCCTAAGCTCTGTACAGTCTTTAGACAGGTGCATTACTTATGGAAGATCCAAGAACTGTTTAAAAGTGACTGACTCTCCTACACTAGAAAACAAGGTGCCTGTTACTTCTGTAGAAAGCACAGGCATTCATGCACAAGGAAAAACATCAGAGGAAAAGCCTGGCCCTGTGAGCTCAGTTATCACATTTCTATTTTGCATATTCTCGGAATGGATACTTGCAACACTACATACAAATTTAAAGAACATGTTTCTGTGTCAGTGCAGTGAACTCTCCAGTATTCTAATGAGACAAGAGGTACAAGCAGAGCTGTTTTACTGCCATCTAGGTCTTACCATAGATGCCCATGTTCAGACCTTAGACCTTCAAAGCCAGTGTCTGCCCAGCTACTTTCTGAAGTTCTGCAACATGTAAGGTATTTTCCAATAGGTTCCCATGGCCTACCAGTTTCTGTAGCCTCTAAACTCAGGATTATCTTCCTTCCAGGGTTTGTATTCTCTGCCTTACCTGCAGATTAAACATCGGTCTTGGTCTCCAGACATGTGCCATATTAAGTCACTAAGAACAAAGGAGATTTTTTTTTTTTTTTTGCCTCTTGCCTACAGCCTTCATTCTTTGCCCCCAGTACAACCATATCCACATCACTGAAATGTCCATTTGTATTTTCTGCTAAGGAAACCTCAGTTCACCTCTCATTCCGCAGACGCAAAGTGAAAGGAAAGTTCGGCCTGTTTTTCTGCTGACACTACCTGTGTAGCTGGAAACAATCTGACATTGACAACCATGCTAAGAAGCTAGGATGTTTGGTTGGGATATGGAAGAGGACATTTCCTATCCCTGAAATGCCAGAGTGAAGCATTTGACCACAAAACTCCAGGACAACCATGGGCTGAGGTTCTCCCCTTCAGTGCTTGTTTGGCTAAATGTTGATGTTATAAAATTGCCTAACTCTAGAAGGGTTCTCAGTGTTACGAAGCCTGACAAGTGCTCAAACTCAAGACGTTTCAGAAGTTTGCTCAATATTTTCTATAGAGTGCTTCCTTCTCTGTGTAGAAGTCTTTATGGTTGGTAGAGAGCTAGTAGAAACAGGTTTAGCTAACAGCAAGTGAACTGGAAAAGAATGTAGGTAAGTCTGCACACACACAAAAAAGATGGCAACCACAATATAAAACAAACAGTTTCCACATTATATACCATAATAATTGCATCCTAGAGCTTCCTATTTTAGGTCTCATACAAGAGAAAAAAATAAAAATTAGAAGTAGAATCTTGAAAACCCTTTTCAAACACTGATAACCTCCAAAGAGAGTATCTACTTCAAACTTATGTTGAGGCCTTTGGAAATAATTTTGAGCACCTCCGAAGATAGGAACTAGCACATCAGACTGCTACTAAGGTCAGTTGTATGACAGCATATAACTAAATGCTCACTTTGATCACTCATCTCTTGCTCAGCAATAGCCAGTGAACTAATATTAGCAAACCTCCTACATTAAGGTTATATTTTCTAAATATGAACACATCAGATATTTCAAGGTAGAAGAATAACCCAAATGAAGACTATTCTGCTTCTCTGGATATCCTACACCAGCATTATGCTGATGTACACTTGTCACTGTTTGATAAATCAAACAGAACGCAAACAGAGGCAGTGCCCAACACAAGCTGTTCCTAGTGCACCATCACCTGTGTGGAATATGCAGCAGAATACTGTTTCTCCTAACACTGACATCATAATTCTTAAGAAGCCAAAAATGTGAACAAGCTACATTCAAAATAAACTCAACTATGAAAATATTTTGAAATAATTCTGGCGCTCTCCTTCTTTCTAAAGAGAGGATCACTTAAGTATTTGCAGCTGTTTTCAGATTTGCAAAAAAAAAAAAAAAAAAAACTTTCCCTCAGAGCAATTAAACACTTAAATTACTTGCATCAAAGTTTATTCTTAGAAGCCCTCTAATACTCAATTAGCATTAAGAACACTTACTTGAGAAAGCTGTAGGTTAATCAGGTGTAACAATGAAACAGCCACTGGCAACACGGATGTCATTCCCATTTCAGAAATCACTTTGTTTTTTTTTGTTTTAAAACCTAAAAGCATCACTAGTACAGAACTTGCCACAAAAGAAGTGGACATGAAAATAGAATACCTCTTAGTTACAGAAGTAGATGTATATAAGGATATAAATAAATGCTGATTCTACAATACATCACGCTGTATTACTATTTTTGATAAAATCTTTGGGCATAAGAGCACATCACCTTTTGAGACAGAGCAGTGTTCTGTAACCATCATCCTCACTGTATCCTAGCATCATATAAATATATCAAAGTTTTATATTAAAAGAAATGAGCAAAAGATACATCTGTATCCAACACAATGCATTTGAGAATGTTATGCATTTTCAGGGAACGGCCAAAGCTACTTCAAATACTTCCTTCTGACTTGCTGACAAGGATAAGCACAAAGCATTTCCAGCTAAGGTCACACTAAGCTTCTCTCAGCAGACATCCTTGAGGGAGTATCGAAGCTACTGTCATTCCACAGGACTGTGTAGATAACAAGATAGCCTACTTAAACTTAAAAAATCAAGTCACTACACTAGCAGAGACAGTAACACTAAGTGAGGACAAAGTAAACTGGAGGGAAAGCCAGGGAAATTCAAACATGAAAAGGGGAATTAAACTGAGAAATTATTGCACAAGATCTTAAAATCAGAAGACAGTGAAATTCAGAAAAACATCTATAGAAGATTATAGCTATTCATTTAAATTTACTTGCTGTAACAGAAGTCATAGCCAAGAGATTGTTCAAAAAGAGGAAAAACAAACAAACAAAAAAAAAACACAACAAAAACAACAAAAACAACAACATATGAAGTTGCTCACAGGTAAGTTAAGAGAAAAGAGCAACTTTATACAAGTGGTTCTTGGGTAACACTATGGATGCAATTCAAGCAACATAGGGTTGCCAGGAGGTTATATAAAGAACATAATTTATAAATTGTCACAGAAGGCACATTTAAGTGCAGACTACGTGAAAGAGGAAAGTTTAGAAGGAAAAGAACCCAGCTGGTGTTTGGGAGCCCAAACAGCATTTCCAGAGCAAGCATGAGAAACAAACATCTGTATTTAACATTTGAGGTTTTTCCATACAGAATTCATTGAAGTATAACAGAAACAGAATAGAACAGAGATTACAAATACATTTTTGCTTAAAATATAAATTGCTTAAAAATATAAATAACCATGCAAGACCCCTTCCCCTCAAAGCCATTTTTTCCAAATGAAGGAAAAGTTTCTTGGGCTAGCGTTCACTATATCAAGACAATCCCCAGATTTGGTGTTCATGACATACTAAGTCTATGCCGCAGGTGATGTGGTGTAAATGCCTGAAGTAACTAGGAAAATAAAACTAACATTCACATTTTTAGGAAAAGGTACAGCATTGAAGAGGCTTTCAGGGTAGGGCATAACTGCATTATCTGAGCATTCCCTAGGCTCCCAACCTTTGATGCTATCGCGCTGGGGAAACTTGGTGTGCTAGCTCTAAGGAACAGCACGGAGCGTAGAGTGGAGTGGAGACACCACGGCTAGGCTCTGTAATCAGGTGGGGCCTCGATTGTTCTTGTGCACAAAGCTGCACTTTTTGCCACCCTAAGCCAAAGACCTGTCATGTTTTGACAAATGCTGTACCCTAGTGTACTTTTTGCTCATTATAATATCATTATAATACCAAAACACACCTCCATCCCAAAAGCTACCCGCCTCCAAGGTGCGACCACCCTTCACTGAGCATGCGCTCTGAATTTCTCGGAGCCTATTACTTTAAACGGAGACGGGAAAACTTTACACCAATCATAACTAAGATATGCTTGACTAGAGCCACTCAAGCTCCACCTAAAAGATAGAAAATAATATAAATTGGCCCAAGAGAAAGGGGATGTTAGGGAAGATACCACCGTCAGGGGAGATACCATCCCGAGGAAATATAATATCCTTAGGACCTCCTGACTCCTGGGATCAGTCGACGGGCTGAGCCTCTCTTCCCCCCCCATTGGGACGCCTTTGGGTGAGATCTGAATACTTGCTTATAAACCTCTATAGAGTCTTGATCCTTTTAACGCGTTTATTTCTAGGCTGCGCACCTGCAACACCTATAACACAACACCTATAACACAACACCTATAACACAACACCTATAACATCTGTAACACCTATAACACCTGTGTATTTTATGCATACTAGCTTGCTTTTGCAGACAGTCACTATCGCCGGCAATCCAAAAGAACCTGATTATCTGTTGCTGTAATAAACCATACTTGATTGTATTGTGATAACTCTCATTGAGTGCAACAAGGGTGAGGGTGGTTATCCATGATAGTTCAGTGTTCTGAATCTAACCAGACCCCCAGGCGGTTAATGCATTTTTGGTGAATGTCCGAACGGACCCCCAGATGGTTAATGCGTTTTTGGTGAATGTCTGAACGGACCCCCAGGCCATTAATGCGTTGATGGTGAATGTCTGACTGGACCCCCAGACGGTTAGTGTGTTTTTGGTGAATGTCCGACTGGTTCAGTACCCTGAATCTGACCGGGCCCGTAACGGTTAATCAGCTACACCCCTTAACGCGACAGGTGAATACTGTTAAGGACCATTTAATTTTCAGCTTTCTTAAGTATATGGTAGCTAATTCTAAGCAGAATAGTCTAGTTTAAGAAGTCCTGAAAAAATAAATTCTATATTCTAATGGATTTTTTATTGTATCAGAGAATCAAGTCTACAGGTCAATGTCAGTAAAACTTTAGAAGTACTAGCAAACAGTTGTTAAGATCTGATCACGTGTGTACACCCATACAAAATTTTTATTTCTCTTCCCCCTAAATGTTTTCAAAAATATTACTTTATGAAGAGGTCACAGTAATCACAAGTACTGCTACAGCCAGCTTTTGCTGCATAGTACTGACATTGTGCCATTTGTAAAGAATTACATAAAGCAGTCTGCTGGTCTAAGCTTACCTATTTCTACCTACAACCAAAGATGGTAAAATGCATGGCATGCTTTGCTACATAAAACTTGTTCACTAGTTTAAAAAGTCTTCAGAAGCTATAGAGAAATACAGATGGAATTGCTATATGACTCAGAGAAACCTGTAGCAGGCTGCCACACAAGCATAGTGTGCAATTTAAACTAGAAACAAGCCAAGGGGGGAGGAAAGAAGTAGAACTGCAGGCTGTACCTCCTCCTAAACCACATTTTCTAGTAACCAGTATAATCCCATCCAACCAGTGAGCTACTGCAGCAGGGCACACTTCTTCAAGGCACACACGCAGCTAACAGAGCACTGAAACAGCCAAATGTTAAGATAGTCTCATGACACAGAAATATTTGCTCCTTAACTCAAACAATATCTGCAAACATTTCATAATGAAAGCGATTGTTTCATTTTTCCATTCTCTTAAGGCTCCTACTCTTTAGAACCAAATATTTTATGTCTCCTGAAGCTTATTCACCCTTCATCTGTTGTACTGGACAGAACCAACCAGGATTTTTAGTCATTCAGAGAAAAGAAAACCGAGAAATGGGCATAAAACCAAAGTAACCCTTACTTAGGTTTCCCAGCTTTTCCTCATCTTTAGAAACACACTGAACATTCAAGCAGTAAGTTATACAACCTAATACCTAAAAAAAAACTTTGTGTTGCTGGGCAAGTTTTATCTTCTACCTATTACCCACCCTGGGAGTCCCTCTACACGCTGCTGTCTTTTTCTTTTAGCTAGATAAAGATCAAAAAGTAGAAAACAGATGAGAACTGTTATCTGTCTCTATTTAGGACCCTTTAAGACAGGAAAGCAGAGATATTTCAATAAACCTTTTAAAGAGAGCTAGTGAATTAAAAAAAAAAAAAAAGCTACCAATAGGATAAAAATGAGTGTTAATGACAGAGCAGTAATGGTTTTTCTTCCTTCAGAATAACACAAGATCATTTATTCTCAAAATTCACATTCATTAAATACACGTTCTTAGGCACACCTATAGAATTTATCCTAGCTTTCTGATGATTTTGCTGAAAAACATTGGCCTCTCATGGTGAATGCAATCATAGTGCTAAGTCTTCCCCAGTCCTCCACCCTGTTTATTTTGGGTGAAGAACTGTTACTGACCTTGGAGAGCTGGTGAATCAGGGGCCATGTAGTGACAGCTGCCCTGATAATAGGGGTCCTGAAGCAAAGCCCTACCAGTGAGGACACAATAATCAACACATTGATTCTTAATGGCAGGTCTTACTGCAAAGTACAGCTAAGTAATAATTATCAACAGGCATTAACTCTTTTCAAGTGTCCTCTTGGCATCCACTTCACTGCCTCTAGGGTTTTCTTTATAATAGAGGATTCGGGGTGTTTTAAGTGTTAGGTTTAAATCTACCCTTAAACGCAAACAGAAACATACGGTCTAAATTAAACAGGAAATCCCCTTTTTCCTATTCCTACTAGCCTTTTGTCCCCTTGTTCTCTCTCCTTTATCCCCTGCTTCTGAAAATTAAGGACATTATAGCATTCCCAATCAGTACAGCAATGTGACAGACACATCACAAAGAGGATTTTGTAGTGAAATAGTTCTTGACTGTTTTTACGTCCACAGAGGCAGTTAGAATCTCTGGAAAACATGAAAATGTTTTTTAGACCATAGCACTAGAAAATCCTCCTTCTATCCCATTCAGGGCATTTAGCAGACATAGATGTTTGTTCTTCTGCTGCCATTGTTACCATGAGCACGTTAGCTATCTTTTATGCTTTAATTGTATGTTAGCTTGTTGTCCACAAATGCTGCCATCATTACTGAAAAATGAGAAACAGCCACACTAGTATTTTGCACTTCATTCTCAAAGGACAAATAAACACAAATTAAAAACAAAGCATTCCAAGGCAGTTCACATTAATTATGAGATGTGTTGGAATTATTGTGAAGATATGTTATTTAAATACATATATATTGATGGTGCTTATGTTTATTCATTAGAGCACTGTTACCAAAACAAGCCATCACTATTTACTAAGGCTTCCAGTAAAGGATCAGCAAAAATGAGAAATTTGTCCCCTGATTAAGTATTCCATGAGTGAAAGTTTCGTATCCCCTTGGCTTTACCATCCTTCCCCTCAAAGTCACTCAGACTCCTTTTTAAACATCAGATGCCTCCAGATAGAGGAGCATCAGATGTCCCACCAAACAAAAACTTCGCTTGTCCTTATCTGCAGCAAGAAGCCTTCTTGCTCTCTCACATTTGAGAAGGGCATAGTAGAGGACTGACGGATCAGATATATAACACGTTTTGGAGTTTCATCCTCCGAAGACCTCCTACTGTAGAGACGAGTCCATCACTCCGTCTGCTACAAACCTGGGAAGTAACGGAATTAATACCTCAGGCTGACTGGAGGGGAGGCAAGGGAAATTTGCTGATTTTGTAAGTGCAGCAGAAGTGAGCTGCTGCAATGATATCAACGCTTCCAGGTGTGCACTTGAACCAGCATACTGAATCCCACAGGAACCACAAGGCTGCAATATTAACTGCTTTACTGTGAATAAGAAACAAAATGTCTTATCTACAAAAGGATTTTTTTGTGTGTGTGTGTGTGCCCAAATATATAATAGCACTTCAATGTTGTTTGCTTTTTCATGCAGTGAATGTATATTCATTGCATCTGTATGCATTTCAAGGATTGCAGATTACGCCCTTCAAGACAAAGGAAATTGAAGATAAATAGGTTCGTCATCCTCCACAGACAATTATATTAAGTGAGTTACAGCTTCAGTCCTGATGCAACTGAATGCTTTGCCCCTTATCGTAAATAAACTTTTTCCCCCCAACATATCTACCACAGATATAGAATTTAGTTTCAATAAACTGCTTGTAATTAACTGCTTTGTTAGGTTTCTTAGTAAGCTCACATTCACTTTCTAGTTGACAGCAATTTCTACTTAACTGTTGTGTGCTCATGTTGCATGAGGGAAAACCATTACATAAATCCATGTATAAAATTATTATAAACATCTAAATTTTGCTAGTGACCCATTAAAACTATAAATAGCTTCAAAAACTGTATATGGTTATAAAGAGTAGAGAAGTATTTGGGAATTCTTTTTTTCCCCCCTACAGTTTTTTCTCTCCAGTTTCATTTCTGCTTCATCTTGTGACCATTTAACTTCAACAAGGAAAGAAAACAACCATCACCCACAGTGGCATCCACCATCAGCAGCACCACATCATCCCCCAGCATGCTACAGGGCAGCTTGCACCAGTGACCTGCTGCACCAGGCAGGAGGACCTGAGGCCATTTCATCACCTCCCCAGATCCCTGGTGTCAACTTTTAGCAGTCTGTCCAGCCATTCTTCACAAAGGTGTGGAAACCACTTTTTTCAGCACAGCATCCTTTCTGCACAAGCATCATTAGGAGCTCAGCATCAGCCTTTGGCAAGCTGCTGGCGGCAGGTTGACTCGTGCCCCAGAAGAGCACATCTGTTCTTCTCACAGTTTGTCTACAGCTGTGCTGTTCCTTGCACAGCCACCTTCTGCTGCTTGGTTCAGACCACAAGTCCCCCTGAAATGCTACAGACTTTCCACATACACTACCTTAGAAAAGAGATACTGCTGCTAAACTGTGAGTATGGTACAAAATAGAAGTATATATACATTTAAAGCTACTATCATGAGTTGCCAGTTTGCCTTATGCTAACAAGATAATCAGTTCCTTGAGCTACCTACATAAGTGCCAATATTTAAAACAACCTTAGATTAGTAGAGAATGTTTCAGTTAGCCATTCATCTCACATTCTCACTTTACAGACTGGAACAGTTCTGTTTAACACAGAAAATAGACACTGAAGATACGTAAGAAGCATTTATTTACTGCTATACATTTATGCTTATACATTTTGAACTACAAATTCAAAAATAGCTTTGGAACAGGACAAATGCAACAACAAAAATTAAACTGCTCACTGATCATCTCCAGAGATTCTCAAGATAATTGGTAATAAAGATGAAATAGGACCTAGTAGATAGCTTTCTAAAAAGATGCTTAACAAGGTGTCAAGATGTTCATAGAAACTGCTATTTCTTTTGGTGACAAATGTAAATGACAGAATAAGAATATCTGAAGGAGAAAAAAAAAAATCATGCTTGATTGAACCTCAGATTTTGCTCAAGCAAGTGCTATCAAGGATTTTCACATTACAAAATGTATTAGCTTAGCTGAATCAAATGAAAGGTTTGAGACACTGGCAAAAAATCTGAACTACACTTTCAGACTTGAAACCATTTCTCAGAAGTGATGTATTTTGCTGCTGCTGAAGTGTCTTAACACCCAGGTCAGCTTTAACAGCAGTAACAATGTTCAAAAATAAATGCAGAAGAGATATTGCTAAAGAGCAATCAAAATGAGACGTGTCTGACCTCAGCCTGCTTTACAAGCTGTAGCAAAGAGGTAATTGTACCAAGTAATCAGTAGATTGCAAAATCTTTTCCAATCTTTCTAAAAATAAAGTTTCTAAAGAGAAGGTTGTTGCCCATTACCCTGTCACAACTTCATTTCTTGCTACCGGTTTGCATTACAGGAGACAACAGGAAGCACAAGGTAGCACACAATATTTCAGCATGTTTTCAACATCTGCTTCTTTCTTTCCAAGAGATTCATATTCAGCGGAGTACCGCGATATCTCATTCCCAGAAGAAACTGGGCTTCTGCTTAGATGTAGTCTTCATGCCTGCCCTGCGCTTATCTAATATGGGGACACAAAAAAGCTGGACAAAAAAAAAAGCTCTTACAAAACAGGGTGCTAGATTTGGATTAAAAAAAAGAAAAAAAGAAAAAAAGAAAAAAAAGAAAAAAAAAAAAAAAAAAAAAAAAAAAAACAAACAAACAAACAAAAAACATGTGAGTTCATATGCTGACTCAGCTTTGGGTTTCTTCAAACCAAGAGCACAATGTGTCATAGCTTTGCCTGCAGAGCAGAGGCTGGACCTCTCCTTGACCTCAGTACTGCTGGTGTGAGAAGGTAATAAATAGACCAGTGGCTATAAAATTATAAGGGGGGCAGGGGGGAGAGGGGGACACCAGCAGCCACCCAGAGACCGCACCCCAAGTCAGTAATACTGTTATCTAAAGCACTTCAGGATGTAACAACAGGTTTTTGGAGAATGAGCCCACAAAAAACGGGTTTAAGCCGTAGTTCTATTATTACAGATTTTGAGTCATTTAGCTTTTGATATTCTCAGTTCTCTTAAAATGCTTTGACAAATAGAAGTCTTAAGCTTTTGTTTTTCTGAAGTAGAATGGGAAAATATTTGAAAACATTAAATTTAATAGAATAGGTAAGCTATTTCTTAGCACTGTAGAGTATAGCTGTTTTGAAGAACTTATATTTTAATCTTTTCAAACAATCCATATATACTACTTCAATACATGTGACTGAAATATTGGTGAGACTTTTTAATCCACAATATAGTGGGAAAAAACTGTTCTTCCTCAATACTGTGTTGTTGGAGCCTAGATCTCCCTAAATGATTATAGGAGGTCTTTAAACAATATTTCTTCATTTCATTTCTTCCAGTGTGAAACTCTAGAAAGATTTTATCCAATTGTGCTCACATTCTGAATGTTGTATTTTCTGATAGTTCCACAAGCTTTCTGTGCATCTGGATCTTGATCCAGAGGGAAATCAGGTAATAGTTACACAGTTCTCCCAGATATAAGCTTCAAGGTCAAAATTATAGAGATTTATTGCATGCTACCTTTCTGCTACTGTTATCACGCTTCTTTCGTCAAAGATGAGGGATTTTTTTTTCTCCACTTGTTAAACTGTATTGTTTATTTACTCTATTTTCACTAATGGCATGTTGAATTAAAATATGAAAATCAGGTTTTACCTTATTTAAAGCTTCTGGTCAGAAGTCCATCTGCCCCTTCTTCCTAAGCTGACTGCTCTGTACAAGTAGTAGTTTCCACAAAATGAGTGGTTTCCTCCTTAATTTTTAAGTGGGTAGAAAATATGGAAAGACATTCCTCCACTGTAGCATACTTGCAAGCATTATTTTGCTTTTATATCAGAGAAGATACCATGGCTTTCTGAGTATAGCCCACAGTTTGAGTATCCTGTACTTCTGTGAAAGCCCTTGAAAACTGAAGATCTCAAGGATGGGCTCTCAAAGACAGGAAATCCAGACTGAAGTAAAAAGGAAAAACTAGTAAAACTAAGGAGGATGAATACAAGGTACTGGGGAAGAGAAATGAAGCTATGAAATATCAGATATAGGAAGTGTAAAAGCAGGTCTCTTGAACTAAGACTTCATATGTTTGTTGTATAAATAACCTTTACTACAGCTCAATTGCAATTTCTTTTCCCAGTGATACATGTAAAGACACATGAAGATGCACAATATTAGTCTACACAAATTATACATGATGTGTGTATGCTGGTTTTGCCTTCTGTACACCAATTCAGCCTACATAGCTCTGATGCATTATTGGAGTGCCCCAAAAAGCCTTGACCACAGCTTATAACAGATGTGTAGCCCTATTTTTTCTAACTTTTTTTATCCATTCGTGTCTAAAGGTAATGCAGTTTGAAGACTTCCACATTCACAAAGCTATAAAAAAGTTGCTCTAACAATACCACAAGAATGCCAATAATTTAGACAATGTTTAGCTTTGTGAGGATTCGAAGAGAACATGTGAAAAAAGTTTAAATTTCAGTAAGAAGCACCCAAGAGGTAAAATCTCACCTATGTTATGAGTGAAATATCTGATCTCATTGGCAACAAGAAAGAAAGAAGCTAATGCTGTAGGTGGTTGAATGTTGGGGAAAATTAAGTTTTCCTTTGAGGTTTTGAAGTTTTGTGGCATAATTCTTATTCTGAAGTTTATTTGCATCTCAAACCTACAACCCAACTTCAATGGCTTCTTTCCAGTAAGTATTTCCTTTTCTACACAAGCCTTTCAGCAACCATGTAGGGCACACCTGAGACCTATAGCTTCTGCAAATCACTTCCCTGATTTCCAAAAATTTTTTTTTTTTTTTTTTTTTTTTTTTTACTTCTGCCATGTTCTGCACTATCTGTAATTGAACCTCATGGCAGAATCCTGCAGAACTGTGTAATTCCTTAAAAGCACACCTTAAAATTTATTCTTTGTTGTGATGCTGCCCACTGATCCCTAAAATAATTAGATTAGTACAAACAGTACTTCATTAGTCCTTCCCCCTTTCATGCTTGCACTGTAGCACCTTAGGTGTAGAAACTACTTTTTGTTCACTGTAAAGAATGCCAGATGCTAACAAGAAAGGTACACATTTTTCTTTGGAAAAATATTTGTCTGAGATGTTCACTAATTTTTCATTACTTTTGTTGGAAAGTAACTACTGTCAGCAATATTTCATCTAAAAAAAAAATCTAAAAGTGAAGGTTTTGTTGTAAACTAGATGATGAAACTAGACCATAATTTATGACCATAGGATTTTTATTTTTGACCGTGACTTTTTTTTTCTAATTGGAATAGAGTTTATACCTGATTACAGCTGCTAAAAGACCCTGAGCAGAATTTGACATGAAGTGCAAGTCACCCTCAACTAATTGGAGTCAGTGAGAAATGCTCAAACACTCACAAACACATCTGAGAATTAAAAATAGTTCAAGAGGACCCCAGGACAGGAAGACAAGGCCTCAGTTCAGCCAACCCAGGAACAGCACACACACACACACAACCCTTGCAGCAAGGGTGAACCAGACTTAGCTTCTACCCACCAGAGATGACTTGCAGATGTTTAAAAAAATAAGCCATTTATGACAAAACAGGACCTCAGTGTAAAGCCCAGGGAGCTGCCAATCCTTCAGGAAAAAAAAAATTGTGCATCTTTGCCCTTATAACACTGACACTGTTTGTGAAGATTGTTATGGTGACAGTCACAGCTCCACAGAACTGTCTCCCAAGCTGGCAGGCACGACAAAGACAAGAAATGACATAATTCCCAGCCTCCCAGGGGAATTGGCAAAAGCCTGAGAAGCAACAGAAATGCAGGGAGCACTGACTTAGAGCTCTGCCATGATCAAAACAAAGCTAATCATCATATTGCTGCCTGACAGCAGTGATGCTGAAGCCTCAGGGGAGTGTGCAGACTCTGCTGCGATGTACTAATAATCTAATCACTTGCTGTCCATGCATCACAATACCTTGGAAATTTTACTCAAGTATGTTATTCTGTACACTGCTCATACATTTTTAAAACATTGAGGTGTTGATGTTTTGTTGTTGTTTGGTCTTGGGAGGAAGATGTAGAGAACCATGTCTTTAGGAACCTCTCCAGTGAACAGCAGCATTGCATCGTATGTAAATTCACTTCATGTCATGCTGAGCATTTACATCAGGACACAAAGCCATTCTCATTCAGAGAAAAAAGAGCTGTGGGCAAAGGCCAATCAGAAGCTTGCTTTCTAGATTAGAGAAGGGAAGAAATTTGACATAGCAGTTCTCATTGACCACACCTCTATTCAAAAGTACCTAACCCAGACAGGAGGTCACACTTCAGCATGGAGACGAGTAACTAGCTATCACCCAAAATAGAACCTCAAGATGCTGGCAAACAAGTACACTGGTGTACACAGTTTCATAGTCACACTGAAAACTTGGAGCAATTACCTGGCCCCAAACCTGTACAAAATTGGCTAATAGAAACAAGTGCTTCTATGATATATCTGTTTTAAGCAAGGAAACTACATACGAAATTAACACAAGTGTTCACCTACTGAAAATCTTAGAACACACAACTAAAATTATGCAGGACATATCAAGTGTTCTAGTTTCAGTTCATTTAAGTCTTCGAGTACCTTGATATAAAAATAGCCTGGTACAAGTTTATAAAACATTTTTATTCCAGTGTTGAAAGCAGAATACAAGTCATTAAATATGTTATTTGTTTTAACTCATTATTTGTCTTTTCTTGGTTACAACATTGGTTTTATCCTTCTGTGTCACGTCTCACAATAGTCCTATTGGTTCTGTATTCTGTGCATCTAGACTACTTCTGTTCCCTCCCTCAGTACCCTTACCTCTAGTATACTGCCTCAGAACCATATTGTAGAAATGCAAATGTTTGAAGGATCATGCTTTGGATGTTTAGCAGAGGAAAAAAAAATAGTCAGTGACCAGAAATAGAAATAAGACTAAACATGACAGGACAAAAAAGTGACAGAAGAAAAACTTGCAGTATAATTTTAAAACATAAACATAATAGAAAGGAAAAACTATGAGACAGAGTAGCAGAATGAAGAAAACACAGGAGTATTCAGAGAGCTGAGGGCCAAGAGACATTTAAAAAAAATACAAGCTCAATCTCAGTTTTTCTCCTATTGTAAAGCTAACCACTCTTGCCTGTAGCACTGTGTAGGACTACTCTAGCAGAGAACTATCATCTTTTGGAGTCAAAAAAGGGTCAAACAGTACCATTTTAGTTCCTTCCAACACTAGGGAAAGATATACACACAGCTACTTTTTTGGTCAAAGTTCGGGAGAAAATCTGAGATGGCAACTGGAGCTATTCAGCTAGCAGTGATGTTAAATATTCAATGAACTTGGAAGAGAGAAAAGGCAGAGAATAGAAGGGGCTGCTACACAGCCTACAAATTCCTGCACACACACAAAAAAAAGAAAGGATGTGAGATTTTTGTCAGATTAAGCTGACAAATGGAGGTTATACATGTACAAGTGGATTTTTGAGTCAGTGGCTGATGAGAAAATACTTAACAGGATGCTGGGCTTTTCCACTTGAGGCAGGAATGGTCCTTCCCTCAGTTCCCTTCATCTTCAGTCTCTGTCCAGTGACTTCCCCTCTCTTCACCCATTGCTGTCTGCACATTTTTGTGCCCAACAGCAATTGTTACAGGAGATGTAATTTATTTCCAGGACTGGGAGCATTTCCCAGTCCCTGGATTAAAGCACACACTTATTGTCACCCCCACTGCAGCAGAGAGTACCAAAGGCTCTTCCACTGCAGCCTGCTTTCCTCAAAGGGGAAGCAAGTTTTGGTGAAGGTAGGAGGTGTGGTACATCTCCTGCAGGAACCCACTTAACAGATATGACCAGAGCAGGCTGGAGCAGAAGTCACCCAGCCTCCCTTCCTCATTCTCAAAACGAGGTGTACAGAGTATTCCCCCACCCACCAAGAAATTAAATCAAATATCCCACATTAAAAAAGAACAATCCATCTTTTTTGGCTTAAAGAGTAACTTACTAATTGACTTACACTGGGCTTTGTGACAGTTTTGTTTTAATGTCTATTTTGTTTGGTATTAGTCACTGATGATCAACCATTGTTTCCAAACATATTGAGCTGAGAATCAAATTCTACCTGCTCTAGTATATCTAAGTTATTTCAGGTTTAATTTGTTCACAGGGACTTGTTGACTTGCATGACTAGAGACTCCAGAATTCCAACCTGGCTTTTTGAAGAGTAACAAAAATATTTTATAGCTATTCCTTGGAAAGGTCATGTTTTACTAGAGTTATTTCCATTTATGTTCTGTACAAGATGCTATCATTAGTGTAACCAAGAAATTAACAAGTAAAATCCAGGCAGAACATGTGCATCCAGGACCATCCATATTTCACCAAACAGCAGAATTGGCAGAGATGTAGATAAGCTGCTTATCTCTGCTATGGTAGTTTCCAGGTAAAAAAACACGCAAGACCCCAACTTTTTGAGAAGCCATTTGCTTCTGCATGTGAACCGAACTTCTGATGTGAATTGAGATTTGAGAGTAGGTGGTGTCTTAGGCTGATGAAAGTCATGCAAACAGAAGTTAGTCTTAGAACCTCATTACAGCATGATCTCAACTCATCTGCAAACATATCAGCATACAGTATCCAACTTTTTTGCATCATTAAATGTTCAGGGGAAATAATTGCATTTTTTGTTTGTACAGCAATTATTTTTTCCTGCAAGTACATTAATCTACAAATATATATATATATATTTGATTATATATATATATATATATATATATATATATATATATATATATATATATATATATATATAAATATAGCTTTGGTGAAAGACAGATAACCAAAATACCTCTTCCACAGAGTAAAAAAGTCCAAGGAATTAAGTGAGAGTTGATTATGAGGAGAAAGTATTAATATTACTTTTTTTCCAGAGAAGATAGACACATTTATTGATCAAGTCAGGTTTTTCCTTTTAAAAATGTGTACTCTCAGTAAAGTTCTTTTCTTCTTTCAACAGAAAAATATTTTGTTATACACACTTGGGAGATACTTGTTGTATTTCTACATCTACTGACTACAGCTGAAAACAAAATTTTAAGAATTTGGACTGAATTACTAAAGAGATTGTTAATTCTAATCATTGATAAATTAAGGTAAAATAAGAACCAACATTACCATAAAAGCTGACTCCACAAATACTTCCTCATAAAAATGCCTTACAGGTAGGTCTGGCTAAATGCATCATTTGCCTATTTTGAATATTTATTCTCAACTAAGATGCACATCATCTGCTAAAGCATCTTGTAACTTTAAATTTTTATTTGATGATTATTTCCACATCCAATATTAAATCTAATAAAATTTTGAAGAACAAGGCTTGCAAAACTTCTTATATCTTTCTGCTACCAGCCAGAACAGTGCTGGAACACTTCACATTATGTGGATCGTATTTGTCTGAAATGACAATATCATACCTATAGTCTGCTGCAGGCTCAAAAGTAGTCTGTGCCTCAGGTAATGTTTTATGACTTCGCTTTTGTTACTACATCCTTGTAAGTCTTCAAAAGGGAAATGAAATTATCTTGTACAGAAGAAACACCATACAGAAGAAACTTCAGTTGTTACGGCCTGAATTTTCACTGAAACCATAGGCAGGTATCTTACTGACTGGAAGGAAGAGGCTTTAATCTATCCCGGCTTGTTTACTAATGAAGGAGTGTGAAAGAGACGCACGTCCTTGTAGCTGAAGAGGAGGTGAATGAACAGCTAGTGCAAGGAACACAAAAATAAGTTGTGCCAGACTAATACATGTTTATATCTGAGCTTGGAGACTGTAATAGTCTTCAAACTTCCAGATCTAGATGAACACTTCGACTGCAGCCTAAAAGCCATGCTCCCCCAAGCCAGTCAATCTTCTTCCCATGACCTGTCAGAAAACAGCAATGTAGGCATGTAACCAAATTAAAGCCAAAACTTTCAGGACCTGAATAGTGAGTGAGGATCTGGATCCTGGCATTTAAACATGATAGCTTATATGCAGCCGAAGTAAATACTGCAGTCAGAGGTCACGGGGCTAGATTTTGAAAAGTCCAGCATAAATAAGAGATCTCAGAAAAAAGCAAATTTAATTAACATTAATGTCAAGAAAAGTAATTCTGATTGCCATATTCTTTATCTGTCATGACTAGATAGATGAAAATCTATGATGACAATTTTGTCTTTAAGGTTATTTTTCTTTTATTTTTATAAATATAGTTATCTTTCAGCTCAAGGCATATTTAAATAGTTACGTGGGAAGACCAATGAGCACTTTTATCTCTTAAGGGTTTGGACTGTCTCCTGTCAAAAGCACACACATTTTGTTATTTCATTTCTATTAATAGAACAGACATCAGCTCATGGCCTAAGTCACAGGAACAGGTAGAATTGGCAGAAAGCTGACTGGTGCCAAAGTCACAGCTCCAAGTGATACAACTGACAGAACAGGCTGAATATTCAGGAAAGAGTAAACAGTGGAATATGGCTGCATACTCAGAACAATAGAAATGCGTGAGCTTCAGTAAATCATACACTGCTAACAGCTTCAGTTTTTCATAGCAAAAAGCGAGCATACTAACTGGAGTCTTAAGCATATAAAATGGAGACTGATAGAGAAGCATATTTGAATAGCAAAGGCAAAAAAAATCATCATACTTCCTATAACTAGTTATGATTTCTCATTATACAAATGTGCCTTGAAGAGTCACATTACCACAGGGTTATTACACCCAATAACTACTGACCCCTGGGTCACAAATTAAAATCAACCAGATCTACAACTCTATTTAAATTATAATACACCTCTCATTTCATGGAGGAATCTCATCATAAAGATTGTAATTGCAAAATTGCCCACCACACACATTAGGCAGAAGTTGGATTTATTTTAAATTAAAAAGTAGCATTTTGTATACCCTACCAGCATACTATAAGGGTGATTACAACATTTTGGGAAGTTCTAGTTTTAGTTCATCATCAACATTTCTGTTATGGAATAACAAGCTACTCATTTCAATTAATATCCTTGATGCATTTTAAGACTGTATTCTGAGAAAAGACAAAGCGAAACATACCAGAAGCAAAACTACATTTATCCTTGCTACCATAGAACATCAGGGCACATTTAAGAGCCTACTGCTAAAAATGGATTTGAAAAAAAAAAGATATCAGAAATCAGGTTAGGGGCTGTTAAAGTTTATACTTCAGGAGAAGTAACATGTGCAAGGTAAAGTGTTCCAAAGTACCTTGCACATTTAAAACAGTACTCTAACTTCTTGTTTTACTTCTCCAGTGTATGCCACACAATACAGATGACAATAACTGTGCAAACTGCAGTCAGGATTGTTTTCCCTGCTGAGATTCATCATTTCCTTTCATAACCTGGTTTCTACTGCAAAGAAAAGCAGAGCACCCACTGGGTAACTAGAGCACTGGACTCCAGCAGACAAAACAGAGAACACCTGCCTCTGAGGTTTAAATGGGATACTGTGATCTAAAGTTGCTGTTGTGATACTGACACATCCAAGTCAGATGATTCCAGTGGGGAATCCAAGAGTGTACTGTTATGTCAAGCAGATTTATGTACTGGCAATTTGTTTTATTACTGCTTTTCATGGACTTTACTAGAGGAATATTTATTCAAGAAAGGATTCATTCAATAAAGATTCATTTGACTATTTATCTTGTTTTGTTTTTTTTTGTTTTTTTTTTTTTGCTTGTTTGTTTGTTTTAAATATAGCTTCTGAGTACCTCTGTATATTTAATAGCTCACTATGATCTGAACACTGCTGTCCACAAGACTTAACAATAATATAGCATCCTTCTTTTTTTTTTTGTCCCACAGGAAATTAAAATGTTTGACTAACTTTATGTACAAGCATCACTTAATCCACTGAAATGCAGTCCACAACCACTGAAAAGTATGAAAACTAAGGCTAGAATTGGACACTAGGGATAAAAATAAGAGAATGCTGTCCTTGTTTAGAACCCATAGGATTTGTTAAATGACAAAACCTGACTGTGGACAAGCAACTCAAAAAAACCCATAAAAATAAGCAGTAAAAATAAGATTAAATTTAAACAGCATAACCTAGGCCCAGTCTCAAAACTTTTCAAGTGAATCAGTGCCTATCAACTTGTGTAGATTCTACACTTAATTTTTAAAGATCCCATAAAAGACTTTTTGCTAATGAGGGCCATTAACATATCAAAGCACAAATTATATGTATATACACGTGTGTGTGTGTGTGTATATATATATATATATATATATATATATATATATATGAAGCATTTAAATATACAGGAAACTTTTTCTTTATCTATATTCTACCAATAAAGAAAAATACTTACGCATTACAGCAGTTCTTACCCTCAGTGTATTCTATTCATCTGATTTAAATCAATGATAATATCTCAAGGAAGAATCACATCCTTGAGTAAATACCCGTGATGTAAAATCAGTGTGATGTATGATTTCAACATTCTACAGAAGTCATAAAATGCTTGGCCTATGTTTCCATATGTAAGTTCAGTTCAATTATCTAGTCAAACTTCTATTCCCAAACTATTGAAGTAATTCTGAATGAAACAATGAACTTAATCTTTTTTGGAACTTTTTATGAGTTGCTCATGAAAAAGTATACAGAATACAAAAGTATACAGAATACAAAAGCATACAGAATAAGTCTGAGAGCAAAACTTTCTGATTTTGGAATGCTAGTAAATCACTGAGCAGCCACAGCATTTAAAATAAAAGAATGTCAAGAGATAAACAGAATTCTCCCCAGAACTCAAACCATTTCTACACATCCAAAAGCATTGTCCAAAATCAGACTGTAGTAACACCCTCCCCGAAATAAATTAATAGATAAGATTACGAACTCTTTGCAGGAGTGATCATTGAAAAGCAAAACCAGATAGAACTGATCAATAGGGATAAACTGAAAAATAAAGCAACACACTGATCCTCATGATGGACAGCTGACGTGTGTAGAAGAGACCATCAGAATTTGTGGAATTTGAAGAAAGTGTTTGAAAGAATGAGGCTTACAGATGTTTTTGGCAATTTCTCATCTAGCAATTTTGAGCAAGATGGGAAAAAATCATGCAGAAGTGGCTATTTGCAGAGAATAGACCTAGGCAGTGTTCAACCTGAGTAGATAACACTATGAAAGATGGAAAGGTCATCTCAATGTGAAGTTAGAATATTTGATATGAAAGAAAACCTACAAAGGAATACTAAAAGGATGCAAAAACAGTCAAAGACAACAACTGCAAACAACATTCTGGCAGTATTTTCCAGTCATCCATGAATTTGTTACAAAAATAGGGACATTAAGTTTTGAAAACCTGCTCAGGGAGCAATATAGCAGAGCACACATCATATAGAAGGTCTGCAGAAAGAATTTGTAATGGTTAAAGGTACCTACACAGACTAAATTAAAGCAATATAAAATTCCTTGCCAGCTGAGGTTATACATGCCTGAATCACAAACAGCTGAAAAGAAGAAAGCAAGTGGAGCTATCCCTTAGACAAAGAGGGCAGAGGCAGAGTAATCCATGTCATTTTGAGCTTAAGCTAACAACAAAGGGACAGCCAGTGGGATAGTTCAGGATCTTAGAAGACAACGGTTCTGAAAGAGCTATATCTAATGTGTGTTTGCAAGAAGACAATTAGATGTACAACAAATAATGCATGCTTTTCAAGCAAATGTTATTACTTAATACATTTCATGAGCACATTAGGGTGATTCACAAACATTTCTGAAATATTTGCAGTAAGATCCAGCCCTGCCTTAAGTGCTGGCAAAAGGCCAAAATGGCAACTGAGGTCAGCCCCATGCTTGTAAAGCAACTCTTCAAGGGTTTCCAGAGCTGTGGATTGCAACTCCTTCCATAGGCAGCTACACCTGTCTATGAAAACATCACATCTGAAGGAGCTGAGTTCTGCATTGCTCTTCCAGACAGATCTCTCCCTCTGGCTAAGACAGAAATAAAGAAGCAAGGGCACAGATGCCTTATTTCTAGGCCCTCTGCATAAAGTACTCTCCCCAGTACACCAGATCTTTTCTCACATTATGCAAATTCAGTAAACGCCAAACATTCTGTGAGCTGTGGTGTACATATAATTTCATCTGAAAGACATTTTATTCAGAAAGAGTAGTCAGACACTGGAATGGGTTGCCCAGGGAAGTGGTGGTATCAGTGTCCCTGAGAGCGTTCAAGGAAAGGTGTTCAAGTACATAAACTATTGGGTGACATTGGTGGTAGGAGGATGGTTGCACTAGATGATGTTGAAGGTCTCTTCCAACCTTAATTATTCTATGATCCTTATTCATTGACCTCAGAAGCTGTTTTCATGAGGACGTCAAAGCAGCACACTCTTCACGCAGCAAGTAACTAAAGATTCTCAAGGATGTATTTTCATAAGCTCAAAGCATCCTAATAACTAGTGTTGATTATGGTTGTCTGCTTTTTGTTGTTGTTGTTTGTTTCCTGCAGTCTGAAACCCTTCCACAAACTTTGCCTGTAAACTCAAATGTGTTCAGTTTATAATTATGAGGACCTGTGAATGCTAGGCAAAACATGTAGCCAGTTGAATCTACCATTTACCTATTTCCAAATAAAAATATATTTTATTTATATACATATATTGTGTATATATAGATAGATAGATAGATAGATAGATAGATATAAAAGGCAAGTACCTCATTTGTCTTTGCTCTACAAAAGCACCAGAAAACCACACACTCCCATCAAAACAAGGTGCAGCAAACCATAGACAGTAACTGTTGTAAACCACAATAACATTCCCTTCTAGTATTTATCGGGGTTGAACTTAAAAAAAACAACACATAACATACAAATCTATTTTTTCCTTCATTAAGAGCACCCATACTTTCTTTCTCAGAAGATTGTTTCAATCTGAGATAAAATGTTTCCTTTCTTATTTTCCTCCAGTGTATTGCTCAACAAGACTACACAAGACCCAGATCTCTACAAAAGTATCAAGCAGACAAGTATTCAAGGTTACAGCCGAAGGAATAAACAGGCAATTCTTAGAATGCTTAAAAATGTTTTTTTTTTCTTCTTCTTCTTCCAGTTCAAATTCCCATTTCAAGGTAGTGATTCTAAGTAAATTTGATTAAGAGCTGTCAGAATTTTTCCAAGTCATTTAATTAGGTACCAATACACAAATTTAGGTGTTTAAGGTAAATACTTTAGCTGAACATGCAAACCAGATTTTCTAGTTATTTTGTTTGTTTGTTTTTAATGCAATTATTCAGTATAGACAAACCCATAAATACAGATTAAAGTTGGTTTTGTTGCTAGATTTTATCCACATCATATAATTGAGCTGTGGGATATCTGAGGTAGAGTTTCAAGAATAAAAGTTAAGAAAAAGTTTTGTTTTGCCACATTTTTGCTTTCCCCTTTCTGCCCCCAACACATTATATGAACTTATAAAACAAATATAGCAACTTTAGAATTTAGAATTTAAGATATTTTGCTGTTTCTAACTCTAATGAGACAAGTGAAACTTAACAGTATTCACGATAAAAAAAATCTCATCTGTAACAAGCAGGCCATCAAATTCAGTCTCATTTTCTCTAGAGAACTTGCAGTGAGCTGTTTCATTATAATGAAATTGTTTTGTCAGCACACTGTTTAAAAGAGCAATGGACCTATGCTGTACAAAAATACAGACACTGCTTACTCCAATTTATTAAAAAAGAATTCAGAGGAATCTTATAGCTGATCCTCTCAAAGTGTTCAGTACCATAAAATGCATCAAAACTCCTGAAATCTCCTTATTAAATGATTTTGCAAGATACAATGCGAGTACAAGACATTCAGTCAAATCAAGTTAAGATGAAGAGCCTTCAAAGCTACTTTTTAAAAATTTGTAATTCCATGAAAGCCTAATTAAAAGGTATTTTATCTTTCTGTGAAATGTATGTTATTCAATTTAATGATCTAAGCTTACCTAACCCTACTGTATCAGAAATGTATTTTAAAATGGTCACAGCTGTCTTTTGCTTTCAACCTCCTCCTCAAACCATCATGTGTTTTTGATTGAACACTAAAATGTAATTTCATCTATGAATAATGAAGAATAATCCCTTCATTATTACAAACAAGCAGGCTTCAACAAGTATGACTTGATCAAAGAAACATAATTGTTCAAACTTTGTTTAAATCAAGTAAAGGACACCAAACTTGATGCACTTCACACATTTTTCTGAGTTAAATATTGATTCAATGGTTCATTACTCAGATTTAACAAGTATGACACAGTGGAGAATCTGAACAACCATATCAAAAAATGGTGCTCAAGACGTATCCCTAACCTACACATACAGGTTCTCTGAGCAAAGGAAAAAAAATAAGTATGCATCATTTTCTTAGTCCAAGATTTCTGCATTGTACATGTTTGAACTCAACTCACTGGTCAATGCAAGGGAACTACTTCCTGAAGAGCCAGGATTTCCCCCACACCTCCCTGCTGGTCTATTCATAGCCCTTAAACTGAGTAATCCAAAGAAATTACGATCATATTCAGGAGTTGAAGCCCGGGTATTTATTAGTCCTCTTGTAAAACATGAAGATGTTCTTAACACATTCCCCACTTATTCTGTTTGCAGTATTCTCCTAGATAATTGTCTATTCTCCTGGATAATCATCTGTCAGCTAGTACTTCTATTACCTATTCTGCAGTGTCACTTAACTTATAAGGTGTATAAAGGTCAGTGATATTATCTTTTCCTTCCTGAAAGGCAAGCCAAGGTTATAGAAGAGCAATGTTCCTACTCCAGAGCCATCTAGTACAAAATCAGGTCTCAGAGGTCCCATAGACTGCTTTACCTGCAACCTATTTATACATCAGATATTCATAAAGTATGTCTTTGGGTTTAGAGAGACAAAAAGAATCATCTTTGACTCATGTAATTTTCAGATTAAATGGAGCGTATGAATTAAATGGAATACCTAAAAATGTTTTCAGCATGTAATATGGAGCAGTGATTTTAAACCCTGATACTTAGAAAAAAATACATAGAAAATGCTGAGTTTGTACTCAGCTATACATAGATTCAGATGAAGATTTAATCTGTATTTCAACAAGGCACAATACGTACCCTTAAAAATTTCTTAAAAATATTTCACATCTTCATTTCAAATACCAACTTTTTTTTTTTTTAATTACTATAACTTGTCTTGATTATTCAGCAGCACATACCTTTTCAGTTCCCTGCAATTGATCTTCAAATCTGACTGAAAATGTCACTTAAAGTATAAGTGGGCCAGGTCTTTAGAGCATTCACTATTCATTCACAGCTTGAATTTAAAGCTACGCTTCTCACTTGCAAAATTTTAATTCAATTAACACTTTTCCTTGCATATAGAACTGCTAATGAATTAACTTTGTTATAAGCATCCCCTATAAAGTTAACAACTGGTGAATAGGAGAATAGAAAAACAGAAAAATAGATCATCATAATTTCTTAAATTGAAATTTCTAAATATACATGTACTTTTCTCCCTTCAGATTCATGACTCATTTGTTTTGATGCATGGTTTAGGAATAGTTTGAGGGGAATGTTTTAATTTTTTTTTCCAAGTCTTATGTCTGTAACAGAACTTCAACAGCATGAAAGTTTCACTGTACAAAATACATCTCTACAAGAAACTGCGCATGTTTACCACTGACAAAGACTAAAGCACTTTCTGACTCCAAGCCTGGATAGCACTTCAGCTCCTGCAGTGAAATAACAGCTTACCCTGAGAACATCCACAGGGCTGCTGGTGTACCTGGGAGAAGGTGACCTCTCTCCAATATGCCAGCGCTGATGAACTTGATGGAACCACCAGGTTGGAATATATACGGAACCATTACATAAATTTTTCTCTATGGTACCAGTACCCATATAGAGCCCACCTCCATCTCACTTTGTGCTGTCTTTTTCTCTCCTCAGATAACTGCTGCCTAAAGTGACAGGTTGGTCTAGAACACATTCACCCATGACTTGAAAATCTTTGAACTCTTCTGGAACTGTTTTAAAGAAGCAAGCCTTAGAGCAAAGGTGGATTGAATAAGGCAAGTAAAGTCTGAAAATCGTTGCTATCAAAGGAAAGCAATAAAATTTGAGCAGGAAGTGATGTACTGCAAATACTTCAGTGTTGTGAGAATTTTTTCCAGCAAATCTATGAAAACATTGTTATATTAGTACCAAAATGGCTGTGGAATATGCTGGTTCCAACTAATAACTCAAATGAAAATTCAAGATGTAGAACACTGATTTAAATATCATTTTAAGTTTTCCTATTTTCTCATTCCAATTTCCCTTGTTTCATTTATCTAATACTTTTGTATGCATTGATATGAATTATTTAATAGCAGTGAAAAATGTTTTCCAAAGCTCATTTTTATTACTTCAGCCTTTCCTTGAAATATTTGGAGACTTTGATTCCTCAGCATACTTCAGACTGAAAACATTAAATTGCTTGAAATTTTGCCTTTAATTTTTCCAACTCACAAAACAAGAAAAGTATCATTGACAAAAGCAACAGGAACATTTCCTCAACCTGCAAAGAGTAAAGAAAAATCTGTCTGGAAAGAACCAACTTCAAAACAGAACCCATATGCGTTGCAAAAGCACTGGATCAGGGATGTACAGACATCCAAGAAGTCACATTAGCTGAAACTAAAATGAAAGTCAACATCTTGCATTTATGTTAGCTTTGATATCAAGTAACCCCTTGTACTATATTAAGCTAAGAGACTCATCTATAAAGCACTTCTTGATGTAATATTATAGAATAGATATAATCCTGCAGAATCCAGTGATTTGATCTTACATTGCTTACTGCTTTAATGAAGCACTATCACCATCTGAGGTGAAAACTCACCTCAATTCCTTTAACACACCAGCCTGATTTACATTTTTGTTGTTATTGTTTTTGCTAGAGCTGTGCAAGAATGTCAGGATCTGACCTCCTCTGAACCTTCCCTTTGAGGGACAACATGGGATTTTTTTCTTACTGCCATTTTCATCTAAGAGATGAAAAAATGACCACCAGGGATGCCAGTCTGATGGCAGGTCCTGGAATAATTTGAGATAGGAAGCTATATTTCTGAGATGAAAAGGTGGTTCCTACTTAATGGCTCAGCCCAGCTACAGGAAGAGCATTATTAGCACAATAAAAACCATAAATAGTTGACAACTACATTCCAAAGAATCTAGCATCCTTTGACTTTGTCACTGGTATGCTACCTTCTGTTCTGGGAAAATATACTAGTAAAAACATATTTGACTATAAATGGGCACACAAAGGACGCATTTCCCTTTCTGTTCATTTAAAAGGTTTTTAAAGACATCTACATCATGAGTGTCATCTTAAGAGTAACTAATATACCTGCTGTCATATCCTGGCAATTTGCAACATCCTAAAGTTGTGCACACATATGTCTACTTCCCAAAAAGCTCTTGAAAATAACACTTTCATTGTGCTAAGAAAGTAGTGTATGCAGGCTTCCTTCCCTAGAACTTTAGCTCAAGTTGATCTGGGGGCACCCTTATTAGATCTCTCAGTGATGAGAATTGCTGAATTAAGATCTTCCCTTCAATTCTCACAGGAGTACCTTATTTCATCTCCAGCTTTGATTGCCCCCCTTAAAGTACACGACCTAAATACTTGCTATGCACATCAAGCAAGAAGATGAAAGTGTAAATCATAGATCTAGGGTGATTATCCAAAAATCAAAATGCTGAGAAATGAAGCATAATATCAGTTAAAGTGTCACTAAAACAGAGTTATGAGTATAGTCAGGTAAAATACTTGATAATTGCTTATAATTTTCAGTGTTTTGAAAACAATTTCCTGGCCAGATGTTTTCACACTGTATTAGATGTTTCACTCCCTGTCAAATGTTGTACATTTTCTCTGGTTTATGATTCAAGGTGTTAATCATATTCAGTCTTTCAAGATGATTACCTGGTAACATTAACATACAAATGTACAGTGATTATCTCTGCTTTTCGGAATTCTTTGCATTTTGCACAAGAAAAAAATAGTAAAAGAAATAAATCAGTCTCTTTCAACTTGCAGAATGCTATTTCAAAAATGAAGTTATCATGAATTCAGAGTCTATGAAAATTAAGTATTAATCAAAATATAGAAAACTTTCACCTCAGTGTGAAAGTAGCAAGTGTCATCTTAAAACAGGCGAGAGTTTACACACATAACTATCTTATACACATTCCACATTCAGTCTCCAGTGTTTTCATAATATCATATTGAGAAGACCTGCAAAGTACTGAGTATCTACAAGCATTTGAGGGATTCAAAGCAGCTTTCAGTATATTGTCATAAAAAAATAGGACACTACTTCAGAATGGAGAAGAAATTGTTATCAAATCAAAATACAGTTAAAAAAATAGCAAAGTTGTGTCAAGTCCAACACCACCTGAATCAAATAAAAATAAAAAAGGATATTTACTGCTTTTATCAAATTCCTTTGTATAAGGAGAATACATCTACAGTTTTCTGATTTAACAGAAGTGCCATGAAGTATCTAAATTTGTTCCTACCAGCACTAACATGGTCATTTTTGCAGTTTGAATTGGTTACATCCTACTGCAAAAAGAAATGGGGGGCATTGTAGCAACAGTACTGTGCAGTGCTGTTGCTATGGACATGCTTATGCAAGATTTTCATAAAATTGATTGATATTTGGAGGCTGCTAGAGAGGACAGACAAGCCACCTGAACTATTTTCACTTCTTCTAAAGACTTTCATACAGCAAAAAGCCCAGGTTGCAGATGCCCATGTCTCCTCTGTGCATGTTGATGCTGGGATGCTATCTCAAAAGCACTCTCAGGCCAGGCATTCTAGCTATAGCATCTGTCATTGTCCCAAGGTATGACTTGGGTACCAAAGTGCCTCATTAACCACCTCCTGTCCCCTTCCTCTTAGTAGCAATACATATAGTCTATAACTCCCCTTTATTCTCAGCAAGAAAAGAAGCAGTGGTGGACACAAAAGACCACAATCCTGCGCCAGGGACGAATACCTGACCTAGATTTATACAAGCCCCACTGAAAGTGACATGGACTAATGGCTGGGCTAACTTGCTTTGCCTTTTTTTTTTTTTTTTTTTTTTTAAATTGTCAAACCTTTACAGGTTGGACAACTAAAAATCTCTCTCAGACTAATCTTTTAATCACTTCCTTTCAATTCATTTTTATTTCTTCATTCTCTGTTTTTATAGTTGATAATCCCCTGGTCATTTTGACCCCTGTACAGTTTTAGCACTGAAAATATTATTTTCATAGAATACAGTAGAAAAACCTGAAGGGAAGCATCAACATGTTGACATTTTGTTTTGTTTTTCTGTCACTAAAATCATAAATATTTCTACTAAAAACCAATAAATAGATTCTTCTATCAGGCAGGAACCAGGATCATCTATTTCAGAGTTTGATAAGTATTATCAGAACACCAGTATTAGAAAAAAAGAATTGATAAATCATCAAAAGCAGCAAATGAAGGGAAATGTTTCATTAGGTTTATAAGAAAATATATGTAGGAAATTTGTATTAATTTTGAGTTTCAGCATTTTGCCAGGATTTTATTACTTTTGTCCACATTTCATTATGAAGACTGTTCATGCACTCTTCCTCCTTTTTAGTTGTTCATATGTAGTCTCGAATAGTGTCTTTCTTTGTAGATAATGTTGCTAAGTCAGACTTCGAGCTCTAATGTAGCTGATGACTCCAACATTCTCATAGAGCAGCAACAGAATCACCAATGCAGTTCAAGCCAAACCCATGCCTAAATCAGTGTTTATTCAATTCTTCAATTCCAGGCCAATTCCAATAAATACTAAGGGTAAAGTCCTAGCAGTTTTGAAGCCACACCTTTGGTATTATTTTGCTTGAGAACCAGGTTGCACAATAAATTTTGCAGTTCAGAACTCCATCAAATATGGAATATGCTACTGGAAAAAAATAATCCCATGGAGACAGGAAAAAGCCAAAACAATGACTCCTACATTTTAGGTAAGCTAGGGGCTAAAGAATTACAAACTTCATCAGGGTGGGGTTCCTATTCATCAGAAGAGGAACAACAGAGTATTTATGTTTAACACACACTGTGATGATTGTATGTCATCTTCAACCTTATGCTTCTAAAACACTTAATCAATTATATTAATGTATAGAATAAATATACACCAAAGTGAAATTATCTACTCAGATTTTTTAACTGCAAACCTCAATTTTTAAAAGTTCAGCTAAGAAATATGTATTTCTACATATGTAGAAATATGTATTAAGTAACTAACATTAAAAATTCCAAGATACTACACAAAAAGAGAACAAAACTAAACTACTGCTTACTGGAAATTCTTAAATAGAATTAATAAAAGTTCTTATCATCATAGTTCAGTGTTTTTTCCTCTCAGTGTTGTTGCCAGCATGAAGAATGGACAATGCTGGTCTCAGAAATATTTTAATATATTAAAGCACATCTTAATATGTCCTGTGAGCAACCCCAATGATAATAAGTTTATCTGCACTTTTTCTGGTAGTTGGACACAGGTGTTAGGATCTGCAATAAGCAGACTTCAGAGAAATACTTAAATAGTCACAGACTATTACTGCCTGGGAGACAGGTGTTCCACTGCCTCCATGAGTGGAATATTTGCAGACTACTTTATGGAATAAATACACGTGACCATATGCAGAAGCAACACCATGCTTTGCCCCACTGATTCACCAAAATCCCTCCATGCTTAAGCAAAGTTTAAGCTTTTTAAGCCATGTGCTGGCTAGTGGTGCAGTCAATATATTTATGATCTTAAAAGGCTGCATTTTCAAGGAAAATTTTTACATGGATATAAGAATTATACTTGTAAATAGAAAGATTTTAGCAGCACAAAATGCATTATTTTTAAACAAACAAGCCCGTTACTATCTTTAAAAAATTTGTTTGCTGTTCTTCAGTGAGATACTTCAACTGGCATTGAAGATATAGAACTTTCAATGACTTTAAGTCATTTTTCAAGATGTTTTTCCTGTTTGCTAGTTGCCAAAAGTTACTGATATAGGAAAAGTGAAGTAAAATGAGCGTTACTTATGGAGAAGATAGCATTCTCATTCAGCATTAGCTAGGAAAAAACAAATGCAACTGTTCAAAAATAATGGATGAATTTTGTTTATTTTTATTGTAGTACATGATTAATGAGCTGTCATTGAGTTAAGGCATTCATTGACATGTTTCTGTAAGCTTGTTTAGATAATAAGCCTTAAGAGATGAATGAAGCATGTCCTGACAGATTTGCTGTGATGATTTCTTTGCTATATCTGGGGGACATAAAAGATCTCAGCTTGTTTAAAAAAAAAAATCTTCTCATTAATCAAATCCTGCCTTATGCTGTGGAAGTGCCATTTTGAAGAGAAGCACAAGTGAACACCACAGAAGCATTCAAATAAATTATGTAGGTCTACAGTTATGTTGATTTCCCCAGGTGATAGGAATTTAGTTGCCAAAGATGTACCTCCAGAGACCAGTTCTCTGGGGATTAACAAAGCACATTATGCAATTAACCTTTATACCAGGTTAATTGACCTAAGAACAGAAAACATAAGACTAATGCAAGTATTTCTTAGTCACTGATTTTTTTAGTCACTTTTCATGATCCTTGCAAACAGCAAGAGAACAGTCTACTCTGGACACAAGATATTCTAAACGATCATGCTTTCATGTGGTCTCACATAGCAAAGAGTAGCTGAAGACAGTTTAGCGTCACTCCTCAAGAACTTCCGGGGAAGGGGGGGGGCAGGGGGAAGCTTTCTCAGGTGCAGATTCTCCTTTGTAAAGAAGGATGATTGTGGTCAGCCATGAATTTATTCAGTTTGTGGGATTTCTGTAACAAGGAGTAAAAGTCTAATGGTCACAAGAAAATACTTTTTTCAAAAGGTGTTTTGCAGTGTACTTCAAGTACTTTATATATATAAGAAGCAAAGATTATTTTGAAGATGTTTATATATATATATATATATATATATATATATATATATATATATATATAAACAAACATTCACTGAATTGAGCTCTGAACTGAACTCCTGAGTTTACTTGCATCTCACTGTATATAGCAAATTACTCTTTCTCCACACCCGGAGAGGCATCTAGGTTTGTTCAGATATTCAGTGCCTGAAAAAATCAGGTAAGACTTTTGAAAACAATGGGCATGTATTTCGAACAGAAAACAGCAACAACAGGATAAATATGGCAAGTATCCTGCTTCACCAAGCAGCCAAAAAAAAAAAAAATAAAAAGAGAAAGCAGTCTGTGCTAAGTGAGGGTCATCCCCCTGGTTTAAAAAGAAAAAAAAAAAAAAAAAAAAAAAGCAAAATTGTGTCTTTCCTGACTCCTGAGATATTGCATCTAAAGCCACAGGGACAGAAGATACTGCCTAATGCTGTTGTATATCTTGAGTTATTTGATGAACTCCCGAAACATGGAACCTGCTGATACTAGGAAATTATATTGATAGCTTCAAACAACCGGGGAGCTTGACAGTGCTAAGAATTGTAACCCTAACGGTTGCTCCAGCACTACTGAAAAAAGTGAAAACAGTGCAGAAGAGAAGCTGTCACAGCTTCTTTAACAACAGCCTTGGGTTATTCATCACTAACACTGGTATCAAATGAAATCACTGATTAGAACTGAAGTCCTAACTCCTTCTAGGTTTCTTTTCAGTGCTGTCAGGAACAGAGGTTTCTATTGTCTGAAGAAAAAGGATAGCTTACAATACAAGCTGTAAGATTTCATATTACTGTCACATGGAATAAATTTATTGGGAGCCATTTCTGGACTGTCATATCAGTAGGAATTTGCCAGGAAACAGTTTTCCGTCTTCTTTGTTTCTGACAATTTTCCTTTCCATGTTCCTGTTCCTTAGATGAAATCATTTGTCCATCTTATTTTGTATTGTAATATTTTGACAGATCTAAAGGGTTTTGGCTAGTAACTAGATTTGCTAGTTTTCAAATACAAAAATACACCAACTTGTCTCTTTGCATCTCCTCTCTCATTTGCAAAGCATAAAACAAAGACCAACAATGAAGATAATTTTCAGTTCCCTACAAAGGAGCAACACGAAATCATGATTGTCTCACTGAGATCTTAAATACCCAGATCACTTGATTCAGGTTTTTGTTTTGTTTTGGATTTGTTTTTTTGTTGGTGGTGGTGGTTGGTTGTTTAAAGCAAAGAATGTAACCTGAATGATCTGTTTGTGCAAATAGGCTTTCAAAACTGAAACAGTTATTGTAAGGTCATCTGCAGTGAATCCTGAAGAAAGATCATAAGGAATTGATGTGTTTATAGGGTATAGGACCAGTATAACTGGGTGCAGAGTCTAGAGTTCTTTTCTTGACCAAAGGCTAGGCCAGGAATAGAAAATTTGAATCTAACTTAACTTCTATTTCTGAAATATAAGTATCATTATATGGTGGTTATTTAACAGCAAAGTCTGTCTATATAAATTGAAGAAGAATATTTATAATCTGTAAAGTAATAGAGGACAGTGGAATACCTTGTCTTTCATTTTTAAGCTAGTAGAACTCATCCTTGTCAATTAGAAATGTTGCATAATAGGTACAGCTCAGTTCATAATTTAGATATGTATTTCCTTGCATTGTAATAAGTTTACTGCAAGAATTATGTTGAATATTATTGGATAATTAATGCAACATTGACAGAATAGTTGTATGCTTGCATACTTTACTTACCAAAAATGCAATATATGTCTTCTCCCAATGACCAGATGTACAATAAATCACAGCAACGATTTAATTCTGTGAAAGAGGAGTTAAGAATTGACAGCACTAAGTCAGGCAATGTCATACAGTTTTTCTGAACTGACCCTGCACACATGTAGGATGGCAACACCTACACCAGACAAGGTGTCTTCAGTTCTGAAATTGAGAAACCAAGGAATAAAAGGCTCCCAGAATAAAAGGTTGTAAAATAAATAAATAAATAAATAAATCAGCCTCTCCTTTACTCAGGCATTTTGGCTGAATCCTTACACGCAAATACACTAATATAACCCGTACTTGCAATGGGTGACTTTCATTTGCTGGCAGGGAAAAAGTAATGCTTTGTAGTCTGTGGAAGAAAATTTGACTTGGCACAGCTTTTTCTAAAAATGTCACCTGTTATGTGAAAATCTCATCAAATATAAAGGTTTTTTATTGAAGTCAGGCCTCTTAAAACACCTATCATGCATGGACATGTGCTCAAAGCCTCATAAAGGAAGGCCAATTTTATTTTTACTATTTAGTTATTAAAGATGAGGAAAACTTATACTGATTGGGTTAAAAATTTGTACAAATGAAGCTGCTCCCAACTTAATAGTTTTGATAAAGTAGTCTCAAGAACAAGACCAGATTTGTTCGCTGAAAGATTAGGTGAAAAGAAACTGCAACAAAAAAGCCACTAGAATCAATTCTCAGCTTTTACAAATCTGCTGTACATACAGTTCATGCATTAGACTATCAGAATTAGAATAAATGAAAGCTGCAGATAGACTACCACAATTTTTTCCTATATTCATATGTGCCAAATGATCAGAGACTCTCACTAAAAGGAAAGTTTTAACCTGTTCCTTTGAGAACCATTTTGACTGATGAAGGGATGCTCTGGTCCAAAGACTTCTGAGAGGAGAAACCCAAGGGCCCCCTTCTGGCTGGGAGCCCTGCTGAGCACACCAAGGCAGTGGTTGCTAGTCACAAGTAGCTCAGGCTAGTTTTGCACATCCTACTACATAATAAAAATCTGTAAATCATGTACTCGAGAGCTTAACATTGGCAGAAGCATTATAGCTACATTAGGATGCAGAAGCAGATAATACGATATCAAACAGACTGGGATGTATTTACTTAAAGATGCCAGTAAGCCATGGCTGGAATACCTGAGTGGTATATCAAATTCACTGGAAGGGTCACAAGTTTTGCTCTGAGCAAGATCATTTGAAGTCTGTTCATAAGAAAGCAAAAGCCTTAGAGCACTTGTGGTTGCTGTGCTCCACTCAGCTTCAACTCTGCTGTACACAAACACACGCTATCCAGAAGGGCTGTGTGTGTATAACTTTTTTATCCCTTGGTACAACCTTTTTTTTTTTTTTAAAAAAAAAAAAAAAAAGGCAACACAGAGTTTAGCTTATCACATGTTGTACTTCAACTAACAAAAACCCACCAAAACCACAAGTTTTGTTTCTGGTCCCATGTGCCTGGGTACAGGAAACCCACGTTTTGGAGCCAAACAGGAAGCAGTGTCATACAACACAATGAGCTGCACAGCACCACACACCTTGGATAATTAAGTAGCTGACAGTAATTGAAAATAACCCTGCTTCTGGCACAGTAAGTACCTTGTATTACTGGTTGATGTATTGTAGCTACTGACACATGACAGAATAATTTGTCTTTTATTCAACTCCAACACTGAATTATTGCAACTTGGAGTTGTCTGTGGCCTAGAGGGAGACATTGTGCCCAAGTTTCATTTGCTGTTATTGAAGGCAAGAGGTTTATAAAAGTTAATGAAATACAGCTAGCTAAGAGACTGCAGTGGGTCTGAATCTCAGAAGAAAAAAATGCCTATCATTATTACACAGGCCAGCAAAAATTCATCAGTCTTTCTAATCTATGATACAATAGATAATATTTAACATTTTTATTGCAACTTTGAATTTGACTTTGAAGTCATCTGCATGAGTTGTTAAGTTCATCACAGGAGAGCTTCTGCTGCAACAAAACCCAATCCTTTCTCCATTCCCTGTTAACAGGCTACCAATTTTCTAGCAAAACATTCCAGGGAAAAGAAAACTTTGACACTTAAAAATTTAATCCTGTGTAAAACATGGAAACTTGTATAATCCTAGCATAGAATGAAAAGCATTTTGACAGAAAAAAAAATAACATTATAGCTCTGTAAGTGTTGAGCCATCAGTAAAGGACTTAACACCTGTTTACATGGCTTGGTTGTGCAGTTTTAAAGTAAATCTCACTAATACTTTGAGAAAATCATGATGCTTTCTGGGATATACAAAGATTAAAATGTCACTGAACGCATCAAATTTCTGAAGATGCACTATTACTGATAATGGCTAAATAACTTTCCCTTATTACTAAGGAAAATGATTCTGTAGCAAACTATCCGTGAATGTCTGCATAAACAAGTCTGATTATTTTTCTTTAAACACTAAGATTTTCCACCAGCATAACTTCATTGTTCAAGCTTTTTCTCTTTTAAGTGAAACAAAGAAAGAATCACTGACCTTGAAACATTCCCTCCCATTACAGCAGTTCCCCTAGCTTTAAAGTATGCTTCCAATGTTACTGCTGCTTTGGATGCAGCTTACACTGCACATTGCAGCAACTGCTATTCAGGCTGCTCAAATGGTTGCTGAGCTGGGGATGGGAAGACAAGAGGGGCTCCAAGATGAAACCTGTCTGTATGATATGTAAACTGCTGCTTGCACAACTCAGCAGTGTCTGAGGTCTCAGGGAAGATCTTTTCCTATAGCGCACAACACCAAGCTGATTTTCTTCTCCTTCAGTCTTCCTCACACACTACCTCCTCTACATTCATCACAGGAGAGCTGCTGCTGCAACAAAACCCAATCCTTTCTCCATTCCCTGTTAACAGGCTACCAATTTTCTAGCATACTTAACTTTGTGGAAGAGCAGATATAAGCATCCCTGATGGGAGGATGGAGTGGACAACAGAAGAATAACCAAGTGTGTTAGAACTAAATGAAAGTGAGAGAAAGGGAGAGAGTGTGAGAGAGGAGGGAAGGAAGTGGCTGTGCAACACCTCAGGTGAAGTTTTCCTGTTGCTTTTGATTTCTGTTACGTTATGAGCAAAAACTCCTCTACAGTTAAAGAGATCCCTTAAAACACTGCAGAGTAAAACCCATATAACCCTTTTCTCATTTATCCCCTGGTGGGCTCTTAATTGTTCTGCAGGCTGATACTACTGTCATAGCCAGTAAGAAAACCTTGGCCACCTTTCTACCTTTGCGTCCAATTGCAATAGCTTAAGATCCTCAAATGCATTTATGGGTCTGTTTCTACCTTCAACTTTTCTTCAGCATTCAAAGCAGCAAGATCTCAAGCACTGTTGGTTTTAATTTGGGGGCTACTGTTTGTCATAGAAGGCATACTCCCACCCTTAAGAAAATTTGGAGGCAACTCTCCACCTGACAGCAGAAAGAACATCCAGGGAAAAAGCTTTTTATAACTTGCAAGATTTCCAACAAGTTAACTGCATGTTAAGTGCAGAAGTGATTTTCTAACTGAAAGTTTAGTCCACTTAGGAGCAAATAAATGAAGAATAACTTCACTTGGTATTTAATGTTCTATGAACTATTTTTTCATGCTTATGCTGCATTGCAGATTCCCTTGGTACACAGAAGCTACACTTTCCTCTGTTATAATGAAATCTTATTCCCTCCAAGGGAATACAACTTTTCCCCAAAATAAGCAGGATTAGAAATAATCTGGCAATCATACCACCAAGAGTTAATAATTCATATTAAGTACAGTTGCTGGAAAGTTTTTTCAGTGTCTATTTATAAAAGACTAAACACTATATAAATCCTTGAAAATGATTGTATTAAACATTTAATACTCTATACTTCGGACTCACAGTGCTGTATGCACATTTGCCTAAGAACAAGTGTTCAGCCTGAAAGTACTTGCTGGTTCTGCACTGGTGGAGAAAGGTGACAGGGAGTCAAAGAGGTTTCTGAAATATAATGCTTCTTTTCAGAGTTTATAGTTTTGTTCTCAGTTGCTCATCCTTCAATCCTTTGACAAATACGCCTATAAACTGTCTGTTTGCTGCCTTCTAATCTTGTCCAAGGGTTTTGTTAGATTGTTTTGATTCTACCATCTCAGTTTTGGCATACTTGTCCCAGGTGTCTAGGTTCTCCTTCCTCACATTTCCCCTCCCACCCCCATCTATGGAAAAAGATAGTCCTCATGCATTATGAATACTAGCAATGAGCTCTGAAATCACAGAGACTCCTACTGTGTATTTCTTAGGTGTGGAAACCTTTCTGTAATTGTACAGAATTTTGTACTCTCTTAATGCTTTCAAAAATTTTGTAGGCTAGAACATGCTCAAAGCTGATGTGATGTTCAAAATTATTTTTCTGCTAAGCCAAGCACAAAGAAAGACTGAACAATGCTTTTATGCTTTTCGTTATTGAAAAAATGCTGGTAGTGTTCAATCAGCAAGATTTGCCTTTCAGAACAATAACTTCAAAAAATCTTCCTGCAATGCAGGACACCCTCCCAACGCACTCTGTGACTTTGTTATAGAAACATGCTTTTTGCAATGATGAAGTAATCTGTTGATTTTCTTTGGAGGACAACTGCTTCCAACAAAAAAGGGTGGTTAGACAGTTAAAAATGAGACAAGCAGGTTTAAATTCAAACTCAGATGTTTAGTTTGGTGAACAAATTTTTGTAAAGCCAGAGTAGTGTAGTTTCTGCTGAAAATAAAATGCTTCAGGTGCTCCCAATACACATCATTGTGTCTTTAGCAATATGCTCAAAGAATTTCACTTATTCACCTCAGCGAAAGGGAACAGAGGTTCTTCTGTTCTGAAAGTTACATCAGAAGTCATGACATACACGTTTGAATAAATCAGACACTAAATATTGAATCAACTGTAGTTTCTGAGCTGTGCACAAGGAAATGTTAACCCTATTCTGATTTAATTTCAAATGCTACAATAGTATGCAGTGGTGGACATCAACAGCAAAACCAGAGCAAACCTTGCAGGGCAAAATAGCAAAACAAGCAATAACAAAGATGCTTTTATTTGCCCACCCCTATGTTTGCAGCTGCCAAGAAATTTGCCTGTTTGCACCCCTTCCTGCTCCCCTCATCATGTGCTGTTTACCTCTCATAGATATTTCTTTCTGTATATAACAATGAATTTGTATGGGTTTTAGCCTGAACCCTTGCTACCACCTGTGGCTAATGCTGACCGACACTTCTCAGTGCTTGCTGTTGATGATAGTTTTGCAAAAGCTAAGCTGGTTGGAGTGCAATAGTCCATGCCAGACAAATGCCTCAGGCCAGTATTTCTGCTAGAAGTTCCTGCTAGAACAGCCTGTCATTTTCAAGAAAGAGTAACTACATTTTCCTCCTCACCTTCTTCCCTCTTCTCCCCCTCCCTAGAAGAGCTTGTTTCTTCCATACAGAAAAGCAAATACCTATTTTTGTTCAGCAGTAGTCAGATTTCCATACACATGCACTGGAGTCTGACAGTGTGTGATAAAGGCTACAGATGAAACTAGTTTTTATGTCTACAAACATTCACCTAAATTCAGAAAAGCAGAGAGATTTTTCTGTTTCTTCCTTTAGAGGCTTTAAGCTTACTTCCATTAATTTCCCAGAACACTAACCTTTTTCAAAAAAATCCATCTCCATAGAACATGACATCAATATCATTTGCAATTGATTGTCCCAGAGAAAAGATGAGGATCTAGTAGAATAAAATTGTGTGATCAGCATTGTCAGGCAGAGCTGCATTCAAGTTGAACAGGTTATATATCAGTTGATGCTTCCCAGCTAGATATGGGTGCTGGTTTTTCAGGACGTGATCAGTCCTGAAAGAAAACGTGATGTATGAAACACAATTGGAGTAAAGCCGCAAAGCAATGGGTACTAACAGTTCACTGCTCTTTTCCTCTCATTTCTGCTTTCTCCTCTCACCCTTTCCCTGCCCTCACACCCTGATTCATCCCACAAAAGTCAAGCACAGGCCAAGCCACACCTCTTAACTCTTCTCAAGGAATATGCTGGCTCCATATAGCTCTTCAGTGTCTCCTTCCATTTTCAGAAAATGGAAAAGAACCAACATTTTAAAAAGCATAAGAACTCCAAAGAAAACATACTATCACTCTGAAGCCAAAACATCTTTTGCTACATTTGTGTCCTGGTTTCAGTTAGAACAGAGTTGATTTTCTTCCCAGTGGCTGGTAGAAGGCTGTGTTTTGGCTTAGGATAAGAAGAGTGCTGATAACACCCCAATGTTTTAATTGTTGCAGAGCAGCGCTTATACTAAGCCAAGGACATTTCAGCTTCTTGCTCTGTCCTGCCAACAGGCAGGCTGGGGGTGCAGTAAGAGCTGGGAGGGGACAGACCCAGGACAGGTGACCCAAACTAGCCAAAGGGGTATTCCATACCATCTGACGTCATAGAATCATAGAATCATAGAATATCCTGAGTTGGAAGGGACCCTTAAGGATCATCAAGTCCAACTCTTGACACCGCACAGGTCTACCCAAAAGTTCAGACCATGTGACTAAGTGCACAGTCCAATCTCTTCTTAAATTCAGACAGGCTCAGTGCAGTGACCACTTCCCTGGGGAGCCTGTTCCAGTGTGCAACCACCCTCTCTGTGAAGAACCCCCTCCTGATGTCAAGCCTAAACAATATATAGGGATGGCTAGCCGGGGGAGGGGGCCGGACTGCTCAGGGTTAGGCTGGGCATCGGTCAGCGGGTAGTGAGCAATTGCATTGTGCATCACTTGTTTGTACATATTATTAGTAGTAGTACTATTATGATCATTTTATTATTATTATTATTATTATTTTCCTGTCTTATTAAACTGTCTTTATCTCAACTCACGGGCTTCACTTTCTATTTCTCTCCCCCGTCCCAGAGAGGGCGGGGGAGGGTGAGCGAACGGCTGCGTGGTGTTTAGCTGCTGGCCGGGTTAAACCACGACAATTTGACTAAAGTTTTTCAAGGTAGAACACAGCCCTGGATAAACCAAATGTTTATTTCTTTCCCATGTAGGCAGATACCTCATCTTAACTTGTATTTTAGAACAGCAAAGTGTTCAGGAAATAAACCATCTAGACAAATAACTGAGAATAAACTTGAAGATTAGAACAATCTGTTCCCAGTTTCTTTAGAAATTCCCTACAATTGTTTACTGTAGATTTTCCTTCTGGTTCACGCTGAAGCTAGAGTAAGATAAAAGCTAACTGATCATAGCTACCTAAAGAAAAAAAAAATATCAAGAACTTGGTGTTTGGAACAACATATAGGCAAGATCTCTGAACCTTGTTGTTTCTGAAAGTAACAAAGGTGGTCCTAGGTCAGAAATAAAGCTGCCAGTAACATTTTCCCTGGTTAGAACTTGCATGCAACCTCTGTAGAGGTTCTTATTGCACTGGATTTTGAATGTTTCCACACCAGGTCTGTGAGGCAGACATTAGCCTTACAGCTTTTCTGTACTTTGCTCATTAATTATCTAAGAAATAGCTTTCCTACTTTCATTAAGCTTTTTCAGAGCATCTGGCTTTTCAGTTTTCAGAAAGGCTACAACCAATCCTTGTGTCAAAAAAAAAAAAAGTCAATAAAGAAAAATCTCATGCATATACCATAGTTTTACACAGTTATCTTTGATAACTCCTTCTACCACTCCACATTCATGCCTGGAACATCTTTTATTCATAATTTAATGCAGCCAGCCTCACTGGAAGCTGTTACCTCTCTTCTAGCTGATAACAAACAAGATACAACTGTCCCCTTAAGATTAATATAGGCTTATATATTCATTTGCACATGGGAGGGCTAGCAGGTGACTTCACCTGAGGGCCAGTAATGCAAGAGTTAGCTGCTATCCTGCCGCTAAGAAAAAGACAGCCAGGTTTGGTCCTGCTGTGGACTCAACTACAGCTGAAATAGCCAGGAGCAGTTCTGCAGGGGAGAATAAAGGGTTCAAGACCCAGTGGCTATCCTATACATATTTCAGATTGCTCAAAATGCATTTGGTCAGGCATTACCATAGACCTTTAATAGACATGACAAGCTGGAGGAATCTAGCTGGTAAGTTACAATCCAAATTTCATCAAGAAGGCATTTTAGAATAATCTCTAGACTATCCCTGTTTATTGCAAACACTGGAACAGATGCATTATCTGTTTAATCTGACTAACAAGTCCTCAACTACCTTCCTTCCAGCTCTCCTGTACTAGATGCATGGCTTGAAAGAGGAGCCCCCAGTTTCCTTCTGGAAGGGGCTGTGGGGGTTCCTCCAGCTCTGAGGCAGATAAGGATGGGAGGTGACAGAGCTGCACCATACAGCCCGTCAGTGTCAGCATGCAGCAACAAACTGCTTGGTGTTCTTGGAAGCCTCTCCTGCTTCACTTCTGGCCTCAAGTACAGCTCCTGAAGCTGGCCAGAACTGAGGAGGCGGCATACCAGTGACAAAAAGAACAACCTTTTACTATCTGCATGGTGTACAGGGCTCAGTATTTTCCCCCTAGAAACACATTGCACAGCCCGACTCTGACCTTATGGTACAGTACTGCCACAACTGGGGTCTTTAACAGATTGTTTAAGCACAGGTTCTGACACCAGCCCAGTACTATCAGGCAGTACACTTCAGCCTGTCATAGCGTATACTTGATTTTTTAGACATTTAAAAAAAAAAAGTGTTTGTCCTTTAATAGTTTATTATTTGCTGTTGTGTTAGACACAACTTTTAAAATACTATTTATTGGGCAAATATTAATGGAAAACAAGGAACTCGTTGCACATAGTTTACATAACAAAACAGGTAAAGGTGCAGACAGAGCTAACTAGCCTACCACTGACCAGAATTTGCTTTCTGAAGATGAAGCAACTTAAGAAAAAAAATCATGCAGCAAACATGCTTAGAAATAGAAGACTTTAGATAAAGCAAACTTCTACTAGCTCCCAGACAGAGGAATACAAAGTAGCTTGGACACTTGCAGAGAAGTCTTGAAGAATACAGTTCTCTTCAACTGCTCAAGTCCTACACATAATTTAACTGAAGGAGATTTTTCTACACATTAAATTTTCAGTTACTATAGCTTTTAGATTGCATGTTACAGGGGAGCACTCTCATGAAAGACATTCTGTATGGCATCATGTACATTTATTTTTTATATTAAGCCATTGACAAACACTGATGCATGAGTTTCTAGCCAAATTCACCAGGTGCCAATGAAGCAAGCCTCCCTGTGCATAGAAACAATAGGCAGTGTTTGTTCCTCGAGGGCAATCAAGGAAAATCTTTAGGTTCAACCTTACTTAAGATGGGAAGCACACGAAGCTGTATGACATGTCTTTCTCCATTACCAGTATCATTCAGGCAACATGGTGAAAGAGCTGTCAGCTCCCATCAGTAGATTATTTCCTTTCTAAAGAGAAACAGCCTGCTGCAGTCCGCTCAAGTGGTCTCCTCTCACCAGCCTGAAGAAGGCAGGGGCCAGGAGGAGGCAGAAAAGTTTCTTCCAGCAGTTTTCCCAGGCAGGGATTCAGAACATTTTATCACCACCTATAATTGGGTCAGTTCAGTCAATACTTTATACTCTAGCTCTCAAAATTGTATCCAAAAGGGAGAAGTATGTTTTCTTTAGATAAAGATTCATTTTGCTATATCAAACCTGAGGCCTTGTCCCAACTGCACATAAATCTTAGAGCACAACACATGGTTTGTAATAGGATCTGACCAGGGGAAAGCAAAGCTGCTTTGAATGAGACCTGGTAAATTCAAGAGGCTGCAAGCAAACCTGCTTGGCCCAAGTCTTAAAGGGTTCTCCCCAGTGTCTTTTGAGCTGATTTAGAAGCCTGACTCCCCAGCACATATGTACAAAGAAGGTTGGAAGTCTTTACATCACAGGAGATTGCCTTACAAAATGCAGGGCACAAACACTTCAAGGCTCCCAGACAGATTTTTTTTTGACATGAAAGTTTCTTGTCATAAAGAACATTAAAACCCCACTGTACATTCTTGCATTATTTTTTTCCCCCTACCATACACCCAGTGACTCAGCCTATTACATTTACACTGTAGTGTAATTATGTAACATTTGCTTTTCTCAGAAAAAGGAATAGTTATAGCCACCAAACAAAACAAAAAGTTCTTCCTCACTAGCAATACCAAAGCCTATTTTCATCTCTGCTTACAGAGATTAGTTCTCATTTCCTTTTTCCCCCCACTGGTTGTTGTTACGGCATTTGACCTAATTCTCAGAAGATAGGCCTGAGGGAACAGCAACAACAACAACAAAGTATTCATAAGCAGGAGTACTTAAGCAGACACATCTCTGCCCATATACAGAAAACACAAGCTCCTGTAAGTAAATTACAAAAATATTAGCCTTATAGATAGACATGCACCAAACAGCAATGGACAGGCAGAAGCCAAATATGACGGTACTCAGTTGAGACAGGTGCAGTTTGATGTTCATATGCAGATAAAACACAAGCAGGCATTTTATACAGAGTAATTTAGAAGGCATCAAAGAAAAAATAAAGAATACAGCCCCAAGCAGCTTCAGAATTACCTAAAATTGTAAAAGCTTAAAAGCAACGTAACTAAGGGTTCCTAAGTCATTTCTTATCACAAGCCTTATACTTTTTCTAATGCACATTTGTTTTTGTTTGTATGAAAATCACTTTAAATTTTTTTTCAATATAACCATTCAGGCTTAAACAATAGTAAATGAGGTGACACTAATAAAGAAACCAGGATAAGGTAACCCTCAATGACTTCAGATAACCAAAAACCCACAGAAGTCTTCTCAGGCACCTCCTTTAAGCATACTCAAACACCTACTGGTTATGTATTTCAGGGATCAATCTTGGAAAAAAGGCCACCTTCCCCATTACTAGAGGTTATACGGGAAGCCTATACTAACCAGGGGACAGAGGGAGAAGCAAGCAGACTGCTCAAACATACAAATTAATCTCTCCCTCTCAATAAGTTCAGTACCCCATACTCTGCTAGATGCATTTCTAAGGTAACAAAATACTCTTAAGAAACTCATTGAGAAAGGAAGAACCTGTGGATTTGGCACAGCACCTACTTTGGCTTACAGTGAAGCCCACAGACAGATGAGGCACTACCAGTGCAGACATTTCCAAGGGAAGCTGACTCACTGTCCTCCCAGCCAGGCCCCTGGGTAGCTCTGAAAGCCCCTGAGCTGCAGCAGCACAGAGCTGTACCCAGCCCAGACAAGGACCCCAGTGCCTGCAGCAGAGAGGGGACCCATGGCACTCTACATCAATCTGTAACATCTCTTTCAGGCAAAATATGAAAAATTCTAACCTACTAGGCCAACAACCCATACCTTCAGCACCGTGGAACAGGCTGCTTCATCCTTGCTTCTCCTCCAGTCATCTCACACCCCATTCCCTCTAAGAAAGCTATACCTACCTAACCCCTAGATTTTTGTAAGAGCTGCTCCTAATTGTCTGATATCCTACAGTTGGGGCAGGTAATGAGCTCCCACTGCTGGGGCAAGTATCAAGGCACCTCAGCAGCCCAGGTTGCTGCTACTGCTCCTCTACAGGGAGAAAAAAATCCCACCACCTCTGTGTGATGAGGGCTGCACTACTGGCATTTCAAACAATACCTTAGGTTCCCCTCTTCCAAAATGATTTGATCTGGAACAGACAATGTGTGAAGTCTTCTGTGAGTGTGTAGGTGGAACCTTGATCTTTACAACATCTTTTATGTCAAGAAATCACAGAATCACAGAATTTCTAGGTTGGAAGAGACCTCAAGATCATCAAGTCCAACCTCTGACCTAACACTAACAGTCCTCCACTAAACCATATCACGAAGCTCTACATCTAAACATCTTTTAAATGCTGCTCTGTGCCTGCCCTGAAGGACTATTTTGCAGGGAGCAACAGTCCTGGTGCTGAATGTTGAAGGTTGCATGAGGATTGCCATGGCTGAGTTAATCTGGTCTCTGCACACCAGGCACTATCTTTGATAAGATTTGTGCAGACCATCCAGCCCACCTTTCAGCCTGTTTTTCTGTATAGCTCTGTATAGTGTGTGACTCTGTGCTGCAAAGCACCTAAGCTGCAAGAGCAGAATATTCTGATAAAATATTAACAAGAATGAAATAGTCAAAATGCTTCTCACACTATCCTCTAGTTGAGGACTTGCATCTAAATGTTTGATGTCACAAGGGTATATTTCTCGCTCTGTAAATGTGTATAACTCTTGTAACACTAAATGAGAATACGCTCCATGATGTCACACTGACACATTCATCAACTGTCCATCAGCACAAAAAGGAACTGACTCACAAGATCAAACTAGAATGCAAATATAAGTTTCTAGCTGCTAGGAAAGAATAAACATCACAGAGAGAATCCCTCTGCCACAATCTGTTCTTTTATGAGAGCTCACTCAGGACATAGTGCAAAGTCACAGAACTTCCAGCTTCTGTAAGCAACTTGCCATTTTTGTGTGTGGTAAAATTCCACAGATTTATTCATTTATTTAGGTTAAAACAGGAAAGAAAGGAAGGATCACATAAGTGCTCAAATGACTGTCACACACACACATACACAGGAGGGACTAGTAGCATATAAGGATTTTAATTAGTCCCTGAAGTTAAAGGTTTACCAACATGAATCATGTTACAGAGATAACAGATGCCAAAAAAAATTGAGCCTGTAAGGATAAAGTTGCAAAAATTATTGGTAAATACAGTAGTGTGGCCAGCTTTATAAAAATGTTTTAAAACTAAAAAGTGCAATAACATATGAAGAGAAGCAATGTGGGGATAGGGAAAAGGAAGGGAGGAAGAGAGGAAGGAAGGAAGGAAGCAAGGAAGGAAGGAAAAGCTATTTCAGATGATAGGAACACTGACTACCTTGAGGAATTGTTTATCTGATCTCTCACTTTCTGATACCCGAATCAAAATCCTGATGACCTGTACCTGTTTGCTGGTACCTATATTTTTCTATATAATCTTTAAAGTTATTTGGTATCTATAGCTCTCTTTAATATGCTTTGTATTCTGAAAAACAGCATCAAAGTTTATATTTACTGTTGTCCTCAAAAGACTGAAGTGACTTTCATTATCCCCTAGATCCTTCCTGAAAAGTTTAGATTTGTTTATTTTGTGAAGATTATATACAAGAAGTGCACTTTCTCCTCTAATGGGGCAGGTAGATTTTTAACCTAATTTTTCCACTGATAACTCTCTATGAAATGTTTAGTGCTAGAAACATCATTTCCCAGGCTATACTGATTATTTTTCTGTAGGTAAGTTTTCTGTCATTCCTAAAACTTAATTCCTTGCCAGCTCCTAAAAACCAGGCATTTTTATACCGCCTTTGTTGGTCATGACAAACTTTAGTCTTGAATTTGTCAGAGTGGGGTACATACTTGGGTACCTGACTTTGTCCAGTCACCTGTATCTCAAACATCACAAGCATCATTATGGACTTGTGCAAAGGCACCGACCCAAGCAGAACCTGGGAGCCAGATCCATTTTGACAAAACCCCCGAATGACCTGGCTGTCAGGGCCTGGCATCTCAATCTGAGGGAATAGCTTTGCCAGAAAGATGCCCCGTGCTAGCCCACAGGTTCCCTTTATTTACAACAATGTTCCTCTTTTTCTGTGACTTCCCCCAAATTGAGGGTGTTTACAAATTTGCCCTGTCTGTAATACAAATTGTCTTTCAAGCACTCCATCCTTGTGAATCATCTGACTTTGTGTGTACACTGACACTTGCTGGGTCTTCGAGAACTTAATCTTGTATCTTAGGCAATACCACCTTTCAAACTGTTTCAGATTCATTAAACAAATCCCAGCTATAGATTTAAAAATATATTTCTTAGATCTTTATATCATAATGTCATTAGTAATAACAATATTTCAAATCTCACTTCTTACAACCTTATCTATATAAGCTCAAAATAACAATAATCTCTAATTAATGTGTGATAACTAGTAGCTGATAGGAAAAGGATTGATAATTCACTCTGAGAAACACTAAAAGCCTTTATGCAGCAAAAAGGTTTAATAGAGAAAGATTTGCAGTATTTGTACCCTACAGAACTTGGCAAGTTGTGGCATGTTTTCTACTCTGTGTTTTGCAGTGCTTTGCACACTGAGGAAAAGGAAAATTATTGCCTCATTCTGTAAATTCCATCTTGAAAATCTATAATAGAAAGAATAAAAAGGATTAAATAGGAAAAAAAAAAAAAAAAAGAAAAGAAAAAAAAAAAAAGAGAGAGAGAACTGTGTTGTGTGAAGGTAAGAAAAATTAGATCCAGTTTCACAGGAAAGATTTACCAAACTTTCAATCAGTTCTTTTCACGGCAATTACCAGCATAGTTTTTATGAACTTCTTTAAGATTAGTTTTAATCACAAGGACCGGACCATTTCTTTAGATAAAGCTGGTGAGATTAAGAATAAATCCACTACTTTGAATAATGCTTCATATAATGAATTATATGAGTTGAGACTGAGTAACCTCTGTTAGAGGTAAATTTAGCACAGGAAATACTGCCTACCCACTTTGCAGAATCAAGTTCAGTTACATTAATTTTAATGCATTACAGCAGAAAACATCAGACTTGGCTTTTCCAGCAAAACTTGAAAAGAAGATTGCACATAATGAATGTTTCACATAAGTCAAGTTAATTCTAGCAATGAGAACTAGCTTTTTGTCAGTATGATGTACAAGAGTTAGATTTCAGCCTGCACCACATTGGGTATTCATGTATGCAAAGAAACACTCCATTAGGCAGCTCCCAGTAGGCCTCTTGTTTATTCCTGTGTTATAGTGTTTTTAACAGCAAATTTCTAAGTACAGTTTTCTTTTGGTCTGCAGAACACCATAGTCTGCAAGTGGAACAGGAGTTTAGGGGATAACAGTAATCAGTGGAAAAGGTATACCAAACATAAATCCACATTTGTCATATTGTTGGCTTTGAAACCTCATTTAGGTGCCTCCTTTATAGGATGTGACAATTTCAGCATCTTAGGAGTTCACTTACATTGCCACTATGTACCTCAGATTTTTTTTAATTAGCCTTCATACTAAGGTAAAATAACTTAATCAACTTTGACTCAAATTATTTACAGTTTTAATAGACGGCAACATGTGGCTCCTCTGTTCTGAAATACAAGGAGAGTTCTAGCATACATGAAAGTGATTTAAGTGATTTTATTAAATTTATACAAGTCTATAGGTCTCAAGTATGGCTTTAAGATTTTCTTCATCTAATTTTATATTGCTTCTTCCCATTTTACTGTATTACTGAACTCAATGAAAAGTGGTTCTGTTTTGCTCATGTCATTTCAGGCTGAGCACAAAATGTACTGAAATGCATGTAAATAGAGGATTTTGCCCCTTTTTCATGACTCAAAGCTTAACTTGTAAATGGCAGTAAGAAAAAGCAGACTGAGTTCTTGCTTTATTTAATTCCCCAAGTGGCTCCTCTATTGTTCAATTATTATTATTATTATTATTTTCTGTAATTGCAGAACCTGGTAAATGGCTTAAATTTAGGCTGTTTGACCAGATTTTGTGCTCTTAAATTTAGATCGCTGACTTGTTAGATACATTCCTTTCAATACGTCCAGGAACTGACTGGCTGCTGTTAATCTCTTTGACATGATAATTATGCCTGCCTTTGAGTTTACAGCTTGTACTTTGCACATCAGGGACTCAGAAACCTTTTTGTAAACCAAGGATATAGTTTAGGTCTATGATATTACTGGTATATGAACCAGTGATTAAGTACTGCCATGTCTTGGCACACTGGAGGCCACTAACTTGTCTTTAGCAGTGGCAACAGAAGTATGCCAAGCTATAAGTCTGTGGCACGGCATAGCCACAAATCACTTCCATGTTCCTGAAGATGTTGAAGGATTTAGCATGAAGCTGCTTGATCAGACTTGCTCTTTCCTCAGGTTTCTTTCAGTCAAATAATGCCTTGCACACTCAGCATACTACGCCTTTCAGTATACAGCCCATGTAAAAATATCCCTTTACCTTCATTTTCAACAAGTTAATGGAAAGTGGCATGGAAGTGATCAGGGTTTTAATTTTGTGCCAGTGTTGATCAATGTGGATAATGCAGACACATTTGCTGTCGAACTCAGCAAAACAGAGATGGAGTTTTCACCCTTAACCCTGATAAATTTTATCATGGTGGTAAATAGGATGCACTGCATAAATTGACTCCCTCTTGCACATATAGGAAACTGAGGGAATCCTCCACGCAGAAGGTGCTCATAAATATTAGAGGAAGTATTCTCCATTGGAGTGTTGTGCTAAATGGTATTCCTGCTACTGAAGCAATGGTACTTTTAGTTTTTTATAATGTTTTGCTCAGAGGTTTCCCACTTTGTATCCCATGCCCTTTGTCGTTCACCTTTACTTTGTTGTATGAAATAACCACAAGATCCTGGGGGATATAAATTAATCGCACAGGTCTTTTTCTCTTCTATCTTGCTACTTTTCTAATGGGATTGTATCATTTGGATTTCTGAGTCCAGGTAGGCACAAGAAACTTCAAGTAATTTCAAACCGGAAGCTGTAAAATCTTCCAACAAACCTACTTACTTAAGAATATGCATCAATTACTACTACCTAAGAGAAGATAAAGAAGGGAATAAAAGGAAAATATACAGGATGATCCTATTTCTTAGACAAATTGAATAGTAAGTGTATGTTTATTTTTCCCAAAGGAAAAAGATACCAGAAGAAATGGATTTTTTTACCTTTTTGCTCAGAACTACATAGGAGGAGATTTCATTTTTTTCAGAAAGAAAAAAAAAAGAAAAAAAAAAAAAAAGAAGAAAAAAAAAAGAAAAAGAAAAAGAAGAAGTTCAAGAGCCAGAGCCATCACTGCATGTCTCTGAGCAATGTATACTAGTGCCAGGTTCTACTAAAAATAAATAAACAAATAAAACACAAGTATGAGTTAGTGAACTCTGAACTTCAGCTATAGAGGAAGCAGAAATGGCTTCCACAACACAACGATTCTGCTCCATGGGTATTAGTGTAGATGACAAGAAAAAGCAACATTTAAATGTTCAGAACTGAACTTTTCTTGCTGAAAGTATATTACTTGTGAGAGTAATTCAATATATTTTCAAAAAACATTATCCTGGTCTCGACAGTGGGGGAAAAAAAAAAAAAAAAAAAAAAAAAAAAAAGCAATATATTCTCAGCCCACGGGACAAAATTTACTTTTGCAAATGTAAACTCCAGCCAGAACCAGGACTGTCTGGCATAAAAGCATATTATCTGGCTGTAATGCAAGGTGACTTCATCTTTATGCAAATTGTTAATATTTAATTTAAGCATGTATGGTGAGCAAATATGTAAGTGTATTAATCCTTTGCAATCTTCTGATGTGTACAGCAGCTGCATGATTTGATTTGAATTGATTTTGTTGCTGACTCTGGTGACCTCCAATAAAAAAAATTGTTGCATTCACCACAAAGTGATTTATGATGGCAGGACTCTCTATTACATAAATACTTCCCAATGCATTAGTCAGAAATCCACTATCTTACTTCATTAAACCAACAAAAATAATCAATTCTTATCTGATTTACAGTTTTCTTATGCAAGGAAAAAAGATGCTACTTTTATGCCAAATGGAGTTAAAATGTAATATGAAATGTCTCTACCTCAGTATGTAAGTGCCACTAATCAAAATTAGAGTCCACATTCAAGATTTTAGCTCTGATCAAATTCCAGGTTGCACATTACAAGAATTAAATGCCGTACTTCGGGGCTTACAACTAAACATGCATATGCATGTTTTGATAATAAATAGTGGTGAGCATTAACACTGTGCCATTTTGATGTTAAATAGCCACCTAGCTTAAACCGAAGGCATTGCTTAAATACAAGCATTTTACAAATGCCATTAGGAGACAAAGTCATTACTAGCAATACATTAGTAACATACATTTTATGTCAAAACATCCTGAAGCACTTTACTGTCTGTATGCATATGCTTGTGAATGCTAATATGTGCGTGTTAATATTATACACAGGAATTGCTTCAATCACTAGAGAAACCCAGATATAACACTTGGTTTCTATACATAGAGACAGAAAACACATCTGCAGAAATAATGCACTTTGTTATTTAAAATGATAGATTCACTACTGAATCTATGGCTGCTTATTACAATGCAGAGACTGTAAGGCTTCTCAACCAACTACATGGATGATTCATTGATAATTCTTCCAGAATGCCCAGTTCGCATGAAACTACTATCTTCTCAGCCTAGTCTCAAAAGGCAGAAAGAGTACGATACATGATATTATTTCATTCTCGAATTCTAAAGGTTTTTGAAACTTCAAGTGAGACTGTGACACTGACAATCAAAATGATGATTCAGAAGCACCTCAGATTTTTGCTGTATGTAAGCCCCTCTTTGTTACCTCCAAGGCTCTAAAATACCTAAGTGTAATCCTTACAGTTACTCTGGTCCTGACAAAACAGAACAGCTCTCTGTCTAACTCAGATCTAAACCAGAAGTTAAGATTTTGCCTCTACAAAGCAAACCTGATCTAGCATGGAGCCTGAACTTCATTTTGCTGAAGAGAATTTTGAGAAGTCATTATTTAATCCATAATGCCATTATTTAATCCATAACATACAATGTTCAGTTCTTGGTGCAAAAGGCAAGAAGCTATGATTTTCCTCTCCCATATATATATTCCAGTCACTAAACAAAAAAAAAAACACATTTTCTTTGCCTGTAGCCTCCCTCTGGTCCATTTACTTGGATAAAAATTTTGAATTAAAACTTCAAGGGATTGTGAAGGATTCACAATCAAGGGATTCATGGTGACATGACTTCCACATTCGCTCTTGTGTTTAAAGTGTGAGGGAAAATTAAGATCTTAAGAATCTCAAGCACAAAATGAAAATGATTGTCTTTGTGCCTGAGTGATTTATTTACTGAGTTATTGGAAAGAGGTGAGTAGGAAAGAGATAGATCCCTAACATCTCTTCCTTTGGCAGCTATGCCTTACAAAGAAAGGAGTGAAGTCATCTCAGTCCTTCAGTTTCATGAATGGAAGTGGCACTTTATTGAGGAGTGCCTTGAATATGACAAAACTCAGTATCTCCTGTAATTTGGATAGCTCTCAGTAGCTGTGCGCTGTCCAGCCTTACTTCAGGAGACTTTTTCCTCGGCATGTTGGCTGTGCTAAATTCCTGTCTAAGGGAAGAACACTGTTACTGCAGTACTGAGCTCATGCTCACATTTCTCTGAGATATAAAGTACAGGCAGGTCTTCACTGTAACCTTGCACTGTCTAGGAAGCCTAGACAACCTGCATAGGCTCTGAATGCTAATGCAAGGGCCCACTACCCAAACACAAGGCATTCTGGAGTCCAAGCCTTTTTTAAGATTCAGTGCAAAGATGAAAGATTAATAACAAACCCAAGCCATGCTTGAGATTCTGCTGATACACATACATCCCTGATCTTCCTGTACTGAGATGTAGTAACAGGTCTTGCCTGCTGCTATAAGGATCTACATTTCTGTAAAACTATCTGCATATATGCAGAGTACAACTGGTAAAATCATGTCTAAGCCAAGGACAGCGGGCTGCTTCTGACTGTCTGCATACCTGTATCAGGCCCAGTAGGAATCACCTGCTTGACTTTCAGCAACAATGTTCAGCTATCAACATTTGAGCTAAGGGACCAACTCATGTAACTATCAGTTTCTGGCTGTCCTGTTCTTTGTTGGCACAGGTTATACATCAGTGGGAGACTATTATCAACACACACTGCTAGCATTACATAATTTGCTAGATGAGCTATTTTTGAGCAGTTGGGACTGGCAACACTTCAATTTCTGTGGTGTCTTTTTTCTGTAATGAATTGCAGGACTCTCTATAGATACCTGAAATATCAAGGGACAGACACAGGAATGAATCTGTGTGTCTTTCAGACCCTTGAGCTACATCAGTAACTCTATCAGCTGCCAGGAAGTAAGAAGCGCCCCCTCTCCGTCTGAAGAAAAACATTTGATCTTGATCACAAACTCTGTGCCTCACACCACTAACAGAAAGTTCAGGAAATAGTGCATAGTTTGGGGGAGGGGGGATACCAGAGGTATTTAAGAACTTAAGAACCAGAAGTATTTAAGAACTTAAAGACCTCTGAGATACTCTGAGGTATTTAAGAATTCTGCCTTCATTTTCTGTTCTCCCTATCTATGCTGAAACAACAGGAGGGAAAGGATAAAAATATTTGTATCAAAGGATTTTCTTTTCAGAAGTATGTATATTATTGCTTTTACTAAAGGAATTGAAAGTGTTTTCAGTTCCTCTAGAGATTTCAAGCATATGCACACCTACTATACCTATGGACTTTTTCCATTTGGTATATTTTCACCAAATGGTGAAATGTTGATATTCCTTTCAAGAGTTCCTACTATATTGATGTTTCTGGAATTAGAGTTTCTTTTATGCAGAGATGATGTTCCTTTCTGATGTTCCCTAATTCCAAGGTACCTACAGAATTCCATTGCAATATGCTATGAAACCATCTTCATAAAGATAGTTACAAAAAACTACAGATGAATACAGGGAAAGAAAGGGAAAGAGAGGGAGAGGACAAAACCAGAGTTCCTTATAAGAAAATATTTCTCTTAGGCAAAGAGATTATTTAGCCTGATGCACTGTCAAAAGATTTACCTGTAAGACTGGCTCATTATTTTTATGTTAACTTGATGTATAATAGAAGGTATAATACATAGAATTCCTCATTTACTGTCTTCTTATGTGTGTCTCTGTCATTTTGACTGACATTGAGCCATGGCACTACAGAGCATGCATTCCTCAATGCCATACAGCAGGTGTTGAGATGGGACAGTAATACTCTCTTGATTACAAGGCATTTGAGGAGTGGACCAGGTAAAAGCACAGTTTGTAAGAGCTGACATCTGCAGAAATATAAAGTCAGGACAGGAAATTAGTTTTAATTTGGCATCCCCAAATTTCCAATTTAATCCTAGTGCTGAATACTTCAAATGAAGAGCAATGACACAAATAGTCCCCAGGACTTTTTAGGCGAAGGCTGACCAGCTGTTTCAAACATAGCTGCTCAAGGGTCATTAAAAGGGTAAAGAAAAGGGAAGTTTTTTTAACTCCTGCAAAACGATTTGATTGTTGCTCACCTGGCTTTATTTTTCACTGATGATAATCTGTACTTGGGAGTAAAAAGTGCTGCATGAGCTAAGTGCACTTGACTGCCTTTGTAATGGCAGTGTTGGTGGGAATTGGATAGACTTGGGTTAGAAAAACCCTGATTTGACAGAGTCCATTTTTTTCTATGCACATGTTACTAAATGGGAGTTGCAAAATAACAATAATCTTCAAAATATCTTGTTGGTTATAGAAAGAGTAAGAGTTTGTGCATGTTTTAAGTAGGGGAAGGCTTACTTTCAAAGGTCCCACTCATTTCACTACTGATAACTACTGATAACTGATAGCTATCTTTAGGTATCTTTAACCCTGACTAACCTATTCAGGGTAATTAAATGACTTAACATGTACTTAAAACACCCTAGGAAAACATTGCAATAAAAAGCATTGTAATGAAGTTTGACGTCATTTTCAAAAGAAGCAAGGATTCACTGTGGAACGATATGGGTAGTTTGCATTAGCAGGTGTAGTACTATCAGAGAGAAAGAAATGGTGTTTTGAAATTATAACCCACATGCCTTTTTCAAAGCAAATATTCAGGTACAAAGCAAACTATGTTTCTAGGTACTGCCTGCAGATATTACTTTCAAATGCCTTTTCTCCACTTTTTCTATTTTCCACAAATGATTTTGGTTTCAAAATGAAGTGAGCCCATTTATCTATTAGTTTCAGGCTTATCACATGAAATTAAACACGAGAATGCTCAGTAATTACAAATCACCTCGCCCTGGAAAATGGGATAATGACAGAGTCCTTGAAATCAATGAAGGTTAAAGCTGTGTGCATATAACAACGTTTCTATAAACCCCAGATAAGATGCTGATTAGGATATTATATCAGCTACATAACAATTAAAAGTTATATTTAAACCTGAAGGAAGGGTTTATTTTGAGCACTGCATGACCTCACAAATGTATCCAGCAAACAACCCCCCTAACTTGATGCCAAAGATAACAAATACTTTGTTCAAACTTGTCTTATGTCCACAGTCTTCTCACAGCTAATCATTCAGGGACATTAACTATATGTGAGGTGTTACTGAAATAATAGTCTGTAGAAAATTGACGGGCCCAAAGTCTTTTTGTTTGTTTGTTTTGTGTTTTGTTTTGTTTTCTGATAGGAATGTGTAAAAGAACATTATATCAGCTAACACACAAATTTTCCTATATAATAGCTGCGGATTGTATCTAGGTCAATTTTGAGACTACTGGTTATTATTATATAAGTAGATCTTTTCTTCCCTTGTCCTGTCTGGTGGATATGCTGCCTAACACCTTTTTAACAACCAAAGACCGCTTCAAAATTTAGAGGAATCTGGGAAACCCCATCTGGTACCAGAAAACCTGATTCACATTATCTCCAGTAGTGAAAAATATGGAGAAAGTTTCCTATTCTCTAGAGCATCAGGTAATGGTTCTTTCCTTTCCATAGTTATCCACATCGGATTTAGACCTGCATTCTCTATAGAAGTAATTAGGAGGACTTCTATCTAGAGAATAACATGATATAAAAAGTAGTCACAAGGACTACATTTTCTAACAAAAGCCACAAAGCTCACAACAACAAAAGAGCCACCGATTTTACAGATTTTGCTTCCCAGCGTTGGGAATGGATTGTCTTTTTGCAATGAAGAAGTATGTGCTTTACTTTGAGCATATTGAAAGTCTCATGTGTTCCTTACCAAATATAAGGCTTCCTCAGACTACAGCTAAGGATATGCCCGAGACTTTCTCAAATGCTCAGAAGAATGTTATTTTTCCCCAGAAGTTTGTAGACAATTAGTAGCATACATGAGGATGGTAGCAGCCTTCTTGCACCTGTAGTGCCTGAGCTTTGCAAGGCTATATTTTTGTCAGTGCATGAAAATAATACACTCCATGTAGCCTGCTTAACTTTAGCTTGACCAGTAGTAGTTTTATTCTAAATAACAGTTTTATTCTAAATTACTCTGGAAGTATGCAAAGTACTCCTGACTGATGTCAAGCTGTTTTCATGAACAGTCCAAAATGTCCAAACTAAGAGAAAGTTACTCAGTGACCTGCCAAATCATCTACATGTAAGTCCTTCACTTTCATATTGTTGAACACACTAGACTTTCCACATGCTTAAATTAAAGCACATGTTTTTCTGAATCAAAAGCTGACTTGAATTATGCCTGGCCTTTTTACTTTTGTTTTAAAACCATCTATCTTCCCAGGGGCTTACTGAGGCAATAAATTGTCCATATGAAGAATGCTACTTTTAGTAATCACAGATTACTTCTCTTTTTGTTACTTTAAACAGCTCTAAAGACAACCTTCATCTGAAGTGCCTCTATTTTATTTTATTTGTTCAAGTCAGATCCAAAAGAGGTAATAGTTGTAGTTAAGAAAATCTGTTGTTCTTGCCAATTATAACAATATCAGTTCTGCATTTTCCTGAACAACAGAGTGTTTTTAGGAGCTTTCCACATCTGGAGCCAATATATCTAGGTAAGAAAAACAAAAACCAAAGAAGTTGAGCTCTTTGTGCTTTCCTTGAAAGTAATATTATTTACCTGCCCTTCATCTGTTCCTTTCAATCAGTGGTCCCTTCCTTGTGTTTCCTTTTAGCATTAAGGACACAATTTCTGCACAGAGTGTGAAGCTGTTATGTTGTGGTGGCAGCTTTTTGTTAGTCTGTGGGTATGATTCCACTGCAGTAGAGAGGTCACTGCAGATTCTCCTGTAAAGCGATACTTCTAAATATCCTACAAGATCTTCCAGTTTGGCATTAGGAAAGATCCAAGTTTTACATAACATGCATGGATAAGCAGAAACTATTCTTGACCCTTTCCTCGTGAACTCGCATTAATGATAATCGTGACGCTTGGAAATATTGAGTTTAAAGTTCGTTTTTTAACAAAAGTTTTGTATTTATTCTATGATTTTGCTTGATATAAGAAAGTGTGTATTTCTTCTATCAAAACTTCTATGTTTTGATCTCTCAAGCAATAAGATTCTCCAAAATGATATGCACAATTTCCTATTTGCCACTGAGCAAGAGTGTTTATACAGGCAGTACCTAAAACAATGTAAACCTATACTCTAATTTCTCTGCTTGTATTCCTGCAATTAAACCTTAATTGTGCCTTTGAAATGTTCAGAAATATCAAATTTGTTTAAACATAACTTATAATTGGTAAAGATTTGCAGGCAGGTGGATTTACTTTAGCGCACTTCAGGACCTTCTAGCAACAGGATTTTTTCCACAAGATCTGTTTTTCTGGTCAATAAATGGAAAATGAAATGTTGAGGAAAAAAGTCTGGCATTCTCCAAACAATGCAATTTTAGACACTTAAAATCAGAACTACCTTGCATCACATCCACACAGCACTGTCAGCATGTACATGCATACGAAGAAGAGTTTTGAATCTTTCTGAGAAGTCAAAATCCACAGATTTGACTAGATGTTCCTTTATCTTAGTTCTCTTTTGTGTTTAAATTTACTTTCATGAAGAATCTGTTAACTATAGAATTTGATATAATATGTTTCACTTGCAGCTGCTTTCAACTTTCACAGTCAATGTCCTGATCTATATGATCTATTTTTGTGTCTGTGATTCATTTCTATGACTGAAAAGAAAATCACCAGAGAATTGTATCGTATTGCTCCATCTCTTCATGAACAAAGATAGTGCTGTTCTAAAATGTTCAAAAGCTAAAAAGACCAATGTTTTCAGCTTAAATGGCCTATATTGGTCAGTCCAGGACTTCCACCTGGCAATGACAAGACACTGCAAGGCAATGAAGGCAATGAAGGTTACAAGCTCGCTCACTCCTCACCCTGTTGACCACACTACCCACAGCACAGAGCTGGCCCTGAGCATGGAGGGAGGTGCCCAAGCCCCGATTCAGAAATAGGCAGGAGAAAAACATTCTAATCCCCAGGGAAAACTTTGAGTTTTGAGCAATAAATTCAGCAAATGGACAAGCATCCTGACAGAAACGTATCCTTCCAAAAGACATCCAACTGAGTAGAGTAAGCTGTGTAGTCTGAGGTTTTATAAAGTTTTCCTGTAATTTTTATGGGTTTATGTTTTCCTGAAATATTCATTTATTACACAAATGAAGCACAATTCTGATTCGAATATAGAGATAACCAAGGAATAATCTTCCACAAATAAAAATTTTAAACTGAGCAGCTGAATTTTAAGCTAAAATATCTACCTTGGGGTAAGCAAAATAGAGCTCCCAGAAGTCAGGCTGATGGGGCAGTGGGTCCAGACAGTAAGGTTCTGGTTGTTACAGGAATCAAAAAGACCATTGGGTTATTTAGAAGGTATTTCAACTGCTTTTGAGCTCACCTAAGAATACCAAAGTATTTTCACAGATAAACTAAACCAGCGTTAAACCTCTAAGAGAAAATACTTGACATTTCTCCATCCTAACAAAAAAAAGCCTTGGCATTACCTTTGCAAATTAGATAACATTTGCAAATTAAACAATATAACAAGTCATTTCTATGTAAACTTGGCAGAACTTTCACCTCTGAGGGCAAGTCAGCAATAGAAACACCAACCAACAGAAAGGCTGAGTCAATAGCCTTCAATGTTACAAATCTATAAATTACCAAAGCTGTTAGCTGCACATATAGTATAGACAAATCTTTATGAAAAATGTTACATGATAATTCTTTCCATCTCAATGTAACTCTATTATTATGCCTTGTTTATGATGTCTAAGCCAGGGCTGATCTGTGCTTCTGAAGTGAATGTAACTCAACACTGCATCTAAGCACAGGGAAACTTTCTACATTGTGCATGCTTCTACACCAGTGACTAAATAACCAAATTTTCATTTCTCAGACATACTGTGTGGAAGGTTATGTTGTTTAAACAACAGCTTTAGACCCAGACAGATAAAATCAAAACAAAACACATTTGTTATTTTTTTCTGTTAGCCTTAGTATCTGGGTAATAAAAAGATTCATTTTTCTCAAATGAGTCAAAGCAGCAGGCTTGTTCCGTGTGGGTAACTTTCTGCTTTTGTTGGGTGGTACGTTGGCAGCATCAATTGTACTAATGTTTCTGTCAGCACCCACATTAAATATGTTTCTTTATGGAAGAAATCACATTCCAGCCTACTCTGGAAAACTAAATATACATCTTTCATCACATCCAGATTGAAATCCAGCTACCACCTGGATTTGTGTAGGGTTTACCTAGTTAAATGCTCAGAACATTTCTTCTCCAAATATCAAATTAAAAATTAACCAAAATATATATTTAGGCAGAACAGCCAGTAAACCACAGACATTTTCCCCTTTTGCTTCTATCTTTCTACTTTTTTGTAGTGTTAGAGCACATTCCCCTACTCCAAATTAGAATTCAGTATAGGCCATGGTCTTTTGGTATTGCTTTAAGCCGAGTTTACTTCCACTTGTTTTACGTGGTTACAATGCCCTAATGCTACTGCAGTCTCCTGCACTATTTTCAATGTTCTGCAATACTTAGAAATGGATACATGAATTTCAACAGGGTCAGAATAGGATCTGCATGTCTACTGTCTGTAGAACCTGGGACTAGAGTTCTGGCTGAGGGTTAAATCACCAGGTGTCCATACAGCTCCTGTTCAGGCTTATGGCCTCATTCCAGGGACAAATGAAGTGGCTTTCTGGGCAGTGGACCTCAGGGAAGAGACTCTGGTTCATGCTTGAACTCTGCCCCTCAATGCTTTGTGGATATACCTGGATACAGCAAGCTCTAAAAACCTGAAACTAAACTTCAGCTGCCAGACCAGATTTAGATACAGCCCTATGGTCTGTGCAGAAAGGTGTTCAAAAATTTAGATCTGCCTAAGATAATAAGTGGGCTTCCTTCTCCAGAAATCTAGACAAGAACCTTCCTTAACAAGAAATTTTCGGTACTGCCTTGTTCATTCCTTCCCTGGGGAGGAAATTGAAGGGGGAATCCATTTACCAGTGACACATCCTTTTTCTTCTAGATATGAGTGATGTCAGTAATCACACTTCCAGCAATATAGATTTTTTTTCATTTTAAATTATTCATACGCTTCAGAATGAGTCTCATTTCTAATTTTACTCAGAAGGTCTGACTGTCCTTATTTTTCATACTTTTCATTACTACAACTAGAACATAAACATCACAAAACTAACTCAAGCAGCATTTTGGGGAGGGTACTATTTTTTCGTCTGGCAAATAATGCAGTTCTTCTACAACATGGTTTCTGCTGAAACAGAATGACATTGCAGCTGTGTCACTTAATCACTTTGAAAAATACTCCATATCTTCCTTTAGAGTGCAGTCATGGGTCTACGGATCTTCAAGCAGCAGGAACCATTATGACAAAATTGTATTAACTCCTGTATAACATATTAATTTGGCACTGAGATCAATAGCTTCTGTAAAGTGCACCCTTGCAAATATCATCTGAATCAGACATTAAGCAGTGGGGAAGTTACTTTATCCATCTGTGAGCGAGTCAAAAGAATGATTGTTTGGAATCTTACAAGTCTATTCGATACTTTGCATTTGAATTTTGCAAGCCCCAGATTCCAGTCACAGTTCTTGTTATGGCTTTGTGTCTTTCATTGAAGAACACGGTGGGATCAGATTTCTTCTTTTTCTATGGGTAACTAGTTACACTTGGGCTTTGCTTTGGGGGCTTTATGAAGAAAATGTCATGATGAAAGGAAATTCATTGTCTATTCAATTCATGTTTTGGTTATCTGCATTTGTGTGAGGCAACTGGTGTTAACATAGTAGAAGTCTCTAGAATTTGCTTGGGCCATACCATAAAAATCAAGACAGGAGTGGTAGACTAAAGAAAGATGTCCCCATTCACTCTCTTTCAGTTTTCTCCTTTAGAAATTCAGACTACTAGCTCTTTTTCATTTAAGTGCTTGGAGAAATTCTTGATGTCAGAAAATTTGAGCCAGTATTATCATATTAATTTACAGACTTTTAAAATCTCGTGCTGACAACAATTGAAGTGAGTGGCTTTCTTGCACTGCAATTAGTTTGCAATTAGCCATGACCCAAGGATGTCAGTGTTAGCTTTGCTCAGTTTGCTGGCCAAGGTCAGGCAACAGTGTTGCTACTGGAGATCTACCACCAGCACATAAATGCTGATGACTGTGGATAAAACATTATGGCAGGATTAAGTTTTCCTGATCTTTCTTTTTTTTTTTTTTTTTTTTTTTTTTAGATTTCTGTAAGATTCCAGTGACATTCTTTCTTACCCTCAGTTCTCTTCTGATGATGAGTTACAGAAGGTATACTCAAGGTACGCTAACAAAAGTAGCATACCTTTCAACATAAATTACTGATCTGCCAAGTTGTATGTTTCAGCTTCAGTAAAATAACTCCAGGTACCATATATACCAACACAGCTTTCCGAGGTCTACTTTTTACATTTTGCAATAAGCTATCACTAATTTTTATTCATCTGTATTCAAGATTTCTGATTCATTACGGATGCCATTCATTCTTCAGCGTGAGCAAAGTTATCTCCTTTATCTGATACAACCACAACTATTAACCACAGTTATGTGAAAACTCCCAAAGCAACTCCCAAAGCAAAATATTGCCACATATGGTTTGTTTATTTCCTGTTGTTGTATTTTTCTTTTCTTTTCTTTTATTATTTTTTTTAGAGATGACACTATCAGAATTATTTCATTCAGTCCAGGCAAAGCAATGACAGAATTGAAACTAAGGCATATATTCTGTTCTCATAAAGCTCTACAACAGTATTAAAACTCTAGCTGAAGGGCAAAATTAAGCACATGCTTAACTTTAAACATTTAAGCAGACTTGTTTTGCTGAATTGAGGTCTAAAGCTCCCTAGTTATAATGGACAGCATAATTTAAACTCAGAAATACTGTGAATGAGCTAATGCAGAAATCAATGGTAAAACCTAATGGGAAGCAAGAACATTTGAAGTTTCTTTTTTTCTTTAGTTTCCTTTGCATATAATTATGCCCCTTTAGTACGGTTTTTCTTCAGTCCTCTACACCTACTACATCATAATTGTAAATCTACAGTTTTGAACACTAGTTAAGAACATATTCACAGCAAGAATAGTGGATGGGTAGACAGACCAAATGTGTTCAGGCACGAGACAGCAAATTAATACCCATTAAAAATAATAATGAAAAAGAGGGAGAAAAGGAAATGGAGAGGAAAAAATTGTTTGCTATGTGCCAATAAATAAAGTTGAGTGGAAAATGACACTCTCAGATGTATACCTATAGTCTTTCCTGTAAGCATTGCACCAACTTTTATATCACGTTATTGAATATTATATATATATTCCTTGACATTTTGAAAATTTTATATAAGCATATAGGAAAAAAATTAACAAGTACTCTGCACTTCATCCATAAGAGTGCTGTAGCATCAGTTTTTGCAGAATAATAGGGTATTAAAGTATCCCTGGAAATGCCTGTTTACCTGCTAAATGGATGTGCACAGTCCTAAGTGTAGATACAAATCCTCCAGGAACACCTTTTCAGGTATCATTTTAGGTGATTTTGATTTTATTCATGTTCACAGATCTTTGTATTCAGGTGCATTGATTTTTTAACATGGGATCAGACTGCTGGAACAGGTGTTTATTAATGTTTGGTAAAACAAAATATAAAATTATGATGAAGAAATGTGCTATCCACTTATCAGAAAATAAAAAACAAACATATTTGATATTTGATTTCAAGTCTTTTCTTAGCCTGTTCAAAAGTACAACATACCGTATTTTAGCCAAGCACGTAATCCAGAGGATTTCAGTTCAATCTTTGTATCACTTGAAATTCAAAGGTAGAAAAAAATAAAAATAATAAATTGTTATATTCTAAGTGCCTGGGAAAATACATACAAGAAACTATTATATATAATGTAGAAAAGTGACTTCATGTTAGAATTCAACCAAGGCAAGTGTCAGGCGCTGTAAAAATGTTACTCTTATGTTAAATGTGTTTGAAGTCTCCAAAACAATTTTGTAGTGACTGTCACAAATTTATTTGCCATAAAAAGATGAAACGGACGGCCAATATTTAGTGGATGGTATTTAAGGCCAGAGGAGATAATCAATATGACCAGAGTAATTTTTATCCATTTTTAGCGACCTTTATATAAGAGAGTAATTATGGAAGCTGAAAACACATGCAAAGGAGACTATGCTGTAAAAGCTGTTAAAATGTGCCCTGAGAAAGCACTGAAGGTTTGGATTAACAGTTTAACTAAATGCTGGAGCTGTGAGCTATCAGGGAACCCTTCCACCTCATTCCCTAAGTATAAGGTTGCTCAAAAATACCAGTGCAGCTTAAATTACAAAATCAGAAGAGTTGCAGCTGTGTCCCTGGCTGGAATTAAAGCTAGAGTTGTGCTTATATAGAAGCAGTTTTATTTTGCTCCCATTATCTGCTAGAAAAAAAATTAATGAGTTAATTCCCTCTAGGGCAATGATATCTATAGATTGAGTGGGGTAATAGATCTTAATGTGTACTACTCTAAATAAACAGTCCAGTAATGAGCTTCCCAAGGAAGGCCAAACATAGCAGAAGAGACCCCTATAATGAAAACATAACCTTTCTCAGTGACACTCAGTGTTAGCCTCACTGCAAGGATACGTCCACATTCATTTTACAGAATCTGAGACAGTTCTCAGCAAGTGATGTTTCTGAGTTCCAGAAGTTGTGATTCCTAATTTGTGAAATGTTGTAGATGCCTTTCAAAATACTGAGTGTCTGCTTCTACAAAACCTGTTATTTTGAAAGAGCTTTAAGTTGAGGAATCAAAACCATAATTGTCTTGAAACTTGAGGCACCTCTATGTTACTTAATTTCAAGTGGAGAATGCCAAAGATGAAGGTTTTGCAATCTTAACTAACAAGTACCTTTTTTCACAGATATATTGGGAGTAATTTTTTTTTTTATATGCTCAGCCTGCCCATGGGGAGCATATGACACACAAAAATGAGCAAAACTAACAAACAAACTTGTCTTACTTCATATGTGAGCTGTACCAAACACAGCAGCAAGGTACACAACTGATAAAACACATTATGGATCTTAGTATTTCCAGACTCTTTGCAGAAGATAGTGGGGATCTCTATTTGAAGTTAGATAATTGGTATTCAGCATTATTTGTGTACAAAATGTATAATTCTTTGGATTTCAGGTTATTCATAAGCAACCAATACTCAACGTGAAGAACATTTTGATTGAACATTTGGTGCTCTCAATATGGGTTGCTTCCTGATTGTATGCAGAAAATCAGAATGCCGATGCTCACGTTCACAATCCCAAATTTAATTGCTGTAACAGTTCTGCAATTGTTGCTTAAAATGTTTCTGTTTTGACTAATGTTCATTGCCTAGCTCGTACTCCCACAGGATGAACTAACTCATTTGGCCCAAATATGAAACAGCTCGGTGATGGAGGGTGAGGAAGATGAAATATCCTCCATCAATTTAGAAGACAGGTTTATACAGGTAAAGTTCAAGGGTCACATTCACCAGGGCTGGCACAGGAAATCACATCTGACAACTGCAAGGACAGGTTCATCCCAGAGAGGCAATTCACTTGTAAATGTAATCCTCTCCTTTCCCTTTCACACTGGTTTCCCACTTGTGAGCACATGCTGTGCTCAGAGGAAGGAACACACCAAATTGATGTGTCCTCTGGCAGCTTTCAGTGCAACTGCTTCCTCTGACATCTGGGACAGCAGCAGCTTCCCAGATTAATGTTTTTCAATGTTGTTTCTATTTTTTTTCTTTCTACCTTTCCTTCCATTTTGAAACTTTCAGGATGCATGAGGTTGCGGGTAGCTGACAGAAAGGCAAAATATCCCATCAAATAGTGTTGTGGTATGGCAATAAAACAATATTCTCTCACCCATAATTCTTCAACTATGTAAGTAGAGTAGAATAATTTGGAATCCTGATCTTTTCTTTTTCTTTTTCTCCTCTCCCTCCTTTGTGCTTTACTGATAGGTGAAAGGCTAATTTAGCCTCGAGAGTGGTCTGTGTCCACCCCAGCTATTCTATTTCAATAAATAACCTTGCTGTGAATATGTTTTAATTAGTAATTTCATACATGGAATTGCACAGCTATAATACAGTAGACGTGGGGGCCTATTGAAATGGTAGAAAAAAAAAGGCATAATTATTTTCAAAAGCCCTGTTGCAGGTAAAAAATTCCCCTGCTGGTGTCTGTTTTCTGTGCCCAAGGTATCGTTAGTACTTCACACTCACTCTGTTTTTATAAAAGGTTAGATGCTTGGGTTTCAGGTTGTACAGGATGCGTCACAGTCCTGGAGACTTGTTCATTCCTTATTTGCTGCTCCTTGCTGAGATGATTGTAGTGAAGACAAGATTTTGACTTCATTCAAAATTAGACCGAGTTGTTGCAAAGAAAAATAGGAACAACACCATGAGATTCAGAAGGATTTTCATAACTTGATGGGCCTGGCCTGGGCACATTTCCTGTGGTGTGGAGTAATGTAAAATAGGCCTAGAAACAAAAACTCAAACCCTTGAAACCCTTGCCATCTGTGTTACTGTTGAAGGCAGGTTGACAGAGGAAGAGATCTGAGGAGCAGTGAAAGAAAAACCTGTAAGGACTGTAAGCTCATTTCAGCACTGAGTCAGAGCCAGCAAACAAGATGCTGTGCTTCAGCCTAGAGGGATGCAATGGAGAATTAAGGGTGGGGGGGACAATATAATGTGCAACATGATTAAATCAGGCATTAGTTACATTTGTTAGGACTGCTGCTCCATAAATATGGTCATTGCTCTCAGGACACGCACCATGGCACAGAACAAAAAGGATGATAAAGGCCAAATGGATTTTTAAACACTGCATTAGGCTGCATTTGATGTGTGAGTTCCCTTGAAGGGCCTTTTTTTTTTTTTTTTTATAGAATTCTCATGTTTGAGAAAACTGCCAGAAATTCACTGGCACATCAATGAAAACAAGAAAGTGTTCTTAAAATGTAGGCAATTTACACCTACTTGCAGAGACTGTAGTTAAGGAACACGCACATGTAAGCTGTCATATCTGCCCCCTTCAACTCCCTTGTCATGTCACTGTGGACATTTTGGCAAGTTTTCTGACCTGCACTGAGCCTGAATGAGTAGGCTGCGTTCAGCTGTCGTATGCGCTAGAATCCCAGCCAGGCTTTCAGCCCAGGGAAGAGCGCTCTGGAAGCTGAGGCCAGCGGGCAGAGCAGCAGACTGCAGCCCAGTCCTCGGGCTCTGCACAGCAATGGGTTTTGAGTGGCAGCTGCCACTTTATGTAGCGTGGTAGCATCATATATAATGCAGCTAACTGTGGTAATGTTTTAGCCGGTGGCATGGTTGTTCTGTCACAGAGATGCCGTGTTGATAGCTTTAGCAAAGTACCTAACAATAGTCAATGACGAGAGAAAAGCTTACGGCCTCAAAACAAATTCGAAGGAAAAGCAGTGAAATGGGAGAGATGATACTCCATTTGAAATTTTACTAGTTCAGAAAATAAGACTTTTAAAACCTTATAAAATTAGAGATTACGAAGGCAATTTACTGAATCTGCCATGACTTTAAATGTTCATCTCCCCAAAAAGGCTTGACAAGGTCTCTGCTTATGCATCCTGTTGCAATGCAGACTTGGCAGCTGCTCTGTTTGTCCCTCGTTTGTATTCCTTTGTTGCACAATTGACCAGTTCTTCAATTTCTTAAATCTTAGGCACCAGCATCTCCAAAGGAGAGGAGTCTGGCTTCCAGGGAGAAGGAATTGTATGTAGCTTCCTCAGGCCAGCACACCAGCATCCCTCCCTGTGGCAGCATTTTGCTGCTAATTCATTACCTATACATTGATCTAGGCAGGAAGACATTTTCTTCAAGAGCAGCACACAAGTAGTAGTCTTGTTTCCAGAGAAACCTCAAGGTATAATTATAAAGAGAGGTTGCCATGAGATCACCTGCCCACATTCATTAACACTAAAGGTTGGGAGAGAGGGAGGATGTGGGAATGGAGAGGTTAGAAGACAGTTGGGTCACCTGGAAAACAGCAACCGTACAACCTGGAGTTGAAAACAGGGGAAACAGCAAATGTGAAAAAGGAGTTCCAAGCATGGGTGTTTAGTTAGTTATGGAAGAAATTAAGTTTAAGATGTATTTGTCTGGGTTTTTCTTTGGGATGCTTGGGAAGAAATCTGAGAATGATGCATAAACTTGAAAGGAATGTATAACAGAATAATAAACCAGCACAGAGTTTAATGAGTAGAGAGAAGTGGAAGAGAGAAGATGTAAATGTCACTACCCACAAATTTTGTAGTGTATGCATTCTTGACTATCTATGCTTTAAAGAGGGGAAGAGAAATCTTTTGGTGTTACAAAGTGGAGCAGTGTGTCTGGTATGTGCTGTGCAGATAAAGCTTACAAAATGCTGTGTATCATTGAGGAAGACAAAGCACAAAAGAAAGTTCTTCTGGGAAAAATAAAGGCTGAAATCAAGAAATAAACAGAAAATAACAACATTTATCCACACCTGCTGCCTTGCAGTTGAAGGAAATTGAACATCTTGGATGTGTCTATCTGCACTGGACACATAATTGCTGTTCAGTGTTCTCAGAGAAAGTCTGGAAAATGTGGGGTGATCAAAATCCCTGGGGCATACCCTCCTTTTTCATAAAGGAGGGTCAATGAAGCAGTGGCCACTTAGATCACCTGATGGTACGTCTCCCCTAGTAACCAAACCTCTACTTTTTTCCAGATACAGCACTCTTAGAAGTAAAAGAGGAGGAAACTCGTCCATTCCATTTATATTGCTGAAATCTGTCCATTCCACTTATTTTGCTGAAGTCTGGATTAGAACATATGCTTTTTACCCCCCAGGAAAAATGGTTTCTGTGAACATCTTGATTCACCCTTGGGAACTGTGTGTACTCCACAAAACTGTGCAAGGAAAGGCTGAGGGACGCACTGCCTTTTTTTCCACCTCCCACTCCCTTCCTCATTTGGCTCACTTATTGGGAGTAACAGAGAGAGGCCAGCTTTTATTTCTGCCTGACTTTTTCAAGGTTTTTCAGAGATGAGCAAATACCCAAGACTGCACACCAGTCTTAGTTCAAAGCACACTGATCCTACATAGAATTACTCCTCTCCTCCTTGCACTGTATGAATGGAATAAGTAGGTGATGGTCCTATGTGACTGAAGGCAAGAAAAGCAGATTGGTGAGGCTACACTTTTTGGATCTCCATATTAGGATGCAGAAGATGAATGCAGCCTCTGCCTTAGCCAAATGCAACAGGAACTTTTTTGCATATTTCTGATATGTGATCTTATCAGCAGACAGCTTTGTCTCTTCAGTACAATAAATCCTTGTAATTCTACAGTACAGAAATCTGACAGTACAGAAAGTAATCTTTATGATTGCTAAAAGTCTGTGCACAGCATATATTGCAGCTTACAATAATTATTTATTACTGGTGCTACCATTACAGAGTGTTTAATGTGCTCATGGCCAGTGGGCAGAAAATAAGCAATACCTAGTGACAACAGCAAGAATGCACTTCTTCAAGTGGCAAGTAACTTTTGAAAGTTCTTGTCAGACCGTAATATTTTTTCCCTCCATGCAAGAGTATGAAAATAAAAACTTTGGTTATATAAATCAGAGCAGGGTGAGCTCACTCCTGTGCCAAGAGGGAGCTGAATGAATCCTGTAGATGTTAAAGCTGAAAGGGCCTCCTAGATCATCTTGTTCTGCCTCCCTTCCTGTCGCTATTAAAAACTGCTGGTGTCACAGGAGCAGAATTTTAAATAGCAACTATGGAAAAGAAATACTGGGCTCTCCCCTCTGGCTGCTCATCAGTGCATTATTGTTTTCTACAGAATATTGACTACAGCTTTCTTTTTCTATACCTTTCTACTTTGTCACGTAACGTATCTAATATTCACGTGACCACCTCTGCAGTTATGGTTCCACAAAAACTTTCTCTAGATAAATTATTCCATTGTAGGACTGACCTTAACTTTTTCTCCTAATGCGTAAGATGAATTTTATTTTTTCTAGTTACAGTCCATTACACCTTTTAAGTACTCAATAATTCCTCGCTATCTTTATCATTAGTAGAGTTACATATTTATAGACAAATACAACCTTTCCTTATTGCTTCAATAAGGGGGTATGGAATTGACAGCCCTATGATAAACAGTAAATTCACTTGATAAAACAAGGAGTCATGTTGGAGACAACTTGCAAAGGCACAAAGAGGAATTAGTGATCCCAAGTGCCAGTATGGGGGGTATGCACACAGGTGTGTAAAAAAGGCAGAAAAAAAGAGAAAGGATTTTCAGCATGACAATTCCCCCCTGAGGAATGGTTCTTTAAAGGTGGTTTGAGAGAAGAAAGATATATCAGTATACAATTTGCTTTATTTCCTCTTCACAAAAACAATCAATCTGGGGATGAAATAAGGCATATGAGGACTACCTCTTTGCCATTTGGCATTGCATCGCAATGCTTCATGTTTCCCATATTTAGCTGCACAAGCATTAAACATTAAGGTTTCCTCTGCTCCCCTGTGTTAGGGCCTGAGCCCTTGGTTATGTCCTGGCGTGCTCTGAAAGCAGGTGGACATGAGCCATCAGAGTGCCACCAGCACCGGAGCTGCACTGCACTTCATGACCTGGCTGAGCTGGGCACAGTGATGCGCCAGGGCTGGATATGATCTTTGTCCCCGGCACTCTAAGTCTTTGCCAGCCCCAGCACCTCAGCCTGTTGCTATCCTCGCCACCACATCTGCAATTCATCATCTCATAAGCAATTCCCCCTCCTTCTGTTTTAATATTCCTTTTATTTTCCCTAAATGGATTATCGGAAATGTGTCCTTGAAAGGAATCTATCATTACAATTTCATGCTCATAGCTGACTCTATTTCCTGGTTTTCCAAGAGGTGCTCTTTTCTTTCCTGTATTTCTTATCTCACCAATATGCTTATTAAAGCTTTTGAATATCTTTAGACCATTTGCCTAGCATTGCCTTCCTGCTTTCTGAATGCCTAGCGCTCTTGTGATATATCATCTGAATGCAGGCTATTTTTTCCTATTATGCAAATTTTATTTTTACTGAGAGTTAAATCTGTTTTCATGTATATTAAAGTGCATGACAGCTATTATTGTTATCAGTAGCTGCAAGTTGCTTATATCCTAAAACAAGTAATGCTAATACTGGTGGTATATGCTTAGTAAAAATATAATAATAATAATAATAATACTTAAAAAGCATTGGAAAAATAGAAATGGTCCAGTGGGCTGACAAGCAAATGGCGAGATGATTCCTCAAACTGACTAATGTAAGTATTGCTGAATCTCAGGTTTTACATGCTATAAAAACTTTACAGGATGGTCTCACATTTGTTTTCAATTCGTGTCTGGTTTTTGTTTTTGGTTTAGTTTTTCAAAAAAGGTTTATTTGTTTTTTGTTTTTTGTTTTTTTTTTTTTGCTACAGTTCAAAGTGCCATAAAGTAGGTGCAGAGACAGTAGCATAGCAACCACAAAAAAGTAAGTTTAAACACTGAGAAAATGAGCTTGTTGCTTTCTAATAGCAGGGCTTTCATGTTCATATCTTCTTGCTGGGTTTGAAACACCTGTTTTTATTTCAGCTGGCTGTTTGCTTCATTCTTTCAGCACAGGAAACTGTGTGGCAGTTCTGAATTACAATTAAGTACACCTGTTTTCTGGGGATATTCTTTGGTCATCCGCGAACGGTAGGCAGAATTTTGAATGATGAGGAAGTCATTTTGCTTTTAAATGATATTAGCATTTCCTTGAAATAGAAGTGTTTTTCGATATGACACAGAATTGATTTCTGTGATGGGCACAGTAATAAGCTCATTTTTGGCTGCTGACTTGGGAAAATTTTAGTGATCACATTAAAAAAATCCAAGCAATAATCCCTGTGATCTTTTAAATCCTTTGTTAGGCTGTTTGTCCTGTCTGCACAAGAAAGTGAACTCTGTTGACAGCTGAGGTACTGAGAGTTCAGTGTTTAGGCATACTGCTGGCTTTGCCCGTTTACCCAAACTGAGTGCAAAGCTGTGACTCACCTTGGATTTGCATCTTTGTTTTACAAGTTCTTGGTGTCTGGAGAAGTGGATGTGAAATGCTGACTTTAATAGCATTCCCTTCTAATACTATCTACTCTGTGCAAGCCTACACGGCCACATAACAAGAAAAGCAGTGTAGAACAAGTCAATGAAGACGACTTTTTACCATTTTCTTTTTTTGAATCTTAGTTTAGTAAACCTTAAATACTTTTGCATTCTCTATTACATTTTTAATTAGGGTAAGCTTTCCCGCAGATATGTTAACTGTAAGTCATGCAAAACCTTTGAATCGTAGAGTATACCACACCAGGTGCACCCTCTGATTGTTTTACCCTGAAACTAAACAATTTCTACCAAAGTGGAATCTCACTATGCCCACTCCAGTTAATGACAAGTGATCTTTTCACCCAAAATGCCTTCCAAGCTGTGAGCCTCCCAAACATACTCTAGAAGGCCCCTAAACATATACTGGAAAAAAATAGTTTCAAATATGCCTCTGCAGATTTTACAATTGTGTTGGCTTTTTTCCAATACATTTAAAGTATCTTGATGTTTCCGTTCTCAAATTATGTGATTTTTGGCCTCCTCTTTGGTCCTTGTTAATGAGGGAATGTTAAAGGCTGAAGGGACTTGTTCATGGAAGCTGGATCTCTGTCAGACATATTGCAGTGCCCATAAAAGACAAAGATTAGGATAAAAAGGAAGGAAATGACTGGATAGCCCTCCCAGTCATTAACATGATGGCTTCCTGTGTCTATGATCTGGATGGCTTCCAACCACCAGCATTTTGGATGAGTGGCTGAACAGCTGCCAGCTTGCTGTGCTTGACCCTGTGCGATTTCCCCACCACCCGTTGGGCCCCATTTGGGGTAAGGGGTGCCCAGAGTTTCTCTGGGGCCGTTGCACCCTAATATCTACTTCCACTGCTGCCTCTGTACAGCCCAGCTTACCGGTCTGGCAAAAGCTGTGGGGAACGAATGGCTTTCATCCTCTTGCAGGACAAAGAACTTTTGGAATGGCCCAAAGTGAGCTTCTGACCTCAGACTCACATGGAATAAAAATAATTGTCTATTCTTACACCATAAATACAAATATTAGGCTTTCCCTCTGTTTTTTTCCAGCCCTGATTTTCCATGAACAGCAAGGGAAAACAAGAAGGGGAGAGGGAGAAACACCTTAAAACTTAAATGAATCTTTTGCATGACTAAGATTCTAGGACACATTTTGCTATATATCTTTCCATTTCTAACTCAATCTCTCTTTCTTTTTGCATCTTCCAACTCTAATTCTGTTGGCAGCATTTCAGTTGTTGTGGAAGTAGTGCTGTAATACCTCACACCAAGCCGTGCAAAGCCTTTAAGATTACGGAGCTGTATAATGGACCTAAAATTCTTATGTCCATGTTATGGTGGGGATATCCATAGCCCAGAAGTTACACAGATTGGTTGTAGTTAAGCAGAGCAGAGCTCTGAAGAAAATACTACTATCCTTACTCCATGCCTCACTCATGCCTAATGGAAGACAGACCCATTGCCATAATTATGCTCTTCTTTGACTTATACAGTATTTCAAAACATGTTATTGACACGTCTTTATTTTCCATAAAGACTTTGTAATGGATTATCTTTACTATGACTTATTTGCAGTAAAATAATGACAATTAAAACAAGCATTGTTGAAGAATTATTGATTATTGAATAATGTGCTGCTAAATAGTGAAGTGTTAATGCTTTTTTTTTTTCAAAAGTGTATTAGAGACAGTTCTATAGTTTAAGCTGGAGTTTCCTAATGTAAGATTTGTTTTTTATTTATTTTTCAAATTAAATCCATCTTGGAAAGAATGTATGCTTTGTTTATCTGGAATTTAGTAAAATCCAACTTCTGTCAGAAAGAGAACAATTTCATATATTTATTTAGCCTTTGGGATTTTCTCAGATCATCACATTTTCTAGGTAACTCTTAGAAGAGGGAAAAAGGAAAGAGGGTCATAAAGTGACTATAGCACAACCCAAAGCAGGAAGGGAAAGACTGAATTGACTCCATTAAAGCAGAATCTGAAACCAAAAAACAGCTGACCCTTTTTGATCCATTTCATGTTTAGCCAGCTAGGAGTAAAGAAAGAAAGGAAATGGAAATCGAGAAATTTTGTATGTAAAGAAGTTGTTCTTTTTCTCCCTCATGACGGAATGTGAGCTACCTGTTGCTTCATGGTAAGGTGTATTTCTGTCAATGCCATGTCCAAATCCATTGCAATTGGATGCAGTTCCATTATTGTGACTGTTTTTGAAATGACAGGCCTGAATTTAGCCCTAAATAGAATAGAAATTATACTTGCAAAACAAATATTAAGCTTCCTTTTTTTTCATACCCCCCTTTCAGTAGTCTATGTGACCACAGACTCACATCATTCTAGAAAGCATCAACCATACTTACTGGAGTACATTTCTGAATTGTAATTTTTAATCTAAAGTATCCTTGTGTTTCCCAATAGAGAGAGAAATACTAATCGGAAATACTAATTTTTGCTATTGCATCTATAAGAGTTGAAAACAAAAATGTTATTTAAACAGAGATTGACAATAGCTCTGCCAGGGACATATAAAATATTCATCTCCAAGATGTGATGCAACATTCATAGAATCATAGAATGGCTCGGGTTGAAAGGGACCGTAAAGATCATTTAACTCCAATCCCCCTGCCATAGGCAGGGATGCCACCCACTAGGCCAGGTTGGCCAAGGCCCCATCCAACCTGGCCTTGAACACCTCCAGGGATGGGGCATCCACAGCTTCTCTGGGCAACCTGTGCTAGTGCCTCACTACCCTTACAGTGAAGAATTTCCTCCTAATGTCTAGTCTAAATCTATTCTCTTTTAGTTTAAGGCCATTCCCCCTTTTCCTGTCATTAACAATCTCAGTAAAGAGTCCTTCTCCATCTTTTTTATAAGACCCCTTTAAGTACTGAAAGGCTACAACGAGGTCTCCCTGGAGCTTTCTCTTCTTAAGACTGAACATTCCCAGCTCTCTCAGCCTTTCCTCATAGGAAAGTTGCTCTAGCCCTCCAGTCATCCTCATGGCCCTCCTTTGGACTCACTCTATGTCGTTCTTGTGCTGGAGGCCCCAAACCTGGTCCAGGTGGGGCCTCATGAGGGCAGAGTAGAGAGGGAACATACAGAAATATTTCACTGCTATACTACATTAAGCAAGGATAACATAGATGTATGGACACAAATGCCACCAGGTGTCATTAAGTCACTTTTAAATAAGCATTGAACATGCAAATTAATGAGACAGGAGTTGCACAGAAGTGCAGGGAAATGCTGTCTAAGAATTAGCTAAGAGCTGAAAACCGTAATTTAGAGAACATGGAACCTTCTATTAACCACAAGTTTCCTGTAACTCTTCTCCTTTGTTGAATGTACCTGCTCTCAGAGCCTGACTACTACAGAGAGCTACAGCCTGCTCCTTCCAACTCTTTCCAGATTCCTAAAGCAGTGGAGGAGATAAAATGAGCCACATGGCCCCGTGCAGGTGCTGGCTGCTGGCACAGGATCCCATGGCAGCAGACAGCAAGCCCCTATAGCTGCATCTTGACCCCCGGACAGAGATGTAGATGGAGAAGTTAACATACAGGAAAAAAGATTCTTGTATTCATATGCCAAAATATTTGATAACTTAGATTCAAGTTCTAGATAAACAGTTTTTGTCACCCCTGATAGCACCTCTGGGGTGTCTCCATGCCAACTATTGGGAACAGGATTAATCTTCACATTTAACATTAGAGAATAAAAGGATTATTTGGAATTTAGAGCTGTTATATGAAGACAAAGAATAAGAAAATAGAAATAAGAAAAAAATAATACGTTACCCTTTCATTATTTATAGATTTCTGCAGTAGACATTTTGCAAGCTGTTTTATTATGTATTGCTAGCACTAAATACCATTAGTATTTACTGAACAGAGTCTCCCTTATAACTTTTCCTTGAACTAGTTATGAGATTTCGTCACTTACTCTGGTGGAAGTTACCTCAGAGCTCCTGCCTTCCCTGCATTTGACAGTAGACTGCTCCTGCACCTGGCAGTGCCTCTGTATCCCGATATCACTTGGCATGAGCCCACACCATGCCCAGCTCTGCCTCTGTACAGTCAATTCTCATGCTATAATTTGCATTCAGTCTGCACCTCCATTCACTTTCTCTCCTCACAGCCCAGTACGTGGCCATCAGGGGTCAGTGCAACTCACGACAGGCATCAGGATTCATGACTTTTTCTTTCCTATGCTCTCACAAAGAAGGTCAGATGCTTCGCTTTGCTGACAAAGTCAGATAATTCTGGAGAAAAGTAGCAAATAGCTGTTTTCATAGCTGTAATGAGCTATTGTATCCAATGAGATCATAGCAGATATACCTAAAATACACTTTATGTTTTCTCTTGTTTTGCTGTGGTTCTTTGGCAGATGGAAAGAGCTTTTCACATCCCTGTAGGAGCACTGAAACATATGCAATGGGCCGAAGAACTACTTTCGTATCTGTCCCTGCTGGTTGCTTTCCTTTCCTACTCCTTGAAGGTTTCTGAGATGGCAACAGTGAGAAACGTTGCTGTAAGCCTCCCTGGACCACTTAGGATGGCAAGCAGTTGCTGAAACAAACAGTGCTACCAGCTGAAACCTCACTGAGTGAACTATGGTGTGAGAACATTTACAGTGATTGTTGTTAGTACCACTACTGGAATAGATAGATTTAAAAAAAAAAAAAAAAAAAAAAAAAAAAAGTAAAGTAAAAGAAATAACAACTAAATTTGAACACGTTAGGTGAGATAATCTGGGGAAAAACACACATTTTTTCTCTAGAGCAATTTGAAGTAGCCCCAAATTCTGATATCTCCGCTTACACCCTTGAAGTCCTTTTTGAGGACATATCTGTGCTAGGACCGCAGGGTGTGTTTCCCTTGCAGCAGCTCAGCTGCATGGCACACTCATGCAGAGTCAAGACCCAAGAGTCCACCTTCCACAGCACACACCCTGAGCTTAGCTGGAAGCAGCTCATGAGCAGGGGTGAGGAAGCAAGGCAGCAAACTCTAAGAGGCTGTTCCATCTGGATGATCAAAGGACCTCCAGGTGAGGTATACTCACCTCAGGTATTCGACTCAGCCAGTGGCACTGCTCCTAGAAGGAACTGCATGGTAATATTCAGAAAAATAGAAACCTGGCCCTAAGTGACCTACACACATTTCAAAGAAGATGGCTCATTCTCTGCCTAAGACCAGCCAGGTGCAATGACTTTCAAGAACAGACTCCTAAGTCTTAAGCAAATATTTTTCATTAAGCAAGCTTCATTTTTAATGAGGTTTGAAAGTAAACAGCGTACTATTCAGAAAAATAATTATTAGTGTTTAAGTCAGGGGGCTTTTGCCAGTACTAATGTCAGTCAAAATCATGCTTCTTGAGATTTAATCACTGTCATCTCTAATCTGACTTGAATCTTTTAAGGACATTTGTAAAGGATTTTTCCCCAGATAAATTTTAGTGCGTTACCCAAAACACCGGGGACCCAGTTCTTTCCAACTGTAGAGATGTAGCTGCAAGGCTCCTGCTGCCCTGAAAGGGGTACTCACCTCTCCCCAATCATTATCCATGAACTCACACCCAGCACAATGTGAACAACTTACAGGCAGCTTCTCAGTCACACTCAAACTCAGGTAAATAAGGGTAGGAAAGCAAGTTAATACATGCAGTTATTTTAAGGAGGCATGGATCTTTCCATGCTTCAACTTTTGAGGAAGCTGAGAAAGACTGCAAACCAGGGCCTCGTATTGACAACACATTGAAACCAGAAAAGCACAAGAGAAAATGAAAACATGATGATGCATTCACATGAAAAATGTACCAGATACAACAGAAATGCAGACAATTTCACTGTACTCAAGTCACATCTATTTAAAAATCCTGTTCCCAGGACTGACAACACAAAGTTGTGTGCATTTTCTTATGGGTTTGCTCAACCAGCTTGAAGAGAGTATTACTACAATTCAGTTACTGAAAAGAAAATTATAAGCCAAAATGTGATGGTTTATACTTTCCAACCTACAATTAGGTAATCTAAAAAATTAATTTCCTTCACCTTTAATGAGGTTCTGTTATGTGGTTTTGTGTGCATTATTGTGGGTATTAGTCACAGCCTGACTGAAGGGAAATGCAGCATCAAATTTATTTTAATAGCATTTTCCTTAAAGTATATTAACACAGATGAATTGGCAGATCCCTAATACATGGCTTAAACCTATCTTTTATGCAATATTGCCCTCTATGGGAGTATAATATGTAACAGATTTGAAGGAAGCATGCTGCTATTCTTGTCTTTTTACATTTTTAGTATAATATCTACTTTCTTTAAATGCTTTTCTTTTTACCATAAAAGCTTTATCTATCAGGAAAATCATTCTATTACCCTCTTATCGTTAACCTATTTCATTCAAGCCTACATACCATATGGTAATAAATATATCCATTAGTTTTTTTTGTTTGTTTCTTATATATGGTAATTTCAGTTCAGTCTCACTGCTCAAAGTGTATATGCCTTTCTGCTATTAAAAACAAAAACAAACAAACAAAACACCAGAATCCACATAATGAAGTATTTGCATCAGTTGCATAAACAGGCAAACAACATTTTGGATATTATTTCTAAAGCACCCAGAAGTTTGCAGAAAGCAAAGATGTAACTCCAGAACATCATTACAGAGAAAAACAGATAAGTTCAAATGTAACCCATCGAGCATGAGTAGTACAATAAGAGAAGGAATGAGGCGTGAGAAAGAAGTATAATGGTTAAGTCAAGTATCAAGAGCTTATTCACTTGGAGTGCTCTCAGTTTTGATTACTCCATCCGTGTTTTCCTTTGATCATTTTAATTAAGTCACCTTTATTTTCTTCCTATGAAAACAGAAATATTTTTAAAAGGAATCTGAATCGAAAAACAATTGTTTAAAGAACAATGATCATTGTGCACTGTTCTCACCACACAACACTTCATCTTCTCAAAAAAAACATCCCTTCTGCTGCACTCCTGATTTAAGAGAGCAGTGCTGAAAGTCTATAAATAATTCCTACCTCAAGGATAATGAATCTATAGACATTAGACATTAAAAAATATATTTTTTTAACTTATTAACTCTGTTCTCCGTACAGACATTGTAGAGATTTCTCATTTCTAAAGGAAGTCTGTGAAATATAAATATAAAATCATGATCTTGATTTCTTTTGTCAGATTAAAATTTCTTGATGCATGTTAGCTTTCCTTTTGTAGAGGCCAGCTTTGTATGTTTTCTTAAACATTAAGGCACAGCACAGTTGCACCAGTCTAAAAACAGACCGTAGAGGAAATACTTCCATCTTCCTGTTTTAGCACAGTTTCACGGTTTGGGGTGGCTTCTGTGATCTAATGCAGTTCAGTATATCATGTTGTGGCCCTCGAGGGAAATGAAGAGAGCACTCCCAGTGTACTGGCATAAGCTAGACCTCCTGCCAGACTGGAGGTGCTATGGAGCTCCTGTTTAATAAGGGCATGAGTCTGGCATGATCATTGGCACCAAGATCCCTGTACAGTTTTTAAAGTTAAGATACTGAAACCTTCCTGTAATGCAGAGCTAGCAGCAATTCCTGTGACACAAATACACTGGACCCAGAGTACTTATTTTCCTTACTCAAGTAATACCAACAAAGTTAACAGCAGTACTCATGTAAGGGAGGCAAATATGTTTGAACACTTCAAGACAAGCACGATTTCCTCATATTTTTTGCCAGCTTTAAAATATAAAGCTGCACAATGCATTCTGAAGACCTTTCTAGTACAGAACATCCATGCACCCAATAATCACCAGAAATAAATCAATTTACTTAAGAGAGGGAAGACCAAGACCCCTGGAATACCAGGGACTTGCCTCAGAGTGGTAATGATTTGCAGAGAAAGGCACAGAAGAGAACCGAAACTGATTTACAAAGGCTCTGGTCAATATCCCATGCCAGCTGGGGCATTACCAGCAGTAGCTCATAAGCATAAGGCTCCTCCTATAGGACTAGATGAAGCAGGAAACAAATGATCATGGGATTTCTAAAATAAAAGGAGTTTCCTAAGAGGTGAAACAAAATACTCTGTACAATAGGATCCATTTATTACAGTAATGCCAGAATACCAGTTCTAAAGTGGTTTAGTAAAAGATTTTTTCACTTTGTTTTTTTTTTTTTTTTTTATTACTTATAAATTAGGGTATATATAAAAAAAAAAACTATGCTTGTGAGAGGTAACCTAGGAAAAAGTCATCCTTAGAATGTAATGGAAGCTCGATATCTAGATCACAAAGACAGAAAAGTGAAAAGAGAAAGATAAATGTTCTTTGTAGTTTTTCCTTTGAAAGTATCATTCCAAGTTTCACCTTTTATTCAGAAGTGGATTAGAGTATTTAAAGAGCCTCTACAGACATGTTAAAGGGGACTCCCATTGGAGCTATGGTCTAATTAAGCTACTTTATGAACCCTTCCACAGTTTAAATAACTCCAAAAAAAATCACTTAATACCTTAAGCCAAGAGTTCAAGCTTCTTAATTCTTAATAATCATGGAAGAAATGCTTAGTTTCAGGATTTATATGTTGTCATTTCGTTTTCTGGATGATGTTCTTCTACATGATAGTGGCTTTGACGATAGCTATTTTGCATTTCTCTTTATTAGAAACCACGTGCCTCTAGGCAGCTCACCAGCCCTACTGCAACTTCACTGTACTGTTTGTTCTCTTGCGTGAGCTGTTAGCCATCGGATCTTCAAAGGATTTATTTCAAGTATTGACTTGCTGATTTATCCAACAGAAAATAATGCACTTCAGTGATACAACCCCTTTCCCCTCTCTCTCTACTTAGAAATCTAGCAAGGCTCAGATATGCAGCTGGCATATGACAACCAAATGATGATAGTATACAGGGATAACTGTTCTCATGGTCTCAAGGGTTGCAACAGTGCAGCAAGAATGAATTACTTCTTTCTTTCCCAAAATATTTCTGTAATTTCTTATATAATTGCTCCTTAAAATGAAGGATCCACATTACTCCCCAGTGGCTGAGCCACAGACCTTTCCTTCAAGCACATCATGGTTCCTTCACTTAATTTCATTATTTTCAAAAATAGCTCCGCTGAGTTTGGACTGGGATAAAGCAGAAGACCTTAAAGGACCTTAGCAAAAGAATGGTCTAGCATGGAAGAGTCCTTCCACACCAACAGCATTGCCCAATCTCTTGGCTTGGTTTCTTCCATCCCTGGACACAGTCAAATTGTGCATTTTTTACCTCTTCCTCATCTGTGGCATTTGCTCTGCAAGTCAAGGTGGCTTGTTTCTCTTTTACAGAAATCCTAAATTAGTGAAAATCTTTGTGGTTTGTCCATAAAAGAGGTAACCCTTTGTGTATGGACTTCTACTGTTAGACTCAGGTGGTAGGCCGCAGTGCTGTTAGGCCGCGATGTTACAGGTGCAAACACAAATCACAAGGGGGCCGAGCAGAACAGAAACCCTCTCTAGCCCTCCAGTCTCTGCCACTGCATGAACACGTGGCCTCCTTTCTTTCTGACTTCCAGGCCTACCCCATTCACTTCACTGGAGCTTTCTACCAACCTGAGGCCCAACCTGAACCTAGGAAAGACCCTGTACAGAAGGCAGTGGGAAAGAGCCCAAAAGGTTTTAAGGATGTGCAAAGACATGCTTCTCTGTCAAATGATGCGAGCGATTCTCTCAATGTCAAAGTAAGCTGATAACTCAGAGAGTGGTAATGCAGATCAGGCTTCAGGCAGAGCAGAACAAATTCATTTTTTGCTTTGATAGTATCTTGATGACAGTACTTAAAAGAGCAGAGTTTATATTTTTGTAGTTGAGTAAGCATTTACGACATAAAACAGTAATGTAATTAGGGAGATGCAGAGCAGCTCTAATGCTACATGCTAATGAATGTATGTTAGTTTAACAGATATTTCAATATTAGTTTATATCAACACACACTCTGAAACTAATACATCCAAAACCTTACAGGAACTAAACCACACTAGGATATTGACATTATTTCACAAAGATATGAAAGGTTAAAATAAAGGTCATTACAAAAGTGGTACCTTTATCATTTGCAGAAGAAATGTGTCCAAACATCAACAGGGGAGGATAATAGAAGCTGTACTGCTGGAGAAAGCCGGCAGTCAGGGAACCCAGTTTGTATTTTTGCGTATCTGCTTTATTTTGCTTGTAAGACTTAGCAGTACTTTTGCTGTAGATGTTGTTTCAAATCAGTGCTTCATGCTTACTGGCAGCATGATCTCCACTGCCATGTGGGAAATAAGAATAACCCACAACGAGGCAGGCACTTCCAGGAGAAGACAGGAATGCCTTAGCTGAGTTGTGATGCATGGAACTCAGCTCCAAGTGTATCTATATTTCATCCCTACATCGCTGAGTGTATAAAACCTCTAACACCTTTTGGGTCTGAGCCAAAATATTCAGATTTTTTAAAAGCAAAAACTTACACATCAAAACCAACCAAACAAAAAAATGACAGTTTTTTCTGAAATGTATTCTTGAATATTAAAAAAAAAAAAAAAAAAAAAAAAAAAGCATTAAGCTATGCCTTTATGTTTCTTGCACTTTTGATGTGAGTGTAATTAAGTTCTGCATATCTTGAGAAACTGCTGGAGAATTAGAGACTAATCTGTAACTCTCATAAGTTGTCATAGTTCCTCTGAAATCAATGGATTTTCTGACAGTTCACACCAGCTGAGGAACTGCTCTGTGTTTTTAATAAAAGCCACACTGTTGTTCAATTATAGGAAAGTTTAAGAAGTCTCCACAGCTCAAGGAAAAGCCGGTCCTTTGAGCCATAGTCAATTTTTGTTTCTTTAAACTCATTATGAACTCAAGTGTCAAAAGCCATCTTTCTTTCAATAAAGACTATACGGATGCCTTTAGCTGAAAGAGACATTCATATGTATCGCAGCCAACTTCATTCTGAAGTGAGACCTTTGTGCTGCAAGGCAGTTTTGGAGAGAAGTAGGGAATACCTATTAAAGTGCCACCAGAGCACGGTAATAACAGGTGATAAAACTGAGGGGAATCAGAGAAAACAGAAGTTCTGCATAACAACAACACAACACCAGCCCAAATATTTCTGTGAACACTTTATATTAGCCCAGAAAGGTGAACAAGAAAGATATCATATAGTATATACTAATTCAGAAAATATTTGCATGCTCTGTATCACATTTCTAAGCACAGAAGCGAAAGAATTGTATTTTCTTCCTTATAATGCACTATGAATGTAACTACCTTAAAAATAGGTACACAGCCATTATAGTGATAGTACAATACTTCAGACAGCTATGAACACCAGTCTGGATTTAGGCACCTAAATAGGAGAAGGATGCTGAATTTTCAGCAGTTGCCCTTACTGTAAATGCAGGTGCCCCTTAAAAAAAAAAAAAAAAAAAAAAAAAAAAAAAAAGATTCAAAGTCTTCTTAACATCCACTAGACTATGCAGAGAATCGATGTGAAAACACTAGGCTTAAAAAAGTAAAACGTTTGTTTGTTTTGTAATGTGTGCAAGGTCCAAAAATTTTGGACAGAACAAAGCCACATTTCCACTAGGGGCTGAAATTAAAAAAAAAAAAAATGCATGCGTGCACACACATACACAAAACACCACATTTCTAAAAGCAAAAAGGCATGTTTCTGAAGGTAATACTGGTTTGGGGCAAAATTCTAATAGGTTTCATCTACAACTTTTGAACTACTGAGATAGGAGGGCTAGGCAATTAAATTAACTACCTATACATGGGGGAAATAAATCACACAAGAATTAACTAATACAGAATTTCCATCAGCTAATGCAGAATCTGTGCTGCAGGTAAGATACAGGGAAGTGCACATCCTGTGGCAAGGATTTCATCATAAATATGGTATCTCATTGATATGGTACTTCATTATTAAAATTTACCTCATTTTACTCTCTCTCTCCACCCATATTTCATTTCTGTTTCTTGCTGGCCTTTTTTTTTTTTTTTTTTTTTTTTTTTGGGGGGGGGGGGATATTTTTCCCTAAAGCAGAACTTGAAAATGATATCATGATTGGAAGGACATCCTAGGGAATAACACCAGAGCACATTTGTATCTGAGCAAGACACGTTCACCTCTCAGTACTACCCCAAGGAGAGAGAAGTGAAAACGCAAGTGGTACACTGCCTTTTTCCCGAGTTAGTGCGCTTTTCTGGTTGCACAAAGAATGGGAGCAATTCTGCCAGCTGATTTCTGTACATTGCTAATAAGGGCAAACCCTGGCAAGAAATTGCAGTAAGTCACCTGATGCTCCGCTATAAAACGAATCTCCAGCAAAGCAAGCGGATACTGAGGCAGTGCAAATCAACAGCCACGCTTCTTCATGTTGAATTCATCTAGTGGTGCACCCCATTAAGCCAAGGCTTTAAGATCAAAGAGCGACTTTAGCATCTGAATTAAAATACACTGCCAATGAGATGCATAACCACTTGGCTGTTGGCCTGCCCTGGGAGCATCTGCAGCAGCAGCCCCGCTGGCACGCTGCAGCTTCAAAGGGGCAGACCGCTGCTCCTGCCACATCTGGCAGCAGCTGGCAGCCATCCTGCCATGCATCCGTGCCTGCAGCAAAGCCTGGCCGCTCACAGAGATGCCTCTGATGCTCTGAGCATAGCTGAGAGCCCAGCAGACAGGTAGCAAGAGGAATAAACATCACCAGGCTTTCTTCTCATGCAACTGTGGCAGCAAGATTACTAATAGGAATTTCCCACTTTCCTGTGGGTTTCACCCCATTGCACCACAACTCTTAATGCTGGCAAAAGAATCCCTAACTTGAACCAGAGATCGTGGTTTATTGCCTGGCTGAAGTTTCAGTGTTCACACAGGATACAAGGAGGCACCTGCTCACCAGCCAGCTCGAATAAGAACCCAACTCCTGACCTTCCCAACAATAATTTGGAAAATAAATCCCAAATCCAGAATCAGACATAGGTGTGAGGAATATTAAAAAGACCCCAGTGAGTGCTTTTTGTAATTAGAAATTGCAGGAAATGACTCAGACATACTTTGAATTTTAATTTTATCTGAGCTTCTAGTTTAGCCAGAAGGAATAAATTAGTCCCCAGTCAGGAGTATCTACCATCTTCGAATCTTGGATATTCACATGGAGTAAATAGCTCTTCATGCAGAAGGCCCCAGCTGAAGGATGTAAATGGTAAAATTCATGGAACACCATTTATTTACACTATTTTGGAAACATGAAAGGTTGAGCTGACCCTCCTATGATTCAAATCTGAGTTTACAGCATCATTCATCATCTCAGAATGGGTTTGTTCCAGTCTCCTTGAACAAAACTATTTTCTCCTCACATTTGTCGCACAGAATTGGCTGAATTTCAATTCTGAGGTGTACCGTACAAAGAACAGTTTGGGAGTGAAAGGTGTCAAGCTGGCAAAAACTGAAAATTAGATTGCTATCAAATCTAATTTATTTATTTATTTTTTTTTAACATAGGAAGTGTTCAGGTTTTCCTCTATAATATAATTTCACCCTAGAAAGTTGCATAACAATCCTGTGTCTTGGCTGGGGGTGTAGGTTTCAGCTTTAGCTGGAAGAGAAAGTATTTTAACAAGAAATTATGCAACAAATAGGTGGAATTTGCGTTGCATACATCAGAAAAAAAAATGCTTTGCAGTTTCAAGTGCCACTAGTTTGCTGGAATCCACCCAAAGGTGGTATCAGCAAGATCATTTGTAACCAGCTTGCTAGGTGACCTTTGCTTAATTTTGGTCATGCTGCACTGTTGCATGAAAAACCACCTTTGTTTTGCCAGGTGATCTTATCAGTGACCCAGCAAGAGTATGAACCAAGACACCTTGCGGTAACGTGATTTTCTGGAGCCTCCTTTAGCATTTGGGGATGGGGATCTGGGGGTTCCCTTCACACACTTGCCTCGAGCACTCCCTGTCCCTCCAGCAAAACGACTCTTCCAACTTTTCCTTTTTCCCAGGCTGTCAGCTGCAAGCTCCGGCTGTGAAATCGGAAGCGGCAAGCGAGCAGCATTTTCCTCCCGCATTTTGGGCGGGAGGAGAGGTGGTCCAACTACACAATGACAGATTATGCGAATCCTCGGGGAGCGCCTCATCAATCACGGCGCTGCGAGGGGGACGCGGCTCATCTCCGAATGAGCCTCCGTCGCGGCGGCCTTGCGTGAAGCCTCCCGCCGCCGGCGCGGCATCAGAGCAGCTCCGAGTCCTTGGAAGTCTCGGGGTTGATCAGCGGGAGGAATTGGCTGCTTCTGCCAATCACCGCCCTGCGAAGCCGCCTCGATACTCGTGCAGATGAGGGAGAGGGAGGCTGACTACAGCAAACAGGAGGCGCGGCGGCGGCAGCGGCAGTAGTAACAGGAGCAGCTGGTATTCGCGTGATTAAAGAGTTCCCGCAGCCTTTTTGCTGTACTCCGGCTGCTCCCTGGTGTAATCCCCATGCCCGAGAAGGAAGCTGCATTTTAACAGTGCGCTGAGCAGAGGTTTGAATCATTCCAGCTGGCTGCTTGTTTGGAAAAGGACAGCCTGTGTATAAATGAGATGTGACTGTGCCGGCAGAGTTCAGTTTCTGGGGCTGGAGCAAGAGGAGCCTTCCCGGGATGCCGCTCAGACAGCTGCTATCAATTTCAAACTCTCTCTAGTTTACCTGGAGCCATGGGAGAAGATCCGAATAGCAGATGTCTCTCTCCTGCACACTAGGAAGAGAAATTCTTCTCTAGGTAAGCTATTCTTCAGCTTCTGCATGTATTGCTACGTTAGCCTGTACTTCTGGGTGCATGTTGGTGCTACTGTACAGACAGTACATGTACTTGGATACAAGAGAACAGCTCTTGAACAGGTATGATACCTACGGAGCGTAAAATAGTCTGCCTAGAACCTATCTGTGTACAGCAAGTACTTCAGAAAGCTGCCTACAGCCTGGCATTCAAAGGATTTTTTTCAAAGTTTGCAATCTTTGCCCTGTTTGTATGCAAGTGCCCTGGATGTAAATAGATGGATGTACGCTGAGGCAGTTGTCTGCCAAAATATGTGAAAGAGCACCGAAGTTAGAGTACTGGAAGTTAGGTGACAGGGAAAAAGAAAAATAAGGTTGTAGTTCTTCAGTCTGCTCCATACAGTTTGTTTTTGTTTGCTACCATCTAGCAGTCAAAGTTAAGCAAAACAAGTGCTTTCACATTGTCATTTTAATGCTTACTATGGGTACATAGTAAACATGCACTATTTAAAGTAAGAGTAACTGTAGTGTGAGGAAGCCAAGACATGCGGGTCTGCTCTGTTCCAGCAGTTTAGTTTCCAAACAACATCCATCAGCAACGTTTTTAAAATGGCATGATCATTTGTGGCATGGAAGCAGGGAACACGTCAAGTAGAAAGAGGTAAAGCAAAGAAATCAGCATTTATTCCTCAGATTACTACAGTCAGACCACAGAGGCAACACAGCGCTTTTATCTTACGGCTGACACACTGACTCCAAGTCATTGCTGCTGGGAATAAACATTCAAAGGAGAATTGTTTAGAGATGGCTAAGTAAATCTCTCTCTACAAGTACTACTGTGGTGTAACAATACATACATACAGAAGCCATGATTCTTAATTCTCTTTTCCCTGGGGAATTTACCTTTTTTTTTAAAAAAAAAAAAAAAAAAACTTTTGCAGCTCCTAATCCCATTGATCAGACTCCCCCTCACTGTTTATAAATGTTTCAGAATTTGGCCTATCCTGTGTAACAGCTTATTCTGCCTTTTCTACCTCAGTACTCTGAAGGTTATCAGAGCCAAAGAAAAATAGCATCCAGTAATTTTCATCCAGTTTCTTCAGTATTGTTTAAATGATGATCGTTCTGCTAAAAGATGTTCAGCTTGGGGAAGAATATCAGAGTCTCCTTGCTCATAAAGTTTACACAGTTGGCAGTACTGCCAGGTGCTTCCCTGTCTTGCCCAATCATGTCTGCATACTTTCATCATGCACATTTTACCATCAGCCAAGCTGCACTGTCTGATATGCTTTCTGAAATGCTGTTCTAAAGAAGAGCATGGGGGAAAATGCCAAGTCACATTTAACTAAGGAAATTCTTGGCTTTCAGTTTTCTTCTGAACCTTATCAATCCAAATAATATGACGAGCTCAATTAGATTAGATGTTCCTAATGGCATTGCTCCATGCAGAAGTTTAAGACTGTGTATTAGTTTTTTTGTGCCATTTCCTCAGAGCAGGGCCATTTTTGATTCATAATAAATGCCTTGTATCTGAAAGCCTCAGAAATGAAAGCAAGAGTAGCTTGATTTCTTGTTGACACCACTGTTTTCTGTGAGGTTACAGGGATGATGCTCTATCTTCCTCTTTATTGGAGTAGATCTAATGTGAAGTATTAGCTTTAAGAACAGAGTATTATGCTCCAGTCACTGGCCACCTGCATGTGCATACAAGTATATAGACACTTCTGCCTGAACACCTTGTTAACTCACACTATAAAGTTCTGGAAGTCATATTAAAACTTTATGGATGTCTAGAGGCTGTGATAGCTGTTACATTGCTCTTTGTAATGGCACTGATCACACTTAGCTGTTTTGGCAGCATGCAGAGAATCACGAGCTCTGGAGTTCAACTATCATTCAGTATGAGTGGGGGGACAGGAAATATGCTAATAGTAAAGATTATTTTTTGAAGCCTTACTGTACAGGAATTCTTAGGGGTATAATAAGATAGCTTAAGGAAAACATGGCCACATATTGCAAACTCCGGGCAATATTGATCAAAGAAAATGCTGATGAGTTACCACAAAGTCATGACTGTTTTCAGATAAACAGAAGAAAAGTATGACATTTAACCTTATCCACCAGAAATAAATGTTTCTCATTTGATTTTTCTACAAGCAATAAAGGAGGAAATCTTTTAACAAAAATAAATAAATAAATGTTCCAAATCTGATTTAGCCCACAAACAGTTTTGATTTGCAAGCCCTTATGTCTATAGCGCTGGCTGAGCTTCAGCTGCATGTACACACAGATGTTTGCTTTGCAAAGCTTTAATAATGCTTCAGCATTTTAGGCACATCCAAGAAACTACTCTCCATACCTGCAAAGGGACCTTTCTGAGCAAAACAAACACTAGACTATGAGCAGCAAAGCACATCAGGCTGGGGTCTGGATGACCGAAAGAAAAGGTAACTGCATTGTGCAGAAAGATGTGATTTCCCTAGCCTGTGGAGTCATATCAGAAACAGAGCACAGAGCTAAAGATGAGCTGAGGGCTCTCCACACTTTCCAAGGTGAGGGGAGCCCTGTTGTGAAACAGCCTGCAAGGATTGAGGAGTAGAGTGTAAGGTGGTGGCTGAACAGATTCCTTCTTCTCAGGTCTGGGAGGAAGTTGAGGACCAGAGCAGATGGAGCAGAGCAAGGAGCCAGCACCCAGGGGCTGTACTACATGAGAAGGAGGAGGGCAGTCTCTGTGCTAGAGTTTGCTTGGAGCATTAAAGTGTCTTGTCTCACATTTCAAGAAAGGCAAAAGAATAGTCATATCACAGCAACGAGGCTCTTTTCTCCCTGTTGAGATGTTAAAGTTATGCCCCACATGGAGTGGAAGCCAAGCAGAAGAATGCAAAATAAAAAAATAAGGAATTTATTTTATCTATGTCAACATTTAAATTTGAAAAATTGTTTGAATTATAAAAAAAATCAGCTGCTGGAAGAAAATGAAAGCTACGCACGTCAATCCAAAGCGTTTATTACAACTATTGTCAGTAATAATAATTACAATGAAATCACAGATTCTTCTGAAATTAGCAGTTGCTATAGAAAATGAATAATATTTTACCTAAACAGTAATGCTACCAGAATCACATGGCAACAGCACAACAGTGTAGAAACCGTGTCAGTATTGAATGAAGAAAACACATTGGCACCAGAAGTAATATATTGTGATGAGATGTTTTAAACTTGATCTGCAAGGAGCAGAGAAGTATTAAAACCATTTCCTTCTCCCTGGCTACAGGAAGGGTCACAGCTGCTTTCCTCAAGTACAGGCAATCAGAGGAAATTAATCCTCCCTCCAATGCTGCAGGGATGTCTTTTGTGGAACTAGAGCAAATAGAGAAGTCAGCGCAGGTTGGGCTTCTTTTATGAAAAATAGCAAGAAGAAAGGGGCTCCCTCTTCTTACTTGGGAGATGAAATAAAAGCCGTATTCAACTTACTTGCTTGACTAGGAGAAAGCCTGCTGAATTTCCGGTTTGTTTCTTGTGACCCGAGTATTCCTCTTACCTCCTTCACATCACACAGTGTTTGTCATACAAGTTTCTTCCCTCCCTCAAAACCTGCTACAGCAAGGTATTCTGAAGTCTGAAGAGCAGCCCCAATACCGTCGGTGTAACGTAGACAGCAATTTAAAAACATTTACATATAGCTGCTGAAGCATTTATTACAGACCACAGTATAGCCAAACCCCAGCTGGGCCACCAGCAAGGTTAGTGTTAGAGAATTTCAGGCAGGACAATTGTGCAACTTTGGCCCTAAGTGGTCACAAGCTGAGATGAGCATCAGACACCCAGCTGCACCTGCAGCTATAGAGTTTTACTAATGGCTAGGTTTTAATCTCCCATGCTTATATATCATCAGAGACACACAGCAGACGGCAAAGGGATTCTTCCCTGAGTGAAACTGCATGAGACATATCCTCCTGAAGGACTATCCACAGGTCTGGATTTCAACCCGCGCTCCACCAGGCTGCCACTGAAAGGACTGCATTTAGCTCTTAGTATATAAATAAATGTTCTGCTAAATAATTAATAGCAACTGCTGGTCATAAAATAGGCTACTGTTTAGAAAGTTAAAACAGTCTGTCATGAAATACGCACCCACCTATGTTCTAGTTTAGGGGATGCTTTATCCACCATCCTTTCCCTGTATCATGGGACCCATATTTTGTGAAAAGGAGAGAGCTCAAGCTCCAGAGCTTCAGGGTATTCTTTGAATTAATTTATTTTTCCTCATTCGGACATTTATCACCCCCTAAACCACAAAGGGGAAGGCAGGTGGTCAGTGTTTCATAGAATTTTTTAGACATAATAGGAAAATATAGTAGTGTCTGGGCTCCTGGGTAAGATACAGGAATTAAACTTACTGGTCACTTTTGATTTGAAAGCTCTCAAATTTTGTTTTGTGTTATTTTTTTATTTTTTAATAAAGACATAGGACCATCTACCCTGACATTTGTGCCATGCTACCTACATTCTGCTTACCTAAATCACTGGTATAACGAGCTAGGGCATTTTAATTCATTATTAGTTTGTTGTGACATTTCAAATGGTTTCACTGTTCTACCCAATGCGATTGCATTGTCAATAGTGGGACCATAGGTGTGCACAGTTTGCAATCCCTTAGTGCACAAGGCACTGTAAAAGCCAATAAATACCATCAGCAGCTAAGGGTCCAGGTGCGTTTTGAGTTGATAAAGCAACCTTTCCTCCATCCTAAGGTCTAACTTGTTGCTGACTAAAGCGGTGATTCCAGAACATCTACTGATGAGTCTTGTGTCCCCATATCTCACTGTTTCTAAATTACCTGTAGACCCCTACAGGTAATTCAATTAGTTCATTATGTAGTTCAATTTGTACCAGAAAAAAATCACAATTAAAGATCAGGGTATCTCCATGGTATGTGCTATCTGCGAAGCAAGCATTGTGCACATCAAAATACTGTGTCCAGGCCCCAGCTTAAACTCAGACACTAACAAGACTAACTCCTTATCAGGTCTGGAGATAAGGACATCTACATGCCAGCATGAGTCAGCAGCAGTCCTTCCACATATTCAGATTTTTAACTAAAAGCAGCTCAGAAAGCACTTTCTCCTTCATGGAAAATATTTTCCTTCATGCAAAACTTACATTCAGGACATGATTTTGTTGGCTTAAAAGTACCTTTCATAAGGGAAGTCCCTTTCAAAGTGCCAGGCTGGATTTCCTCTTTCAAGATGCATCCTGGAGATACATACTGGAAAGCCCAATCCATAAAAGAAAATAGATGAAGAAACAAAACCATAATCTTAGCCTGGTGCAGTGGCAGTATATTCAGGTAGAAAGATTTACATTACTGGTTAGATTTTCTGCCGTTGTTGAATTGTTTTTTTCCTCCTCCAAAAATAAGTTAATGACTCAGTAGTTTGATAGGTAGAGATTTTTCAAAAACCAGGTTAGTCAAAGCCTCTGTATTCTATCAAATAACTCTAATGGTATTAGTTCTAGTTCCAGTCTGTGAGCTTAGTGTGACTCAACAAAAAAAGTCCTTTGAATTCCCAAGTAGGACCCTTATCCTACCGGTGCCATTTCTAAATTCAGCTTTATCTAGACAAAACAAAGAATAACTTGTTTGAAAGAAGATATTTGTTTCTGTTTGGAACCAGAAGAAAATCAGTATCTATAGGTTACAGATGACATCGGTAATCTCAGAAGAACTCTTCTAGTTGACTGAAAGTGGCTTCTCTCGGAAGTACCACCAAACAACGAAAGAAACCGGGAAATTAAGTCAGGGTACAAATAATAATAAGGTAAAGGAAGCAAGCACTTTAATACATTGGCATGTACACATGAAACTACAAATTCTGCCCTGAGTTTCCTAAATGAACTGTCTGTAATAATCACACTATATACACTTGAAACAGACATGAATCGTCTTAGAAAATTTTGCAAGCTAATAGGTAGGAAAGCTGTAATACTGAAAAAGCCCCAGAGGGCAATACGTGATACCGGTGGCAAAGACAGAATTCAACACTTCAGAGTCTTGTCTTCTCACCACATTTTCTTTCTGCATATGCAAACAGCACCTATGCAATCATTTCAAGATTGTTTTTGAAGTTGAACCTGTATTAACATCTTCCATAAGGTTTTCTTGGACTATCTTGTCTGCTTGGCAGTGTCTGAATTACTTAAATACATTAAAGCAAAAAATAGTCTGTTGGGCATTGTAATACTTTTAGTATGTGAAGTTTCTCTACCTAGATTAGTTTTACTGACAACAGTAATAAGTCCAGCCATAATTGGTTCCCCCCCTCCCAAAAAAAAAAAAAAAAAAAAAAAAAAAAAAAAAAAGTTGATCTCTCCACTTTAAAAGAATTTAAAAAGTTTAAAAGAACCAAAATCTTCTGACTCTTGCTTACCCACATTAGCCTGTACACCTCTGGCCAGTGCCAATGGCTTAGATGATGCTCCCATCCACACATTTGCTCTCAGAGGCTGCTGGGACAAGATCCAGACTCCCAGCCATCTGGGAGGTGCAAGGAGAGTCCCTGGCTACACATATCCTTGCTCTACTACTTCAGTGATCTTCCAGGAAAGATTTGCTTTTGCTCTAGCTCACTGACCATGCTACCTATTTTCTACAAAACCCTCTCAATAATAATAAAGCCCTTCAGAAAGCAAGGAGAAAGATGGGGAGAGGGAACTCCAATAGAATTTACATAAAGAATAAATATAGGCAAGCTGTTATTAATGTAACTGGAGATTGAGAACTGCCTCTGCCTGCCTGGAACCTGGCTTGAATAAACTTAGAATAAACCACTGTTTAAATTTCACATGGTAAATGTGCTGCTCTAAGGATTTAAGTATGAAGTCTTTGTTATCTGGGTTTAAATAGACTTCCTTTGCAGTGAGTAACAGATCATTACTATATGACAGCAATAGTCTTCCCAAAGTAAGTTAGTGGCCTCCCCGTACCTAGCACAGGTGTGACCACGTCAGACTTTCTCAAAACTAGTGCCTGTGACAGCATACAGGCACCACAAAATGTTTAGTGAAATCTTGTCATTGATATGAGGGTCAAGACATTTCAATTGTCTATATGAAAGACAATGTTTCTAGGTCCCATTACAGAAATAAGAAAACAGAAAATGAGGGAAAGCATTAAGTATGAAAAAAATATACAAAGGCTAAAAACTTTATATTCAAGTAAGCTAGAGCCTATGACTATACCAAGTAGACTAAGTGACTCTTTCTTTGTTAAGAAGGGAAATTCTGATCTATTTTGTGGAGGAAGCCTCCAAAAAGTAAAGTTTCAATAGCTAACCAGCAAATTTATAATCTTATTATAAATATTATTATAATAATCAAATTTACAATCAGCAAATTTTCGAAATACAGATCTGCAGTTATTCAGAATATTATAGAATTTTAGAAAAATATTTTTTAAAATATTGTTTGTGTCTTAACTTTCATATCCTATCAAAAACTGTGCAGAGTTTGATTATTGCATTGATTGACTTCAAGGAGTTCTAGTTAGAAAGCCATTATATTGCACAAATATTATCTCGGCTGAATTCAAAGCACAAATCATTCTGTTGAAACTGCATTGCTAATTGACAGCCTTATAAAAGTAGACAATAGTAACAGAATAGATGGACCGTAATAAAACATCTGATACAATATCTCACAAAAGTTTTATATGAACACTTAAATGAATTCAAATTGGCTTTCATCGAGGCATTAAACTATGAATTGAAAAAGTGATGAAGAGCTGTTAACCAAGTGAGACCAGATTTGCTGCATCAGGTCAGGAGAAGTGTTTTGCAGGCTGTCTTAGGGAAACACTTAAAGCCTGCTGTTATTCATCAGCTTCATTCAGAAGGTCCAGCGCAATCATAGGATGTTCATTACACCTGTATTCTCTATTAATCCCACTGGAAGGCAAAGAATCAACTCCCAGGGCTTGATCCTGTAGGTCATACACAATTTTGGAGCATAGAAATATCAGCTCTATTTTCAACCACAACTTTCTGCCATGACATTTTGGCTCTACCATTGTGGCTTAAGCAGTAAGCTTCTGACATTCAGTCTGTATCTCAAAATCTTTGTTTTCACCCTTGGCAGTACAGTTACTTTTCTACAGATCTCACATGGGTTGTTAAAGACAAACTATCAGTTGAAAGAGGGCATTTTGCAAGAGCAAGTGGCTATTGTTTCCAGCTCAGCCATGGGTCTGCCAAATGACCTTGGATAAGTCAGGCCTATACCCAAGAATAATGCTATATTTGTTTTGAATTTTGGTAAATTACAGGTGAGAAGGGATACACACTATTACCACTAATCAAGCAAGACCAATAGATGTCAGAGAAGGCAAGGAGGTTATTTTTTTTTTTTAAATGAGGTCTTATCACATATCTAAGGTTTTCAGATCGATTACACCAAAATACTATGTATATTTTATATGTATATTATGATGTAGTAATATATTATTATATCAATGTGACATTTTTAGAACTGAACAAAATGTGTACCTGGTCATTAAGACATACATATTGCAATGGTGATCAGCGCTACTCTGTCAAAAAACAGGAAACAAAGGTTCCCCCCCCCTTCATACCCTATGGTTCTGCAAAGACCATAATTATATCACTGATTTCTAGGAGCTTTCATACCAGACACTCATGAAAAAATAGAGTTTAAAGAAACATTGCAACCACCTATGTTCTAAAACATGTCACTGAAACATCACATAAAGGATATTCATGTGCATTTCTGGGTGGTCCAAACTGTTAGACTTCTGGCAGTTAATGAGTCAGGGCCAAGGCTGAACACAGGGCAACATTTGGCAGAAGTGAGGTTGAGGTAAGTCTTAGAATAGAAATTCCTAGCAGGAGTTAAGCAACATGAAGTGTTACATATGGGCTGGAGAATCAAAGGAGACAAAAATTCTATGAGGGAAGATTTGCCAAAAGAACAATCCATCCTACCATCCTTATAGTCTCGCTAGTGCACATTTGTAAAAGTGTAAAAGATTATTGATAATTTTTAGACCAGTAGCTTTAAGAAAAAATACTTGGCAAGTCAGCAACTTCAGATCATACATTGAGATCAAAATATGTCTGCTTTTATGTTATGACAGTACAGCTACCATATATGTTAAAGAAGGCGGAACTTGGGGTGAATCAGCAGTGGCTACTGCACATCTTCAAAAGCATAAAAGGAAGGAGTAGAGATGATTATTACCAGGCTCTCTAATCACAATTCCCCTACTTAGTAAAAAGACAAGTAAAGCACCAAAATAAACAAAATCTCTCAATTAATATGCTTCAAATCACACTCAACAACACTAAGCATGATAAAAATAAACCAACTTTGGTAGTCCTACAGTGAGACTAAATGCTAGCTTTGCATGAATTAGTTTGCATCTGTCACATTATCTACTTTATCAAGACAAGAGTTTAGAGACTCCCTAAGCATTTCTTTATACCACATTTCCCAGCTACCATGTATATTTGGTAAGAGGTGTTTGCACATGTGCACATACATGAGAATATGTATGCGTAAAAATATCTTCAAATAGGCTTACAGCTGCCCTTCAGCCAGGGAGCATTTTTTTCTTCAAAGCTTCAAGTTCTGAATTCACCCAATAAAGTTTAAAGCCAAAGAACCTTGGAAGTCAAAAGGGTCAAATAGCTGGTTTCCAAGTATTCTTTCATGCATAAGGTCATGCTAAGTTTCATTCAGTGCATATGCTGAGGTATTTCAAGATCTTTGCTTTTCATTCACTGATTACCCACTTCAACCTCGGGCCATCATTTTGCTTTCTGGAATCGCACAATATTATAGGTGTGCTGTAGTTAGAATAGTTCAATTGGAAGGGACCTATGAAGATCATCAAGTCCAATTGGCTGACCACTTCAGGGCTACCCAAAACTTAAAGTATACTATTAAGGAAGCCTGTTCCAGTGTTTGGCCACCCTCAGGGTAAAGACACTTTTCCTAACAGCTGGTCTGGTGCAGCTTTGTGCCATTCCCATGCCTTCTACCATCAGTTACCAAGAAGAGATCAGCACCTCTGTTTCCACGTCCTATCCTCAGGAAGTTGCAGAGAGCAGTGAGGTTGCCTCTCAGCCTCCTTTTTTCCAGACTAGACAACCCAGCTGCCCTCAGCCTCTCCTCACAGGACATGCCTTCCAACTTTTTTTTTTTTTTTAAACCCAGCTTTGTTGCCTTTCTCTGGACACTTTCAAATATCTTAGCATCCTTTTTTACTTTCAAATATCTTAACATCTGTTTTATGTCACGAAGACCAGAACTGCACAAAATACTCAAGGTGAAGCCACTCCAAAGCTAAATAGAGTGGAAAAACGACCTCTTTTGACCATCTGGCTGTGCTGTGTTTAATGCACCCCCAAACTGTGATTTGCCCTCTTGGTTTCTAGGGCACACTGCTAATTCATAGAGCCTACTGTCAACTACCACCTGCAAGGAGAGCAGCTCTCCACACAGCTGCTCTCCAGCCACTCATCTCCCAGTCTTCACCTGTGTCCAGAATTACTCTCTCCCAGGTGCAGAACTTGGCATTTACACTTGTAAACTGGGAATATCATGAAATATGACATTGAACATCTTGGAAGTTGAAGTCTCCCAACAGGATGAAGGCAACTGATCCTCTTAAAATTATTATAAAACCCAAAATTCTGGCAGAGGCAAAAGTCTTGGAGCCAGGAAGTAATGACCTGGGTTCACCTATTTCTTTCCATCTCTTCCCATTAGTGAGAATGGAGAAAAACACTACCTGTGCTAGTGAATCCTTTAGCCATCTTCCCAGTGTCTTGAAATCTTTGACTAACCTCAGACTTCTTGTCATGACATCATTGGTTCCCACATAAAAGATCAAGAGTAGGTAATAATCTGAAGGCTGTACTAAGCTCAAAATCATACTTGTTGACTTCTCCAATCCGAGCCCTGGGGAGGTAGCAAAGTTCTCTGTGAAGAGGGCCCGGTCTGCAGAAGGGAGCCTCCATTCCCTTCAGGAGGGAGTCACCTGAGAATGTAATTTGCTGCTGTTTCTTCACAGTGCTGGTCTTGTTGCTTTACTTGCTATGAGGAGGGGGCCTGTTGATTTGGGCGTTGGTAGGAGAACTTGCATGGATACCCCTTCTTACACCTCTTCACACCCCTCATCTACCACACCCAGAGCCTCATATCTGTTCTGTAATGGAAGCTGAGAGAACAAACGGGCTCCTTTTACAGCTCCGTGTAGTACTAGTTTCCTTCCACTCCTCGGTACCCCTCCAGATGCTGCCTGTATCTGGATGCAGATCAGACACCAGACCTGCCTTAGTCATGTCCATGCCAGGCCAGCTTGTGCATACCAGCAAGGGCAGAGCACCACTGATGTATTACACTCTCGGACTCCCAGATGCTTCACAGTCCCTCCACCTCTTCCCGAGGCAGACCACCATCTCAGGGACTACCACCAGGCACACCCCACAATCCAAGGCCGCAGACCAAGCCTGCAGGCAAGCAGATCAGACTTCAGCCAGCCAACTGGTGGAGCACATGTCCCTTCTCATGTGCCAACCACCAAACCCTACCTAAGGCCTTCTCCCATGCCCCTTCTGCCGTTTTAGCTGGCTCTGCCCAGCCCCTGCATGGCCCTCTCAGCAGACCAGCCACCAGAGATCTACACACACAGCACATGCAGCCTGAGGGAGCCTGGGCCCAGAAACATCCTGCGGTGCCCAAGACCTTGAGAGACTTAATAGACTGATCAAATACTTCTGAAAATACTGGAGAAAACAAACAAAAACAAACAAACAAACAAAAGCAACTTACAGATTATTTTGAATTGAAACCAAACAAAAGAGATGAAGGTGCTAGGTAGGGAGAGCTCTCCATTCTGAGGTTATCAAAGTTAGAACAAAGTCAGAACTGCAGCACCTTTTTCCAGCTGAGCTATCCCTACCTCAGGTGAAAACATTTTATAAAGACATATGACAAGCCAAGAGCAGCCAGCATCGATGCATATGGGAGCTAAGAGGTCACACAAAACATGTTGTAACTTGATTAAGCTTGAAAAATTATCTTTCAAGAACCAAAGTTTCATGAACTTAGCAAGAAGTCTCTTGGAAATCCAAGAAAAAAGTCTATTCTCTCTCCACAGTGAACAGAAACCTTACATTTTGCTAATGGTCAACAGGAGTCATTTTTCATTCAAATCTGTTTTCTTGTTTCTGTGTTGAATGAGCAGTAAGGAGTAGTAAGTCAGTATCATGGGTCATTAGACTGCTAACAAATGGCAAGAGTCGTATAAGCTTGGAAAGGAAGAAAGTTTACATTAATTTTTTAGCCTAAAGGGAAGTTTTATATATAGAAAATAAAGACATAATGACTTCTGATTTATACTGGAATACGATGAGAGGAGATCCCAGCCTGTTTCCAGATGAGTTACCCACAGAGCATTGCATGCAGCATTGCACTGGCACAGAGTGGCAGCCAGAAATTACCATATTGCAGTGATTGCACTGCTCTTCTACATAGGCCTGTAGTCAGGAACACACTTTTAACCTGTTACAGATGTGAAGCCTATTCAGTCAATCAACAACATGGATAAAAACATCCATTTATTTGGTGTTAACCAAGATTTCCACTTTTCATAAGCCAACTAGATCCTTAGCCTAGCTACAAGGACAGGATACAAGCTGATAGCCCTGTGAGGCAGTGCTCTCCCTGCCCTTTGCCCAGGCTGGCAGCCCGAGCATCAGACACCTGCTGCTGTCCTCATGCCTGCACCAGGCCACTCACGTATCACATATTTCTCCTGATAATGCAAAGCAGCAACTCTCATTCTTAATCAAATTGTTTTTATTCATCCAAGCAATAACTTCATTATTACAGTGATCCGTCATTAGCAATTAATAGCTAACTGCCTTTGCAGTATGTAGCTGCATTCCACAATGTCTGTGTTTCCCTATCAACTAGTTGCACCCAGTTTGGTCAAAATGCTTATTAAAAATCAGTGCACTTTGAGAAGGTCCATATTCAGAAACTGGGCCATGAGAGAGTCAGCTTTAATTCCTGATACAGTGCTAGCATATGGTGTTAATAAGAGGTTGTTTCTTTTCACTACAGTGCTACCATTTTTCAGCTGTTGAGCCCTGATCTCCCAATCATCTTTGGTATCAATACGCTTTAATCAGACGCATTTGTATGAGGAAGCAGCAAGTATTATTTAGAAAAGAGGCAGATATTTAAAACAAACAAACAAAAAACTTCTGTTTTCCTTTGGCTGCTTTAATTTAAAAAAAAAAAACTACACAACTACACTTCCTGCAGATGTCTAAGACATCACAACAGAATTGTACCATTTCTGTACAACAGAAATGTCTAGGATGTCTGCTAAACACAAGCCAGAAATCCACTACAGGACCAAGTCTGAATGATTGTAACCTGAATTCCTTGACCAAGTGTATCCAGCTGTAGACTTTGCCCCTTAAAGAGTCATTGAGTTCTGACCAGTGACCTCAAACACTGGTTTCTAGAATGAAACTACATTAGCAATGATAATTACAAAAGATGGCCTATTTTCATGTTTTCAAATTAATATAGCACAAAAATACTCTAAAGTTTGAATTTGAGTGAATATAAAGCTGTTGAACTTTATGGGGGAGAGTTTCAAAGGCACAAACAGCACTTAACTTCCAGTTATGCCTTGGAAAATGTCCCACTAATGGCTAATATAGCTGATTTATTTTCATAAACTTTAATTATTTCACACTTTTTTTTTTTTTTTACTGAACAACATAATCACTTCAACCGAGCAGTTCAAACACAATGCACAATTTAAAAGGGGATCTGCTCCAATTCCATGTTCCCATGTGCAAGTTCAAATTTCTTATCAATCTTAATATTGCACACCTAGATAATTGTGAATACTTGTTCTTGCTATAACATCCACATTGAACAGATGTACTCATCTATATAACTAGGTACTATAAACTATTCAAGATAAGTAGGAGATATTTTTAGCATTATTTGTATTAACTAATGTAGGATAAACATTTGTCTAGTATAAAGTCAGGGGCTTTTCATATTTTAGCAATAAAAGCAATAGTAATAGTGAAGAACTGGTTCAAGTGACAGCTTGAAATGCTAGCACACAAGAGATCCAGTAGGACAGAACAGTGAGGATAAACGTGCAATTTTAGGTCTCCTCACATGCAATTCCTCTTGTGCTACAGCTGTTGACTGAGACATTTGGTAAGTATTCAATGCAATCTAGCAGCAGATTTCTTAGAACAAAAATCCTGTTTATTTTTACTATATTTATTAAACATAAGAATATAAGTGTCTTAATTAAAGTGTTTTATGTGCCTCGATGATTTCTGAGACCCTTCTGGAAAGGGTATGAGCACAGGGCTATTTGCTCTTTGAGTTGAGGTGAGAGCAGGTGCTGTCAGGCAAAAACCAAGAAGATATTGCCCTCTAGTGATGAAAGGAGAAGATGCAAAGTCCGGGGACAGGGAGGGGTTAATTATTGTTTCAAAATACCCACATCTCTCATGCTAAGAAAACCAAAGCTTGCTGCAATTAGCTGTTTTGTGGGGAGATTACACGCCCAGCAAGGCTGTCCTTCGCAGAGAGAGCAGTTCTCCTGATCCGATAAACCCTCAGAGTCAGGCTGAGTGACTCATCAACGTCACTGAAACTGAAGCATAGCCTCACAGAGAACACTTCACTTGATCAGGTTTTATCTTTTTATAAAATCTTAATTGGAGGTTTAATAAGAAGTGAGATCCTGACAAGTATACACAGAACGGCAGGATGAGGGAAGCACTAAAAGAATTGGGGTTGGAGGGGCAATACAGCAATTCTCTTACAATTATCAGAATGGTTTTAATTTCTTAGTCATTGCTGCATTTCTTTTATGTTTTTCCCTTCACACAAGGTATTACTAAATGCAGGGCACTTTTCTTGCTTCTGCTCACTTCTTATTTCTCTCCACATATAAGCTATCCACCTTGCTCACCTTTTTCGCTAATTGCCACATGACACAGCAGTGCGACAGACAGAGTAGCCCACAGTACAGAGATATGAATCTCCTAGCAAGCTTCTGACTGACAAAGGTAAAGCAGATAAAAACTGATTTCTGGCAAAATTGCAACTGGTCTCAGCAAAAAACTCCTTTTTCTTAAACAGCCAGAGAAAGAGCAAGTCTCTCACAGTTCTTAATTCACAGTTACTTCAGCAATTGTTCAACTGCTCGATCAACTCTCCAAAGCAGTATAGTTCGAATACTAGGAAAGCAATATGTGTGTGTGTATATATACACACACACACACACACACACACACTTAGAGCACCAGTAAAGCTTTTTCTTGTATTTTTTAAATCCTGAACTGAAACAACCAAGAGTTTCCTTAGAACTCTATGCCAGAGTCATAAAATATATCTGGTAGACAAGTTTCCTCAATACCTTTCTTGCAAGCTTTTTATAGTTTTTCATGTAAAGATTGAGTAGTTTTCGGAATAAAAATTCAAAATAATAATTCAAATTAATAGACAAGGAGATGTCAATTGACAAGCGTATGCTGTGAAAAAGGTTCTTCCACCTAGCAGTTCAAAAATCATCCATTGTTTACAGTCTCACATTCTTCCAATAGGTAAACAATATAAATAATTCAGACAGATGTTAATTCTTTTTAAAATCCATAGAGCAGCATGGGCTATTTGTTTTGTTAGTTTTAATTGCCTCTGAGTTGCATGGTTCATTGTTAGCATTGGGAATTCTTTGTGAATTTAGGTAGGGCTACCAAGAAGCACACAAGTGCTTCTGAGATGGCCAGGCAGTCCAGTTGGAGCCACACAGTACAGCAGGGACAGCCCAAAGCACCCATCCTTTAGTGAGAGTTGTCTTAATTCAGTACACACTTTTATGTGCCCACCCAGCAATCACAGAACAAATACCTCATGGCTCAGCAACTCCAACACTACTCATGCCCCATACAATCCTCCATTCATCCCTGGGAGAACAGAAAATGAAACATGCACTGCTGCACCCTGCAGTTTTAGTAACCTACTAATTTACTTGGAAAATCCATGTGCAATTTTATTTTTTTTTTTTTTTTTATCATTGACAGTCTTTAAATGGGCAGTAAAGTACCGGCCACTCCAGTTACAGAATAGAAACAGGGGAAAAGATATCTCGTGCCTTTTTCTTTGTCTTGATTAGTTTCATTCAAAAACAGAATTTGATAGTCCTTTGCAAATACTTAGCCATAAAATTATGAGTTTGACATAGAACTTGGACCAATATTTAACCAACATTTTTTGTCCTCTTTTTGTCCTACAATCATTAGTCAACCCCACTTACAATAGCAATAACGCATTGTAGCCAAGAAATGGCCATAAATAAAAATACCATTGTCCTCAAAAAGTTTAGATTAATTTTATGTCCTAAGAAAATGGGAGAACTCTGATGTATTAAGATAAAACACATTAAGAAAGCACACAACACTTGAAGTGTTCATAAACCTCCCTCTCAACTCATATTACTGACATCACTGTTTATTAACATTCATTTTTAATTGCTTTATGGATTTTATTTACTTTTTTTTTTTTTTTTAACTTGTTGCAGATAATGTTGAGAGTCATCCTCATTGATTATTGGCAACTGCTGTATTCTGAGAAAGCCTCTTTCAATTTAGCTTTACAGATCCTTTGACTTCCCACTCCAACAGCTTCATCACCTACCCAACAGCTTCATAAATGTACTGCAATGGTCACATGAACATCTCAGGAGGGGAATCAGCACCTCTGTGTCTCCTCATTATTATGGCACTTTAGGAAGAGAAAACCAAAAAGCAACAAGTCCAACAGAAGTTGAAAGTCCCACAAAAGATGAATCTAATAGTGAGGCTCCACAGAAGTTTCAGAACACTTGTTATTCTTCTGGCTACTTTCTGCTTAGCAAGTATCGTCATTTCTGCCTATTACTTGTACACCAGCTACAAGCAGGAGATGGCCCTTGCAGAAACCACTGGAGAAGCAGACTGTGAAGATCTCAAGCTCCTACCATACAGATCCATTGAGCTGAAAACAGCTAAGCCAATTGATCCATCTAAAACTGATCCCACTGTCCTGCTGTTTGTGGAAAGCCAATACTCCCAGCTGGGACAAGATATCATAGCCATCCTTGAGTCCAGCAGATTTCAATACCACATGGTCATCGCGCCTGCCAAGGGGGATATTCCCCCTCTCACAGACAACGGAAGAGGAAAATACACAATTGTTATATATGAGAATATTTTAAAGTATGTATCCATGGACTCATGGAATAGAGAGCTTCTGGAAAAATACTGTGTGGAATACAGTGTTAGCATAATTGGTTTTCATAAAGCCAATGAAAACAGCTCCCCAAGTACAAAACTGAAAGGCTTGCCGTTACATCTTTACAATAACATAGCCCTCAAAGACTGTGTTGTAAACCCTCAGTCTCCCCTTCTGCGCATTACCAAAGCACCAAGGGTTGAGAAAGGCCCACTGCCTGGCGAAGACTGGACAGTTTTCCAGTTCAACCATTCCACCTACCAACCTGTGCTTTTAACTGAACTGCAGACCTCCCGACCACCTCCCATGGCATTGCCAAAGGCTGCTCTGTATGCAACCGTCATCCAGGACTTGGGGCTTCATGATGGGATTCAAAGAGTTCTTTTTGGAAACAACCTGACCTTCTGGTTACACAAGCTGATCTTTATTGATGCCATCTCTTTCCTGTCAGGGAAGAAGCTCACGCTGTCCTTGGATAGGTACATTCTGGTTGACATAGATGACATCTTCGTTGGGAAGGAGGGAACAAGGATGAACATAAATGATGTGAAGGTAAGGCAAAAGCTGGGGGATACTATACCAGATGCAAGTATGTTCAATGGGGCATTCAAAAAGAAACAAAGAGCGACAAACATGGGAGTCTCGTTTTCTTTTCAAAGCTGAAAGTCTACAGATGTAGCCAGCAGAAACAGAAACCATAACCTGAGGTTACTTTAAAGGTCTGGTTACCCACATGCATACAGAGATGGATTCTGTGTATGAATCCATCATACAGAGGATTTGAGTGTGTTGAACCTTCCAATACTTAACAGATTTTTTTTTTTTCCTGAACCAAAATAAAAAGAATCTCTGTTTCTGGAGCAAATTTGCTGCTGGGAACTCTGAATTGTTAGATAATTCCACATTTAACACCACGTTTTTATTTTTTCCCTTTGAACATACAGACTTATGCGTGTATCTGTACATATGGCATATACTTCAATTTATAGGCATTTAATTGCCTATAAATAAGTAATTATTTCTAGAAATTAAACAGAAGAATAGAAATCTGTTCATTTTTTGAACTCTCCTGTAACTATGTTAAATAGAATTTAAAAACGAATGGAAAAGTTGGCCACAGTTTGGCTTACAATCTTTAGCAGGGAAGTTTTCTTTAGTAGATAAATATTTCAAGTTACTGGTGACAGTATGAAAGTATGGCCTGCACCTCAGCAAATGACCTAAATATCTCATAAGGTGGATTGCTCACAGGCTATTGTTTGGAGGTGCTTTTAAACTTCCTTTTCATAGTCTGCAGTATCCAGGGACTCCATTATATATGTTCAGAGTAATTCTGAAAAGCATGTGCACCGTAGAAAGACACAGACTTAAAGTGGTAAACAGACAGAAGTCAACAGCATGAAAGTTACTTTCCTTCAGTTTTCCAGGTGGGGGAAATATCACATTGAGATATTGATAATAATCACATTGAGATTAATTGAGGCTCCTAAATATGCAATATTACATTCTCTACCTTTTATTCTAGGGTTTTCCTGTAAATACCTTAATGCTTTCATGAGCAGTAAGTAAGCCTTTTAGTTTTAAACCCAAATTTCTATTTTGTTTCCTAATTATTATTTCCATTGGTGTGAGTTTTATATTTGTTTGCCTATTCATCTGAATCACTTAGAGATATTGAGATGTCCAACAAAAGAAGTAGTCTCATACAGATAAGATGTTTTTACACATCAGAAAAGTTCAGGTAATTCTGTTAGCCAAACCAGGTGTATGAGAGCTCATCAGGGTTGTTTCTAGCACCCAGACACTCCAAGTGTCTGCATTAGATATTTCTGGTGTCTTGAGATCTGAGCACTATGCACAAGCTCCGAGATCAAGTACCCTCTCAGCACTATATATGATAAAACACTCTGACAAAGGCCCTGTCTAAAAGAGGAAATTAACGGAAAAGGCAATAGTGGAACAAGTTTTTCAGCAAGAGCTTTCTGCACACACATTTTTGAGAGCCTTTTTCTGATCTGGTTTGCCCACTACAAAAGTCTATTATTCTACGTTGGTTAAAGAGTCCCTATTACTAGAATAAAAGCATCCACACAGAGTCACTTGAAAATTCAAATCATAACTTTGACTGGAATAATCTCCAAGCCCCAAGACATTTCCTTCATTATCCAGCAATCAACAACATTAGACAAACCTCTCCACCTGTGCTTGGCAGAGGAGCTGTGCTCCATAGGAGATACAACAGAAAATATCCAGGAGCTCAAGTAGGATCTGGACATCAGAACCCTGGCTGCTAAAAGCATTAGGCATCAATTTTGCATGCTGCACAGATTTACCCATCTGAAAAATGGGCAGTTCACAGCACTGAATACATTAACATGCAAAATCATCTGCTAAGCTTCAGACTTTTCCTGAAGAAAATAATAATAATAATAAAGCAGTATGGTGAGACCCCCCCTCTTCATCACAAAGAAGAAATCATGTAACACACACCACCCATGGTGAGAACTATACAAGCACACACTCAGAGCCAACTTTCCCATCAGGCAGTCTTTTTGGGAAGCAGGATGGGGGATTGTCTATTTGTCATAAATAATGTTCCCATGTAAAGCCATCCTGCGGCTTGACCATCTATTGGTCCACTCTGCACATAAAACTATGGTTTTCAGTTCCAGTCAGTTATCAGGATTTGTTTCTCAGGGTATTGCACAAGTACTTGCTACGCATTTCAGTCTGTACTTACAGACTGGACATTCCCAGAATACATTAACATTCAAAGCAGGATGCTTGCTAATGAATGTAACGCCAAAAAAATTAGAGTGTTCTTTGGTTAGTTTACAGTAAAAGATAATTACAGTGAGTTAGAGAACAATCACTCAAGTCACTTGGGAAAGGAGGCAATTAAGAACCAGAGGGCCTGGCTTCTCCCCTCAAGGCAGAGCAGCCTCCTTGGTTGAAAGGCAAAATAGCAGAGGGAGACAACGTTTAGGAGGCTGATATTTTAAGTGATGTCGAAGTATTGCCCTGCATTGTGAAGCAGCTGCTGTGACCAGCTGCTCAAAGGGGGTTGTGTTTTCACAGCAGGTGAGAGGCTGCCACGAAACGCATGAGAGGTGACTTATGTAGGCATCAAGGGATATAGGGGCAGGTTGTGCTCCTGTATGTGTATCACAGGGGCAAAGGCATGAACGGCTCTGATAGCTAAAGGATTAGTATAGACTCAGTATGTTGTTCAACAAGAACATAGCAAAATTTGAACCATTTCCTCTTTTTTTCCTCTGAGCTGCATATTACAGGTAGATTTAGCACAAAAATCATAGCCGACATTAACATCATGCGCATCAAAACTCATTTCATCCCAGCCCCTGTAATGCATGTTTAAACTGCATCTCCAACACAGAATGGTATTTATACAATGCTAAGAACAGCATTGAGAAAAAAAACATGTGAAACAATGCTTGCAATGAAACAACTTCTCAGCACAGTACAATTCACTGAATTATGCCATATCACTACTTCTCCAGTTCCTTTTTTACTTAGGATTTGTCACTACAACTATCATAGATTCACCTTGTGCAGTCATATGGGACTCTCATAGGCTCTTCTGAGGTGCCACACACACCTGTGTTGCTTTGGGAATGCTTTTATACATTCCACATTCCCAGGTGTATGCAAGAAAACTGCAAACAGCAGTGCACTTCCCAAACTGTGTTAAAATTACAACTAAATAACATCTCCCTGTTCAAGCTCTTTGGCATTTCCTGCCAGTGGCCAGCTGTATAATAACTGCCAGCCCAAAGAACACATGACTAGATATGAGTTTTCCGATAACAGTACTCGTACATAGCAATAAAAAGACAAGTAACACTGTTCCGGTGTAATTACTTCCTGCAACTCAAATGTTTTTATCCCCTCACAAAGCCTTTCCTCAATTAGGTGCTTCAAGGATATATATAGTTTTATAAAGGGTGGCATCACTAGAGAAACAGAGATTAGAGAACAGAGTTATTATGGGCTCTGTTTACCACAAAAGATCTCCTAGTCCTTGTATTATAGAAGTTGTGCAAGGTCATATCTAGCTAAGTAATTAAACAGGAACTCAGCAGAGCCACAGAAAGCTATTTTCCCAAGCTTTGCAAAGATCTATCTTGAGACTAGCGAGCCCCTGCAAATGAATTCCTCCCTTTCCCTCCTGCCAATATATTATCTCTCTGCTTGATTTTAGAAGGCAAAAAATAAAATAAAATATCAAGAACTCCTCAGTTACCGTGCAGTATTACTGAATTCATGTACATGCAAATTATGCTGGTTCCTGGCCACGCAAGCCCAAGCCCATTGACATCACCGATTTAGCAAAAACAACTAGAAATACCCATTTTTGTTGTGTCTGGGGTCTGGGTTGTTCCAAACAGAAAGAATATAGAACTTTTATCCTTAAAGTTCTCTAGCTGGGCACAAACAGGCAGTAAGAACTTGCTAAGGTATTTCCTTTGTTGTTTTTCTAGTATGAGCTAGCGCAATATTTACTCACGCAAGAAGAGCCCAGTGCCGTGACCAGGACTTTTCCAGTACCCTCCACAACTACACTTTCTTTTCTGGGAGCAATTATTAGCTCAAAACAAACAAACAAAAGCAAGCAATCATCCCTACATTTAAAAACAAAACAAACAAACAACAAAAAAAAATAACCATCCTCAACCTTTTACTTTCTGTCCTCTCTTTACGCCAGGACCTGCAATGCAGAACAGCTGCCCTTCTATAGCCTTCTTCCAGGTGGACCCTCTCAGGAGCCACCTGCTTCCCGCTTTTCTCCCACTCTCCCAGCTGGAGCTGGTAATCAAAGAGAAGTTGTTCGTCCTAGCACCATCGCGTCACAAAGCCCCTTTCTCTAAAGCCACCTTTCCCTTTTTTGCATTCCCTCTAATTGCTGTACTAGGATCATTCTTGTGCTATCTGGGATCTGATAAAATGACAAAGCAATGCTTGGGAATGTGTGGTGTGTTACTACTGACTGCGGGCTCTCCTATTCCTTGCAGCATCGGATAGCCCGTCTGCATTCTCCCCCATTCTCCTGCTCTAACCTTCAGTCCACTCACTGCAGTTGAAAAAAGAATTGCATTAGTCTCTGACACCTCCTCACTTCCACAAGTCTGCAGTTTATCTTCGACCTTCATCATCATTAAAAAGCCTTGAACACTTAAAGGGTGATTTCTTGCCCATTTTAGTATTTTAAAGACACGAATTCATGTTGGAGTCACATCTTTTCTGATATTTCCAAATTAAAGAGTACTGGCTCAGCAGGAGCCTGCACTTGGTAACTGAATCTCTCCAGCATATGCTTTCAGGTAGAATAATTAGAAATATCTGGGCCACACCACCAGGCATGGCAGAACGATATTCAGTACAGAGACACAGGTGGGCATAGGATGGGTAAAACTGTGCAGCACATCTGTGCAATTTCTCAACACTCTTTGAAGGAAGGAATTTAATAAACCGTTGTGGACCAGTGCTTGGTTTCTGCTTCAGTTCTGCTGGGATCCCTTACCTCTCATGCCGTTTGGGGTTGATAGCAAAGCCCCAGTTCAGGCATGTGGATAAGGAAGCTCTGCTTAACAAAGGGCAATAGCACAGTTCTGTGTCCCTTTGCAGAATATGGCACCTAGTGTTGCAGAATGCCCAAATTTTCATAGAAATTCTCCAGCAGTGGTTAAGACCAGACAAAAAAGACAGGGAGGATTTCTAACTCAAGTTTCTAAAGAGTTTCTCTGGATATCCTCCTCTGCTGCACCTATCTGGTACTCACATACAACAGTGGAGAGATGATGATGGAAGTTAGAGCAGCTCAACATCTAACCTCCCTCCATTTCATTCCAGATGTACTCACTATCAGTCCCCAGTGCTTCAGCAAAACTTGAAACTGATGTTGTCAATAGGAGCTGGAAACAAATTGCTTATATTTTTATTACTGTTAATTTATCTGCTGCTTTTTCCTTCAGCAGAAGTCGAAGCATCACTTCCTTTCTGATACTGAGATACAATAGTCATCCTGCAGCCTTTTTATAAAAGTAAACTCCTGCCAATAAAGTAACCACATCAATGGGCAATACAGGGGGAAACTAAAAAGAGAGCATGTACGATCATTGGAAGTTAGAGCAGACAGCCAAGCATTAGTCATTATAGTCTAAGTGTTACCATCATGTCACTCTTTAAAGCACTTTTGAAAATGGCAGCGAAGAACACAATGAACAGAAATTCAGGAGTTTCCGGTTTGGGATGTTTTTAAAGACTTTAAAAATGAATTTAAAATGCAGCTGAGAATGCATTATAAGAAAAATGTAATAATCAGACAATCTTTTTTCAAAATGGGAGTGTCTACTCTATTCGGCTTCAGGAGAGATGACGGATCATTCAATATTTTCCTTGTTCATGTCTCTTGAATCATCCTGTTCTTTCTGCAATAATTTGAGTGTTGAATACTGCTGAAGTGCCTTGTCTAGATACATCATACAAAGCATTTTAGACTTCAACTCTTGTATTTTTTTTTTTTGTTTCAGTAAAGCCTGCTCTTTCATTCACAATTTCAGCACTGATGTAGTGAAAAAAACATGATTCCTTTGCCGTCAGCAAAACATTTATTTTTCTCCTTGGCAGCCTGGAGGACTGTCTGTCTGTCTGAGCACCTTACCTGAATTATAATAGACTTGGGGTTCTCTCGTCTTACAGGTTTCCTACTGATGATATAATAAGCCTTGAGTGCTTGATACAGTCTTGCCAGAAGACAAATTCTGGAGACTAATTTTCTAGTTTGTTCGTTAGTTTAGAAAATTACATTCTTTCCATGTGTCCCACACATTAACTTTATCATACAGTCTAAGAAATATTTTCATAAACATTTCAAAAAACTCACTTTGTGTTCTCCTCTCCCAGTGAACAGACTGGCTTTTATGCAGTGCAATTTAATATTGTTTGTGGAAGAACCACAGAATTATCAAAAATCTGGGTGTTGGTTTGTTTGCTTTTTTTTTCAAGTAAAAATTTAGTATTTCATAAAGCAGGAAAACAAATTAAAAACCTAGAGAAAAATAATCCTTCATTTTTCCAGCTTTTTAATCAACTCTAAGACCTAGATAGACCTTACTCTTCAAAAAGATAAACAATTCTGAATTTAAGACAACAAGCAAACCAACCAACACAAAATAATACCTTTTAAAATACAGAAAGCGCAGAGGTTTTTTGAGTTGTTGGTCTAGTGCAATATCTAATGCTTACAGCCTGTGTCTAGCATCATTGCCTTGTGACATGCTCTTTTTGTCTACACTTCTGCTGATTTTCTGGATTTACGTTGATTTCCTGAATACCTCCACCAAAATAATTCTGAAGTCATAAGATGTGTTGTACTGGAATATATTTTAAAAATGTATGTGGTTATCTATATTTTATTTAGCTTCATTTAATTTCATTTAACTCCCTTTCATTTAGGGAATTTGTAGGAGCCAAAAAGCATGGCTGCTTTATATCAACCTCTTAAGTCACCTATATTAACCTGTGTTTTAAAACAATGCATATTACTTTAAAAGGTGCACTAACAATTGTTTCCTGTATAGCAAAATAACACTATAAGAAATGTTGGAATACCTTTCAAGAAAGGCTAGCCAACGCAGACTTAAAGAGCAGTCATAATTATTGCCTTAAAAGCATCTGATGCAGCAAAAAGCACGTTACCATGAATGCCATATATATATTGCAGTTACTTTAGTGGCAGTGTTACTTAAACTTTAAATGTGCTTTTGTCATCCAAATGGGAGCAGAAGAAATGACATTTAGAGCAAAACTCAGTTTAGTATCATTAGCATTATACAAATAATTTGAAAACAAAAATGTTCAGTAAAAGAGTGAAGGGATGGGATGGAAGGATGGACAAACAGGTGAGAGAATAGAGAAAATCTCAAAGAGAAAATGAGAACTTTGAAACTAAAATATTTAGCAAAAACTAACTGGTCAATTTCTGACCACCTCTGTATCATAACATGGCATGAAAACAATTCATCTATGCCTGGTTTCAAATTCCTAGGTAAATATGTATGTACGCACATATGTATACACCCACACAAATTAAATTTCTGATCTTTTTCTGGTCTATGAATGTGGTCATAGACCCCTTAAATTAATACTTTTACTTCTAATGCTGTAAGTCTCCACCTGTCCTCTTATCAGACAGAAGAGTGTAAGTGCTTTTAGATAAAAGATACCAAATTACAAAAGGCAGAATAAGAGACCAGCAAGAGCTGCACCTCTAAGTCCAAAATTAAATTCTAGTAAGTGGACACTTAATTATAACTCCTGAAGATATAGATCACATGTCAGCATGTGGAACTTCAAAAATGATAAGTCATAAGCAGATTCTGATAGCAGATAATAGGATAACCTTCAAACTAAATCTTCATCTTCCTTTCAGAAAAAAAAAAATAAATGCCAGTGGTCAACATTTAGGATACAAGCACTGCTTTCAGTGAGCTGCATCTATGGGAAGGCTGAGGCTTTCTCCAAAGGGCTGGACACTTTTCATAAGGGTTTCCTTTTCCTCTGGACATATGCAGAGTCCAAATAATTTTACAGAGACATGAGAACAAATGACCTTCTGGCTCCATTGTTCAACATGAGTCATGCATAGCTTGGAATCGTTAGAGTGAATCATATATTGCTTTCAGCAGAGTTTGTTGGAGAATAGTGCTTTGCATACAAATACATCGATTTGTCTGGAAAAATTCACTTTGCAAGAAACCATTTTAGTTAGGAAATTTCATGAGGTCCGTGTGTAGCTACTTTAGAAATAAACAAAAAATGAACAATTTAGAAATAAACAAAAAATGAGCAATTTCACTGAACATTTGAAATAGTGACAATTTGGTATAGCTGTTTCACTGCTGAAGGGGATTTCTGTGCAACAGACAGTTATTGCTTTTTCTGGTTGTTTGTTTTTTGCAATGATCATAAGCATACACACATGCACATATATAACATACACACATACTCAAATGTGATGAAAAAATCATCCTGCATTTTATGTTTATGTCACCAAATATTCTGTGTCCATGTGGTTTGGCCAAGCTAAAGAAGAGAAAGTCTTAAGCATAAGCTATGATAAAACACTATGTGATGTGTTGTGATTTTCCATCAGCTGCAGATTAGCTTGACCTGAGTGTCAGTTTTTGATCCATAAGAATTGGTGTGGCAATTCTCAGGCATCAACTTTTGTCTCTCGGTCTCTCTCTTTGTATCAGAACCTGGGGCAATGCAGTATCACTAGGGTTTTCAAAGGATGATGATAAGAAGCTGCCAATCTTCAGCTGCACATCTCCTGAATAAGGCTAATGCCTGTCTGCACCACATCGGCAGTACTGAATGGTGATCCATTTGTCCAGGTGCACAGTGCACAGTATGGTTTCAGCTGAATCTTTTTTTTTTCTTTTTTTTTTTTTCCCCATTACCAAGATATACAGCAGGATGTACCAGAAATAGGTAGAAGATTGCCTTATTCTCCATCACCATGGCCAGTTCCACAGGTACCTGGCACTGCCAGAAACTGTACTAAGAGTGCAGACCAGTGCTCACAGCCCTAACATAAAGCTCTTTTTCATGTGCCTCATTTGCTTTCATATTTCGATTGGGAATATTCCTACCAAGATTCAGGCCAGTGCTGATGTTATTTGGGGCTACAGATTTGCAGTACTCATGAAACTTTGTCCACGCACACAAGAAGTCATAACCTGGTGAAAATGCACTGTAGTGCTGGGAAGTTCCTGAAAAATCTTCCCTTTCCACAGCCCTAAGAGCCTCCATGCTTAGGAATTTTGTACAATCATTTTGTTTCTTTGCTGTGTGATGCATGCATGCCTGGAAGGACATGCTGGGGGCTGGATGTTAACACGTCTCAGAAGCAAACCCCCACTTTGATGTACAGGGCACCTCTGACTCCCTTTGTAGAGATCACTGTTTGTTGCATGGCTACTTTGAACCCCATCAGAGAGAAATTCTCATTTCTTTCATGTGGTTTTGCTGCCAGTGCAGATTACTCATTCACCAGGTCTGGAGAGCTCCTGTTTTTATTTACTGCTGCACACATGCTAGAAGCAACAAGGTTCTCCATCAAATCCCCCTGCTTCTTTTCAGGCTATTCTCAGTTCAGGAGTGGGATGCCAATACCAGTTTTAACTTACCCTTCATTTTCTGGCCTTTAAGTCTTATCCATACATTTATTAGTGCTGCTATCTATATGCCTCTTTTACAGCACCCGCTCCAAATGCACAGTGGTACCCTTCTGAAGTGATGCACGTGCATGTAGCATAGCTCTGTATCCAACTGTAATCATTTTCTGCAGGCAGCAAACACAATTACTGCATCAATACAGAAGGTGAGATGAATAAAACTCCTGGCCCAAATGCATGAAGCAATACTTTTCCAGAGATTTGTGTATATATAAGAAGTAAAATTTAAAAATAAAAAAGTAAAGTTAAAAATAAAAGGTATTTGAGGACTGCTATCCATCCGGCAGCAGCATCCAAAGAGGGGTGGCAGCCTTTTCTTCTGGAAACATTGTCATAATGAACTAATAGTTCTTCATACATTTAGTCTTCTTGCTGTGCCAGAATACACAGCAGTCCTAAAATAAAGGTTTCTAAGTGTTTATGAGATTTATCAGCATATGATCTTACAGTATAAATGCCTTGTCAGATATTAAAATCATATTTCTTTCACTTTCTTATTTTTTCTATTGAATATGACATTGTAAAAGAACCTCACTAGTTCTACAACATTTAGATAGAAATGATTTTTCATTACTATTAATAGCTATTGCTATTTCATTGCTATTAATATTCAAAAAAAAAAAAAAAAAAAAAAAAAAACAATTTTATTGGTCTCATGGGGGATTTATTAAATCACTAAATAGCCTTACATTATTGTATTATAAGGTGCCATTTCATGTGGACAAAAAGTCTAGACTTGTAATGGATATATTAAATATGACAAGTGATAATTTAAATAGTTACAATGTTTTATACAGAATATTTTATAAAGGTTAAGATTTTCTCTCAAGAAATGCCAGGATGAAAAGAAAACAAAATATTTTAAACTTTTTTTTTTTCTTTAACTTTAATTGAACTTCATTTTCAAAATTAACAAGAAAATGAAACAATTTTCTCAAAACCAATATATCAGTAAAAACACTCCAGATTTTTCTGAACAGTTATTTTGTTCACTAGGACTTGATTTATTGCAACACACTGCATGGATTAATGTTTTCTGTTATAACACTCTAGTGTTTATCATTGATTATTATGGCATACAATAAAGGGTTCTTTCCCTTCCAGTTAAGGCTGGCACAGAAAAACAACCAAGGCAACGTGGTGTCCTTCCCACCTGAGAGCTTCTTTAACAAAGTGATGTTGCTTCTTTAGAGGCTGGAGTTTTTCTTACCCAGGTCTGCTGCTCAAGTCCAAGGAGCACCCAAGAGTTGTTCTGTGGATGTGTTTGGCCAGTTCAGTTTGGGAAGGAAAGCAGTATCAAGAAACTGAAATGCTTGAAGTTGAGAGGAACTTTTAGTATTTTTGTTGATGTGATTTTTGTGAGACAGGGTCTTCTAAATCCAGAAGTCCTTTAAAAATATAAAAATCTTCTTTTGGTTTAATTAGCAGTAAGATTTACCACAAGCTGGCAAAGGTTAGAATATTCTGTGCATTGCTGTGGTCGCCAAATTCAAGTGATAAGGGCATTAACACACCTCTGGCTCATTTTAGGTTTAAAGATCAGAATTTCAGTTTTCCTTCTTTCCAACTTGATTACCCATTTATTCTCGGACTAAATGGGTGAAAAATCCTTCTGAAACCGTAGAGTGGCAAAGCATTTATTCTTGTTACTTGATCTGTTTGAACTTCACCAGTGAAATGGCTTCCCATGGCAAAATATTGATTATTAAATGCAGAATGTTCCACAGGAATGTGATTTAAACAAAACAGTATTCTGCCAACTCATCTGCTCTGGCAGGCTGAAGGGAAAGTGGACAGTTTGAAGAATATTCTAAAAAAAAAAATAAATAAATCCAAAAGATCATAATTAAATGTAGCTTTGGAATTGCTGTTCTTCCAGAAATTAAAAAATGAAAATAATTCACACCCTGTTGAGATATTTTTTTTTAATATGAGAATATCCCAGAAGATGGATATTTCAGTTTTGTACTGCCTCTTCATTTTATGTAAAAGCCAGAATTATTACTCTAACTTTTACATAACTTATTAAATCCAAAATGTCAACATTTAGGCAATTTTAAAAAGTTGTCTCGATATTATAGTTGAATTGCACTGATTGAATCAGATTGAATCAAAGTCATAGGCTTCAAGGACTTATGTTTTCGACCCCAAATCATCAGACCTTCAAGTATGGGCTATATAAAGAATGTTTGAATTCACATTTTTGACAGCATACAGTATTTGCTTGCCTTCCCTGAAACTCTTGAAATATTGGCTCTTAAAACTGTCAGTGATTCTTGAAAGCACAAGTGCTTTTTTGGTTGAGGTCCAATTGTTTTAGAAGAGTAAATCTCAGTATAATTTTCCATTCCCTGGGTTTCTTAACTCCTCAGAAGTCTGTAGGTCTGAACATTTGCCTGCTCATTAATAGTGTAGACATAAAGCTAAGCTTGGGATCATTTTAGTTAACAGAAGTTTTGATATTGATTCCAATATCAAGAGAGTTTGGCCTCAAACCTCTTCTGTGCAGAAGCAGGTCTGGCCACGATCCCAGGGCATGGAGGGAATGGGGGGTCTCAGCTGGCCACCCCAGGGGTGTCCAAGTGCTCCAGTCACCCCCTCTCCGCTAGCTGTAAGCAAGCATCAGATAGCTCTACATCCAGAAGACAAGCCAGACCTACTGCCTCTGCCTGGTTTATTGTTGTGAATGTACAAGGATGAGAGAAATACAGGAATCACAGATGAAAAAGGGGCTGTAGTATTGTAACGGGAGCAGGTTTTACCATGGGAAAAGCAGCCTGGTAAAGAAAAGAAGAACATGGGAAAGAGGCTCAAGGGATGAGGATCAAAGCAGACCCTGGATCAGGGCTTCCTGTAGCACAGAATCCCTAAGGGAGACTGAAGATCTCCTTTGTAATAATCTTTACTGTAGATTTGTCAACAAACTATCACAAATATTTGGAAATGAATGGACTATGCATGAATCAATAAGAACTAATCTATATTTATCTATAATTAATATAGATTAAATACTCTATACAATTATTAATTTAGGAAGTTTAATGAAGCTCCGGACATATGTGGTGCTGAAGCTATACTCTACATGGTTAATAATAAAAGCAGATTTCTTTTTTCAAAAAATGGGTTTACCCTCAGAATATGAATTCTTTAATATAAAAGCTCTGCATGTGTCTTCCTAGTAACATAGCCCAAGATTTATGTGTATCATAAACAAATATGGCTGTGGTATTATAAAGTGCAATTCCACTGTATTTGTTATTAGGAAAGGGAATAAGGTTTCCCATATGCTTTCACTATTATTTCTCTTCTAACTAGGAACATGGTGCCAGTACATTATCAGGAAATAAAAGCCACCCATCACTGTTGTAAATATCATGAGGTAGGCTGTTACTGAGCCAGTCTGTTAAAGACTGGAGGGGCTTTACTCCCCACCTTCAGGCAGCAGGTCCATTTCTAAGCTGAGCAATAAGAGGCAAAGCCTTGGACTAGTGACACGTTGTGATTTGTTTACCTAATATAAGGCAGCATTTTGAGTCAATGATACACACATTGACTTCACAAATGTAATAAGATGCTGGAGGGAAGTTTAGAAATTTCCAGAGATCTTGGTTGAGACGAGGTTGTAAAATTACCTACATGCAAGCTACCCTTTTTCTCTTCTTCCGAGATTTCTTAAAGGCTAAGAGGAAATTCCCTTCTGCTCCCTTGTGTGTTGGTAGTTGATATTATAGCACAGTAAGCCATAGGGAAAAAAGAAACTGTCTTTAGAAAGGGGAGTTTATTACTGTTTTACTGTTACTGTTATGGTTTATGTTGCGGGGAGTGGGCACAGCCAACAACCCCCTGTATGTTGCAGAGGGCATTCTCCAAAGTCAATAAAAAGTCAATGTGTTGACATAAGGGTACAAGAGGACAGTGCAGTGCTGGTTGAACACCCTTTTAGTGGTCAGCAGGCTGGAGAAAAATCACTTGAAACCATTTAAGTGGATAAATGTGTTGGGGGAAAATTTTGGCTGAATCATGTACTTTCATAACTACTTGTCCTTTCTTTCCTCTACTGTTGTATTGGACAATATTCTGTGCAATGCCAGTGTCAAGCTTGTAAAAGTGAAAAAGCTACAGTTCACCGTAATATATAAGGACACAAATGCACACAAAAAGGCTAGAAAAGTCTCAGCCTTCTAATTAAATTAAAACCAATCTTCTAATACTTTTCTGCCATTAAGCTGATGACAACACAGCCAATACTCCTTACATAGATATATTCTGGTTTTACTGATTTCACTGACTGTTTGCTGGACCTATGGCCTCAAAAAGCTTTGTCATGTTAAGCACCAGGAGAGGAGAAAGGGGGCAAAGAAGAGGGAGTGTAGAGCCCATAGAAGAGCTTAGAATAAGGAAGATATTACATAATGGAAAAATACCACCTATCTTTTAGCTATTTGTCATCTCACAGTTGTAAATTGTTTCAGTAGTTGAAAGTACACTTTGTCAAACAATCCCATTTGGGTAGCAGAGCATTAGCCAAATGAAACCTATCAGAACAATCCAGTATTTATGATTTTTAAGCAGCTATTCCCATATAAAATAAAATTATGGCACTCCCCCACAGCTGGGAGAGTAATAGAACCTCTCCAGAAATGAGTGGAAATTTAGTGTTAACACCTATAATTAAAAGGTATATACTTTACTGAACATATTTTTCTCAGTTTAATGAACCTAAGTTGCATGGATTCATATTTTACGCTGCAAGTAGCTACACGGTTTTCAATGGGAATATTTAGAGAGAAAAGTGCTACCTATAATAACTAAGATTAAAAGCAACAAGATTTAAAAGGTAACTGGCTCAGTAATGCCACTTTCATCCTACCACCTAAGTGCTTGAGAATGGCTTTGAAATAGGAATATTTTTAAACAAAAGACAAACAAACAAACAAAAACCCTGTCCTTTCTGTGTATTTTTTGTTTTCTGAAATAATACTTACTATGCAAGTATTTAATATTCTGGTGAGCTTTCTTCACTGTTCCTAAGTGTTAGAAACTTATTCACCATGAAGACTGACAGCTGATGTTCTCACTTATGTGGAAATATATATATATATATATACATATACATATATATATATATATAGTAAGACTTATGAAAGGATAACAAACTCTGGCAACAGACATGTTCCCTATATTATTGTCATCAGACATTACTATGCTTGAAAGACATACTCTCCTTCTAGTGTATGGTCTAAATCTTTCACCAAAAATTATGACCTGTGGAAGGATATATATAACATGGGAATAAGTTCCCTCATAAATTAAAAGTTGGGGAAAACAATAAGAAATTTCAAAATTGTTTTCCAATTCAAATATAGACCTCTTCCCACAGCCAAGAAAACATATAGTAAAAGACATCAATAAACAACCTCTGATTAAAACATGCTTGCTAGAAATGTTTGCTCTTCCTTCCAAATAATTCACTTTGTGTACTTACAGCATAGCACACTATTCTTCCTGTGTAATTTAGCAAAGCAAGGACTGAAGAGCTCAAACAGAGAACAAGCATACCTTTCTAACAGGAAATATTTCAAAGATGCACAATGCTTGGGGAAATCCAATGCATTCCAACAGCAAAAAAGGTTGCTTGTCAGAAGCAGATTTAGGAGCCCTGGGGATAAGTCATCCCTGTCAAGAATGATTTAGCAGTACCTAGAAAGGGATGAGCTCCATCAGACACAAGGAAATTCATCCAAATCCTCCTCTGCTCTCAGGTGGCTGAAATTCCCTGCCAGACCTCCCACCAACAGCCACTGCCTTTGCTCAGGGTCACCTCCAGAGCCCCATAAGCCAGATGGGATCTCTCCCTAGGTCAGGAGGCTTGGGATGGGCCAGCTTGCCACGAGCACCTACATGAGGTTAAACTGGGAAGGCCAGGAGGGCTGCTGGGATAATTTGGTGTGACATCCTAAATATCACAGGGCATAGGATCTCACCAACGAGTTTGGGTATCCAACTTCATCTGCAAAAACCACCGGAAACCTGGACCTGTCTGCTGGCCCTGGATCTGCCTTTGGCTTTGCAGCCAGAAGGAAAGGCTTGCTGTTAGCAGAAGATTTCTTCCTCAGGGGTCACTAGTAGTGCTAGGAAAATTCTTCATACTCTGAGACAATTACCTGATACCACTTGAATTTCTCAATAAAAAGAGGCTTTTTTCCAAATCTCCAATCAAGTCTGATCTGAAAAAGGGCAGTACTTGAGTTTTTGCTCTGGGTACGATTCTTCTCCTTTTTGAAATGGCATGATAATACTCTTTAACTGTACATCTATGACCTGATGCATTTCCTCTGGCTATTAGTTTATAGAGATTTGTTCTCCATTTTACCTAAAATTACTTGCTTTTATGATGAAGTAACCTACTGGAACCTCTGAAATGGCTCATTTCAAATTTGTCAGCCTCACTTGATGATCTGGCTTGATTTTATTGGAGAACATATTGCCCTTTGATGTAACCATTTGAGAGAAGTGAGTATAATAACAACATTACCAGAATGTGAGAGGAAAAAAAGAAGATTAGCAAACTTACCATGGGCATTGCCATTTTGCATTGAATCTTTCAGCTTCCTTCGCTGGACAACCTACTGCGCTGCCTTCAAGTGCTGGGAAAGATAATAAAGCAATGTTAAGCTGGAGGATTTTATGGATTGGAGGGGTTTTGAAGCCATCTTCAAAGACAAAACAGGCTTCATTTCCCTCTACTCTAAGTTTGAAACCTGTAGGACATGCAGGGGGCAGCAACAGTCTGACCTCTGGTTAAACAAATGAGTGTGGTTTAAAGCAAAAACATTTGCCATGCAATTCCCTTTCCATTTTACAGAAACTTTCAGTTCCTGTTAAGAAACACAATCAAACACTGAAGTGAGCTCCCTTGATAATGCAAGATAGCATCATGAAGAAGGCAGAAGGGTCAAAAAAGTTAAGCTCTGCTAGAGAAGTAGGAAACATCTCAGAAGTATTAAGAAGCAACACTTAATCCTTGTGATTATTAAAGCACATCCTTGCCTGTCAAGATTTTGTGAACTGCACTTTTCAGAATGACCAATGAAAGCACAGAAGTCTCCACAGCCCTGCCAGGGAAGGCTGGTTGAGAGGAATTTCCTAGTGAGCCTTCTTTTTGTTAGAGAACAAAGAAAATGTGGCATTGACCCAGATTTATGTGAGCCTACTCCATTGCAGGGAATCCAGTTCTAGCACAGTTACACTTTCTACATACTGCATCCAGATGTTTAATTCCAAACAAATGAAGATAAAAGGGGACCTATAAAACTATCATGTTGATTAACTCTAATATGGGGTTTCCTTAAAATAGAAGCTTTACTAGATCGTTGGAAGAAAATGCAAAGGCGGCTGTGTGGTACAAGGATTTCACTTGTATCTCTGTCAAGAAATATTGCAAAATGTTTAGATACCACTTCCCCAATTTTAAGGCATTATTTACTTTGCCCAAAAGGAATACAAGAAAACAATATTATCACTTTGCAGAAAGATATGGTCTTACTTACAGTACAAGCAAGTATGACTTCTACCTGTTCAGGTTCCATCTTCCTCTCCCCAAGAACAGCACAGTGAAACAGATGGGCAAGGCTAGATTGGGAAGGGACAATGACTGCCATCTACCATCTTGCTCCCACCTATCTGCAAAGCTTCTGGGACCAGCTCTGTGTTTATGGAGTCCACAGGGACTTGGGCGTTTGTAGCTGCTGGCAAAAGTGCTGTGCCTGCCCGGCAGCCACTCTGTGCTGAAGTTGGTGCTCATCAGTATCCTATTGATTTAGACTTCCTGGTTTCTGATTTTTACAGAGTGGGGTGGCAATGGAAAGGCTTGTAAAGGGGAAAATATAGGAAATGAGAGACACAGCTGGTGTATAGTTGCTAGAAGCAATGTGAAAGGACAGCAGGTGCAAGTGGACAATTTAAGATTCCAGTTACCTATTTCAGAAGAGGTTATAGGAAAAACAGCAACAAATGATGAGAAAAGCAATGAAATCGAAAAGTTCTGTATGCTGAGAATATGATTTTATAAATATCTTGTCACAGACAAAAGGTGCCCAAGAGAGCCATGATTCTGCTCTGTCCTTCTACATTTGGATATTTTGGACATTGCCATTTTTTACCACTGACAGCAGGAACAGGAACAGAAAAATTTAGTAGCTGCTGTGGTTTCCTTGTTACCCACCCCAGACAGAAAGTTTCAGAAGCCTTGATTTAAACATATGGAGGCACCCACTTGGAAGCCACTGATTATATCCATCATAACACAAACACACCCATTCTGAAAACTGAAGGACAGACCTGAATTTTGAATATATCACCTCTGTTCCAATCTCTTTTATGACGGAATGTGTGTTAAAAAAATAATAATAATTCCACCACAAAGCATCTACATCACTTTGGTTTTAAGCAGTAAATTTAAAGTATAAATTTGAGATAGGAGTGGGAGTTCAGAATTTAGAGATAAATGTCTGTGATGAGAATTTGAAGGAATTTTTATTTTTGTGACAAGGTTACCCCAGAAAATGATTTCCAATGGCAGTAAAGGAGCAAAAAACCACTCTGATTAAACCTCAGTACATCCAAATCCATAAATTAAAGAAGATAAATAAGGTGGCCTCCATTATTCCAGCTCTTAAATATTTTAAAACCAAGTGCCCACCAACAAGTTGTTGTTATTTGTGGTGGTTTTTGTTGTGTTTTTTTTTTGTGTGTGTTTCGCTTTTTTTATTTTTATTTTTTAAATAAAGAAGCAATTCTGAACAACCAAGAAACAAGTTAAAGCTAACACATACCATTAAAAGTAAATGTAGCTGTTAATGTTACTTAGCCATAATTATGCATTTGTACTGTGACAAAGATGGGGAGACTTTATTTTTTGTTGTTGCTGTTTTGTTTTGTTTGTTTTTTTTTGGCATGGCCTAAGCGTTACTTGAGATGAAATTGTAAATAACAGTCTCCGTGTTTTACTGTTAGTGACGTGCAGCACAATGACTGACACCAATACAGTTTGCTGCAGTACAGATCACTGAACATGAATATTTTATCAACATACTATTTTAATTTTGACGTTGTCCCCTTAAAGCTTTGAGATGGTTTCCCGTTCAATATTTAATTTTTTTTTTTTTGGTGATCAATCAAAGCTAGATGATAGATCCATCCACAAGACATGGAGACCCTTATGTCCGAGGGAAATGGAACCAGCAAAGAAAGCCGCACGCTCAGCCTTTTCTTCTGACTACCGCATCTCATCAAAGGGCTGCCTTTACTGACTTTGCTTGGGGACAACCACACTATTGCAGCTGAACAGATTAAAAAAAGAATTATAATAGTGAAAGCTGTCATTTAGGTGTATTTTATGGTGTGGCCTGCATCAACAGGAAGAGGAAATGTTGATGGATGTCACACAGATTCACCATTTTTTTCCAGAAAAACAAACAAACAAAAAACTATTGCTACAGCCATTAAATTCTCGTTCAAATGATAAACAAGCAGTTGCAATGTTGCTAGTGTTGATATTGCTGTCACATTACAAACACAGCAGAAGGACCATTCCCTAGCAAGACAATTGTACCTGGCTGTTCAGAAATACCTACCACAGTTTTCCTTTTAATGGGCAGGTGGCCTGGGAGAGGACAGGAGAGTTACAAATTAAAGTAAGCATTCCTATCGTGCTGTTTGTTTTAGAAACTGCGTCAAAACTCCTTCATCTATAGCTGGCAGATTACCTTCTCCTGATTCCAAGACTGAACAGCCTTCCTCCAAGAGATTTATTTTGCTGAAAATGCTTAAGCTTTTGAAAAATTAGAACTGATAAGAAATAAACTGTCAAGCCTTCTGCTGCACAGCTGGAAGTGCCACAGGCTATTGCATGCAACCTGCAAGGAGGGATCTTTGTCTGCAGCAGGGCTAGTGCCAGGAGGCTGCCCCATCCCTATAACCACAGGGAATACCCACTCTTGATTTGGGCACAGGCTGGATTTTCTCCTTCTAAGATTTGTCAGCAGACCTGGTTAGTATTGCTAAAAAATCCTTCAGCATCAGTAATGATTTATATTAGAGACCCTCAGTGATTTCCCAAATAGTCTGTAAATCTTTTCTGCAGATAACACCGATATAGGACAGTAATCACTGTCCTATAGGTAATGACTGCAGCCATGCTGCTACAGCACCTGCATCTGGTCTCCATGCCTAATCCCTTTGATCTTCCTCACCCAGGTCCTGCTGGAGAGCTGGAAGGAACTACATTAACTCACCAATATGGTCCTGGTTAAAATAAACCCTACTTTTCACTAATGCTCTTCATTTTGAATTCACACTTCCATGGCATCATTGCTCCTAGAGCACCTAACAAAAAGCTGCTTTCTGAATTCTCAAGCAATGTTATTAGGCAGATAGCCATAAGTAGCTGGTAAATTTGGTGCAATATCACCCCATTCATCTCATTCAGCTGAAACTAGCTGAACCTTTACTGGAACAGATGCAGTCCTCTGTGCTGAATGAAATGCAATTAGACTCCTGATTGTTTTTTGACTTTGGGACAGAGTAATTAAATAGTAGCAGAAGCAGATCAGACAAATTGGACATTGCACTCAAAAAGAAAAAATAAATTCTTTTGTTTGCAATAAACATATTACATATAAGTGCAAAACATGACTTTTTTTCTTGCTTCAGATAAACCCACATACCCTCCTGGACCTCACACTAAGACAGCTATTCAAGGGAAATGCTGAACAGACGCAAGTAATAGCTCTGTAATAAAAAATAGATCTGCAGATAGAGCCGGCTGTGTTCAGCATCATCAGAGCCCTTCCTATTAATTATTTATATAGCACTATAGATTAGCATAGTACTTCACAGAAATAAATATGAAAAAGAAGTCCCATCTCACTAACACAGGGCAATGGCTGAAGCTTGGCTCACCTTGTTAGGAGTGGTGAGGGTCTTCAGCAGGCACTTGGAATTACATCATTTGTATGTCACATTATATAAAAAATGTCAGAAAAGTAAGTCTGTGAGGAAAAAGGAAAGGAAAGAAAGTCTGTGAGGGTTAAGAGTTGCCCATTGATCCAGGCCTGGTTAACATCTGTTCAAATCAGTTTTGGCACAGGGTAAATAGTACGAGTGATTTTAAAATCCCATTAAGGATTTGACTAAGTTTAACCCGTATACTCCTTTTAAGATCTGACAAGTCAATAATGTAAATTCTTTATAATCTCTACACTATAGCATTAATGAATTTTCTATTAAAATTCTGTTAAAAACTTGTGAAGTGGGCTGAAATCTCCAGCAAACAGAAATCAATGAACACTTTACTGAGATTATAAATTCATCACTGTGTTGTGTTTTAATAAGCGCAGATACATGTACAGCTGATTAGATTGTCCCCTTTACAGCAGAAATTTGTGCTCCAAACCAAAAAGATAAAACTGAAGAACCCAGAATCCTGCTCTTGCACTGACAGTGCAGTTAGTTAGTCAGTGAAGTTAGGCTGCTCATCACCTCTTTTAAATTCAGTTTTTATATCAGAAAAATAGTGACTAGCTACTTCCACTAGCCTTATGATGGTTACTGGGATTTACAATTTCATAGTAGTGCTATGAAGATTGTATTGACTTTGAAGATTGCCAAGACTACCTCAGGCACTGTCAGATGTTTTCTTAGCATAGATTTCAGGGAGGAAATGAGCAGGAAGAGGCAATCAAACATCCATCCTGAGAACATCTGCTTCCAGTGGAAAGAAATACTGCCTTGCTTTCTTTCATTCTTTCTTTCTTTTTTTTTTTTTTTTTTTTTTTTTTTCCTACACATCTACAGCTGGAAAGCAAAACTACTACTTTGTAGTCCTTCAACTTTCCACAGACCACCAGCAAATTGCTGCACAGAACAGCTTGGGAATGAACCTCAGAGCTGTATAACTGCAAAAACATTAAAGACAGATGTTAGGAACAAAAATGTATAAATGCATTAAAAGACTTCTTGGTATTAATAACAAGTAGCTACCAAAGAACCTTTAGAAAACTGTCTTGAAGTGAAAAATACAGGGGAAAGCTTCATTGAATCTTAAAATAATTTGGGACGGAAGCAATTTATGGAGGTGATTTATTCTAAACTCCTGCTCAAAGCAGAGGTAACTTGAAAGATAGATCAGTCCATGCAGGGTCTTGTCCATGCCTGATTTTTGTATCTCAAAGTACAGAAATTTCCCAGCCTCTCTGGGCAATCTGTCCCAGATGAAAACACTATTACTAAGCAGTGTATATAAACAGCATACGTAGGAAGATTTACTCTAACATATCTACACTTACATATTTGCATATATTTTGTATCTGCAGTATATACAAATAAATAATAATGTATATATAGGCAGCATATATATAGTTTATGCCCACACACACAAAAGAGAGAAAAAGCTGCAGCAGTGGCACTACTACCCAGCACTAGATTCCATTCCCAAATGAATAATGACTTTGAGTAATGGAAAGTTAGCCCGTTTTTGACAAGATTCTCAGTCATATCCTTCATATGGCGATGGGGCAGAGCAACCTTGGCCGTGTAGTCCTGGGATGCCTGCCACCAGCACATCCTTCTGCATCAGAAGTGCTTCCCAGAATGGTTCTGGGGAAAAGAAAAAATTTAGGATGACAGCAAATTATAGATACATTGAAAAGCAGAAACACCTAACTCCCCCTCCTTCACTTGATCTCCCTCCAAACTGTGGGAAGTACTACATCCTTTTTCATCCACTGTGGAAAGACTTTGTAGTAATTTGGGATTAGACTCCCCCACAGCTCAAGTTAGTGGAGCACCCCACAGGATGGGGACCCTGACCACAGAGATCTCTGCCATAGAGGTGGGAACTCCAGTTTCTAAGATCTTGAGTTTCGCTCGTTTAAAAAAATCACATTCATTATACTGTCTCTGGAAGGCCACTTGCATGCCCAGGACCCTGAATGATATGTTGGGCTTCCTATTACCCAGTGGGGTAATGCAAATCTTGGACCCATCCTCCACGTCTCCTGACGTTCTCAGATTCCTTCAGCAATTTCTGGGAGGGGCCCTGAAACATCTCCAAAAGTAAGGAAATTTGGTTCATTTTTGTGGAAAATATGTTTAGAGTTGATATAAGGACATTTTGATTATTTTAGGTTTCATCCTAAACAATGTCTGTTTCACAAAATGTTAGGCTTTTCCTCCAAAAACAAATTTTAGGTTTTCACCAGCTGTTCACACAGACAGTAGTCCCTTCCTTAACAAATGCTCTTCATATCCCTAACACCACTAGCTGTGGGGTGAGCAACTTCACAAACAAGAGATGCACCTGTGACTGGGTATAAAATGCTAGACAAAGGTTAAGGGCTCCATCTTAATTCCTTTAATTAATCCATTATTTGGTTTCACTAAAATTCCCACCCTGTATTTTCCAAGAAGGGGTTTACCTATCCCTTTACCTGCATATGCACACACATATGCAGAGTTGCATGTATCTGTCTCACTATAAACAGCCCCCAGCACTGACCACATTTGCCTCACTTTTCCCCAATAAGATGTATGAGATTAGATTTTGTTGGCTCAATTAATATGGCATCTGTCCTCTGCACCCTATAAATCATCACACATGCAACAAGGGCTCATGTTCTCGCAGTAGTATTGATCCACAGATCTTTGGGTTAGGAGTAAAGCCTCTGTAATTACTTTGGATGACTTTTTTTTTTTTTTTTTTTTAACCATGTCTTGGGAACACTTGCTACCATGCTTAGTTAGATTTGGAGTTTTGGTCCCCCGAGAAACACCTTCTACCTCAGCCTGGCCTGCCCATGCTTGGCATCAAAATCAGAAAAAGTCATTCTTTTGCCTTCTCTAAGGATTTGATAACCTCTTCACTTTCCTTAGCCAGAGGTGTTTTGACCTTTAATTAAAAGGAAAATTTGTTGTCTTCCATTCAGAAGGCAGCAAATAATGAACTCATTAAAATGAGGTTAGTGTTCAGGCCTTAGAGCAATAAGAACTGAAGTCTCATTAGCAGCTAACAATCCAGAACATAGCACATAAATAAACCTAATATGGCAGAGCAAAATGCCTTGGTGCATTAAATTTGAGCAGAATCAAATGTTTACAGTCAATGATGTCTGGGGCATGAAGTTTTAATGTACTTAATAAAGGAAAGCAAATTGCTTCCTATTAGCCATGAAATGTTACTGCAGAAATCGCCCCAAAAAGTTTATTATGTAAATGAAGGATAGAGTTATAATTAACAAGGACATAGCAGGAAAATATCACTTCTGCTTAATAGATGCACCAATTATGAAGAATAAAGACATGACAACTTCAAATCTACAAAAGGTAATTATATGGATTAATGCAAGATACTGCTGAATGTAAATGCAATATAAAGAAGAAACTGTATCTTGTAGATGTCACAGAGAGAAGCCTTATTGACAAAACAAAGAATCAATTAATAAAATGAAGCTACAAGTTTGGAGACATTCCTGGCAACGAAGTTTTTGTATTTGAAAGAACAACTTGGAATACTTAAGAAAAACAAAACAAAAACAAACAAACAAACAAACAAACAAAAAAGACTATTTGCTTAACCTGGGACTGAGACATGCCACCTTGTCCATGTGCAAACGTGCTCCGTGGTTCTTTTCTTGGGAAATGGTAATTATTTACCATGGTTAATTTAACTGTTCAACAAAACAGCAATGGTGAGTTACAGCTATTGATTTAATGCAACTCTATGCATTCAATGGCAAAATGCTAATTGCATTTTCACAAGCGAATAGCCATCCTCTACTTACAACTCTTAAACCCCAGTACTTGGAGCAGAGGGAATAATCCCACTGACTCTGAGGAAAAAATGTATATTGGCAGATAAGAATTAAATGCTGTGGGAAGTGGAAATATCCAGGCAAAATCTTCTCTACAAGATTTGTCATGCTTTTTCTCCCACATTCCTCTCTTCTCCCCCCAGAAAAAATTGTCTGAGTCCCAGGATCACCACATGAGGGGACAGGGATGGGTGAGCCTCTGGGGAAGGAGGGCTGCCAAGGGGAGCCGGGGTGGCAAGACAGTGTGAATAGCTGTATTCACACCTGGTCTTCAGTGTGATTTCCAGCTGTTAAAATTCAATAATCCTTCTTCATCCTGCAAAACCCTTCTGTAATGCATTTAGAATACAATAAATACCCTCTGCATCTCGAGTCCCGGAAAGGTTTCTAGCACCGGATGGCAGGGACACACAGATCCTCCAGGCGGCACCATCCAGGAACCCCAGAGACGCTGTTCCTGCCCACGCAACAGCTATCCTTGCTTCAGCATTACAAACAAACAGGCAAACAAGCAGACAAACAAACGACCTATGAATGTGCAAGAAGGCTGATGAAAGAAACTTGTCTGCTCTTTTCCAGCCACAGTACTTTTCTATGCTGTGTGCTGTTAAGGTCTGTACCTGCAGGAGACAAAGTTCTCATTATTTACTCTACTTACTCTACTCTATTATTTACCAGTGAGAGTAGTGTGTGAGTAATTAGCGATATTGCTTGAAAATATATATTAATTAAAATAGGCATGATAGACCCTAATTACCTAAATGGGTACTGGTTTTGATATTAAGGATATGGAAGAAATCTCCCCTTCTATACAGACAGGCAAGCAGTGACAAAATGTTTGGACTCAGCTGACAATATCTTCTTAGAATTAAACAGGGGTGAGGTCATGAAAATGAAGTTTAGCCACATATCATCTAAATTGATATGCGTATATGGAAATTGCAATAAAACCAAGACTTCAGGAGCAAGCCAAATCCAGTCTGAGTGACAGGTTTGCCCTTTAGACAGACAAAAATGCTTGACACACTGCAGGTTACAGGATTTACATCTTAATCCTAACTCTGTGTTTTTAATGAGACCTCACTGGGATGGAAGGCTTCTGCCTTTCTTCCAGTTTTGTGATCTTATTGAGACATGAGTGTGAGGGAAATCGGAGAGAAAAAATAAAGTGATATGATGTTTGTTTCACATACTTTCTTGTACTATATGTTAAGCGATAATAATTTCTCAAGGTGATCTTTCTTCAAAGGAAAATTGAATTGATTTTGCTTAGCCCATCAGTCTTTCTCAACATATATAAAATGCTCTTTGTAGCTTGGAAAATTATGTTTGAAAATATAATGACTCAGATTCTATGCTTATGACCTTAATGTTGTCAGTTTATTGCCAGTTTTTATCAGCTGGGGATTTTCCTCAATGTTTTAACTAGCGGTGTTGTAAATGTCCAAGGTTTTATGTTTTGGTGACTATTTAGTTGTTATGTAGCATGCAGATAGAGTGACATGTGAAATTGTCACAGGAGTGAAATAATCAATTTATTAAATACCTGCTCAAGCATACAGCTTACCGCTATTAGATTGCTTTATCCTTTCTTTTAGCAAGGTATGCAGCTATCACTGATAAACACTGTTTTACATCTTCCTTAACACCCAATAAATGTTTCTATTTAAACAAACAAACAAACAAGGAAGGAAGGCCACTTTCTGGCTATCTTTTTTATTACACTCCTGAGCTGCCTGGCACCCAAATGATGCCATTACAGAAGGGAACTCTTAGCTGAAGCTTTTGAGGAGATTTGTATTCCAATATTCCAACATGCATGGTGTTTAAGTGTACATTGTAATTAGCATGTAGTCAGTACATTTAGGAAATTAATGGCCTACAACAAATGCTGACAGTAGCTGCAGTGAAAAGGAAATATGAGACATTGTGCCACCACAGACCTGTTTTGTTTAGCTCTAGTCCGGATTAACATTGCATAGGCCACCTATCTGCAGATCAGCCTCTTAACCCACTGATTCACCATTTACAGTGGACTAACTATATGACTGACTATGCTTTTGGTTACAAGTCACTCATTTGTTCTTTCTTCCCTTTCCGTCTTTTGCTTTTTCTTTTCTTTTCCCTTTTTTTAAATTTTTTCTTTTATTTCTTCCTTTTTTTCTTGCCGTATACCAGTAGGTTGAGCAAAAAAAATGGTGCTATTTTCCTGTACTGTTAAGTGAAATTCCTAATGAACATATGAAATGTAATCTTTTCAAATGAAAGGAAACATTAGGTGGACTTGGACTGTGTGTAAGCCACTTCGTTCACTTTGTATTTGAACTGTGCAAGAACATGAACATTCAATCAATAGAAATGTTATTAATAGATAATGGGAAAAGTTCTCAAGAGCCACATAATGGAGACATGGAAAATTGATGAAAATAGAGCTTATAACCCATTCAACATTGGCAAAACCAATAGGGAGACAAATGCACTATCCATCTTGCATATGTAGCACGTCCAGATTATGTGGGCTGGTGATTCAAAGCAGACATCTGAGCAGCAAGGACTATCTTTAGAAGCAGTTCAGAGCTGACAACCTAACAATAGAGGTGGATAGCTCATGCAGGCTGAACCACTATCTTCTTCTCTGTTGGTTGGAAATACGTCCATGAAAAACTGGGTAGGTGATGAAGACCTTTTCCTCTGTTTTGTTTAAACTAGTCTTATCTTTTTCATGAAGAGAATAAAAATAAACAGGGATTTAATTTCAGACATGAGAAAAATGGACGTTACTTCTACCATAAGTTAAAATTGGAGTTTCACACTTAATCCTGAATTAGGTCTTAAGAAACAATCAAACAATGAAACAAAATCAAAACAAAATCAAAACAGTTTCTGCAGGTAAGTAAATCCTAATGCCTCCACATCTGGATGGCAGGCAGTATTCCTGATTTTACTCTGTAGATTAAGCACATTTTATCATTTTATTAATAACCCGAAATAAGTGTGACTTAGAGATTTAGTATATTGCAGACTCTCAGTTGACTGGATTCGAGTCCTGCCATAGATCATTGCAAATAATACGTAGTATCTTTGTCCATGTTATAAAACCATCATGTACTTCAGTACTTAGATGCTACTACTAGAATTGCTAGATCATCAAACTCTGATGCAGAAAATTAGGCTAACTGTAATAGTCTTAAACGAAGGAAGGAAGGAAGGAAGGAAGGAAGGAAGGAAGGAAGGAAGGAAGAAAAGGAAGGAAAAAATAAGAATGACCCTAAAATAAAATGTGAAACATTTAATAAGATCTTCTTTGTTGTATCTTCTCAGCTGGACACAATTTTTAAAATGAGGCATACAAAAAAATAATATTCATTTTTCTAAATGCATGTTAATTTCTTATTTATTTCAGGCTTTACTAGAGACTCAAAATTTACTGCGCACTCAGGTTGCAAATTTTACCTTCAACCTTGGATTTTCAGGAAAATTTTACCACACAGGTAAGAAGGAACTTCATGCTCTCAGGTAGCTACAGATAAATAGGTGACAGGATTTTAAACCTAGCTTTAAACATGCCCTTTTAAAATAAAACCATAACTCAGCGGAGCAGTCTCCAATATGTGCTCCAATATTTTAACATCCAGGGTCTTATTCACTGCCCACTGGAACAATGGTAGGCAATGGATGAGGTTCTTAGGTAGGCTATGGATGAGGTTCTTAGGAATACGTAGATGTCATTGGTGCTTTTCTGAAAGATGTGTGGTAGTAAACCTTAGGGTTATAAAGAAAGCAAAGGAACTGCTAAGATCTCCATAATTCTGTACAATGCAGAACAGCAGAGAAGACATACTAGGGTTTTACCACCATGGCAGGTATGATGAAATATAAAACACTGGAAAAGAAAAAAGGTCTCATAACCCCTAAAGAGGCAGAAGTATTTTAACAGGATAAATTTGATTTTGCTAAGACTAAAGGTAATCTAGCTCAGTGGTCTGCAATTGGGAGGGATGACAAAGGTAGAATCATTCAATTCAGAAATTCATTCTTATTGCAAGAAAAAGGAAAACAGGATGAAAAGAAATTTGTATTAAATGGATATTGAAACCCTGCTTCCTTTGTACTGCATGCAATAAAATGTTGCACACAAGCACCACGTCTCTGTGGAGATTAGGTGCTTTTACATCTCCTGTTTATGACTCCTTTCTCTCTGTTGGTCCATTTATCCATAGTGTAATGTCCCCCCTTTGTTTTTTTTTCTCCTCTGTCCCTTCACCTGCTCCTTAGCAATTTGGTGCTGCTCCACTCAGGCTTCCTTCTGCTGTTGCTGAGCCATATTGCTCCCTAGTGCTGCCAAGGCAAAAAAAAAAAAAAAGACACACATTTAGTGACTCACTGAAATGATGGAAACATCTACTGTCCTTCTCCTTTCCAAGCCTTATACTGTACTCTTCTCACCTTTGAAGACCAACTCCAAAATTCTCAGCTGTCAACACATTCAGCCACATCTAATGACACTCCTTGCCTGAATGATGCTAGGGAGGCCAAGAAGCTTATTTAGAGGAGAGGTGGAGGCACTGGAGCAGCAAGAAGATGAAAAAAGTTTAAAAGCTAAGAATGATGCAGTCCAAGCTCTAACAGGCCACAAAGTAGCTGCAGATCAGGGCAGCCAGCTGAATGTCCCCCACTGCAGCATAGGTGCAGCAATACTCCCTTTTTCACCAGTATTTGAATGCAATGCAGGTGAGCTCATCCACCTCTTATGTCTCCATTTCACTACGAGTTAGAAGAGTACAAAAGACCCTGGGAGAGGGGGACATGATTAGCCTTTTGAAGGATAAGTAGAGAGAAGGAAACCAAAATTATTTATTTGTTTCACTGTTGTTCTCAGGCACCACTGAAAGTCCAGGATGTTTTCCCCTCATGCAGACACATAATGCTAGGCAACTGCTGCCCAGGAAACCTTACAGACTAAAGATGTAGGTTGCAGGGTCTGAGAAAAATGAGAGGTAGAGAGAGATGGAATTACTTGCCCGGAGTCATATAACAAGCCAGTGGCAGACCTGTGATTAGAGAGCAACTTCGGAGACAGACTTTCAGTATTCTGCTCACTTCATCTTGACCTGCCCGTATAGTTATTCCTTCTGGAGATTAATTGGACATACACGTAATACAGCAAAATAAACAAAAATAGCCCAAGGCTCTGAGCCACTCTAAAGCAGGAAAGCAGGATGCTGCTATATTGTGGCCATCTACAGAGTAAAGCTGGCATCAGTCTTTTCAGTGGCCACCACAGAGAAAGATAATTCAAGAAACGGAGGAGGTGGGAAAGGAGATAATTTATTACAAATATTACAACATCCTGGGCAGTGGCTGGCACAAAATACGCAGCCTTCCTACCAAATCAACCCCCTGACCTTCCCATAGATTTTTTCTTTGTCAGTCCCAATGGCCTCCATATGCCATTACTGTTTCTTAGTGAAGCCTGTTCATACCAGTCCACAGGTTTGCTTGCCCAGCTGATATAACACTGACCAATTTCAGATTTACTGCTGCTGTAGAGAAAATAGGCAAACGTGCAAGTGTGTATGTGCTCCGAAGGATCTCAAGGCTTACCAAAATAGCACAAAACTACTTAATGAGTTGAAGCATGCCATTGCCTCCATTAAGGGACACGCTTCTCTCTGTATTCAGTGAAGCATCTGAGATTTTAAGTGAGCACTTCATTTACAAGTCAGTGGCAGCATTTTGTCATATCAGCTTAGCGGAACGATTCCAAAGTATTCTCTATGCAATATATACTTTATTGACTCATTATAAATAAAACATGTAAAGGTATTCTTTAATTACTGTAAATATAGTTTGTTTACCCAGAGAGGCTTTTAGTATCAGGTATTCAACATGCTTTATTAGCGCACTGAGATTGCTGTGCCTTATTGACTTCCTTAATGTGTAATTTTGCTCTCCTTTCGAAAAACTTGGATCATTTTAAAACTACAGGAGGGAGATGAGCATGGGACTGTGCTGGCAGATTATACAGTTATACATTTTCATCGAAAGATGTTGCTGACATCTGTACTACAAATACCAATCCTAGTTGGTATGCCTTCATACCAGTACAACTGACAAATCAGCCTCACTGCTCTGCATCTTAATGCCACCAATGTTTTCTTCTGTAGCACAGGTAAACTAAGCACTGTATACATGACAAAAAACAAACAAACAAACAACAAAAAAAAAAAACCTCTTGGTTATACAGTTTTACCAAATATCTTCCTCTTGTTTATGCTGTAGCAATAGAAATTATGATGTTCTCAGGATTTGCATTATTTGCATTTAAGATTTCTAAGATTATTGATAGCAACTTCAAACTTAGTTTCAGTTTTGAGCTCAAGAGACCCCTAAGCTACAGCTGTAACTTTAAAATGTAGTATTATTTATTATGTGCAATCAAACTTTGAATTATCACCTACCTCTGCAAAGTGCATACTGTCTCTCAAAGTAGATATATGTTCACCTCCTTGATTGTAAACCTGTTGCAATTTTCAGATTTCATATAAAAATTAAGATAGGAAGTAACACAGAGAACACTGATTATACAAGAAATTAAAACTTCACAATTCCTTGTTTTGCTTTCGATACTTTGAATAAAGGATTGGGAAAAATATTCAAACAATATAAGCACTTAATAAATGTTCCATTAAACCCTTGATTTTTTTAAATACATCCACTTAAGAATTTATAAAAATTAAACAACATTTTTTTAAAGGCTTGTGAAGAAAATTATCCTCCAAAAAGTGAAATCTCTACCAAGTGTTAAACTTCAAACCTTCCTGTTCTAGTTCTGACATTACAGGGCGCTTTTGTTTCTATAAACTTGAAAGTGTTATGCTTTACTTTGTTTTATCTTTGCTATAATAATTTTATAATAATGAAGAAAAACATAAATTGCAAAATTTGATGAATTGTATCTAAATTCACAAATAAATTAGTATGGAAAAAATGTGATATTGGAATAATTTATTTCAAGAACCAAACTCTACTTTAAATGATGATAAGATATTAAATTATCCATTGACCTAAATCCTATGTCAAATGATCATAGTTCTTTATATACTTGAAATATGCACTTTTTTTTTTTTCATACCTTCAGTTTTCTAGCTTTGGGTTACCAAAGTGCTCTTCAATGGCTACACAGACTCTTATCCTTTTCTCCCTGTTTTGAAACCCTACATTAAGTTTCTGCCCTCTGATCACCTTTCCTCAGGTGGGTGCAAGTGAACCACATACCCCAAGAAACAAGACAGCAGTCATTCAACAGATGCAACCTAGCAAACAAGGTTGTTTTCTCTTTTCCAGAAGCACTCCCATCCATGGGAGCAACTTTATGCATTCTTAGAACTTGCAGAGTGCTATGGGGGGGAGTAAATTCATTGACACTGGGAGAAAGTTTCAAAGTAATGCTCTCCTTGTGCAGCACCGTTCTTCAAAATACATTTGCAGATGTGAAAAATAAAGAGCTGAAGTTCGTGCACATCTCTATGTGTTCCTGTTTCATACCACAGAATTAAACAGTAACATCTATGGAATATTTTCTTCCAATGCATTTTGCAAACATTGAGAGGCTTGTAAAAAGAAAGCTATGTTTGCCTCAGTAGACTGATATCGACAATTATTTCTTTGGAGCTAAATAAAAGTATTTAAATTAAACTGATAAAGGAGCAAGACAGGAGGCTGCAATAAACTCAATATTGTTCAGAAATCTGAGGGTGAATTTAGTGAAATGTAACTTTGCCTCCCCAGTTTGAAAAAGCACTGGAGATGTGTGCTGCAGACGGTGGAAGTAGCACTGTATAATTTCTCAAATAGAAGGTTTGCTTTGTTATAACCACACATGCTTGCTTCTGCCTGAAGCAGATACTCTTCACTAACACAGGAATTTTTATTCTTTTTACTTAGAGATTAAATGTGGCAATAATGGAACACTCAACCATAGGAAACACAGGAACTCTTTTGCAATTAGTTACATGGTTTTTACCTATTCATATTTGAAACTATTGCAAACTTCTTTCACATTTTACCAGAAACGATCCGATTTCTGTTTGCTGAGGCTTACAGGGTAGCCACATGTATAAGTGAATTTGGGTTTTAGCAGGACTCTGGTACATAGCACTCTGCAATGCCATCCTGGCCAGCTACAGCTGTGCAGTACGCACTGAGACCAAGGCAGGTGGGTACAAGTCCATCCAATCCTCCGTCTTCATGGGGAGCCTGAACTAAAAACTTGCATATTACATAGACCAACAATCCACCCTAAAAATTCAGTTCCTGTTAGAATTACTATCAATTATCAGAGCATCAGGAATAGAGTCAGCTAGCACACATAGTATGTCTTATTCCTCCTGTGATATGCTAGAGCTTGTCCGTAGCATGGTGAGAAATCAGAGCCAAAGTCATCAGGTTCTATAGCAGCTTCTGTCTTGAGGGGAAAAACAAATAATATTGATAATAGTATGGGCATTTTCTGCTGTTACTTTTCTATTCTTTTTTTTCTTTTGCAGGGACTGAAGAGGAAGATGCAGGCGATGACCTGCTGTTGAGATCTGTGGATGAGTTTTGGTGGTTTCCCCATATGTGGAGTCACATGCAGCCTCATCTTTTCCACAATGAGTCATCACTGGTGGAGCAGATGATCCTCAACAAAGAATTTGCACTAGTAAGTAAAAGTTACCAGAAGTTTCACCTTTATATATAACTTGGAAAGCACAGTTATAATGTTTATTTAGCATATATTAATGTTTATTAAGCATATATTATATGTATGCTTACATAGGTATAGAAATAAGACTGCAAGATTGGAAAGTCAGCCCCAAAAAACCTTCCATGACTCAAACTTGGGCTGAATTTTGCCATAGCCTTTTTCTCTGGCACAGGCTTTCTGGAGAGGAAGCAGCCTTGCAAGACCATAGGGAACAGAAGCAGTGAAATCTCAGCAGATGTCAGTTGGCCTTTTGAGCTTTAGGAAGGGGATTATACACAGGTTATCAGCTTCCTGAAGTCTGGTGCAAACATCTTCAGAGGTGAGGGAGAAAGTTCCAGTGAACTATGTGAAATGTTATATATGGTTTGTGAGAAATCTTGAAGCTAATGAGGTAAATAAGTGAAGCTGCTGGATTTCAGAGTGCTTTTTTTAGATGACCTGTTTGAAAATATGCTTTTTACATAGCTAACCTGTTACTAATGTTTATAGATAATGATGTTTCATTTTTGCTTGTTTGTGTTGTTAACTTACAAGAGCCATCCTTCTAGCACTGCCCAGAGCTCAGAGTGCTTGTACTCAGAGGTCATGTGGAAACCATTCAGAGTCCATTCAGGATAATTCTACTGGGTTATGCAGCATGACAAAGAAAGCTAAAGTCTGTAAGTGCTCTCTCTGGAAAAGACACTGTGGTCTTTGACAAGGCACAGGAATGCCAAGTAACTAGTGCTACCCAAAAGAGCAGATCAACACGGTGTTGTTTTCTCTACTGCTTAGGGAACAGAGATCTCAGCCCTTTGCCGCTCAGAAAGGCCAGCCAGCAGCTGCCCCTTATCCCCATCCCTGACATAAGCCAAGATGGATCAGGAAACCAAGCAAAGGCAGATGCCTAAACAAGCAGTTGGAAGAAGTTTATTCCCTTGTTTATGAAAATATTTTCCTAACAATCTTTAAAGCACATTCATTAAAAATGGCTTAACTGTTTACTCTTCTCTCAAGACTTCCCCCCTTCCCATCTCCTAGGGTATTAGCACAGAGGTATTTTGGATGACTTTTCCTTTCCACAGGTCTGTGTTACTGTCAGTTTTTATTCCTGGCATGGCCTGTTCATTCATTTTGTGTGACCAGGGCAAGCTGCTGCAAAGAGTCCTAACGGAACTAAATACAGCTGAGATTTTAAATGCAAGAGTAATTTTTAAATAATCTGTATCTCAAATACACATCGTCCATTCATCATTAAACCTACAGGGAAATTCTACTATTTTCAGGCAACCCGATGCCTTTTAGGTCAAACCACCTTTAGGAGTAAAATCTATAGTGTAGTCAGAAAAGAGGGCTTGTAAGACAGTGTTTGCAATTTCAGCTACAGAAAGATAAAGCCCATCTCCCTATCATCACTGAAGGGTAGAGTCTCTTTAGGGTGCCTATAAATAAGGGGCTGATGTCAGAGAACAGTTGCCATTATTACAGCTTTATTTCCTGCTTACATTTGGACAGGGGTTGTACCAACCTCTCAACCTTGAATCAATACAAGCTGTGCAATTTACTTATGAGAACATTTCTTTTCAAAAGGCTTCCTTTGAAGTCCACTCGGTGGGAGAAATTTGTCTTCCTGATAACAGAGGTCCCAGCCATTACTCTGGAACAGTTTTGCACTTTCCCCTTCTTTCTCATCCTTATGTCGTATTTGGGAAAGGAGTTCCCTTTTCTAAAGCTGCACTTCTATAAGTCTTCCAAAATTAGTGCAAGCTCCTTCTTATTATGCTTTTACTTCACAGCATAGATCCAAATTTAAATTATGGGTTCAGAACAGTACACAGATAGTCTGCTTGGTGTTATACATCTTATTTATGCTCTATTATCTTTATTTAGCATTATACTCAAGGGAACACAGCTTGATGTTGATACCATTTTCTCTCGCATTTCCTATTTATTGACTGTATCTCCCCACCTCCTGTTTTAACTGCAAGTAGAGAAAACACTTTGTCAGTTTGTTCAAGGAAAGTTGCAATAATTGCTTGGAAGTATGATCACATTCATTTTTCACCTAATTTATTTCTTTGTTCATTTTTTAAATACAGTAAGAAGGTAATGGGGTCTTCAAGATGGGAGAACAAGTCATTATACCTGAAAAAGAACAGTCAAGGTTGATTTAGCATTTAAAATAATAATAATAATAATAAATATAATAATAGTATATACATTTAAAAAAAAAAAAAAAAAAAAACAACACACACACAGAACAACAACAACAAAATTTGCTCATTAAGACCTGTCAGCTCCTCCTGGTGTTTTCATTTTAGAAGAAACACATCACACTGACTGGAAACCTGGACTTTAAGATCCAAATCTCATCACAGTCAGCAGTTTCTTCATGCAAGAGAGTATGAGGCTCAGGAGAGATGTTGTTCACTGGGAGAAAACATTTCATAAAAGGAATGTTCATCTATGAGTGCTGGGGATTAAAGTAAGCTTAACAAACACAAGCCAGTTTATCTGAAACACACTATTTTATGGATATCATGTGGAGCTACAAATGTACATAAGCACAATTTTTACTGGCTCTTGCATTTATACTAGGCATAATCTTCAGTTTGCAGAAGCTTGAGTATACATACAGCCTGCTGAGTACAGGCAAGAAATGCAGGTGTTAGAGCTGGCAACTGGATAAAACACTTTTTTCCATTTTACACTGCTATGTCTATTCCTCAAAGTGATGCTTGGGGGGTTGTAACTGAAGCCTGCCTCAAACAGGTACATCACAAAATACATGTAGAAAGTCAGATATCTAAACAGTTTTGTATACATCCAACTAGTTGCCAATTAGGTATCCAATTCCCTTGATTTGCCTTGATTTCAATTATACCTCTGTGGAGCTCAGGCTTAATAAAATCAACAGTCTTTAAAGGAATCCCTTACTTGTGAGCTGCTTGTGAATTAAAGGAGACCACCTCTAATAAAAGCACTCAGAATGTTATGTGTCACAGAGACATTCGCCATTCCTGCTGTTCCACACCTAGCTGGTGAGAGGAAGACATTTTCTGAGATCTTTCATAAATGCTATTGCCCCACTGTTCTTCACCCGACAGGAAACATGGGAAGTTTTACTTACCTGGAACAGTGTCCTTGTAAAAAAATCCTTGTCCATGCGTGTCTGAGCAGTGGTCCTGCAGCTGCCACCACCCACCTCCACTGCCCTTGCTTCCACATCTCATCTTAAGCACTCGCAATATCCTCAGCCTTGGAGGAGCATGCAACAGCAGCAGAACATGCTATGAGAACAGGGAATAATGACAGGAAACAAACGCCTGGTAGGCTTTCAGGCAACCTCTCGGTGTGCTGCTATTTCAGAGGACATTTCACTTGTGTGGGGAGGAAGGCAGCCTGAAGCCTTCATGCTCCCCTGTTAATTCAGTATGTTCATAACTTCATTCTTCTCTCACTTCTTGTAGACAAAGAGTAAAGTCCATTTTTGTAGATTTCTGTCTTCATCTCTGTTACCCATCAGTGTAGATTTACACCAGAAAGCTTAAACCATTAGACACTTCAAAACAAAAGAGCCATAGACTTTAACTCTGGTAATTTACAAACTACCCAGAACTTTGTTAATGTCTTAATGTCTTAATACTTCTGTAAATGTGGATGGTATATTTCAAAACCCAGCTAAAGGAAAATTACATTTATTTTGATTATAAGTTTGTTTTGACATAATTCTTGTTGTTGTTTTGTTGTTGTTGTTTCTTCTTCTATTAGAGGAACCCCAAATCCTTTACAGATACTAATGGATTAAGCCCTGGATTAAGCTTCACAAACTGATAGCATCTCAAGTACTATTATTCTTGCATTTTTATAGGCTATGTAATTGATACAGAGGTAAACAATTGTGCAAGCAGAAATCTCTTGTAGCACATTCAGAAAATAAAACAAATCAAGTTCTGATTTTCACTGCCATCCTTTAATCACAAGATATTCTTCCTCCCCCTCTTGTGCATCTTTATCTTAGAAAAGGTAGAATATTTTTAAACCAAATCCTGAAGCTCTTTATTTTGTCCCTTGATTTACTTGTTCAGTAATTATCTTCTGTGCTCATTTGTGAGCACATACACCCAAAGCATGGTAGAGATACAGCAAAAATTATCATCAACTGTAAAAACGGAGCTATGATCTGATATGAACAAGTGAGATACACATACACAAACAAATCAATTCAGAGAGATACATATACAAAACAAATCCATTTAGACCCTCTCTAGTATCACTCCTTGGATTCAATTTCCTGTTTCTAAACCAACCAGATTCACATTAGCACATCCTCAGCCTAAAACTCTTGAACTGCCCAAACCACAAAGAAACCATGGGCTTTTAATATACCAATTAAATAACAAGAATAAAAACACCCGCGACCACATATGAAATGCAAAGCTCCTACGTGTGATGAAAGAGTCTAATTTGTCCCATTATTAATATCTGTAGTTAACACTGGGAATTAGAGATGCTCACTAGAGATTGCCTCTAAAAATATTCTAAAAGTGTTCTGCATATATAGGATAATGTTTCCCTGTACAAACAGGATGAGATTTATTCTGCCTGACTTTAAGGTTCTTCCTGAATTGTCGATCTTCATTAGCGTTTTTGTCCATATCAGGAACGTGCTTTGGAAGCAAATCACTAGAGCTCCTCTCCTTTCTCAGCTTTTGTTAGTATCACACACAGAGAAGGAGCAGACTTGGAATAGGAGTTGTGGTGGTACCTGGCAGTCTGCTGTGCTGTCCCTTCCCACGTGGTTGCCAGTTCTGTATCTGACAGCTACAGCAGAGATCCTGCTTTGCTTAGACCGGATGGGCACCCTACAGCCACTTGCCAAGTGAGCACACAACAGAGATGCAAAACGAATACTAACATACAGAACTAGTAAGAGGTTTGTCACACTTTATGGAAAAAATACGGGGATAGAACTAGGAGCCAGGATTCAGTTTGATAAATCCACAATTCTGAACTGACCTAATCCTGTGACAGTCATCCATGGCAAAATGTTTGTCCACAGCATGCTCCTCTACCATGTAAAATAAAAACAAGCTCTGTGCTCTCACAGCTAGTGCACCTGCAGGCCATTGACCCCAGACAGTTTTGTAATAGTTATAGTCACTCAAACCTGACATACCCTTCCATAAAACTAAGAAAAATATTTTAGCTTTTCACAACTTCAAACCCTGTCTCTTGATAATAATCACCTTTTGTTTGGTGAATCATTTTGTCTAGCTAGAGAGCTTTTAAATAAGATTTTAAGAGTTTAGAATTGAACTGAAATTAAAAGATGAAACGTTTATTCAATAAAAAAAATCTAGAAACATAAACAACAAAAATCATATGTCCGTGAAGGTTAGAATACCACACATTTTTATGATTGCTGACAAGCACATAGTGAAATCATTTATCAAATAAAAGAAACTAAGTATTTTAAACCTACATAATAACATATAATCTCTTCTAGGAAATCTCACTAATCTGTGGCAATATTAGAAATATATCCCAGTGCTAGGAATGTGCAAAGCTTATGCAAATCTTAACTTGGGAAGATAGCATCTTATGAAGTTCTACCTTTATTCTATCATCTACTGTTGAACTAAGTCAAAAATTTTAGCAAAGTTGCCTGAGGTTATTTTAACTTTTTCACCTAAGAATTCTTTACTTCAAAGTGAATCCTGCAGTTCCACTTACTGTATGAAAAGATCTACAGTAGACATAAAATATGCTGAATTAAGAGGTTAGTGTGGGGGGTTTTTCTATTCTCTCCCCAGTAATGTCCAGTACCAGATGTTTCTGTAAAATAAATCAATGGTGGTCTTTAAAAAAATGAATGTCAGTAGTCTTATAGCATGTTTTTTGTTCTGTTTTAGTTCTTACTGTGCTTTAACAAGGAAAAGTAACATTTGGCAGAATCAAAAACTGTCTCTTTCTCAGAAAAAAAAAAAAAAAATCTTGCTAATATAAATAGCCAATTTTCCTGGCACTGTTTTTTTTTTTTTTTTTTTTGTGTGTGTGTGTGTGTGTTTTTTTTTTTTTTCTTTAATTAAAATTTCCAACATCTGCTCAAAGAAAAAAGGCTATAGGAACTCAAACTTACATTTTGAAACATCTACCTCTGGAAAGCAGTGCTAATTCTGCATCACCTGTTATCCATTCTTTATCAGAAACTTTTTTTGCAAATGCAGAACGAGTACACACAGCACATGCTGACATGGCGAATACAGCTTATTTCTGTACAAATAGGAAGGTCAAAAGTCTTCACTTGCTTGAACAGAGATGATAATTGAGAGAGATAAGCAGCCATGGCAGATTGCTTCAGCATTTCAGATCACCTGTGGAAGTACCTGTCTTGCCAATGGGCTCTGGGTAAGAAAGCTTTGAAGCGTGTGCAGACAAGCCAGGCTGCACTGGCAGGACTGTGAATTTCCAATTCCCAGTGCTCTGGCTTCGGTGCATCAGCATGAGTATGAGACAATGGCTCTCTGGGCTCTGCCACATGAAGCAGCTGCTGATGGGGATGGGCTGGCCACATGCAGGCATCAGCGGAAGAGTTGGGCTGGAATTAATCTCTACACCACATCCTCACTGTTGTCCACAGGACATGAGGTGTGCTCCTGGAGGGCATCTTCTGGTCAGGTCTAGACCTTAAAACAAGGCAGGTCATGTGCTCTCAGAGCACTCCATGATGCAAACCAAGACATGGGAAAAAGTAGAGATGACCAAGGGTATTTTTGCTAAAATTGCAGCAACTATTTTAATAATATTTGCCCCTAACCCCCAGATTGTAACAGTGATTCTCCTTTAATGTTGAACTCATCCAGGCATCACCGCAGCTTCAGCTTATGCTGTCACTTAAATTACAGTTGGAACTCAATGCACAAGAGAAATAGCAAAGCAAATTTAACCTGTACAAAAACAATGGCTGTGGTCCCAGATAAAGCATGCTCAAGAATGTGATACTGTTCTTCTCAGTGCCAGAAAGGTACAGAAGTTTTCCCAAACTATGCAAATAAATGCACAAGGTCTTGAATATAAAAATAACCTGATGAAATTTTGTAGGAAATTGTTCCTTAGAATAGACAAAATGGCATCTCCCATTTTGTGTGACAGTTTGGATCAAGTCCTTCTTGGACTCAAATGTATGTTCCCCCTTTAACACATTAGTTCTCAATCCTAAACTAAATTCAATAACAAAATAAGAAAAAGAAAACAGAGCAACAGAAATCACTAAAAGAGGATATATATTTAATTTACCCAAGTAAATCGAACATGGAACTGGTCAAAGAAAATCTGATTATGCCTTAGTTTTTCCTTCTTAAAGTTGTATTGGGTGTCTGAGTGACTGACGTGTATTTATGTGATGAACTAAGTAGTGCCCAGGTTTATTCAGAGGCTAATTAGCTTTTTATATTGAGAACTTACAATATGCTGCCTTATTTTATTTGTGAATGGTAAATTACCATTTCACCATGCTGTTTCTATGGCAATAACAGCTGCAAATAGTAAGTAGATAAATAGGATTTTACATGTATTCATCCAGATACCTACTTTCGGACATATTCACAGCAGTAGTCATTACCTATATCTCAAGACAGTCTTGCTTTACATTTGTGTATACTCCCTAACAAGTTTTGGTGAAGGTTTGCAGATTCAAGTCAATACAGTATATCCATCCAACTGTGAGCATCATACACTCAGGCATCCTGTTAATAAATAGCCAGACTTTTCAAAACCCCTTAGATATAACTTACTCCTTTATATATGTTTAAAGAAAAGAGAAAAAAAGAAGGAGTTGACACTTACTGTACAGCTCACCCTTAAACTGACTAATGCGTTTCAGGTATGTAACATTAATAAGCAGAAATTATACTTTTCTCTCAGTAAATTACAAAAGAATGAGTTTTGGTTTCTTTTTACACATCCCTCCTTTCCCCATCATCTGGTAACCTAAGATAATTACTAATGGATAAGCAATGGACAATTTTAAGTGGTTGCATTACGTCGTGTATGAGCAAGTGTTCCTCATAGGGTTAGTTTAATTTTGTCAATGACCCAAAAGCCTTTCTTTGCAAAGCACTTGAAGATGCCCAGCAGAATCTGCCACTCCCAGAGTTGAAGTAATTAGATAAAGTTATTAGATAACATGGGCAAGAGAAAGGACAAACACATTATCTCACATTTTAACCATTTTCAGCTGTATTAGTTATATATGAGCATAAAATGGCTGATGTAGCTGTTCTCCTGGAAGGAGAAGGGAGTGATTTTAGTAAGCCATAGGATAGCAAAAGAGAGGAAGTTTTGCAACATTGAGAGCTGATGCCACAGACATTGTCCCACACCGTGTGGTACTGGGAATAAAACAGATGCAGTAAACACCCAGAGCACAGAAAGTGATCCTGCAAGAGCCACAGCAGTGTGACAGCTTACAGATCTGGAGATCCCATGGTAGAGCTGAAAAGGGCTTGGAAGTTGAGGGGTCTGAAGGGGCGATGGAGAAGTGGCAGAAAATAGCCCTTTTTCCTGGCTGTAGCTGGTGACGAAATGCTGTGTATAATTCTGAACATCACTCAGACCAACAAAATTAATGACCTGATCAAATAATTTGATCTCTTAAAAACATCACAGTCTTTAAAGGTGGTTAACTGGCCCCATCAGATAACCCCATCAGATGGGGTTTTCAGACAGCCCGTGTGAATGGGAGAGATTAGGAGCAGAACAAGGCAGGAGATATTTGTGAGTGAAGGCACATGCCCAGCATACCAGTACACTCACATTCAAGTGACTTTCTTAATTAATTCTGCCTGCATATTACCTCCTCACTGTTTCATCAGAATATACTTTCAAGATAGCCTATAGATTATATCCATGAAAATGCACATATTTCCTCATAGAAACTGAACTAAATAAATATTTATTAAAAAAAAAAAAAAAAAGTCTATCAGTCTAGCATTTTTGTCACTACCCTAATGCCATGGGAAAATATAAGCAGATTCAGAAGCTATAGGGGATATATGGTTTTTGTTTGGTTGGTTAGTTGGTTTTGAATCAGCAAGGCAACTTTCTCTTACTCTGGTAATAGGAAACAAAAAATAAATGCCACAGCAACAGGTTTTTCTGCTTACTGCTCTAATGCCATTTGATCACTTACTAAATAACTAGCATCAGCTTCCTAGTTTACCTTTAAAAAGAACCAAAATAATAGGACATCTTAAAATGCACACAATATGTAATCAACAGATAGGCAAACCTATTCCATATAACAGTAACACAATGTAATCCAAGAGGATTATTTATCACTCTGCAGTTATCAAACTGTAATTCCAGTTCCCTCCATCTCTCCCCTGTTTTTATCGTGTGCTACATACAAACAGATACAAGGCTGTCCAAGGACAACAGCTTCTCTGATGCTGAGACCTGCAGGGGAAAAAAGAACTTTGAATAATTGTGTGTTCTTTTTCTGCTCCTAAATATATCCCTCCCTCTGCTGTTTTGCAGGAGCATGGCATACCGACTGACATGGGGTACGCAGTGGCTCCACATCACTCCGGGGTATACCCAGTTCACATCCAGCTATATGAGGCCTGGAAGAAGGTCTGGCACATCCGAGTGACCAGCACAGAAGAATATCCACACCTGAAGCCTGCACGGTACAGACGGGGCTTCATCCACAATGGCATCATGGTACACTACATTTCCATGCTTCATAGCAATATTACTTTAAGTGACTCAAAAGTATGCTATTTTTACCAAATGCTTCAAGTTTTACAGCAATCATTAAAATTCTCTGTGATCGAGGACTTGTAAAGATGCCAAAAGAGTGCATTTGTTAGGCAGCCAGTTTAAAAAAGTCACACGAACTGAGGCAACTGCAAATGTAATCCTCAGAAACTAAGTATATTTGTAGCCCAATCAACTATCAACCAAAGTATAAACACATATTTTGAAATTCATTAAACTGCTTAAGACCTATGTTTCAAGGTCTGGTTCATCTTTATGCATGAAAGGATTAGAAACCTCCCACCTGGGAAGATGAGCAGGTGTAAGTAATCTCCTCCAGCAAGCATGGCACTCCTCTGGGGCCAAGGTTTCTTTTAGGAGCTGCACTCCTAAAGCTCCCAAGAACCAGTGACCACACATGTGCCTGGCTCTTCCATGCCATGCATTGGGGTGAGAAGAGCATGCTTTACCTGCATACTTCAGCTGCTCAAAGGGCAGGAAAATGTGCAGAATTATTTAACCCATCCTACCAGCCATCAGCTTGGAGGAAAAATGTTATGATGGACCTGATCATGTGACTGAAATAGGTGAAAGGAAACTGCAAAAATTATACATGTATATGCATAAACAAAGCAAGAAATACTTGAAAGCCAGGTTCTGGGACCAAACAAAAGCCCCAGCTGATGCAAATATTGCCTGTGCATATAAAGTCTCATTTAGGGGATAAACATTTTGACAAAAGAAACATGTCTTAATCAAAAAAAACAAGTTTACACGGAGTCCAATTACAATTGGAATAGACTCAAATTCAGCAAGGCATTTACACTTATTAAAATGGTTTGCTGAATGCAGGCTTTGTTTGTTGCTTTAACCAAATAGAAAAGAAAATCAAAAACAGTGACTGCAGGGAAACAAAAGGCCTAGCCCAGGTGAATTGTGTCTCTGCATATATTAGGCAGTATCTGTAAGCCTTAACATTTGTTGTCTACTTGCTGCACCAGAGCCTTTCAATTGTAACTGGCTAATAACATAACTAAAACATCTAGTTTTCCAAGATCTGTTTATTTCCCCACATCTGCTAGCTTGCAGGTTTCTGACACACAGTCCTGTAATTGATGATAGGATGGAGACCTGACCTCAGGCCAGTCTCATACAAGCGCTCCACCAGTCCTGGACACATTTCACAAGCAGGAATCAGGGCTTCACTCATTTTCACACAATATGTAGTATAACGTGTAATGTTGGACTGAGGAAAACGTAAAGCCACAGCTCATTTGGGGTTCATAGCCTTGAAAAAAATCAGTTCAATGTGTCAAGAACATTAAGATTAATTGTCTGCAATAGTGAAGATGGCCAGGAAGCACTATTTATCCTTTAATAAACTAACCTTGCTAAGGGAAGAAGAGAGGTTTAGCTCTTTCTTCCTCTTCCAAATGCCAGGAAACAAGCCCTTAATTATTACTGGATGAGCTGGCTAAAGCAGTTTGCATGAAAGCTCAGAACATGTGATGCAGCTCTGCAGCTGTGATCTAGAAATCACATCTGCAGGACTGCCTTAGCTTACAGTGAGAGTGTAGAAGGTGCACAAGAGGCCATAAAAACGCCAGGTTACAGAGTGGGAAAGGCTGCAGCTTTGTTCGAGTTGCTGGAGGGATGACAGTGAATGTGCTGGGGTAAATTTGCAGAAATACATTAATATCACAATGGTGCTGTTGTTTTGTTTTCAGGTGCTCCCTCGACAGACCTGTGGCCTTTTCACTCATACTATATTTTACAAGGAATATCCTGGGGGTCCTCAGGAGCTGGACAAAAGTATCCGAGGAGGTGAACTCTTTCTCACCATTCTCCTGAATCCGGTAGGTAACTTCTTTTGCAGTTTTTGGATGCATTGGGTAACAATGGGGAGGAAGGGAAGGACACTAGTTTTCTTTGACCTTGTTTGGGAAATAAAAAAAAAAAAAACAAGACCATTTACTCAGAAGTAACAAGCAGTTTAAGAAGAAGTAAGCAAAAACTGCCTTTTGCAAATTTCTGACTGCATGCAACAAGTTGCTGGAAAATGTATTTGTTTCATTTTCAAACTGTTTCCCTTCCTGAAGCTGAGTCATTGTGAGAGGAAAGAGCACTGACATGTCTAACTGAGACTGAAAGAAAACAGTGACGGTAGAGAAGGTTGTGTCACCTTATCCTGCTTTCTTCCTCCCTGCTCCCCCAACTGTGCCTCTGCACGCTCCTAATAGAGCTCGATGAAAAACCCAGGGCTCAGGGCTAATATCATTCCCTTACCACCAACTCTTAAAAATAGGTCTTGTGTAGCCAAATAACACCTCCAGGCAGTACATAGCCTTCTAATGCCTATTCATCACCTAACAGTTACAGAAAAAAAGATGAAATGGGTTGAACGTTACTAATGAGGCAAGTGCATACAGGTAAGAAGTAAGAACGTCACAAAAAAGACTTGCAGAACAGCACCAAGAGCAGTGTTACCCAATAACATTTGTTTTGTTCAGTGCTGCATTTCTTTTTCTCTGTCAAGAATACATGAACCATAACCTAATACATATGGATGTAAATGTATATGTGCACAAACAGTCTATATAAGTATACATATACACACACATATGGTTTGATCAAGAGTGCCACAGGCTTTCTTAAGGGTGATTTGCATAGTTATTGCTCAGTTTTTCTCTCAATAAAACAGTCTGAACTGTACCACACAAATATACACATATATAACGCAGGTAAAACAACACAATGCAGGTAGGTACACAGGTGTGACTGTGATCTAACCAAGGATCAAGGAGGAAAGCTGCATGACTGCAAATGCTGTATTTTGAAATGTCTCAGTTTCCTTGCCTATAAACAACAGCTGGTGCCATTTGAGACAGTAGCCTAGAGGTGAGAAGAGGAAGGACAAGAACAAAAACCATACCAATTATTTTTTGTTATTGTCCTTTTTTCCTCCTGTTCCACTCAAGGTATACTACTCACAAGATAAATGTCTTGTGTCTTGGTAGGTGGCCTAATTTTCAGTGGTTTCAAATTGCAGTACTCATTGACTTCTTTGTAGAGTTAAAGAAACTTCTGCTGAAACTAACTCTCAAATCCAGGTCGCTTATTTAGAGACCTAAATATAGATTTTGGTATTCTATAATTAGATGCTTGTGTGTGAAAATTTTGGCTGGGGAGCTAAGTTGGAGTCTGAGTCAAAGCAATTCAGTGGTCATAAAGAAACGGGACATTTATATCAGTATTTTTTCTACACCATGCATGTGACAGCTAATTGGAGAATAAAACACTGTTCTTTGTTCTCTCTCCGTTTACCTCTGACTGGCTTTTCTCCCCATAGTTTCCTAAAGTGTAATTTGACTGATCACTGTCTTGAGAGGCTGCTGGGATTTATCCTGAGCTTTATCATACTTTGATCATCATCTGCGCATCTTTCATTTATCTTAAGATTTCCTCAGATTTAGGCAGTTGAGCCCTCAGCAGCAAAGTGTTTTCTCTCTCCAAGAACAGGGATGCTCAGAGTATCCCCATTTCTTCAGTCAATTGCCCATTCCAATCCAAGTTTTTGAGTACGCTCAGGCCACCCTGACTTCTACAAAATCACATCTTCCTTAATTTCAGGTATTTCTTTTTTGCTGACAACAAATAAGCAAGGAGCTACAAGCTCACGGGTGCTCATTACAAATTTCAGCCACTGGATCTTTCAAAGCAATTGTTTCTAAATGTTCTTTCAAGAAACTGATTGAGGCTGTGGAGAAGAGTAGCTGTTCAATTAGTCTAAGAATTTTACTAAATATTTACCCTACCCCTCATTTTTCCTACAGTTTAGCCTTCATGAAGTATTATTGAACTGGATGAAACAGATAGGCCTGTCCCACCATTTTATCATGCTCTCCTCAAGTTGTTATTCTGGGGTCTCCCAGAGCAGGACCAACCTGACAGGTGCTGGAGCATTTCCTTCATACTGTCAGGTTTCCCCCAGCTGGTCTTCACCCAGAAAGGACCAAACCTATCCCTGGAGGGGTTCCTCAAGATACATGGGCACACACAGTTCCCCACTTGTTACACTGCACATAAAACACAGAAAACTTGTGAAAAGCAGTTCTACCCTCTGCCTATTACAGGTAGTGAAGTTTCAGAGGTGATGCAGCAGAGAAGAGATTTTTCCTAGGAAGGCGGTATGCAATGGCAGGCAAAGCATTTCAGATTTAATCATGCATCAGTGATGTTCACAACAGATTTAAACAGACTATCTTCCAAAGAAAAGGTGGGGAAAAAGGTTTTCTTCGATTTTCTTCAGTACATGAGCTTGTTTTGACCAAGCTATGTTCCAATAACTTGAAAGTGCAATATATATTATTGGGTGGCATTTGAAAAGAACAGCTTTATATCTATACTGTTAATGTTTGATTTTTCCCCCCTATACTTTTATGATATTCTATCTTTACCTCATCAAAACTAATATTTTACTGAGCTGAGCCACACAAGTGAAATACTGACATGCAGTTCCCCAACTCTAAGGTAAGCATGAATCTGCTCCAATATAATGCTTATTCAGACAGGAAGAAATATAATTTAATCATGTGTGAGCTGAAGTAAGATATACCACAGAACCCCACTATCATTCAAGTCAGGTTGGTACACTACCCTATGAAATATGTGTTGACAACAGTAAAATAAATAAATAAATAAATAAATAAATAAATAAAAAATCTAGCCCCATCTCAGAAAGCTACTCACGTGAGTAGGAAAAAAAATCACCTATGTTCATGCATCCATCTTTTTTTAAATACCAAATCTGGACAGCACACAAATGAACAAATAGGGAGGCCTGGCTTTTATTCAAAGTAAGAGAGAAAGAATACAGATCAGTATCATAAAATCTATAGTACCTCCTGAAAAGGATCAAGATTGTCTATTCCAAACTCAATTGAATAAAAAATACACTTTGATGTGTTCTCCAGACCACTGATAGTACATGTATGTATTGGAGCAGCGAGAGACTTCCCAGTGTATAGCCTAGAAGCTTTTCATATGCCTATGCTCATTAATAAGCTTTCTTAACATTTGGATATCAAACTATGCATTTGTGGGGTTTACCAAGAGCAGTGTGTTGTAAACCAACATGTGCTATCCAAATGGGTTATAGAAAAAACAACTGTTTGAAATGCAAAGGCTTTATCAATTATTTTTTTTCTTTATTTAATGATGTGCCTAATCTAGTCATGAGTAGAAACCATTCCATAAAATAAAATTCTAACCAGAACACACTACCGCCTACCATGTAAGCTGCTTTACGTGTTGCTGTAGTTACCCTTCAGGTTTTGCAAGGAAAGGAATTGTCTGTACCATTGTTTATTTTTGCACTAGTGATGTTGGTTACAATTTTCTTTTACCCTTAAAACAATAGCCCAGATCTGGTGTGGAAGAGATTTGCAGAAATGGTGTAACTGCTGTAATTCTACTGCCTCTTGGTTCCACAAGTCTCCTGCTTGCTGGGGCCTGGTCTCAACTGCGTATGCATGACTGCTACTGGCAGTGTTGAGAATTATGGGCAAAAAAGGGGAGAGGGGAATCCCTCCTCATGAAGAATGCACTTTTCAGCAGAATGAGGATGGGATAAAACTCCTTTTCTGCTTTCTGAAGTGAATGTATGCATGTGCACTCTCATAGCATTGCCAGGCTACCGTGACAACTAAAGCTACATACCAGCTATAAGCGTTATCACCATAAAATCATATTTGAATCCAAGAATGGCCCTGGGTTAAAAAAAGTCTTAATGCAGCTAGTTATCTGCCCAGTTCCATGTGGAGGTGTCCACCTCTGTGGCCCAGTTTGAAAAGGACAGGAGGGGAAAAAAAAAATATCTGGTTTCACAGAATCCTTTCTACAGTTTCAGCAGACAATCCCTTTATTATTTTATGAGATGTCTTCTTGATCAAGTAGGCTAGAAGTTACGAAAGGGCTTCTTAGCAAGTTTGCTTGTGGTTGTTGCATTTTTGTCTGGCTTTTGTTCCCTTCAGCAGTTTTTACATTATTATTTCTTGTAGATGAGCCTAACACAATAGTTGGGCAAAATTTCCAGGAGTTTTCCTCATAAAAACAAACAAATCCTGCTTATAAAAAACTGCTGATATACTTTTTAAACAAAGTTAAACTTGACCAGTGCAGTTCAATGACATTTTCCCAAAGCAGCTATGCAGGGGCCAGAAGTGACAGAGCACACTTCTCTTCATGGTCAAAGCTCAGATATCTGCTACTTTTTCCAGAATTTTTGAGAGCTCCTATTTAAGGCCTAGCTTCTTTTTGGATGACCCATCTTTGAATATAAAGTATCAAGCATGCACTGAAGCATAGAGGAGGGCTGTACGGATTAACAGCAAATTATAACAAAGAGGCAACAGGATTAAAAATCCTTGGAACCCTAATGACTGCTTCAGTGATTTCAGATAACCTTGCTATCAAGTTCGCTCTTGAGTCCTGGTGTCGCACGAGGCCTCCTTGCCCCTGGCTTCTCTTTTGGAGAGCCATGAAACCTCTTTGATTTTGCCTCGTTAGACAGAGCTGTCTAACAGGTTAAACTGTTGCTTGTAAGCAGACTAATAACACCAATAAATAAGAGCAAAGGGCTGCAGTATGGTTTGACCCCTCTTTCCCTTCACAGCACCAATTCATCACCTTCCCTGCTCCATCTTACTAACCCAACAGCTGCCCCTCTGCACCAAGCAGTACCACATATATTACCTGAGAGTAAGAGCACAGCTGAAAACACTTCATTTCATGCCCACAGTCATTCTGAGGCAAGGCTACCAGAAGTGAAAAGCCATACTTTGCTCTCCAGTTAACAGAATTATTACAGGTTTTCCCCACTCGCTTTGAGATAGTCTTTTTCAGACTGTTTCAAATTTCAGAAATAATTGCGGTGCCTTGATTAAAATGAGCATACCACTACCTTTTGCAGTGGATTACAGCTATTTAGCTGTCTAAAAACAAACGAAGTCAACAATTTCTGGCCTCCTAGCTTACCGCGTCAGGGGCAAAGAAACAGAAACCTGAACATGTGTGAACAAGTAGTGGTATAAGCCATTCTGAAGAGAGACAGATGCACGATAAGGGGATGAATGAAGTTTAGCATGAATAGTAGCCCAGGCACAACTGAACCAAGTCAACATCAGCACCAGCTGCCAGGAGGACTGTCTGCTTTTCAGCTGCTGGACCATTAGCCTAAAGTCTTCTTTGTATTGACATCCATACAGACAGGATAACACAGGGAAATCTCTTTCCTTAGGCTATTATAGCATCCACTTATAATCTTATTCCCCCTAACAAGTGCAAGTAAAAACACTACTTAAATAATCAAGTTTTGATTAAATACTTTTTCAATTACTTTGAACACTGGAGCACATTTCAAAAATAATTAAATGCAGGGCAGCAAATTAACTAAATAGGAATGATGCATGAGATGGGAAGATTTTATTTATAACTAAGTTGGGGTTAGATTGCTACTCCTTTGATTATAATAGTGAGCAATAGCCTATGTAGATTGCAGCATGATTTCTTTGACTGTATGTTCCATATATTTCATAGGAGATGTCACAAAGTGGCTTTGGCAGAGGGATGGTGGGAGATAATTAAGTTTTTGTATGAGCTAAAGAACCCGCAGATAAATCTTGAAATGGGCAAGAAAGAACTTTATATCTGCTTCCCTTTTCCAACATTAAAGCACCACCAACAAAGGTTACTGCACATTCTCTTTATTTCACTCCTGAAGTTTGGCAAGCATGGGAATTACAGAAACTGTATCCATTATTCCAGATGGAGTTAGCAATTTCAGCAAATGTATAACAAATGTATATTAAGCTCATATACCGAAAATGTTTGCACTTTATAAAGAAATGTTACATAGATGGTTAAATTAGAAAATGCCCAAGTGACATTGCGTTAGGATAGTTTGTTGAGAGATTGTCAACGGGATCTTCTGATGGATTTTTTTAAATGGCTTCTACTGAACACTCTGTGGCTCAGAGATATATTTTCATTCTCTAATTTATGAATCCTGGAGATGAGTCACGTCTGGCAGAGATGATTTAGTGGTATGCAGAGGAGGGATAAATTCTACCAACACAGACAGAAATCAAACCAACTTTCCTTTGAGTTTTAATGAGGGTTACACGAATCCCAGCCAGACCTTTCCAGGACCCAGCTAATGCGGAAGGCTGCTCGAGTCTATAGTTTGGGGTACTTATTCTTTGCATAAACACTTCAAAGCAAAGCTCATTAAAGTTAGTGGAAAAAGTCTAAGTGAACAGACTGGGTTTGAAATAAACCTAAATAGGGCTACTCTTTCAAAAGGTTTCCATCTTTCTCTTCTCTGAACAGTTTCGTTCATTTGGAGGCTCAGAACAATAACAAGGAGCTTCAAATATATTTACAAATAAGAAATGTACATACAGTTTGGGATGGAAAATGAGACATTACTGTGGCTGTTGGGGTTTCCCTTTACCATTTCATCCAAAAAAAGCAATGAAATATTCAAATAGAATATTTTTTTCTCCCTTGCCAGCCAAAACTAGCAGTTCAATCACTGTTGCATTATTATTTCCAATGTTACTTACTTTGTGGTTTGACAGCAACATCAAAAATCAGTTGTTCACAAAATTTTAATTAGGACAGGAGTGCAGCATAAGCATTTTCATGCCAGTAGTGAAAAAACAGCAAAACCACCTCAATCAATAGAAATAAGCAATGAGAAGAAAAAGAAAGAGGCAATTAAAACATCAATTGGTCAAAAACAAATTTTACAAAACTGCGTTTGTACCTAATCTCATTTTGATAGCAAAATTAAATCATCTCAATACTAAGAATTAAAATACTTGTCACTGTGCTGTGATAGCACATATGTCTGTATGATATACAGATAAATCATGAAACAAAGAAGTATACTGCTACTACTCAGGACATCTTTAAATGCCAGTCACAAACACGTTACCCACCCCAGCCCATTCCGGCACAGACTGGCAGTTTTCTTCCCAGAAATGAAAGCTCTGGCAGCTCATTTCTGGTCTCTTTCCCCCTTGTCTCTTGCAAACTTTTCCAGTGAGAACGAAAGGCCTCAGGAGGGTGCATGACACACAGAGGATTTGCATCCAGCATTAAAGGGCAAAAAGCAAGCACAGCATCCCAAGTCAAAGAGCATCGGAACCATTAGGAAGTGTTTGTTTCAGCCCACTAATTCTGGGTTTTCTTTAAAGCACCAGATGAGAGGAATACCATGGCTTTAACATCTGAATCTAACACTAACCAACTACTTAAATATGACAGAAAATTATCTGGTCTCACGTTCTGAGCAGCACTGAAGCAACCTGATCCCTTGTGAAAAAAAAATGAGTTTACTGCTGGTGTACAGCATTCCACTTCAACAGAAAAAAAAAAAAGAAGTTAATTGGTTCTGTGGTGTATTTTTTATTTTTTGGTGGTAGTGGTTGTTTTTTGTGTGAGTTTTTTTTTTTTTTTTTTTTTTTTTTGGGGGGGGGGGAGACATTTTTAAAACCATTTTGAACAAACTGTGACATTTCCTTTTCTCTCTTCCTAAATCTTGCCAGTTCCTTAGAACCATCTTGCGGTGCTTTGAGGTGTTTTCAAAGTGGTTTTTTTTTTTAAATGTATGCTTCATTGCTTTATGTAATTATAAATGAAAATGAAAATGTAAGGGAGATTTTATTTCTGAGTGTTCAACATTTCAGTCATTTTCAGCCAGTATTTCTTTTTATTCTACTCATTATTTACTGTTTAATTCCCCCTTAGAATAAGTTTCTCCCTTCCCAGTATTTAATTGTAAAATCCCCCCCCCTCCTTTGTTACCAGCACTGCACCACACTGCTTTTCTGTCTTTTTTTAAATCACTCCCCTTCAAATGTTAACTGTGTGTGCACTTCTCTCTTTGACATCCTTGGTACAGAGAGAAGACAAGTTAACTGGTGTTAAATTCAACCTGCATAAGGGTACCTTGTTTGGAAAGAGAGCTTTACTGTGAAAGCTGTGATGCGCTAGTTGAAGCGATACATTTCTAAGGCACATTTACAGTCATTTCTATCATCTGCTAACGCGAACAAACACAGAGTGTGAGATGCAACAAGCAAATGACATGTAAAGCGCAAACCTGCTCTGCTCCAAAATGTAAACCACAAAAATATGTAATTAAAAAACTTCATAACATCCACTTTCCAAACCAGAATACTTTCAGCCCCAAAAAGGTTTCTCACAAAACAATTTAAGGAATTCCATTGGAGTTTAAATTTAAGCAGGTTTTTCCACATCCAAATGTCAGCCTCAAAACTAAGTGGGTTCAGTCTGTGTTCTCTGACCATTGCCCTTCATTCAGTCTCCTGAGAAATGCTCTGACATATTTAAAGCACGCTCTTACAAACTGTTCTATATATCACAACTGCAGTATCCACAAGGTCTTCCAGTATCTGTTTTCTAGTTCATCTCCTTTACTCCCCTGCTTCACAGACAACAAAGAACAGTCATAAACATTTAACAGCCAAGATAAGCTAATAAATACAGCCCTAAATATTATCACCATTACAAACAAGAGCAAGTCATTTCTCCTAAAAAGTATCTTTAAACCAGAGAGCTTTTTATTAAGCCAGCAAGAAGCAGCACAAAAGGCACCTCAGTCAAACACCATAGCAAGAATAAGTGTGTCAGGCTTTGAGAAGACCCAGCAAGACCCACTTGCTCAATTGAGTGGTCAGTTAATTGGATTTACTTGCCAGTCTGGTTCTCATTATTTGTTGACCTCAAAAAGCAGACTGATAACCCCTAATACTGCCACTCCCTTTACTGCAGCATCCTTCCTAATTTCTGCTTAGTTATATCCCCATTTCAGGTCCAAAGCCACTATCTCCATCTGAGAGGCACTGCAAAGTTAACTCTGAAACAGAAGAAATAGTTGCAGATCTTGTTGTATGCAAGGACAAAGCTTCTCAAAAAGTATGACTCAACGTCTGCACATATGGCTACATTCAAGAAACAGAAAAGCTTGCAGAAAATGAAACATAAAATGGGACCCCGCCATCTCAAGGCTTTCCTATCTTTGCCCAGTCATGGCTGAATGCAATGAAATAAGATTTTCTGTAGCCTGAACTGGGAATGCCAGATATCCCTTAGAGAGGTAGTTAAATCAAAGTTAAATCTGCACCAAGGAATATCCGGTGCCTTACTCCACAAGATATTTCTCTTTTTCTAATTTTCCTCACTTTTTTTCCCCTATTACAGAGGTGAACTTGTCTGGAATAACTCTTCTTTTTGCTTGTTATTGCAAGGTATTTTAATTCAGTCTTTCATCATCTCCTTTCCATTGTGCCACCAAAAAAAATTTGCATAGGCCATTCCTGCATTCCTTATTTATATATACATATAAACATTTTACATATGTATGTACACACACACTTAACTCTAGATTTATCTCTCTATCACCACAGAGTACCCAGAGACACAAGCATACCCTGCACAAAATTCTTTTGTCCTAAAAAAAATCAAAATAAGACATATCTGCAACTGAGAGACTAAGCCACTTTAAGGTTAAAAAAATAAAAGTAGTAGAAAAAGGAAAACATGAAAGTTTTAACACTTAAGATTCTCTTCCTATCTCAATCAAAAATCCCTAAGAAGCTTCATCCTGAGATGAAATGTAGTCATTCAAGAAGATTAGCTTCTTCTGTGGAAATTTAGTTGTCAAGAGTGAAATCAGACCTGTGATTGAAAGGTAACTTTAAACTCAACTCAGGAGAAGCTGCAGACGCACCCTAGATAAGGAATATTATTATTCTAACTTTGCCTTTTTGCAGTGTGATCTTGTTTTGTTCAAATTCTTTGTAAGTGGCATGGGAGGCTTTTAATTTTGAAGGCCACTTAAATGCATTTACATTTTTAAACTCATCATAACTAAAGGGTTATTGTTCATTTCCAGTCTGTTAGATCTAGATTCTCCATGTCCCACATGTGCCGTACTTAGAACATATTGTTCTCGTTTCCTTCTCTCATCACAAAACAGATGAGAATCACATGTTATTGTTTCAGAATATTAAAAGTAAATGCAGAGAGGGGTTCATTCATACCTTCCACAAGAGATCTGGGAACGTTATTATGAAACATCTTGAGTTTCATAATATTTTTAATCTTGAGTGTTAATATTTTTTTTTTATTTTTATTTGCTTTGTTTCTTTGAGCATAGCTTCAGAAAGAGTAAAATAAAATAACCTTGGGCTTTGTAGGAAATGTGCTGCAATCCAAAAGTAATTCATAATGCAGTTCTAATAAGGGCCCTGTGAATAGAGGACCTCAGCATGTTTCAGGAACAGGAGAAAGAAAATCCCCACCACCACAGAAAGGTCAATACTTACTGAGTCATTATTAGCAGGCTACTGCATATAGGTACAGGTGTGTCCCTCTCCAACATAAGAAGAGTTATGTGAATTCTACCAGAGCAAAAGGGAGCTTTACTATTAACCAGCTATGCCAGAATTTCTTTTAATGGTCACAATTATATCAAACCAGATTAAAAAAGGTCCTTATTTGTCTTGGCCCATTGTCCTGCTTGGACAATGTAAGGAACCATTTTACCACATGTATGTGGTCGATAGAGCGAAGCACAAGAGTGACCAGACACTTGTCCTTGTACAGAGAACCACAAGGTTCCTGTCCTTTCGGCATCTCAGCTGGAGCTGTCTGTACAGGCAGCAGCTTTTGCCTGAGTAAGTGGTCAGTATCTCTTCTTTATTCAAAAAAACCGCTTGTTTCCTATGTCCATTCAGCATCATAAACACATCCTGTTTTCCTCCTGCAACAGCTTGTATTGAGGTTCAATACAACCAACATACATTTGTATTGAAAGAGAGCGGGCTAGAAAAATGCCTGTATCTACCCTACAGTCACCCCTTCTCCAAAAGGCATTTTCTTCTGTAACTAGTAGCCCAGTAGACACTAATAACATGATAGAAATATAATAAACAAACATAAAAGTTTAAGCCATTTTTATCATCCAGCTCCTGGTGTATGATTACATCCACTTCAATCTTGCTCAGGCTTTTAAATCTTTTTTCCCCTTTATAAGTGTTTCTTTCTTCCTTCATCCCACACTGCCACACCAGCTGCAAAGAGCTGGTGTAGGAAAATATTATCCCATGGAAACTCAAGCCTTCGGCAGCATATTTAGAAACTAATTAGCTTAAAATTCATGAAGAAAATGTTTCTAGGATAACACATGATCTTTCTTTTTCTTCTTTATTTCATGACATTCTCCTTCTCTATGGAAGTTGATACTCCACATCATACATTTTGGTACTTTATCAGAATTACTTACGAGCAAGCTAGGTGATGGCAGAAATAGTAATAAATGACTGTGCATCAACAAGAGGGTTATTGGGCAAAAAGAAAAAGAATCTGTTGCCTTCAAGTGCGCACCGTATGATAATTTATTAAAGTGTCAGGAGCAAACCTTTAAGGTAAGAATGAGCTGACTCAGAATTCTCTGATTATTGAAAATGAATCCTTAATAGAAGTAAATGGACAAGAACAAAATTTCCTTGCTGTGTTTGCCATTCAAAATTAATTGGAAAGTGGCTGATTTGAGAATATTATATCCTCTAGTGAACTGAAAATGCTGTATTTTTTTCCTCTGAAACTAAGAGTGGAGAATTAAATTAACTCTGAGGTTTGTTTGCTCAGGGTAGGCCACCAAAATGGATTAATTAATCATCATTTATGAATACTCTGTAACACACAGAAGTCAGCTCTTCATAAAACTGCAAGAATAGCAACATGACAGCAGAAGAGTTATAAAAACAAATGATGAATTTCCTGCATCTCCAATCTTTATCAATTCACCTGGCATTTCTCTCTTTGCTGTTTGAAAGAAAGTATCCTGGTGAAAACACTTACTCAGTGTTTATAAGAGGCCTCAGTTTAAATGGGATGATTTATAGTTGCTCCACAACCACGCACTACACAGAGTCCTGGGCAGTAATTTTCTTTGCTCAGAGATTTTTGCTTTCCTCTACCTGGAGACTATGATGTGCCTCATTAATGATAAGAGAGTAATTCCTTCATTCAAAACACGACTTGGAGAAAATCTTATTTAAACATCTACTAAAAGAACTGTCAGAGAAACGGTCATAGTTATAGACATTTAATCAAACTAGTGATGACTTTGGCTGTTATTTGCCATTAGCATATACACAAGCATATTCCTCCCAAAGTTCAGGTGGCTCAGAGGATTATGTTTTAACTCATTGGTTGGAAAGGTAAACAGTGAAAAACATCTGAAAATCCAGTTTAAAAAAAAAAAAAAAAAAAGTACTGTCACTAGGTCAAGCCACTGAACTTACTGAAGTCCTGCTGTATCTAATAGGGCTAAATGCATCTTTGCCACTGTATTGAATTGTGATCTGGGAAACTGTGAGCTTCCTTCCTCAGGTGCTAAAACTGCCATGTGCCAAACATTACGCACCTGCAGTGCCCATGCACATGCTTTTTTTTTTTTTTTTTCCCCTGAAGGCAGTCCATCTGCTAACCTTAAAAATATCCACAGTTACTCAAAAAGTAGTTTCATCTAGAAACTACCTAGAAACATCCACCCGTAGAAACCGTCAGAGTAGTCAGGGGACATCTCCAGGGCACAGGATGACAAAATTTAACCCCAGGTCATTGCGGATGAGATAAATTTGAAGGAGCACACCCAGATGACACATAGTGCATATGTGGAGAGATCAGAGTCAAACACGTGCATTGGCCTGTGCACACCGCTTGGCTCAAATGCAATGTTCATAAATATTTATTACCACTGTTATTAGTTATTTGGCAGCCTGGACACTGCTGGCTTCCCTCGCTGAATGGCATCCAGTTATTTACACAAATTCCTGAGTGGCAGAGCCTCCTCTTTTTATCCAGGAATCATAACCACGCAGGTGTTGCATGGGTAGAGCAAATACGCTCAATTATATACCATATCCTTTGGGATCTACATAACTGAGGTTTCACATTGCTTAAAACATAAGCGTTGCATTTAGATTTCCTCGAAGTAATGAAAGAGACGTTTATTTCCATTAAAAAGTCAAACAGGAATAAATTTTCTATTTTCCACTTGCAGAAGAAGTAAGAGCCCCCCTAGGATATTTTGGAAATTCTAGAAAAATAATTAGTTTTGTTGCAAAGATATTAAATCTGCACTAAAATGTGTTCCCTCTTGGATTGTAATATCCACAAGCTACTAAAACATGTCATTATTTAATTAGGTATCAGACATTTAAGAACAACCATATGCAAATAAGAGGGCAAAGCTGACCCTTTTCTAGAAATAAGGCTAAGCAGTGGGAAATATGGTAAGGTTAGAAGAAAAAGTCTAACAGCTGGTCCTGGGGCTAGGTGATACTCATGGCTTCAGTCTGAGCACTGCACTATTATCCATATATATATGGGTCACACTATACACAAGTGTTCAAAGTTGATCCAAGTATATGCATCCATATCAAACTCACCACTTTATGTGGCTTTTAATCACTCTCAATAGAACTTGCCTGGGTGTCCCTTGTACTCTATAGCTCTGCTCCATGTTGCAGAGCAGATTTTATGACATCAGGCTATGCGCAGTCCTTTTACCTAGGCTATGCAAGTTAGGAAGCAAAAGCACAGACTTCAGGTACACATGGAGACCATAGTTCAGGATGAGGAACTGCTCAACCTACCTCCCAATTCCACAGGGTTAGGTAGGGCTGCCCCCACCATCTGCCTAACCAGCTCTTTGCTGAGGCTTCTGAAGGTTAATCAAGGTACTATCAGTTGAGAGCAATCAGTTTCATCAGCCAAAAGAGTCAACCCTCACATGTGGGGCTTTCCTCCATCCACAGCCCACATCAGCCTACTCTGCTTCACAAAAAACAGTATTGACCCATGGCCTCTTCCCCCTTCCTTATAACTAATTACAGTTATTCTGCATTTTTAACCATGTTGCAATAAATACAGTGCTCTTACAAGCCTTACGTAGGTATTGCGGAGGACCTTGGACTAGCCCAGTGTGGTCATTCACCTGCTGAATCAAACCAGACCTTCTGTTGGGATAGTGGTAACATCAGGACAGTATATGTAGCTTTAATAACAGTAAGGAAGAGCTATTATTACTTCAGTGCAGTAATAGAAAGAACTTCGCAAGTTGCTGTAGATAAAGCTAGTCAGAGCAGAATATAGCTTGGCAGCCTAAACTGATGCCAAAGAATATTCAAATTAATTGGCACAAAATAATTGAGGTTGTACTGATTTTGATATGCAGAGGATTATAGCTAAGAAGGTTGACAACCTCAACCAGCATTATGCAGTTGCTTGATACAAGTTAACAAAGAGCACACACTGTACACAGTCAAGGAAATGTGTTACTGAGAGCTACCTCCTTATACAAACTCTTTGATCATCGTTGAAATCTGAAGACTAAAACAATGTGAGACTTCTCAGAGCCACTTCTTTAATGATACTTTCATTTTCTTTCAGAAAGTTTGTGTACAGATCTGACTTGAGACAATAGTACACAAATCCTTTTTCATCTGGTCTGTTTTTGTCATTTGAAGTTGTGTTCATTCTTGAGCCTAAACTGAATAGATTTTTTTTTTTTCTTCTGAGGGAAAGTTTAAATATTTTCAATGAGAACACAAATACCAACAAAACAAATCCCTATATCATGACTTTCACATAACAATTATTTTTCTTTTTTTTTTTTTTTTAATAACAGGATTGAATTGTTCTAGATTTTGCAAAGACTTCAAAGGGCCCACAGGTGCAACTTGCAGCATGGTGTTTGTGCAGAATCCATTGAGCTTTGCCCACAATTAGATGTGCTACTGACCACTTATCCAAGTGTGCTGAATGAACAGACATAAAAAATCCATTTAAGTTTTCCACCTTAATGCAGCTTTACACTGATAGCATAAAGTCAAAAGCAGCCTTTTTTTTTTTTTCCTCCAGGCTGAGTGTACACCCTTAAAAGTAGTAAAAAGATAATTACAAGATTTAAAAAAAAATAATAATCTAATTAATGGAGTGGAACCACCTAGTTTTCTTCATCTAGGGCCAGAGGCATCAGGCATATCAAAGATGTATATAACAAGGGAAACTTGCTATATTGAAATGTGGTCATGATTAACCTTTAAGAAGTGACACTTGGATAGATACTAGAAAAGAAATAAGAAAGAATAATAGCAACTTTATTCACACAGGGAAAGGAACAACACACAGGAGTTTTCTGTCAATAATAAAGAATTTATGTATAATCATGCCCACTAAATAATAGAAAAGTAGAAAGCTTTCCCAGGTAAAAGACAATTTTGCTTTTTGTGTAAAGGACATTAGAATAAGAGATGCTACAGCATTGGTATCATTCTCTCAAAGCCCTGTAACACTGGTGATCAACAATGGCTTCCCCTCCCAGCACTGGGAGCACTTTGGGTGGAGTACAACCACTGTAAAGTATCTATACACAGGAAATAATGCCATTCAACATTTTTGTTTCCCCTTCAATCAAAGTCAAAGATGTTTTTTTCCAAACACTGCTTTTGCTGCTTTCTTCAGAGATATCATATTTGGAAAATATTTGATTATCCTGTCAAAAATGCTAGAATATAAAAAGATGTGCGGAGTGGGAAGAGTAAAAGTAAAAAAGGCGATTTTCAGGCATATAGATGACTTCACTTAGTAGCAGGAGGGTCATGAATATGAATAGTGCTGAATTCTAGTGAAACAATTTGTCATTATTAAAATTAGTGCTTTGTCAACACAAAAAACTCAGCTCTAGCTTCCTTTTTGTGCTATTGTACAAACAGCTGCATTAAGGGCCCAAGCATTCTGGGATTCATTATCAGTGAATGGGGCTCTGGCTCATAAGGTACAAGAAAAGTCTGCAATTTGTAATAGGAGGCTGTCAGGATGTGAAATACATTGAACACTTGAAATTGAAAGAGGTATTTCTGTGGTCAGCCTAGCATAGAGCTACTTGGTATTAGTAAATGGACACTTGACAGTTTTGCATTTCTCAGCCATGACATGCCATTTACACATTCAGAAATACAACATGCTGCCATCTAGATCCAATTATGAGAGTTTGTTCTTAGAGCAACTGTATAGCATTTTCCAAGCGCAATGGAAAAAGAATAGCAAAATTCATTTTTTTCTGGGAAATATTCATGCAAGAGGAACAGAAGAGCAGTAAATATGCTACCAACTTTCTACAATAATGGGATGCTTGCACCATACATTTCCCAACATGTGCAACGCTGAACTATAACCCTCACTTATTTTGCATGAATTCACTCCTTCCTTCTCACTAAATTTCATTTAAGAGGTGCAGAAGCAAGAGAAAAGGCTGTTAAACTAAGAGCAAAACAATTTCCTCTTAGAAGAGGGAGGATACTTGTGTGAGACCTGCCTCTGTGCCTGGGCTTGCTAGCAAAGGGGCAGTGCAGGGGGATGACCTGGAGGAAGGGACTACATGTAAGATTGCTTCTGCTTTTTTTTTTTTTTTTTTTTTTTGGTGAGATAGGATGAGGTAGAGCACATTATTTATAAATAACTTTTGTCATCGACTTTCCCTGCCAACAGGAGAGTGTCAGCTAGGCACAGTTTAAAATATCAATGTGAAGGTATCAGCCAGTATTTGATTCCCGCTATGCTATACCAGGGAGGTTGGTGGGGTACACTTCAGTTGGACACTGGAGCACTAACAGCTCTTTTCCCAGGAATTTGTTCTTGTACGCGGGCATGTTATTTGCAAGCAGAATCCAGAAGCTTTGTGATAATTTCATAATTTTTAATTAGCTAAGATAGCAATGACATTGTCAGCTATGGAACACAAAGCTTCTGGGATACACACAGGAAGCAACTTTATTTAATATCATTTCCTATACAAATAACATAGCTGCACATTTCAGTCATGCTGGATTTACACTAGCTGAGGGTGGGATTTACCCTCAGTCTACTAAAGATACAGCTTTGAAGTGAAGCACCAGACATTCCTGAACTCAAAGTTGCATGTGAACAAAATCCTGTAGTAAACAAATGCAAGCACACAGAGGATGGAACTCAAAAGCAATAGGGCTCTGTTTTAGGAAGTCAGTTCACTCTCTAATATTCAGTATATTTGTGTTCCTGACGTCACATGCAAAGGAATTGAAGCCCCTGAAAATGTAGCTAATGGGATTTTCACAGCTACCTGACTGCTGGTAGCATGATCTGGATCACCCAGACAGGCTAAAAATCCCACTAGAGTTCAGCTTGTTTTTTGCCAACTTCTCTTTAAAACCATGTCCACGCCGCAGGTTCTACAGTGGTCTGCAGTTCTCTGGAATGATCCTCCCCCTCAAAAAAGGAAATAAATATTGCTGTTTTAGAGTAGACTAGTGCCCTCTAGAGATAGGCAGCCAACCTTTGCCCAAAAACCTGCTGGCAGGAAAGCAGGACAAAGATGTGAGCTCTGCAGTAGTTTCCCCGATGAGATACTGAATTTTTTCTGGCATTGCAACAACACAGTCACAACCAAGGAGCTTGGAGACAAGTCTGAACACAAGCTGAGGTGGCAGAATTGTGTAGTCAAAGCCGCACAGTTACCAGTATACCTGAGGTCATATCTACAGTTGTAGAAACACCAATTCCCATGTCCAAGTACACTATAGTAAACAGACCTTCCTCTGATGTTTTAGGAGACAGCGCTTAGCCACACAGTGCTTAGCAAAGGCACATTGTAATGGAGAGCTAAAAGGTACAATTTCTAGATCTAATCATCATTATACCCTGCGGTATAATCTGGAAGATTTTACCCAGCAATTCAAATACATAACACGATATTACTGTGAGCATGCATATTGGTAAGACTTCATTAGCCTTACAAAATGTTTCTATTGGGTTCTTTGACAACTGTTCTCATTCTCATTCTCCATATTACTAAACAAAGCAACAGCTAAAATTAACAAAAAAACAGTCTATGCATGTTAATGAGGTATGTTATAACATAGTTGTGACTCCTTTTAGTTAAGGCTATCCTGAGTTTTGCACTTACTGAAGGAAATAAACATCCATATTATTCTTGAATAGGTACATGGGGCTGTGCTTCTGGAGAAATGGAGTTAACTGAGCAGAGAATGCAGTTTCTACTACAAGTAGCTAAAGCAAAGGTTGATATTCCAATAATTTTGGAAACAAACCTTTTACCATACTAGCAAACCCAGATATTATTTTACATTTACATAGATACATAAGGAAGAGCCAGATTTTTACAGGTAGCAGGAGCCCCTTCCCATGCTGCTTGCTTATCCTTATTTCTTTAACATACCATGCCAGCACCTCCCATCAGCCAGACACCAAGGGGCCCCAGTGTAGTATCCACTACACATTTCTAGACCTGACCCTGCCAGAGTGCCCTAGTGCAGCAGGAGAAGGCCCAGAGAAGCCTGCTGCAGGGAAGGATGCTGGGCATCGCACACCAGTGGCCAGTGTTGGATGAGTCACTATGGAAAGCCTCGCCTGCCAAATCCAGCTGTACATGAAGCCCCCAGCCCCCTTTCACTTCCATCTCACTAGCCCCAGAAGTTTGCACCCTGCATTAATTACCCTCTGCTTGGGGGGTGTTATCTTTTTAATTAGCCTGGCAAGCTCTCAAAGGGAAGAAAAATGGGTCATCATCTGACCATGCTTTGAAATACAGCAGGAGCTGCCTGTTCCCTGCCGGAGCAGCCGCCCCAGCCCTGCTGCTTGGGGAGCTGCTGACAGCTTCTCTGCTCCGGAGGAGCTGTTTGCATACTCAGCTGTCTTGGGTCACAACGGTTCAGGTTTGTTAATAACACGCTAACCAAATATTATGACTTACAAGCAGAGAGGCTGGTAAATATACAGATGTAGGATGTAACTTCTGTTGGATCCTGTCAGATAGAGATGTAAAAAATCCTTCCGCCTCTGTCCATCCAAACTGATGGAAAAAAATATGATTTACCTACCAGAATGACATTAACTGCACAACTGATCTGAGAAATTTAGGACCGCTGTTGTCCTCTCACCTCTTTCTTGTAGAGAAGATAAAAGTTACGGACAATTGTGCACCTATTTGAAATGTTAACAGAGTAGGCAAAAGAAACAAGGAGGAAAAAAAAGCCTGTTACAATAGTAAAATTGGAACTTCCAGCTGGTGGGCTACATCTCTCCCTTCATTCCCATGTAATATAGGTATAAATAAGATACTCCTGGAAGTGCTGAATGTCTCACCCCACACAGGGTACCAGCCCCGCTGCAGTATCCCATGGCCACTGAGGCAACACATACTGTGCCAGCTCCAGCCACTCTGATGGGGCCACCTGCACTGATTTGAACGGTTGCAGTGCTGAGCAACAAAAAGCAGGATTAAAGATTGAATATTTTGCATAAACATATTTACATAAAAATACATAGGGCAGTACGTGCCAATGACTTCCACCCTTAAAGATCTGTTGCTCTACAGGGAAAGGACTTCATGTTAACTCATCTCCCTAAATGAGGAACAGGTTTAAGAAGAGAAATCCCATTGACTTTATAACGCTGACTCCAGGTATTTGTCACTAGATGGGTAAAATTCCTTTATACAGAGAAATCTACCCATTCAAATTGAACTTAACATCAATTCTCTTCTTCAGAAGCGACAATGCTTGTCTTTCTGTCCAGCAGGTATGGAGGTGAATCAAAGGTTATCTGGTTTCCCTTTCCTAATCTTCCATTAGCATACTGATTAATTCTCTGCAAATGATACCATCCCTTCATGCCTCAGTTTTGTCACCACCAAAATGTAAGTCTCCAAATTCCCAATTTCTATACAAGTCTTTGAAAGTCATAGCTTTCAGCTAAAAAGCTGTAGATGTTTCTTATCTGCATACAATAAAACGGGGGATTAAAAAAAATAAAATGAATGTTTCTGTAACAAAAGGGCCTGACTAAAGAGGAGGCAAAGTGATTTTGAGAAAAAATGTATTATGGAGTATGAGAGAGAACGGCAAGTGAGATCAGGATCAGAGGGTGAATGGCAGAAAGAAAAAAGCAAAAATTTTCCTGCCTACCTTCAGCATTCTCTCCCCTTTAGCCCTCTAAATATTACTGATCAGTTACAGAGGGAGAGGGGAATTGCCAAAGCTAATGAGATACTGCATCCATATGAACTGCAGCATTGTCTGAACACTGTTCTCCTACAAAGTGTCTGTGTTCTAGCTCCTTGGCAAGGCAAAATCACCAGCAAAGTGACTCACAACCAACCCTGTTTCGCATACCTCTTTGACTATAGACTGTATACTAATAGTAGGGGATTGTGTTCAGCATCTCTCTGCACATTTATTAACACACATTGCTTATACTAGCTTAACCCTAAGAGAAATGCAGTTCACACAGGGCCCTTTCTGTAGCCTCAGGAATCTGAAGCCATTGATTGCCTTTGTACTGTACTGCTGCATAAGCAGCATCCTGCCTACCTCCTAAAAGCATTACCCCACCTTGACAAAGTGCTGGCTGCTAGTTATTGTCAGGCTGTGTTGTATCTTGCATTTTGTCTCAGGAAGTATAGAAACATGGTCTTCTCTCCTTTATTCCCCAATTTTGCTTGCAGCACTACAGGAAGGGATGTTCATTGGTTTTCAGTGGTTTCCTCATTCCTGCCCGTGAGGCTGATTCCCTTCTGTGTTGATCAAAACAGCACAGCAAAGCAGTGCAGCCGTGTTGTGCATCATAGTGCCAGCCCCAAGGCATGCAGCAACATTATGCTTGCTCAGCACATTTCTAGGCTATATATTGAAGCATCAGCAGGAAAACAGACTCGTCTCCATCCATGCTCTAAACATGAACAGTTAAAACCCATCAAATCTTTTCTCTCAAAAGATTTGGAAGCAGATGGCAAAGAATTAGACAGTTTTATCGGTGTATAAAACATCACATTTGCTTTCTTCACTTTAAACAAGATCAAAGGAGCAAATAATTTGAGAGCTAAGATCCTTTGAGTCTATAAAGAGCGATCAACTGGCTCTTTTGGACTGGAGTGAAGCCTAATGAAACTCTTGAAATATCTAATATCCATCCCCAGTAAGTACATTTTTACATAAAAAGTCATGTCCAAATTCAAGTGTAAATAAGCAAAAAGAGCAAGTAGATTTACGTGCCTATGTTATTTGCTGCAATAATATTAAATTGCTACAATAATGTTGTCATTGACAGGTGCTTTGATACTTAACAAAGAATGGAAAACACCTAGAGACAAGATGATCTTCTCTATCAAGATTTCCTACAAGTGTTTTCCTTCTCATCATTTCTAAATAGTTCGTAGGAAGCACTTAACACATTTTTAGGAGCTGAACTCTAAATCTGAAAGGGTTTGCATGAATTCTTGGAGGGGAGACATATTCAAAAAAGGCCAGTAGACTGGAAACCCGAAGAAAATAAGAAAGTTACCTTATTTATAAGGTTCTTGGGTACAACATATGGACATGCATAAAGTCTAAAACAATTTTAATATTAATTTTTGTTAAACTTTTTCACTCATAAAATACATAGGCATTGAAATCCACCAAGTAAGGCAGATAAAAAAAAATCTTGTATAGTTGCCAATCTTTGCTCAAAGGAGGCTCAGAACAGAATAAAAGTGAAGAATAAATTACCTTGTGTGGAATAAAATAGGCACAGTGCAAACACACTGCAGATGGGCCATAAGGGACAATTTCTCCTAAGCTCCATCCATCTTCACCTTATAGAAGTACTAAAAGCCTCATAAATAATCTAACAAACTAATGGACATGTTTTTAAACATTGTGAGCTGACACTTAAAGTACCACCAGGGTGGCAGAACAAGATGGTGAGAGTGGAAAGCTTGTGGCTTTTTGTTATGTGGTTATTCTGAAAAGCAGAACAGCATGGTGCACTACAGACACAGTATTTTTGTCCACAGCACTCAAGCCCACAACTGCCAAGCAGCCACATACTGAAGGGTGAGCTTAATCTTCAGGTGGTACCAGTGGTTTGTTTCAGAAAGCTCTTAGCAATCAGGTGGACCATCCAAATGGATTACTGGTAACAGCCCTCCTGAGAGGCACCTGAGCACTTAGCAGCCAGTTTAAGCAGGACAACCCTAGTTTTGAGGCCTACCACCTCCCAGCAGTTCAGCTGCTGGGGTGCCCAGCCACCACCCCACTGAGACACACAAATCCAGGACAAACTCAGAGACCTGGGTGCCAATACAGCCCATACACTTTGGCATCTCCAGCATGCCTAGTTTGTGCTTCAGACCTCAAAAGAAAAAACACAGCCTAAAAACCCTTGACCCTGCCTAAGTCATGTGCAAGACACTACTCAAACTACTCCCAGCTTCACTCCAGAGACAAAAAGTCCACTGACCTGAGCGCACACTGAGTCTGCTGATAACCAAAACCCTCCACTGCCACCCTGGAAACTAGCTGGAACCTTCTCTCCTGCACTTTATAAGCTCACACCCGCTGCCAACAGCCCTCAGCTGTGCTGTCAGTTCCCCTTCCTGATCATGCAAGAGGAGACTCACCTGGCCATAGATACCCAGCTGTAAAGCAAGCACTTTACTTGTGAAACAGGAGTCCGCACTGCTGATGACTAACCTCTTCATATTCAGGTGCTTCAGAACCTAAAAAATTCCAAAAGATGCAACCACCCATCCCTGTCTGCAGACTTACATCCTGGCTAGGTTATGCAGGTTATGCTAGGTTATGCTAGGTTATACCTGGCTCAGGCCACGTTTTGTTCTCAGGCTTCAGGAGTTCTATGAAAGGGCATTTCCATAAAAGTCATCCATAAATATATAAACTATATGAAGATAGTTTAAACTTCATGTGAAGGAGGACTTCATGTGTAAGGACAGTGACGACGTTGTGCTTGTATAAATTCTTCATCTGCCCTATGAAATTTGCAGCTGCAGCAGCTGCACAACACTATGGGAAAAGCAAAACTCTTACGGACTCTGGATGCATTACCACGAGTGATCACTGAATGCACAAGGCTTTATTTCACTTTTCCCAAAATTCCTGCATTAAGGTACAATGGCAAAATCCTAAATGCCTCACCACTGTATTCTGGAGTTTGCTGTACTTGTCATTAAAATTCTAGGTTTTTACTTCACATTAAAGACTCCTTGAAGCATGGCGTTGTTAAGAAGCTCACTGCCTGACGTGCCTTTTTTTAATTGCTGTAGTCACATTAATTAGTACTTACTTTCTGGATATTATTGATTGTCAGCTTCAGAGCTGTTGATGGAAATATAGGTACATATATATATATACTTCAGTTATCGCTGTGATGTGATATCTCCATAACAGTATAACTAAATTCCACTTTCACTATGCATCCTATCTGAGGCCAATGCACTGAACAAAACAGACAAATGACAACAGCCTGTTTTACAGCATCTGCAGAAAGCTAAATAATGACAACCTACAGGTAAAACAGACCTTTGCAATGCTGAAACTGAGTTTGATCACCTCGTCTAAAGAAAATAGTGGGAAATATATTCTGCACATTATTCTTACAAATTCTTCTCTTTATCCCTCAGAAAGATATGATGAGATCTACAAAGCAGCAGACATAAAGTTCTTCATGTAAAGGAGAACCATAATAAGACTGGTAAAAAGACAGAAGTTTTATTGCCTTTGAGGAGAAATCAATGACACTGATATTCAGCTGAGATATCATCCTCCATAAAGGCTTGAAAGTTTTATATTTCAGATTTTTTTTATCTTCCATTTTAAACAAACTGGTCAACCCTGAATTTGGAGGAGACAGCGTAATAGTCAGATTTTTGTATTAATCCTGTAAATAGCAGCTCTGGAATTAATCCTTGCCTGCCCATCTGAGGAGCAAGGCTGGTGCTCTGGGAAGCAACACAGTGCTGCTCCCCACAAATCCGAGCATGTGGCATAAACTCATACCCCATAGTGCAGGGATAAGGAAGCAAACAGGGCCATGCAAGAAACTATTTCTGTGTGGTTTGTCAAAAGAAATAAAACCAGAAGAATAAAGAATCTCCTAATGCATCTCCTGAATGCCCGTCTGTGGAGAGCCCATGAGTGAATACCATCCCCTGAGATGAGAAGGGGGAATTTAAAGGCATGGTGCACATATGGCAAAGTCTAGGCTTGAAGCTGGCAGACAGATTAGCAAATAGGACCAGTTCAACCCTCTCCTCTTCTTTTATTGTTTTTGAGTGGGGGAAATAGGGATTGGCCAAGATCCTGAGAGCCCCATGACTGCCCTTCCAGGCAGATGCTGCTGTCCCCTGATGTCCTGTGACTGAAAGGTTTCTCTTCTCTCCCAGATCAGCATCTTCATGACCCATTTGTCTAATTATGGGAACGACCGCCTGGGGCTATACACCTTTGCGAACCTAGCCAGCTTTGTGAAGAGCTCGACAAACCTGAAACTGCAGACACTGCCCCCCCTCCAGCTGGCACACAAGTACTTTGAGCTCTTCCCTGAGCAGACGGACCCTCTTTGGCAGGTAGTGTCATAGCCTCTTCCTACCTCCGATTGCACTGTTTGTTGGAATAAGGATCTTCCTGGAAAAAACAAACAAACAAACAAACAAACCAAAAACAAACAAACAAACAAACAAAAAAACACTTAAATTAAGAAGCCTGCTTCACATTAAAATGTGTTATTTCTTCCAGTATGCCTTTTTAGGTTATTTAAATTCTCTTGAAAGACCACTTCTTTCAAATAGAAATGGGTTAGCTTACTCTTGCTCCAAATCAGGCACTTTTAAAAGCAACTAACTGCCTTACACTTGAGAGAAAGCTTTCCTCCCCTCCTCTCTTCTTGACTCCCCTTCCTTCTGTAGCTTTTCTGATGCATCACACTGTGTTAACTAATCATGGCACGCTACCAGCAAGATGAACACAGGCAGCCCGTAGCAAGTGCTACCCCAGGGCAAACAACGCAGAACTCTTGCGTCCATTGATGGGGAGTCACCAGTGTTGCATCACTGCAGCTGCAAGGATTTCACACCACCCGGACCCCCTTCACTAAAGCAGCAAGGAGAAGGGATGGCAGAGCAGTCAGCGCTGCAGAATAGCTGCTATTTTAAGAAAGGAGAAGGGTTTCTGCACAGCCCACCAGTGGCTATTTTCTATCTCTGCTGTAAATGCACGATAGTGCTGCTTGTAATCTCGGCACTGTAATTTCCTAATCATTGTTGTACATGTCTGGCTCTTCTCTTATTCAGAATATGATGTGCCACACTGTGCTTTTAGCTATGCAGGCTTGAATCCAGAGTGACACCATGGAGATCCATGCAGTTATTTCAGGCTTACACTGGTACAAAGGAGCAAAAAATTTCCCTATTATTGTTGGCCCAGATGCAAAAGAAGTATAAATCGATAATATTCCCATTGAGTTTAGTGGAGCTGCAGCAATTCACATCATTTAATGATTTTCTCCATTATATTTTGCTAACTTTATTCACTAGCAAACTGTATCTTCTATTACCAGCCAATACCATACAAAAGCAGGATCCATACACTAACTGCTTTAAAGAACTGTCAGTCCTAACCTTTCCTGTGGGGTCTTTTGTTCACACATTTTTATTTTGCATTCACAGGTAGTAGAAAGATAAGGAGATCAGTAATATCCCACATTTCTATTTCGTCCTTCCTTTTGGGTTTTTATGTAAATTAAAATTGGCACTAAAAGTACTATGTATCTGAAACCATTTTGTCACTTTTGAAAGTAATGCCTTTAAGGTATTCAAACAGAGGTTTCCATTCTAACGTCAAATGAAAACTTGATTAAATCAATGTGTTAATCTTTTTTTTTTTTTTTTTTTCCCCACTAATGACTGAACTTAATCCTCAGTCATGCAAAACCATTATATATACATTCAATTTTAGTCAAAGGGACCACATGCCTGCATACCTACATGCCTATAGACTACAAGTTCATGAAAATGGCTGGACTAACAGAGAGAAGGAAATGCAGTAGTCACAGAGGGTGTGGATTTTGACATGGATCCTTCCCTTCCAGTATTTGCAAAGCTGTTTAGCTTTACTGACTTCTTTGGGACCCCTGTAAGGATCAGTCCTGGAAGATATTAAGGGGCTTGGTGTACCTGAATGCTCAAGTACCTGCCACAATGGGAGGGCTTCTATGGATCTCTACCAGTGACCTCAATATTTGGCAGGAATAAACTCTTATGTGGAAATATGGAATTTTACTATTTTGTGTAATGCACTGGTGTTAGTGCATAAGGTATAGATCCTACAAAGTCTCACATGCATACAAAACATTTAGGACATCCCTGGCATGATGTACACAGATGTCTTTTTTCACCTTCAGAATCCATGTGATGATAAACGACACAGGGATATTTGGTCCAGGGACAAAACATGTGACCACCTACCCAAATTTCTTGTGATTGGACCCCAGAAAACAGGTAAGAAGTAATGAAAGCTGAGACTGTGCTGGCTTGGTGCTCCGATGCTTTCCAGGGCTGGCTCTTGCTGTCAGTGAAGGTGCTGAAATCCTGGAACCCCTGAGGACGTAGCAATTCTGGCAGCCCTGTCCCAGCAATGAGCAGCCTGTGCATACACCTGCCTTGCACGCCAACTGCTGAAGGGCAGCCGTAGATAAGAATAACACACAGAATTGCACCATGTGGTTGGTGGCTTCAAAGTACTTTTGCACTTTCAAAGCCAGCTGACACAAGCCTTGGGGAGTGAAAGCTGGAAACGTGATAGCTGTATACAGCTATTCTGGATTCAGCCCACCGCAGGACAACACAGGAGAAAGCAATGCGAACTTCCACCATAAAGAAACATGCTGTCAGGGTGCCCTAAGTTAAGTTTGTTATTAAGTTATTTGACAAATTACGTCCCCACCGTTTGAGACCCTAATTGACAGTCAACACATTTACCACCTTTCAGGCCTCTGGGGGTCTCAGGGCATTATTTAAATTAAGCCACATATTCCCACTCCCAAGGTAGCTATCACTGTTGTTGACGTATTGCAGAAAGTGGATATTGAGGCAGGGAAATAAATGACTAATCCAAGATTATATAGAAATTCTGTGACAGTGACAAAGAGACAGCAGGTCTTGATTCATAGTCCAATGATAGCTTGTGTAGCATAAAATCATTGAAGAGTAGTTTGAAAGACACATTTTCCTGAAATTTCATTTAACAACATATAACATTTTCAGTTATTTTTTAACAAACAAATAACAACAAAAAGTTATTGTTACTGGAATTTTAAAGCACACTTATTACATACAGGTTTGTTGGCAGATAGACAATATAGACAAAATACACAATGTCACTTGGAAGACTTGAACAAGTTTTTATTCCTCAACAACACCAGGAAACCCAGGAAAAATACACAGAGGACAGAAGTGTGGTTCTGGGAGCAACAGAAATATAATTCCACGATTAGTACTTTTGAAATATTTGTGCATGTAAATAATTTAAAAGCAAACCAGCCCAAATTCTATCACTGGATAAATAAATAGGTAAGCATGCAAGCAAAGTCAGCACCAGCAGTATCATGCTTGCCCCAGAGAGTAGAATTCAGAGTCTGGAAATGGGAAAAATTTAATGAGCACAGAAGAAATCTGCACATACTCTTCACTCCCTCTAAAAACACCTTGTGCTTTCCATCAATAGGAAATTTTCTTATAAAAAGGTAATCTTTCTAATTTTCCTGTATATTTCAGTGTGAATTGATTTAGAAGTACTTTCTTAAATGAAAAAAAAAAGAAAAAAAAGTCAATGATGTTTTTTTCTGTTCCTTAATGCTATTTTTTGTGTTGTAGGAACAACAGCACTTTATTTATTTCTTCTGATGCATCCTTCCATTATCAGTAATCTCCCTAGTCCAAAAACTTTTGAAGAAGTTCAGTTCTTCAATGGAAACAACTATCACAAGGGTATTGACTGGTAAGAAGAATAAGAAAAAAAAAAAAAAAAAAAAGTGTCCATTATTAATACACTTTAAAACACAATGAAACAATTACAGAAGCATGTATGACATCTACATAATTACTGATGAATTTGTTATGCTTGGCATTATCAGAGAGAATAAGAAACTAATTTGTAATGATGGGACATTTAATCAAGTCCTTAATTTTGTTTAGATATTACAGTCACAAATTCTTTTTTTTTTTTTTTTTTCCAGAAATGAATACAATAGCAAGCTCAGTTACAATGTCTGTCTTAATAATGAATAGCATCTCTGTCTTTTCATAGCTGTATCAATTTTGAAGGGGCTGAATTACACTCCTTTTCTTCAAACAGTGCTTTTCATGAAATAAGGGTCGGCTTCTCATGAGAAAAAAAAAAAGCCCTCCATAAAGAATTTCATCTGATGCTCCTATTACAATTTTAAACATTGCTTTAACTATTTTTGCTTAAGAAAAACATTTTGTAGGGCTTTTGTTTCCCCAGGGAATGGCACTCTTCATCTTTGTATGAAAACTGAAATACAAGACAAACATCACACTATGTAGAAACAGATTAATCTTTTTCAAGGTGTCATGAAAAAGGAGGAGAAAGAAATGCTTCTCATTTATTTTTCATACTGCGTAAAGAAAGAGCTTGCAGATAGCAACCATGGAGTATATGGTGTACTACACAAGGAGGAGAAGGCGCAGGAGGAGCAGGGCTGGGAGAGCAGGGCTTGTCCCACCAGTGTGGCAGTGGCTGGGGCAGCAGGGAGCCTCATGAACCAGCCTTTCTTCCACAAAAACGCTGTGAGAGTGCAAGCTTCCATCAAGGTACTTCTCTCTTCCATGGTGGTGATGGGGGTTCTCCTCTGCAGCCCTGTGCACACAACATAGAGGAAGAGGCTGGCTTTGCCGAGACCCCTTCTGCCACATTTCGCTGAGACTGGCCTGTAGGCTCAGAGGTTAGTAGGGTTGTGTGCACAGGGTGAGGTCCCACATACTTTACTTCCACAGAAAGTACACAAAAACAGCTAGCCACACCAAAACTGGAAGCTCACAGAGTGCTCAGCCAAACTAAAGGGACCAAAAAATGCCTCCAAAACAGTTTTACTTTTCGCTTCATCTGAATTCTTCACACTTTTGATTGAACTTCCTATATTATACATTTTTACTTCCAATCAATTTTGAATGGAAAAGACCATTCAAAGACAAAATTAAAATCTTGCTTCCTGAAAATGTCTAAGAGAAAAGACTTGTCAATTCCAAGATGAAATATTCCAACAATGTTAAAATTAAATAGTTGACATTTTGAAGCTTTGCCCATTTTTTTTCTGCAGTTAAAACTGAACTCACTCCAAACTGGTGAGATCTCCCTCTGACACTGAACTTATTAGCAAAAATCCCATCCATCAAAGGAAAAACCTAATTACCTGACTTCATGGAGGCTTTAGCTATTACCAGTACTGAGAGCCAAGTTCTCTTCCCCCTATTCCATTCCTGGAGTGAGCTGAGAAATTTAATTTTGCTTGTTGTGAGTTATGGCTGAAAATCCACCTTTTCACCTACAATGAAATGGGATGCAGACATATCATTTATGACACTGCTTGTTCTAATTAGTTTCTTTGCCTCCCAGGTACATGGATTTCTTCCCCACTCCTTCCAACATCACCACTAACCTCCTCTTTGAGAAAAGTGCCAACTATTTCCATTCTGAGGAAGCGCCTAAACGAGCTGCTTCCCTCATCCCCAAAGCCAAGATCATCACCATCCTCATTGACCCATCCGATCGGGCATACTCCTGGTACCAGGTATGGACCTTGCCTTCAAGAAACGGACAGTGAAATCAACAGCAGGGGATGATGGAATTTGTGTCCTTGAGAAAGAATGGGATTTATTGCAAAGTGTTTGCACTGTGTAGAAGTGGAAGGATGCTGAATGCCATCTTTTGCAGTTGGCACCTGTGACACCAGTGTCATAAATGATGAAACTTCTCAGCACAGAGCTGCCACTAGCTGTAAACAAACAGTTTAATCTCAATTACAGTTGACACTGCATGGAGGAAAAGCGATGCTCCTTACCCAGGGAGATGCACTGGGGAAAATAAGCATGGCCTAGCTAGAAAATCAGAGCTTTTTATGCTGAGAATCTGGCACCTCATCCAGCCCTCCAGTTTCCAGGCTGAGCAACATGCGGTAGTGTACAAATGTATGCAATGCCTTCTAAAGTTTCCAAGGAGTTAAAATGAGCTGTGTCTGTGGAGTAGGGTTTGTTATTGTTTTGTTTTTGTTTATGTTTTTCTCTCCTTGGAAACAAAAGAAAGTCTGTCAGTTTTCCTAGGAAACTCTAGGAGGCTCTTTCATGCCTTTTACTGAGTCCACACCTCTCCATAAGCAAGTCTGTATGCTGTTTTTTAAAGAGTCACTTAAGCATGTAGTTATACAAATGACAGAAATACTAAATGCCATGTTTAAAAGGACACAAATGAATAATCTTACCATAAGCATAAAGTACACCGTTTCTGATACTGTTATCAAGAGTTCTACAAGAAATAAAACATGGCTTAGAGCTGCAACTTGCTCCCTTTTAAATATCTCATTTGCACCTTTACGAATGCCAAAGCGAGATGCAGAGTAGTAAAACATTGCGTCTGCTTTGGCAGAGCTTGCCTCCCCAGCTCTCCTTGTGCCCGGGGCTCCGGCATGAGGCAGACAGAGGTGCAGAGTGGGGCAGCCACAGCCTTCATCCCTCAGCACATTGCAAATTCTGGGCTAAGGGCAGGCTGGTCATGGCCACTTGAGAGGAGAGTTACAGGGTGTATTGGAAAGGAGGCCATTAGGAGACATGTTTTCCATCTTCATGTGAGTTAGAAGTACCAGAGCAATTTGTTCCTCTTTTTCTCTTTGATCATGGCTTAATCTTCAGGGTCACTGTGACATGTGCCTAAATATCTCCCATTAGCATCAGCGATCCCACGAGGACCCTGCTGCCCTGAAATTCAATTTTTATGAAGTCATAACGTCAGGCCACTGGGCACCCTCAGAGATAAGGACTCTCCAGAAGAGGTGCCTGACACCTGGATGGTATGCTGTCCACATCGAACGGTGGCTAACTCACTACCCAGCTTCACAGGTAATTTCCATCCTGTTATTTCAACAAACTCATCACCCCTCAGAGAGTCCCAAAATGAGTACGGCCTCATCATTAGAGGTGACAGAATACTTCCCACTGGAACTCTTAGCCATCAGGAAGTTCAGATTTGTCAAGATCAGAACATTTACCAGAAACGTGTTGATTTTTTCTGTCTTCTGACGGATAAAATGCAACAGGAAGACTATGACCTGTGGCCACATGGGCTTGCTGGGGGGCTTGAGACTTTCCTTCCAGGATTTTCAAGGCTTCTGGGTCTCAAGAAACAAACAGATGCAGCATGAGATGATGTGGGAAGGTTTGACAAATTCATTAGAAAATGCCAAGGCTTTTTCTAAACAGAAATTTCATTCCCTCTCCCACTCACTCCCTTTCATAGAAAATTTCACATTTGTTTGATTCTGATAGCGGATTAGCCCTTCTCAGTGTTAGAGCAGGAATTCTTTCTCTTGCCCCATCTTCCTTCAGATTTTTATCAAATTGTGTTTTATAATGTTTTCCATTAAAATTTTGAGTAAAGACACAGGCCTAAACAATATTGCTATTACTAATAAAATAAAATAAAATAAAAGTTTCCAGATATAAACCTTAAAACAAATGCTTTAGTACTACAAAACATATGCAGGGACACTCTTTACCTGTGTGTATGGCCCACTGATTATATGTCTGTCTATTGTTAGAAACATTGTAAAAGGGTTTTTATTGAATAAGCCTAATGCACAGGTATCCCCAAAGCTTGCTTTATGTGGGACAGGATTTTGCTGTATGGAGGTAAAACTGAGCATTGCTTATTTTTTCAGGGACTGAGGAAAAAATATAAATAAATAAATAAATAAAAAGGAAAAAAAAATAAAAATACAAGCTCTGCCTTTTTGTAATCCTCAGTTTTCCTTTTATGCAGTCTCAGCTGTACTACAAAAAGGAGAAGCGGGTCAATCCCATTTCCAGTAACAAGGAGAAAGTCTCACTCATTTACTTTCTTCTTTCATCGCTGGCCATTCTTCTCCTTCCTCAATGGGAAAGGAGTACTGCCCAAAGCAGCAGAGCTTGCAGCAAGGCTGTCCCCAGGAGTTAACAGGGCACATCTCCTCCACCTCCTCTCTACGTCCCAGCTTATTGCTCCGAGGAGAACAGGCTGTCCTGGGAAACTCAGAGCATGCAAAGGGTGACGAGCATCCCGTGCCCCATTACCTGTGCTCCTTATCCACCCTCATCCTGGGCTGCTGCAACCTCTCACAAAGATTTCTCTCAGTCCGCTGCAGCAGCGAAGAGCAAATGCATTCCTCTTATTAAACATGCAAGGGCACATTGACATATTTCTTGTAAAACCAGTAACCACTCATGTTTCATAGTTGTAGTGATTAATTTTACAAGATACACAACAAAATGCACTCATTCTTAATAAGGTGCGCAGAGAGTGCACTCACGGTGCTTACTAATGGGCACTCAGTAATGTGCATTCACTCGGCCTGTGCACTCAGAAACTTAATAATTCATAATAAGCCTTCACGATAAATATAAAACACATCCGTCCAGAATAGTTATTAGCAATGCCGCCTGGTACTCCAGGAGACTTTTGATACATACTCTTAACATTTGCTTGTGGAGGTCAATGTACCTTTACATCACATCAATCTTTAATTAAAAAAAAAAAAAAAAAAAAAAAAAAAGCCTTTTGCCAACAATTTTGTAAGTCTGTACAGTTCATAGGCTGGTGGTAATTCTGAATTAAATTGCCACAATATCACTTTTGAATGTTTAATTGTATAGCTTCTGAGCATTTAATTCGAAGACATACATGAGCTTTTTATCATTTTCGTATTCCATACCAGATTTTCCATGGACACACTGTAAATCTTTGCAATGTTTTTACATTCCTTCCTTATCTCTTTTACTCAGAATTCTCTGGGAATCAGGTTCAGCTTGTGAGATTTAACTCTTTCATCTGAACAACAGCACACACAGAGTTAGAGGGTGCCCACCTATACACATTGAACAGAATAAAGTACAAAAGCAAATTTTAAAAATGTTCACCCATACGATTAATGCTGTGTGAAATCACATGTTAATGTCACAAGTAAGGTCACAAAAGGGAAATAACGTCATTATTTAGTTAACCTTAGTCCTGTTTCTAAATAGCCCGCATATTTGTTCCTACAGTTGCTAATTATTGATGGACAGCAGCTAAGAAGTGACCCAGCTACTGTGATGGATGAAGTGCAGAAGTTTCTTGGAGTCTCTCCTCATTACAATTACTCTGAAGCTCTAACGTGAGTCTGTTCCTTTAACATCTGCCCTATGGAAACACAGTGTACATCCCCTCCTACCAAGATCAGCTGATCATTAATTACAAACAAAACAAAAGACAAAAGAAGAACAATTTTCCAAAGCCTAGGTTTTGTTTACAGTTGTGTTTAATACACATCCAGTCTCCCCTTAACTCGCATGCATATAATACACTACAGAACGTAATTGCATGACTGCATGCATTTCCACATGCAAATTCCACATCATACAACATACATAGCAAATGACTGCTCAATATTTTGTATTAGACACAGAATAAGGCCCATGTTCATGTAAAATCATATCTGCTAAGTTTGAGTGTTCAACCAGAGATGCCCAAGACATGTTTTCTATGGGAACCTTGTTCTGTTCTCCTAGCTGCACTGGTTAAATGTGGGTTCAGCCAACATGAACTGTGCATGTAAGAGCTCAGCATGCATTTGCAAATCTCCCTGTTGAACCTTATGACAGTCTCCAGAAGCAGAAGACCACCTAGCGTCAGCTGTTAAAAGATTAGTTTTAACATTTTTATCACATTTATGGAGAAGCCTAATGACAGAGATTAAGAGAGAAGTATTCAGTACGATAGGGTTCATTTGCTTGCAAGGTTTCTCTGTTTGTTTGCTCTTAAGGGAGACCAAATGTACCATTCCCTAATCCTATTTTCACAAGTGGTTGAGCCAGTTTTGCTGCCCTCCTACCTGGTAGCAGCCGGGCAGGTGGCACGGACAAGTTCAGTCTGTATGTTTACGGTTTGGTGCAATTACAAGCCAGCACTGGAAGTGCCTGGAAGTGCCAGGCACAAGCAAAGCTCCTGGGGTATGGGGCGAAGCTCAGATCTAACTGTGAAGCTGGAAACCCTCAGACCAAGCAAGCAGCCTGACTGTTCATGGGCTGGGGTGCCAGTGCTGAGACTGCAGTGCTCTGCAGGAGCCCGAATCAAGGTCCTCAGCACACAGTGAACGCCTTTTGATTGACTTCCCATGGCCTCTGCTTCGGATCTAGCAAAGGCAGCTGTGATGAGCCTGGATCATATTTCTCATCCTTGCCACCAGGAGGATAAGGCTTTCCCCATGAAAGAGGATTAATGGTCTGTGTGGCACTCTTTTTGACGTATTTCAATTCCCTGCAGGAAGACAGAGCCTCTGCCGAGTCAGGAGTGGGCTGAATTTATCTCTCCCCTCCTAGTCCGGCAGAGAATTGTAAGAAGCTTTTACACTGACTCTCTTCGTATAAGGAGCATCTTGTCATCATGGGCAGAGCTGTGAGGAGCTGTGCTGGGGGGGCCCTGGGACTCAGTGGGATGAGGAGCCTCGTGCCACAGTGGAGGCTGCTCCCAACCGGTGCACAAGCACAGAGCACCAGCCCAGCCTCCAGCCCACGGCAGAGCCCCACGGCCGTGGCAGGGGGTGGTGCATAGGAAAGGCTGTGCCTCACCTTCCTGCAGGCTGATGTCTGGAAAACTGCTGGAAAATGAGGCCACTGAGCCTCCTCCTACCCCACATTGCCTCCTCTCCATCTACATCTTCAATATCTCCTCCACTGGGAGGGTTATACTAACTCACATAGCAGGTATAAACTGATAGTTGAGTGCTCGCTATTGTCTGAGTCTGAAGAACGTTGCTGTGCCAAAGTCTTTTTCTAGAGGAGAAATTTTGGATTTCAGAGTATTATTTTTTAAGTCATTGGTTTCTGAAGTGGAGGAAATACAGGAGGAATACACAGCTGAGCTACTGGTGTTTGAACAACTGCTGCTGCACATCTGCAGTGCCTTCTGCTATGCTTTTAAAAATACACACCCACATCCATATATCTTCCTTTCTTTAACTAAATTAAAGTCAGTGGAGCCACATAACAGGAAAAACTTGGCTTCTTGTATGTGTTTGGACAGAAAAAAATGTATTGTAAACAGATCTATAAAATTATGCAATCACCATTTAGAGACATCGAGAATGCAAATGTGTTGTGGAAGCCTCCATATCTGTATGGATTTAGGATGGAACAGAAAAATGCATTAAACAATGTAGTGGCTTATCCTAGGACTGTCAAAATAAAAAGGACTGCGTGGGATCATTCTTCATCATTACTGGCTAATAACCGCATACCACAGATTTTTGAAGTCATCACAAAGCAGCCTAAAGACCTAGTCCTGCAAACACTAGTGAGCAACAAGTTCATCACCCCGAGTAATTAGGTGAACGTCTTACAGGAGAGTAACATTAATGCAGGCACAAGGAAGGGGCTGACCAGAGCACCAGCCACTTGTCAAGCCATGGAAAGAGCAGAGGTGGGAAGTGCACGTCATGCCAGGTTAGCAAGAGGGGCAGCAGAGACGAGCAATTAGATGACTTCCACACACTGCTAAGCAGGACCTGCACTTCTTGTTCGAATAATAAAAAACAAGGAGGAAAATCAGCTGATATTGAAAGGCTTTTACATATAACAGCATCGATATGAATACACTGGGATACCCAGACAAAGTGCTAGGAGAGGGAAACAAGCAAGCAGCATTCACGTTCTTCTATTCTGCCCAATTATGTTCACAGGAGTCCCGAGACCTTGAAATACCTGAACACAATGGGTTGAATTCAGCCTGGGATGTTTTTTCCTTTATCCTGAAAAGCCTTCTCTCCTGCTTTCCAAATTTGCACCTTTTAATAATGTTCAATATGCTCGTTCCGAGGCAGAAATATTGTTTGGGGCATAGTTTAGCAGTTTTCCTTTTACACGGCACACTACATTACTCCTCCTCTTGGGAAATCAGTGGAAGCCAGCTAAACTGCTTCAGTATGCAATGAGCAGATGGAAAAGGCCAACGTAGAAGTGAGACTATCATCAATATATCCATTTAATCAATGATTTATTTATTTTTAATTGATACAGCTCCTGAAACAATTTAGGAAACAAGGGTCAGGCCTGCAATAATAGGCTGGGCAAGAAAAAAAAAAAAAAAAAAAAAAAAAAAAAAAAAAGCAATGTGAAGAAGGTTTACCCCTCTCCAGAAATCAGTTCAATTCTGTAGAGCAGCACATCACAGGTGCACCCATGTCATACAGACAGACCCAGGGCAGAAAGGTAGTCTGTAACTAATTAACTGCATGTTCCAGCCAATTATACTTCATCCTTTTCAAACATCTGCTGAGTAGCAGAAACACAGACCTTCTCAATGTTTTATGCGTGCTGCAAGTCCCACAGCAATAAATTCAAAACTTAACATTGCATGTTGTTCATTCCTTAGTGAGTATGTGTTTTAATGCCTTAATCTAAAATTCCTATATCTTTGAATTTTAGACATCAAAATCAAATTGCATACTTCAGATAAGATTGCTAAGACAGAGTTTATGTTTTAATGTCTTCTTTAGAATGAAAATGATATCTAGATTTAATGATATGGCGCAAACAGATTCTCAGGTGCTGTTAAGCTATCAATAAACAACCAGCAGTTCTTTCAGAAGACGTAAGCGCTGCTTATTTCACTCAGAAATCAACATAAAGCATTTCAATATTATATTTCTCATCGTGTCTTAGTCCTGCAACAATCACACTCTATTTTCTACATAAATATACTTAAAGATTGAGTCTGTGTCTGTCACAGCCAGCAAACACATCAGATTGCCCCTTTTAACCTCTTTCCCATTAACAGTACTGACCTATAATGTAATCAGCTTCTGCTGGCCATGTGGAGAGCTCTCCTTGAGCACAGTGATAATGTTCATGAGAATACAGCGCTCATACTTCCAGGAAAAGGCCTGGCCAGTAATTTTCCAACAAAAGGTTCTTTGTTCAAGTGTCAATTGATCAAAACCTAAGCATCTTGCTTAGACACACAGAGCAGTCTGACATGGATAAAATCTCTAATCAAAACCAGGTGACAAAATGTGAGTGACAGTCTGGAAAGGAACTGTGTAAGGTCCTTGAGGCTGTGGTTCAGGACTGTGACTGGCGTCCTATAGAGCAACACTTGAAACATGTACTCTATATGGTGGGTTAGTAGAATAAAAAATAGCATAGTCCAGTGTGAAAAACTTGTTTCCTTGAGCTGCTCCTAAGATGAATTTGTGGACAATATTAAATTCCCAGAGCTTTCCCAAAAGAGGAAAGCAGCTTCCCACCCTGTTCTCAGTATTTCCATCATCTAGAGATGTGGCCAGCCATAGTTGTTGACTAACTCTGATGGTTTTGTAGCTGGGAGATTCCTCTGTAGTAAAATATTTCACGCAATATAATCCTTTATAGGTTTGACCCTCAGAAGGGCTTTTGGTGCCAGTTATTGGAAGGAGGGAAAACAAAGTGCCTGGGAAAAAGCAAAGGTCGAAAATACCCACCCATGGACCAAGAGGTAAAGGCTCTGCAGAGATTTCAGTTAAGATTCTTTTTTAATATGCACACTGTGTTTGACTCCTAAAATATAAATATTTTTTATTATTTCACTGGCTTGCTATATTTAAAAACCAGAAGCTTTTAATGCGCTTTGAATGAGAGGAGACTCTCTGCCCCCTAGAAGAGCCTCTGCCTTGGAGCAGAGCACAGCTGACAGGCAGCAAAACCTGGGGTGGGGTGGGATGGGCTTCCTTGTTTGACTGTTTGTGTTGTTTTCACCCCTCCCAGTCCCGGGCTTTCCTGTCGAGCTACTACCGAGACCACAACGTGGAACTGTCCAAGCTGCTGCACAGGCTGGGACAACCCCTGCCCTCCTGGCTGAGACAGGAGCTGCAGAAAGTCAGATAGCACACGAGGGCAGGGGACCAGTCAAGGACAATTTCCTTCACCGTGAAACCCCTTGCTTCTCCGACTCACCTGTGATCGTCAGTAGAGGACCTCATGAATAACGCTCTTTCTATTAAAAACAAAAACAAATGAATAAAAAAATCCCAACAACTGTTTATATGCACGCGCTGACAGTTACTAGCATCGACCCCTTTTGTCAGCTTCCAGGAAATAATACGGAGCTACGTGGCATTACTCTTTATCCAGACCCGGATTCGTGCATAGTCTAGTTCCTCTGTTCACCAGAAAGTACCAGAAACTGTATGTAGGACAGATTGACTTCAGTGTATATGACAAATTGCAGTCTGTCAGGACACGAGCAAAGGATGGGAACATCTCGTTGGACTATGAGGTTGGTCATCTGTTGGTGTTTTTCTCCTGTTTATTTCTCTGTGTGTGTGTTGGTTTTTCCTGTTTTGTTTTGTTTTGTTTTCCTCAGTCATGTAAGGTGTCCTATCATTTTATAGGAAAATTCAGCACTTTGCAGTCAGGGTCCCTAATGGTTATAATATATGCACTATCAAACTATTATCATTGTTTTCACCACAGAATGAGGTGGGCTAAGTTCTTTCCTAAACTACTCCCCTGGGATTCCTGGAATAACTGCCAATCATCCATGGTCTTTCTTTTGTTGCTTTTTTTCCCCTTCACAACAAGATATATCCCAATTTACTGAAGTTGTGTGGGTGGTTGAGGTGCAACATGGTGAGGTGGCTCTACTCCTAGATCTCAATGAAATCCATTCACTTTCATCTTGGCACGGCTACTTTGCCACCTAGTTGCGTTTTTCATCATACCTGCTCAGCTCCTATAGCAGCTGTGACAGCTCTGAGATGTGAAGTCATAGTACACATTTTCTTTTCAAAACGCCATGGGACTCCTTAAAATACTATCAAAACCTTTTAAAAGCTGAACAGGCCATTAGAGCAGCATACTGACAATAACCTAATGTTGACAATTTTGTTTCTAACTGAAAAGCAATGTTTTTGCTCTGAAGCCTTCAAAAGAAGAGAATGGGTTAGTCATTTAGGGTCTGAAAGCTATTACAGGAAAAAAAAAAAAAAAAAAAAAAAAAAAAAAAAAAAAAGTTTTAATGACCAAAGCTATTTATTAACGCTTTGGAAAAAAAAAAAAAAAAAAAAAAAAAAAAAAAAACTACAAAGCCTTCTGAAGAACAGACTCTTTCTATAGACTTTAACGGAGAGTTGAATGCACAAGCAAGCATATCCACTGCGTGTCTTATACGTGTATATTATGAATATGTTTTTATGCCCGTGTATCTACACATTGTGCATCGAGATCAAATACACACTTAGTTTTAAGTATCCAGTTTTTGTGCCCATAGATAAATGAAAGGGTTGGTTACCAAAAATATTATATTATGAACTGTATTTTCTTCTCAAATCCGTACTGGCAGGGTTGACAAGGCTGGGCAGAAATTCACCATGAAATTTAAGCTGGGTGAACAAATATTATTTAGGCGTTTTAGCTCTGTAACACTTTTTCTCCAGAAAACAAAAGCTGTGTTACGTGTTATTTATGCACCACAAAATGGAGTAAGTTTCAGTTTTCAGACATCCCTGCCTCAGTTCCTAGGTGCAGGCCATTTCAGATGCTGCAGAGGCTTTGAGTTTCTCTCCACAAATTTGATACTTATGTCTTAGCTCTGGAAACAGAACAGGACATCGAGGCTGCACCATTAATTCAGAGTCAGAGCTACCCCTCGGGGCAGCACAAATTAATGCACATCATGGACAATGGTATTAAAGGGCATTTAAATAAATTTAGGCTTAAAACCAGTTAATATATGTAGATGTCCTTCTTAGCACTGTCAAACTCCTAAGTCATGAGACTGTCCACCAAGGTTATGACACTAGCTCAGAGTTATCCTGGACCCGTCCTGCTCTGGACAGTGGTGGCACTTCCCCACAAGTGTCCTCTGGCACCACATGTCACCACAGTGTTTCTTCTCACCTGGCCTTCACCACTTTCCTCCACCACTGTCCATCAGTACACACCTGGCTCCCTCTTCCTCCCATGCCTTTTCAGCCCTCTTCTCAGCTAGCACTGCCATCCATGGTCTCGCACACGCAGCCCATGGTGTTGCATAGAGAAGAGGCTGAGGTGCAACCAGCACTGAGTTCCGGTACAGCCCGTTTTGCTCCTGCCCTCACTCTTTCTGCAGCAGGACTCACAGCAGCGGTGGGAATGGTGCAGTGTCAGGTATCTCCTGCTGCTGCAGGAGCATGACACATCCAATGCCACCAGTCCAGTGCCTATGTGCACAGGGACACATATCAATCTACAGGAAAGCCTGAAAGACAAATGCTACCCAATTCCATATTTTCTTTTAAATACTGAAATTAGATTTATCTCATATAAATGAGTCACCTACTTTATTTTATAGGTGATGGAGGGAAATAGCACTTCTAGGACCTAATTCATCTCATCTCAAACTAGATTTCTTAAATGAATGAGATTATTATTGGCTGTTCTTCTTTACTGATTAATAAAGGTCAGGAGACAACTTGTTCTGAGGTAGGGCCCACCTGAAAAGGAGGTGGCATTTTATCTCGCAGCTACAGCTGCTGGACGTTACAGCAAGAGACTGGGAGGTTTGAGAAAAGGATATGATTTTGTCTTGTTAAAGTGCTGTGCTTTTTTTTTTTTTTTTTAAGAAAAAATACATTTTTTGTATGTTATATTTTGTAGGGAGAACTCTTCAAAATGAGCTAGGGTAATGTAAATGCCAAATAAAAGGAACCTTACATGTATCTTTTTTTTTTTTTTTTTTTTTTTAATAAAGTCAGTTACATACTCTGATACAAATTCATGCTCTTTTAACTTTTAGCGCTGATAATGCCAAAGACAACTAGTCTGATGAGAGCTTTAAATAAGTTATAGAAAAATAACTAAATCAACTCTTTGATAAAATTTTAGCTGTTAAAATGCTTTAAAAGTGGCTTTTCCTTAATTAAATGATGAGTTCAAAACTACTTTGTAAAAGCTAAAACTGTTTCAGGATTTTTTTAAGGAAATGAGGCAAATACCATAAAATCTGGAAAAAAAAATCTTTCTTGTTTTTAGCTTTTCATTTGGAAAAAAAAAAAAAAAAATTAAGTCTTCCCAACACTCAGCACTGTAATAGCATCATGTCCTTAAAACACACTGGACATTTTTATATCTCATTGTTATTTTTCAAGTTTGAATGGGCATCGCATTACCCAGAGATCTCATGTTCCATTGAAAACTGACATTTGAAGTGACTTCATTATGTGTCACATAAAGATGAAATAACAGTATTTCAAAGTTTCATTCCTTCCACTCGTAATAGGACCCATCAACACAAAATTTCTCCAGATCAGCGTATTATAGAAAAGCCTTTGTGAGCTAGCTATAAATGATCTCGATTTCTTTTATGCTTTTGATATCGCTGACCACGTAATTGTTGGGATTCTTAAAGACCAGCAAAACAAATGCAATAAAAATGAAACATTTATTCACGGCAAGGGGGCTGTAGCTGTGAAAGATAATGACGGGCCTTCTTTCCTATTCATAAGCTACAGGATTCATCTCCACAATACTTCCATGTGGTGCAGGCTGTAAATCAAGAGGGGGTTTTACCTACTAAAGGCCTACAGCTGCAGTTACCTCCCCTTCCCCTGCAAATACTGATTCTTGTGTAGATTTGAGGTAGTGCTGCAACACTGAAGACTCCTCCTGCCCTGTGAGACCCTGGGGAGTCTTCCTGTTAACTCCAGCAGGCCCTTGCTGACTCCGTGGCCTGGTCTTGTAAAGCACAGTCCGTGTGGTTCAAGTTTCACCTAGCGCTATCGCTGCTGGAAATCCATCAATAGCTTTATTTCTATTATTGATTGGCAATTTCTTCCCACCTTGCCATCTCGGTTGGTGCTGCACCGTGGCTTGGGCTCTTGGGCCTACTGCCACGTGTGCCGGTCAGCAGCCATCAGCTGTGCTTCGCCCCCACCTCCAGCACTGCGTGGGGCTGCACTGTCTTCAATCTCATCATACTGCAGGGGTCTCCACCTGCCCTGGTCTCCTGCATCTCTGGCCCCAAGAAATGGGAAATTGCACAAGCTGACACAGGTGTCAGAGTCTACATAAAGCAGCAGGCTTGATGGTTAAAACAGGACTTCGGCCCTCAAAACAAAACAAGCCCGTGTAATCGAGGTTCTCTTTATGTACTGACCTCTCAAGGTCAAGAGGAAAAAAAGAAAGAAAGTTGCCAGATTAACTGTTTATAGATGTTTTTTAATAAAACAAATTTTCTTTCTGATATGGGATCAGACTGCCAAGCGTCCCCCAAACAAATTAAGATGGTGGCATTATAAATTCTTGGGGGAGGAAAACGTGGTGTAATGAAAGCACTGATGGGTCCAGGCTCTCCGATGTGATAATAAGGCAACAGGGACATGTCCTGAATACAAAGGCAAAGGCTGAATATTTTCCTTCCTCCTTCCCCCTCCTCCTCTTTCTTCTCATTTATGTTAAATTTTGAGCCAGCACAGCGCATCTGAAAAGTATGTGACAGGCAGATCCTGTTAGGTGGTGGAATATCATTCATCTCCCAAACCATCCGCCAAGAATAAATGGGGCATGGGGTGCTCCTTTCAGGGGTGCTGAGCTTGGCCACCTTACACATCAACTCCCAACTAGTCATTTAGTTTCCATCAGTAGCAAATTATGTTTATAATGGGTTTAAAATTTACGTTCATAATAGGTGTGTAAGCATGTGACAGCCATGCAAAACAGGTACAACATGAGTATATAAATCAGCAGAGATTGTGTCCAATTTTATTGTATTTAAGTAAGATTAAGTTCACCACTGTTGTCAGGAGAAGGTCTGTTTGCACACGCAATTTAGAACTATAATCCAAGAGCTAAAATGATGAAGCTCTCTTTCTCACCAGTATTTTCTTTCTGAAAGAGCTAAAATCTCATGCTATACTTGTAGCATCACCTTGCTATACTTGTCCCCATCAGTATCAGATCAAGAAAATTAGCTTTAAAAGTTAGCCTGTCCACCATTATATTAGTACATCTCTCCATAACTATGCCAGGAACTGTTGCTTGAAGGGTTTTTGTTTGTTTGTTTTAAAGATAGGAATTTTCCTGCACAAAACCTTTTCTTATATTGCCCTTGTTTTCTCTTTTTTTTTCTTCCAGTTCATCCTTTAGTGTGACTGCACAGGTGTGGACCTGTCTATGGATTTGACTCCTCCATCACTGTCCTATCTAGAAAAACTACCAAAAATAAACAAGGATTTGCAAAAGACACAGATTCTGAAGTGTTCAGTGTTCCAATGACTGGATAACTTTTGTAAGATTTAGTATCACTTCTGTAGTATTTCAACACAAAAGACATCTTCTTGATAGAGCTGAGGAAAAACTTCACTGTCTTGCCCAAGCTGTTTTTTTTTTTTTCCTTTTTTTTTCCCCTCTCTTATCTGACGACAGCAAATCCAGTTGAACAAATTCTTGGTGTCGAAGAAAAATCAAAATACATTTTAATTACTCAAAGTATTTTTAGTTGGGGGGTGGTGAGGGAGGTCAAAGTCTGTATTTGCTGGAATTGTTTTAAATAATTGATGTGCATACACCTTATTATTGGTTCTTCTCACCTCTGCAGAATAAACACTTCTGATGGTGTATTACAAAGAGAGCGTTTCTTTCCTTACATCCTGTCTCCCATTTTCTGCGCCAAAATCTGCTCTTTGGTAACCTCTGCAGCATATTTCACATTGCACACTGACTCAGCATCCCCTACCTCAGCAAGTCCTCTGCATGGCAGATCCTTTGGGACATACAGTGCCATCAGCCCCATCCTTTGCCTCCATCCCTGTCCCCCAGCTCCCAGGCAGGCAACGTTAATCCAAGCAAGCCAGCTGCGCACACGTTTGTTACACTGCAGAGCTCACATCTATGGGTCTGACCTTCGTGAGAGATGTGGTTATTCAGCTGTGTAGGTAAAACAACCCCATGGAAGCTCTTCTTCTAATTATCACACCAAGCTTCTTTACTGCTCTGTTTGAGGAGTCTTAAAAGGACCTGATTTCAGCTGATGCAAATTGCCTCCAAGGTGTCTCCAACTGTGCACTCAGAATTACAAGATACTGAAGGTTTTTTTCCCCTAAAATATCATAATGCTTCTACTTTTTATTATAAAATATTCATTTGTTTTACAGATCCATGTCAGAATGAGGTTAAATCATATCACAGGCAAGAATTCTTAGTGCAAACCTTACAGAATAGCAAATTACGCCTCGCTAGAGCTTTTACCGTTAAGCAAATTAGAAATGACATTACAGACATCTTAATACCAGTTTTGGCTTCTTTCCGGATCTGCTTGATGCTTTCAGACAAGGGAGACATGGTAGGCAAAATTTTCAAAATATTTTCAGGCTTCAAGTCTGCTTTTCAAAAATGACTTTTAGGCCCTCAGAAACCAAGAAGTGATTGGCTTTCTATCATAATTATTTGTTATCAATTGAGTCAGACAGCTAGGCTCTTTTAAAAGCTCTCACAGACATTTTGCCTGTCTGCTTCTTTAGATTCCAAATGCCTTTATACATCTAAATGAAGAGATTACTGAACAAATGTAGCCAGTTTTTCCTGTCACTCACAAATCCCTGTCCTTTCCTGACCATGTTTCAATTTTCCTCTGTATTCCCACGTTGGAAAAGGAAGCCATCTGGAAATAACCAATGAAACCCACCAACAAACACTTAAATTTTCATCTAAAAGAGAAACCTTATTTAGTATAAGGATAGCAGAGTTCTCCCCATACCCAGCCTCCCCCCAAAAAACAACCAACCAACCAAAAAAAAACCAAAAAAACATTACTATATAGAGGAGTTCTTCATAAGAATTTACCATTTCTATTACATTCATTATGCCTTGCATTTTTCTTCTAGCTTGTGGAATCAGATTATTCCCTCCCAGACAAACAGAAGCCTGGAAGCACTAAATAAAGTTCTGATATCATCCATTTGTAGAAGGGACCCTTTCTGTATGCAGGTCGTGAGAAGAGAGGAAGACCACTTTTTCATGTATGTAAATATCCAAATTCCAGTTAGAAAATGATTTATAGAATTACAGAAATGAATACAGAAATGAATTATACATGTAATTTATACTCAAGTTCCCATTCATGAAGAATTAACTATTTCTAAGAGAAACCAGATTGATATTTGCATTTCAGTCAGCTGCAGCTGTTCAGTGGGGAGAAAAAAGAAACACATTTAAAATATCTAAATAAACCTGTAACTTCCACTTTTCGTTTACAAAGCCATTTTTCCTGATACAGCTAAGTCTAATCAAACATGGGCTAGTTTTATAGTACTCCTATTTCTTCTGTAAGAGGACTGTGACATGTTAATATACAAATCTGTTTTCACCACAGAAGGTCAACTAACTTTATGAGCTGGTAGTTAGAATTATCCTTGTGGGCTTATTCAGAGGTTATTTTCAGCCAGAGGAAGGTCAGCAGTGGGTGGAGTGGGATTCTTTAATCCGTCTAACTTGCAATTCCATAAAAAAATCTATGGGGGTTCAAAAACACACCCTATACTTTGGGAGATAATTGCACGCCGTTCAATTGACTTTGTACTTACTACTTTTCTAACTCTGACATACGCTCTGCTGTCTTGCAGAACTTATCTGTAAGCCACATACCCTGATGGGTAATTTAACTTCCCTTCATAGTATGATCTGAATTACAAGAGCTAGATATCTGAGAAAATGAGTTCTTACAGAACTTACTGTGAGACAGATATTTATTTATAGATATTTTCTTTAATATTTTTGTTTCACTGTGTTTGCCTAGGCCAGGGAGTCATCTCAGTATTAATCTGCGTGCCATCCAAAGACGCACAGTTCCCAGTAACATCAATGACAACTTGATATTCTCACGAAGGAGAGAACAAACCCACCAACAGAAAATGTTGTTTAATGACACCGTAGCTATAGCACATCTTCCTGCAGAGCTTTGTGTAATCACACCAAGTAAGCAAAGAAAAATTGTTCTGCAACGTGAAGTGCTTAAAATTTCATAAGCAATCCTGTTTAAATAAAAAGCAAAAATCACCTTTCAGTTACCCCATCTTGACTAAGGGCTGGAGCAACCTCATGCTTTTATTGATATGAAATTCCCCCTGCAATACATAGCCGGAGAGAAATTGAGTTCGAGATCCAGAGCCAAACTCACTACTGCTCATTGCTAGGTAGGGCACCCATGCCTTCCAGTTGCCCAAGGCATATCTCAAACCACACACCACAGACTCAGGGGTTAGAGGTCCTACAGTTACTGCTCTGGATATATTCAGCAGTCTATGTCTGTTATCCCCCTCACAGTACCCAGATGAAAAGTCACCAGAGCAGTTGCTTGCCACTCATCTAAATCCATGGACTGAACCTGGATTTCCTCCCAAGAGGCACTGGGACCTCTGATCTGCTCCACAGGACTAAGAAGGAGGTTGAAAGCCTCCGAAGTTACAATATCGACAGAAATGAGAGATTTCTATACTGCACCTGGCAGTAAAACTTGGCATGAACTGAAGCAAGGGCTTTTTATACGGAAAAATAAAAATTTGTGTTGAAAGAATCTGCTTATATTTGTTTACTGTGTGGATACACAGGCCTCATGAATATCGTATTTCAGGATAAAGTTTTCTGTCATAGCTATTTGCTGTTCTCTCTCCTCCTAAAAGTACGCCTTCCCTGCTGTACTGCAGCCTGCTTCCACTCCAGTTTTCTTCCCTACCCACTCTCTGCAGGGCTGCCTCTCACCACCAGTACCTACTATTTGACCAGTAAATTCCAATAGCAACTGAGTGCCTTTCTGTGCTAATGTCTTATTAATGTCTTATTATTAATGCTCTTGGCCTTCATAGAGGAAAAAGATCACAAGTAGGCAACCTCTTTCATTTCATAAACTATATACACTTTAATTACTTTTAAATATCCTAGTTAACTAAAATACCACACATCAGGAGCATGATGAGGCTTTCCACACTTTTGCTATTTCTCAGGTGCCCAGCCCTAATTCAGGGAAGCCACCTAGTTATAAAGCAAGACAGAGTTGGATGGCACCATGTGTAAATCTGCCCTCATTAAGTTGGGAGATGTAGTTAAATTTTAAATTGTCATCTTAAGCATGAAGAACATTTTTATGTATCCTGGTTCATCCTCTGCAGACTTCACTTATTTCCAGTAACTGCCACACTGAACACACTAAAACTCGTCAGCTGCTTGGAGGAAAGAGTTGAGCCTGGAGATTTAATTCCCTTCAATCTTCTTAAAAGATAGGATCCAACACCTCAAGATAAAAACATTGCTGGCTTAGGGAGGTACAAGGAGGCAATCCGAAGCAGCTGGACAGAATGGACAACATCTTTGCATAACACTTAAACTTATATTTCCAAAGGTTAGATGCATGGCAAAAGCCACCTCTTTTCTTTCCCTTGGTGTTAGAAGATCTGGCTGAAGAAGAGATATTTCAGGGCTTGCCTAGACTGCTGTCAGAAGCTATACTGAAAGTGCTATACCACAGACCATGTTGTAGTGGTCTTTCTAAAGCCCATTTTGCAGGAAGCATTTTTTCCCCATGCACACATGGGACAAGCTGAGATGGAAAATTCTGACAGACATGTTTTACTGTGGTGACATCTTGCATCAGCGCTTTTGCTTTGGCAAGGAGAACATCTGTATAACGGAGAATTTTTATGACCAGGGGAGCCTGCTAGGAGCTGTAGGTTTTAGCACAGATCCTAAATCACCATTTCTGTAGTGCTGCAGACTTTTTTATTTTATTTTTTTTCCAGCATGGCTCCATATTTTTCATAAACCCCAAGTACTGTTCTTAAGTCTCTGCACATCCACTTAATGGAGCCAACTACTAATCAGGCAACAAGGTGACTTGTCCAACAGGAGAAATCATCCAAAATGAACGAACCTCCCCAATAACAGATGCAAAATCCTACTTTTGTGAAGCATTCTATCCTTGGAGATTTCACCACAGGGCTGCCCTCGGCACAAGGAACACAGCCACCACTGCCTCTGCCTGACCATGAAGGCAAGGCCGCAGCCTCAGTCACTGCATCCAGGCTGAGCCCATGGGAGAAGTGTAGGCAGCAGCCCAGCACCATCCCACAGGAAGAAGAGGATGGCGGCAGAGCTCACCCTCATGCTACACCCTGTGAACCCCAAAACAAACATCTTTAGACCTCAGACTGGCTCAGATGGCAACAGGGATCCCCTGGGACCTCCCAACACAGAGAGGTTCAAAAGTTATTTCAGCTGGTCTCCCACTACAATGTCACTGTTGAAATAACGTTGAGTCAAGAAGTGTGTCTAGAACAGAAGTGTAAATCAGAAAAATCATCTGAAAAATATTTGGTTATTTGTGAAAAAGAAAAAAAGCATTTTCTAAGGGGAAATCCTCAAGGAAGAGAAATGTGTGTCCTCTCAGAATCTGTGGCTATGTTTATAAAACCTGTACGAACATCTCACTGGCATTACACTTCTGACTTGTCTGAAAACTATAGCAATTAGAAATTGTCAGAAAACTACATGCTGTGAAATTTCTCACCCTTCTCTCTGCAGTCACATTGCCGATACACCTAAACGCACTCAGGATTTGTAATCCATTTAAGACGGACATCAGCACCAGTCATGGATGGTCATATCACAAGGGTCTTCATTTGTCTTAGACACCACAAAGACCCCCTCGCATGTGGACCTGTGCATGCCATTTCCATGCAGTCATTACTCTTCCTTTGTAGATGAAAAAATGATTTTTGTCCCCTTCAGAAATACCATGCTTTGGAATAAAGCTCTAAGGAGAATGAAGCATTTAGCCAAAGCCCACTCTTTACTCTGTATTTCCATGTCTTCCATAAGACATTGACCAAATAGTGAGTACTAAAGTAGAAATATCCTTTGCAGACTTGTCTTTCCAATCGACCTATAACACTGGCACATTATGCACATTTTTATTTTACTCATTAAAGAAGAATAATTCTGGACACTTAACAGTGACACAATGAAGACATAAAATTCTGTAGTGTGCAATAAAACCACTTTCATAAATGCTCAACCCTGAGTACATCCATTTTCTGGTTTTCTCCCAGTGATCAGTTTTGCACTCTTGCACTTTTGATTACGAAACTTAGAGCCAAATTAAAATTATTCATTTGTCCCCGGATAATTCCATTTCATTTTGGCTGCCTCCTACGTTTGCCACCTGTTGTTATCTTAATTATTCCTTTATAGCTTTCTTGTTTTACCAATAAAAGACAAGTTGAATTTGGGGGCAGACGCCAATCCTGTCTCTGTGTAATAAACAGCACAAGGAAATGCTACTGTTTAGCATGTCTGGGTTACAGAAATCTCTCCCACAGTGGCCAAATTCCTACCAGACAGTCCTACCTGCAGAGGCCAAGCACTGCAGAACACCTTCTCACACCCAAGTAAGAAAGCTAGGAGATTCAGTTTGAACTAGTCGCTTCCTCTGCCGCATTGCTAATGATAATCATCATAGTTTAAGGTGTGTTAACAAAGAGACTGTAATGATAGTAAGAACTATTTGAAAAATATAATGAGAAGGAAATGACTAACATACCCTGGAACAGAAAGCCCTTATGTAGAGAACATTTAGTCTATGGTAAAGAAAAAAGTCTTGAGTCCCAGAAAAATCTCTCACTAAAGTGAATCCCCACAATTGCTATGTAAAAGCCCACTTACAGACCTGTTATATATGGTGTTTCCTAAATTAATAAATAAAAAAAAAATCAAAATCATATTCAAGTCCACCCTCACAGCAAGTCTATCCTTTGTGAACTTCATTAGAGGGTTAAGAGTGTGTCTCATTCAACAAAAGCAGAGGCAAGATATTATTTCAGCAGGTGAGAGCAGGAGACAATTTGTGACAGTGGGAAGCACCAGCCTTTAAAGGGAATTTAGTGGCAGTCAAATTAGATGTCCTACCTTAAGAGGGATTCTTGCAGGGACTAGATCAGAGAAGCAATTGCCATTTTAAATACTCGCTATTATTCAATAGCGGTTCTTAAAAGGGGAACTAATTTCAGACACAAGACAGCCTACTAGAAGCAAAACCAGGTGTGCCCAATTTCACCCAGGATCTCCCTTGCTGCGGGAGCTGCTGGGGACCACCAGCATACAATGCCCCACAAGGAGGGAACAGCAGCCAGAACAGTCCTGGGGGTGTTGACCCAACCAACAGCTCACAGCAGTTGATTTTGGAGATTCACTGGGAAAGACAAAGCTTTCTCCAGCAAGCTTCATCCTTTCTAGCGTGAAACCTGCACTATGTATGCCACTCTGCAATTAGCTCAATGAATCGCACCATCACTCACCAGCTTCCAAAAATAAGCAAAGCCTGTGGGAATCCAAACCTGATTTCAGAAATGTTTCTCTGAAGCCGGAATCATTCTGGGTATAAAAGCATAATCCTATTAGAGTGGCAGAGCTTAAACTCTCTCTTTAGCCGCCAGAAAAAACATTATGGCTGGTGTAATGATCAGATCCCTGTCATGCAGTGGTCAGACCTGGTTAGAAATGCCTTGGAGGAGCCTGCTGGATACAGCTGTGGGTATAGCTGGGGTGGAAGAGGACCATGGTCAGATCCACATTTGCAGAATGGAAGAAGAAAACAGGGATCAAAGGAAAAAGCTGTGGTAATCACAAAATACCAATTCACCATGTTCAGGAATAAGGAGTGTAATGCTCTAAAATCTGCTGGCTGATTCCAAGAAGCTGGAATGACTCACGGGTCTTGAGTCACAGGCCATGTAGAAAAATCCTGAAGCTGAATAGAATAAAACTGAAAATAAGGTGATTAGAACTGAAAATAACTGCATGTACTTGGAAAACCAAGTTTCTCAACAGCATGAGCTCAAAGTTATTGGATAGTAAGTTAGAAATGAGTAACACAGATCTCAGAGAGCATTGTGTCCTAATGCAGCTGCAAACACAAAATGCAAAGATATATACAATGCCAAAAAGTACATTTCTTTGCTTTGTTTCCTTGCAACATTTCTCATTGGTGCACAATGCACAAACCACACTTTAATTGTGAAATTAGCATCCTAGAATGCTATAGCATACAGCTCTGACAACAATTGCTTGAAAATACTTGACCTGAACTACTTACTATGCTGTATTAGCTGCCATTTTTCTCAAGATAGCATTCTAAACATTTTAGTATGGGTTTGTGATATAAATGCATACAACCTCTCTTAAATCTGCATGCTCTCTCTCATGTGTTCACACACATTGAATATCAGGTGGACAAAACCACTGTGAACAGTGCATTTATGAGACATGCAAATGAGGTATCTTTACCAACCTCATCTTCATTTAACACCGTGGATTTCAGAGCATTTCTGTGCAAAGTATTATTTTAAAAACAATAAACAATATTGTCCATAAAGCACTGAATCTATGTAGGCAGCAGGCAAGATTCTTCCCTGCTGTAACTTGACTGGACTGCAATGGAGTCACACAATACTTTCTGAAAAGGTGATTTTATTGTCCACTGAGGCATTCTGCATTCATCAGAAATATAAAACACTGCATTTTTCCAACCCAAACAATTCTTTGATTTCCTCCGCCCCAGCATAGAGAGCTCTCTGTAACATAAGGCTGGTTTGGACACAGCATTTCTTCCACTTGTCCAAAGATTTTTCTTCTCCCCATTCCTGCAGCATTCCTGCTTCACACAAAGCCCAGCAGCCAGCAGAGGGGCAGGGAGAGAAGATCCACCCTCCTCTCCTGAGCACCCAGCTCTCAGAAAAGGGTCAAGTGCTGCTCCTTCTTCCATTTCTGCTAATAAAGCTACTCCCACAGCAAAAAGAGGGTCAAAAGCATAAACTCATCACTAATCATAAAATGCTACTATTAAAAGAAAAAGGAGAGTTGGGGGAAGCTTTGCCAAGACATTAGTTAGAATTTAGCCAGATTTAGTTAGAAATTAGCACAGTATTCAAGTTTCTCTTTCTTTTCACCTCTAAATATCTCATAAATGTTTAACAGCAGATTTCCAGAATAACCTTTCACTTTTTTAGACTTGTTATGATTATTTCTTTATGTAAGGGAAGAATGGAAACTAGCATATATGCATGTGTTTTTGCTCTCTGAAAACAAAAACAGGGAGCCAAAAAACCAAGATGGTCCTTTTGCATGAGAGAGCAGTTTCAGGCTTCCTAAACTTTTGAAAAGCTTGTTACCCTTTAGGTACCTACAACACAACCATGCAAATTTGGGAATTTCAACCGCTGGAATTTGAGAAAGACACTTCTGGAGCAGGTCATGGCCTACTTAAAAGGAAAAATGAAAATCACCTGTGCCTCATGACATGGGCTCTGAGAAGACAGCTTTTGAGCAGTTTGATTGTGTCCAAATTATTGTGTCGTAGAATGGTTTGGGTTGAAAGAGACCTCAAAGACCATCTAATTTCAACCCCTTCCACACCTCCTACCAGACCAGGTTGTTCAGAGCCCTGTCCAACATGGCCTTGAACACTTCCAGGAACAGGGTATCCACAGCTTCTCTGGGCAACCTGTTCCAGTGCCTCACCACCCTCTGTGTGAGGAATTTCTTCCTTATTTAACCTAGCCCCACCCTCTTTTAGCTTAAAACCATTACTCCTTGTCTATCCCTACACTTCCTGAAGGAGACCCTCTCCAGCTTTCCTGTAGGCCCCCTTTAGGTACTGGAGCACCTGAGGAGCACCACTCATTAGGGTTCTCCACTTGGACATTCAGCCTTTGACCACAACTGTCTGAGTGCAACTGTACGGCCAATTCCTCACCATCAAATGGTGGTCCATCCATCAAATCCACGTGTCTCCCATTTAGAGACACGGATGTCATGCAGGGCAGTGCCAATTGCTTTGCACGAGTCCAGGTAGCTGATGTCAGTTGCTTTTTCCCTATTCACCAATGCTATAACCCCATTGTAAAAGGCCACCAAATTTTTCAGTCACAATCTGCCCTTAGTGAAGCCATGCTGGCTGCCATCAATTGCTTCCTTATTTTCCATGTGCCTTTGCATAGTTTCCAGGAGGATTTGCTCAGTGATCTTGCCAGGCACCAAGGTGAGACTCACTGGCCTGTAGTTCCCTAGATCTTCCTTTTTTCCCTTTTTAAAAACTGAGGTTATGTTTCCTCTCTTCCAGTCAGTGGGAACTTCATTGGATTGTCACTTCACACGTGATGGCTTAGCAACTACATCCACTAGTTTCCTCAGAACCTACAGATGTATCTCATCAGTCCCATAGACAATATACCATGGACGGTATACCATTGCTGGCTGTTACTTTCATACTGAGCAATATAAAATAGATGAGGTTTGTGGGGAGAAAATGAAGAAACAAGACTGCCTTGATTGATATTAGTTCAATGACTGTGTTTTATGTTAGGAGATCTGCCAGAGGAAACACTGATTCCTTGGCCAACATGAGCCCATACGGAGATAGATATGGTCACATGGTTTGGAGAGCCATCAGTCATCCCTACAATGGGGACCATGACCAGCAAAGAACACCCTATCACCATCAGCTTCCCCAGAAAGGATAACCAGGAGGACCATGCTCTGCCATCCAAGCACCCTGCCTGTCTCTGGGTCTTGCTGGTTGGTGTCAACTCCCACATATTTTCTGAGCCTGCAGGTATGTTCTCCAACCACAAGTCAGAGTAAAAACAGGTCAAATGATGTACTGCACTGGATTTTAAACTACTTTGGAAGGTGGTGCCACCTGGCATAGGTCTCCACGGAACCTTTTCCAACCTTCTGGTAATGCAGATGGGACCACTCTCTTGGCAGATATCACAATATTAGAATATAAATTCACCTGCCAGGAGCCCTGCAGGTGCTGAGTTTGAGAGGTTAAAAATAAGATTCCTCCAGATGCAAAGCTCCCTCGTGTGTCAGCCTTAATTTCCCTACCAGCCTAGAAGCAAAGGAGGCACCTTTAATTAAGTGCAAGACAAGTATGGAAGACTGAGTTCAAGAAACAAGGAGGAATAGGATTATTATAATCCAATGAGACATAATTAAATGCAGAAATCAAAGGCTCTTAGTGGCAAAGAACTTGTTAGAGTCTTCAAGCGGATATTTGCACTTTAATCTGACATACTGCAGCTTCTTCAAAAAAAGAAAGCTTTTTCAAGAAGGAATGAAACAATTACAAATTCGTTTTTAAATCATTAAAAAAAAAAAAAAAAGCAAAGTGAGCAAAAATCCATAAATGAACATTACAGCAAAAGCCTGTTCCTCACTGAAACAAAACAAAGCAAAAAAAACACACACAAAAGAAAAACACACAACTGACAGCTCTGATGAGATGATGATATTATTTCTAAATCTATATTGTTTAGTGGCTTAATACTAATCTCAATGTACCAGCATTAGAAAACAGAACACACCTTTGCCTAAATTCATTCATCTCTACTTACTAATCACCCTGATTGGCTTACTGTACTCGGTGAAATGTAGGCTCCCAGATCTCATTCAGATCTTTCTTTAAGTTGAGAGTATCTCACTGACTCTGGATAAGACCCTCCTCAGGCTAGCTCCACCTTCCTGCATCAAGAGTTGGACTTCTGTGTGCCAGTGCTAACAGATCCCCATTCCAAAGCCTCCCATCCCACCCTGCTTCCACAACCTACACATACTTACAGGATTTGCAGTCAGTCCTAAAACACATTTAAACAGTGGAAGAGACAGGTTCATGTATGTGTTTCTGTACCACCATGTTGTGCAATACGAGCTAGAGCATAGCATAGTTTTGTAGGTTTACAATACAATTTACTTCCCATCTTACTGACCACCCCTGCAACGGACTCCAAGTTTTGTCTCCTTTTCTGATTCCCGAAGGCTGCTGTTACCATCACAGTGAAAGTCAGAACAGGTCAGACTCAGAGTAAAAATGTCTCCAATAAGACATGCATGAAGCCATCTCACAGTCAGTCACAAAAATTCATCTCACGTACCTACAGCTTAGTGATACAGTTATCAGCTAACAGAACCAGGTAGCCAAAATAAAAAAGGAATAGCTAATGCTGCATAGTACAGAGATAAGGTGAAGGTTATTGTACAGACTAGGGGGATTAAATTTAAATATTATTTCCTCACGTTCATGTTTTATTGTCTACTATCACACTTTGAAGAAACATAGTCATGATCTTTTTCCTCAGACTACCCTGAATGTAAAGTTTAATTGTGGCTACTGCTAGAAAGAGATTAATGAATACATGGTCCAAAATGGATCATAACAAAAATATGATTGTCTTGAAAAAGGTAGTTTCTAACTTTATGCTTTTGCGGGCAGAAACAGCTCCCATGATACTTCAGCTGCTTTTATTCCCTGATAACACAGACAATTTATTTTTAGTAGCTAAAGTGGCTGGATTGGGGAATACAAAGATGCCATGAAAGAGCAACACTTTGCACTGGGAACAGTGATGATAAAGTTTCAGGGAGGCCTCTATGATGCAAGATAACGTTATTTCAAGTAGGCTGTGCTGCAGACACAAGTTCTGTTGGGATCTAACCATCTTGACAAAACAATACACATTTTTAAATCTTTTTTTTGCAGGGGGTGAGGGAAGAGGTAAAGGTTGAAACCAGATTACTGTTCATTTATTGCCAAAAACTGTATCTTGTACAGAGCACAAAGCAAATGAGAGCTTCTTCATTCAGATATGCAAGGAAAAATCTCCAGTGAAGGGGGAAAATGTTTGTCATTCCACAGAATTAAACAAAGCTTCAGTTTTACCCATACTGTCATTTAAAGTGCGATGATTCAAATTCCCCCTGCTGTCATGGACATGATGTGGATGTCATTACTACACATACATGCATGTATGTACTTTTTGATCATGCATCCAAAACTGCATGAAGCAGCCCGGTGTCCCCTGAGCCAGAAATCCCACCGCATTCATTCCACCAGCCTTGGATGAGGCCCTAGGCCCAGACAGTGCCACAAAGAGCTTTGCTTCTGCAAAGACAAATTGAGGGACCAGCTGCAAAGGTGAGAATTTGGGTCATAAAACAATAGGAAATTCTACATTCATGAACTTGCTGATACGTGTTTTTTTGTTTGTTTGTTTGTTTTTGGCCTCTCCCCTGCTCAGGGTGGAGAGCAGAGGCGGCCATCTTAGGGCAGCAGTGGGGTGTCTCAGCAGTGTCCCTGTCAGGGCACCAGCCCTCCCACTTCCAGCCCAGGCCCCAAAGGGACTGTCACTTCCACACCCCTCAGCTGTCCCCAGCACACCTTGCTGCCCACAGGCCCCCCTGCCTCCTGCGGGAGGATCAGGCCCCTCAATACACAGACTTTTTTGCTTCAGAGCCACACCTGACCATCCCCAGCTGGTGCTCGGAGCTGTTGCACACAGGGCTAGAGAGGGCGATTTGACATGCGGTCACTGTGTGCCCGTCTCCGTGTCCACAGGGAGAAGGGTTGAAATGAATATGAGCAGAGTAATCAACAGTAATTCTTCAGGAGCCCGTCATTAAATTCGTCGTTAAACAGAGTCCGCAGCTACCTGCCTGCCCAGACACCAGCGGCGAATTGTGCACGCCGCGTAATGGCATTTTGATAGACTGTCTTTCCCGCAGCACTCCCAAGATTGGACTGCATAATTTACACCACCAGCACAGCATCGCCTCACTGTTATTTGAGCAGCGAGACCCTTGTCCCTCTGTGATTAGACTGTGATTAATTGGATGCTTGCCCGCGGAGTCCAGGTATGCCGATGGGGCCGATTGCCAAGCGCCGGGGACATGGCACAGAGCTTGCTATCCCCAGCTAACCAGCCTGAGTGTCTGCACTGATTCATCCTCCCTCACATACAGTGAGGAAAAACCAACCACCCTTTTTATGTTGCGTTTAGTTTATAAAGAAGGGGAGGTGATGTCCCAGAGGCAGCTAAGTCCCCTGCCTGGAGATACCCTCTGTATCCTACACATCTCCCTCTCTCACCACACATATAGCCATTTACTTCAGAGCCAGTCACCAGCAGCACTCAATATAAGATTGTCACATTTATGAGAGAAGAAAATCATGCATATTTTAAAAGCAGAAAAACACGCTATCTCCAGGCAGGCTGCACAGAACAGGTCTCAAGCCCGGTGCAGAGCACTTCCTTACCCATGGCTGGTTCCAGCTTTTCCTTTTAATCCCACAGTTCAACTCTGCCAGATGAAGTGATGCATTCAGCCTCGTCGGCAACCTCTTATCCGTGCAGATTTCTGGACCCCTCATAACACTTCACAGTTTCCAGTGTACACATGTAGAAAAACAAAATAAGGCAATTTCACCAAGTATCAGAAAACCACACACTCAACAGACAGGTTTATTGTTAGACAGTCACAGAAAGCACTACTGGCAGCAACTACTCACCCTATGGAAATGTAGAACAGCCCCCCCTTTTTTTTTTCTCCCACCAGCAAACATCATTTTGCTTTCACCTATGCCTTTGCATCATCTAGCCACATGCCACCCTTTTGGTGGGAATTCTCAGCCTCTTAGCTAGGCAAGGCTATTTTTTTTCTTCTTCTTCAGGTCATAACTCATCAAACATCAACAAACATTTATGGTGCTGAGACACCAGGGATATGACAGGGGTATGAGAGCAGCTCTGTCCACAGATCTTGCCCGTGCAAGGTGGAGGTGCGAGGGCAGGGATGCTCTGGCTGAGTGCTGGACACAAGCCCAGCCAGGATTGCAGGAGCATGAAGTGAGGCATAAGAACATTGCTGCTACACCTTTGGAAGGCACTGCGTGTGCTGTTGCTTCCTTAGATGATGAATGTGGCTGACTCCAGCCAGAAGCACACACTGGCTCAGATCTCCCTTTGCCTCAGGATAATGCCCTGGAGTTCACTAACCCATCATAGACACAGTTATTTTTTCTGAGCCTAATTTTCTCCATAGGGGCAAAAACTTTAGCAGATGCTGCTCAGTGAAAAGCCATGTAGACATACACATGTCCATTGGGAACTTCTCAGTGACAAGCAATATTTTACAGGGAACCAGGAACTAGGGCACAAAGCTTCAGCTCTTCCCTTTGCAACACCTTGCCAGGGAAGTCACCTGCTTTTCCAGGCTTCACCTCCAGGCTAACCTGATTTACTATCTTTATTGCTGCAGAGCTATGATCACTGGACATGCATATTTTTGACAAGCAAAGACCAAAAAGTACATCAAAGAGAGATGGCCTCTTTTCCAAAGAGCACCTGTTAATTGGAGGCTTGTTAATTGGAGGGTGCACAGAACCAGCCAGCTCATGAACCCTGGGTAGTGCGGGTAATTCAAACGATGAAACAAAGTTTTCTTTCTTCTCCAGTAGCAATTATTTACACAAGAATAAATAAATAACCTCATTCAGTTTAATGAAATAGCTAAGAAAATATTAACAGAACAATCAAATCATGAGCTGTATATGCACAAGCATCACTGCACTGTTTTCACTCAGTTTCCAACATATGCACTGGAACAGCAGAAGAAGGAGGCAGCGTTGACTGTAGTTTGTTTTATAAAAAGATGCTATGGCATGCTCTGAGTCTTTAAAGATCATATGGGAATTCTTCCTGGACAGCAAGGGAGCAAGAACAAGCTTTGTTTTATAGATGTACCTTAGCAAGCCCACTCGTTTTCTTTTCCTTCTCTGAAAATGGGCAGACGTGAAGGACTTGATGCTGTGCTCGCACTTTGCTCTGATCACTGCTTTCCTCTGTGGACATCTCACTCAACAGCAAGGGGAAGCAACTGGTATCTGGCTCAGCTACAAGTGACACTGAGACTCAAGGATGTCTTGTTTGTGCAGAGCAATGCAACACTTCAGTGTCCACCTTGCTCCCTTGACAAAACGAACCATAATGAATATGTTTTGTTAAAGGTTACCAAGCTCGAAATATTCCACTTCTTTCATTTGTGCCTTGGCACCTCCTTTACTCATCACAGATCTTCTCCAAAATGCAAGAGACACTTGCTGATGGAAACAATTCAAGCTCCTGCAGCGTAATTCAGGAGATAAACTGGAGACAAGTGTCCTTGAGCAGGTGGCCTCGCTGCTCGCCTACTTCTGCAATATGCAGAGCACATCCGGCAAGCCCGTGCTCTTAGAGCCCCTGCATCTTGAGTGGGAAATATTGTTCCAAATAGAGGTCTAGTGTTTGCAGAAATAAGGTTAGATCAGGGCATTACGGAAATCTGTGGTACACAGCTCCCATTTTCCATAGCAATGAGGGGGTAATTAAATTTGTTTTATTTTTTTTTCTCCAATATTTCAATACTGAAGCAAATATTGATGAGATTAGTCAAAAAAAAATAAATAAAAAAGTAAGAAGTCATCTTTTCAGGATGTTTTTCCTCTTTTGGCATTCTGTCCCTTTTAGCTGTCATTTTCAATCTCTCCTCCCAAGACAGAATACAAAAGTAAAATAGGGCACATTAGCCTCCCTGCCTCTCTAAACAAAACCCAACCAACGTCCCCAAGCTCCTGCCACCTTTTCCCAGAGGAATAGAAAAGAGAAACAAGGCATTTCTTCCTCTCCCACATCTCCCGTGTGCTCCTGGTGGAGCTGAGAGCAGCCAGAGGCACCAGCACCATGTGCCCAGAGGCCAGCCAAGCGTCCCGGGAGCCGCCCAGCAGCGTCACCCTTCAGAGCCCGAAGGCTCACACCACAAACTTGCAGCCTCAAAGCTGTTGCTGAACTTTTTGGCAGTCAGAAGGGGTGAGCTCTTGGGGGCATGTGAAAACCCTGCTTTTGGTTTCATGCTTCCTGAATGTGAATGGCACGCATCCGTGTCCCTGGGTGGTGCCACCACGGACACAACCAGCCTGCCACAGCTCACTTATGGGTTGAGGGTTTAACAGGCTTCCTGACAGAAAGATAATCTGCAGGAATTTATCGTCATCCTCAGCAGCTGGCGATCAATATACCTGAAGAAGTGTTCTGTATTGATCTCTAAGCTCGTGTATCCTTGTGCTGGCATCAAGACTATATACAAGGATCTGGGGCGGTGTATAAACAGAAAATAAAAGGCAATATGTCTGTTGCAATGTATTGATTAGCTAGCTATAAAACTGTTTTGGAAGAGTTATACCTAGGTGCCTGTCCTTTATTTATGTCAAAGGCGTGGTACTTGGGTTGGAAGCACCTTTGATACTCACAGAGATTTTCTATTTATGGAAGACACAGCTTGGGAATGAATAGTACGTCTCCTTTTAGAAAAATCTGTTTGATATTCAGTCAGCTTTCTCTAGCTTTGTTTGGAGGCTGAGATATATTCTGTCTCTGTTGGTAGGAAAAAGATCTCTTCTCCCCACAAAATAACACTGACAGTTTTGCACTGAAGTACTTGGTTCATCTGTGAATATATAGATGTTAACTGGATTTTTTTCCTTTAAAATATGTCTAAGATGAAGCATACATCAGAGCCCTTTGAAATGGGTGCACTAGTCTGTGCTCGAGAAGACTCTACCACAAAAACAGCGCAGCGTGCAAGCACCTAATACAAGAAAAAAAATCCATGCTGTTATGTTCATCATGAAGTATTGCTTGTACTGAGTTTTTTGCTCAGAAGATTTCACTACATGCCTGCGCTGCTGCCCAAGCACACTGTTTATCCCCATTATTTATGGGAAGCATCTGCTGCTGTTTTCCAAGGGCTTGCAAGCTTTCTGTACGTGTTGTATCCCACTCTGCCTTCAGCCAACATGTAGATACATGTAAAAGCTTCCCAAGCCAGAGGCAACTGGAAGTGGATGTCATCTTCTTCCTTGGGTGTCTTAATGATAAATATCTACCCATATGATGCAAGTGATGCCAGTACGAATGTAAAGCCAACCAAAAAGCTTTCCTCCTTTTCAAATCTATGGGATGACAATTCTGTTAGCCAAGTCTTAATCATTTCAGAGGGTGCCTGCAGCACACCACAGCAGTTACAGATTTGTTGCAATAGACCGGAACAGCTGCTGGGGGTAACACGGTGGCAGAAGTCTCTTCCACTAAAATAAACCCATTAGTCTCCCCATTAAAATATCCCTGGAGACAGTCCGATGGCTTCACGTGGCTGCTAGTGGTATGGACTCACAGATGTGGGCAGAAAGGAAAGCACCACTCTGGCCATCGAGGTATTTCAAAGCTGATCCTTCACCAGGCTGGCCAGAGACCTTTCCTCTTAGAGATGGAAAACCAGCAGGAGTTCACCTGTGACTATTTTACACAAAAGAGCATGAAAACAGCATCAGAAGAGTAGAGGGATCTATTTGCCTTTCAATGGTTTATGAAAAAAAAAGAATCCAAAAATGCTCAAAAAAGAGGAATTTTATTTCATTGCCCCTTCCTGGACTTGGGCCTTCACAAAGCTGTTTCATCTTGCTAACAAGGTGGTCCTCTTATCAACTACAGCCTGGCCTTGGCCTTTGCTCTACTCTCTCCGTCTTTAAGAGCTTAAATATTCTCACAGTAGGCAATAATTATTCCTTCTTTCCTCATTTAATTTATTAAGGTTCAAATGCATTTTCCTCCCCTTCCCTTTCTCTAGCAGCAGATTTTACCCCATTAAGGCCTTCAGCAGTTTTCAAGACAAACCCGAGCACACCAGGAGCCATGTTCACATGCACATGGGTTCACACTAGCCTCACACTTAGCAGTATAGCTCCTAAATCCACATGAAGCTAAACCTCTTGATCATTGAGCCTCTTTGTTGTTCAGTCCTTGCTACACCTTCTGCTGGCGCACCTGCCACTGTAAACACCCTTGAAACAGAGCTCTAGCCTCCTAATTCTACATAACACATGACCTTCCTAAACTAGCCACAGTAACCTTCAGAAACAACCATCTCTTTCAAATAAAAACTGTATTCCAACCCCCCCCCCCCCCCCCCATATTACATATACAAAAAATAACATAGCATTAACGTTTCTGCTGCATACAGCAGCCAGCCCTGGTGCAGACAGCATGCTCTCCCCCTTCCAGCCCAGGGAATGAACCAGCAGGGTGGTGTCACAGGATTATAAAAGCTTTCAGTGCTATAGTCAGCTAACTTTCTCCTTGTTATAGGAACATGTTTTTTTCACCTGTGTTCACCTGTGAGAGGTGGGGAAGAAGTACACAGGGGATCTCAGAGCGGTACAGAGCATGGCATTTCTATACATTTTTAAAAATCTATATTAAAAGAGAGCAGGGCAGAGTAGTTATGTGCAGTTTATGAGCTAGAAGCTTGTCATGGGCAGGCTCCATGTGTGAGAGGTGGTGGTTCACAGACACATGCTACAGAGTCCTCCGGCCTCCAAAGCCACTTCCCTACAGCTGTAGACTGCATGAAGATCTGGGAAGTGTAACTAATTCAACATTAAAACCCAGCAAAGTAACTCAATACACTGAAGCAATTACAGGTTAGTCTGTGTTATTCATTCTCATAAAGAATACAGAACAAGAACATTTTCCAAAGTGCCACAGGAGAGTGGCAGCAGATTTAGGTCCAGTCCATGCAGAAACACAAAGCCATGCCAACAAGGTGCCACATCAGAGAGCAGCCCTGTGCAGGACACCTAACTAGTGATGGATAATTCAGCAGAGCTCCAAATACCTATTCAGTGTGGCATTTATGGGTAGAAATATCACAGTGGAGCTTGCTGGATTTATTGAGTGCAGCATTTATTGTATTCATTGAATTTCCTGGTTTTATATGGGACTCCTAGTAAAAATTTCATTCCAGCTCTTACATATTAACATATCCAGAATTACCTAGCGTGGGTTTTCAGCAATACAGGGACGTGATGGACAACACCACTCACATTTAGAGCGACGCAATGGAAAACAATAATACGGATATTACAAATAGCTTAATGTGGGAGCAATATGCAGTGCAGAACAAGAAAAAGTATTAAAATGTCACTGAGCCTCCTCACAGGTGATCAGAGGAGCAGCAGCAGGACCACATGGGTTTATACTAGCAGAGATCAGTACAGTCCACTCTTTTAAGCCTCCTGCAGGGATGCTTAGCAGCATCCCTGGATGGCCTGTTCCCTGCCTTATTGCCCTTATTGCCCCATGGCTCTGACCTGGCCTGCTAGCTTCTGCTCCACCAGCTCCAGTTTCTCAATGGACTGAGCTCATGACTCCTCACTGCTGTCCAGCATCTGTGGAAAACGGCTGACTTAGTTTCCATTTTATTATAGTCTTTTGCATAGCACTATCCCTTCCAGCTTTTTTCTCTCTCCCTGCCCTTTGCTCCCTCCCTGACAAAATCAATTCATTTTCTCCAATCTTTCCCTCACCGTCATTTCTAAATCTTTCTAAACTTGATTTCCAGCCACTCACACTGAGGACAAACTGGTGGGACAACCAGCGGACACCAGCTTTAAGTTTCGAGAGTACAGCTCCATGCTATCTCCTTCACACAGGTGTTATCACTGGTCCCAATGATTTTCACCAACACCCCTGCGACATCCCTCAGCAGTGATGTTGTTCGTAGCCATTCTTAATGTGATTCAGGGCCAACAGCCAGCCAGAACATTGAATCAAAGCTGCAAAGGGTTTATCTCCAGACATCAGGTCAAAGAGAGCACAGCACCCTGCAGAGGCAGCCTGTTCCAGTGAACAGAGGATGCAAAGACGGAAGGAAAACCAGCCCCACCACCAATGTCCTGGGTGGCTGAGTGAGTCCTTTGGTGTTTTGCTCCTCTTTCCCCCCCGAACATCTATCTAGAATTTCTGGGGACGGGAACTCTCTGATGTGTGTTTTACAGGGCCTGAAGTAGCCGGGTCACAGTCCCAGTGTGCAGGGCAAACAACACTATTAATGACAGAACTGGGTTCCTAAAATCCATCATATATTTGCGGCACTCACACGAAGCATCACAGGGAAGGCTGGAGCGAGGGTGTAACTTCAAGCTTAAGAAGAGTGGGCAAGACCTGATCTGCCTTGTAGCTAACACTTGCTACCACGTGGTTTATTTTCATTTAAGGCCATGGCTTGGTGGCTTCAACTCAGTGATGGAGATGATCTGAGGCTCTGCTGGAAGGAAGCACGGGTGCCACCAAGAGCCCAACCCTTTCAGCGTGATGGGTGCATAATGCATCCCTGTATGTTTTGCAGGAAAACGTAGGCACAAAGCACTGAGAAGTTTGCAGCTTTCTGCTTCCTGCGGCTGCTAGCTCCCGCAGCACCCCCCTTCACATCGATCCCACCTTGTGCCAGGTGCTGCCAGCAGCAAAACCACTACCTGAGGTTCAAATAAGCACATGGGTTCAAATAAGGCTTTGGTGCATGGCAGGGGATGATCATAGTACCTAAAGTTGACTTTGGCAACATTTGATCAAACGCTTTTTCCACGTGCACTGAGCACTGCAGTGATACATAGTAGGGATGCGTGCTTGTTTTCCAAATGTTTTCCTGTCTGTTCTTATCTCCTTGAATCTCTCAGAATCCTCCTTGAATACAGAGTGCTGTTTCTCTGTATTTAAAGGTTTTTTCGACTCATCCTTCTGATTGATCTATCCCTGTGTGCAGCAGAGACCTGGAAACCCCCTTGGAGGCTGCCAGCTTCTCCCATCAGGCGGGGTAGCAGCCCATTGCAATACCTCTAGCCTATACAGGAGGAGGAATCACCTCTGTATGGTCTGAGCTCCTATGAGCTGAGCAGCCAGCTCCACATCCTGAGCTCCCTGCTCACCCCGCAGAGCAGCATGCCACCAGCAGCTCCTCTGGCTGCTCCCACAGCATCATCCAGCATCCACCAATTACACCAGTAAAACCTTCTGGCACTTCCAGTCACCTTGGGATCAACCTCCAGACACTTGACTTGGATTAAGCCTTTACTTCAGGGTCTGGAACTGACACAAGAAAACATGAACTGCAGCAATCTTAATTATTTTGTTTGTTATTTTAAGACACAATAAAGCACACAGCAAGTATAAAGCCATGGCATTGTTTTCATGGCTGTGAAAGAAGCCCCGGTTGCAATGCTTGCATGTGTCTTGTCTGGTATTTGAAATTTCCAGCCTTATTAATTTTAAATATCACATATGCATCGCTTTCAGCAGATAGAGCGGCGAAGAAAGAGTATTCTCAGCATCACCTGTGCATTAGAGGAATCTGAACGCTGAGACAAAGCTAATACCCTAATTTGGGTATTCAATCCTTAATAAAAAAGAGATCAACATAGTAAACATAGCACTGTCACTTTCTGGGGTGCTAACAATTTATTTTCCATGTGGCATTTATCCACTAGCTTTCTTTAAAAGCTGGTGGTGTCACTTTGCAGTTTCACTATAAATATCAGCAAAGTTTGTTTTCCTTGTTTGCATAAGCTTTGTTACACTTCAGAAGAAAATAAATAAATAAATAAATAAATAAATAAATAATCTCAACCCATATAAAACATTTCTCTGTAAGGTAAGTCCATAACAAATTTTTTTGCATATACATGTGTGTGAGTATAAAACTTAGATTAATGCACCACTTTACATCTTTAAAGCAGATTGTGAACCTGAACTTGGTCACACAATACTTTCAATATGAAATAAATATTGATATAAATAAATAAATAAATATTGATATAAATAAATAAATAAATAAATACTATCCCAACGTTTCTAATTGCAGATTTGAGATACCAAGGGGCATACCTTTGAATCTGGAGTCACAAAACCCAAAAACAAAGTAGATGAATCAAATAATACAGCTTCCAGAAGAGCCTTTGCGAAATGAGCCATTACAAAACAAGTATGTGGTGCTTTGGAAGTAAAACCTTTTGTCACTCGTGACAACGTGAATAGCAGCTTTACAGGGAGGGTATAATCACAGCAGAAATGTACATTGCCTTCGTCATTATTACTGAGAAGATATCCTTCCTAATCCAACCAGCATAGCCATAGCCTTAGTTATATTCTTTATTACTGCTGGGGCCAGTGGACTGGCACGTAGAGCCGGCACTTCTCTTTAGAAAATTGCTTGCAGTCTTGCTGGGCTCTCACATTAGCACAGGAACTTTCCACGACAGGTGTTTCTCCAAAACTCCTTTGCAGATGGGAGAAGGGATGTTTGAAATAAATGCTGTAGCCATCCTAACACCAAAACTATTAATTGTCTTTGCACATATTGACCCCTTAGTTCACTTGAAACCGCTGATGTCCCTGCTGCGGCACTTCAGTGCTGTCCCTCCGCCAGTATGAGAGCCAGGGCACCTTGCTTAAAGCTGCCCTTCTCATTCAAAGTCTGTCCTCTCCCCGTTTCCTCTCCTAGCCCCATGTCCTACCCCTGAGCTCTGCCCAGAGCCTGTGCTTCCACAGCTCAACCACCCCGCAGCCCTGTTGTGCACTACAGAGAGTGCTGCACAATGCAAAACGCCTGAAAAATGAAATCCCTGCTTGTTATTCAAAATGAATCAACCCATTTCAACTCTTGATTTCTTACCCATTCACAGCGAATAATAATAGCCCTTGTCAAACAGGAGTTGTTAGTGTATAAAGGCAGAATTACTTGTGAGGGAACTCGCATACTGTTGTGATACTTCAGGTAGCGTGGTGCCGTGTTGTGTGTTCGAGCACACACACCACAGGGAAGCCTCTGGGGAAATAACTCTGCTGGCAGCAAATGCACACAGCCACCCACTTATGGGCCCCTGCTCCTTCAGAGCACTGAAGCTGTCAGATCCCAACCCATGCAATGAAATCCTACAACCACATATATACATGTCAGGAAACCACCCACAATTACTCAATCACTCTTGATGCCAAACTTCTGCAGTTCTCATGCTGGACTTGCTAACTTCCATTATTTTTTAACATGCAGTGCACCTGTGCAGAATAAACACACATCACATATAGTTTGAATGCTTAGTGCACTGAAAACTAGAGTTTTGGAAACTTCTGGTTTTACAAGATTTATAAGTATGGAGTATTTCCACCTTTTCGCTGACTAAACAGCACGGCATTTTGTGGCACGTCCAGCAGGAAGCTCCCAGTGCAAAAATAGGCCTGGGGATGAGCAAATATAAACAGTGCCAACCTGGATTTGGGCAAAGACAAGAAGACGGGATGGCAGTGCCATTATTCCTCATACCCAATTCGTGTCCAGCCGCTGTTCTAGCTGCTCTGGCTGACAAAAGCACTGAATGAATTCATACATTTTCAAATCATTCTGGAAAATTGCCCTCACGCTGGTAGTTTGCATTGCAAATGGCGCTGGGAAATGTGGAGCATACATTATTATTAGGTGCCTGACACACCTCCGATTATCCAGAAGGTGCTAAACAGCTTCTGCCTTTCACACCTTCCGATTCATTTAAAAGAGACTTTGATAAATTGCAAGCAGGTGCAAACCCACAAACTAGCATGTACTGGATGATAAAGCACAGGCCTCGATAAATCCAGTTCCTCTGGGCCAGGAAATGCATGCAGAGTTAAAAAAATCACTGAAACCACACTGAGGACAGTTTCACAATAAATATCGGGACCAGGGGCCCCATGACTACCCAAGGCAGCAACTCCATACTAATCACAGGGAAAAGAGCACCAAGTAATAACAACAGGCTTTTAAAAACTGGCCTTTCTAAAGCAATTGGCACTGCTGTTGTCCCCGAGGCTGAACAGCGGCATCCTCAGGCATTGCTCGGGCTCCCACAGCCCAACATCTCCTGCTCTGGCCGCTGGTAAGTGCCCACAGCAGCTTGCTCAGTTCCCAATTGCAGGGACAAGTGGTGATAACAAAACCAGGACAACACGGCGTCTGGTCCATATAGCAGGCTGGCCAGCCAAAACCAGTCCTGGGAATATATGCTGCGGTATGCATGCACTCCAGGCTCCGTAGCCTTTGCAGGCTTCTAACACTTGTTAATCGTTTACATACTACTTAAACACACATTAATATCAAGTTTCATCATGAGGTTAATAGCAACAATCTGTTCTTGCTTTAAGACTGCGGAGATGTACTCAGTGAAATCAATTTGAAGGGCAGGAAAAACGTGCCCAAACATTTCCTGCTGAAAGACTGCTCTCTTTGTAGGAAGGTCAATTCTCCGGGGCAATGCTGGAGAAGATAGCTATCTCTTTTATGCCCTTTAAAAAAATTCCACTAGTTGGAAGGCCGTAAAATCTTCAAACTTATTTAACACAAGCCTCTTCCTGGATGATATGGCATTAAATTGGTGAACTTAGACAGTTAATGTCTCTTAATACACGTCCTGAGGACTACAAATGTATCTATGTACTCATTATCTGTCCACAAATAGAGCAACAAAATCTTGCCTTGTTTTGCTGGTGGTTTGCGGTTAATAAGTAAACATATAACTCAGAGATCTCACAAGGGCAAAAGATAGCTCTGATCTAGAAACATTTGCACAGGGAATTGCACATCATGAGCCCAATGTGCTCATTTTCTACAGCTTTCTATCAGAAAATTCCCAATCATTTCCAGCGAGCCAAATCAGTACAATAGAGCATGTCCGCTCGGCCTAATACTGAGTTACCACACTTGTGCGTGGGTTAATTTGGAGTACCACACCTGGCCATATGAAAACCCAGCTATTAAATCACCCTTTGCATCAGGCTCATTTGTTTAACTGCTGCCTTTCCCCATGCCTCTGTGCAAACTGGCACCGGACTGTCGTGGGCAGGAGGAAGGGAAGCAGCACAGTCTTCTTGCTTGTCTCTACCACCAAGTGATGCTTCACAACTCCTGTAAGTTGCCTGTGTGTGGCAGCTTTCTCACTTGGAAAAATGGATGTATGGCATCAAAGTGCCTGGAAAAATTGTCTATATGAAATTCAGGGAGATGTTGTGGATAGGAGCTGCAATCTGAAAGAGATTCTTGTAGCTCACTTCTGCCTCTGGTTTTGCCAGGGTTACCAGCAGCATGGGAGTGGTCTGTGTTTGCCAAACAAGGTTTCCCAAATGTGCAAGCCCTCTTCTTTGCTCTCCTGTAAATCATTCACACGTCAGTATCCAAGCCTCCCGAGCTTGGATAATTTGGAGACATATACACCTATTATGGGACATGCTAAGACACTAACCTGTGGTGTGGGTTTGTAGCAAGAGAGAGGCAGTGAGGAGCTGATCACAGCCTCTCTCTCCCCTCTGTATGTGTGAGAGGCTCTCAGGTGCACTCATCCTCAACCAGCAGCACCAAAAGCTATCAGCAAAAACCTCAGCTCTCGGGGGAGAGGCCAGGTAGTAAACAGTCAAGGGTAGGAGAGACGGGATGGTCTCCACACCTGCTCCAAATCTTCAGCCACATTACTGCTCAAAGGAGGTAAGGGTTAGTGTCATAAAGGAGAATAAATAAATAAATAAATAAATAATAGGGACATTCACTGGTAAGGCATAAATACAAGCTAAATTTCTTATGCTCACATCTGCTGACTCACACCAGCCTCCCGTGTGTGCAGGCCCTGATCCCTGGCCTGTGACCAGCGCTATAAGAACAGGCGACTGACAGCCCATTTTCCCTGGCAAAATGATTGCACGGGGTCACTCTGGGGCTTCTCTTGGGAAGTTTCCAAAGGCAGTTCAGGAAGGCACTGAACTGGGAAATCTGCTGGTGTTGAGATCATTGCCACGAGGAGCATACTGATGAGCCCACTTATGGAGCCTGGCCTACTCTTCCTGCCGCGTTGCATAAAGCCACAGAGCTTCGTTGTCCTGGTCTTCCCCTGGTGTGCCTGTACTGATTTTGTAGAAGCTGCTTTGCATTTACATTGACTAAGCTGAGATCAGAACCAGGACCTGGTTTTGGGGTGGTCATTTAACCCACAGGTTGGAAATATTGGGCTGGCAGAGACCGAGACCTGCTTCCTGTGGACTCTGTGCAAGGAGCACGGCAGCAGAAAATCTCACCCTGGGAGTTTATGATCTCTAAATACTTCAAATTAAATTTTTGAATATAGACTTTTTTTTTTTTTTCATTCCTCAAGATCAAAGCTGTCATAAAGTGTATAACATTGTGATGCCTAGAATACTCATAAGCTGTCAAAGAGAGAGCCTGACTTTATTTTTTACATATTAATTATATGCTGCCGGATAGCAGACTTTGCTCTTGTAGGGCCACCTACTAGTGTCATTATAAAATGTCTTGTACTGAGCCAAAAAATGCAATAAACTGTACAATGACTCCATAAAGCCATATAGAGGGTGTTTATGCAGGCAGAGTCAGGCTGTGGTGATCCTCCTTCTGCTCTGTTTACTCACCTCTGTGATGGGATTTTTAGATGTATGGTATCCTCAGCAATATCAAAATGATCAGATGCCATTTCCAATATCTGCAATATTGGTGCCAGGCTGTCTGCTTTGGTTTGCTGTCTTTGTACCCCCGCAGGCTCCTCTGCTCTGCGCTGGGGAACGGCAAGGACGGACCTGCAGCACCCCTCTCTGGCTTCCTCCTCAGCAGGACTGAGCTACTGCCTGTGTGGCAAGGAGAGCAGCCTGGAGAGGAACAAATTCCTGCCCTACAGCTCTGCCATGCTGCAGCCTCTGTGGTGGGGTGAGCCCCCCAGGCTCCGGGGGTAAGCCCATTTCCCCTTTCCTCCCAGGCTGGCTGGGGATCTGGGAATGAAAGGGGAGGAAAGAGGACCCGCACACACAGCCTCCTAAAGCCCTGCAGTGCTTACCCAAAAATGTCCGTGAAGACTGCGTTTCTTAGTGATACTGCAGTGCCTTTTGCCATCAGGGCTAGGGAGGGGGTGGATGGTGCCTTGTCTCTGGACTGCCTGTTTCTTGGTGTCTGGCCTCAGACAGCCCGCATGTACCCAGGTGCGGTGGGACAGAGCCTGACGTGGCCCCGAGTCTCACCCTGGTAAGAAGTTGGATGTTGTTTGTCCACAGAAGCATAAATAACAGTGGCTTTCAGCAGCACTGGTTAAACAGACTGAGTCTGTGAGTCATCTTATGAAGCTGTCATCAGAACATCACCCGCTCCGCCTCAGCTTCTGGCTTCTGCGGGCTTAACATATACACATAATCTGCTATTAAAGCACCTCTTTTGTCTTCCAGCAGAGTTGGCCAAAACTAAAATGAGCATTTACAACACTCCTCCTCAGCCTAAAATTGCTCAGTGAGAACTTCATGGGGTTTATTTGCTCGCTGATCGAGCCAAAATTTAAGAGGGGCTGTGGGAACAAAGTCACCTTTGTGGCACTTGTCAGCGGAGTTTTATTACTGTTTCGATCCTGATGGCTGTCAAGATAAAAGGAGGAGTCCTTTCATATCATACAATGGATGTAACTTAATAAGTGGTCAACAAAATTGCCATGAGCAAAGAAGAACTCTGTTGTTTCTTTTTTTTTTTTTTTTTTTTTGCCTTTTCCCTGTGGTTGAATTATGAGTTTCACATCCTTCACAATTCCTGGTATCAATCCTTCTCTGTGGCAGGGGTGCCTACAGAGCACACACGAGCATGCTGGGGAGACACCACATCTCCCCCGTCCCCTGCAGCAGCCTGTAGGTGCAGTGAAATGATTGTCCTCTGCCCCTGAGTCCTCATCCAGACACTTTGTGGAAAGAAAATAGCAGGGACTGAACATGCATTTGCAGCACTGAACATGCATTACTCTTTTAAAAGAAAAAAGATAGCCCTCCAGTAAAGAGTTCATTTGGAAAACAAGTTTTGTGAGCAGAATTTTGCCTTTAATTTGGAGAGGAAACTGGGGGGTTGCAAGATACCCAGGTATTTACTGCTCCTTACATTTGCAGGGCCCATCCTCTTCTGTCGACAATGACTTCTAGAAAGAACTCTGCTGCCCACAGTTTTAGAGAGTCATGCTTTCTTTTGAGGTCAGTGGGCCTTTAGCACGAGTAGTTTGACTTTGGCCATACATTTTCAAACTGACCTTTTTTTCTATGCACAGTCAGCCATATAAGTTTTACCTTCGTTTTGCAAACCTTAGGTTTTTAAGGACATGAGTAGCTTAAAGCAAGAGAATATGTGACAGTGGAATATTCCTGACCTTAAATTTTGGGCAGGTGGTTAAATGTCTACCTGAATCATGCTCTCATGGAAAATAAAGATGACTTTCTGAAAAAGAAAAAAAAAAAAAAAAAAAAAAAAGTAATGTGTTTTGCACTGTTATTTTCCTTGTAATTAATTCTCTTTCTTCCCTTATCTGTCTGTGTAATACAAAATTATGTCTGGTGTCCTCTGAGGAAAATGTCATGACCTGTTTTTTTTAGCATCATCTGCAATCTTCCACTCTTAAAAATGAAAAATAAAACCCTTCTTAGACTTATTATTAACAAGAAGAAATGTGCTGACAGTTTAGCAGTACATGTGAATTATAGGAGTGATAGGATGAAGACAAGCACTGGGAGATTTACAGCCGAAACAGAACCGTCCACACAGCCCTGGGGCTTCCTGCTTCGATCCTGATCCAAACACCATCTGCCTTTGCCATTCCTTGGGAGAATGGCTTAGCAGCAGCTATATTCATAAATATTCTGCCACCTCATAAAACACTCCCTACAAAAAAAAAAAAAAAAAAAAAAAAAAAAAAGAGAGAGAGAGAGAGAGGTTTCTTAATTCCTAACTGAGTTTCCTTAATTTTAGGGATTTCAGAATCCTGATTTAAATTACTGAGAGCTTATTTTAGCCAGTCTCCACCAACAGAGCCACCCACTGAAGAGTGCCCTATACATTTCATAGTAACATTCCAGTAAGGGAAAGTTATGCAGGTCTGAATCTAACTAAACCAAAAGCCTGAATAAACCTAGTTACCTTGGCTTGTGGTAAACAGGTCTGTTATCATCACTTCTGCAGAGAAATGCTTTGTTTCTTATTTAGGTCATTGCATCCTGCTTGTCAAACAGCCACTGCCTGCATGGCAAACACCACACAGTGCCATCCAAACCAGGCACTTGGTGCCACAGCCGGCCCCGGGCACACTGGTGCTCCTGCACACGCAGGAAGAAGCAAACACCACCCTTGAATGAAAGTGGTTGGAAAACCACTTGGCAATCCCAGATCGGTGGAACTGGGGGAGAGGCTGAGCTGCGGCTGCTCCCACACGCTTTGCTTAATGCATGGGATCTGCTGCAGCAGCCAAAGCAATTTGTGGCCATTAACGGGAACACCAGCTGCAGGATTACAAAAAGACCCCCCAGAGCCCAGAAGACACTGGGAGAGAGGGAGCTGGCTCTCAGATGGCTGCTGCTGACAAACCTTCTCCTCTTCCTCCTCCTGCATGGCCCAGCTTCCTCCCCAGCCCCAGCACTTCTTGCGCCTTCACTCGCAGCTCTGCTGACTTTGGCGTATGCTAATTGCATCCTGTTGGGATCACAGATGATCATCATTCAGTGTAATTTGCAGCTAGGCCAATTTTTAAATTATTTTGGGAACTATATTACTTTGTTCTGTAAATGTTTACCCGCTAACTATCAGATGTGTGAGCTTCTCAGCATACTGCAAGAGAAATCTGCATATGAATGAAAGGGAAGTAGATATGGTCTCTGGTATACAGATACACATAGAATTGCAAAAGCTTTGGATCCAAACACTTGGAAGACACTATGTTGTTTTCTCTGATTTATCTTGTGTTGTTCTAGCTGCAGAGCCTAAAACCTCAAATAACTTCATAATTTTTGATGTCCGGCTCTTATGAATTCCAAGGAACATTTGTGGGAACATTTCCCACTTGGCCTCTAATTTGAAGATTACTTGAAACACATTGAATATTTTTCCTTCTGCAGACAGAACAGCCCCTCCAGGAGGATGTGGAAATAAATAGCTGTGAGGGACACAAACTCAAAAGCTTCAGTCATCAGGTAAAGACAAAGCCATGTTTTTTCCCCTTTGCAGTATGTGTTGTGAAATGAAGACTTCTGCAACAGAGGTAAGTGCATGAAAGATATGAAAGTATTTGTCATTTTATGTAATGGGCTTCAGTACCACACTGGTAAAATTACTCTCCCAGCAGAAAATGGGCTCATACGGAGGCACATAAATAGTATCAGTGCAGGCTGCATGATCAGATGAGGTGTCAATCCTTGTTGGCACTCCTCCGTTAATTTAATATACGTTTTGAAATGCTGAAGCATGAGAAGCATGTAGTCTTTTGCCTCATTTGTTCCCTAGCTTTTGTTTTCCATCATTGTTAAAGTGATTCATAGTAAGGGATCAACCAAAACTAAACTGAGGCTATTCACGGGCTAACCAAAGGCTTTACAGAGCCATGCAGTCCCAAGGACAGCAGCAACAGGTGCTCAGAATTACAGGCCCACAGATTTAACATGCTTTGTTCCCTTGGTTACAGAGGAAATCCGTGTGGGCCAGCAGTAAGGGCAACAAAACCCACAGCCATGCCAATTCCCAGTCATCCTCAGGATTTCATGAACTTCATCCAGAACAAAGCAGGAGAGTCCCCTGGGTAGTGCAAACAGTGCTCTCGTTGGCTGTTAGTACAGAGGCAATTTCAGTCCCATCATCTCTGAAAGACAGGGCTTCTCTGGTGTCCGTGGGAGCAGAGGTCCCACTCCAGAGGAAGAAGAAGTACTTGGGACTGTGTGGGGATGAGAATACATCTGACAAGCAGGCTCTGGGCCATGTAGCAAGACAGAGTGTGGGGCTTGTTCCCCTTTATTTTCTTTCATAGCCACCCAGGAGAATTATCTGTTATTTTTTTTTCAGGGGATTAATATCTAAAATGGGTTAATTCTACAGTACATGCCATGCCTATGAAGCATAATAGGAAATCCTCCTATGTTTAGGTGATACATATCTTTTTTTTCTCCTTCTTTTTATTCTTCTCCTAACTGTTAGGGTATTGAATCTATACAGATGATAATTTCCCAGAAACTCTGAAGAAATTATATCCGTGTGTTTTCCACAGAATGATAAAATAACCCCAAAGAAGAAACCCACTGAGATTTCAGTAACACAGAAGAATAAACCTAACAAGAGTCCCCAAAGCTTCCCTGGAGTCTGATCAGCCATGGTTTAGCCACCACGAAACATCTTCAGAGCAAAAGTCCAGCAACAGCAGAAAACAAGATGATAGCTTCAAAGCCATAATGTTAAGGAGGTGCCCAGCCAGCTCCTACTTGTAGAAACATGGCAGTCTACAGAGAACAGGAAAGCAAACCCCATATGATATCTGTTTTCCATTGCACTGTATTTTCGGAATAAATTCAATGCTGGAGAGAGCTGAGCCCACTATCCTGCTCGTATGTCCAGCAGGGCAGGGCAGCAGGAAGCACAGGGGCCTTCCTCCTCCATGGCTCACAGATTGCCCTTCGTGAAGCCAGAGATTGTCCCTCGATGGCTGTGCTAGGCTGAACTCTCTGTAACCCACATTCAGGCCTCTGGTGGCAAACACCTCTCCATGCCACAACAGGGTGAATCAGTTTTTTGGCAAAAGGTTTCTTTATCGTTTTTGTTTTTTTTTTTTTTTTTTCCCCCCCATGTGACTAATCTGCAAAAGGTTTTCGTTTCCTAATTCCCACGAATTACTTGATGACAAGCAGATTTGTTTCTCCAAGCACATCTATTGTCCATTGATTGAGCTTTCTGCAGATACCACAAATTCTGCTGGGCCTCGCAGCTTGCACAGCACAACCACTCCTCCCTGCCTGGGGGATTTTCTAGATTCAGCAAGACAAACTAATATAACTTCATGTTTAAAAGGAAAATGTAAATACTGATTAGTTACCCGTGTGTTTTGTCATAAAGCCCTCTGTCATGATAATATGCTTCAGACAATGAATAAAAAGGTTATCCGTTATCCATTCTTTTCACCAAAGTTAGAATATTTTTCAAAATATGCGGTTTTAAACATGTTTTCTGCAGTGCAGATCTAAGCCTACTCAGTCTTATGCTTCCTTACGATTGCATTCAAATACAAAGATTGATTCCGATTTAATCCTTATGGCACACAGGCAAAGTAAAGGGGAAAAAAAAAAAGAAACCTAAGTTAAGCTCTTATTATCACTGGATTTGAATGTGTTCTTTATATATCTAGTGAGCAATGTAGAAACATTTTAACTGAAATTTTTGCATCTGCTGCACTGGGAACCAAGAGGAATTAATTTTGCAAATATTTATACTTGTTACTTTGCAACTAGTATGTGTTCTGTAATTATCCATAAATTAATTTCTGTAAATATTTATTTGTGCAAATAGTGATTTGGCTGTCCACTAGGGAAAAAAAAAAAAAAAAGTGGCTTTTTTCCATTCATGCAGCCACACTTAAAATTATAAAAAATTGTATCTTTCTTCAGAGCTGGAGGCAGCCATTTGCACTCTTCTGCTGGGGTTTCAGCTCCAGGTCTGGTCAGAGCATGTCCCACACGCCCAGTTCAAGTGAGACAGCATCCCCCAGCTGGTGATTTCATAGGTTCACTCCCCTGTTCCCATTTATCTCAAAAGCACACAAGTGAAAAACCTAACGCTTGCTCTTCAGAACCATATGTTCTCTTTTGTTAGCTCCAAGAAAGATGTCAAGAACTTGGATTGCGAGCTGGTTGCGAGTGTCCTCAGCTAGTTCAGATGGAAGACTTCTGGTTAAGGAGCATAACACACGTGTGAGGACAGGAATACTTGCTCACTCTAAGCTTTCATTAGGGATTCATCTGAGGAAACGATAGCCTTTTGGTGCTTGGTATGCCTAGAGCAACTCTGAGCACTTATGCAGGTATTTGCCAGGCTTCTGCCATGTGAAGTGACTTCTGCAATTGGGGCAGTCTTGCTTACATGTCCCCAGTTCACTACAGAAGAATAATTTCACAGGGCTTCATTATACCACCTGTGGGGCCCTTGACAACTAAACATGCTATAAAGTGAAAACAGTAGGAAATGTCCTGCAGACTGTATCTCTTGCTCGTTTTGCATTTTTCATTTCCCTGGCATGCTGCGTGACGGCAGCCCTTTGCAATAACAAAGGCAGTCGTCTTTCTATCACCGTTCTGTCAGCTGTCTCTGGAGAATCAAGAATCAGATGAAAAGTACAGCTTTCACTACCCAGTGTTGGCGTTGCCCTCCTTTTGTCTGACAGCAAATCCCCAGATCTTCCATATGGGTTTATTATCCATATCAGAAATGTCTCCATTTTGCAGGCAATGATTCAAGAGAGCAGGATGCATGCAGTGGCACTCCGGCAGACAGTGGCAGGCTGGGAAATGAACCGTGAGGAGTGGGTCAATGCACTTAGTATGAGTGTCCTCGTTTATATATGTGAATTTTGATTCATGTTTTTGTGCATTTAATTTATCTGTGAATAAAGCCACTGACAAAACTCACTCACCAGATGTCACTCCCTACTGTCAATCAGATACTCAACAGTTTAAATCCCAGCAGTGACCAATGCTTCATTTTTTTTGCTTGTTTGTTTTTTAAGAAAAGAGCTAAAAACTCACATAAATCTTAAACAAACTTGGAGGTTTTGCTTTGTGCCCAGCCCTTCCCTCCTTGCCCCCACCTTGCTCAAGTTTATTCTTTACCATTATACTCTACTCCCTCCCCTCCATCTGATCTCTCACCATTTGGTCTTTATAATAGAAAATAATTAAAAAAATATAAAAATGTATTAGTTTTATTAGTGTCTGAAAGCAAAAAGTTGCTATAAATGCCATCCAATTGCCCCTTTTCCAAAATCCACCACCAAAACCTGGATTAAAGCTAACACAACTCTGCTGACCCTCACAAGAGAAAACGTGCTGGGGATTTCCTTACTGCTCCACCATTTAAATGTACTCTGCTAGGTGAAGTGGCAGAGCTTCCTTAAACTGGGGCTCGATCCTACAAGAACCAGCACTGAGGTCCGATTCTAAGAAACACAAATGTGAGCCAAGGCACAAGGCATGTAGATATTTTCAGTAAGGCTGTGGGGACTGCTCATGTGCTGGAGTATTCAGGGGGTCACTAGCCCCTGCTTTGGGTGGCTGAGTGACTTCATGTAAGGTTTTGAGCTCATAGGCACCTGTGGTAGATAGGTGTACACATTTATAGACTGTTTTCTAACTGATCTTGAGCTCTGTCATCCTTAGATGGTGGTGCCAGGTGTATGACATGAAGGAGTAGATGGCAGGTCCACTGACCTGCACACATAATTTTGAGCTTTGGGCCCATGCTGGACAGACAGAGCTGGGTACCTGGGCAGGGGTGGCTGGCAGTCAGTGAGCCCCAATGTCCCTGCTCTCCTATTAATGGACATAAAAGGTGGCAGTGGGCCTGAAGAAATGTCACTGCCACTGCTACCAGCCCTCAGGCTGCACGTTTAGACCCACAGCCATGGTTGTATGAACATCTCCTGGGCAAGGTGCAGCAAAGGGCTGTGACCTGTGGGTCTGCGATGCCACAAGTCACCTGCTAGAGGCTCCAAGCAAAACACCACCCAAACTCCAACAGAGCCTGAAGTACCTCTTTCTAGACTACATCTGCAAGAACACATTTGCAGCAGACTGCCCCAAACGGACCGTGAGAACACCAGCCCCCTGGAGGTGCTCACCCAGCAGCCGCAGGACTTGCAAAAGCACAGAGAAAATAGCTGCAATGTGCAAAATTGTGGTCATCTTGGGAGACCTGCCAAATTGCTGGGGCTTGGAGCTCCAGATTCATCCATCCTGAAGACCTTGGCTATAAGGTAGCTTCTGTGTCAGATAAAATCTATCCAATGACATTTTATTTGAGAAAGTGCCATCCGTCCAGAGTAAATGAACCTTTTCTTTATAATCTATTTGGTTCATCTCCAAGATGTGGCAGAACACCTTGTACATGGGGATATTACCAAAAACATCTTCCGTGTCAAAGCTTTCTGATTCCCTCCTGAGCTTCTGCTGTGAACACCACAAAGTCCCATTTCATGAGAAACATGAAATCTCTGGTTCACATTTGTATTTAATTATATATCAACTGTCTTTCTGACTTCTTCTTTTGTAAGAGAAGAGTGATTGAAATTGCTTCTGTAATGGAGAAGTGCAGTCTATTTACTTCTTTGTTGTAATCAGGAATTTGACAAAATATTTTTTCAAAGCCTTCAGCCAGTAAAATTATTTAGGCCATCAAGGTTTTGGCCAGGCAGCGTAAGGCAGACTATTTTCCTCACTTAGAGTAATGGCCGGAAAACCCTCCATGCATCATTATTTATTATACACCTCATTTACTTTGATGCAATGTTAATACTAGACCAAAGTTCAAAGCATGTGCAAGTCACATTTTCTTACACAGGGAAAGCAAATTTTGCTCAGCTGAAGCATCAGGGAAGGTACAATACAACCCTGGCAGGAACAGACAGTGCATGGACATGCTTGAGGTGTTCCCCCCAGGATGGTGCCTGTCCTCCCACATCCACGCAGGTGTCCCCACTGCCATGCATGTGGCTCTTGCCAAGCATCACCCAAACAGACAGGGAGCCCTTGCAGAAAGTTTAAAAAAAAAAAAAAAAAAAAAGGGGGGGGGGGTGCAGAGAACAAGAAAGTGGACACAAAGTGACTACAAGTGCTGGAAGCCCTTGTAAGCAGGGCCACCAGCTGGCAGTAATCGCGCTGGTCCATGTGCGACTGCGTGCCTAGGAAGCTGTTGAAGCACCGACTGCTGGGAGCTGGCAGGAGAAGCACCGACCATAACAGCCTCGTTTCCTGTCTGCTATCCCCAGTTTTCTGCTACTGATTGCTCTCACTAGACAGGGCTGGGCAGAAATGTTGCCAGGCCTAGCTTGACAAGGTCTAGCTTTCTGTGTACACCAAGAGCCAGAAAAGAGCAGAATTACATTATTTTAATATATGCGACTGACTTCTCCAAACTGTGATCTGTCCTATTTATCTCTGTCCACTTTCATTCTGTACAGGCTGTCCCCTTGCCTTCCTTCATTTAAACCTTTGGGTCTTGATTTATCTGTTAACCAAACTATAGGTCATGAGCAACGTGGAGCATGATTTTTTTGTTGTTTGCTTGTAGAATAAATAGAAAACAAACAAACAAACAAACAACACAATAGAAGATAATAATGAAAAGACTTGAAACTCACCTGTGCAGGGGCAAGCTACAGACATGCACCACATTACGGGCAAAAGACTCAGTAATGTTTGAGACTGGGATGAGCAACTGCCTCTAGCAGAAAACTGAGGAGAGTAGAGTCCCTCCTCTCATCATCACAGAAACGGAGAAAAAGAGAGACTGAAAAGACTGCAAAAGGTCTCCCCGTCCATCCTTTTGCCCCAAACCAAGGTGAGTTGCACCTACAGCATTGCAGAAAGGTGCTTTGAACAGTCTATTACTGACACCAGAGCCCTGCAAGCCCATGCAGTTCCTTGATGTCCTTGAGGTTATGCAGCTTTCCTAGCTGGAATCTTTCCTGCTGCAAGTTCAGCCCATCGTTCCTTGTCTGATCCCCATGGTTCACCCCGGGGGGTACCTCACACACAGGTAAAAGGCAATACACTGCTGCATTTCCAGCTCCTCCTCCCCTTGCAAAGAGCAGTGAACCCACCCGTTTTCCCATGTGGAAAGTTTTGTCAGACCTTACATCATGCAACAGCAAAAGACTAAGGCCAAGAAAGGAGATAAAATGCTCCACAGCAAGACAAGGAGCGAATCTGAAAGCCAATCTATCAGAACAACTTGAGAAAATGGGGCACAATTCAATCTAACATTGCACATGTAGGATTACGCTGAGCTATGAGATTTGACATGTGTTGAGGAACGTTTTCTGCCTTGTATTTAAGAACAGCATATTTCATACATTTATCCTTCCTGAAGATGAAAAAGATGCTGTACTCTATATGTCATTTGGATAACATCTGTATTTCTTGAGGGCTTTTCTAAAGCAATACCAGACTTCTGTGCTCTTTAACCTCCTTCCTTTAGCTTTTTTGTTTGTTTGTTGGCTTTTTGTCTTTGTCACAGAGGATTTCTTATCTATTTGGGTGTCTTCATAAATCGAACATGTACACAGCACTGGAACTCCAAGAAATGAAAGGCAAAATAACAAGGCTGCAAAACCATATGCTTAATTTCACAGTCCAGTTCCTCAGTATGGAAGATAGAAATGTCTCCCTCCTGCATCCTCCAGCCTCATAGGCCTCTCTTGTATTGCAATTTATACCCATCAAGCACTTGACATGCACTTTTACAGACTAAGCTTTCAGCCTGAAGCCTATTAAAATGCCAACTGACAATGCAAGATTTATTAAAAGTTTAAAAAAATATAAAAAAAAAAAAAAGTCACCAATTGCCTGGCCCCACACAGATTCATTGCAGGTAACAAAAGTTTAGTAGCTGAGACTTAATACACACAGATACACACCTATGCCCTTCTGAAGACTGACTTTGCTTCTGAAGGGTCAGGATTTCACTTTTGTCATTCAGGAACATCTCCACCGAGGTCAGCAGGACAATGCCGTGGCAGGAGAATTAGGCCCTGCATTTCTTCAAAGCTTTACATCCTCTCCCAAACACAGCGATAGATCTGCATGCTTGCAACTTGTGTCTTTGCATCGCACCATTGCTTTTCCAATATGATGTGTGTTGTTTTTTTTTTTTAGTTTTGTTTTGTTTTTGAGTTAGAAACTAGCCCCTGGAACTTCAGGCTGTCCCTAGGATGTGTTTTAATCTTCTTTGCAATAATTTTCCCTTCGTAAGCAGTCACGTAGTGCAGTCTGATACGGGTAAACATCTCACTGTATTAATGAAGTTTGAAACAAAAAGCATTGCTAGACCAAAAGCATGCGACTGCAAACAAAATGAGGAGCAAACATGTCCTGGGGGGAAACTCATCTGCCACATGAATCGTCTCACAATAAACTGCACCGCTATGGCAGGATGGTTTGTATATGGGTTAAATCAAAATAAGAACCTGGAATTAAAACCCTTCGCTCCTCTGATGGTCTGATTCATTTCTGCTGATAAAAGACCTGAGGTGCTGTTTAAGCTATAAAACCTGCAGTATCTTCCCCCACTTTGTGGATTTAAATGCATCTGAAATCTCAAAAGAATGATTAATCATGGCAAATTCTCTGCATTTTGCCTCAGAAAGAGAATCTGTCTAAATCCTGGCAGTTGAGATCCAGGCGTGGAGCACAGAGTGCTGCCCAAAACTGACAAAGCCCCAAAACGTAGCAGCCGCAGCTCTGGTTTGCCCAAATCCTGCAGCAGCAGCAGCAGCCAGCCGCCTGCAACAGCAACCTCCTTGCTTCTCCCAGAATGCAGCCCCCAGAGACAGCGCAAACTCTGCCCCCTGTTAGCACCAGCTTCATCTGGCTTAACATTAGACTCGCTAAACTATGGCAGAGGTTTTCCTCTGGTATAAAATAACAGAGCTTGAGGAGAGCATCTCTCAGAAATAAAACATTCCCAGGTACTTTATAATGAGCAAGATCCGGCCGAATGTATTTCCTCTTGAGCCTTTGAAGTATTGCTCACTTTTTTTTTCCCTTTTATAACTATTGCAGAATCCTTTTGGGTTAGATGATGAATGTCACAGAAAAGCAATTCAACAATGCCACCGATGCTTTGAACAACCTTCAAAAGCACCTTGAGGAGGTCAGTGTGTTAATTTATCAGGAGCAAAATATTATTTGCAATATACATTGACTTTCACTTCACAGCTCATTTGCATCTTTCCTGAGTAAGGGCATAGGGAAGAAATACACTGAAGCCTTGAAACAGCAACTGTCCTTTGGTGCTTAGCATGTGATTTTACAATGTACTCAATACAATCTACTCTATTTTTGCATCCGACAGCAAGGGAAAATACTTAGAGAAAACATGCTCATTTCTCAGCTAGGAAGCTGAGGAATTCCTCAACACACACAAAAAGATGAAGGTGGCAATACAGCTTAAAAACATGTGCCTTTGAGAGTGAGGATCCAGCATAATTAAGGGGAAAGATGCAACCTTTGGTACCTTAACAGCAACCCTCATAGGAGGCAGCACCGCATCTAGCTGTTCTTCCTACGGCTGAGAGAAACCCAGAACTTGCATTTGTGCATGTGTGCTTGAATGTGACTCCCCTGTCCAAAAGAAATCTCTGCCTGGCTAAGTTTCTGTAGCACATTTCTTTGTCATGAGTAACCCCATTTGCCACTGCATTTACATCCAGATCTTCTTTTCTTCATATTTAAAATTGAAAGCCCTGCAGAGCTGTAGTAGATTAGTAAAACAAGGCCCCATCCTCAGCACAATACAAGGGCTGCAATTTCATCCCTGAGATTTGGCTGCTCCACTTGAATTGTGCTTTTGTGCTTCATGGCATCAACAGAAACATCCCCCTGAATTGCTGCCTTGTATTCGGTTTCAGAGAGCACTCAGTATTATCCGGCTTTTAGCAAAACGGCATCTGTGAGCGTATCCCCAGTGCACTGGGAAGAAAAGCCTGGACGGGGCTGGAGGAGAGAGAAATATTTTCTATTTAATTTTGCAGGACCGGAGTCAGTGTTATTTAGACCTCAAACTTGCACGTCAGCAGCCATATCACTCGTCAGAAGCCACAACAAGATCAGGTACATCTCAGGTCAGCGTTGTCTGCCACAAGGTGCTGCAGGCTGATGCCAGCCGATTATTTCGGATGAAGCAGACTGGAAACGGGAGTGATACCGTAAGTTTATGCTACAGAAGGATGGTTGTGATTCATCCCTCTGGCCTGGAAGTTCACCCTGAGCTGTGATTACTCAGAAGCAAGTCCCGGTGAGGATTTCTCACAGGAGAAAAGGCTCTTTGGAGACGTGGCACCATCCCAGAAAACAGCAAGACTTGAAAACCACAGCTGGAGCCTGCAAGGTTTACAATCTCTTAGAAAAGAGGATTACTGCATATTCTGCTACAAATAAATATTATCCTTATCTTTCACCAGCCTTCAAGTCCAAAGTCAGGCATATTAGCTGCGATGATTTTTGCATCTGACAGCAAAGGCCTAATTCTGCACACTGAGACTTGTAAAACCCAGTTAATGTCACTATGTGAAATTAGTGAGAAAACTAATCCCCTGTACCACAGCGGTCCATTGGCAGAAAGGTGATAATACACGGACATGATGAAGACAGAGAGCTCCACTTTAATAATTGCAGTTGTTCATTTGTATGATCTATACTGAATTTTATATTTATTTTAAAAGCATATCAACTCTACAGAAAACATTACTGGCCCCAAGCAAGCAGAACGAAGCACTCCCCATACACTGACCACAGGGATGTCTCATCTGTCAGCAGCAAAACCAAAGCAGGGCCGTCTGTACACACACATCCTAGGCTGGGACCCCGAAAACCTGCAGAGTGCTGCTCTGCAGCGGGGGGCTCCAGCTTGGGGGGCAGGAGGTGAGCAAGAAGAGAGCAGGACACTGGCAAAGGGCTATGGGGGTTAGCAGGGACGGGGATAGGGATAGTGATAGCAATAGGGATAGGGATAGCTTACTGCAGCAGTGCTCAAATCCCAGCTGAACTATCTAATAATAATATATAGTAAAGGATATATAATTACATATAATAAGAAATTCCTGCAAATGAGGAAGTTCCAGCCTTTGGGGAGATGCTAGATGCTAGCAATGTAGTTTTGCTCCACATCATTATTATTATTTTTTTATTCATTTTATTTAATTAACGCGTGTTTTTTTCTTTCTTTTTTTTTTTTTTTTTCATTTAACTTTTAAATGATGTATCGATCGATTATGCTATTTTTCTGTTGCATTTCGTTTCGGTGCCTTCTCCTGCCCTGTGCAGCCGGGGGGGCGGCAGAGGGGCCGGCCCCTTCCTTCCCCGCGCCCTCCCGCGGCGGCGACGCCAGGTGGCAGCGCAGCCCCGGCCACGGCCGCACACGGCGGAGGGGGGAAGAAAAAGAGAGAGAGAAAGAAAAGAAATAAAAAAAAAAAAAAAAGCCATAAACCGGCAATTCAAGAATAAAAGATTGCAATCGTTTGAAAGAAGTAACAGAGAGAAGCAAAGGTTCCACTAGGAAATATATATGGGGACTGTTTTGACACAAAAGCTTTGTTTCTAATTTATTTCCAGCCCCAGAAATGTCCAGAAATAGGGGGGGGGGGGGGGGGGGGGGGGGGAGGAGAGGGACCCCAGGGCTCCCCACAGCCATCCTGCTCCAGGGTGAAACCAAGAAGCATTCCCCTCTCCTAACTGTACCTAGAATCCTGGCCTGCACCTGCAGGCTAACATTAGAAAACTAGCAATTTAAGCATTCTCCAGGCTAACTTCTATCCCTCTATCTTTGCCTCAGTATCGTTCTTCGCCTAAAACACCTCCCTGAGCCCTTTTGTGCTGCGCTGCTGCAGAGCCACAGCTTCTCCTTGCCCTTGTGCCGTGGTTAGGCTGGGCCGGCTTTGTTCCATCCTGGGCGCTAGCCTCTCTTTTCCTGAGACTCATACTTCCTCATGAACAACTTCAGTGTCAACAAATTCGCTTCTGCTGTTCCAAAAACCACTCAGTTGCGAGTTCCCAGAGCATGGCAGCTCCGAAGAGCTGAGGAGAGGCCAGGAGCAGAGGGCCAGGCACAGGCCTCGCAACCAGGCCCCACAGTCATTGCCTTTGGGATGTGGCCGCCTGGAAAATGCCTACACTCCACACAGGTAACAGAGAAATTGTGCTAAAAAGCCCCAGATCGCTCCTTCTGGGGTTGGTTTTCCCAAGCAGTCTGGGTGGGCAGGACATCAGGGGGAGGAGGGCAGGCAAAGGGTCATGGCCACCCCTGGGTTTTGTCAACACGTGGAGCAAAGAGCAGATGGCATGCAGGTAACATATACGACTGCGTGAAGCAACGCAACCTTGACCCAGATGGAGGTCACGCCTCTTCAGCTTTAATAGTGACTGTATTACAGCCCATCTCATCTTTATAGAGAAGCTTTCTTGAGACCTCAGTAACCTCACCTGCCATAAATACCTCAGATACCGTAACTCCCCAGCAACTGCCCCTGGACCACGTGGCCCAGTCCACCGCAGGTCGCTGAGGATTTCAGGGCTCATTTCCTGACAGCTCCTTCCTCATGTTATTCCAGCAAAGCCAAAGATTATATCTCGTGCATCACTGCTAATATCCTTCTTGCGGAGCTGGATGTTTGCCAAGTACTTGCTTGGCTACTGATCTTGTCTGAAGTTTGTTAAGCAAAGAGCCAAGTGCAAGCTGTGGCAATCTAACCACAAAACCCAAGCAGCACAAAAGATGCACTCATTATTCAACACCTCATTGCACAACCTAACAAAAAGGCAGCACCCTTTTCCCCTTTTCCCACCCGTGTAACCTCTCCATATGTTTTGTGTTTTTTTTTTTTTTCAACATACATATTTCACAACATTGGTGCTGGGGAGGTAGAGGTGAACTTCCAGTTAGCAGGGACTTTTCTGGGAGGCCGCTGTTTCTCCAGACTTCTTACAGAGACCACAGTGAAGCCAAGTATGAAGAAGAAAACACAAATAAAGGCAACAAGGAGAGGGAGAGGGCAGCAATGCTCCAGTATTTGTAGTCATATCTGTGTTCAGCTAAACTGAATAGGGCTGAATTGGACCCCAGACTCTACTTGGCACTGGAGCAAAGTTTTGGACTACACCCGTGAGAATTACTACAGAGAAGAAGGAAAGTACTTCTGTATTATTTTGTGGGGGTTTTCCATTTAACTGGAAACACACACAAATTAAATAAGCAGTACACCAGTTCACTTTGCGTGACTGGTATCTCTAACCAGAGATAATGGTCTCTCTAGCACAACACGTGACATACCTGCTTGTGGCCCTGCGTTGGGTAGGGACTGGACAAAATGTTCTTACAGATCCAAGCAATTTTGTTGAAGCAATCCCAGCTTGAAAATGGATGGTACTGCAAACCACACGGATATGGAAAGCTTAAAAGACCTGTATATTCACATACATATCTTCACTGGAAACTGAAGATGGACCTACAACTTTGTCTTCATTTAATCAGAATCACGGTGATTCATGTAACTTTGTCTAGCATATTGCTTAAATTGATAGTTTACGGTCAGAGGGTTAAAAGCTTAGGAAATGACATTGCTTACATAAAAAACTACCCTCCTGAAGCCCGTCAGCCTGAACAATGATATTTTCCTTTTAACTTGACCTGACCAGCAGGGTAGCCTCCGGTTGCACTCACACACTGTCCACACTTGCAGCTCCGTTATTCCCCACTCCCATACAGCAAATTCTCTGATGTTCCCAACAATCAGAAGAAAAGGGGCGTCTCCTCCCAGCAGCTCTGGGTTTCTGGCAGAGCTAGCCGAAACCCTCCAACTCCTCTTCATCTAGGCACATGCAGCACTGCAGTCTCAGCACCCAGACCGTGCTCACCATGTACATGGTCCCCATGGGCTACTGCATGGCACAGGGCATCTGCCTCCTCCAGGGTCACCCTTGACTAGGTGGCTGCTAACAACACTGGGGAAAAAACAGAGCAGTGCAGGGGTGTTGTTAGCACACTGGAAAATAACATAACAAAATGAGTGAGATGATAATTCCCAGAAACGGTGCATCATGCAAGGTATTGCATAGAAAGATCACATTTTAATAAGGATGGGACAGAAAGCTGATATGTTGTAGGCACATGCAAAAACAAAGATGTTGCACAGAGTGGTGCAGGTCTAAAACTCAGTAAATAGCTCAAGAATGGCAGTCAGGAACACCCTTGGCAATATTTAGATCACAGCTAAAAGCAAAAGTGAGTGATGTGGCTGAGAGAGGGGGATCCATGAGGACCCCCTGCACAGAACATAAAAGCACCCAAGATCAACTGCTATATGGTGGAAATAGCCCCTTCTGACTTGGAATGGAATGTGAAAAATTCTTCATGCTGCTGAAGATTGCATCCTGAGATAGCTTGGCCAGAGAAGGGTCACAGCATGTGCTTTTTTGGGAAGACAGCTATGTGAAGAAGAGCTGGAAGGACATCACAGAAGCATGAGGCAGACAGTAGAAGGCACTCACTGCCATGGTGGGACAGCCCTAAACCTGAACTACCGTTAGCCTTCACAGACCTCACACCATAAAATGGGAGAGGGGGAGGAAAGAAAGGAGAAGGAAAAGGTCACATGCTTGCTCTTCCCCCTGAGAGTTATCTCTGTTCTCTTACAGCAACAGCAGCATTGCAAGGTTTGCCTACGCCTGGACGTATGTTGGCTTATATTACACAACTGAAAATGTCAAAATTACCCACCAGCTTAGCCCTTTCCTCCCACACCCAGCAGAGCAGGACTGCCCAGAAGCTGTCCTTGTGAAAAGACCTGGTGAAGAAGTTTGGGTACATGCCCAAAGGAGACAGGTTTCTCTCCAAAAGGTACAGCAGTAATTTTGTCTTTCACCCCTGAGGGGACATGCCTGCTAGGGAGCATCAGCTGCCCCTCAACACTATTCCTCTGTCCCAGCTATGAAGTCCCTTCAAAATACTTTCCAGGACAGCAGGTTGTATAGGCTGTGTTCACCCAAGAAAGCGTCCTGATGGGCAAAGGTGGAGATGGTGAACTATAGCCAGGATCCAGGTGGATCATGCTTTCTCCTCGATCAACACTCTTGGGTCCATCTCCTACATGAGCTCCCTGGTCTCCAGGCTGATGAAGGTGCAGTATTTCTACAGAGGTGCTGCTGGCCAAGACCAGTGCTGTGCAATTAGAGTGTTTCCCTGCAGCTGGTTTCCAGCAGCTACAGCTGATGTTACCAACACAGGAACAGCCCTGGGTTGCCTGCTCTTCCTCTGTTGCTCATTAAAAAAAAAAAAAAAAAAAAAAAAAAAAAGCCATGGGGACATGGGGAAGGTTGATCAACAGATCAACATTTTGAGAAAAACAAGTGCTCACTTGACCTACTCACTCACAAGACATTGACATCTGGCCACCCTGACCTGTCTGGGCACTATGATGAAAGGGAAGCAGCACCAGTCATAGCTAAGCAGCTGCTCCTTGCCCTGAAGTTGCCCAGAGGTCACCAGTGGGCTGGCTGGCTGCTCTGCCAGAATATGCCCACAAGAGGAGACAACATTGCCCTGACTCCTTTGCTGTGATCTGAGAAGATACCCGCTGGAGACCAGCAGCTGTTGGTGGGACCTGCCTGTGGCCCTTCCCCACCCAAAACAACCTGGCAGACAGCAGAGGAAGAAGAGACTTGGCCTCTCCCATGGACCTGCTCCCAGACCATCCCAGGGGTACCCGTCAGCACCTGCCATCACCCATAGCAAGAAACGTAACTCTTCTGGCATCAGTCCCTGTCCATCACAGATAAACTGCTCCATATCAACCGCAATAACATGCAGAATAGCTGCCTCCATCCCACCACCCAAGAAATGAAAAGATGGATCCCAACCCCAACTTTCCCTTCTTTAGGACCTTTTCCTTTGCAAGTGAAATCTCAAGAGACTCTGCAAAACCATTATTTTATCTCCTTTTTTTTTTTTTTTTATCACATTACTAATAGTTAAGCAACCTTCCCAGCACTCGGCAAGCCTGGCAGACCCCCATTTTTAGCACCTTCCCCCTTGCCTCCCCAGCTGTTGCAAGTGAATGGTTACAACAAGCCTCAGCTGAAGGTCTGGGAGAACCTCTTCTTCTCAAACCAGCTGAGCACGGTGCTTTGCCTCTCCTGTGAAACTCCTGTCTGGCCTGTCTCTGTGTCTTCAGGTACATAAACTGTTTAACAGAGACTCTCCAAATGTTCTCAGGACCCTGAAAGCCAAGAATGTGAGGACTGTGTAGTTATGAATGAAGCTGGTGGCAAAGAAGTTGGTCACAGGACTGGGAATAAACTGCAGAAATACAGGGAGCAGGTATCCATATGCCTAAGGAAGCTAGATATAAGGCAGGAGGGGCAACATTTTTGACTCCTGAAACCTTTTAATTCTTTTGCTGGAATTGTTCCTATATCTTCTCCAGGTAAAGGCAAGCCTCACCTCTTTAAAAGATCCTGACTGATCATTGAGGACAACTTGTTTATTACTTAAAGAGAGAGTTGTCTTATAATATTACTTCAGCCTCCTTAACTAAAAGCTTTTCTTATTCATGAACTTAAAAACATCTTACAGCAATCCCATGAGTGATCCTGTGGAAAGGCTAAAATGATTTCTGTAAGAAAATAATGCAGTTAGTGGGTATTAAGGGAAGAGCACCTCGAGCCAACAACAGGAAACAAAGGAGAAAAAAAAAAAAGGAAGCTGACGAGTCTTTCAGGAACCTAAGTGCCATGCACAGGTGTGGATTCATTTGCCTTTTTGGCAAAAGCATCATCATATGGTCCTTCATTACATGCCATACCTTACACATTGCATTCTTCACTGCTCCATCTGTTATACTAATACAAATTTTGTAAGACTGCTTTGAAAAAGGAAACAAACAGGGAAATGACCTAGGTTTTGTTTCTGCAGGGTTATTTTTAACCTGAATCTTTTCACCAGTTTTGCTTATGGTGCAGCTCCACCAAAAATAAATAAATAAATAAATAAAAGAGAGACAGCATGCTGTAGTTCATGGCTGGTGGCAAGGATTCCTTAAAAAAGAACATAAAAAGCTCTTGCACCTAAGTGATGTGCTCCAGGAAACAAAAAATTGCTGCCTTTGCTGTTGCCTGTGATCAATGACATTACAAATTCTGTATGATTTTGTATTTAAAAGAAAAATCTATACATCAGCTGTCTTTTTTCCAGTAAAGTAATGCAAGAATTTTAATGCATGTCTTCTCCGACAATAGACAGACTTGTTATCTTCAGCGTCACCAAAAGACCCAACATCATGCCTTCTGTATCATCAGACAGAAGCTACAGAGCTAAAAGCAGCAGAAAGTAAGGGCGAAATAAACTTTTCTTCCACCAGGACACTGACAGGCTAGGCTCATAGCATTGAAAGGCATTATCTGCAGTGAAACTAAACAACCAAACTTACAGTCTTAAGATCTGAGCTTGAAAACCTTCCCCAGAGCAACAGCCCCCCTTGACTGGAAAGCCAACCAAGCCCAGAAAAGATGCAAGCAGTATGTAGGACCTACGTAAGCTTTCTGTACGCGCAGAGTTAGGATGGGGCTGCTGGGACAGCTTCTGGCATAGTTACTTCGCCACCAGGAGTGTTACCCAGGAAAACAGTGCCAGGAGGACTGCGAAATGCCAAGAGGCCTTGGTAAAGTGGTAGATCAATGCTTAATGTACACGAAAATTATACACACAAAAAAATCTAGTTAGAAAAATTGTTGCAGCATAATGGGAAGATACAGAAGCATGTAGAAAGGCATAAAGGTAACATCGAGACTAGAAAAACAGGGCATGTCAGAGAAGAACCTCATAAATACAGGCAAGTACTTTAATTCCTTGTAGAGCTCCGTGTTTTCTATGCATTTGTTTTCTTTATAAAGAGTTTTCTCGGTGGGCATCTGCTGGAGTTCAAAATTTTCTTGCTCTAAATCTCACAGGAGTCAAAGAAGAGAATTTATTCAAAGCCTGTATCTGAGATTATCACATATCTGATATTTAGCTTCAAGAAGTAAACAAGTTGTTTGTGTTTTGAATGAGGAAAACATTTTCTTCCTATGAAGCTCTCAGGGGAATTCAGTAAATCTTTGCACAATGAATTTTGAAAATGTCCATAGAAGTTTTAGTCGTCCTATGAGAAATACAGATAACAGAGGGAAAAACAAACAAACAAACAAACAAAAAAAAAAACCTCTATAAAAGTATCTGAGTATCTAAAGTGGAGATCTATCACCTCTTTCCTCACTTTATGATGGCTTAATATTTAGCCCAAACTTGCCAAACCAAGTCAGACTAATGATCTTTAAAGCCTGATGCACCATCACTGCAGATCCAGCCTGTAACTTGGACTTCAAAGACCAAAGCTAGTGATTTGTCTTCTAAGTAAGCGATATCTGAGCCACCAGGGAAAAGGACGAAGCTTTGTAAGAACAAAGGGGAAAGTTGCTTCCCAATTTTACCTAGCTATTGCTTATGTCTTGAACAGAGAGGGACATCTACCACCTTTTAACCTAAGCAAGAATCTGTGTTATTACCGGACAAGTTGCCTACAGCACTGATGGCTCTTGCTAAAGCTGTGTTAAAAGGCAACATGGCAGTAGCTCAAATTAATTGCATATTATGCAATGCAGCATTTTAATTCCTTGAATCATTTTTAAATGTGCGGCTCTTAAATTTTACTCAGTTCTTTGCCATTGGGAAAGGTACACAGGTGAGTTCAATTTTGCCTTCCTGTACCATTATTTTAATACCTCAGGTTTATAACATCACGGTTTTGTTGAGGCAGTGGTTACTGCAGCTTCATGCTGGTGCAATACAGATCAGGTACTAAGCTTTTTTTCTACCTTTTATTTTTCCTCAGGCTGAATGATTTCCATTCCTCTCATTATTTGTTCACTCCCTGAACTGTCTTTTGTCCATTTTATCTGTTTAAGGTGGCCTAAAACCAAGGGCTCAGAGAAACTTATCGTTGGTTTACTTGTGTTTGTTTACCCCTGAGCACAAGGCTGATACATACATTAAGATGTATGAGTGCTGAAGCTTGTTTTACTCGTTGCTTGTGGCTTATTTCGAACTAGCCCCTGGTTCAAGGCTTCCTTTTTCATAGTTCACCTTTGTGCCCAAATTACTAAGCTGGATCAGCAGTTCCTATATGACCTTTGCCATGTCTAGTTTTGAACAATTGATGCAATTGTGCGTTTTCTTGTAACGCCAGTACAGATAAAGACATAAAACACTGCTTATATCTCTCCCAGGTTAATTATTACACTACACAGCCCAATCAGAGCAACACCGCGCAAGAAAAAGTGAGATAAGGAATCCTCCCTGATTTCTAAAGAACCGACACTTCATACCCACACCTGCTTTCCTAATCTCAGCTTCGCCCCTCTGCTTTCCATGGTGAAACATTTCTCAAAAAGGAGGAAAATAGCTGTACATATCTATTTCGCTACATTATCTCACAGTCTGCCCAAGTAATTTCCCAGTTTTATAAGAGGTGGTAAGATTATTATTATTTTTTGGAACAGAGAATAGAAACATAGATATTAAGATTTTGAGCATTAGCTTGTCCTAGATGATGCTTAAACTTGCAGGAACGTAGTAAAATATTTATTTCCATGGAACCCAGACAATGAATTATCTAAACTTTTGATAAAATCTGGTTTTGTCACGCAGTATGCAATTACCTGTCACAAGCAAAATGAGACAAATTGTTTTCACTGCCTCCGAGAAGAAGCACACCAGAGTAGCTCCCTCTCCATCCCTGTGTCATTGCTGTTGGCAGGGAGGGCTCACCCGAGGCCAAGGAGCGCAGCCCTTCCACAGCTGCCAGGAAAGCAGCAGGACACCGAGTAGCTCAGAGCTTCCCAGCTCCAGCCCGACATCACCTCCCAGCTCCTCCCTGTGAGGAACATCAGGCCTCTGGGAGGTGGGGATGCAGGGTCAGGCCCTGCAGGGCTGTGTCAGACACGGCCTGGGAGGAACGACTTTGCCACTTGGGCTCTCCACATCGATTTGCTCTCAGGACTTCTACAAGTCAGCTGTGTCAGTGCTGATATCACCCCTTCCGAACCAGGCTGCATTTTCAGGCCGCCACCATTTTAACCCCAAGGAGCCTGCTTCCCCCTCCAGCCCACCCCCAACTCACTGGACCCGAGGCTGTGAACCTGCTCAGCAAATTACCAACAGCCCTCGGGAAAAACGCACCTCAAAAAAAGAACTGAGTCTGATCATAATGAGAATATGTATTCATATCTTCAACTGACAGAAGCCCTTGAACTTCCAGGCAAGGTTAAAAATGAGCAAAACCAAATCATTTGGATTTGTTAACTAGAGGCCTTCTCCTTTCCTCCAGCTCTGTCTCTGCTTGCTAGAGGATGGATTTATGGCTTGGAGTTGTACTAAACTGAGCACTCTGAAACAGACAACCATATCAAACAGGGATTTTCAGTGCAGGATCACAAAACACAGCAAAATATACAACTAAAGTATGTGTGGTGTTCCTCTAGCTATGAAGACAGGAGCAAAGGAAAGCACTCCTGTGTCAGAGGATCTTTTCTCCCCATTTGCAACAAGTTGAACTGGAGAGTGAAATCTGGCTGGAATAAAAGTGTCTGTGTGGCAATTTTTTTTTTTTAAACCATCTTAATTTATACTGAATTTTGATTACATTTTCTGTCTCATGCATGAAATAAAACGGAAGAAGAAAGGTGGCAGAAATTCTGCATCTCCAGAAAGCTGGCAGTACTGCAACTACTGTGTAGTAGTACTGTGTAGTTGGGACATTCCCTTTGGAATGGTTTGCTTCTCTAGTAGGTACCTTGACATCTAAAATTGTTCCAGTAACATTCCAGTAAAACTATAAAGAGCGACACAATCAAGCCAGATGCCCTACGGTTCAAACTAAGTTCTAACTAAAAATAAAAAATTAAAAAAAAAAAAATCAAACTAAAACAAAACAAAACAAACAAAAAAAAAAACACCAAAAAAAAAAAAAAAAAAGCAACACTGCTATAGACCAACATCCAAAATTATTTCTTTTTCCCTATCAAGCAGTGTTATCAAGGAAAGGTCTCCAAATCTGCTCTAGAGCCATGCCCCATAGAAGGCAAAGTTTTGAAAGAACTTTTTTTTAGCTGTTTCTGGCATATGGTGAGATGGAAAACAAGATGGAGACCCTGGAAACAAGGTCTGCCCTTTGGACTGCTGATTGTTGGCCGTATCTCCTGTGAAAATAAGAGAGACCTGAGGCAAGAGCAAAAGGCTAGGAACCAAATTTGAGGTACCTCGCAAAAATGAAAGTGGAAGTTAATTCACAGACTTAATAGATGGCAGGACAGGATCAGATAAATCATACAGGGAGATGAAGACACCACATGAATGCTCGTTATAATGAGTTAACACTGACATCAAACTGTTACAGAAAAGAGGGCTCTCAGCACTTGGGCATCAGTGTGAAAATCATCAAATTTAAAGATACCAGTGCACAGGACAACTGACTGCCAAAAATGTGCAAGCTCATTTGCAAGAAGTAACAACGCTAACACTAACTCTTACCTGCTTCTAGTTCTTGCGCCTGAACATACAACTATGTCATTAGCAACATATAATCATAGTGACATTTAATATAAAAGAATTTTTAAGAGAACACTTTTAAACTCATTGAAAGTCGCTGTCTGTGGTTCAAACAGCAATTTGACAAACTTTATCCTTCAATCCAAATTTCCCCAAATCATGCTGAAATGTATGGTGCTGTTCTTCTAACGAGCAATTCCTGAATTGCCTCACGATGGTATTGCAAGAAAGCTCAGAAGGGAGGTTTTGGTATTCCTCACCTCTCAGTTTTTTGGGTTTTATTTGATATCTAGATAATATAAGCCAAAGGCATCCTCTTTGCCATAAGGAGCACACAAAGATACGAGTAACTTCCAGCAAATACATTCCTAGTTTTCCTTAACCACTGCTCAAACTTCCAGCCCTCAATGAATGTGAAATACCATCTTTTCTAAAAACGTTTGTTTCATTACACAGTAACTAAAATCTGTTGAGGTATTTTTGAAACAGCAAAGATCCCATGGCTTGCTGCAGCTGAGCAAACCAAACTACCAGGACAACTGTGAGAAGTTCCCATGACAGCGTTCCCACATCGCCCAATTGAGGAATTTAGAAAAATATTGTTACCAGCAGCTGGCTTCAAGGACAAGGTCTATGTGACTGCTAATCACAAGGGGGTTGTTTTCTTGCAGGTGGGCTTGTTTTCTTGTAGTTGTTTGTCTGAGTGTTTTTGACCAATAATCTTGTGTGAGACACTGTCCGCCCCTGTTAAGTTCACTATAAAAGTTGGGCTATTCGGGCAATAAGATGGAGCACGATCTTACCATGTCTGTCATGTTTTCGGCCGTTCTTCCTGCGACAAAAATCATCCAAAGATGCATGCCAGAAACCTATTTTTGTTACTTTACAATGATGTAAGTCAAATTCAGCAGCTTTGTTTAAAACAGGCAAAAAAAACTAGAGGGATCAGTTTCACGTAATGAAAAGTGTAGTTTTCATTAGGATAAACTAACCCTCAACTCATCTCTGGTATTTGCCACAGTGATCAAGGACTGAAGGCTATCTCAGAAGACTGTTTTTTGGTTGTCTATATAAAGACTGTTTTCTCTGTTTAGTGCATAACAAACAACATTGATCAAAGAGGCAAGTAAACCCTCACATTTAGTATCATGATTTGGTATGCAGCCTGGAGCCACATATGTATTTTTACCGTGCCTTGGTGCCTTTTTAACATTCCCTAAACACTGACTTATTTAGATTCTGGCTGAGAGCTGATACCAATCTCTCTTGGATTTTTTAGTCCTGAAAAACAAAAACATTTGCTTATTATGGCAAAGAGGGTTTGTTTGTTTGTTTGTTTGTTTTTTCCCCCCATTTGCCCACAATACAGATTTGGAATATATACCAAAAATACAGGTGGGTTTGGGGCTGTTTTTTGATTGGGGCAGTAGATATGTGTAGCACGTACAGCTTTCCTCAGGTGACTACATGCTGGCACTGACAATATCAAACTCCTCTTCACACAGAATGTGCTGGAATACAATTTCTATATTTCATGAGTAAAATAATTATCCCAATGAAAGGAAGGAGTTAGGGTCTTCCTGATTATAGCCAAGTCTCTCCTACCGCTGCTGCTGGAGTAAATAATATATTATTTGAGTATTTTACAGCTCTGTAATGAAATAATTCACAGAGAACAAACATGTTCTTCTCTGAGGAAGATCCCTCCTACCCCCTTCTTCTCCTCAGACAACCTTCATCTCCATCCTTCCATCCTATTTGTGAATTATAAAAAATTGAGCAGCGTTTTTCAAGAAGCAAGTGCAATAGGGCTGTAGCTCTCACCTTTGTTCTGTGAAATGCATATACCTTAACTACCCTGAGCAGTGATTAAAGAGCAGTGATGTGACTCCGGAGACTCTTGTCCCATATTTCCATAACAATCTTCTCCTGAAAGGTGCTGCCTTCATTCTTAGAAATAGGAGAACATTTCCACTCCAGGGAATCCCAAAATATTTGGAAGCGCTACTACCACTCCATTTTTCTTTTTTTCTTTTTTTTTTTTTTTGATTGCAAGTATGCAGACCTTGTATCCCAATGCACAGAGTATTTCTTGTACAGAACTGGATTTGCTGTGTCCATCAGCTTTGTCTTTGACCCCTCCCCTTTCCTTCCCCTCCCCCCACACCCCCACCAAAAAAAAAAAAAATTCAAACAAGTAACGTGATCTCACTGAAGGAAAAATTACAGTAACATTATGCTGAAATTTGCCCTGTGAACGACAGAACAATCATAACTCTTGTATTTACTGGCCACTAGCCATCTCTAGCATTGTGCAGCAAGATGAGTCATTTATCAAGACACCAAAAACACCTGAAATTTACTGAACATGTTCATGTCTTCCAAAAGCCACCAGAGAAAATTAAGCATAGCTTAATATTTGATATTAATATTTAATATTTGATATTAATATTTGATAATAATCAATTTTTCTAATACTTGATAATAATCAAACACCTCTCTTCTGTTCCTTACCAATGCAGCTGGGCACACGTGAGTGGGTTTATTTATGTATGAAATTTAATACAGGTACCCGCACAAATTAACAGGAATAATTTAGCACCCTGGAAATAACAGGGTTATAATTTTGCTTAAATGTGTGTATGTACATGTATGCACATAGAATAAAACCAGAAAGCAATCAGCTGCATGAGAAGTAGTATCTTTCAATAACATCACAAAGATTAACACAGAATAGTATTAGAAACTTGGTCTTGCAAGTGCTCTGGAGAGTAAGAAATAAATGGTGGCACATTTATTGATTTTCCTTAAACTCTGAATACATAACCATCTCTAGAACCTATTTCTGTAGGTGATAATTAAACTGTCCTGCTTTTATGGCTTCTTTATTCTTTAATAGTTGAGCTATCCAAAGGAAATAAGAAAGAATATCAAAGCCTATGGTGAGTGCCCAAGTCTCAAGCACCTCTGAAGACCTTTATGGAAGTGCCCCGCATCTGCTACACCAGTTGTTGTGGCTACTTCTTGGCTGCCGATTTTTTACATTGAGTATTTTTTTTTAATTTTTTAATTGTTCCAATTACCTTACCCCACAGATACGAAGCACCTGTTTGGGAGAGCAGTTAAACCCACTGACAAAGCTGCATGAGGGCTATACATTACACAGCTCCGCTGTGCTGTTGGCAAACCTGCCCCAGGAACAGCTCAGAAGCAACTTATTTTGCACCAGTTTTACTCTCCTGTCAGACATGTCTTGTGGCAGTGTTCCTCCCAAACCATTGCCATTAACCATTTATTTCTTCTAATACATATTCTTGTATTACTGCAGGGGTGAAGTGAAAAATAGCTACAGCGTCAGATCATACTCTGACTTACGAGAAAGGAAATTTGAACAAAACAGGTGTTTTTATAGTTCAGGTTGATCAGACTAATATAATTGATAAGACTAATATTGTGCTAATTTCCTCTTCATGCAACCGAACTGAAATTGTTTCTGAATAGTCTCTATAAATACATCTCATCTATCACTGTTTTTGGTAATGCTTTCTAAGAAAAAAATATAACATGTACAGAAAAATAACAAACATTCACAAACTAAAACATTTAAACTGACCTAAAAAAGTCTGATTAAGCATTCAGTCTTTCAAGTGATTCAACAATCCTGTAGGAAATAGATCTATGTTCACAAAATATAATGTTTTGTTTCAAAGACATGTCATGCATCACTGCATATACTGAAAACATGAAATTTGTGCATCTTAATAGCCAGTCACATACACACACACACTCGGGGTACTTCAAAATAAACAGCACTCATTTGAATAAAAAATACACTTCCAACAACAGATTTTCTCTATTAAATCCATGTTTATTGCTTAAGTTTTATCACAGTGGAGATTAAATTACGCTTAATCATCCGGTCAGTGCTTTTGTACCTTCTTCAATACCAAAAAAACATTTAAACCAAGTCATTCATACACTCGAAGTCTTATTACCATCCCACCATTCATCGCCTCTGTGTGCTCCTTTAGTTGCCACAAACTGTAAGATTGTAAAAAGGTATAGCTAATAGACCTATTTGTAACACCATTTTCTTCAAGTATTCAGAAAGCAGTACATGTAGCCGTACTGCATATTAGAAACATATCCGTACGGTTATTTATTGCTATAGGACAGAGGCTCCTGAGGGAATGGTAGTGAAATATTGCATCACCGTGTATGAAGATGATCTCAGCGCTCTGTTAGCATCACAACTTTTCCCATGTTAGTGAACAACACTAAGTAAAATGGGTTTCCTTCCTTCCTCTTCCAGGCATGGGATTTCAAACTACAAATAAATAAAGCATACACTCACAACGTGTGTAGTGCAAATTCCAAGTAAACAGAATGACATGGAAATAAACGCATAGTTGCCAGCTCTGGTTCGGCAGGGCCGCGATCATTTATTTTTTTTATCTTTTTTTTGTTTGTTTGTTTAACGCCCAGCCTCCCCGCCCTCGGTTCGCACCGCACCGCCGCAGGAGTCCCGTGTCAGCTAGAATGATTGAAAGAGATTGTTGCAGAAGGGGCCAGCCGGAGCAGGGGGTGGCAGAGACGGCCACCACAGCCCCTGCGCTCACTGGGCTGGGCTTGGCCTCGCGCCTCCCGCCCGGCCTCGTGCCCCGCAGTCGCAGAAGTGACATTGGCAACTATGGGAAACATGGATTGCGCGGCCCAGACCAAGAGAAGGTAATAGTTTTCCAGATACAACCGTTCGAAGAGAACATCTACAACATTGTGATTTAGAAAAAAACGTAATAGTAATGAGAATTAATAGGAAAGACATTCAAACTTGTAGTGTTTTCCTGTTCGCTTGTTTGTTTCCTAAACCTCACACGGTGGTTTGATTCTGCACTGCTCTGGGCCATTACGAAACATTCTGCGTTAAGCACAGGGTAGATTTTTTTTTTGGTTTCATTTTTCTTAATTATGCATATCTACTTCCCACACAGCCATATTTTAAACTGAAATAAAACTCCCTAATATTTTCATGGCATAAATTACATATGCAGAGAAAGGCAACAAATACAGTTTTGTATAAATTAAGAATTAAGACTTATTGTAGGCTTGCTCAGTACCCTTCTCTCTGAAGTACTGGTAGTGAGCAGGAGAGTCATGCAGCTTATCAGAAAAGATAGTACACATCTTTACCATTTTTCTTCAGTGCTCATTTTAAGATTTTTTTTTTTTTAATATCTGTGTTCTCATTCTGCAACTTACTATTTCTTGCAAAAGCATTGGGATTTTTTTTAAAACAGCTTTCTTATACACACTGAGCCTTCAACAAATGAAACACAGCTAGCACTAAGTTCTCTCAGCTAAAAAATGGATATATTAAAATAAAAAAATAGAAGGATAAAACTCTGCAAATAAAAAGAAACCTTTCCTCATTTGGGACACATTTAGCTTTTAAAAACTGAAAATTCATAAATACGATCATCATATAACTTTAGAGAATTAAGGCTTCTAAAAACTTCAGTGCCAAAATAACCTCTCTGCATCAGTATTAAGAATAAAGTATCTTCTATTTTCGGTTGTGCTTGCTTTTCTTTCATTTTTAAAAAAAGACTTTCCTTAGTTCCATAGAATTTTGTCACGTAATATTACATACTGTAGGGGAGTGTTAGAACTGCTTATTGACATTTTAAGTAGTTGTTAGACTAAGTTACAGCGATAAAATTTGATTACTGATCTGATTCATTACTATTTTACATGGGGTGGTTGGCTCATTTCACCTTTTTTTCATGTTTCATGTGGCCATTTCTTCTATACTTGCCATTTGGTATCCCGTTCTGGTAATGTCCATTAATAGCGCTATGTTCATCATTTGACCAAAGATGTTTGCTTTTTTTGCGGATAAATTTTGTTAGCCTGGCCAGAACATAATAAAATAAGGCAGCACCCACTAGAACAACAAAGGCAATATCCAGTAAGAAATACTGATAGAAAGAGATGCTGTAAACAGCGGCACGTAGATGTTGCGCTCCGTTGTGACGGAGGATATAGTTAATCCAGTACACAGTCCGGTTAACGGGATGACCGGGTTGGTCTTTGTGAATTTCAGACAGCCTCTGGGCCCGTTGCCTGTAGCTGTGTGAAAGAAACAAAGAAAATGGGACAAGGTAAAAAGCACAGCCAGCACTCTGAGCAATGCAAGCCTGTAAACACGTAAATATACTCTAGAGGCCAGAGTACGTCATTTACTGCAGAACTCTCACAACAACCCACATTCAGAGGAACATACACAAGGGATGACCTCTCTGCATCAGTCTTTACAGCTCATTGACAAAGAATTACTACAAATACAGACCCATGGATGAGCCAGGTTGAAATCCACCCTTCAGCAACAGGCCTGTAGCAGTGATGAAGAACCGAACTGACCTGCTGACAGATGGGAATCCTATCTGATCTCAGATGAACATATTTGCCCTTCCCACTCAAAGTGGCAACATACCCTAACACGCTGCTCCCTCACGCTATTGTGCAACTGTATTAATAGGGAAACAGAACAAAGTGAGAATCTTGGCTTGGGTCTAGAATTCCTCTTAGGTCTTAAGTTCAGCCTAAAACTGATTTTTCATGATGAGCTGCCCCTGGAAGCTGATCACATCAAATTCCTTCCCTTCCCTCTGCTGCAGGGTCAACGGGTTATTTGTGCAGGACTTACCTTTATACTAGGGATAATTATACAAGAAAAAGCCGAAGCAACTGATGCTACCAAGATGACTTCAGCAACTTTCCCCTTCACTGAGATTCTGCTGCTAACGAGCTCATTTTGTACAGATTTCTCCTTTTCCATGGCAAGTGCTGCTTAAAAACTTTGCTCCCATGAGAGCAAGAAACATTGTCTTCACTATACTCTAAAATGTCTATTAATTTAATACAAGAAGCAACCAGCTAAAACATCACTTTTTTTAATCCAGAGATAGACTGTAAATTGACTGTCCTCATACTTTAATATTACTGAGCAAATTGATTTGATGGGATTAAAAATAGTTACAAAACCCAGTTCATGAGCTTGTATTTATTCCACCTGAATGACAAAGAGTTACAGAAAGGCTGGCGCCCTCATTCATAATAATTTGTTGCAATGACAGTGTTCTAACAAATGGCCCCCATGACCCCTACACATATATTACTGGCCAGAAGACAAAGAATTTTGGGGTTTGGTTTTGTCTTTTTTTTTTTTTTTTTTAAAGTCATGGGACTTTAGAACAGTCACTTTTTTTTTAGTACCTCCACATTTTCAGCTACAAACCAAACACATGACCTGACAATCATACAGGTATATTTTCCCACAAGCCCCCCTAGGGAGCATAACAGATTTAAATACATTATTGTGGTGTAAATCAAGACACAAAAAGAGGTGTTGGTCTACAACAAGAAGCTAGTCAGGCCAGGTGTGTTTCTATAACCTTGCTGTCCTTCCATGGCATCTGTCACAACGACAGAAAAGCAAGACAATTGAGTTTTGGTATGCTGATCAGTGAGCTTGGCATCTATACAGGAACACGTTCAGTTGAGTAATCTTGTGAAATGGGGACATCTATCCGAAGACTTGCCCCAGCTGTACACACAATTAGTCCCAACACAAACTTCTCCCCTTGCGTGAAGGCTCTGCATATACATATCTAACCCATAACAGTAATTTATGACAAAAGCAAGAAACAATCACTCGTTCCATACCTGGGATCATTAATAACTTTTACTAGTGCTTCATACAATTCACTCTCAGTGACAGTCTTCCAGTTCAACAATATTCCCATGCCTTTGGCCTGTACTCGGGTCATAGTATCGTAATGGTCTCCAAAAAGGGGAATTCCCACCACCGGGACCCCATGGTACATGGTTTCAAAAATGCTGTTCAAACCGCCATGACTAAGAAAAGCTTTAATGTTAGGGTGACCTGAAAATAGAAGAGGCATGAAGACAAAAAGAAACTTTTACATCTCCTTAAGGTAAAGTTATCGAAGTAAATGGTACAACACATTTATCACTGGGTTCCTATGACTCCAATTCGGGAAGGTAGAATGAATCCAATTTGTTCTGAAGTTCCCCTCCACTTAAACTCTCTCTGCAGAAATTTTGCATGCATTAGATTATTTCCTTATATACAAATCGAGAGGAAATGGCCAAGGCAAAAAAAAAAATATCTCATGTATACAAGTTGTGTGAAATTATTAATGGATTAACTAATACACTGTCTACTCCTGAGTAACTGCAGTTGGTGACTACAACTGTTATTTACCTATTTAGCATTACAAATGAACCAGGGAGAGAGCATTTTTCCTCATTGTTCATATGAAATACAAGCTATTTAATGACGGGACAACTCATGTTGCATTCTCTCTAAAGCTTCACATGCCTTACTTCAGGCTAGCAAGATATGACAACAATGACAGCAATATACTACTGCTACTATGCAATGGAAAAATGAGACTGCCTCAGAGCAATTTAGTAACCAAAACAAATCTACCTGGTTTAGAAGTCATTTGCCTAATCACTACATTATGATAAATACTCTGGTTGACATGCACGTACATTGACGCGCACACATTCTTAATGCATTCATCAGCACTCATCGTAGTACAGAAGTTATTTTGCAAACACAAATAGGCATCCCAGAGCCAACACTAAGCACTTTGCAGTCCCTGGGATCCAAAATATTCAGCTGCATTTCAACACAGGAAGAAGGGAAAGAAAAAGTAAATACATACACTCTAAGAAACTGTACCAAAAGCTGAAAGAACATCAAGCTTTAGCTCTGCATCTGAGAACTCAGTATCTCAGGATAGTTAAACAGAGAGGTTATTATCAGCTTGCAACACATTCCAAATTTCTGTTAAAGATTTAATTGGAGAAATATATATATATATATATATATGTATTTCAAATTATTATTAATAATAAGCATATAACATTATGTTCAGAGTCTGAAGACTTGTTTTGGTGCGATGGGAACAAATTTTCAATGTCTGGTTTGATGATTCTTCCATGAAGAGACCAATGAAGACCATACCACACTTCTTCATAACCAAGACATCAGTAGTTACAGGCATCAGTTACCTAAAACAGCAGATTCTAGAAAACTCCTACTTATCCTTTAGGATTATTTTTTATTTTTAACTGCACAGATTGCATACAAGATTTTGCATAGCAAATGTCCCTATTATTAAGCTAAATAGGCTTTGGAATAACTATGCTTTTCTACTCAATTGACCAAAGAAAAAAATGGAGGTGATACCAGGTAAAGAGAAGTACCATCAGAAAGATGTTTCATTTCATCATCTTGTGTGAATTCTGTATTCTTGCTCTGTGACTTGTATCACAATGACTGCTATTTCAGTAGAATGTTGTTGGCTGTTGGAAGAGCAAACTGAACTTGAGTGAGAATAATCAAAGTATCATTGTTACAGATACTCACCGAGAAGGTCGTTTTGTGGTAACCATTCTATAAGCTTTGTATTATTGCCTAGATTCCTTGGTTTGTTTCCTGAAAACCTAAAATAAAATCAAATTGAAGCTAAGTTATCAAAACCTCAAAAATTGATAAACTCTAAGCAGAGAATCAAACCAAATGATCCATGAGAGCCGAGCACATTTCTAGTTACACAGAGATACCATTTATTTACCATTAAAAGAAAATAGCCTCAACCAAAATACTATATAATTAATAACTAGAAAATGTTTTTTCATCACTCCATTTCCTTACAGCCTAGTTCAAAATTCAATGTTTTCTATTTACATAATGGCAATGCAGTTATTTCTAAAAATGTATACAACTTACCATGGTGACCGACAGAAGGTTTTATAACCTCTCTGTGGCTCCAAGTTTGTTACTTCACTGAAAACACTGATTAGCACTGCATAACTCCACTGAGAACATCCCATCAGCACAAAAATAATAAGCCCTATTATCATTAACACAAGGCACTCCCTTTCAGTTAGCCTGTTCCTTACAGCTTTTAAGAACCGACACCATCTCATTTTAAGAGAAATTAATACTACATGGAAAGGAAAGGGTGACAGCTCAGTTTATGAGGCGAGAAGCTATTGGTAAAAAAGTTGAGATTAGACTGTAAGGTGCATTTCTGTTACTTGCTCACCTGCCTGAAATCTAATGGAAATGTCTTGGTCACCTGAGGTTTTTGGAAGCTTTATGAACAGAATACATCCTCAAACTGATTTATACATCATGTACAGTTTATATGTAAATTACATATATTTTAAACAAAACAAAGAGGGGGAAATAAGCTAACAGTGACTAGAGAATTTCTTAGTTTGACAGGTCCATCAGAAGACCTAAAAACACTCCTGGTTATTAGACAGCATTAGAACTGTAGCTTCATAGAGAATCACCTACGGATTCCCAATTACTTGAACCATATAGAATATATAAGCTATTTAGAAAGACACGTTAAAAAAAGGCAAATTCCTGACCTTATATAAAAGCAAATAAGCCACATTACTGGTTTTGGTTCTAACTAGTATCACATAAGCAGAAGAATACAAAGAACTGCAAAGATTCCCTTGATTTGGCATCCTGACTTAAGAGTTACAAACAGTACCACCTTTCCTATTCTCAGGAATACCTAGTACAAAAACCACCTGCTTCCAACACAGATCATAGGTGAACAATCTGAAGAGCAAAAAAAAATCTGAGTAAAATTGGACTAAATTTCATATTTAGGTGTCTAACTGTGGATCTCAAATTCCCATAGATCTGACAGAAAGCCACTCGCTCAGCTCTCCCAAAGGCCATGTCTTGCACCTAGTCCCAGAGACATCTTCCCATCGCCTGAATCATGCTGGAAAGAAAGAGAGTTAAGTTTCTTTATCCAAAAAAGCCCCTTAACAGATAATAGATGATAAAAACAGAAGAAGAAATGGGAGAAGTGGGGGAAAAATGTTGCATAGACTGCTAATACAACTCTGAAAGTTCAGCAAGAACAGCAGTCAAACCATTGACCTGATGAAGTGTTACTTGGAAGCCAATGGCTCACGTGTATCCTCCGAATCACACTCCAGAGAATTACGCATCCAGAGAGTGATGCTGCACATGAAACAAAGCTGGCTAAGGACAGTTGATACTGCATTTTTACAGTAACTTTAAGGAGCTGCTCAAGTTTTTACAGCCAAAAAATCTTACTGATTCTTACTTCTGCACATTTTTCTTCCTCTGATTTCTCACAGAGAAAGCCAAATAAAAGGAGCAATATTGAAAGTCCCTGTTTTCAGAGGATAGGGGGGAAGAAACGAAAGCAGGAAGGTTGGCAGGGGGAGCAAGCCTTGAATCCTTCCTTCCTAAGATTGTATCAGCAGAATGTCATTCTCACTCCCTACAGGGATTTCTTTATCACAAGTGATGAGAGCATGTCACAAATGTTATAACCTCAGAAACTCTTTTTGCTCTCCCTAGTCCTTCCAGGATATGAACTCAGCACAGGCGTATATAACCTATGCCTTATCCTGCCACGAAATCGTTGCTCTTGCTTGTTACCAGGGGAATACAGCATTTCCATATAGACTGTCTTTCAAAAGAGTCAGGTCCTCTGTGCCACCCAGACTGCCTGCATTTCAGATTCTGCCTTAGATGCGACTCTGAAGATGGCACAATAGGAAGTGACTGTGCTTCAAATTACCCCAAATACATCTGTCATCACACTTACCTCCAAATAACTCTCTGAGGCAGTCTTCCCAGTGCAAGTGCTAACTTATTTGCTATGTCTTCTGACAGATATTTCACTCCAGCTCCGAATGAAACGAGGACAAAGCCATTTTCATTAGCACCATTCACCCATGCCTGGAGATCCTGTTAAAGCAAAATTTGCATTGAGCACTGTAGAAGCACAGGTGTTTACCAGCTAAATAAGTAGAAACAGATTAAGTAAGCATTGCTTAGCACAATCATTTGCTGGTCCCTGGTTGCTTCATAAGGCAAGTTTCAGAAGTAAAATGCTTTGGAAATTACAAAGTACAATGACTCAGAATACAAGGTATGGGCTATGAACACCAAAATTCTGCCAGGTTTGTTTTAGCTTCCGTATTAACAACTAACTTCCTGAGACAATTTCTTTTCAGTTGACACACAAGTAAAAAAAGAAAAAGAAATAACTCTGCATTTTAACACAGCAAAATATAAATAGATCTTGTAGTATCAGCCTGGTTGCAAAACACAGTAAACACACTAAGTCAGGGACTCAACTGGTTGACCTCTGTCCTTAAAGACAGCGAGAGGTTATTTTTTATTTGACTTATAGAAAAATAATAGAACACAACAGAACCCAGAGCCTTCAAAAGGCACCTGGAGGCATCATGGTGCTCCAGCCCCTGGCCCGAAGAGAGGAAAAGCAAGCAAGAGAGGACTGCAGCAGTGTTGGTGCCAGCCTTCTGGGTGATGGATGGATCCCAGGGAGCGCTGTCACCTCCACCCACACATCAGCTCGGAAGCAAGTTACAACGCCCACCTCCAAGCGACCTTGGTCACCGCAGAAATTACAGGTGAAATTTCCCCTGGGCTTGAAGCAACCAACAAGCCATAAATGTAGCCTGAGCCTCACTGGCACAAGACACTTCAGGGCTGGTACGCTTACCCAAATCCAGCCCAAATCCTGCCGGGCCCGGGGTTTTGCTGCATTGAAACCATGCTGCACTGGGCCAGGCGCAGGTAATTCACCCGCAGCTACTGCTTCAGGCAAGCACAGTTAAGTTATAAAGGAGACAGCAAAATCTGAACCCTGGGGCTGACTTTGTGGAAGCAGGGTTTATGTAACTGATGAAAATGCAAGCCAGCAGATGCGAGTACCTAACACCACCGGGATGGCAGAGCTCTGCAGAGTAAGAGGAAAAACCATCTTAGTGTAGTAGATGGAGCAGAGCTGCAAGCTAAACAAGTCTCCAACACCAGAACAATGTCATTGGGCTTCAGGAAAAAAAAAAAAAAAAAAAGGCAAAAAAAGGTCCGGTGTACCCTTGGTTTGTCAAAACCAATTAAATTTCTATTTCTAATACAACTGTTCACAGTGGAAACTAAAAAAAACTATACCACTGACCTACAGACATGTCAGTCTCCAAAGGATATCTTATTTTTCCCAGGATATGGTTTAATCCTAATCCCATCCAAACTAAACATAAGCCTACTCAGCACCAGAAGAGCAATAGGAAATGAGTAAAAGGAAAACTAAGCACTGGGTTCACAATGTGCCAGTAATGGTTCACTCTTGTCCCAGTAATAAACAGTGGGCCAGACAGTAACAGGGCAACGCTGCCCTGTCGTACCTCGGGATTGTGCACTAGCCCAGTTATGCAGTGAAAAAAGGGATTTCCATTTTCTCTTGACTCCATGCTTCTTCGTTTTTCTTCATCCTCTTCCAGTGCCCTTTCTTTTCTATTTTTTTTTCCTTTGTCTGCAGAGGGAGGGGGAAGAAGGGAAAGCAGAGGGAGGGAAGTGTCTGTGACCTGCCTGGAAGCTGAATCATTTATTATTGGCTACACTTCTGGCACAGAAGTTTCCAACCGGGTTTGTGATTTAAAGTTTGTCCTTGAATTTTACTTAAGGACCTAAGGCATGCTCCAAATGTAATTATATTATAGTCGCGTAGCGGTTCAACTACTTACATCTTGAGCTATTTCCTATCTCTTCTTTAAAGCTAAAAAAAGAAAATCCACTTTGGGGGCTCCAAGATAAACTTTTCTAAAAAGCAATTGCCTACTATGCTCTAAAAGACCTATCTGTGCCTGTCTGTAATATTTCATCAAGTTATATTCCAGGAGCTGAAGTCACCTATTACCAGGTGGACTTTTTTAGGCTCGCTTGTCTCCCAGCCCCTGCGTACCCTGCACTCCCTTTGCTAGGCACCCTTTGCTAGGCAGGTTGCAATTTATTTCCTAGGAAGTGCTTTCAGTACGACTAATCTTTTGAGCTGGAGCTCCTCGTGGCATTGAAAATATAAGACAAAATACATATCAGATCTGCTGATAAGCTCCCCAGCTACTATCAGCTTAAATTTAAACCAGGTCCCTTCCTTTGGAAGACAGCAATGCACACACAAAGCCCACATAAATTCGCTGTGATGATGCATTGCAAGCCCCCGGGTCTCGTAAAGCCCTAAAACCTGGTGTTCCCTGGCACCACAGAAGTGCCCCACAGCATGCCAAAGATAATCTCGGTGTTTCTGAAGGTGTGGAGTTCTGCCTGGGATGGGTGATGAGCCCGCAGGGAGCTGGCAGACGAAGGTTAGCAGAGCAGCACAGGCTGCAGGGTGTGTGAGGAAGAAGTGTGAGGTTTGCTTCAGACAACTGGAAGGAGCCTCTAGAGGTTCCCTGGTCTTCACAGGGGACTTAACACACTGATACCTGCTGAAACCTGGAGGTAACTCCTGTGCCTTGCTGCCAACTTCCTGACAGGCTCAAAAAGCCAGTGAGGGGAGACACTCCATCAGACCTCAGCCTTATAGACAAAGAGGAACTGGACAGGAGCGTGAAGGTCAGGGCAGCCTCGGCTGCTGTGACCGTGAGATGGAGTTAGCTGTTCAGGACGCTGAGAGGACAAGGAAGGCAATAGCAGGATCTCCTGGACTTCAAGAGAGCCAGCTTTGGTCTCTTCAGGAAGATGCTTGGGAAAAAAAAAAAAAAAAAAAAAAAAAAAAAAAAAAAAAAAAGTGAGATAAAGCCCTGGAGAGAAGAGGGGTTCAGGAGAACTGGTTGATAGCCAAGCATCACCCCTTCCAAGCTCAAGAGCAGCTGGAAATGTGTTTGCTTTAAGAAGACAAAAACTCAGTACCCAGCGCTACTGCTCAAGTATTTCTCATGCAGCATCAGAAATTCCTATCATTACTCATGCTTGGTCAGACATGGGGTTTCTACTAGGGATCGGCTCGTTCCAGCTCGGATAGGGCTCCCAAGGCTCCTGCTCCTGCCCCTTTGTGCCTAACTGGGAATTGCAGGAGACTTCACAACTCTGTGATCCACTCACAGAATGACAAATTACATGTCGTTACGCATACAGCGAGGACGTTTCCTTGTAATGGCATTTCTAAAACAGCATTTGAAAAGCCCCATGTCTGTAGCACAGCTAAAAGAATTACAATTCTCAGTACTTAATAAGTATTGAATAATGTAGGAAGAAAAAAGGACACTTTACGCCATACTGTGGCATTGGAATCACCCTACGAACAGGCTTTTGCATTTTATTACTGTGCAACATAAAGCTGGTTGCCTTGCTGTTGTTATGACTCACTTCACGGCCAAACTTTTGTAACCCTTCCCTTTGAAACACGTCTCTGGTTCAACAGGATGCAATAAATGTATAAACATTACGAAAACAGTCTTTCCACCGAGGAACTTAAAATCTTGACAGGCGAGACAAGAACCTGCCATCAGGCTCCAACAAACAAGTGTTTGCTGTCTTCGGTAAGATTATAGAAATTAACAGGATGAGTTGGCTCGTTCTGTGCGAATTGCAGCTTTTTGAAGGGACAGGTGAGACGGGGTTTGCCGTGCTTTGAGCTGGGCAGGTGCAGACCAACTCGGATCCTCCAGGGGTGTGATGATAAATGCAAGCACAGCTGGCAAGGCACTCCGCTCAGAGGAGCAGCCCACATGGCTAAAGCAGGCTTCCAGACCACAATGCCTGCTCGACCCAAATCAAAAGCACAGGAACTTGAATTCGTCCTCAGGTTTTCCTCTACAACACAGAATTTTACAGGGCAAAACTGCTCTGCGGCACCCTACAAAGGATCCAAAGACTTTCAACTCAGTTCATCGTACTTTGACATCAACTGAAAGGCTCTTCTTTCACTCAGATTTGTTCGAGTTTTCCTTAAGCTTTAATTCATGCTGGTAGCAAGAGGAATTGCTCGTCTGCCTTCTGATACGCAGCCCCTTTCCAAGCTGCCTCCCCAGAGGGGTGCTGGAAATCAGCGCGGTGCAGGAGCTGCAGAAAATGAACTGCAGACTTGTCAGAACAAGGGTTCTCCTTGCATATATTTGTATAATTTCTGGCAGAGCACAGCATTAATTAAATAGGATCACTAAGCATTGCTAAAACTGCAAGTCAGGATAAAAGGAGGAAATGAAGGATGGGGGAACCGATATCCCCTCCTGGTAAGGCCACCAGAGTTAGTGACCTGAAGGATTCTCTCTCTCTCAGGTCCCTTTAACTTTCTGTAACTATTTCTCCAGGCAGTTTTCACTACGGATTTTCTAAGATAAAGTTCTAGCACAACTGAATCCGAGTGAGTGGCGTTTGTAGATCGTTGGTTGCAAAACAAATCTGCATGCCCCGCTACGTTAGCTGGGCCATGGTACAAAGGCTCAGTATTTTCTTCCCCCGTTCTTTGTGTGTCCTACAAGGTATGGAAGCGATACAGCAGATAAAAAGCAGATTCTGATCTTGGCACACGGAAGAGGCCACTCTCAGTACTACAGCTACATACTTCACTGGTGCAGATACATTCCTAATATTTACTTTATGAAGCATGCAGCAGGAACTGCAATGAAGGATTAGCAGCCCAAAACTTTTGTTTTTCTCTAATCTTGCAAAACCCGAGTCACAGAAGAGAACACAGTGATGCAACAGGACTTCTTTGTGTCTAAAATTTCAACATACCTAGCCACTCTAGTCTGTAGTCACCTTCCTACCTGTTACTGACTTAGACCACATTAGCCCTAGCGCTCCAACAACAAGAAATCTCCTGCATCAGGGCAGAAACCAGGGAAACCAGCTTGGTGCTCAGCTGGAGAGAAAACAACACACACTCAGTTAGGTTCCAGTTAGTGAGCTCGGGAGACAGGTGGCCTCAAAAAAACCCACTGACTTTCACTAGAAAACAACTGAAATCACCACTCCAACTGGCACTGTATGAACTCCCAAAACTGTCTATGAAACTGAAAACTTGCACAGAGATCAAGGCTTACCCAGTACGAACTTAGCTATTTCTTCCTCCAAATCCGCTTACATTTTTGTCCTCCAGCACTCGCTGTCTTCCTGATTCAATTACACACCATATGAAAATTGAGCCAGAATGAGACCCACCTTTGGTTAAGAAAAATAAAGCGTTCCTTGTTGGGGCAGCATTTTACACTTCTCATTTGCAGCATGATAGCGACTTCATTTTGCCCAGTTTAAACGACGTTCACATTTGTTGTAAATGCAGCGTGATTTTTTTTTTCAATGCAAGGGAAAGATGATTAATAACTGAAATTACAGCTTCTGAGGTCTACACCTGCAGTAAAGGTCTGGGGCAGGGGGTTATTACATAAAGAGCTGCATTACTGAGCCTTCTTCAACCTTTTCTTCAAACTTCAGCTGAACACAGATGCACCTTTGGCTTTTACAATTAATTCAAGCCTTACATACACGTGGTAAAGACAAACTAACTTTTCCAGTGACTGTTGTAGAGTCCTTGCCCATTTTTTTTCTTCAGGTGTAAGTATTTTCCGGTTTTGTTGCGTAGAAGGAAAACCTCTTGCCTCAGTTACTTCACATCCTAGCACAGCCAGCAATTGCAGACATTTCCTTCGCTGAGGCTACCCTGCGCACTTGAGAAACCAGACACTAAGAAGCACAGACTTTGTTTCCCCCTTTCCAAAATAGGAATCAAAACCTGAACAGCTAAAACCCCAAAACCATGAAGTACCTGACAGCAAGGTCCTCAGAAGAAGGTAGTCAATTCTGGATTGAGCTGCCAAAAACTTAAATCAGGCACTTATACAACTTCCAGCTAAAGAAAGATTATTTTCTTTTAGTAAAGTTACACAGAAGAGAAGCTGATGTTAATGAATTACCTTAGACACACAGGTGCATTCTGGGGTTCCCTTGAAATTTTATGCAAAGCAGAGCTGAAAAGCCTAAAATTTGGGGAGAGATTCACAAAACCCCCTTGAGTGAGGGAGGTTGTTTGGTTCTCATCCAATTATAACTTTATATATTATGACCCCAACAAAACATCATCATGTAGTAAATACATTCATTACTTACTATTTTTACTGAGGTGATTAAGATCCATGCATGCTAAGGTATGAAACATTTAACGGTGTCCCACTTATTCTGCTGGGCCAAACCCTGCCAGGTCCTTGTCTGCTTTCATGTTAACGTCCACACACATGCCTGCTCTTTGGGTAAATTAGTACAACACTAAAGGACTGAAATAATAAACTTTCCTCTGAAACCACCTGCCAGTTGAGTCATATCCCTCATTTCACAGGCACTGACTGCCTGATCCTGGCAGGCAGGGTCGCAAGGAGGTACCGACTGATGTTCAACACCACCCCACACCAGGTGTGCTTTCCCATCCCTTTCACGGTGGTAGCTAAACATGCTCGTGGGTTTCACGGGGGGAAGAGCACTTGCACAGCCCAGGCAGAAGCAGCCCGCTGCTGTGCCTTCCTGCTCCTTCCTTCTCTAGGGAGGGAGCTGACAGGGACTGGCTGGCCTCGTGCCCGATTCGTCCCACGTTTACCTTCAGAGCACTCCTCGAGCTCCGCATACGCACTGTGCGCAGGCTGCTGCTTTTTCAGTGTTGGCAATATTTATTGCACTCACAGCTTAGCACAGGCACAGATACTACGACCCTGCCACGTTCTCTTTTCTGGTTTCAGCTGCCTGTGTGCAACCATCCCGGTACGACGCGATGTTACGAAGAGTGAAGGGTTTTGCATGTACGTTGCTCTTTTCCTTAAAGCCTCCCTGTGCTTGCATAGGGAGAATAAGCGCTTATTGATCTACGCTCTTCTGTAGGCAGGACAGGGGATGGGGGAATAAATAAAATAAAAATCTTTTTAGCATTCTCAGACAGGAATGTTATTGTGCCGAGCCCACTATGCGAGCTTTGTTCAGTTTGGTTTTCTAATTAGCAGGCTTAGCTGCTAAATGCACAGCTGTGACTATAGAGTGAGGACCCAGCTGGCAGTAACCAGTGGTGCCTAATACTGAGCCTTGCTTCAGATAAACAAAGTACACAAATACAAACATAACCGGGTTTAATATCCGAAGCTTCCCCTGTTCAGCTGCTCGATTCAAATGTGTGATAGCACAAGTGTCTGTTCTTTGAATATGGTTGCGAGCCACCACTCTCCAGCGGGGAGCACAGGCACGCTATGCAGCTCCTGCTGCAAAACGCTGCTCAGGGTGGACAAAACCAGATCTATTTGAAAATAAATAAATAAAATAGCCACATGAAGTGATCTTTAGAAGCAAGACACTGAGAAATAAACAGAAAGGTACACAGAATATTTTTTTTTTTAGTGGCCTAACTTTTTAGCATCTTCTAAATAGCACTTCTCTCATGTGAGGTACTTAAATATTGGATTAATACATTTTAACTTAATTTCAAATTTTTATTTTAAAACATTGCTTCAGCAGAGGCAGCTAAAGGCCATGTATATGCAGCTGTATGACCTCTAATATCACTGAGCAAACAGGGTCCTATCACATTGCCTGAAAGCTCTAAAATAACACACCTGCCCACAGCAAAGCCAGAGCAGCAGCAGCAGCAGCACTCTGGGCAAAGTTTGACGTTTGTATTGACTTGCCATGAGCTTGCAAGTTAGCTTACACCTGATGGCAATATCTGCTGTGACAAGCAAAGGACAGAGACACGGCCACGAGCTTCTGCCTGCAGTGAGCAGCGGACAGCCCGCACCTCCCTGCCTCAACGCCGCCAGCTGCCTGCTGGCTCAGCCCAACCCTCTGCGTCGGCTCACCCGCACAACACGATGAAGGTGATTTTTTGGCCAGCAGCCTTCCTGCGTTTTAAAAGCAATGACCACACGGCCAGTGTGCTGGCTCCACTGTATCAGGACAGCGTTTGTGTTACCAGGCACCACTTCGTGAGCACCAGCCTTGCGGCTCCCAACCAGGGCACGACCCTTCCCACCCCACCACCTGCCTCTCAATTAATTGCGTCTCAATTCACCGCAGATTTTTTGTTCTCCTTCCTCAGGTACAAGCTGCTGTCGATCACCCACTTCTCTACGGGGATCCTGTAACTAAACTTACTGTTTCTGGTCTGTCCCCTCCCTTCTCTCCCTGGACTCTTCCTGCTGTATGAACTCAAACTGAAACTTTAAAAATTAAACAGAAAAGGTCACGTATTTTAAAACTCTCAACAAGCTATGTATCCCCTCTTCCCCGGGTACAGTGACATTGTCTGACCTGCACCACATACCATTAAGCAGCTCATCAACTTCAATCTATTAATGAGACCCGCTGTAAGCAAAAAAAAGTCCCTCCAGTTGATTTTAAAGTTTTGTTCATATCAGCAACAAATAAGGCAATCCCCAAACCAATAATTTAGGCAGACTAAATTCCTCTATTTTCTTGCTGGTTAAAGCCAGCTGTAAGCCACACTAGCACACGAAGCAAGATGTAACATCCGAGCTGTTTTCTGCGAGGTCTCCAAGCAGCGGTGAGCGTGCTGCTGGCACAAGTCACCCAGGAATGCTGCTGATAACAAAGTGCCTCTTTAATAATACTAGGCACAGATTCAGCCTTGCTGAGAAACAAATTCAGCGTTTTCTACCGTTTCTCACTAATTATTTGGTATACACCGTACATTTGCCTCATCAAACATGCACTGAAAAAAATGTTTTTAAAACCTAGTGAAGCTTTTCAGCGCCTGGAGGGCCACATTTTATTGTCCCTGACCTTTGCCCACTTACAGTCCAATACCAGAAGAATGGTTAAGTCCTTTTAGCTTTGAAAAAGAATGAATTTCGGACCCCAAACACAGGTACAAATCACAGCACCACAAGCTTTGGTCTTTTGTCCTGCATCTCATCCTTCTCTAGAGTTACAGGCGCATCCAGTGAAGCCTCCAAGAACGCGGTCTACCCAAAACTAGAGGTCAACCAGAAAACTGCTGCGCAACACTCTGATGCAACTCTTCATCAAAAATCCATTACTCACAGGGACTTTGGCAAACACCCTGGGAAAGCAACCTTGCTTTGCAAAGGAACGGGAGGCAGTGGAAACAAGAAGTTTGCCCTTCAAGAGAGGTTATTCAGACAGCTGCATACCGGTGAAGGGTACACTAAAGGTATCCTCACCTCCACGATTCAAACAAACAATATTGTTGGCACTATCACAGAAGCACCAATCTCTTCAAAAATAAAATCTGCACATTCCTCAGCACGCAGCCCCCTCATGTAACTTGTAAGCATGCACAGACAGACTTGGGATTATTAAACACACACCAACATTTTGTCAATCCTACCATTTCAGTAGTTGCATATATAACAGAAAGAGCAGGTTAAACTCTGTGGGGAATATGTTGTTGGTTGTTTTTAGAAAGAAAACTCTAAGTACAGAGAAATGCTTCTACTGACACCACCTCTACACTTTCCACCTCCAGAACACTCGGTCAAATTGAACTTCCAGAACTACAGTAACAAGAAAATGGCAGAGAAGATGAATTTTAAACCTAGACCTCTGTGTTACAGCTACTGTCCTACAACCTCTTCCATAAATCCATATTACAAAGTAATTTAGGCAGGCAATTTTGTCCTTCACTGCTCCAGTACAACGCCTGTACTCTGTGGATGGCAGGAGATCTAACTAACCAGCAGCTTTGATTTGGATAATGACAAGTTGTTACTCATTTCTTGTTCAGGTTGACAAGCCCTTCACTCTCCTCCTTTCTCCCTGTATTAAAATACCTACATGTATATACACACACACACGATGTATGATATAAAACATGCACGTTTTTAACAAGACAGTCATCACCTCTTCTTTAACAGGCATAAAAACAGCTGGCTTCTGAGTCCGTGCTGAAGCCATCATCTCTAGCCTTCCAGAAATCCTCGCCAAGCCTCTCCACGCACACGGACACCCCAGTGGGTACAACCAGGGGGCCATAAACTGGGACAGCTCCTGGCCCCCCCCACGTCCACCTCCCAAGCCTGGGATTGCTTGCGGCAGGCACAGAGCGCAGCCTGAGGAAACCCGGTCAGGCACAGCCGAGCTGCAGGAGCTGGCAGCAAAGCAGCAGGGGAAGTTAATGTTTGATTGCAGAGGTCAGCGATGGCAAAACTTCATTTTGACATGTTTTTGTGACCCAAAACAATTCTGATTTGGGTGAGGTACAAATCAATGCTTTGTTGTCTTTAGTCTGGGACCACTTATCCTGCCCCTGGCTAAACAAGGCCATTGGGGCAGTCTTCCCAAAAAGCGGGGGAGAAAGAAAAAAAAAAAGAAGAAAAAGAAGAAAGGAGAAGAAGTCCAAGGAGAATTATTTGCAGCTTTAGTTCATCTCCCTGGAGAAAGGAGGAAGAGAGTTCATTGACAGGATCACTCGGCCAGGTAATGAAAGCCCTAATTATTTCAGGACATTTGTATACAATGGAACAATGGACAATGAACAAGGTTACTGTACAGCAAGTTTCAGTTGAACATTCATCGGTTCCCCTAAGCTACGACTCCCTCGAAGGCAAGTTTGCAATAAGAATGGCATTATTTGGCAGACAGATGCTTTGTTAGAAGCTGAAGAGGTGTTACCAATTTTCCCAGCACTCCTCAAAAGGTCAGAGAAAAGGCGCTTGAAACCACACTGCTGAAGAGGTTGTGTGCTACCTACTCTTAGCGGCTAAAAACACGGGGGCAATGAAACCATGGGTGACAGTGGTGGGGACTTCTCCTCCCTCACCTGTCCCATCCTGTTCTTCCTCACACGTCACCGATCCCTTCCAGGTGACCCTGCCACACTCCCACACGTCACTGCCATGACGGATGGCTGCCACCTGAGGCTGACCAGCATCAGGATCAATGAACACCCAAGCAGAGTATCAGCCAAGCACAAGGTATCTGCTTTACCTAAATAACCTTTAAGCAATCAGGACATCTGACAAGAAAAGCTGGCTTGATTACAATTTTTTTTTTTTTAAATCAATAACATTATTCATTAGGCTTGCTGCTCTTGAATGTCAGCTCTGAACACATCCCTAACTATTCGAACACTGTTCAAGCTGATGCATGTACCGAACACAAGAGAAAAAAACATGCATTTGGAAATAAGATCTTACCTTTTAAGATCTTAACTCCACGATATTAGAAATTATAGTATGCCAGAGAAGACAATCGTGGAAATAAATCTAGCTCATTATTTGTCCTACATACAGCTTAGCCTTAAAAACTCTCAACTGACATTCACCATTAAAGCACTGCAGATTATCAAAGTGAATTAATTTTGTTGATTTATTCATTTTCATGTTGAAGTGCACAAGACCATTCTAAAATCAGAAAACCTGTTTACAGGTAATAGCTTATATTAACTTTTTTTTTTTTTTAAATGAAGGAAATACTAAAATACCTTCTGCTGCTTTTAATTTTCATCATTTGACCTATGCAACACCCACACTGAACCTTGAATTCTCCATTCCCAGTACAAGCAATCATTTAGCTAAAAAAAAAAACAAAACACAAAACACAACACATTATGCAATTATCCACAAACCAAGACAACTTGCTTTTTGATGCACTGCTGAAGGCCAGGAATGAGGACTTCCATTCCCAACCTCTTGAAGAGGTTCGGTGTTTGCCCCTCAGAGCGCAGGATGCCAGCTTATGTACTCAGAGGACCTCCTTCCCCTTCCAAAGTTTTACTGGAGATACCGACCTGACTTCTGAAATCATCATGGCACCCTCTTCCCCCTCTCTTACTGTCCAGGTACACGCTGAGTCACATTTCTTCCCAAATTTGAAATTCAACACTACAGCTGGAATAGATGTGGTTCGTCAACCTAGCAATACTGCTGCATTTAAGACTGGAGATTATGACAAGGAAAAAAGGCAATTTTTAGTTCTGATGACAGTACCTAAGGAGCTCGGGTTATGTCCTTCCTCGTGTAGCAAAATATCAGTAGTCAGTGGTGATGAAGCTGTATGTGGAAATATATTTAAGGGGCAGAATACATGATGATATGGTACAGTACAGAATTCACACAGTGGCCCACAATCTTTATCGTCCTCAAGACTTTTTGCCTCCCCAGCTGATACATCACGTGCATTTTAAAAGAGCTCTAGAATTGCTTCACATTGCCAGATATTTATTGTCAAATGTATCTCCATAAGAACTATTTTCCCAGTCCTTTAAAACAAAAAATAATAAAAAATGGTATTAGCAATGTGCTAAAATCTAATGCTACAGTCTGCAAGAGCAAGCTGTAAGGAAATTGTTCTTAATATGATGAGTGAAATAAAAATCTGATCTAAGAAACGTGTCCTTATTCTTCCACTCAACTGTAAAGACAAGTCAACCAACACCAGTCTGAACAGGCAACTGTCTGCAAGACTCAAAAAAAAAACTTTTAATAAAGATATTTCAAAGCCACCAATTTGTTACCTAGATCTAGATGAATACAGTAGCAAGATTAGATAAGAGATCTACAGGGAGGAGCAAATAAATTACTCTAATTACTATTTGATGACAACTATGGCTGAAAGGATAGCTTTTACTTCTGAAATGTGAGCATCCTCCTTTGCAGTGTAAATTTACTCAGGTAGAAGAGAATTAAAAAACAACCTGACGTTTGTTTCTGTCTTCATAGCAATAATAAGTGGCATTCAGTCCAAAAGAAGTGCAAGAAAGACCAGCACTGAAGGAAAGCACGATATTACAAAAGTAGCTAAGAGGCTTTAAAAGCTGAGCAGGTATGAAGAAAGAAAAGCTCAATTTGCATGCCAGACAGTAGGCATGATTTTACTTTCAGTGATGTTTTTGATAAATGCTAATACAGATGATCTCACGCACAACTGTATCCAAGCTGTGGGATCCAATCTGTGTCCCAACACACCCGTACAGACAACTGGTTGATCTAAACAAGTCTTTCAAAATAATGTTTACCTTCTTTTCTTGCAGCACAGTTCCTCCTCATTTTCAGTGCCCTTTGCCCCCTCCCTGACTACGCAGTTGGCATTTCCTGGCGCTGCTGCTTAGAAGAGCCATAGGGTTTCTACCCTTATTCAAGGACGTATCTTATCAGGCTGATTAATGCCTAACTGCCTAACAACCTACTCACAAGAGGTTTCCCCATTGTTTCTTAAAACGTGCGTTACTTCAAACTCCAGTTTCACCCAGCTTAACAGGATCCCCCTGGAGAAGTGCTACAAGGAGGCGGCGGAGGAGCCTTTTTCTTTCTAGCTGCCGATGCCAGCTAACCAGAAAATACAAGTAACGCCATACACTTAGTATGTTAAGTCAGCAATCACCTTAGAGACTGATATTTAGCGTCTGTCTCCAGCTTTGGGCCTGTTAAGGCAATCCTACCCTCTATAAACAATTCAAAATGCACTATTTTTGCAGTTACCTGTACAAACCCCGGACTCCTTGCCATACATATGTAAGTTTCTATTCATTTATGGGTAATGCACATAAAGAGGCAGCCACGGCCCCTGGGCAGGGCAGCCCTGTCACCCGGCGCCCCTTCCAGCCCAGCCGAGGCAGCTCGGGGCCACCTCAGCCCCAGGCAGGAGGCAGAAAGCTGCAGGAGCCGTTTGGGTGAGGGCTCCAGCCCCAGGACAGGGCAGCAGCCGAAAGCAGTCGCAGCACCAGCCATCCGCTTTTCATCTACCAGGGTACAGTGACAGAGCTGAATTTTAGCTAGAAAATGAACCCTATTGCCCAATTTACCCACAATACGGTGCCACGGGAAGTAGGATTGCGCATAGCAGCACGGACGTGGATAAGCGATATGGTAGGAGAGAAATGCTCCCACTTTCATATGCAATCACAGCCCACACTTAATGCAAGAATGCATTACCCAGTAAAACTGAAAAAAAGGCAAAAAACGCCTCACAGTTTGCTTTTGTGTTTGTTTTTCTTTCTTTAGCCCCACTGCAATAAATATTTGCCAATACATACGCTACCCATAGGTCTACCTCAAGGTCACTGGCAGCCTGAGTACACTGAAGACTATACTTACGGCTCCCTCTCCTCCCATCACAACATTTCATAGCAACATTCATGGTTCCAGAGCAAATTTAGGAAGTATACAGAAGCAATTTAAGAAGGTTTAAAAATGTATATACAAGTCTATGTTTGTATGTGTGTACAGACATGTTTATATACAAACATGCATTTTTATGCACACATAGGTATAGGTATAACCCCACAGTAAAACAGCAAAGTAAAACTGTTCTTTCCATATTCTTCCATCTCATTTTACAGAAGAGAAAATTCCCGCTTGCTTTGGGGACAGTTTACTTTTTACCCTGAAGACCAATCCAAAGAGACCATAAAAGACAATGACGACATAGCACCCAAATTTATCATGCAACAGAACAGACATTTTTCTTCTTACAGAAAAAAGAAAATACCCGTTTGGAAAATGAACAGCTGAAATTCAATCCAGTCAGAAAGGCTGTCCTGGAGAGAGTGTGGTTGAACTTTGTTTAGACAGCACAAGACCACCTTTAGTCTGCTGTCTCAGGATGTCCGTGTGCTGACTTTCTAAACATGTATCTATCCATACATTAAGGGAGAGCTCCTTAAAGAAGCACTGTTTTGTTCACTAATACAAGTAACAAGCTGCCTGTTATGGGGATCCATCAAATGAAAACCATGCAAAATATGATGTTCCCTAACCTGAATTTGTTCTCCAAAAAACAACAATAGAAGGCAATTGTATCCTCCCCCTGTAGCAATACAAAGAGATACGGGTAGAGACAGTGCCCTAAATGGAGGCCTAGAATTACCCTAAAGCAGCAGACCTTGCAAAAATGGCTCCAAGCAGGAATCTGCAGCAGCCATCTTACTCCCAAATACCTGTTTGAGAGTTCACCTTTTTTTATCACCTCCAAAAAATAAATAAATATATATATATATATATTTATAAATATAGAAATCACGCCTATCACCATATTGATAAACACTCTTTGGAACCACTCTGATGGCTTGAGTAAGAACAGGAGTATAGTGCTGTTAGTTCCTCAGCACTTCTGTTTCCAGCAAATCTGAAAAAAAAAAAAAAAGCCAGAAGATTTTGCTCAGCTGCAAGTTAGGCTACCTACAGGAATGCCCTAATCTGTGCCAAGACTACACGAAGCCTGCCCACTTCTGAATTTCTGGGAAGATGCACTGGATAGTAGCATACAATCAGACAAGCTCCTGCATGTTCAGAAAGCTCAGCAAGTGCTCAAACACAATGGAAGTTGAGCAGGGAAAAAAAAAAAAAAAAAAAAAGATAAGGAAATTGGTACAGTGATCCAAATCCTGCAGCCTGAAGCAGAACTGTCTGATGTTTTCCTGATCTGGTGAAAAAAGGTACTGCTAAGTCAGAACAGGAAGTGTAAAGAAGAGAAAACAAGCCCTCCAACACCAATTGTCAGGGGAAAAACAGATGAAAAGTGGGCCTGAAAGTTCTCATGCAAAAAGCAAAGGCCAAATTAGTCATTTTCAGAAGCAAATCAGCGAGTGGTGCAGATCTACCTACCTATTGCCCAGCCAGAAGTGTCTATTATTAATCAACTCCAAATCATTATCTATTTGTTTATGCACAGATAAATAAATAGTAAGTGCAAACGACATGATCTTCTGTGAAATTTTGTTCTGCCTGTCACGCTCGCTATTGTGTTGCTGAACAAAGGCATTCTTGGCTATCAGGTATCAAGACCACATGGTACACTGTATTAATCAAGCTTAATTATTAATCTGTGCAGCCAGGATTTCTGGAATCTATCCATCCACTATTACTATTTCAGTCTGAAGTTCATTACCTGATGGCAAATAAGAGCACTGTAATTTTTTTTTTTTGTCTGAATACAGCACTGGTGCCTCATTGGTCAACTCACATCATCTCCATTTGTTCAACTTCATAGTTTCTTCATGCAGCTAGCTTTAAAGACATTTTTACCTATCAAACCAAAGGAATCAAACTTTCCATACAAACACTAATACCATGAAATTAAAGATGGTATAACCTGTTAATGGGCTTATTTAAGCGTAAGTTTCTTCACCTGTTCATTCTCCTATTTTAACCCACACTTGGTTAGAAGTAATTTTCAAGTTAGTGTGTACTGCCTTTTCCTCTCCCCTGTTACTAAGCACTTAACTCCAAAGAAAAATACCTCCCGCAACCACAAAAGACTAATTCTGGTGAGCTTGCATCTCAGTTTCTCCCCCCACCCCAAACCGTTTCCAACTACTTCAGGGGTATATTCCCTCGGAGAAACAACAAAACGAGCTCTAAAACATCAAGATACTGATCCCTTTTAAAATTCATTGCTCAGAACCGCCACTCATCATATGAGGTAAACCAGATACCACAGGAATTACTGTAAAGCTCAGCAAACCTTACTTCTGGCAGCGGGCTGGCCGGTTTGGTTAGGATTCCTCCCACATAAACAACATTTGGTAGCGTGGGTCTTGGAAACTCCAGTGCTACATCAGTACAAAGCATCCACAGGCTGGATCCATGAACCAAGTCATACATGGACCGTTCTGGCATAACCTTGTATTTCTGCATTATCCTTTCGTATTTTGGCAGAACCAAAAAGCTGACTCCAAATCTTGAAATAAGATACACAACAGTATTTTTAATCCTCTCAAATAGGTTCATGTGATCTGTGAGCAGCGAGTTAAACTCTGGAACGTAAGAGAGGGGAGCTGGAGCACCCACTTCTGCTGGATACCAAAGGCCAGTGGAAAAGACGGCGTACTTAACCCCTAAAAGGTGAGCTATAACAAATCCACACATCTCATTGGGATCTACCAGGAGCAGGTCAAATTTTTCCTGTTTCAGGGTACGCATGAGGTTTTGGTTGCCAACAATCATGTCACAGTTCTTGGAATAGTGGTCCAGGATATCGAACAGTTCCAGGGCCGTCAGTCTCCCAGAGAAGATACTCCTCATCTTGGACTGGAGAAAGTCATCCGAGGTGCTGCTGTTAAAGATCCCTGGGTAGCGCTGAAGTCTATAGTGATTAGATGGAGGAATCTCTCTGCCCTCAGAGAGGAGAAACACTGTCTGGTGACCTTGGTCATGCAAGGCTGAGGCCAGAGTCTTAAAAATATAAAGATGGCTTTCAAACATAATTGGCGGCACAACAACGATTTTGGCAGCCCTTGCTATCCCAACAGCGCTCCACAGGAGGATGAAAGCTGGAGTGTACGGCTTCATAGCTGAAACAAAAAATAGAAGCATTACATCAACAGAAAACAGGTTGGCACATTACCTGGGAATTAGGGGGGAAAAAAAGTTATGTAATACAACTCAGTAGACCCATGAAAGCTAATCACATCTCCCTATCTCAAAAATATCTTTGCAACAGTCAAGGGGGAAGAACAGAGCCACTAGGCTTCAGAATACATTTGGCTGTGCTCATTTTCCAGCAAGGTCTGCCTTTTTCCCCCCTTCCTCCCTTTCCATCTGGAACAGAGAGTAGATGAGACTTCTTCCAGCACAGATATCTATAGGGCACCTGCACTACATGCAGGAGAACCGACACAGACAGCGAGGCTTGTACCCTCCACAGAGATAGTGCGCACGTTGCTTCTGAATTATATACGCAATCCAACAGCTACAAGATCTTGAAGTCAGCTCAGAAAGCCAGATCCTGCTACGTTCGGGATTATACTTAAAATCACAACTGCATTACTGTCATCGTGATATACTGAGCGAATTAAGCATTCTTAAAAGACACCACACGTGCACACCCAAAGGCCAGAATTCCTCATTTATTCACACATCAGATCCAAAGGATGAACGTGTCATTTATTATTCCTTTCAGCACAGGATATAACACTTTTACAGATACATTTCAGTCTCGCACCCTCAACTGGAACTTCTAATATGACAATTCTTGCTTTTTAGTTTGTGCTCCCTGTACTGAGACCCACACCCCCTACCGCTGACGTGGTTGTGAGCGCTTCTGCTGCAAGTGCTTCTGATGGGTGCCCACTGCCTTCAGGCTTCCATTCTGATTTAAGGACAGCGTTTCCTGCTGTTTTATTTTCATATAAGCTAATAAGAACTAAGAAGATATGTTTTTCCTCTAAAAGGACGTGGAAATTCAGGCAATGTTTTTCTTGGTTAGTGTGACACTGATCGGCCACATCGGGATGGAGAATCGAGATCTGGCAGGGAGATGTTACCAGTAAGAACCAGCGTGACTGCTTTCATCTCTCAAAAATCGCACTCTGTGTATGAGAACAAATGAAATAAAGGGAGTTATACCACATACATGACCATCAGCCTCCACTGAGGCACTTCTACAAGTGCTGGACTCTCCAGCTGCTTTAATCGGCACTTGCACAGACGTTCAGGCATGAACTCTAGCCTACACCACAAACAACGTCACTTTAAAGGCAGTTCTTGACAGTAGCGGGCTTCAAGGGAATGGGAAAAGAATTTTCCTTGCGTTTTGGTGAATAAAGCCAGATGAAAACAAAGCATATGAAAAGCACGGAGAGGGCATGTCAGAATGCCCCTCAGTCACATTAACCCTCCTAGCACAGGGAATTGAGGACAAGCCAAACCAAACAATCTGCTCTTGTCTCGTGCCAAACCAAATCCATGTGGAAACAGGAGTCTGTTGCGGTGTCCTTTAGAAATAAGCAGTACAGAAACTGATAATGCTACTACTCGGGCCTTGTTATCTCCTCACAGTGCTCTCCTGTAACCCTCCTACAGATTGCTTAGTTTTTTGTTTCGTTATTGTTTTTTTTTTTGGTAATGTTAGGTGGGTTACCAGCTCACCAAAAGAGCACCTGAATTGTATTGCCGCAATCTAACGTGGGTCTTTCTGAATTATGTCCCATTTTTTTCCCCTACTCCAGATTCTGCAGCTTGCTTGACTTTGAAGCTTTTATAAGCATGCAGAGTCTAACTTAAAGCTGCAGAATTACGACAAGGTACATAGATTATATTTAGATCAAATTTCTCGTGTAATAAGTCTTCTTCCTGTACTTGAAACCTGTCCCACGCTTGCCTTCAGAGAGCATTACCACCACCTAGGAGATTACTGACCAGCGCTTATGAAAATCCTCCCAACTTATTACCACCAGCAGCCGTGTGCCTGTGCACACAGGTACACACAAGAAAGTTCACACAGGCAAAGAGACTTTTTTTTCCTCCTTTTGCTGTGAAAAAGCCCACACCAGGAAGAGGCACAGTAAAACCTTATGGTACCCAAGAGCAGGTGGTAAAGAACTGAAGCACGGAGAATTCACTGAGATCCCCCCAACACAACACATCCACGGGCTGAAGTACCTCTGGGAAGAACTTGGAGAAGTTTTGCTGTTCCTAGGCACAAAGCTCAATTTTACCAAGATAACACTTCAGGGGAAGAGAGAGGAAATTCCTTGCTGCAAATATTACCAGCGGCTTTCAAAGCCTTTGCTACGCTGCATTCTTGCCTGACATCGGATGAGATCGAGTTGTTTGCTAAGCTGCCTCAATCAGGGTGTCAGAGGTGACCCTAAAACACCTCCTCCCCTGCAACAGCAGTAATTAACATCAAACGAAACAATAGCCCTGTTCATTCTCCAACAAAGTTCAAAAAAGCATTCTTTCTACATGAAAAACAGCTTGCCTCTCCATTTTTTGTCAAAGCTTTAATAGTTCTTAAGAAAAAAAAATGAACGATGATACCAACGCTGAGTAAAGAGTCCAGTACTGCATGGCTCCATTACCTCTCATTGGTTACACTTCCAGCACAAATGCTGGACCTCACAGACCAATTAAAGCATTAAATTGCCGTTTGGGTCCAGGCCTTGGCTTTCACTGGAGGCTTTCTAAAAAACCACAGCACACCACGAGGCTCAGCTGCCCTCCCAGGAGCTCCCCGTTGACGGATGTGACTACCCAGGCCCCCGCTAATTACCTCACTGATCACCTTGTTTCGTTCCCAGCTGTGGGGCTGGCAGATTTTACACAGCAGCAGGGGGCTGTGCTGGGGAAGGATGAGCCCAAAGGATGATGGCTATCACCATCAATGCTGCTGGAGGAGAGCATGCACTACGGAAGCTTGGTTTTAAATAAAAATGGTTTATCAATGAAATATGAAAGGAAAGCGATGAGTCAAACTTGGAAAAAACACTATTGATTACCTCCTCGTGCTATAAGCATTCCCATGATCTAAGTTACTGCTTCTGTCAACAACAGGGATGTTACAAAACCGTAGATGGATTGGGAAATGCAGAAACAGTTGATGTTTCTGAGATCCCTGTAAATCAGAGGTATCAGAAGCCTCAGGGCACGCCGTGACCCAACCGGCTGCCAGCTGCAGGAGCCCCATGCTGTCCTTTGATCTCCTGACCCGACGCGGGCTCCGAGCACAGCACGTCTTAGTGAGCACGCGGGTACAATCCTTAGCCCTAAGGCGCATTTTCCACTGCTTCATCTCTGCACATGCCACCGAAAGCCACCCAGAATTACCTCTGCACTTCCTTAGGATGCTGTCAGTATCACACCACCTCTCCCGATCCCCGCCCTCGCTGCACAGCGCTGCCTTACATGAGAACACGTCGAGTGACTTCATCTTTATGAGCCTCCCCATAAAGCACGAGCTACCTAACATGTAAATCTGTCACCAGAATTACAAGCAGCTACGAAACACTAGTTTTTCCTCTCCTGCTGTGCATCGATGATAACAGATGACACTCCTCTCTAGAAGCCTCTCAGCGCCTTCACTAGTCAGAACCGATCCAAAATGCTGTTACGGAGTTCCCCTTTCCAACACAAGCATCCTCCACAGGGACAAGAAAATATACGTACAGGGCCTGCCAAACCACAGAGGTAACAAACACATGACACTATAGAGAAATGCCCACTAAGGGACCCTTTTTACTGCAGCAGTAAGCATTGACCTCATAGTGCACTAAACCAAAGTCTCCACCTGTGGTGGGAGCCCCCAGGATGTGGCCTCGTAAATTCATCCCTTGGCCAGCCCTGGGCTGGGAGCTTGCAAGGTCTGCATCGAGCAGAAGCACGGGCAGTATGCAACAGCACTCAGTTCACCAACTAACCGTGCTCCCAATTCCCATTTTGCAGACCAGGTAGCAGACACTGAGTGAGGTACCCCCGGCAGCAACACACAACCCCGTGCGTTCAGCTCCCCGCCATCAGCCAGGGGTCCTCTGGAGACCTGAGGTACTCCCAGCACGACACAGAGAGCTGCTGATGCCCATCTCGATGGGAATCTCCAACCCGTCTCACCTCCGAGAGCCACAAGGCTCATTTCAGTGCCAGCCCATCGAAACCAGAGCACTCCCCCTGCAACCCATCATCCACAAACTCCCAGAACAAGCCATCGGCAAAATATCTAACAGGGATCAGCATCCAGCACCACTGCGTTCTGCTGCAAGGGATCCTGTGAAAAGGAATGGTCAAATGTCTGTATAGTAGGAACGAAAAAAAAACACAAAGCCAGAGGGTGACATTTCTCCATCATAGTTAATAGTATAAAAAAATGTCCTAAATCTTTCTGCCTAGAATTTGCCTGCATAGAATAAGATTTCCTTCTGGTGGCATATACTAGCCTCTTAAAGCAGAAGGCATAAAAATGAGAAGGAACAAAACTCAATTTTATTTTTTTAAATACTTAAGACAATAACCACGGAATGAAACCATTTACTCCTCTAAGCCAAAAAGCAAGAAGAGGTATGGAGAAAAAGGAGACGTAAGGAGCAGCTTTACACAAGTAAACGCAACTGCTGTCTGTAGAGAGTTCAGCTCTTGGAAGAAGTTAAAGAAACACCAAGAAGTTAAACATTAAACCTATTCCAATGGCTTCTCATAAAGTTAATGGCTTGCATGTCGTTCTTCAAATGAAAGAGAAAGTACAAGTTTTAACGTGGGCTGCAGAAAACCAAGCACCTACAGAGGACTGTTGAAGGGATGTTTCCAGCTGATTAAGAGTTCTAATTCCTGGTTTATTTTTACTTTAACAGAACATGTTACTATTCACCCAGAAAGACAAAGCAGGACTGAGAACAGGAAATGTGACTGTGCAGATAAGAAGTCCGCGTTTTATTCGTGAAGGCCCTATACAGAAAAATTTGGAAACACAGAAAGAAATGGGGTGACATTTAAGTTCATATTAATCACACAAAGAAGTCCTAATGCTTGAATTAGTATTTTAAAACTGAACTAATACTACGTTTGTATTTCAATCCTAAAAAATATTTTTAAATCATCCTTATTCATAATTTATGCAACAGCCAGCTACAGCACTGAAATACATACCGAAGATAAGATTTACTGCCAACCCTTAACAATGTGCTAACCACCCTATAATTAAAACCCGGACTTCTTTCTCTGGTTTCTTCCACTGGCTGCCTACCTGCCTATTTCTGAATCTCCCAGCAATACCCATTTTCAAACCAGCAATACTGTTTTCAGTGGTTTTTTTTTGTTTGGTTGGTTGGTTTTCCCTAGAGCAGTCAGTTCTAGAAGCCAAAGCAGCTCCCAAGCACCTTGGCACTCTGCACAGCTGGAACAAACTGTGAGAATAGTCACCACTACTCAAAAAAGCAAGCAGTACTTACACACAGTAGTAAAGCAGTACTTTTTAGTCACTAATAACAGAACTCTCCTCACTTCTCAAGAAGCAAATGAAGTTTATAGACATGGAGTTGCGTGACAGGAGGGACTTTTTCAAGTCCCTTCCTGCCTTTCAGCCTTTCTTTAGATTTGCTACGGGTGGCTGAGTTTACCTGGGCAGTTTGGTCAGAAGACTGGGAGCTAGGAAGGTGCCCTTCATACCAAACAGCAGCACTGCACCGACAGCAAAGGAGCAATCTTCCCGGCCACTGATCTCTCTCATCTTACCCAAAGGTTTCCAATTTCTCATTACAATTTAACAGATACCAGCACGCATTAAAAAAAGCAGGCTTACCAACTAGATTTTCACCTCTGCAAGCCCAAGTGCAAATGCTGATTAGCACTGAAATGACTAGCTGCAAGTGGGAAGCTAACAAGGTGCCTCACAGAAGTATAATTACCAAAAAGGGGGAAAATTGAGACTTACATGCATTTCAGCGAACAGCATTCACTGCAAACTGCCAACAGAGTCCTGGTAACATACAGATTTATCACCTGAGCCTTGCTCACAGTATTGTCCTCTCTCTCTACTATCAATTAGTTATATAAAACTCAGTATTTCAAAAAGGAGAATAAAAACCTTACTTTTACAGCTGTCAGCTCATGAATGACCTGATTTGACTCGAAGAAAAGGCAGGAAAGCAGAAAACTTTTATTGACAAAGAAATGAGGCATACTTATCAGTGAATAAACTGAAATATAAGTTGCAAATCTGATGCAGTTTCCACACTGGGATACACCAGGGCACTGCAGAGCAGGGTGCTTTCCGTCACCAAGTCAGATTTGCCATCAGCTAACCCACTGGCTCGCATCTCCACCTGGGGGCGAGAAACCAGCACCATAAGCAGGACAATAAGCAGGACAGCGTCACCTCAGCGGTCAGTCCCACCTTACAGCGCCCACCACAGGTATCAACACACCCAACGTGGTTTTTAGATAGTGTGCCTTCTAGCTGTAGCAAGAAACGTGTTGTGGAAAGCACAGTGCCTTAAAGGCTGCTCTAGGCTGTGGCTGAAAGCCAACAAGTTACCAAGAGCACCAGAAGCTCCCCGTAAAGCGCTGGCAGCTACTGACTGTGGGTTACTACTGCTCTTCATAAAACTGAAGCATTAAAGAGGAGAAAGAAAGAGCACAGGTTATCTTGGGCAGTGGAGCGTGAGGCAGGCCGAAAAGCAGGTTGTTACCTGAAGCGTTACCCACGTAACCCAATTTATTGGAGCCCCAGTGCTGCACTGCCTGTTCGAAATCCCATCAACATCCACCTATTTTATGTGCAAATCTGTTTGCTTTCACTGTTATTAAACACAGTTTCACAGATAAAACATGGTATCCAGCCTTCATAGGCTTGTAAACATTTCAGTTAAACAAATAGAGAGCCAAGCCCTACGGAGCTAGCTGCATGACCAAAGGCCCTGTAAGCAAAGCATTTTATCAAGCCCAAGATAGCAAGGAATGACTAACAAAAACCATTTATACTTAGGTGTAAAGCTGAAAGAGGAAGAAGATATTCCAAAACAAATAAATGGTTCTCTAACACTACTTACAGCATGATTCAGTAATAAAATATATGCAACCCAAGCAAGCCTCAGCTCTATCAGCCACAAGCAAATAGTTGGTGTTAACAACAAAAATACAAAATATACAAGCGCACACAAGCGTGAATGCAGTGCATTACTTATACCAGGGAACAAATAAAAGAACAGGTCTTCCTTTCTATTTGTGATGTGCTCCAAGACATCGCTTCCAAAAAAAATAAATTTCAAGTTCCCCTCAAAACATTTTCTTCAACGCTTAATACCAGCCCACATCAGTATTTCTTGTCATGCACTGGTATACAGAAATGCCAAAATTTGAAGAAATTCACTGACCAAATCACATGTAGTAGCATATTCAGAAGAGGATCAAATGATCACAGACACACGAAGGTTTTTAATTAAAGTGACATAGCAGATAAGGGTAAGAGAAGACCCTGTTCTTCAATCTGAAAGTCCAAGTTGACTCCTAAACCTTCAAAGCTGGCAATTGCAAAACACACAACCTATAATCCCACTTACTGTGCTGTACGTATTCTGTAGGTAATAGGAAGCATTATGCTATAATCCTTTAGGAGCATTAAAGGAAATCAGGCCCATAAACTGACTTCAGGCAGCACACTGCAGTTTAAGATTAGGGAGTAACCGCTACTAAACACCCCATGTGCTCTCAGAGATGAAAGCATCAGAAATGTGTGTACGTACAGAGCCTTGGAGCAGCAAAATACATTGTCTAGGAAGAGATTCTGATAACAAGGACTGCAGAACCTTCAGATTTATATTCTTCAGTTTTTCCTATCACAGATCTTTCAACAAATTACTGAGGTAGTGCATGCTCTGATTGCTATTTTGTGTTGCAATGGTTTAGATAAGTACTGAGATTTGGCTTGTAACTACAGGCTCCTGTTTCAACCAAATGAATAAATTAAGATGTTATTGGAAATGATTCGAAAGAAATGGTGTGCACACAAACAGGGACAGGCCTTTGCATTTACTTTGTGCAGTTTATTCAACTACTGCATTCTTTTATCCAGTGACTGAAGCATTTCCATGACTACAAGAGTGCCACATCCACAGCTGAGAGGAAGATCCACAGACATGACGACGTTGCTGTAAGCATCCATCACAGACCCACTGTGCCACTTAGGCAAACAGCAAAGCAGTTATGAAGGAGTCCACAAGCTATGCAATTTATGACGCCCTTTTCAGTGAGGGCTCATTATTTGTGTTTTATTAAACACAGGGTTTTACCTAAGCTTTTTTTTTTTGCACAGTTCTCAAAAAGATTTAAATAAAAAACGTCACTCAAAAAGTGACATTCAAAAATACAGGTTTTAGAGTCAGCAGGCAAAACACTGAATAGACATGCTAGTAGGTAGATTTTATTAAAAACATTACATGGGAATAGAGCTCGTACATAAGACAACGCCTTATTAAGGTGAACACAGAGCAACAGTGACTGAGGTCTAACGCTCCTGCTAGCACTTCACCACTGGCTTTCTGAAATAACTGCTGTAATTAGAAACTTCGTGGCCATGAAAAGTAATCCTAAACATCTGAAAAGACTGATTATCTCTAAAAAGATAATCTTTATTACTCTATGAATATATTAGAAATTCCTACAAGACTGGTAAATTATTAACAGTAATATATTCAATCGTTTAAACAAGTCACTTATAAACCACAGCAAGCCCCACACGCCTCAGCATGATAATGCTGCAACATCGACAGCACTGGTCACGGAGAGATTTCCCTGAGAATAAATGATTCACAGAACAGTTGTGGTTGGAAGGGAGAGAGGCACCCTCCCAAATAACTGCATGAAAATAAGCTCCATAAAGATTTTGCACCCTCTGAAATACTCACATTCCTCGAGCTAGCCAGCAAGCTAGTTAAAAACACTTCACAACAAAGGAAGAAGAGATTTTAGTAACTCCAGTGAGAGCACAGAGGGCAGGAGCAGCAAGTGGTCTTTTGTTCTGCTGTGTGCCAAGCCATTTGACAGGGGACCTGAAGCCCACCGCGGGGCCGTGGCTGGAAGGGGACATGCAGAGACATCAGTGGGGCAGCTCTTTGTTTTGAGCCCGAACCGGAGGAAATCCCAGCAGATGTGGCGTGGCAGTGGAGCTGACGTGCTGCCCTGGGCCTGGGGACAAGAAGGAAGCTCAGCACGGAAACCTGAGGAAGCAGCGGGCTGCTCCGGCACCCTGCGCCCTCACCCACGGACAGCTCAGGTTCTGCTGCAGCAGCGCCCCGTATTATGCAGGTCTCCTCTGTGCTGCCTGGGGTTACTTCACCCCCAGCTCCTGTGCTGCCTACACACAGCACAAGTCACCTGCTTTGAAGTGTGACACTGGTATTCCTTGTCAATGAATCCGTCCCTAAGAAGTGAGTGCTCTCCCAACAGCATGGTCCTGGTGTAGCTTATGGCAACACGTGCAGCACTGCACCACCAGGAACTGCAGCTGCAAGCCAGGGAGGAAAACGAAGAAATCCTTTTACCTGCAGAGAGAGAAGAGAAAAGCATGCCTCCACCAATGGGACTAGGTGGACAATTTCACTAGGAAGCAGGAAAAGTCGCCCCAAAATCCTTCCCTTTCTCACTGGCACAAGCTGAAATACTGGTTTCATTAAGCACCAAAAAAGAAAGGGGGGGGGTTGAGTAAAACTTACTTATTTTAAACACTTATCAGTGCCAAGATTCTTCTTTGGTAAAATGACTCTTTAAAGAATGGGATGGAAGACATTGCAGTGCAGGGCTGTGTTGCAAACTTGACATGACAAAGCCTATGCAGGCCATCACAGAGTCATCTAGGTTGGAAGAGACCTCAGGCCAGCATAAAGTCTGCCTCAAACAAACCTCACAATCTGAAACAATGTATTCCTCCTAAACAAACATTTTATGGGGGTTTTATTCCAACCTTGATAATCCTTTGGAGGAGCAGGGGGACGCTTCATCTTTCACTACAGCTAGCTTCAGCTTGGTACAAGCTGTCCCTGGTCACGCCATCACATGACACCTAGCAGCACTGAGCAATTCTTTGTTCTGTTGTGACTTCACCCTACAGCAAATAACTACATTTTAATAAGCTGCACAAACAGATTCACAAAGGAAACCATGGCACATTTGTTACTGCAGTGGGAAATAAAACTTTATTCAAAGTTAAAATACTTTATTAAAATTGTTTTCCTCTTATTCAGCTCAATTAATTGCATCGCTCGAGATCATATGCAGCAACAACTTGTACTCCAACGAGATCCAGCTTGGACAGTCTGTTCAGTGCTAGGTTGCTTTGAAACGTTTGCATCAACAGGCAGGTTTTTGTTACTACTTTTTTATTTATTTATTTTCTGCTTTCAGATACGTGCATGTTTTGTGGTGTCTGCTTTGAACCAACTCCTAGTATGAGTCGATAGTTAAAGAGAAAAATTATGCACACAACTGCTTTTCTCCTTCTGAATACAACGCTCACGGCCTGTCAGAATGACAGAAGACAAAAATCAGCTCAGGAACTTTAAGATGTACAGACTGCACTCCAGCAAGGGCTAACAAAAGACTCGAACTTATGCAGCTACTGCATAAGCAATTTTAAATACACAGAAGCTTCCTGCAAGTTTCTAGTATCAGCAGTGGGCTAAAATTGCATTATAACTTCAGAAAGGAAACAGTCTGAAGATAAGGTTTGTTGTTGTTTTTTTTCTTTCTTAAAAAATAAGATTGAGACAATCTAAGAATTAAATACAATTTGTTAATTTACAAATATTAAAGAAAAATTGAACTTGGATCCAACTCAGAGTCACGGTAACGATGACTTGCAGTTCTGAGAACAAGATTCACAGAGGTCAATCTGGGTGTAAAACCAAAACAAATCAAGAAGCCACCCAGATGCGCACCAAGTGCTGTACAAGTGCTCGTGCACCCACCCTTACCCAGTAAAATTCCACCTTCAGGAAGATGTGATCATCTTAATCCACTTCTGGAAAGCAACTAGGACTTTTTGGATGCTACCACTGTGTAATAAGGAATAGTTGATGGTTGTTTATAACAAACATGCTCTCTTAACTACAGCCCTACTGTAGACTATCAAGTTACTTCAACAGTAAATTAAAAATTATGGTACTAATGCAAGATTGACCGTTCCATAAAAAAGTGAGACTACAATAATTTGGAGTCTTCTAATCTTCTAGAGTGCTTTCATGAAAATAAAGCTAACTAATAAGCTAAGCAACTGCCAAAGTATCACAAGGGAGAGTAATTAATGATATATCACTACAACAGTTAAAGACTGTAACAAAGCTGCCATATTTCTAAGGTAGACATGGCATACAGGAGAGTAGGATCTCTTTTACAAGATCCTCAAGCTTCAAATGAGATTTCTCATAGTCAAATGTGTATGAGTTTCCACGCAAGCCCTCCAGATTTACACTAATAGCTCATTTACAGACTTCTAGACCCCACAAGCAACGGATACGCCAAACACTAGGCTGGCCTATCCAGTCACATTACTAAAATCACCTGAAATCTTCCATCCCAAGCTCTCTAAAATGAAGAATTTCTGTAAGCAAAACTTCCCACGAGTATTATATGCTCAATTTCATTTGAGAGACTTCTGTGCCCAAGAAACACCATACACAAAGGCACGGCTCTGAAGGTTCAGTTTCTTTGACATCGCTGAAATATCCCAGGGACAGGCAATAACAATCTTTCAATGACCAGCAAGGTTTAATCAAGGGTCTAATTCTACAACAAATCTTTCTTTGTATTTAAGATGGTGTACACATTTTATTTAGACTGCTGTGACCTCCAATTTCCCTCAGGTGTAACAGGCTTAGTGGACGGAGCCCTAGAAAGAAACAGAAGAGATTCACATCTCATTTTACAGCAAGGTACAGAATAGCAGCAAGATTTACGTGGCCTGTAGCTCACTTCAGAGTATCAGTGCAGCATGCTCAGTGCATGAAGAACTGATGCACCTCTTACACCACATGAGTATTTGCAGCCAGCACTACCCATGGCCCACAAGCAATAACCAGAATTTCAGCTGATGCCCTAAAACCACCAGGAATACACACAGATGTGACTTGGCAACCATGCAGCAACCCGAGAGGTACAATGGTTTAAAATAATAGTAATAATAATAATAATAATGCGGTGATCAGAGTATGCACTTGCTTCTACCTTACCAATCCACTGTGTCAGATGTTTCCATTTAGCTTCCTAGCCAAACTCCTTAGCTATCTGTTTGCTCTTACTGTGGGGAACAGCAGCCACAAACTGCAGCTTAACAAGTCCCGGTGTGACACTGGAAAAGGTTACCAGGGAGCATGTGGGATTTCCATCCTTGGATCTGTTCAGGACTTGGATAAAAAAAACAGCCACAGCTGATCCAATCTTATGCTGCCAACAATCCTGCATTGATTGGAAGTTTGTGTAAGAGCCTCCAGAGATCCTTCCAGCCAACAGTTCTGTAATTCTGTGCACCTGCTGACTCGGCAGGCACCACAGTTGGTTGAGCCTTTCCTTCCCCCAAGGGAAATTCCTGCAAACGCATGACAATCTGCAGCACATGCTCTATCCTGAGTGCAGCCGATGCCAAACTTCACCTGCGAGACCTTCACTGGCAGCAACCTCCCAGTCAAGAATGCACCTCAAGGTACTGCCACTAAGGTCCAAGTGTAAGTCCCAGCACACCCATGTTATACAAAAGCCGTTTTCAGCACTTGCTTACATTATGATAAGTTGGCAAAACTGGCTTCCCAAGCAAACGTACAGAATAAACACTTAACTACTTGCATACGGCATCTACGTTCTCCAACAACTATCCCGTAAAAAAAGTTCTGAATCTTGGTAGTCTGAAACAGAGCAAACTACTTCTGCAGTGCAGGAACAGCATGTAAGAGGAGGGGAAACAGAGTAAAGTACTCATTCGAAGGAATATTTCACTATCTTGTTTCCAACCACATGAAACATTAATGTATTTGGCACATCTCCTACGTTTGCCTTGTTATTCCTGGAGTCTTTTTCCCATGTTTCATCTTAAACAACAGTATTTAATCAACTGTGATGGGGGTAGGAGGTACTTCTTTCTTCCATGGAACAAAAGAGATTGAAATGACTAACTATATCTGCAGTCTCAGCGAGTTCAAGGAAAGGTGTAGCCGAGAGGAGAAACGCACAAGCGCGTTCAGAAGAGTGCATTCCCTCTCCAGGTGCTGCAAGTTGCAGAGAGCACATCCAGCCACACTGCTGAGCTGTCAGGTGCCGTGGGCTTCGTGGCTCTGCTGCCCATTCCTCCTCAAAAGCAAGCTGTGCACCTCCTCGCTGCTAAATTCTTGTGATGTTCAGAGCACTACCCCGGCCAAAATCCCTGTTCCTAACCCACATTTCATTCAGACAAATATGCTTCTTTCACAGTGTTAGCTAGGAAGTATCTGACTTTGCTCTGAACTTGAAATCTCTCATTTTAAACATTAAATCGGGGGGGAACACAGAAGTTCTGAAAACAAAGTTAAGTACAAGTAAGTAGCAATGTGACTCCTGGCCATGCTTTTGTTGAAAATCGTTACGACCCTTTTTTAAAGGCCCAGACTTCATGAATCAGTGTACTTGGCATTAAATTACAGAACCGTGTTCATGTGACTTATGTGAAAGTCAAATGACTTCCAGGTTGAGAAAAAAAACAAAAAACACCAAATTCAGCAGATGTGAAGGCACTGATTAAAATGCAGCTACAACCTAGTCCTTGAACCGGGGAGTTAATGTTTGAAGGCTGCTACAGCTATGCAGTCAATTCCCACATGTAACAGAAGTATGAAATGTCAACTTCCAAAAAGACTGCTGTCAATGTACAGGTGAAAACAATTTTTCTAATTGTTTTAAATTGTCTTAAAATAAGGAACTCTACCTTTTACATTCGCATTGCTACCTCCCCTTGAAGAAAGGGCTTTACCCCACTAAGAAAATGTCATCAGTTTTTGTTCTTTTACAATGCACGTTGTTTCAACACGGCTCATTTCCAACTCAGCTGAGAACCTGAGGCTGGCTATTGAATTCCTGACTTCCCAGTAAAGTCTCCCTTCAGTTGTTGAGCAGGAGGGGAAAACACTCTAAAATCACTCACTTCCCACGAAGCTGAAACACCCATTCACAGAAGGAAAGCACAACACAGAGCAAAGAGGAAAGCTGTGCTTGTTTCACTATAGGAATAAAGTTATGTGCATGACAACTGTGCTACTTACAAGAAATCATGGTCAGGAGTCATGTTATTGCAACTCTGACCCATAATATTTAGAAAACAAGCATCTACACTGTCTTTCAACTCCTCTTTAACCCCTAAATCATAACTGTTACATTTACAGGTGTTTGTTTTTTTTTTTTAACATAAGTTTTGGGGTATTTTTTCTCCATTTAGGATTACTTCCCATAGAAAGATTTTTTTTGAACTGAGCTAGTAACTATGCCTGTTGTAAAAAGTGTTAAATCCTATTTCCAAGAGTCCGATATTCAAGCAAGGATGTTGTGTGTGTCCTTTAGCCCCAGACACAGTTGATTATGTGCATTCTAACGCTAAACAAATGCATTATTTCATAAAAACATAGGTAAGAATGCCAACGTATTTAGGGGTTGAGAACACAGAACACTATGTTAAAACATATAAACATTTTAAAAGCTTCCAAAGGGATTCACTACTTCTCCAGTACACTGGATCCAAGTAAAGAACTGCAATAAAAACCTTCCACATAATTAGAAAAAATAAAGCACATGATTTAGGAGCAATAATTCTATTAAACGATGCTACTGTATTTTACTTCCTGGAAAACTGGCAGAAGAGCCCTCTAAAATGCCTATTCATAAACAACACCGTGATCTGTATCAGGATGTCTGTTTTAAGCCCAAGATACTTTCCAAAAAAAAAAAAAAAAAAAAAAACCACCAAAAACAAAAAACAGCCACATATGCTAAAAATTGTTAAAAGAATAAAACTCCAAGCAAAACAGAGTGAATGATTTCAGTTGCTTATCATGTATCAGCATTTGTCAGCCAGTTTTAGTCTCTTCTTAAATATCACTAATATCACTGAAACTGTAATAAAAGCATTTCTGTTAAGTTTGGAGCTGCAGAGAATAGACATTTACTTTAGTAACCACCTCTTCAATATGACCTTACAACAAATGTCTCAATAGATTTTGAAGCTGTACTGTGATTTTTCTAGTAAGTAAGTGATAAGGGACTCGTTCAGGATAAAAATAAACTGATGCAAGTTCTTGGTACTAGTCTAAAGCAAGACGCCTGACAAAAGCAGCGATGTGGAAAGATGCGCCTCAAGGAGCCCGAAGTGGAACACACAACGGAAGGTAGGTGTGGGCAATAAAATACTCAGCTGTTCAAGTCAGAAGTAACTCAGTTCACACTCAGGAAGGTCAATTAGAAAATAATAAAGTCAGAAAAGGATTTTTTTTTTTTATTACAGTTATTAGTATAATTGCAGAAGGCTCATGAAGTGGTAGGAGCGTTCCAGCTGAGCACAAGCCTCAACAGGCCTGTGCCACAGAAGGCCATACATAAACTGATGCATGGTGGCATCATTTTGGGGATACGAGGCTTGCCACAGTGCCTTCTTACTCAATGTCTGCGTGTGTAGTAACACACCACAGGGAGAAGACACGAGTTTGATCGTTTGTTTTTCTAGTCCTGGGAATAAAACATATTTCCAGAAATCAATCAAGTCAATCTGCATCAAGTGGCATTGTAAAGAAAAATTAAGAGAACTTTCTGCCAAAACTAATTTATGTTGTTACAATTCCATAGCACCCCCAGCATTCATTTACTGGCTCAAACACAACTCCTCCAGGTGAATCTATTAAGACACTTACCATTCCAAATGGCTGACCAGGCTTAGCGCATAACCTCTCACGTCTTTCAGATACGATAAATATGGCACCAAAGTCTCACAGACTACGTTCAAGTTCTCTAAACAGGAACTAATTTTCCTAAGCGCATTACAGGGGACCAACCCAGAGTTACAGCAGCATCCTTCCTGACCTTAGACCAAGCCCAAATCCAGCGGCGACTCCACTGAACTGCAACAACAGCCCGCAGCCACTGCGCAGAGCTGACCCACTGCCCTCTGCCCTGCAGGTGAGCCCAGCCCCACACACCACCAGGATCCTGGCCAGGACGTCTCCGAGGCTCTCTTCCACTTGCAGGTCTCTCAGTCCACGTCCTATTTCAGAACAACCCAACTGAGCTCCGTGTGCATTAATATAAAAACTAAGGGGTATTAATAGAGTACCCTAATGTGATTAGACACGTTACAGTGCACTCAGACTCACCTTAGAGTCCCTATACTTAATAGGCATATGACACAGTGAAATGGATTTCTTGTTTCAAGCGTATGACTTCTCTTGCACGAAGGTCAAGAACAAAATGCAAGCAATGCACGCTCACTCCCCAGTATTTCACAGATAACTCTTTCAACAAAGACAGCTCACAACGCGTGAGAGCCATTTGGAAGAATTTAAGACCCTAGCACGAACTTGTTAGTAGTTCTGGAAAAAAAAAAGACATCACTGCAGCACCCAGTCTGGATCAATGGCTGGAGCAAGGGAACAACAACAAGGAAATGTGAAGTAAAGGTTAATTGCATACAGGGTTGTGTCAGTGCTATAAAACTAGCTCAGCTAAAATACGTTAAGTGACCTTGGGTGATGATTGCTTGGAAAACCAGGCAGGCAGTTTCCAATAGGAAGCACAACTCAGGCCATTTTTAGAATAAACACCTAGAAACAACTGATATTATGTGAATTACTTCAAAAACTGAGCGTCCTAGTCACGGCACGAAGAGCAAAAATACTACTTTCAAGGTGTTTGCTTCAGGGGAAAGACCTTTAAGATTATCTTCTACTAAACTTACCCACTGCTGCTCTTCCTAGGCAATCCCAAAGAGCACACAACACAGGCTTTTTTTTTTTTTTTTTTTTTTTTATGTTTTACGATTTCCTATTGCTCCACAGCCATACTACAGTGAGCGCGCAAACAAGCCATAAAAGACAGGACACCGCTTAATACCTGTCCTAACACCGGGACTTTTATTGACCTCCTCCCTTCGCCGCTTAACTCCTTTCCTCCTAAACCCCACAGAGCCGAGGGGGCAGGACGCCACCCAGCACCCCCCGCAGCAGGGCAGCCCATGCCCCTCGCGGTGAGGTCTCCCGACCCCAAACACCTGCGGTGCCCCCCTTTAGCCCCCCAAAACTTCTCCCGGGCGCCTCCCCTGCGCTGAGGAAGCCGCCGGCCCCTCTTTAGGGGCGCTCGACGGGCGGCTGGGGCTGCCCCCTCCCCTCCTCACGGCGCCAGCCCGGGCTCGCCTCAGGGGCGCGCAGCCCCTCCTCGCCCCACAGCGACGCCCCTCGGCCCCCCACCAAGGGCACGGCGCTGCCCGCTCCCCCTCCCCGGGGGACGCCACAGGGGCGCTGCTCCCTTCCCCTGCGGCCCCTCTCCATCCCGCTCGCCGCCCGGCCGGCACCCCGGGGTGCTGCCCGGCTCCCTCACCGCTCTGTCCTCGGGGCCGCTTCTCCTCGTCGCTGCCTCCGTTAACGCCGCCGCCGCCGCCCCCCGCTCGGGGCTCCGCTGGCCGCCCTTCAGCCCAGGCCCTGCTCCCTGCGGCGCTGCGGCTCCGCTGCACCTGCGGCGGGGCCGGGAGGAGGAGAGGGCACCCCCGCTCCGTCCTCCCTCAACTTCTCATCCCTCCCCTCCCCTCCGCCTCGCCGCCCCGGCTCTGCCCTCGACCCTCCCGGAGCCAGCGGCGGCCCCTGGGCCAGACGAGCAGAGGCTCCCCCCTGGCCGGCACCGGCGAGCCGCTGTCCGGGTCCCCGGGCGCCCTGCCGCCCCATGCACTGCCCCGGCGCCCCGGACGGCGGGCAGGGGCTCCCGGCGGGGCAGGTGCCCTGGGCACGCCTCTGGCGGGTGGGACCGGGGCCAGGCTCCGCCAATCGGCCCCGCTGCGGCGGGAGGAGGAGGAGGAGGAGGAGGAGGAAGGAGCGGCCCCGGTGGCTCCCCGCAGCCTCCGGGTGCTCCTCGCCTCCTCACGGGGCGGCCGGGTGCTGCCCAGCGCCCGGCTCCCTCCGTGGTGGTTGTGGAAAAACACGAGGCACAGGCGCTCACGAGCCCCTCATTTTTGTCTCCCCGGTTCGTTAGAGCTAATTACGGTTGCTTAATCGATCCTGGCTGCCTCGAGTGATGCACGGTCCCTTGCCCTGCCGAAAATGTGAGGTTCCTACTGCTCCTGAACCCTGCTTGGGGAAAGCTGACTGACAGGGCACAGAGCACTGCTGGTCCCTCTCCTCTGCTGTCCTCAAAGAGACCTTACAGCAGGCTGCCAACTATCACCCGGCAAAACTTAAATACAATTGGTAATTCTCCAATAATTATTTTTGTATGTGTCTGTGGCTTTATTTTAACTCACATACCAAACAAAATGGTAATAGACACAGCTGACAGAACAAAATTCTGTGAGACAACAGGCCACACACCCCCACCCACCACACACCTTTTAAAAACAAATTGTTCCTAATGAACGAGTTGTAAGTTCAGAAGTGCTTTTTCGGGGGGTCTACTGAGGTAAATGGTTCTTCCTGTTGAAGTTCTTATAATGAGCCTCAAGGGAAAAAAAGTTTCAGGTAGCCTTTCTGATGTGGCTGAAGATCAAGTTGCTCCTTCAATAAAAGTGGAGGTTTAAGTCCTATCAAACAAAGCAAGGAAGTTAATGAAATTTATAATCCATCTTTAGGTAAGGTGAAAGAATGCCACGATAAGAAAACTCAACATAAGCTTTAAATTGATCTCCATTCTAGTAAAGATGGCTTGCAAAAGGAAATGAAAGGTTAATTTAAGTTAATCCTATGTATTTGGGACATAGAGCTTCCTACAATATTCATCATCATGGTACATCTTAAGAGCTCTTGCATTTCCCACATATAAAACCAATCATTAAAGTTACTCAAATCTCATGCCCCATATGACATCTAGTCAAGATTAAATCAGGTATTAGGCTTTAGTGGGCGATACCCAGATCCTACAAGCTAATAGTGGCAGTTAGCTTTGAGGTAGGTGTTGAGGAGCATCTACAAATCGGGTTCTGAAGTTAAATGCTCCAGAATCAAGCATATAGAGCCATTATTGTACTGAAAGTTTTTGTTACTTCCAGGCAAAATAAAATCCGAACTGTAATGCTAGTTGAAGGCAGAAAGTAATAGTTGAATAAGTTCAGCTTCTCTGAATGTCTGAACTATTGTCTTATTCTAGTGATAATTGACTTAGTAAAATCCAAATTAAACGAATCCACTTTTAGGTTAATAGTGGGCTTAAGACTAGATTTGAACCAAATGTAAATTTTATTCAGGCTTCCCTGAAACGTATTCATATTTCCTGCATGTTTCTGAGTGTTCTTCTCATTTCTTTGTTAGCAACTTTAATAAAGCTGTTCTGGTCGTGGAAATAGAAACGCCCCAAAGTAGCTATTGATGCAGTTATCTGGGGAATTTTAATAAAGTTACTTATCTGACCTCAGTAAGAAATCATTTAAGAGACTTTTCATGGAATTTCTTACTGAAAATGTCTCACAGTGATGGTAACATTTTGAATTTAATTACTACATACTATTTAATACTAACTAAAGAGGGAATGTCGCTTCTAGAGTTCAGATCTTGGAGAGTGTTTTTTCTGTTTGCAGAACTATGTTGTCTTTCTGCTAGAGTTTATGTCATAAAAATATAGAAATACTGCATTAATTCCAGATTTGTTTTTCTTCAGACTTCTTTTCTTAGACTGGACAATGCATGTACATTAAATGGAAAATTACGTCTCTTATGATTTTCTCCTGATTTGCACTGCTCTCTTGGTAAAAGAAAGTAATTTCCTAGATTCCTGGATTGTGATGATTAACATACAATTCTTCAGCTATTTTTTCATAGTTTCTCCATTGTTTTGACTATAAACGCATACTTTAATGATTTCTACAGGGAAAAGTAGAAGTATAACCTTTCTTGTAACTTATGTAAGATAGTGTTAGCTAACTTTGGTTGTTAATTGGTATGAGATCATAAGTAGCCAAACTAATTTATTTAAATAAGGTTTTTAGTTCTATTGCCTTACCAATTTGCCAGATGGATCTAATTATCTAAAATGTATATTATCTAATTTAATTGCAGTGTTGCCAGACAACCACCTCTTTCAGATCTACTTGCCACATCTTGTGACGTTGTTCACAGATACACATAAGCCCAATAAAGGTGTACAGAAGGGTCTGCCTTTACTGTATGCAACTCTTGGCCTTATTATCTCACATAATTGACACTTTCACAAAAGTGGTGTTTATTCTACTGGTATAGGTTGCTACCATAACCATATGTTATAGCTCTGAATGGTGGTTTCCAATAGACAATAACTATTGTTTTATCATGCTGCATTTTGTGGATTTTGTAAGTATGAAATGGTAATTTCCAGTTGACTAATAGATACCTGGGTAGCAGCAGAACATGGGGCTTCTCTGTCATTTTTTCACTTAGAGGAGAAATCTGTGGTGCAGTTACAGTTGTCTCTGTGCAACCTGTATGTTTACAAAACATAAGTTCTGTTTCCTTGAGCAGTAATTTCAATAAAGGAAGAAGGACTCATCTATAAACAAAGTTAGGTAAGATCTCATCTTTGTCTGCTGCTTGTCTGGCAATACTGTAACTTTCTGAGGAGTCTTTTCTTCCAACTGTTTATTTTTTATTTGTTAACTGTAAGGTCAGAACACGTTCATGTAGAAAAATGTTAAAATTATTAATGTTGCTTCACTGTTGTTTTAAAGTACATACTATGGTTAGCGAAGGTACAGCATAGAGTGCGTAAAGTGGGTAAGGGGGTAGAGCAGCTGCCTTATGAGTAGGGACTAAAGAAGCTGGCACTCCTCTGTGTAGAAAGGAAAAAGCTGAGAGGTAGGATATGGTCAAGATTTATTAAATGGTGAAAGAAGTAGAGCAAAGAGATACACAGCTCTTACTCACTAGATCCTTTAATCCAAGCACCATGTGATTCTCACTGCAGCAATTATCAAAACAGACCAAAGAGATGAAAGGAGCAGCTGAACTTGGTTATTTATTAACAACGGAAATTGTGGAAGCACACAGTTTCAGTATGTTTGGAAAGGGGGTAAGCATTTTTATGGCTACAAGTCCATAAATGACTATTATAGGGTAGGGTTACACCTGCAACTGTGGCAGCACAATCAGTGTTTGACCTAGGGAAGAGAGAAGAGTTGATTACAGGAGGTGGCTGGGCTCTCACATTCTCTCTAAAGTTTTTGTTTTGTTTGTTTGTTTTGTTTTTTTTATTCTCTTACTGGCAGAAACTGGGTGGTGGCCTGGAGGGGCTTGGTTCACCCATAGTATATTTCTTTTGTTGAGAACTCAGCTCAAAGGCATGTGAACTCACGAGTCGAGTTTTTTATTTGTTGTTGTGTGTTTTTTTTTTTCCCCACTAGCTTTGTATCAATTTAAACAGAGAATAAAAACTTTGAAAAACAAGATTTGAAAAATCTAAGGACTCTTGCTTTTCTTGTTGGTAGTAAAAGGGAGTGTATTTTTTCAAGGTTTAAGCTCTGGAAAATTAAATTGTGTACTTATTTTTGAGCACTTTAAGGTATTAAGTTTGTATAGATGTTACTCTGAAACGTCATATTCAGGTAGGAAGGCTAGATGTGTGGATATTTCTTGATTGCTTTTTGTTGTTGTTAACTATTGTGATATTTTGTTCATTTGTTTTCCATTTAGCTATAATTCACTGGAATCAGTTCAAAGCCTGTGTAACTCAGTATATTGTTCTCACATTGTAATGCTATTTGACATTGCACGCTTGAGTTATTCTTTAATAGTGCAATAGCCACTTAGGCCTTTTTTTAAAAAAAGGCAGAAATACCAAGATTTGGTGTTTGTGTTCATATTCCAACTGAGCTGTCTTCTTTTCAAAGTATATAAAAAAATCTGCACTAGAAGAGTCAGGTCCAAAGTTTTATTTATTATTATTGTTTCTGTCCATAAACCTATATGTTGAGTTATGATACCTTCTTTAACTCTTTGGGAAGTGAAATGGAAGCCAAAAACTGAAAAGTTATTGGTATCATTCAAATGAAGTTTCAAATGACAAATTATTGTTGCATCTTTTACCAAGCTAATCCAGATAAACTCACAAACCATCTGTATGGCTTTGAAGATTGTAGTTTTAGCTGTAGTTAGAAATACTTTATTATTTACAAATGTAACTCTTTATTTTTCAGGCTTCCAAACTGTGTGTGCAAGTAACGCCATTTACAGCCATTGTTATCCTGTTTAAAGAAGGTAAGAGCTATAATTTTACTTCAGTAAGCTTGAGGAAGAGAACAAATAGCAGACACTAGTGATGGTCTTTTGTCATTTTAAAATATCAAAAGGTATTACAAAATCAAATGTTTAGAGTCTATTGTTATGCTGTGAGGCTTTTACTTAATCTACTTCGTTCATTAAAGATGAAGAAGAGGTTGCAAAATGCTGTGACTACTACAATTAAAAAAAAATAAATCTTCTAAATACTTAGCAAAGCATGGAGGTGGTACTAATTTTTAATCCTAACAGAGGTAGGCTGCTTTTTCAGAACCAAATAAGATTGCTCTGGTTTGTTAGCTACATATTGTAATAGGTACTGAGTTAAAAATCTGACTGCATACAAGGTGAATCAATCCAAAAAAATAAAAAGCCTGGATGTGCTTTGATTTTATACTACTTTGATACACGATTTTAGGAAGTACTGGTTAGGCTTGCAGATAGTTATAACTCAAAATCTCACATGACGATAAGCTGTGGTGCTGCGGTTGATGTTATCTTTTTTTTAAAAGCAGAAAAGGCTAGTACTGTGTGACCAAAAATAAATAAGGTACCTAATAGTGCTCAGAGGTTCTACTAAAACATCTTGCTGTTTGAGAATAAAAAAAGGCAACAAACAGATCTATTACTCCAGTAGTATTTTATTTGATTCTTGTAACATTTCCCACTAATAAGAGTATTGGCTTACTACACCTACTAAAAGAAAAAACACCAGACCCAAAAACCTTTGTGAATTTCATCTGTTCTCTTTACCTCACCTGAAAGGCAGGAGTAACAAAGAGACCCAACATGTCCCTCAGTAAGGACTCAAGGAAATAGTTAACTGAACTGAGATCCAGCTGGTCATTCGGTACTGGGGTAATTGACAGGGGTGTGGTATGGTATGTTTGTGTGTTCAGTTTTCTGTTTTATAAATGGGTGTTCATAGTCTTAATTGTAGAGTGGCAAAAGCCTGACTAAACAAATACTTACTCATATGGGTTCTACATTTTCTCTTAGTCTCACGAAGTAGACTTTTTTTTTTTTTGGTTCAGTTTTGAGAGGGTAAGATAAGATAGATAAACCACATTGGTCTCAGTGTTATGTCTTTGTTGTTAAAGGTCACACTTGGCAATAGTTTAAAAAAATATGCTAAACAGTGTTTCAGCCTCCAGAGAAGAGTTCAGGTCCTTCCTTCCAACAAGACACCTTCTATCACCTAGGACAGTGCTCTAGCTGTGCTCATTCTCCTTGGTTAACTAATAATGACTGTAATTTTTTGCACATTTTCCATTTGTCATAACAATACTGTTTTTATAATGAGCTTGATGAGTCTATGAAAGACATTGTAGGACAGAGTTCCTGCAATAGTAGGATAAGAGTCTCAACCCAGGAGGTCCTTTTCAGTCCCAAATTGTTGACTAGAGACTTACAAAACATGAGGCGGGGTGGGGAAGAATAGGACTCCTCAGCCTTCTTGTTAGGACATTTGTATGGGGTATAGGGCAAAGATTCTGAGTTTCCAATGCCAGGTGACTGTTTAATATAAATACTCTGTCTTCGTGACACAGAAAGCTAGGAGAGGTAGGGGGGACTGTGATCCAGAAACTGGATTTATTATAAAATAAAACAACAATGCGATGAATCAAAATGGCTAGGGTAATAAAATATGGCCACTGATTCAAGTCCACAAAGCATGAAGAATGTATGAAGTTTTAAGTGCCATAGGTCAGCTCAGCAGCTCTGCAGTGCTTTAGTAAGTCAGCAACTTCTAGTATTAAATTCCTTGTGACATCTGTATACCTTCACTAGCAATGCCTGTTAATCTTCTTATAAGCCTTGCATTGGCTGTGATGGGAAGCATACCAAAATCACCCTGTGTACCAGCAACACACCAAAAAGAAGTTTACCAATGTTTGAGTAGCCACCAGCAACTCGCAGTGTCACGTATTCTAAACGAATTCTTCCCTTGCATACCTGTGTTTCAGCCTGCAAACACCAGTATACTCTCACAGAATGTTGTACTGAAGTCATCACCATCCGTTTTAAAACTCGGCAGGTGAAAATTTTGTAATTTGTCTAGAGAACTAGAAAGGCATTCCTTTTTGTTCTTCGGTTTCTAAAGTAGTAAGTGTCTTCACTGAATTTTCTTGTCCCTGGTTCATTTTTGCATGTTCCAGTATGTGCTTTGAACTACTTGCCACCTTCCTTGCTTTTAAGCAGTCCTGGTAACAAAAGCGTTCTGTCAGGTTCTCTTCTGAGTGCTGCACAAGCCTTTTTCTATCTTATACCTTTTTTCAACACATCTATGTGCTGCAAGCATCATAGTGTGTTTCCTTTCTTCCATTCACATCTAGGAAATGTATCCATACTCTGCAATTCCACAATCAAAATCTATTTGAGATGCCAGCCATTTGCAACTAAGGTTCTCTCTTGTTTTTATTAACTAGCCATGCTGGAATACAGGCTGTGCAATTTCATACTGCCTCTTCTGTTACAAGTGGCTTTACATTTTCTTATAAAAACACTGTGTAATTATTCCAATATTAATTCTGTATTTTTTTAATCAGTTTTTAAAAGTATATCTGCTGACGCTTCCTAAAATATTTTTTCCTTTTCTTCCACCTATTCTGTTATCACTGGGCTGAAAACAAGCAGAAAGCTTGTAAACCTGAATGTGTGGAATGATTCACTTAGGGCAGGGGATGTGCTTTGGAACAAGTTGAAATTAATTTTCTCCCCAGACTACTCTTACTTGTTAAGTTTGTAGTGTGGCCTTCTCTCATTTTTAGGAGTGGTGCTAAATACCTGAAGAAGGATGGGAAATAAACTTCCAAGAAGATCAATTCTTGATTTCCCTTTCTCCCCAAATCAGAGAAAAGAACAGTCTTAGCAGAGTAGACTTCCAACAACCCATGAAAAAAATTGAAAATTTTAATTACATATTTAATGTATATATAGATACTGGAAATCTGTTTCCAATGCTAGCATACTTATTATTTTTGTTTTAGACCAGTGGTATGACATGAGTAATCATTGATATGTGTATTTGACTATGTTTTTCAGATGAATAACCCGTGCACTAACTTTTGAACTTACTTCATGTATTTAATAGTTTAGATTAAATTCTCAACAGCGTAATGGCAAAAAGCTGTGTAAAATAAGAATGTCAATCAGAACAAGGAATTTTGTTTTAAATAGGATTTATGTATCGCCAATGCTGATATTCTATAGAAACAAATTCTAGAAAATCTACTGTAAACAGTTTCAGGAATTAACTAATATTTTACATAACTGAAATACACATTATCCCTCCTTTTTGAATAAGCATTTTGTTTGCTTTTGTTTCCTAGGTATCTTTCCTCCCTTTCCCCTTCTGGAGGGGGAAGTTTGTATTAATCATCACAGTTTATTTTCTTTGTCTTTCTACAAATATATTGTAAAATGTAGTTCTCCAAATACAGAGCTACTTAGCTGGTATCTTGTTTGCATCTATGAACGATGGAGAATGTTGTTAATCACTTTTAACAAGCATACCTGTAAATCTCCTATGCTGATTACTACTAAAGATTTTCTTAAAGCTACAGCTTTTCCTATAACTTTATAGTTGAGCGTTGCTGTAATGATGTTATCAAGAATCTTAGGTGGTGTTTGTTACTTCAATTTTCCTTTTGATAAACTTTCTTGACTAATGCAATTTGCTTTTGTTTATTTTTCCCCTAAAAAAAGTCACAAGCTTACATTTTATGTTCCTTACATAGGGAATAAGATGAACTGTATTCACTGATTCGAATGCAGCAGATACTTAGATTTTACATCTGAAGTACTTAATATCTAGAACAAGGAAATCTGAGCTCTATTTCCTTTTGCTTGAAATCAGATGAGGAAGGAGAATAATTTTCTACCCAACACTGTTATTTCTGCTTAGAAACAGTTAATACTCATGTAACCTGGTCCATGCTTACAAGCTACCAAGGAAACTGAGGTTGGACAGGATTAGTAGAACGAATAGATAACTGCTGACAGAGAAACTGCTAACAGAGACATGTTTGCCCAAATTTGTGATGGAGGGAGAGCAGATGAAACATTTCTTAATTTTCTAGCTCCTTTGCAGTCATGTGCTGATGCTGTCTTACAATGATACATTCCGTGTGTTGTCCTGTTCATATGAATGATCTTCTGCATGACCCTGGATGAACCTTTGGTGATTTAGTTGAAGCTATTATCTGTGACTGTGTACATTTATATTAAAGTTCTCTTGGGAGCTTTGAGTAATATATTGAACATTTTGCTAAAGGAAATTGATTCTTCTCAGTTTTGTTTTAAGGCTGTGTAAATTATACAAGTGGATCAAGATATTTGGAGTAGTGATCCATTACACTGTAATTTTTCCCATTATCCTATTAATCTATTAGGAAAGAGAGAAACTTGGATGATTATCTTCTGAGATTTTTGGATCTATGTGCTTTATTTTTCTGTGAACGGGGAAGTGTACCAAAATCCACTATAGAAATGTTCTACATTTTGCTTTGATTATTTGGAAGCCATGATGAATCTTCCTTCTGCAGAAGAGAAGTCTGGTGCTTAACGTTAACCCAGTAGGAGTTTTAGAATGAAGTCTGGAGATCCCGCCTATCCACAGTAGCTATGACCAGTAAACAGTTACCATAAGGATAGGATTCTGAGAACAAATTTAACTCATATATTCATGGCTCAGATCAATTCTTGAAATCTGCAAAGGCTGGAGTGAAGACAGAAGTGGTTCCTCTCTTTGATTTATTTCATCTCTGTGAAACAGCTGAGAAAGCACTCTTGAAGGAACTCATTAGCAATAGAGGAAATTTGAGAGGTGGAATAATAATAAAAAAAAAAAAAAAAAAAAAAGATGGCATTGGTGGAAATAAAGGCATTGGTAAAAGCAGGGCATGACTGGAAGTTAAGGATAGATCATGAAAATAAAAGAGCAAACTATAATTACCGTGTGACGGGCAAATGGTCACAGAAATCACTGTGTACATCTTATCAGGCTCAGGGTTTTGTGGATCTAAGTCATTGAGGAACAGGAAATTACTTCTTTTTCTTTTAACTCCACAGTAATTTATTTGTGGGCAAGATAAGAGGAAAAAATAATACAAATATTGCAAGAGAGGAGTCATGGAAACCATTGAGTTGCATTTCTGTGGAGTAGCGGGGGGAAATCATTGGTAGAAAGGGGAGGAGAAATTTGCATTTCAGCCACTGTTTTGAATAATGAAATATTTATTCCCTAGGAGAAGAAAAACGGAAACAATAGAGCTGTGTTTGTAGTAAAATGGTCATTTGTCCAGACTCTGATTTCTGGTTCATCAATACCTCTTTGTGAGAGGTACTTCCCTGAAATATGCCTTTGTTTCAAATGGAATGCATCCAGGGGCGTATAGTGTAAGGAGTCTCAGTTGAACAGGCTTAAACAAACAATAAGACAGTGCAAGGGCTGAAATTAAAATGTATATATACTTTTTCTGTACCATGTTCTATTCGTTACCTGATTAAAGCACAAACCAAAGCAGTGTCTTGAAGCTTCCAACCAGATGAGTTACAGCTATGTTAATTTTTTTTTAAAGCAAAATGCAACATCTTTCAAAAGGCAATTACCCCACTTTTCATACTGATTGACTAGGTTCTAAATGAAGAAAATACACTGCAGAGCTCTTTCTATTTTTGTTTGGTCACAAGGATGAACACCAGCTTTTTTGTCTTTTCCCAGACCACTGAGCCCAGCAATCCAGGGTTATACTTAGAGGTGGTAACAGAGATGACTTCAGGGCACTTTCAGTGCAATACATCTATTTTCTCAACAGGCCATCTGCTTGCCCAGAGGCTGCAATAGTTTTTCTTCTCTCCATGCCCCAGTATTATTTGTTGGGAGCAATTAAGAACTAGGAATCTTGTATTAATACATTTTTATTGGTCGTGTCCCTGTTGTGATGGCAGTGTGTTTTAAGGCTTCCTTTCTCTGTCACAGAACCACAGCGTGGCCTAGTCATAGCAGAAGATTTTGATCACAAGGAGACCTGCATCAGTGCTTTTTTTCTGCAGTAAATCTTTTCTCTTCCATTTGCTAAACATAAGGGTCAAGAACATTTCCCCAGATTCCTTGCCAGCCTAGTTCCAATTTGAAAGCCAGCTGGGTGCATCCCACCTCTCTGTTGTGTGCTTTTGCCAAATGCTTGAGTCAAAAGGACCAGTCACCAAGAAGTATAAAAGATGACTGCTATATTATAGTCAGACAGAGATGATGCTCTACCAGTGGAAGCGCCTAGTGCTGCTCTAGAGGTAGATTAGTCTGCAGCGAGGCTAGATGAAGCAGAGCTCTGCCCCCTGTTTGGTGGTGCTGCAGGTGGTGTGTGTTTTTTGTTTGTTTGTTTTGTTTTTCCCATCGGTAAAGTGATTTACATATATTTTTGATACAACAGAGTTCTTCCAAAGCAGTAAACAGCATGCAACGATGCTGTGATTTCCACAGCAAAATGACATGTGTACCAGAAGGCTGGCTTCCAAGGAGCAAGGTGCACACAGTTGAGAAGCAGGGTGCAAAGTAAGGACAAGGATAGCAGACAGGGGAGAGGCAGTTTCTGCCACCTGTTGTAAAAGCAGCAAATGCCATAGTATCAAGGGATAGATATGGCTAAGAACCAGAAAGTGAGGAACTACAGGAATAATAAATCATAGAGAACATAGATGTGAAGGCAGAGAATTAGGAGCATCTGAATACCACAGTGCATGGAGAGTTGACAGAAGTCAGGACAAGTCAAAGAATTTTTGAGGTGACTTGTTCATGGCAAGGTTGGCAATAGTTTCTTTGTTGTATCTATATGATAGCTTGGTTTCAATAACATGAGCATCTTTAAGTCTGCACAAATAATTGACGTGTTCTGCTCACAGAACAAAACATAAATTCAGCCCAATGAAATGAACAATATTTTTGCTACTAAATAGTACTAGTGAAAAACGTTGCAGTTACTTTCAACAAAATGAAAGAAATTATAATAAAATTTAGCTGTTCATAAACATTGACAACCACAGGGATGAGCAGATGGTGTCACACCTTGCTCTCTGGCATGGATCAAATCCTTCCTCTCACCAATGGGTCTTTAAAAATCTCTCTCGCTCCCAGGGTAATGCTACCTTTCCTTTGCATCATCACAGTATTAAAGAATACTAGTGTTGTCTTTCAGTCATTTGAAATATCAAGGAAAAGCAATGTTTTCTGATCATCATCAAGTATGGATGTACATAAGTGCAACATCTTAGCAGATAAATCATGAAAGACCTGTCCTGCAATATGGTGGTTTCTGCTTGTGGGAACATTTAGAGAGGAAGATATAAGCTTTGAGCCTCTTTAAAAAGAAAGAGGTTTGAAATCCTGTGGTGTTTTTTTTTTGTTGTTGTTGTTGTTTTGTTTTGTTTTTTAAACCAAGGAAAATGGCATATAATTAAAAAGATTATGAATAAAATAAGAGCTTTAAAATAATTCATTCTAGAAATATTTTCAGCCTAATTTCAGTTTTGAACTAACAGATATATTTTGGGGTGAATAAATTCACAATGAAACAAAAAAGTTGCAGTGTTTTAATTATTGTGCTGCATGCAATACATCTAAAACATTGGGAGCCAAAACGTTTCTCAGTTTTATGCTTACATATTACAGCTATTTGTTACAACAAAGGCATAATGTTAAGATGGTAATTTAGACGTAGGATTCATTGTTAGCATTAAAGACCTCACTGAGGTCTGCAATAATGCTGTAAAATTATATTGCTGTATAAGCTTCCAAGCACAGATGTGGAGAAAAAAAGGATGAAAGACAGCCATGGCTATCTCATTCTGTTTGAGTGAGGTGCAGTACTGGTGAAGTTACTTATCTTTAAAGCATACAGCAATAGAAACATTACTAACAGGCCACTTCATATCTGTTGTGGGATAAAGATCCTGTAAATGTTTTTCTTAAGTTATAAAAGAGGGTTTATCCTCACAACATGAAACCTTGAGCTATCACAAGATCTCAATTCTTGTCTTACCCGTCAAAAGATCTGCTGGAGTTCATTTGCTTCTTTTCTGCCAGAACAGATGGCACAGAGGCAAAAGGTGCTGGAATAAGTGAGGTCAAGTCAACAGAGCAGTCAGGTAATTGTAAAGACAGTGTTTCATTATGTGACAAGTAAGGACATGATACTGATAGTGACTCAGAAACTGTGTTGTAATCCATGCTGTACTGCAACTGTAGATAAGAAATAACCCTCAAAAACTTGACTCCAAATTGTAATTAGGTGTGAAATATCATACAAACCTTAAGGCATTTGTGAAACAGTGTGCAAGTGGTATTAGTGTGGCTATTGTATAGAGAATAGCAACTGAATTTTAGACAGGAGTTGCCGAAATGCTTTTCAGTAGCATAGTAAACGTGAAATCAAACTTACCTTACTCTGTCACTTCTGATGTATGTGCGGTTATAGCTTATGTTGACCAAACCGTGCATTTAAGGAGTCATACAATTAGTGTAATCAGTAAGAAAGCATTGTCATCCGTTTCTTAAGCATCATTGATGAGCTTCTCACAAAGTGAGTGTCGCACATCTACGTAGCTGGAAACATTTACATAGATACCTTCCATACATTGTACGCGAAATGACTGAGTATGGTGCCTAGTACAAGTAGATGTCACCATTTGGGGGGTGCTCTGCATGGTAATAATTGACTCCACTTTTAAATGCGAGTTTTGCTGGGTCACTAAATTCTCTAAGTGCAGGAAATTGGATCTTAAATTACTCTGGCATTCTTGATCATTAATGTTGCTTTCCTTATGGGGAGTCTAAAAAGGGAGTGTTCGTATGAGAACAGACCACTTTTGGACTAGGATCTCTAAGGCTCCTTATCCCAGAGGCAAAAACCTGGAAAACTTCTGGTCCAAGGCTTTGAGTAGAAGTATGAATGAAAATCTTTGTTCAGTTTGCCCCAAGAAGCCAGTCACATCTCCACTCACTGTAGGTTTCAAAATAAATTTTAAAATATTTATATACCATCACAAAATACTTCGTTTAAAGGGAATGGATATTTTTCCAATGCTAAAACTTCTGAACATCCGCAGCAAGTCTTCTCATGTATAGGCCTTAATATTGCAGTCTGATACTGGCTTCTGTTTACTTCAAGGCTGCTGTGTAGTTTCACTAGTTCTGAGCAAACTTTACAACTGCATTAACAGACAAGAAGGTACGTGTGTGTGTATGTATATTCTCTATATATAGGCCAGTCAACCAGTCACACAACCTTTGTTTAGTACAGAGGGTTTGTCACTCCTAGTTAAGGGCTGACGGTGGCATCAGAATTGTTTCCCAAGAAGGGCATTAAAGCTCGTCAGTTCTGTTACAGCTGTGATGTAAAAAGTGACCACGAAGGTCTGTGGAAATTGTGGTGACTTTACAGGGTGTATTTATTGTGCATAGAGAGGAACTGTACAATACGGCATATTTTTTTTTTCCCTCTCACCAGACTTCGGCAACAAAACTCAGCCAGACTGGGTTTGTGTTATTTCTCTTGTGCTTTTGGTAATGGTTGGCCAAGCATGTGTCCTTGGGGAAGCCTCAGAGAATGGTTCTTGATCCTTAATGTATGTTTGCCAGAAAGTACAGCTATCCAGGAAATTTTCTTTGGCTCAGAGTATAACAAGCAGTTTCTTGGTGCTGTAGGTGATGTGATTTACTCGTCAAGAAAAGATTCCACTCGGCAGAGCCAAGATGACTTTAAGCAGGCAACTTATTTTCAAAGGCATACTTAAATGAGCAAGGAAAGGACCATTTTGGCTAAGAAGGAGGATAGAGTTGATAAGATGAAACAGCCTGTCTTCAACTCTTTTGTGTATGCAATACATAACACCAGCTCCATTTGACTGATAGCACTAGCAACATAGATTACATCCTGCTGTGTCTGGTACCATGGCTGTATATGGCATGATGGGAGACAGAATGAAAATCTGTGGACTGAAATACAGGGAAAACAAAAGCATGGTAAGCAAATAAAATGTTGTGGAAATGCATTATACCCAGAACATTGCTGAAGCAGGAGCAAGTAAAATAATTACATGAATCTTGAGGGGGGTGGGGAAAAGAGCATACAAATTTCTATTCCAAAATAGCAACATCTAGTAGATGAAACATTTAGTAAAATAGTTAAACTAGAAAAATGTCTGTGTAAGGTTGGAAGTTATACCCTTTTTTTTAACAGCTGCATCTAAAGGCCAGAGTTATGTCCTGCTGCAACATCAAAATGATGTTAGAAAATAATTATATGCCAGCTATATGAAACAAGAAACTACAGGTAAGGCTCTGGCTTTTCTGTTGTAGACTAATCCCTTTGAGTTTAGTGGTTGTGTTTACCTCTCAAATTTTGACTAATTTGGGGTCTGCAGCAATACCAATTAGCACTGAAAATCAAGGAACTGTACTACTATACTGCTTGTCATGCACTGCTGCTGGGAAAAAAAGCTATAACTTAAAAAAGCCATACTCTGTAAAGTACTACTATTATTTGTACTAGCTAACATTTCATACAGTTGCAGATTCTAATAAGGTTAAAGACTAAATAAAAAGCAAATCAATCATTTCAGGTTTAAGAGGCTTGTGATTTATGATCCCCTATTAGGGCATTGCATTAAGAAGTTAATTCTTCTGTGCCATCAAGGCAGAGGTGGAGTAATGAGTGTTGATGTCTTATTTGTGTTTGCAAGTCAGTCCTTTCATTTTGTGCAATTTCTTATTTTGGCTGGGCTGACTTTCACCACTGAGATTTTTTTCATCACTGAGAGTTTGAAAAACCTGACTGATGCTTGTGCCACAGTGTGGTGGTTGGTGAATAGCCTAATTTCCCAATCATAGTTGTAGTGATGCTTTCTTTTTTTAAAAAAACATTTTGGTGAAATTAGGATGAGAGTTTAACCATGGAATGAAGAAACTGGTAGTGACTTGTTCTTTGTGAGATACTGGGAGGACTTCAGTGAGGCTTAAATAGAGGCTTAACTCTGTCTCTCTCCACAGGGATAAACTTCCTGTCTGTCACGCATAGTTTTAAACATCTTCTAGAAGAGAAGGAAAGGGTTATAGATATGTGACCCTGCGTAACAAATCCTGCAGTAACAAGCTCATGTGGAGGGACCCATGCTGAGCATTCAGATTTCCTGTGTGATGTTCGAAGGGCATCAGGCGCTGGGTACTGCACAACTGGTTTTCAAATGACCCTCCAGCCCATCTTGTCTACCAGCCATCCATATAGAGAAACTGCCTTTGAAGCCCACTAAAGATCTGAATAAATATTTCAATTCTTCTTATCACTGGTATAAGAACAGATGTTTGGTAAAGACAATTCCCTTCTTAATCTTCATGCTTGACTCACTCTTAGGCAAAAATCACTGGATCATGTCATAGGCTGAAATTTACCTTGCAATCCATGCAGTTTTAATCTACTTACAGTGGCAGGACTGGATTTCCCTCCCCCCCCCCCCCCCAACCATGCCTGTCAATGTCAGTGCACTGATATTTAGATGTATATCTACCTAAAGCATCATCAATTTGAAGAGGCATCGGCTTTCGCCTATATGCGGACCACTGGATTCATGAGTACAATTTGGAAATCATTTGTACGTGTGACTAGGAATGATGAGGGCTTGAAGAGCTGAAGAAAACAAAAACTGACCATTTATAATGTGCATGACTACTTAGGCAAAAGGTTTCTTAATAGCATATACATCATTTCTTTCCAGCAATAGTTTCCTGGAGGATGGGAGGTGAGGTATAGATTATGTGTCAAAGTGAATATACAGATGTCACAAATCACTGTGGTGCACCATGATTGTTTAAGTATTCTCTAAGGAGATAAAGATTTTTTTCTGAAAAATATTACTATGTATGGTTTCCCTGGAAAGATTAAGAACTCCATGGACACAGAATGTTGGCTGCATTTTGCCTTTTGAGATACACCTTGAAAAGATGGTATAAGTGAACTGTGGACCACAGATGAAGCAATGTGTTTTAAAAGGGATATATTAGAGAAAAGCAGAAGAGGAGAATTTCAGATCAGAACAAGAGTGCACTGCCCTCTTATTGTATAACTTTACATAGTTTGGGTCAGGTAATATTACTATTGGACTTTATTTCATTGCATGCACAAAGTCAAACTCTTTTCTCTGTCAAATCTGTGCTATTCCATTAATAGATGAGCAGGAAGATCTGTAGCAAAGTGAATGTTTGTAAGTACTAAACTCAGCTCAGACGTATGGTAAGGCTTATCATGGGATTAATGTGAATCCTCATTAAGGTACAGCTCGCCTGTTAATAACAATGCGTCTCAAACAGTGTTGTGTGTTGAACACACATGCATAATAAAAACTTACAGAACAAAATATTGGGGGGCATTTAAATCATACTGGAAAATGTGTTATCTTTAACAGCATTTTATATCAAATGAACCATCAGAGGTATAACTGATGACAAAATGTGGTAAGATCAGGGCAAATCAACTCCATCTCCCTACCTATCTACTTTCACTCTCATAAGCCAAAGTTTTTACAGGTCCATCTTAGCCAGGTAGAGAAGTCAGGTTAAAAAACTGCTTTGTCTCACCACAAGTGTATAAAACAGCTGAATGAAAGTGGTTCTGTAAATAGAAGTAAAACAACAGATGAGCACAGCCTTCAAATTACTGGGCTATAAAGGAGTAAATGAACAACAATTTTATTACTGAGATTATTGTAGAATTCAGTCTATAAATTTTTTTACTCTTGCTGACTTTAGAGAAATATGAAAATACATGGCAAGAAATCTATATAACTTCTGTAAGCTGAGATTCATAATAAATTAATGTGGTTATAATGTGAATGAGAATCCCTAGCATTACATATTCCTAGTGTATATCCATTGATATTGTGCTTTGCTATAAATGTTTTTAAAAAGCATTGGACTTGGAAGCTTAATTATTTATTGAATTAGGATGTACTTACTAAAGTCTTTTGAGCTTGAGGCTGCCTGAAGTTTCCACAACAGAAAAGTGATCCTAACAATGAGTAAGTCAAGGTAACTAGAGTAACGTGATAAATCAGGCTAGCTACAGCAGTGACTGTCTTCCTAGCATGCTGCTGTTTGCTTAGTCATTGCAATCTCTTCTAAGAGAAGTCTGTGATCCGTGTCAGGATTTTCCAACTGAAATCCTGTATCATAAGTACATTGTTCATGACACTGGATTAACAGCACTGGCTTTGTGCTGGCTTTTTGGTTCACCTTCCTACAAAAATGTAGTCTGTGAAATAATTTTAGAAACTTCTCTGCGATATGTATTTGAAAGGACACTTCACATTAGAATTGTAGTTAACCATTTTTTTAAAGTTTTACTGCAATGCAATCATAGCATGAGGAAGTCTTAATGAATTTGATAAAGTCATGTCATTTGTGTTGCTTACGCCATGTACTTCTGCATATATTGCCTTTTGTGTATTTAAATGGTCAATAAAATCAACACATTTGTAATTTAAGTTCAAAGGGCTCCTGTGAGTCAGAACTCAGGAAATCTAGTTTCAGTTGCTTCATTTGTCAGGTCTTTGTGACCTCATTCACATTACTCCCACTTTTGTTGCCTCAATGGTATGGCTTGTGAAATTAACATCAAACCAGTTACTTCTTCCCCAAGCTTTATCCACGCATCTTTGAGGCCTAAAAGGTAACTAATTCTACATGTTTCTTGTAGCAGGGTTGGGAAGGAATAGCACAGATTTTGCAGCATCATTCATAAAAGCTACTGGGGAGAAAAATGCAAAGGTTTCACATTGAAAATAAAGGTTGTCTTGTCACCTTGATGTTGAATAGCGATTCTTCTCAGTGTGACTGCAAGATCCCCAGATAATCAAATCTACGTAACCTTTGTTGAATGGACTTTTTCAACACTGGAAGATAGTTCTAGCTATGCAACCACTTCTTATGCTGTTTATTTATTCGGAATGGCATTTGTTTGTGCAAACCATAAGTTGACCAAAGCTAAAAATCAAGAGTTCTAGGTTTCTTATTTTTAAGGGGAAGAAACATCATGTTATAATATCTTTGACTTAGTTTAACTATGTAGTTAAGGAGTAATTTGTTTTTATTGTAGCATAAAATCTGGGTCAGCAGTGTAGTAAAAGATCTTTTAAGCCAAATCAGAGAATGGTTATACATGTATGCTGTGGTATTAAAAACCCTCTTGGTGCTAGAATGCTTTAAGGAAAATTGGCACTGTTATTCTGCACAGTTCCTCTGCACGAACAAGCCTCTCTGACCTTGTAGTAGCTTTCCCCCATGTGTTAATGATTCAAGAACTGTAACATTGCAGGATCAAATTAGTTATGCTTTAATGCCTTTGGAGGGTACTTTGGTTCTGTACCAGGCTTTCCCAGACCTGCCGCTCTGACATAGCTGTGCTAAATTGATGCATTAGCGTAAGGAGGTGTGACTTAGAAATGTGTTATGTGTAGTTAAAATTTTACTAGGACTAGGGACTTCCAGTTAAATTATCCAAACTTCTCATTAAATTATCAATCTTTTTGGAATCCCTGTGTAAATCAGTAGTTTGTCCAGCTGTATAGTTTGACCTCTTAATCTCTAAAGGGCAGAATCCCAAATTCCTCAGCAGATGATATGCAGCAGGAAACCCGGGACTGTATTCTGGCTCTGGCTGCAAGGACATGCTCCAGCCATGTCCCTGTGAGCATCAGGGCAGGCCTGGGGGGCACACTAGCTCTGTGCATCACCCTGCTCCCTGCTGGATGAAATTTGAGGAAGGGGAACAGGGAGGCAGTTCTAGAGGACGCTGCTGGGGAGAACAGCACTACAAGTTTTTTTGAGAGCAGTGATCAACCTGCTCCACAGCTTAGATGTATCCAAAGACAGGTAGTATATGTGGAAAACCTGGCTATTGATATTCTCTACGTGAAATCTTTGAAGTGCTGCTGGGCCCCTTCAAATATCTAGTTCAAAATCTAGATACAGGTTTGACCTTTTCTTAATATATTTTGTATTTTAACCATAGCAAAGTCTTTTCTGATCGGACCTTTGTATATTTACAAAGAGAAATACTTTTTTCTTTTTTTTTTTTTTTTTTAATGCTTATTGTATGAGCAAATTAAATTGCTCTTGATGAAGAAGGCTGATGTCAGGGCAATGCCACTAACAACTTTGTTGCTGTTATCTGTGGAGCTCTGGATGCTTTCCCTTTCACAAACTTAGCGTGAATTCTAACACTTTTTCTTCCTGCTAATGTAAACTGCACATGTTGTCTAGGCCTCTTTTAAGAATAATCAGAAGAACCTAATAATCCGGCTTGCTCCCTGTGGAATTTAGAACTGAATTCTAACAAATGGCTCGTTATATATATATTGTTTTTATTTTGATGTGTTGCTGTTTTGATTCATTCTTAGATTAGATTAAAAGCCCTTTGTTGTACCTGTCCCTTGTTTCTGACTTCACTATGTCACTGAACGCAGTGAGCTCCATGTTAGATACCAGGAAGTTACACTTTCAAGGTTTTACAAACATCAGACTCACAGTAATGTCATTCATTAACCAGTCATATGAGCTGTTTTATGGGAAAGCCCACTTTCCATTGCTGTACTACTGCTCCCAAGCAGGACTTTGGGAACCCTTGACTTCACCCTAGCTATGGCTGAATAGAATAAGCATGCGTTGTTTATGCCTGTTAAGGCTATTAAGTAAAGAACACAACTATATTTAGAATCAGAGAATCGTGTTTATGAACATAACCCAAATATTGACATATCATTGAGACCCTAAAGATGTATCTTTAAGATTGGTGAGTAATAATACAATGAAGTAACAAAAATGTATTATATAATTCTTTAATCTCTTGGCAATGTATTTTTATATAACTTACGTACTTGCTGCTGTGATCTATGACAGCATCCAAATAGCACCCCTAATGGCATTATAGGTAACATGCTGTTTTTTAATGCAAGTCACAGGTATGTGCTCTAAGGATTCACTCAACCTTTCCTTTCAAGTCAGAATCTATGCAGATTTCTTACCTTTGAAGAGGTTGCCCTCAACCTTCCCTCTAAAGTTAGTTCAAATTTCTTACTTCTCAAATGCATCTTTTGCAGCTTTGAAAGTATAGTTACTATTTCACTAAAAGGATAATACAGAGAGTTGCAGTGTTTCTGCCAATTTCCTTTTATGTGTGTGTATATATATATGTATATATTATATAAAATCTTGTATTTGGTTATTCCAAATCAATTTTATAGTGATTGCAGTAGTAAGAAATATGGATAAAAACATTCTGTTAAATGTATTAATCGGTAAAGGAAAGCTGAAATTTCATTCATATCCACAGGAAATAATGGGTATTGTTTTGATTAGAAAACCCCCCAAAAGCCCTACTTAGCTAGGCAGTTTGTAGATAATGAAGACTATTGTTTAGTTTTCATTAGTGCAATTGTTTGTATAAAGACTATTGTGGTACTGCTGCCACGGGTGCCTGGTTTTGTGCTCACATTGCTTCTTACGTAGTACATTTCTCTGTTACATGCTACAAATTTGGGAAGCTCCTAGAACTAATTTTGCACTTTCGTTAAGTAAAGTACCCACATTCCCACAGATCCAAAGCTGCAAGTGCTTTTGTCTCTTCTCAGAAAGAAAAGCTTATAGTAATGTCTGCAATATTGTGGCAGTAAAGGCATTTTCTTTTTTCCTTAAATGAGGGGTAATGAGATATCATTCAGCTGATCCAATAAACTTGTTCTTTGGAACATCTGCCAACCAGCAGCCCTGTAGAAGACTTTCAAATAAATGTGAATACAGACAAGATGGTTAAAAGTTTTAGAGGTACCCTTAGAAAGTGAGAGGATCAGCAATCAGAATAATGAGATTAAATACTCTAAAGCATTGCAAATTTTTTTTGTTTCTTGGAGCTCCCTAAGGAGTCACTGATATAAGCAAAAGTAAATGATTATTGGTTGGGGGAAGCAATTTAAACCACCAGCTGCTTTCTTTGCGATGGCTTCTTAGCTACACTATAATATTTTGTTTATGAAGAGCCTTTATGACAGGAAAAATTGTGTTCTGATGCTTTCAGTCGTTATTTTATTAAATTGCCTCTCTTGCAGAATACTTAGTATCTGTCTCCTTGGTTTTACTGTAGTGAGTAAACCCACAGAAGAACGTTTGCTCCTAGACAGAAATGAAGAGTCAGTTTTAGTAGCAGAGGATGAAAGAGCGAGCTGGTAAATCCTCCTCCAAATTTCCACTTCAGTAGTCATATCGAATCATAAAACAGCCCAGGTTGAAAGAGACCTCCAAAACATTGTCTGGCCTGGCCTTTCATGGAACATGGAGCTTAGACAAATTATCTTAGCACCCTGTCCGCTTGCATCTTAAAGCCACCACTAATGGGAACTCCACAATGTCCCTGGGGAGGCTGTTCCAGTGATAGCTCTCACTGTTTAAAAAAAAATGTTTTAGACCAAGATGAAACCTCTCCCAGCCCAACTAGTTCCTGTTGCCCCTTGTCCTGTCAATGTCTCTTGTGAAAAGAGCAGCTCAGCCCACCCTTTAAGGACTGGAAAACTGTGGTGAGGTTCCCCAGATCCTTCTCTTTTTCAGGGTGATCCCTGTGTCATTTTACAGCTTTGTCTCTGGCCTTGCAAAGTGTTTTTCAGTTAACTCTATAGTAGGGGAAAGCAGCTAGGAATGTTTTAATATTATATCTTACATATCTGTGCATATAGAGACAAACAAAAGTCTGTTTCTTGCAATATTTGCAGTCAGAGATTCATGGCTAAATCCAAATGCTCCTTTGTGCTCCAATGTCACAAGATGAACTTAAGGTGCTACCACTGCCCCCTGTGCTTACCCTTCTCAAAGGCACGGAGTGAGTGTAGTTCCTCTGCTGTGAGAAACTCTCTGAAAGTCCATGGCAATGCAGCAGCAGGGAACAACATATTCTAGCTTTAGCCACCTACAGAGCCTTCAACAGCACTGTTGTGGCTGTCACAAAGGTTTTGTAAACCCAATTCCAGTATTGTCATTTCAAATACTCTAGATGCAACAAAGGAAGATATGAACAATAATGACTATTTGCAAAACAGGGTGACTACATGCTGTTAAAATCATAAAAATATTTGTCAGACGAGTAAAGAACTGGAAACATTCTCTCCTATTTCTCCCCAATAAATTAAATTCTCATTAATGACCAGACCCCTGTTATAAATGGCTTTTTCACAATGGCATTTCACACCCCTTTGTAATTCATGCTCTGTGTACATTTAGGGCAAAGTTTGATAATTTGCCTGTATACTTCTTAAAAAAAGAACAGGCTTGGGATAGTAATTTGGAAAAAAAGTAGTGATTGGGGAATAGGTCTAGATTTTGCAAGGAATCCTCCAAACCATAAAGAAATCTTATTTAAAATGATTAAGTTGTGGTTTAGGATAACAAGAGAGATTATCACCTTCCTAACGAGCTCAGACAATTCGTTTAAGGGTACTTAGTTTACTATTTTCCTCTGAAATCTGATAGTGACCTTGAATTCTGGTAAAGCTCCTTCTTTTTAGAAAAAATAATTGCTTTGCTACTGCTGTGAAATAGCCAATGTGCTGGGCCTTGCCTTTGAAAAAACTATTGCATTCTCTGCACACTTAGATTTGCCACTGAATTAATCTTACCTACCTCAGCATATCCCATTTCAGAGCCCTTCATTACTGCTGCTGCCGTGCTGGCAAGTGGACCAAGCAGAGAGAGGGCCCAGATGTCTTCTGGCTGTTGTGTTCCTCAGAGCCTGCTGCTAAAGGCCACAAGTAGAGTTTCTGTCCATGGTTTAAGCTATAACTAAGATGAATCCTTGACTCTGAAGATAGGTAGGTAAACAGAGGAGGAAAGATGTTGTAAGGAAAAGTGATCTCTGTTTAACTCAGAAAGGCTTTTAATAATCTTTATAAATGTTACAGCACTTTCAGAGACTGCTTTATTCAGACAAGGTTTTTACCTTTTGAAGTAAGCAAAATAGAACTGTAGTTTCAAAGGTGTAGGCTGTATTTGACTATTCATAATCTCTACTTCCATGGATGTTGCCACCATACAGATGAGTGAGCCCCTAGGGGATGTTCTCTTATCTTTTATGCTTGTTCTTAGCAAATTATTGCATCGATAGCATGTGGCTCTTCAACTTTTCAGATCTAGTTTGGGGAGTTTGAGGATATCACAGTTTGGAAATCAGCTGTAAAGATCAACAAGTAGATATCGATAATGAGCCCTTTATGTTACTTCCACTCACGTTGTTAAGAACTTTGGCATTCCTCTGATGTCAGCAGCCCAGAGCTCTGCCGTGCTTCTGCTGCTTTTTCATTCCTTGCTGCAAAGTAATCAATAGCCTGACCTGGTTGCCTTGCAAATCCTGTCGTGTCATGTTAGCCTCCTCAGATCCATATGTATGCATGTGGACTTGCTCACAGGATTAAGGATTCTGGGTTTGGCCAGAAGTTTTCTCACTCATCCGTGTTCCTTCATCTTAACGCCTGACAACCAGATAAGCTGTAGAGCTGTAGCAGAAACAAGCCCTAGAGAGTCTCAAAGGTTTTACAGAAACTGCGAACCCTGGCTGCTAGACTTAGATCAATATAAGGAAAGCCAAATGTTTGCGTTAGTGGGACTACTCCTGTGGAAAGGCGTTTCTTGGTGGAGCTCAGCCTTGTGCAGCAGGGGTGTGCTAAGGCATGGCTGATCAGAACTGAAATGACCTGCTGTATGGCCTAAATTGTGACCAATACGAGTAAGATGTTGTATTCAGGTGGTGGAATTGTCATTCACTTCAGTTTACTTCTTAGCAAGTCAGGGGGGATTACTGAAATACTGACTGCCTTTCATTTCAGTGCAGTTTGGCTGAGAAGTTGAATGTGCTTTTGGTTTGCACTGTTCTGCGCTTACAACTGTAATTGCCAAGTATTTTTTTCTTTCTTTTTTTTTTTTTTCCTTCCATGGCCCTAAAAAATCAAACCGAATCGTATTGATCTGATGAGCAGGACGGCCACATCTAGGAGAACAAGCTGTACTTAAATGTTTGATGCCAGAATGTTCAGGTGGAGGGGTGCGCGACACATTAAAAAAGGAAGAGGCAGGCTTCTGTATGAAATGAAGCTTCCAGAACTAACAGGGCATGCTGCCAACCCGAGGCAAGCTGTGTAGGTCTACCTACGTGTCCTTTTGTATTTCCAGATTGTTCACATTGTAGATCTGCTGGAGCAACAGCAGTAAGACTGTAGAGGTGGTTTGAAGTGAGGAAATGAAGAGAATTCTAAAGATGGTTAATCCTAGCAAAACTAGAAGTGTTTCAGCTCACCTAGTTTTCTGTTGGAAGCTTTTTGCTTTTACTGGTTAAATTTGGGTTATTTATGTTTCCACTTCTGTCAGTGCATAGAAATTAATGAGTAGAGACATATTCCAAGTGAGATATAAGATCACACTTCAAAATGAGTAACTTACTGTACACTTCATCATCATCATCATCGACTAATCTATCAGTCAAAATCCAAAGTACAACTCACGATTTTGTATAGGACAGCCACATGTCTCTGATCTTATAATAAATAGACTTGTAAACCTTTATTGATCAACATAGTGGTTTCCATGTGTTTATCCAAAATATGAGTGTTTATCATGAAAAATGATATGCTAAAGCATAATTTTCTCTATTTCTACAGTCATATCTGTGTAGTACATCCAGTTTCAATGAACTTGACAGTGTGCAACCTCCATTCAGTTCATGCTGAGTTGACTCAGTTTCAGTTACAAACATTGCTGGTGCAGTAAAAAGGGCAGGCAGCTGTTAGATGCCTTTTAGAACAAGGAGCCTGGTGAAAATAACAGATCTGGTTGATTGTATCAACAGGAGCATTACTGCAGCTCTTCTGGCTCTGCTTACTCCAAGGACTTCAGCACGAGGCTAACTCATGTTACACTGAAATAGCCATTGAATTCTCATGCCAAGTCAAACAGCAGATTTCAGGTTTGAATGCAAAAAATTTTGCTTCAGGAGGACAGTTTACTGTGTATAATTTTCTAAAAAGTTTTAGATCATGTTTTTGTTATGTCATGTTTGTTTAGTAGGTCTGGGGTGGTTAAGGGATGCCCTTTGGAATTTTGACTGTTCCAAAAATGAACCAGCAGTTGAATGAGGGGGGAAGGCAAACAATAAGACAGATTCACAAAGAAACTAAGACTACAGAGAGAGTTTAACGCTGTGACTGAGTGCTTAGGAACAGGTATCTATTACAATTTGAGATTGCCAAGGATGTTAAAATCATTCATGGAGAGCTGGCAGATGGCACAAGACCTAGAAGAGGTCTCTGCTTTCCTGCAGTGAAATCTGGAAGCTGGGCAGGAGTTCTTAAAATAGCTTTAGGTTGTCTAATTGAATTATAGTAATAATATCCATTGGTTTCAATGAGAGATGGATATCCAAATGTTTAGGGGCACAATTCTGGCTGTGTGGATGCGCTTCCAGAGTTTTGTTCCAGCTCTGGAATGCTCTTACAGTATGTTACATTATGCTGCTACAAGACAAACCTGTATAAATGATCACAATTTCAGTTTGCATCCATGGGAATAAGCTTGGTCCCTATCTGAGGTATTTATTATTAATTATCTAGGGGAAATAAAGAGAAAATGGGCTTAGGTGGAATATGTCGACCATTGCTTGCAAGATTGCTGTTTGATCCCAGATGGGAATATTAGAAGATGCTGTATTTTCATCCAGTGTGAGGAGCTATTCACCTTAATTTAAGATCCAGAAAGCTTCCTTAATATTGCATAGTTATTGTAAAGACAGCATTAGCCAAGCTAATAGACAACTATAGATGTAGCCGCACTTTTGTTCCAAGCACAACTGATCAGTGTAGGATAGTAAAAAAAAAATAATAAAAAAAATACTATGCATACAGAATTCTTAAGTCAAGTCCTACTTGTTTCCAAATGGTCCACGTTTTAAATAATAATAATAAAAAAAAATCATTCTGAAAGTTTAGTCATGCATGCACCCTGGAAGTGCTGTCACAGCAGGAAGAGCCTAATTTGAACAGCTCGAGTAGCATGATTGCTCACAGCATTGCAGCAGACTGCAGGTCAGTCCTCTCAAGGTCTCACAAAAGCATTTTGTTTATTTATTTTCTTCCAGGGAATTATGAAGAGTAAGCTAGTTTTTCTATATTGTCTAAGTCAATAGTATCCAGAAAGCTTAGAAAACTGATTTTAAAATGTCTGTTGTCTTAAAGTCCTTTAAAAACTACAAAAATTGTGAACCAGAGTCTTCCAAAGCTCATAATGGGAACATGGGGATATTCTGAAAATAATGAAAGAATACAAAAAATTATTATAAGTACTTACCCTTCTTTCAGCTAAATCACTTCTGACCAGCAGTTTTATCCATCAATTTTATTTCTGCCTAGACCAAGACTCCAGCCTGCTTTCTTTACTAGCCAGCATAACATGTAATATCTGTACATCAGAAATGCTGAAAATAGTGCCACTAGGCTCAAAATAGACAGCAACTGATGAATGAGAGAGGAAAAAAAAAGTTTGCATTAGTTTCTGACAGCTGTAGTTACACTTGTTAATTTCCAGTCAAGTTTTACAATGCATAAAGTCATCTCATGCAGATGAGATGCTTCCTCCATCCCCCATTGCTGAGGAGTGTACACCACCAGCACTTCTAGTGCTTGTAGGGGCTGGCTGTGGAACTGGAGGAGGAAGTCAGTGTAAGAAGCACCAGGAGTAATAAATGATTACTGTTCTTATCTGTTTTAAAACAGATATCAGTGTCCCTTAGGATCCTACATACAGCCATTGGGCTGCCTTCCTGAAATAGGATTTTTTCTGTTTTAAATTATAATTTTTTTGTCTTAGTCCAACACCAGGTACATGAGATAGGTCAACATTGCAGAAATAATTAAATGCAGCTACGTCAGTGATTAATGCATAAATTACTGTATCAGCAGTGATCACAATTATGTAGTATTAAGGATGTGTGAAGTCACAAGGTTGATAATTAAATGGAAATTATTTTCTGTGTAATTAAATGAGCAACATTAATTTTAATAAATAAAATTTGAACCCTAAAATAGTCGGAAGCATTTTTTCCACCACTTTGATTATACAACTTAACAAAGCATTATTATTTTGCTTCTGGAAGATATCTGAATATGTAAATGACAGCAAATTACAGCTTAATTATTTAGCATTAGAAAAGCAATGGTCTGATTTGGGTGGTCTTTTTACTTTGGCTTTAAATACCAATATGTTATTTGAATAATAACAGGATGATCTAGGTTATGTTTACCAGATATAAGGAACTGTAGTACAATCAAGATGCAAGTGTACAGAATACATTTACATAAGCAATGTAAACTTTTCCTCTAGAACTTAATCTGTTTTGTTGTTTTTTTTTGGTGGTGGTGGTTTTGTTTCTTTTTGTTTTTAAATCCTTCCTGGGTATTAATTTTCTTCCATAGCATGGCTCACAGGCATGCATGTTATTAGTATGCTCATTTCAGTAATAGCAGATGCAGCTCTTTATGCCTCTTAAAAACTTGCTTTCGTTGCAGTGCCAGCACTGCTCTACCATCCTACATATATTCCTACTGTATTTCCATGCCTCTCAGTCCTTATAGAGAGCGTCCTGCAGAAAGCTGAATAGCCTGTGAGGGTGGAAACAGCGGGCATCCTCAGGTTTTTCTTTCTGTTTAACATATGATGTAGATAACCTGCTCTGTCCTTGTATTATGCATGCATTATCTTTGCAGGCAACGAAGTAGCAAATAGCAACAAAGACCCAAACACTAACTGTGCTGTCAGCACTCCAAAGAAAATATGAATTAGAGCTATTACACAGTCATATATTTCTAAATTACTATTCTGAAATCTACATTTCTAAGTCCAGTCTGTTCCATTTAGCCCACCTGGAACTGAGTTTGCTGGGAATAGGAGTTAGCTCTGTAGTTAAAAATAATGCCCTGGCATTTTAACTTCTTCTGCTTCTCAGATAGGAAAGTAAATATATCATTCAAAACAGGCTGTGTAAATAATATTCTATATACAAGTACTTATCTATTTTATATGTATAATATTACAGGTAACAATAGATAACATAGAAAATATCATAGAATGCAGATTTAAATAAAACTCTGAAAGAAATTAAGATGGATATTTTACACTTCTGAAAGGAAAAGGGTAATCCTGCTGGTATCACACACTTAACCAGCCATAGACATAAGTACAGATTTTTTTGTAAGTCATGGTTTAGTAAACAAAAATATTCTGTATTCTCGTTTTGATGAAAAGTCAGCCTCATGGTATTTCATCTGCCTCCCTAAATAGGTGTTTAGTGTTTTTTGTTTTGTTTTGTTAGTTGGGGCTTTTTCCTTGCTCTAGTATTTGATCAGAGACTGGGGAATGGATGTGAGTCAGTAATATCAATTTTCATGTAAGCCTGAGTTAGGTCTAAGTTTGTGTTGAATCTTTTTGTTGCATCAGCTTAAGACAGGATTGGCTTCTATTATCTTCAATTCTTAAATTATTAGAACTTCAAGCTTGTTTGTATTCTTCTGCCTCGTATTCACTCCAAGCTAATTCATATTCTTTATTGATCAGATAAAGGTCATAACTATAATTAAAAATATGGAGCTCTGTTTTCTAGCAACAGTGCTTTTAGAGCGTGTGTTAATTGAATCCAGTTCAGGTGTGCTCAGCATCACAGCAGCAACAAATTCCTGGCCACAATCTCTACCCAGCCTATTGCTGGTGTAGCCACAGGTCTGTTAATGGGAAGTTGAATAGTTCTCAGCTGTATTCATAGTTAACGATGGCTTGCAAATACTGTTTTTAATTGTTACCTCAGTAAAACCAGGCAGCAGTAAAAACCCAAGATTTGCTCTTCAAGGACCATGGTGAGTAGAAACAGCAGTGAAGCTTCTGTAACTCAGAATTGCTTTGAGGAATACAAAAGCTGGCCAGGGAAACCAACACACAGAAAGCAATAATAATCAGCTCACTCTGTCTTTAGTTGGTGGTTGTGTCCTTTCATTAAAAGCAAGCAGCTTGAACACTTAATGTGTCTGAAAGGCATATTTGCTGAAGATGTTTGGTTATACCATTACACCTTAAAGAAACGTATTTGGAGATGATTTCTGGCATTGACATAAGTGTGATCCAAAAAGCTTTAATAACTTTCTTCTACGCAGCTTTAAAGCCATGACAATCAATCAACAGGAAGACCACATTCATCTTTAACATAGGTCTGTATGTAGTACTTAGAAAAGGGCTCTGTTGTTGTTGTTTCTTAAAAGCAGGTAACTGCTTACTTTCATTATGGTTATGTACCAAGTAACACACACAACTGACCTCAAAGGAGGCAATATTGACAAATTTCAGATACTTGCTTAAAGGCAAAAGGAGGATCCAGGAGAAGCCATAGATTCTGACCAGGACTGGATGGACCTGGAAAAGAGGAAGCCTAAAAGCAGTGAAGGATAGCTATGTGCTTTTCCTCAGAAGTTGGTATTAGGAGTAACAGAGAAAGGCAGGTTTTCTGATATGTGGCTGTTCTGGTAGAATATGTGCTATGTGCAGTTCTAATCTGATTTGGCTGATTCCTAATCAATCTCATTTCAGTCCTCCTTCATTCACACATAACTTTGACCTGCATAGCTCCAGAATAGTTCATTAACTGAGGAACCATTACGTGTGTGCCTTGTCCCTGTGATCTGGAGAATCGCTTATTGGTTATAAATGCACTGCAAATGATTTACTGATACTAAATCTGTTAGTTTCTTTTTCCCCCGTCGTGTTTGTCACCACCATATGATTATGAAAAAGAAGGGTTTTATGAAGCGTGGCAAGTCAGCAGTACTCATTTATCTGTAGTAAAAACATGTCAGGCACTGAATAGTGTGTGTGAAAAATGAGAAAATCTGAGAGGCTGGTCCATCCTGATACCAATGCAGGTGGATCACTGCCTAATCAAACAGTTGCACATAGACTAGGACTGTGGTTTCTGTGCCTTGTATGTTGTAGGGTGTAAAAACAGCAACATGGGGTTTTGGTAGAACTCAGGGGCTATATTTCTTCATTTCTCCCCCTGGTCAACTTTGTGTCACCCCTAACTCCTCCCAGAACAGTAAGGGAAAGACATCTCTCTCTCTTCAAAATAAATACGCCGAGCATGGAGGCAAAGAGTGAGGCAATGGAAATGGGCACTGGTAGGAGGCTGCCTGGGAAGATGTTCTAATATCTCCTGTTGGCTGTCAGCAGGTTGTCCTTGTTGCTTCCTTGATAAATAATTGCTCACTGAAAATATGTATTTCTACATGAATAACAGCTGGCTTCTTACCAGGTAACCTGATATATTAAGAGCTGAGTACTCCTTTCTTTTTCTCTAGTTTGTGAAAAGCACATCCTCCTACTAAGTTACTTGTTATTTTAGAGAAGCTGGTATGTCTCTCTCTGCTATGGTTCTACTCTGAAACTGGAGCCATTTCCAGTGTGTATTTTTTTTTTTTTCTTTTCTAACAGTATATAAAGTTTTTTAAGAAATATTTATTTTTGAAGACTCGGGGGGGAAAAGAAGAGAATTTAATGATCAACTTCACTCTCATTAGGAAATACCATAAAACTCGTTAATGACACAAGCCATGCCATCTCTATTTGTCTTTCTACTCTATTTTGCTTTATTTTCCTGCAGTGCCCTAAAACCATTAATAAAGGTTTTTTTTCCTGAAGAGTTTTTGGAAATTGCATGCATGATGAGTTTGTTTTTTTTTTTGTATTAGATTTGACAGTTCTATAGACAGTCAAAGAGACAGTCAAGTGGAAATCTATTATGGTCTAAAAAATATTTTGAAAGCAGAAAAGGAACACTTTATTGACAGATATTAACATCTAGAAAAAAATGTGAGTTCCTGTTTTTAAAACATTTGACTGACTGGAAGTACTGACGTGTTAATGCCTCACCACTTTTATTCAACCAGAAAAAGGGCATGAAGGAAGGATTCGAGTAGTTTTATTTTAAAGAGCCAAAGCTCAAAGGGGAACAACAAATGAGTGTATTCCCATTTTGATTAAATCTATCCCAGTGCCAAGAGCTTAACCAAGGCAAGTGTGCTACATGTAATCTATTGCAGTGTAATTTTTGAGACGTGTATGTGATGAGAGTTTGGAGTCATTTGCTGGGGGGGGGGGGGGGGGGGGGGGGAGCTGGTAATTTCTTCCTCCAGAAGTTCAAGATTTAGAAAGTACGCTAAGTGAAAGCAGCATAGAACAAAGTGCTTTGATACTGCACTGTTTTTTTTGTCTAACAACAAAGCAACACATTCATTGTGTATAATGAATTTCTCTCACAGTTCTGGAAAAGCTCATTGTTTATTCATGAAGGAAGGTCAGTAAGGCCTGGCTAATCCAAGTATTTTTATTTTTTTAATTTCTTTTCTAAAAGGGATGATTCTTGCCTCATGAAACAGAAAGATTCATAGGAAAATGTGAGTGGCTTGCAGAAGGGAAAATGAATGGGAGATGCAAAGTGGGTTATGTGTTTAGAGGAATTTTAAATCAGACCAGGTTGTATTTTTTCAATTGCATTTTTTGTTCTTCATGACCACTGACACTGATATCACTTGCATTTTAATTCTCTTATCTGCTTTTTAACTAGCTTCTGATTCTACCAAATCGTTTAGATATAAGCCTTTTGTTTTGCAGCTGACAGGGCTGGGTCCAGTGACAAAAACCTGTAATTTGAATCTTCCAGGCAAGGATTCTGGTATAGAAACTGGCAAAACCCCAGCAGGATGTGAAAACCAGAAAGACTGGAAAAGTGTGTTAACAAGTGTTCAAAATATTGGTGGGTGAAGAGGAAAAATTACACAGCAGGGGGCGGTTCATGTGTTTTACTATTTCAAATTGGGAGAGCTGGTTCTTGAAGCATTTCTCTGGAAGGGTGACCTTGAGGCTACACAGATGTTATCTGCATCGCTTTAATGAGCAAGGAGCACTGATTCTGTCAAGTAGGAAGAAGGAGAAGGACGTGTATGCAGGACATGCCGTGGCCTCCCAGCCACTTTGCACACTGTTTCCTGGGCTGTGACTCTCTTGACTGGTGCACACGCATCAAGTGCAAATTAAAGGGCAGTAATTTCTCTAGCAGCCTGCTTTGGACTGCCTGTGAGTTGTCTTTTTTTAGCAAGTTGTTTCTTACATTGTATTCTGCCCTTGAAAAAAAATAAAAAGTCTAATAGATAGTTGAAATAATTTAATTAGAAGCAAAAAAGGGTCAGGATTCCCTCTAATCCTACTGAAATGAGAATAAAATGCCAAAATAAAGGAAATTTCAGCTCCCCAGCATTTCATCCTATCTTGACAAGGTTCCACTGCACAAAGACAAAATTTTCCCTCCTCAATTATTAAAATCCACTTAAGCAGCAATTCACAAGCAATACGGTACGTTATCTGCTTTTAATAATCTGGTTCTAAGAACATGCTGCAAGACTTCAATGTTAAAGGAAGACTCGCCAATAAATGCTGATTTATTTTTTAAGGCAGCACTGAAGCCTTTTTCTTACCGACGTTGTTAGTGCAGCTGCCTCTGTTTTGATTTAGAGTTATTGTTCAGTGTAGCTGAGAGAGTGAACTGAGACACTGACAGTGCAGGAGTAATGCCTCAGCAGCGGAGGTATCAAGTGAGCTATTTGAGCTGGTTATCAATTGTTAATTGTCTACTGATCCTTAAACTAGATACCTAAACTGAAAAGACCACTATCAGCGACAGATGCAAATTATATGGATCCTGTAGGTGTGCTGGCCCTACAATATAAGTGGGATACTAAATTTTTTATTGCCTAATTGAGCTTTCATATCTAGGCAGTTCTAGTGTGGGCCTCTGAGCCCAATGTTGTTCTAATTTCACCTGTAACTAGGAGATATCACTTGGCTTTGAAGGTGCATTAACGGCTGCATATTGACCAGTTGTCCATAGACATATTTATCTCTGGATTTCATAAAGCAAATCCACTTCCTCGAGGATAGCACAATCCAAAAGTTGATTTATTTGGTGAATACAGTGAGAGCAGTCTGTGCTGCTCTGGCTTGTCAGTGTTTCTCTTGAGCAGCCTGCCCATCCTTCTGCATGATTCTCAGTTTTGCATGTGGTGGTGGGTTTAGAACTTGCTGCTGGTACATCTCCAACCAGGTACTGCCTAGCATTTTTCTGATGTAGTATTTTCTTTTCCAGGAAAAGGCTCAACATCTTCAATCTGCAGAAGGAAACAAAAGAAATAGATTCCATCTGAATATCGCCCTTTGCAAGCAGCAGTCATACATAACAACCCCAAAAGCCAAAAAGACTTTTGTCTCTTTGGAGGTTCTGTGACCATAGTTGTTTAATGTCAAGTATGAGACTTCCTCAGGCTTCTTGGGCATTTCTTTCCTCGGTGTTTCTTGAGCCCCAAAATCAGCCCTGCTCACCTTGTAGTTACAGAGTTAGTTACAGAAGTTTTCTTTAGTCTCTGCTGAGTGCAATAACTGAAAATCTTCAAGGATCTTCAGAAAACATGACAAGTCAGCCATATAACTATCTTTCAGTTTCTATAGCTTGTAAATGATTTGGATGGGGTAGAAAAGCAGAGCAGACACGTGCAGACTTGAGCCAAGTTTGGGCTTTAAGTGCAGCAGGTCTGGGCAAGGCTTCTCTACAGTAATTCTGTGGCTGTCTGTGTGGTGTGTGTGGAGCAGGAGGAAACATTTACTTCATGTCTCCTTCTATAACAGCCAGAATTATTAATCTCCTTACAAAGGTCTGTAGTCCAAGTAATGGTGATAATAGTTGGGAAACACATTGCTGAAGAGATGGAGAGCTGGTAGATCTTTCCCTAAACTGGAAATTCTAGGTGCAATTTCAGCTATATTATTATTAATACTTAAGATAAAACAGTGCCTCTGTTGCTTGTAGAGGTTGCCAGTACTGTTGTGGTTGAGGTGGTGGTTTGATGAAGGAGTTACCCATATTCAATACAACATGGGTACTGTCATTAATGTTCAAACTCCTCAAAATGTCACCTGCATCAAGGGCAGTCCTTGACTTCTGTTTGTGTAAACTTTCCTTGGTTATTGAGTATGCCAGAGGGGAGATGTAATGCTGGAAACATATAATATAATCTTATGTCATGAAGAGAGGTAGTTTCCCTGAAGTGAAGCTGTTGTTTGTTTGTTTTTAATAAAATCTGAGCATTTATCTACCTGTATGCCAGGCTTTCTGGGACATTGGCATGCCAAAGTAGGAACTGTGACAGCTTAGGAGAAGGAAAGAATGGGAGTGAAGAGAACACCCACTGCAAGGGATGGATCAGGAGATGATCTGTGTTAGGGTGGAGTAAATCTGGGGAGTCTGAGTCAGTCTCAGGCATTGATGGGTGGGCCACTTTCCACCCTTGGACATAATTCTTCTGCTACAAAGGGTGGTGGCTCTTCAGCAGTTCCTGAGGCGAAGGCATCAAATTATGTGTCTTTTTGTCCCCCCATCCTACCCCCCACTCCCCCCATTCATTCTCTCAAACGATCTCTGAATGGTTGGCCAAAAATTTGGTGCTGTCACCTCACTTGTCCCACAGTAGCCTGTCAAATATGAGCCCAAATGTTGTGTTTGTATTACACAGATTGCTGAGGAAAGAACCATAAATCTGTAAATCCTTCCCGGGTGCAGCAGTGCTTTTCCTCCAGTCACAGCACACGCTGCTGTTTACTGCATCACGGTGTCCTGAGAAGCATGCTTTCCTCATGGCGTGTTAGAAGTCTGTAGAAATACATAAGTACCATGGCCTAAATACAATAGCAATCTGACTTAAGCTGTGGGATGTCTTTTTTTGTTTTTGATTTATTTTAATTAGTTAGTTAGAGAAATCCTGGATGAAACATGGTGCATCTCACCTGTGTTGGGCCAGAAGTAGTACATATTTTTGGTCTGCTCTTCTGCAGCTCAGGTATAAATGTGTTCAGTACTCTGGAAGTTACCAGCTGCCAGCAATTTGTTACGGCTTCATGCTGATAACATTTTTGGTGCTATCTCCCACTAAGTTAATACTCTTTCTCTATTCAGTTATACCTAGTATCATAAACTGTATTATCTGCGAGGGGTTCTGTTTGGTTATTTTTCATTTCGAAGTGTGATTCTGTGTTTAACTTGTATATTGCAGAAGACTGTTCTGGCTTTGGCACAAAAACGTTTTGCAGTGCCTGAGATTCCAAGTGCCAACCTCATCTGTCTTCTGCATTGCCTTTACCAGTCTTGCATAATGGCACTGCAGCAGCTTCAGCCATTCCCTTGTTGTTCTTTGATTCAGTATGTCCATGAGTTGCCTTTTGGAGACAAACCTTGGTTAGATAATTAGGCACTTAATCTTCATGCTTATGTTTTGAGATAAGGCATTTAGCTACTGAAGGGAAGTTGCATTTTTGCTTGTTTGCATGTTCTGTATTAACTGACTTGGCTGTGTTTTCAGCTTGGCCAAAGACATCCTTGAATCCTTGGAGGATAAACCAAAACTCAACAAAGACCTTCTCCTGGCTGTGGTAGCTTCGTTCAGCAATGATTCTAATGTCTTGTTTCTTATGCATCTGTTACTGCTTTCTCACTCTGTAATGCCCATGTTTAGTCAATGTATGGCTTTACATCCTCTTGTCTGTTCAGGGAATTACTAGAGAGCTTTTACTGCTTTAAAGAATTCATAAAATCCAGTAAGCTCTTCTCTGACCCATAGCCATTTGTATCTTCAGTCAGAAATGGGACCTTCAGTATGAAGCTTATTTCTTAGGCCTGTAATATGTTTTCAAGGGGGATTCTGTCAGGTGTAGTGTTCGTTGTTTCTTTGGACTTCCTTTGTAAGTGCTACAGTTAATATCTATGGTGTCCTTTATTATTTTTTCTTTCAGTGTTCCAAATTCTGTACAGTCTGCACCGTCCTTTTATTTTATTTTATTTTATTTTATTTTATTTTATTTTATTTTATTTTATTTTATTTTATTTTATTTTATTTTATTTTATTTTATTTTATTTTATTTTATTTTTTATTTATCTATGTTAATTAGATTATTGAGGCTCTTCCCTCATCAGAATGAACAGATATTTCTCACCAATTAGGATTTTAAAATAAGCAGACATCTTTCACGAGCCTTACACAGATGCCCCTGTGGTTTAAGATAGTTTGCTAAGAGCCCTTTAAAATATGGTAGTAGTTTTTTCTTATTAACAAAAGCTGCAAACTGTTTCTTTTGAAGAGGGATAAGTGCCAATCTGCTAATTGCCATCCCTGCTCCTTTGATCTTCCTGACCAGTTTTTGTTAGAACATTGCAGGACTTCTCTGAATTCAGAAATGAAAGGAGGTGTCTTCTAATCGGCCTTAATGCTCTGCATAATTCTTTTTCCCTGAAGAAGCCAGTTCATAGCTCAGCTGAACAAATGTGTTTGAAAACACAATCTGGGTCATCTAAACAATAAAGCAGCTGGATGTCAGGCAGTAAGTTCCCTTCCAGTTTTCTTTCAAAGACACAGTTTAAGAAAACAGACTTCAGCATATATATTTAGGGTGTGTGTGAGAGATTTTGTTGCTCACTGAATAGTATATCCCGTTCTGATTATACCCTTGGTGGTGAAGATACAGGCCATCAATAGGTTCCACTAAGACATTGTTGACCTGCTTGCATTGGCATGGGAGTATGCAATAAAGATGAAGTTGCAAAGTTGCTGACAGATGCACCTCCTACCATTCACCTGATCTGAAGAGACACTGAATCAACAGAATAAAGATCTCAGGGCTACCTCACTGCAACAGCTACGCCCTTCAGAATGATACCTTTGTCCCTCAGTGTTCATTCAAGTGCTTTAGGAAAATGATAGCCTGAGCATTAAAATAGCACAAAGCATCCAAGTCCTCGAAGAGGGTAAAAAAAAAAAAAACAAAAACAAAAAACAAAAAAACAGGTTACCACAAAAGGATACAAAATTGGTTTCTTCTTTTGTCTTTGATTTCAAGGTGTTTTCATTTATTTACTTATTTATTTTTGATTGAGAAGGCTGTTTGTTCTCTGGCTGCAGCATTTTAACTGCTTATGGTTCATTCTGTATATAAAATCTAAATCCATGCAAATGCAAATCCTTTCTGCTCTGCAACTGCAGAAACACAGTCAATTCATATTTTATCGGTAATTATAAATGAAAACATGAGAGCTTATATGTAATAAGTTGTTCCTCTTAAATTGCTGTTTGGTTTGGTCCAAATGCCCAAGAATTTAAATAGTGACATTAAGTGCACAGATAGGAATCTGTTTCTATTATGCTTAGCATCTTTGAGCCTATTACTCATGTAAATGATGCATAAGGTTTTTTTGTTTTTTTTTTTTTTAATCTAGTTCTGCAAATCAAATCATTGTAATGATTATAGTCCAATAATAGTTTTGTTATTCAATTTTTATTCAAACTCATTCACTAAACTTTCATGCACAATTGTTTTCCAGATGAGTTTGGATGTTTGTTTTATTTAGAATGAGCTGTAAATCCCAAATTATAACCGTGTACTTAAATTTTCTTAGGTTCTGCCTCTTTCTTTCTATTTTTTCATGAATGCACCTTCTTACAGGTGAAAGGCAATTCTAGGATTAACGTTTTGCAATCTAATGAGAGGTAACACTGCTATGTGGTGTCTTCTCTAGAAACAGGGAATGCAAGTTTGACAAGTAAACAGTTGTTTTGCAAAATTCCTAAGTGACTGGCAATGAATGTTCCGAATGCAGCTGAGAAAAACTGGGTGCAACTTCCTTTGAAAATAATTATCATCTACCTTTTAATAGGCTATAGTTATCCACTGCCCTAACAGTTGCCCCATAATGCGTATTGCTGAGTGATAAGTTACAACGGCATTCTTATATGATTATGTAATCTATGTGTATTATATGTATCATATCAATATGCCACGTCCAAACGAATGCTTCAACAGTGGCATTTAATATAGTTTTAAATGGAATTTACCAGTTTGACATTTCTTGTATTTTATAAAAGGGAGCACTACTGAGATTGGAAGTGTGGAGTGGTTAATTCCCCCGGACATGTCACTGAGATGTATATCTAGTAGTGCACATTAACATATGTTTCCATGCTGGTCCCTAACGCTAAGCATTCCTGTTGTTTGTTGTCTCCAGAAAGAGTTGGCTCCTTCTAGCTCCTTGTTTGGGTATTATTTAATGCACTAAAAATTGTGAAATACGATTATCAGCTATCAAAAAGACTTCTGTATGCTGATATTATTACCTAAATAGATTGAAGTAATTTGGCATTTCCCATTCTGTAGTGCAATCAGCATATCTCTAGCAGAGTTTATACGTCCCCTCCAGTACAAGTACTGGGGCATGGTTTTAAAGAGTGGTGTGGCACTTCAGTAAATCATTTTTGACAACAAGCATTTCTACTTGATACACTTTCTGCAGGATTCAGTCTATAAATCAGACTTTAACAGAAAAAATGATGCAAGAATGAGAGTAGTGTTCCTTGCTCTAGGCATCAGTCTGATGAGTTATTTAGGTACATAGTGTTTATGTGTATACTGTATGATGTTGGTAATGGATTATAAGTTGGAAATGCAGTTTGTGTGGTTCCCTTGACTGAAGTACTGTATCTATTATTAAATTATTGAGTGGAACAAATGAAATGCTGGGGTCTATTGTTGCTGTTCTGTTTTCTCTTATGATAACACATCCTTAAGTATTTCCTAGCTGATAACTAGATTTTGCTTTTGATTTTTCTTAGACTGTACCTCAGACAGAATACTAGGTTACTTGTGGTGGTGTTTTTTTTGGTCTTGCAGTATTTTGAGATTAAATTAAAGTTTATCCCTGCTATTTTGTTATGCTTCCTTGAGATTTCATTTGTTAAGTATCCACACATTTCTGTGCAATCCCTCTATAACTTCTCAGGCTTCCAAGCCATATTCACAGGGAGCATTGTTTTCCTGCACGGCTCAGTGTCTGCAGTGAGGCACAATAAGAATATGGCTTTGGTAATTAAATCACCAAACCCCCAGGATTCCTCATCTTGCATTTTGTCTTTCAAAACAGTTACGTGACACAGGGAAGATGCGTGGCTGGTGCCCGTGTCCAGTTGTGAATGCAGATGAAACTTTGGTGCATTTGAAGCAGCAACAAGCAGGCATGGTGCTGCCATTTCGTAGAGCTTTTGGTACGTAATAATATGAAAAAGGAGAAACAAGGTGATGGTAACTTTCTACTTCTGTAGAGTAATTTTCAGGAAAAGCTCTGCTTTTTGTGACTTGCAAAGTTCAGGCATGTGCTGGTGTAAGTTATCAGCGTAGAAATGGGGTAATACAGACTGGTGTAACTTTTCGGTGTTCAACTCTCCTGGCTGGTTCTTTTGCCTATAGTGGGTTAATTTTTCATTAATGTTGACGAAAGTTGAAGATAAAACTGTAGAAGGTTTCTAGTGCCTTCTGTATGGGACAATGCAATAGACCTGTGCGTCATGCAACATATTTGTGTTTTTGCCATCTTCCCAATGCCAACATTGAGAAAGGGCTCGAAGAGGCAGACTGCAGGAGAATGACTGGAATTCAGCTGGGTAAATGAAAGCTGCCAGAGACGTTTGGGGTCAGTGATGGCTGCCAGTTTGATAGGGCAGGAAAAGAAGTTGTATGCTGTGAGTCTCTAGAACCTGTTTTGAGCATAGTGTTGAGAAGGAGGGGGTAAAATCGTAAGGGGAAAGAGGCTTTTGGATCCATACAGTCTGGTAACAGACAGAAGTGGGGACTAGTGGTGTAAAAATACTTTTAACTTTCTCCTTATAAATGTGAATACGACACATAACACTAACTGGTAGGCCTCTCTGCAGGGGCATTTCCTAGTTGGCTGCTGACCTTCCTTCACAGCAGCTTTTACAACTATCGAAACGTAGTGATTGAAGCCCTTTTGAAATCTCGTGTTTAGAAGCAATGTCATAAAGGGTTTCTTAATAGATATGAGTTTTTGCTGTGACCTTCACAGCTGTGTGAGTAAACAACCCCTGCAACTTTCTTATGCTGCAGGATGGCACCACAAACATAGAGGGAGCCTGTTTGATATCTTGACCTCCAGTACTACAGGTAGAGTCCTTTCATTGGCTTGTCATTAGAAGCAGCTTAGGATACATCAGGTATTGTGAAAATGCACAAGCAGGAAGAATACAAGAAATTATCCTATGAAACAGCATCAGGCAAAACAGAATATCCAGGTAGTGATCTTCCAAAAGCTGAGGAGTGTGCATTTTTTGTATGAAAAAAAAAAAAAGTGGGATCTAGGGTTTTAGGGAAATCTTCATTGATTTTATTAATTTTATTTGAAATCAAACATCAATGGCATTGTTTTGACTAAAGCACAACCATCAGAGCACCCACTGCAAACCTGTTACAAATACTGGATATGCTATGCCATTCTGTATTGACACTGTGAAGCGCTCTTGAGGAGTGCTTAGTGTTTCATTTTCCAAAAACTTCTGTAACTTGCATTTCTTCCATACTTTCTCAATGCATCTACTAGCTTTATTTTTTTAGGTTTATTCACCAAAACATTGCCAACTTCTATCTATAGCTTCATCACAGAAGAATGTAATTCTGGATGCTGCTTTCAGTAGAGCAGGAAATGTGAGTCTTGAAAGAGTAGAGTCACTTCATGTCTGGTTTTTCTTCCTTCATTTCATTATTTTTGTGCCAAAAAGGTTGCTTAATCACCTTAGGTGAATGCTGTAATTTAAGGCAAGCTTCTCCTCAATTTAATGTTAGTCAAATGTTAAATATTTTCACAACCTCTTTGGCTTCTGTGTGCTTTGCTGGAGAAAAAGGTCTTTTGTGTTTTCAGTCCACTTGTGCTTTGTACTGTTCAGTACTGATTTAGTTTCCAAAAAATGGCTTCAATGAAATTGGTTTTCCATTCTTTTCTTAAATTAAGCTACATTTAAATAAACTCTGTGCAGTCATTTATTGAAGATGGTGCTGTTCTTCAGTGTAGCAAGAGAGAAATGCTTAGCATGCAAAAAATCTATATATGTGTCCTGCCTAGTGTCCAATAAATATACATAGATCGTAAGTATCAATTTCAGAAAAACAAGATAGTGCCATCTATTGTTAAAACTGCACGGTGCTTTGCATCCTAAAATGCTTTGTAGCACGTTATGGCATTTCTTCTCCCTACCAGTTTGCTCTGAAATTTTCCATCCATCTTTCCCTGCCTGTGCCTAATGACATTATAATTTTGGCTATGGTATCAAGGGCATTTGAAAAGAAAGATGAAAAGGAAGATAAAGAAAGAGGAAGAATACACTATTTTCCTAGTGTTAAATAAACATTAAAGATCAGTTGAGCTTTGCTGTCTCTATTCTGAGAAGCAGGAGTTTGGTGTTTGATAGAGGAATAGTTTATTGAAGGAGAAGATCTCAGAAACATCAGAGATTTGTACATGCTTAGTAGAGACTTGTTAGAGTTTGGAAGTTAAATTCTGCTAAAATTGTGTGTGTGCTGTATATACTATAGCTCAGTATTGCAATCTTTAAGGAGATTAAATAGCAGGAGAGTTTCTAATAGGTGGAAGAGATTGTGATGCTGATTGTTCCTGGAGCTGAGAACCCCAGGAATCTGTTTCTGCCTGTAAGTGTAGACTGTACTGTAGTGTATGCATAAAAGGGAGCAAAATTTAAGTTTAGTGCTCTGTAATTCATCTTTGACTTTGAAAATTTAACATTCTTTTACCTACTTTTTGGTAGCAATTCATGTCTATTCTCAGGAATGTACCACTTCTACTCTATCATTATTACACTGGAGAAAGTGATTGAGAGAAAATGGCAGAGTTTATGAAAACCATCACGTACTCAAAAGAGGAAAAAAGTTCAAAAAATTATTAAAAAAAAGTCTGAGATCTTTCACTGTTATTATCAGTATCAGTCACTTTCTTGCAGGCATTCTGTAGCACAATTAATATCAGGACATTGGTGCCAGAAGCTCTCTTTTCCAAATGGAGAAACAAAAGGAAATTGAGTGGGTACGTCATAGAATTTGTTGTCATTTTTGAGGTAAGGTTTACCTCTCATGAGGTGTTGCTAAGGAACATTTTTTTGGTGGGGTGTGCCCCAACATAATGGATGGCAATGGCTGTTCTATTGTTCTTCTCCCTGTCCTGCCCAGAGCTTTCAGTACTGTTCCCTGCAGGCTTGTGTGCAGTGTGACGTTCCAAATCCCAACTAATCCAATTGCAAGTAAAAATATAAAAAGTTAAATATATATGTCTAAGGGTGATTAACTATATTTGCTTTTATGGGTGGGGATTTGAATTGAGCCTTTCTGTTCCTCAGTTGACATACAGAACAGAACTCAGAACAGGTTCGTCTGTTTTGAAGTTAGGAGCATCTTCCAAACATTTACAGTGAAAGTACACAAAACATATAGCAACGTGGTTTCTACAGGCAGGACAAAAGATAAGCTCATAGGAATAATGCATTCATAATATTAGTTTCCTAGTATAAATTAAATGCTGTATTAACTGCACATGAACTTTACCACCAAATCACATGGATAGATTTTCTGCTGTATCTTCAGAATTTGCAGGTGATGTCAATCTGTAAGCTATGTTTGCACTACAAGTGTAGTTTGGTATCACCCTAGGAGCTTCTGTAGCCTGTGCTACATAGGAGGTCATACTGTACTTTTTCTCCTCCAAACCCATGAGTAAGGAAGGGGAGGGAGAGGAATACTAATTAAGGTAAGAATTTTATGTACCAGAAACTCTGAGATGCTAAGAGTTAGTAAGGAACATTGGGAAGTCAGCCAAATTCACAACTTAGGTGGTTACTTGGAGAGGAAATATGGGATTTGCTGTTACATGATTCTATTTATCTAGTAAGATATCACAGTATATAGGAACTGTATCATTTACCTGCTTGCTTTAATTTTTGTTGAATTAAATATAATTTTATTTAAAAGCAAACAAACAAAAACCAAAACCCTGGTTCAATAACTTACGCAAATATAAGAGATGCTGTAAGCCAAGAGGAAAAAGGAAATTCAATGTGGAGGTCTAAATAGCGTAACAGTGGCTGAAAGTAACATGGGGCATATCTGTACCAGCCGCAGAGGAGCAGACGCTGGTCTTGCATACTAGCTAGATGCAAACAGGCTGCAGCCTGGGAGCTGGCTCTGTTGCATCAGGAAGCTCATCCTGCCATCATGGCAGCATGAAGCTGGGCTCCACAAACTGCATCCTGCACTGCTTTAACTGGGTGACTGCACAGGGAACAGTGTCTGCTAGCTCATGCTGAATCCTTGCTGTGCTACAAGAGTGGATGATGAAACCCCTGGGTTCCTCAGTCAGCCCCACAGCTAGGTAGGGCCCATGTTAGGATAGGACTTTTATCACGTAGCCAAAATGAGCTTTATTTTGTACGTATTAAGGATTGGAAATCTTTCTACTTCCTTCCTCCCCTATTTAAGTATCTGATATACTTACAGTGCTGAAAGATTGCACTCATCCTTAAACATGTCCGGTTCTGTAATTCTGAGGAAAAAACAAATACCATTTGCATTGACCTGACCTTCAAAAGCATTTGCGAGCCACAGATTTTATTCAGACTGTACATGCTATTTACTGTTTATTACTTAATTGTGACTCATACAGTTAGCTTTATACAATCATGACCTGAAAACATACATGCATCATTATTTTCTTTTGGTCATTTTATTTTTTAGGTAACGAAATAACTGGAATTGTTCCTCTGAGTGGTGTGTGGCCCTCTTTTGTATCCCCCTATTACTACCCTACATTGTATTCTGTTACACTATTGTATCCAGTTGAACTTGATGGAATACGTTATGCAAATCTGTGCCTGCTTCTTGTGTATCAGCAAGAGAGATCTCTGAAACGTAAGCAGTGCTGCAGAGTTCCTGATTAAAGTCAGACGCAGTCGAACGCTAGCACAGCCCATCCTTTGTGAGGGGAAAGGGTGATGTGGATAATATGGAGCCTTAACTGCTAACTTATCCTTAACAATGCAGAACGATTCAAAATTGCTGATTCTCAAGAGCTATCAGCAGTTTTCAGTGACCAACATAGGGAATGCTCTCTGAGAGTAGGTAATAAATACATAGTGATGCTGAAGGGGGAGGAGAAAAACAACTAACAGTGTCAGAGGAACAGACAGAGGCTGTGGGGAAAGCGGTGTGATAGAGAAGCAGAGAAAACCTTACCATGCTACCTTGATCTTGTGTTCAGTGTCCTATCAGTGGATAAGGACAAAATGTAAGGACGGGTGTCATTAGGCATAGAATAATACAACTGCAAGGTCAGAGAATGAGACTCAGAGGTGTCAGGCCTCCCTGGGAGTGCAGTAATGGAAAGAGCTGTCTTAGGAAAGGGGAAAGGCAAAGCCAGGGCTGTGCAATGCACTAGAGCTGAAATAATTGTTGGCTAGGATAGGCCTGCTTGATTTCAGCTGAACTGTGTCTCAAGGAAGATGGCAGGACTCAGACTACATGCACAGCTGAGCTCACCTGAAACTCTGTTAGAGCTGCCTGTGATGGCTGTTATCTGGGAGAGGTGGCTGGGGGGAGGGGGGTGATGATGATGAAAACTAATCCATGCTTTTCATTTACAGACAGGTAAATCACAATTCTTCTGCTTTAGAATTCTTCACCCAAGCTTGATGTTGCAGGTTTGAGGACCTTGCAGTAAGGGATGTTATAACTGGATGCTGTTATAAGCCATAGCTTCACTTGATTTTAGAAGTACATGGCTCCCAGGTCAGCCATGAGCATATTGAGCTGTGGTATATGACTTCTCCTGTAGTATCATAAGTACTTCAGGTGCTGTTGTCTTTGCAGATATTCAAGTAATATCTGCAGTCTAAAATCTGGCCAGGCAAAGTAAAACACTTTGGTTGCTGTAGCAGTGTTTGTACTTGATTGTAATCAAACACTTTGTTCCAGTCTTGTAGTTCCTACCCTCCTTGAGGTCATGGTAAGACAATCTGCAAAGGAGCTAGATTGTTCTTCATCATACACCTCCATACAGACTACACCTAGTAGTGTAAAAAGAAGAAAATAAGAGATTTCATAGAATGGTTTGGGTTGGAAGACACCCTAAGAGTCACCCAGTTCCAACCCCCTTGACATAGGCAGGGACACCTCCCACCAGACCATGTTGCTCTCAGCCCTATCCAACCTGGCCTTCAACACTGCCAGGGATGTGGCATCCACGGGTTCTCTGGGCAACCTGTGCCAGTGCCTCACCACCCCCGAGTGACGGATTTCTTCCTTATATCTAATCTAAATCTACCTTTTTTTATTTTTTTTTTTTTTTTTTTTCTCATTTAAAACCATTTCCCCTTGCCCTATCACTCCACTCCCTGACAAAAAGTCCCTCCCCAGCTTTCTTGTAGGCCTGCCTTTTGGTACTGGAATGCCCCTGTAAGGTCTTCATGGAGCCTTCTCTTCTCCAGGCTGAATTTGTGACTTCGAGGGTCTAGCTACTACCTTCCTTGTCCCAGACTGAGTAGTGAGTTTGAGTCAAACCTGCATTCTGAAGGCCACTGAGAGTACCATTCTGTGGGGGCTTGGGTAAAGTTCAAGGATATGAAGGTTATATCACTCTCAGGTGGTGATAAATTTTGAGATGACTTTCAAAATGAGTTCAGGATTCTAAAAATAAATAAATAAAAAAAAAATGACAGTTTGAGATTCTTACGAATGTTTTGGGGAGAGTTCTTGGCTACCACACAGATTAAAAAGATGTCAAAAGGCCCTAAATGTGTCATACTGAAAATGATCTGGAGATATACTCTGTAAGCCTTGCATGTTTTGTTTGTGTATTATTATTATTATTTATTTTTTTTTTGTATTGTGATATATTAGCTAAGTCCTAACCAGCACTGATTAAAAAATGAATAATTTTTGGTTTATTAACTTCTTGAACTCTTTAACAGAAATAAAATCCAGTGTTTGCATGGCTAGAGTAGAGTGTATTCTTAAGAAATGTACTGGGAGTGTGTACTTCATGATAAACTTGCTCGTCATTCAACTTGAAGTGTTTTTCCAGGACAGCATGCCTTGTCTTCTGAGATTTTACAAAATAGAAAGTACAATGCCAGAACTCATGATTATGAAACTCTAAATTGCATGTCAAAGCAGACATGGAGGTGGCAGTGTTGAAAAGGGACAAATACAAATCAGTAGGCAAAGCTGTGGGTAGGTCACATTCGTAAACAGTTATATCACCTTCATACATCAAACAAAACGTAGGACAATTCTTAATATTGTATAATTGTGTTCTCAGTTTGAACCCTTCAGAGTTGTCTTGGGCCATGAACAAATGTTGTGTTCAGGCAAACAAATTCATTGGAAATTCCTTTCCTCCCTAGCTCATTAACTACTGTCAACAGTTGTGACAAGTTGGTTGATTCACACCTACCTAAGTGGTTAGCCAAAAATAGTGGGAGCGGGGAGCTGTACAAAAAAGGTACGATAAACTTGATGCCTTCTGTGGACCAGATATTGTCATTCACAGCAATCATCGTCTGCTGTGCCAAAAGGTTTCCTTGGCTTTTGACCAAAAGCTGCTGAAATCAGTCTCCTGTGCCTTTTCTTTCATCTGCTTGGTTTGCTGAGCAGCTGTAGTACCAAGGAAGACCCTTAATGCTCCAAACGTGGATAATGCTTTCATTTTTATTTTATATTTTCTTCTAGTGTTTATCTGCAAGGTAGCCAATGTGTAAGCACAAACTTCTCAAGAGTACGCAAATCTTATCAGGATGTAAATTAAGTGCTTGTGAGGAAGAATTGATTTTCTCTCTGCTTGTCTTAGATCTATTTCCTTGTGAATTAGGGAAGGTTTATTATGGCTTCAGAATCTCATTTCACAAGGAGGTAACGTGCCTGAGAAAGGACAGAACTCTTTGGCATTCACATTGCAGCACTGTCCTCATTCTGCAGAATCTATTTCCTTGAGCACAAACCAGTGCTGGCACTTAATGCAAAATGACATGGAGTGTCCGTGCTGGGTACGTGTTGCAAACAACCCCAAGGTCCCTGGGTGCGTTCTGTTCTGCAGAGCCCGCCGGGTTGTCACAGAATCAGAGCAACGGAGCATGGTTCTGATGTTAAAAGTTGACCAGTGGTCTCAATAACACCATTGTCAAACCAAATATGCTTGGGGAAAGCTGGCAATGTCATTTTTGCCCTGAGGAGTGGACTTTATATCCCCTCAGAAAGCAAGTTTTAGACATAAGCCCCCGCACTGAGGCCATAACTACCATGTTGTGGATGTAAGGGTGCCATCCCCATTGCTATTCTGATTCCACACAGATCCTATCCCTAGGAAAAAGAAATCAGTCCTGAATGTGTGGGGAACTCGGGCCAAGATCTCAAATAGTTTCAGACTGATTGCATTTGCATTTCCACACGCATGCTTGTGTGTGCATTTGCACACACACAGGCTTTAGCTTGGATGCCTGTCATTCTTCTGCAGTTTGTTACAGTAGGCTGTAGGTGATGCTGACTCTCAGAGCCTGAAGAATGTCTTAGCAGCATGCATTCCCTCCGAGCCAGTCGGAGTGGGCATTTATAGGAATGCGTGCAGACCTCCTCCTCCACTTTGTCTTTCAGAGAATACACAATGTCTGTACTGGGGATAACTCGCATACTTAGGCACAGCTTGCCTTTTTTGTAAAGGGACTGATTATATTTCCAAAATTTGTCATTTCCTTTAGGAACATGAGCATATATGTTGTTTGATGTTTTGACAGGCTTTGGATATTAAGTCTACACAACTGTTGGTGACAGTATCTTTTTTTTTTTTTTTTTAAGCATTTTAAAATGCCTTTTAGTAGTGTTAGTTGCCAGAAATGGCTGCCCACTGCAGCATGTAGGCTGCATTTTTGTAACTTAAAAACTAAAAAAAAAAAAAAAAAAAAGAGAGAGAAATTATTGACCAGAGCTGTAGGAGTAAAGCTCTAAGCTATTTAGGAATAACTGTTTATGAAAGATTTCTTTTGTTTACTAAAACAAATGTTATGTATCGTGGAGTTAGAGCTAACTGTTTAGGTCTACCATATGAAAAATGAGTAGGTGTCCTGGCAAAGAGCTCTGTGTCGGTGTCCAGATTGGAGCAAATGAACTCCAAAAAATGTGAGTAGGCCACATGGTTATCTGAGGATTTGTTTTCATTTTTCTTAGTCCTTATATGTTGTTTGTTGTCTGTATCATGTGATAAGATGTTCTTCTGTCAGCAGGATGAAATTTTCTGAACAGCTGACTTAATCACACATTTATTAATTTGTTTGCTTCTTGAAGATGAGAGGATTAAGAAATTGTGGTGATAAGCACAGCAAGAGAGCCTGAATGGGTAAAATGGCAGGGAGAAAGGGAGGCAAAGGGTAAAGATAGATATTCCTGCCTGTTGGCCCGGAAAAAACCTTACCTTGGCAGTCTATATGCGTACAATTCTATAGCAAATTTGAAGTTTCCTTTAGGACATCTGCCAATCTGCATATTTTACTGTGGTTTCTGCAGCTACACGGTTAATGTATTGCTGGATATAACCTTTGCTGTCACCTTAGCTGTCATTGTCTCATGGGGCTGGGGGGTATCTGTCATTGTCTTTCTTTTACTAACCCACTTACCCAATTTATTCTGAATGTCCCTTGAGTGAAACCACCTGTGTCTTAAAAAAAAAATAAAAAAAAAAATACCTGCAGGAGGGTGCAGTGGTTTAACCCGGCCGGCAGCTAAACACCACGCAGCCATTCGCTCACCTTCCCCCCTCCCTCTCTGGGATGGGGGAGAGAAATGGGAAAGTAAAGCCCGTGAGTTGAGGTAAAGACAGTTTATTAAGACAGGAAAATAATAATAGCAATAATAATAATAACTAATAATAATAACAAGAATGATGATAATAGTACTACTACTAATAATGTGTACAAACAAGTGATGCACAATGCAGTTGCTCACCACCCGCTGACCGATGCCCAGCCTAACCCCGAGCAGTCCGGCCCCCTCCCCCGGCTAGCCACCCCTATATATTGTTTAGCATGACCCCAGATGGTATGGAGTACCCCTTTGGCTAGTTTGGGTCACCTGTCCTGGGTCTGTCCCTTCCCAGCTCTTGCTGCACCCCCAGCCTGCCTGTTGGCAGGACAGAGCAAGAAGCTGAGATGTCCTTGGCTTGGTGTAAGCACTGCTCTGCAACAATTAAAACATCAGGGTGTTACCAGCACTCTTCTCATCCTAAGCCAAAACATAGCATTCCACCAGCTACTAGGAAGAAAATTAACTCTGTCCTAACTGAAACCAGGACAGAGGGATAGAAAGAAATAAAGAAATGCTCAGTGATGTTCCTCAGCATGCTGTGTGTGGACCTCTAAATGATGACACAGGGACCTAGCAGTGGCACATACTGAATTGTGGTTTCTGCTGAACTGCTCATATGCTGGTACTCCACTGCATTTCCAGACAAGGGCCAAGGCTTAACTAGCTGTGACTCGTTCTGAGTTCATATAGCACCATTGTTAAGGTAGTTTTGATAGGAACATATACAAGGTTTAGATCAGGTATTTTTTCTGATCTTTGGTGTTTTGACGACCTTGCTTAACAGTCTGGTAAGGTCATCCACTGCTTCTGCTGCATTGTGATGAACCGTACAACTTCCAATAACAAATCCCTTATTAAAGTAGATGTTAAGGAAATAAATACAATTGTACTAATACTAGAGCAAACAATGCTTTGAAGTAAAATGCTACAGTTATATTAAACAGTGTGTAATTCAGCATGCTATCACCCCTAGTTGGGAAGTCAATTTTACTGCAAATATTTTTTGAAGAAGCCAAATCATATAAGAGCTTCAGATATAATAATAACTTCAAATATAAGTAGAGAGTGACTGAATAACAACCTATCACCCAGGATGGACATCCAAGTAAGAATTGAAAAGACCAAGGGACAGTGTTGGTGCTCTCAATCTTCTTATTTTTTCCCTGGCTGTAACTTGCAATGGTACTAGCAGCCCAAGGAGGAGACAAGGCTGTTCCCTAGTGGTACTGTGCGGTACCAGCTGCGCTCAGGCACCCAGCTCAGCCCCTGCCTGTTCCTTCTGCCACGACCTGGCCCGAGAGCTGCTGGTGTGTTTGTTCGCATGGAGGTCACGGCGCAGAGCACGTAAGGAGGTCAGATTACAACACACCAGGGATGCAGGCAGGGTGTGCATCCAGTATCTGGAATCTGTGAGCCCTACCGAGTTCCCTAATCTGGGTGATGCCATAGGAAAGGAATGACACCCCTCAAATATGGCACAGCTCAAGAAAACAAATTACTGTGCATTTAATGCAGCATATGTTACTGACTAAGATCTTCCGTTGAAGATTTAACCCGCATGTATTTTCCTCTGGAAACAGCTGCTGGAAGTGCCAGAAATTTGCACGTGTCCGGTGGGTGTGCTTGTGTGTACTACAGACTGGGATGTAGACCAACAAGTAATGGGCGGGGTGTAAGAAAGGTTGGTGACACTCGCAGATGTCAGAAGGCAACGTGTCACAGACCAGCCTGAGAATGGGGACAAATCATGCCCACCCAAGAAAAAAAAAAAAGACTGGTTTATGAATGCATTAGAGAGCAGTAAAAGGAGCTAATACAGCAACATGATTCTCTGGTAGTGTTACAAAATGTGTAATGAGCTATCCCAAGACTTGAGAAGCACTCTTATGTAGGAGGGAAAATTTTGACCTGCAACTATACCCCAGGAAATCATCATTCACTATTCCTGAAACAATACTGTTGAAGGAAGATTAAATCCTAAACTGCTAAGGGAGGGAAGGGGGGGGGGGCACAACTTGGAGAAGCTCATTTTGTATACTTTTTGTCTATTTATTCTCTTATTTTAGGTCTGTTTAAAAAAAATAATATATATATATATATTTATTTCTGGAAGAAAGAAGAATGTGTGAATATCATATTAATCTCTACATTGTTGAATATATGCCAGTTTATATAGTATTTAAGAACAGGTTTGAACAGGAACCTTGAATGTTTGAGTTAGCTTTTTAAAATATAGTCTGCTACTCTAGATATAAAAGAGCATGTTTGTGTTGTCTCAAATGCACACACATTCTTCAGAAATGGCAGTGAGATACCTAGATATTCTTGCAAATCCTAGGATTTCCTTTACTCTATTTTTGTACACGTTTCTAAATCATATAAAGTGTAGTTCCATCAGCTTATCAGAACTGCTGACAAGCTTCCCTTTGTTAGCAAAGGGCATGCAAAATGCAAACTAGTTGAACATTGTGCTAATTATGTCTGACTGCTGGAAAATGTGTGTGTATTTGTGTCATATGTGTGTTATGTATTTTTTTAGTCATCAGCACTTTTGTAGTCCTGTAGCTGGGATGTCAATTTAGAGTGTAACGGAACAAATCATATTGCTTCTGTCATTTTGTTTTATGAGGGGGGCTGTTCATGTAAAAAGGTAGATTTGAGAAGTTTCAAAACAGTAGTTCTGAAAGGGTTCAGTTTGCACAAAGGTTTTAACAATTTGAAAAATGATTTCCTCATTTCTGAGAACTGTTTTGTGTCGTGCATTGTTTCACAAAGAGGAGCAGACTCAGCGTCATCCAAGATGAGGTCTGCTATCATTACAGTAGATGACAGCCTTGAACTTGCTGAGCTTCTGTTAACCAAGCAGCTCTCTGTCTAAAAAGCAGTGTCCAATTGTTTCTCTACTTCCTGCCCCTATTCACCCTGAATGTAGGAAAATGTTCCACACATGGGTAATCTGTAATCCTTACCCAGGAGTTCTCATGTTGGTGCAGACTGGGAGCTATTCTTACATTGTTCTGAATTAATGTTTTGTGAAGCAAAACCTAGGTGTTGTGGAATGTAATGGTCAAAACCAGCCATTCTTTTCTTTTCCATTCTTTGAGAAAACGATGTAACCATTTGTATTAGAAAAACTGGATAAACTCCGTGCTGTAGATTTCAGTGCTATGTATACTTGTCCTGGTGAATGCTAGGTATGATATTTGTTTTGCAGTAAAGTGAATATGATATCAGCAACCATATGCTTCATTGTGTTTAACATTTACACAGGAGGTGCTCCTGCTGAGGAGCTGTTTAACCCACTTGAAGCTTCAGTGATAATAGTTAGGTTTGGTGTGCAGCGCTATAGCTCCCAGCACTCTTCCGCATCTCCTTCCACTTCATCCTGCCTTAGTGATATATAATTCGCTGTTTAAACAAAACAAAAATGACGACAAAGAAAAGAACACACACTAAAAAATCCCCTAACTTAAAATGATCATTTCACGTTTGTTTTAGTAGCAGAAGTAGGAAATTGGTGTACAAAGAACTTTTTAAAGTTTCCTTCATTTGGCACGTTCTTTACACGTGCAAATTATTGATTTACTATTATTAAGGGTAAACTCAGATGTATTCCTTGCACAGTCTCAACTCACATAAGTGCCCTGGGGTAAGAATGGTTTATTATAGGAAAATGTTGAAAAAAATGTCAAAAAGTATCTCAGACTGAAACAGAGTTATTGGAGGTGCTTCTGGTATCTATAGGAAAGGCCTAGAATCCGCTTTCAGACATAATCAGACAACGTTCATTCCAAGATTACTTAAGAATAAAATAATGTTTTGATCCTGCTTCCAAAGAAGAGGATAGACTTGGTTTATTTGGACTTACTTGCATTATTCTTTTGAATCTATAAAATGCAACAGCTGTTTAATAAAGTTGAACCTTAAAGGAAGGGCTGGTTCAACTCTTGATTTCCAGAGTGAATTTGCTTACAGACAGTTTACATCCTCTCACAACTGCTTTAACAGGGCTCTGGTGTTTAAACAGTGTTGCTCTGGTGTTTACTGTAATATGTGTCAGCAGAAATGCATTGTATTTTCAATAACGAACAAGGAAAAAATAAAATTGTACTGATAAAGCAAATCAGCAAATGAAAATACAAAGTGAGACAGTTCATAGAGAAGACTATCAATGGTGACTCCGTTGCAGTTTCTGCTTCTAACACCTCTCCTTTAGCCTGTTACTGATCACACAATATTTATTTTAATCTTTTTCTAAAATAATTATTTGTAATAGAGTGTAACATCAAAGTCTGAGTTAAGCTAAATTAGGCTTACTGCATTTGTTTGATTTCATTTGATATTATCAATGAACAATTCTGCTTCATATATGCTATATTTACCAGGTTATACTTGTATCATGCTCCCACTGCACTGAGAGTGTTAAAAGACTTTACCAGAGTTTTATGGCAATTTGATGATTAATTTCTTTCAGATGGTTAATTACAAAATAGTGGAGTCAATCGAGATTTTTTTTTTCTTTTTTCCAGCTTTCTGTTGATTTTGTTTGCTTTTTTAGATCCTAGAAAATTTCTCCCATATTTACATCTTTGCTTTGTACCCAGAATTACTACGTGAACATCTCAAAGACTAAAACTATTTGCAAGTAGTAATAAATCTATGCTCACCGCACTTCTGAGTGGCCACAAATAGTGTTTCAATCTTTCCAGACCACTGTCACCAGCACATGCAGTAAGCACTGAAGTGACAACTTCAATCCAAGTATTTACTTTGCTTCACACTACTGTCTTTATGACAGCTGACAGGTTCACAACAAGAAATAGTGTCCATTTTTCACCCAAAAATAAACAGTAAGCAGTCTTTTACTTAATGTGCAGTTATCCTGAGGATACAATCTTCAATGGCTATGTCTACATATTAGAGAAGGATCTGAATCTATAACATTGATATAAGGGGACACTACCATACATTACAATACTCCCCAAGTTTGACTTACTGTGGAGTATTTAAATATTTTTTTTCTCCGTTGATTGTCTATTTGGACAGTTAACTAAGCAATTTAGATATGAGAAGTGTAAGAAAAATGTAGCTTTGTCAGATTATTGCAAAACCAATGTGTTATATGCGGTTATACAGTTAGCCAGATTTCATTTTAAAAGGTCAGGAATGACCCTCATTTCACAGTGACTCAGAAAGAAGAAAGAAAATTAAGTTACTTTAAAAAAATTTGTGACAGTGTGCATTAAAAACAGGGATGGGCTATATGCTGTCCAGTTGTACAAGATAATGCAGAAAATAGTTGACAAACTTGCCTGTGTTTTTAGAGTATAAGAGGAGGGGGAAGAAATTAACGCATAAATAGTTATATAATTTTTAATCATAATGTATGCTTGTTATAAAATATGCATCCACTTGTGTATTTTCTTCTATAATGGCTGTGATGTGGATTTCTAAGGTGTTTTTAATCACCTATTTTACATTACTTGTTGATTTCAACTGATCCATAAAACTAGATTCAAAATGACACTTGTCTGAGATACTTTTTGCATAGTATTTTCCCATTAATCAAAGCATTAATTTGTAAATGGAGATGATGGAAAGAGGTGCAGTGCATCCTAAGTTGTACAAGTATGAGAAAATACATTTGGGACTCAAAGTCTGGGCTTATGCATTTACCTCAAAATAACATGATGGAGTAACTGTGTTTATGGATGTTTCTGTGTTTCTGTTCTATCTTTCCATTTTATGTAAGACAAGATAGTATTTGAAAAAAAAAAAAAAAAAAAAAAAGAAATAAATAGCAGTATCTTTAATACATTTTAAAGTTTGAAGAAATGATGGGACAGATCCTGGGATCCAAACTTAATTGAATTTTCTTCCTTTTAACTCATCAAATTGAGAGCACCAAAAAAAAAAAATAAAACAAAACCAAAACCTTTTCACTCTAATACATAGGCTTCCTCATTGCACTGGGAGCAATCACTGTACCTTTGTGTTAGGCAGGGTTGAGGGGTGTGCAGAAATATGAAGACAAAAGGTTGGATTTCTGTCCCCAGCATGCCAGAGTGATGTAAATCAGCATTTCATAGCACTCTGTTTTTGAACTGTGGTGGGACTCTTATTGTTTCATCAGGTCCTTGCCCTGCTTTTTGACCAAATTATAAAATTAAGTCTTACAAAAACTTGTAATAAAATTTAATCTAGGCTTCATGTGTAATTAGTTGAAAACCACTTCAGATTATCCTACGTGAGCTATTATTTCTACAGCGCTCTTGTACCATCACATTATTCAGGCTACTTATGTAGAAGATATGGATTTAGTAGCCCTACCCTGCTTTAGATTTTCAGCTCTGATAACTGATTGCTCCTTTTGTATTTTCTTGTAAATAACCGAGTACACCCAGAGAATTCTCGCTGAGTAGGCTAGCGTGGTATAAAGTATACTTTTGGGATTTCACCAAGTCACAAATGTCAACATCACAAATATTCCACACCCCCAGACCACATAAAAGAAAGCTTGTTTGTGAGAATAAGTGGATTTATTTTACAATCGGTTTCTTGGAATGTTTTAGATATTCTGTGTTTTAGAAATAATGAGCAAGTTAAAATACTTGAGGTCTTCCAGTCTTCCAGTAAACTTCTGCTCTGTTAGTAATAAGGATAATTAGCTTCAAAGGAATATAGAATGAAGTTCTGGCTCCTTTGTTCACTGATTATCTAAAATAGGTGTGTCCTTCAAATTAATTTTGAGTGACATTGAAGCTCTGTTTCCCTTGAGAGTGCATGAGAAAAAATGCTTAGAATTCGTTATCGCAGTTGCTTTTAGGTAGCTTTCTACATATGTTTGTTAGGCGGTACAACAGTTTTGACAGTATTTAAATTGAGCCATATATATTTCAATGCACAAGGTATTTATCACCCTAACTGTCAATGACCTCTTGTTACAGAACAGTGCAATAGCCAGCAGTATGAGCCACCTCTGAAAAGAGGGATCAAAATCCTCTGCATTTCAAAAACAACTTCAATGTAACACCAGTCATGAGGTAGTAAGTGATGAAAAAGGGTTGTGGGTTTTTTTGGCTATCAAATTAGCTTTAGAGATCTGTCAGTGCACTATTTTTAATTTATTTATTTTTTGTATGTGTGTGTTTTTGTGTGTGTTTTTGATTTGAAGAACAGGGGAGGAAAAATAGTCTGAGAACCATTACTGCTGTGATTAGTAATTTGCATGTCCTAGCAGCTTGCTTTTGAGGCAGTCTTTTAAAATTTGCAGTATTTGGGGGGATAGTCTGATAAGCATACATGAATTCATTGACAATTAAGATGTTCCTTCAGTATTGATACATACCTAGAAGGCAGAGTGACCTCAGCACTCTAGGTATATTTTCATGTGGTGTTTTCTCCACTTCTTCAACCTTTACACCTTCTCTCATATGATAGCCACACCATTAAGTGATGACTTTTAGCAGTTTGAACCTTTCTAAAGGCTGAACACAGCCTTCACAGACTGTAATGTTTGCAGGGGCTAATGTTTCCATCTAGTAAAGCTGTCATTAACACTGAATGGTCAAAACTAGTTTCCACATTCTTAGTCAATACTTGAATCTCGTATGAATAAACATTGGTGCTCTTGTCAATGCCATGGATACAGCTACAGGAAGAGCCAGGTCAGGTAATTTTTCTTAACCTGAAAGTTAACCAGATGTGAGGAAAAAAAAAGTGTTCATTATTCGGCTGGGGGCCATGGTGTGATGAAGATCACCAGGAGAACATGAATGTCTCCACAGGTGAGAAGGTGAGCAGCAGAGTGGAATTAAATCTCGCTGAATTGCTCAAAATTGCATGGAGGAAAAAGAAGGAAACGAATAAAAGGTTAAAACAGTTCTAATTTTTTCCGCGTCGTTTTGTTAAAGGGAAATGGCTTCTTTACCCCCTGCTCCCTCTTCCCCCAAATGAAACATTTTGAGCTGGAATGAATTGGGTTATTCTCAACTAACAAATCCTGATATGAAAAATATCTTGACCTTTATTTGTGGAATTGCTTTGATGTTTTTTTTCTTTAGGTGGAACATGTAAATAGGGAGTGTAGAACTGTCAATAAAGCTAAACCATACTAATGCTCCTTAAGAAAGATTATAGTAAAGATGTAATGCATAATTAAGTCCTTACACTGAATTTTTTGTTAAGACATTTGGTACAAAATCTGTGATTTATACTACTGTACTACATTTCCTTGTAGTAGTCATTTTTATGACCAGAATCTGTCAGTATAACAGTTGAGGTTAGTTTAGTAATTAAACAGAAAAAGAAACAAGGTTTGGATGTAGTTTGCATTATTTGAGTGATCTTTTATCAGCTTATTTGTCCTACCTTAAATATTTTATGTATCCCTTGAAAATAAAGTCATGAGAATCAGTTACCTCTTTAAAAAATAAAGCTGTATATGCTAATGTAGTGTGACATCCACTAAATCATTTTATTAACATCTCTATTAGAAGGAGGTTACATTTTATAGGTTATTTAGGAGCACAGGTTGTCATTTGTATTGCAGTGACACACAAAAATCAGAACTGGGATCCTAGCATGCAAGTTCTTGTACATGGAGAGGCATTGCCCCTACCACACGGTACCTCCCATCTAATTAAGCATGATTTATGATTATGACACATTATAGATTGATTTGATGAGATTGAGGATGAGAGTAATTGACAGTGAAATCAAGTTAGGTTACCCCTGTGCACAGAGCAAAAGGCTATAATTATCATAACTCTTAGCAAACACAGGACAGAGGAATGTCCACCCCACCACCCAAGAAGCAGGGAACCTGCCTGTATGCTGAAAGTCTGCCAGCTGACCAAGGCAGAATTTATTGCTCTTCCAAGCTTCTTGTTTCTCAGGTTGAGATACCGTACTATTACGCCAGGGAGAAATGTCATAGCACAGAACAGTACGTCCAGTGGCTTGCCACAAATGGCACTAGAAGATCTCAAGTGGGGCTCCTGCTGTGAAGCTATGAATGAAGCAAGCCTATCAGTGGGGAAGGAGGAGGAGTTAAGAGATTGAGATTAAGGCTTCAAATTCCAGACTGGCAAAAATGTTATTAAAATGATTATTGCACTTTCAGAGTTCAAAACGTCAACATTAAGTAAACCTTATTTTCTCACACTTATTTTTTTTCTCCCGATGTTTTTGTATATATGAACTTCAAAAGAGCAGATGTAAGTTAGTGGTGATGTGCATCTCCTTTAAATGACTACTCAATTAGTGATAGTGAAGAACAGAATGTTTCCAACAAGTCTGAGAAAATGGAGCCACCTGCTTGACAGGAACGGTGCTACAGTGCCTCTGATATGTTTGTACATCCTTGTGCTTTAGTTGAAAATGACCTACAGAAACAGCTGTTTTCCTATCAATTCCTGTAGTATTGGAATTGGTGATTACAGAGGCAGTGTAGGCAGTACCCTTAAGATGAGTTTTGGCTACTACATCCCAAACATGTGCCAGAAGAGAAAGTGACTTTGATATCTGACACTTAAAAAGGAAATGAAATCTTAAGTAACCTTAAAGATAGCAATTAGTTTCTGTATAGATAACACTGCAATGCATGTGAAAGGAGGACATTCTCTAAAATACAAAAGGCAAAAAAAAAAAAGGATTCATTAATGTTCATCAGCTCTTTATGGCCAAATAGCTGTAGTCATCAGATAATAACCCATGGAGACTGTTAGCTTTGTGGCATTTCCTATATCTGGCTTTACAGTCTTTAATGGCAGAACAAATTTCTGGACTGCACTCCTTCCTTCTGTCTCTTCTAAATCTACCCTTGAGTACTCCTGTTGAAATTAATTCAGAACAATTTCCTATTTTATATATTATTTTTTAATTTTATTTATTATTTTTTTTTCCTTAAGCAGCTGCAGCATGGAATTTTTATTCTGTGGTATCCACAGACACCTTTGTTTGTCAGGTAGAGCCATACTTTCAGGCTGATTTCAGCAGGGGCTGCTTTGAGCTGCAAGCAGTAAGGCAGGGCTAGAAATCACCAGTGTTGAAAGGGATTTTAAATTGTCTTCTGTACTGGTGATAACTGCTAGTTGGGGATATACCTGTGATGACGCATGATAGTCATTCTTACAATTGGTCACTTATTATGCAAGTGTGATGAGCAATTGTTCATGTAAGTGCAGAAAGAGAGATGTTATGGACAAGATAGGCACGAAGTTGCAGGTCTCCTGATGCCACACAACAGCGTAAGTCCTTACAAGACCTTGAAGTTGAGCAATTGCAACTTGTGGAGGACCTCTGGAGAGCAAAAGTAGTACGTTGTCCTTTCTTTGGAGAGAGGAAATGAGTCATGTCTCCTTGTTCTGTGTTTGTACAATACATGGAACAGTAAGTCAGGATGCACAGTACTACTGTGATAAGAAATTCATGGCACTGAAGGGCTTTTTTTTTTTTTTTTGTATTTACACGGTAGTTGAGCCTCTTTGTCTAAACCTGATTTTTATAGTTCATGCATTCATGCACATTTTAAAATTGTTTTCAATTGTCTGAGCTTGTAAGCAGCCTTTTCCTTTACTTTATATTGTGACTGTCCAAGATTTTGGACGCTACCCTTTTTCATTGGTACTTGAAACACATGCTTCATGTAGTGGTAAAATGTACGATATCTTAAGATAAATGTCTGAGGCTTTCAGTGAAATCACAACTTACATTAACCATTATCATCCAAATGTAGTTAGGCATCGACCAAATGTAGTTAATCATCAACCCTTGGGGGTTAAGAAGGAGAATGAATTCTCTGCAGAATGCCACGGAATACTATCTTCTGCATTGTGTATACAATCAAGACTGTTTATATTTGTTTTGCAAACAGTCACAGTTTACACTTGACTTTCTTTGTCTGACCTTCCTCAAAGCCCTAAGTAACGCTAGTAGTCTTTCAACAAGTTGCCAGAACAAATAACTACCCAATGGCACAACAGAGCTCTGAAAGGTTTGGCTGAGTACAGCTGCCAGATGTGAAAGCTTTTTTTGCTCTCTCTTCCCTCTGGCACATTTAAAAGAAGGAATAAAACATTCAGGGAAGGATGAATGAGCACAAATGTAGGGGTTTTATTGGTTTTATATGGTGAGTGATTATTATGTAGTTTCCTCCTTGAAAAATAAGCAGATTAATCTTCACGTGCCGTCTTCATGGTCGTGCATTTTTTATGTGAACTTAGAACCTTCCAAAACACCCAAGCTTGTAGATTGTGTCATTGGAAATAGTGTTTTGTTCTGCTGTCAGCTATAAATTGAAGCCAGGGGTCAGCGATGACCTACTGTGCATGGTTGGGTTGGTTACTCCTTAGGGGATGGTCTGAGTCTGCGGGTCACCAACCTCATTAAGCATTAAGAGGAATCACATCATCTAAACAAGAAAGCCAACGGGTCACTCGATTCCTCAGCAAGGAGAAAACCACTGTTAAAAGCTTAAAGAGGTTTATTCATTTAAGCATTGTTTGTTCAGGCAAGTCCCCCCTGTCCTTTTAGCTGCTGTGGTACAGATATGATGCTCCTTTCCAGGTGTGCTCTTCTCCCAGGTATTCCTCTACGGACTGCCCTGTGCTGCTAACACCCTCTGGTGGCTGCAGGGCTCTCCGATGGGAACAGTCTGCAATGTGCATTGTCTTGCTTTTTGATAGCTTTTTTTTGATTTTGATATTATAAAACAAAATTATTTGTAAAAACAAGGGGAAAATCTCGAGAGTTTTTTCATTTTGTAAAAATTAAAAATAAGTAGAAGTATCAGAACTTATTTAGCTTATTGGGCCATAAAGGTCAGATAAGATAAGGTAACTTTTCTTATATTTCTTGAAGAACTTGACTTCTCTTGAATCACCTATTACAAAGATCAGAGCCATCTCTTATGCGCTTTCTTACACAATTAAAGCCTTCAAATCCAAAATAAAATACACCCAAAGTCCTTATTATGAAAACTCTATTATTTTTCCATCAACATCTGCCCAAAGTGTCAGATAACTGTGTACTGTCAGTGTCAAAGTCTGTATTGAGTTCTTTGGATATACTGAAGTTTGTGCTGCTGGACAGACACCGATTTGGGGATGAAATTGAATTTTTTCCCATGTAGGCTCAGATTTCAGAGACTGTTCACATTCTGTTGTAGTTCCCCCTAGTATTAAACTAGCCCGTATGGACTTTTTGCTACAAGAGCTAGATATCTTTCAGCACTTGTTCCAGATGATGCAGAGTCAGTCTGGGTATCTCAGTACGTGATTGTGGTCAGTCAGAATTGTGGAAAGTGGACACTAGTTTTGATGGTATGTAAATAAAGGCTAATGATCCCTTCTGGTAATGAAATCTACCAAATGCTATGAAACAGGAGGACAACAGCAGGACCTCAAAGACAGATTTTAGTTTACCTATCACCAATGTATATCCAGCATTAATCTACCCACTTGATTAGTCTACCCACTTGACTTTAATTTCAACCAAATATAGAGAACATGATTTAAAAAGTTTATTAGTTTTCCTTTAATTACTTAACCTGTTTCTATGTTTTGCCTGCTTATCCCAATATCATAAGTTGATTTAAAAAGAAAAAAAAAAAGTTGGCTTTCCCATAAGAAGTAACTCCTTTGAAAAGTTTTCGTAAATAACTCTTGATTTTATTGACATTTTCTAGGATATTTTGTTAAGAGCTCTCATGTGCACCTGATTACAACATTACTCAAACCACATATTGAAAAGGCTGCAGGCATTTCATAACTATTTTAACATTTTTAAAATGTATATCTAGATAGATATATTTCATTCAAAATAGAGAAGAGACAAAAATAAATACAAGAAAGTATCCTGCTTAAAGAATTATTTCTAATTTTAATGTTTTAAATTCAGCCCATTCTATTATTTACGTACTTCAATTGCTCTTCCACCTGAAGATGTCAGTATTTTACAGTTGTTGAATTAGTGAATTCTTAGCCCAGTGAAATAGGTTAATTTTCAGGCTTTATTCTTTTACGTATATTCTTGTCAAATAAAGACCTATTAATTTTTAATTTTAATATGTTATTGAGAGAAATTAGTACTGTTTAAATGATTTCTTTGATTGCACTTCTATATTTATTCCAGTTTTGTTAATTATTTGTTTTGCTGTAGAATAATACTTTTGATATCTAAGATACTTTAATATAAACTTCAGTTTTAAAAAGCAGAATTGAGGATTATTTAGCACCTGCTAAATGCCTTTGACGATCTAGAAAACGCATAAAACCTGAAGAAGCTGGAAAAGGAGAAGCAAATCTAGAAGGCTGTTATCAAGTATGTTATAACAGCTGTCAGGTTCCGGAAGACTGTCAGCTAACAAATAACTTGTTCCTTTGCTGAGACATCTGATGGTAAAGGTGACCATGATATATTGATGGCAATACTGGAGAGCAAAGACAATCTTGTTTTCTTCTGTTTTAGGCTGTGTCTGCCTGTGTGTGTGTGTGTCTGTGTGTGTTGTTTTTTCCTGCTTGTGGTTCAGGGTACAAATCATGTAATTGCCATTCCTGGGTAGCCTAGCTTTTAAAACAGAGAAATCATTATAACCTGATGTTGTACATAGACATTGTGGCTACTCAAATTCACAGCAGTGGGAAAGGTGGAATAACCATGGTGAATCCTAAGTAGGGTCTGCTAAACTAAAGGAGAATTTTTAATTATTTGATTCAGTGTCCAGGTGCTCTGTTTTACAAACAGTGCTGGTTTTAAGGGTATTGTATCAATGTGTGGAGCACCTAGTTGTTACCAGGTATGTCATCTATTTTTTACATTCATTTAGCTTATAACTGCAACATTCTTATAAGGATATCAAATAATGAAGTCAGCGTTATCATCCTCATCTTATGAGTGAGAAAACTGAAAATCAAAATAACAGATTTAGTTGTTAGTATGAGGGCTTCAATTTATTTTCCTCCAGAACTCGACAGTGCTCTTTTTCTATAGTGTCATGCTGTTTATTTGCTGAAGATTGCACATGGAACAGCCAGATGAAGAAAAAATCGGATGTCACAAGTAAATCCTTTTTTTATCAAGCATATAGTTTGACCAGAGACATGTTGAAAGGTCTGGAAACAAAATCAAATATTTGGGACAAGTTTGCTGAATTTGTATTACTTATGAGATGACTTTTTTGATGCCTTATATATACTGAAGTTATTTGAGATATTAGCAGAGACTTTTTCCTTACTGACCCTTCCTTTTCAGTTAGGTGAATATCCAATAATACTCTTGCTGATCCAAGTGTACTAGCAACGTCCAGTAGATGACACTCCAGCAACACAGATAATGTCAAATCATAATTAGATACTGTTTTTATAGAATTACAGGAAATAGTAAAATAGTGCTATTAAATCAAAAATGATTATTTTAATTGATAAAATAGATTTTAAGTATTTTTCACTGAACTATAGTTTCTCATGCACAACTATTTTCTATTAAATGCATCTCTACCTGTCACAATAAAGTTTACAAAAATATTCTTTCCACTACTCACTTTAGTAGTTGAGAATTTAAAGAAAATGCTACATTTTGTGAAAGGCCTTCAAAGAAGAGAATTGTATTTGTTTACCATAATAAACTTTTATAGCAATTTCTAAAAGAGAGGTTCATCAAATGGATAAATCAATCATGGAGAAAATCCCAAATATAAGATTGAGAACCAACAGGTATCTTCTGAATTGCACTGTTAAATTCATCTACTTGTGAGCAATATAGCTGCATAAGCCTGTCCATACAGTTTGTTGGGATCCATACCTAAGCCGGTTGACTTCTTTGTCCCCCAGGCTCCTGTGAATCACTGTAAAAGCTTAATTCAGTTTCACATATTGAATAACTTAAACTTTTTTTTTTTTTTTCATTTCCAGCCTCAATATAATATAACCATTAAAAAACTTTTTTTTTTTTTTCCTTGTGTGTGCTTGGTTTTACACAGTCTCCATGCTGCTTCATATTGTTTACATAATGAGTTATTCCCTTGAAGTGGTTGTGTTTCTTCTCAGCTTTGTTCTGGAAATCAAAACCAACTGCAACCCATATAGAGTCCTCTTCCTTTTAGTTTCCCTTTACAGTATAAAAAGAGTGGCTTTTTCATGGTTTCCTATTGGAAGCGTTTGCAGAACCAGAGTTAATACATCATTGACCCCAGAATGTTGTATCAGGTGCAAGAAATAAATTAAGGGTTGCAGCTGTGTAACAGCAACATAAATGCAGGATTGAATGTAAGAGAAAATAAGACATCTGCTATTCAAATACAAGCTGATTCCAAAATGTATCTGTGATAGAAGAGGATAGCATCCAATTCCTCAAGTACCATGTGTATGCTGAAGTTTTGATCCCTGTGATTTAACTGGAATTTTCCAAGAAAATCACAGATACGCTGTGCTTACTCCCAAAGACATAATTGCTTTACATCTTGCATATGCCATAGCTAAAAGATTTCCATGTCAGCAATAAAGCCCATTTATTTTTTCTACTTGATGCTTTACTACCAAATTTTGTAAATGTATATGGTGGGATTATGAGAGTAAGGAAACCTAGCTGCTGTCCAGTAGAAAAAGTAGAAAAATGCACTTCCTAAATGTTCACTGTTCTGGTGTCAGAGACCAGACTTTACTAGTACTTGAGCATTTTTGAAATTACTCTAGATTTACATCAATAAAATAGTGAAAAGGAATAAAAAGGATACGCACGTAAAGGAATAAAAACAATATGCACATTTACTAATGTATATGTGCCGTGATGTAAATTCTCATTCAAGCATGCTGAAGCAAACATGATTCTTCCCATTCAGTTCCAAGGGTATCGGAATAAGCTTTTTATCCTATGTGTTTTGTTTTTCTTCAGTATACATTAAGAAATTGTAATGAGATGCAGTGAAGAAGATTCATCCTTTGTGAGGAAAAATTCTGGACAAGTGCTAATGAATCTGAGTCATGTAAGACTCATGAGTTGGCAAAGTGTTTTATGACATTGTTCACTTTTCTTTGGTCAGTGTTCATATTCCTTATTACCCTTTTTTGAGTGCTTCATGTAGGTTATTTTTCCAGACAGTGATCTGGGAGAAGAAAACATGTTTAGGAAAGGAAAAAGGACCTGGGTGGCAATTAAAATACATCGTAGCTGCTTTCTGGGTTTAGATAGAGTTTTAATTACCTGTTTGTGATAATTAGGTTCACGTGAGCTTCTGCTTACAGAGTTGACTGAAGAACCCAACTGCCTGTTTTACAGAACTACTACAGTTTGAACGAGAAGACAATCCCAATTCAAGATGAAAAGCCAAAAAGTATAATATTTTTGTAGTACCAAAAATCCCTCACAGGATTTTGTTTCACTTCATGAAATCCTTGGAATCTCAGTGTTCCTCGAGCTGTTCAGATTCAGCTTTGCAGGGCTAGGTAGTGTGGAATAACAGGTTTCTTAAATTAAGGTTTCCTCAAATAAGCTTACAAAATACAAAGTCAGAGGTTAATGTCCTTTTGTAGAAGATAGAAGCAGCTTTAGTGAAGATCATTTGGGGTTGGTGGTGTTTTGGATTATTTTTTTATTTTATTTTAAGCTTTATCATACAGGCAGAAACTCTTGGCTTTTATGTGTCAGATGTCATATTAAAAATAAAAACATAACGATCCTCACTATACACTTAGTGAGAGTAGATGTTTACCTCATTGTAGTTCCCTAGACTTCCCTTTCTTAGTATGGACAAACCCAGTTTGTCCAAGCTGCTTGTTAGCTTTCACCTCAGGTATCCATCCTTAATCAACAGCCAAAATGTATTCAGTGCAAACCCGTGAGCTTTTGAAATGTTTCCCTATGCTGTAGTTGCAGTGTTTTAGAAAAAAAAATAAAAATCTGGTGTATTAATTGTGTAGACCTCCTTGTGTTTCACCTCCTTACTTTGTTAGATTACTTCGATACTTAAGTGACAGCTAAAATAATAGTGGGAAGCAGGGGATTTAGAAAGACAGCTCACTTCTGAATTCACTTCACATCAGAGAGGAATGTTCCATCTATTCCTAAAAGAGAGAGCGCCTTTATAGGTTTGCTATGGTTTCTCAGCCCCTAAAACTGTGACAGCTTTAAAGTCTAGGCAAAAATCAGCAGGGCTCACCAAAGAAGTACAAGTGCCTTTATCTTTATCTCAGGTGTGGAAAGCTCAAAATTGTTATCAGAGAAGCCTGTGGATATTGTTTGAGGCTACTGCAAACTGTGAGGTAATATAGTGAGGAAATTTATAATTTATCTAGTGCACAAGATCATGTCAGGTACATCTCAGGGTAAATAAGAGGTCCATGGCCATGTAGATTAAATACAGTTATTCATGTATGTGTGGCAGAATCTTACTTATGCATAGCAGTATCTCTGAAGAAACATTATAAATATTAAAATAATGTCCTGTTGTTTTTTTTGGTTAGTTGGTTGTTGTTGTTTTTTTTTTTTTTTATTTTGTTTTGTTTTGTTTTGTTTTTGTATCAGGATTCAGTGTTTGGTATATAGAGAGTTCTGCTGCCACAGTAAGAACTAACAATTGCATTATATGACACTACTAATAGATTTTACTGCTATGGAATGGCCTTAGTTTACCAGCCCCTTTGATTCTTACACACAGGACTGCTTCTGAAAATTATTATTTCTTAATTAATTTTTTCTCTCTTTGCTCCCCAGGTGGTCTGGATGCATCTCCATCCCCTTTGTTCGTCTGGTTTGGGAGTTCCTTTTGAAATGATAATGGTACATACTCCATGCCTCTGCTCTTCCCCTGTCTCCCTTCCCTTGGTACCTCGGTGCCTACCAAAGAAGCAGTAAGTGTGCAGGTAGCATCACTTCTACAGTTGAACGTGTCTGTCGAAAGTCACATTGACCAGGAAAGCTCATCAAGAATTCCTGTCATGTCAAAGCCCTGAGGGATAAGGTTCATGCCAGTTACTGAGCAAAGATTATGTGAAAATGTACCTTCCCAGAACATCCCCAAGCCTTAACGAGAGGAAGGATTCATTCTCAGACAAGTCAAGATGCTGTCAAGTTCAAGGAAAGTCAAATTCAGCTCTTTATTTGAGCTTCTCAGCTCCTATTTCAGACTTTGCTTTGCTGCTGGTCATGATCTCTATAACACCTCACAGGATGTATACGTTCTTAGCTAAAATCTGCACATGCTGATTTTGCATAAGGATCCAACTTCTGTAAAATAGGTTCTACTCAATCATAGGCTGAGGTGGAGAAGTCAAATAGTGAATCTTGGAATCTTTCTTTGCTCTGAGTCCTAAGGCAGGACAGGAAACACAATTAGCCAAACTTCTCAGTGGAGAAAAAAAAGATGATGATTTGCTAGAGTAAAAGCATGATCAATTGGCAGTGTGCTGTCCTGAGAGCCTGGTTATGTTGCTTTCTCAGTACTCAGCATATGTTAAAAAAAATAAATAAAAATAAATAAAAAAATTTAATGGAAGAAAACATTCAAAATTGGCCTGAATTATGGATTTTGAATTTTTGATGTTCTGAGTAACCCTCTTGGCAAAGCGTTCTTCACGCAATGCAAATCTGCGTGGAGTAGGTCATATGTGAAAGTATATTCAAGGATGTACGAGTCATCCCCAACCCACATTTGGTTTCTGAACAGAAGAAAATTGAAAACACTGATTGGAACATCTGGACAGACTGCTTTTAAATGCCTGTTTGCAGGAAGGCAGAAGCAAGAATTTTGTGTATTATGGTTTTAGACCTGTTTGCAGACAGGAATAAGGTTGGCAAGAGTTTAAGACTCATGAACATTCTTGTCATTATTTCCAGTTTTAAGGTAAAACAGCAGCTAGCAGAACTGACCACCTTATTGTCAAAGCTAATTGGTCTCTTAGGCAGTCTACTGTATTTGGTTTTGTGTTGTGTTTTTTTTTTTTTGTGTGTGTGTTGTTTTTTTTGTTGTTTTGTTTGTTTTTTGTTTGTTTTTTTGTTTTTCTTCACAGTTTGCTGGAAATTTTTATTTATTTTTTTAATAAAAGTGTTCTTCCTACATAGAAAAATCATTCAAAACTCTCTTCCAGATGGTATGTGTTATTTCTTCCTCGTAATGTATGAAATTGAGGAGCTCTTTTGAAATCATCAGTATGAAGAGAAGTAACACAATAGCTAGTCTTAAACATAGGAAGATCTGTTTATTGGACAAAGGATGTATGCAGTCAGGTTTCCAACATGAGGACTCTCCCCTTCTGTCATTAAAACTTACCTAACTTCTGTAGAAGTAAGCCTGTGAATCAAAAACTGTTGTTTGCCTGGTGATTCTGGTTGAGGCAAACAAAAATCTTCACAGACATAACAGAATAATTTCTTTCTCTTTAATTAAAGAGGAAGCTTAACAATAGCAGAAAATGTGTGCGGTATGAAATAGCAGCTGGGATAAATCTGATAGTTTAAATACCATTTTTTGAAAGGATTAGAGTTTAAAGCATGTGTACAGGAATGGTTTTGGATTGATTTTACTTTCTGTAATGACTTCACACTCAATACAAATGACTTTTTCTGATGACCATGTTCTGCTCATTAATGAGATGTAAGCAAGATCCAAAACAGTTCATGTATACAAAAACCATGAAGAAATGCTGTCTTGTGGGGTTGTTTAGTCTGGAGAAGAGGAGGCTCAGGGGAGACGTTATTGCTCTTCACAACTACCTGAAAGGAAGGTGTGGGGAGATGAGGGTCAGCCTCTTCTCATGGGTAAATAGAGATAGGACTAGAGAGAATGGCCTAAAGTTGTGCTAAGGGAGGATCAGGTTGGTAATTAGGAGACGTTTCTTCTCAGAAAGAATGGTTAGGTACAGGGATGGGTTGCCCGGGCGGGGGTGGCATCACCGTCCCTGGGGGTGTTCAAGGAAAGGTTGGACATAGTGCTTAGGGACAGGGTTTAGTGGGTGATATTGGTGGTAGGGGGATGGTTGGACCAGATGATCTTGGAGGTCTTTTCCAACCCATATGATTCTATACGTAGATACGATATAAATATAATAAATGTAATGTATGGAATTTATAAAGTCATGTGTGTTGCTTGCAAGTGACCACTGACACATGGGATAGTGGAGGCTGTGAAGGTGAGGTGAATTTTCTTTACTGCTATTGGCATAACGTTTTGTGTGCTTGCGTGAAATGTGAAAGAGTCACGTTTAAAAATCTGCTATGCCCAATTTGCAACAGTGTTGGATTCAAATACGCTTGAAGTATTTTAAGGAAGCCTCCTATTAAACAGTAACATTTTGTACAAGTAATCAGTTATGGATAGAAAAGGAAGGGAAAACAGAACTGAATATTTATATTTTAATGCTGCAGTCATGTATGAACAGCTTGACTTATGTCGTTGATCTGGTTTATATTCTATTTTTTGTAAAGTTCTCTAGCTTCACTAGCTTTTTCCAGTACAGCCTGTTTGCCTGAGGTATGTATATATCACCTCACCTTCCACTCAAGCAGATCCTCCTGTGAATATTCAAAGCGATTTGAGACAGGAGGGAGAGGTTTGCAGACTGCTGAAAAAGCACTGATACTGAAGAAGTGCCTAATTTCATGAAAGGCTCAGAGATAAAATGCCTGTGTGAAGGCAGGAATTACTTGCTATCACTGAATTAACTGCTGACTTGACTTTGAAGGGTAGGACCTAACTCCACCTATTCTCCTTATCATTTCTTTTCCACTCCATTCTCAGCTGATGGAGTTTCCTAAGGCATGACCAAAGAGTCTGGAAGTTCAACATGGGTAGTGTTAGGGCTGGGAATGGCACACAAGCAGCCAGGTAACCAAATCCCACTGCCCCTGGTGTCTTCTCTGTAGTCTTACTCTCAATTCCTACACATCAGACAGCTGTAAAAGAATTCAGAGTATTTGTTGGTTGTTAGGCTTTTTTGTTGTTGTTGTTGTTGTTGTTTTGTTTGTTTGTTTGTTTTTAATAAACCTTTGTATTTCTGTTTTACTGGAACAGGCTGCCCAGGGAGGTTGTGGAGCCTCCTTCTCTGGAGATATTCAAGACCATCTAGACGCCTACCTGGGCAGCCTGCTCTAAGGAACCTGCATTGGCAGGGGGATTGGACCGGATGATCTCTCAAGATCCTTCCAACACCTACAATTCTGTGATTCTGTATTGTGTAGAGCTTTCCTTATATGAGCTTTTTTTCTAGTTTCTAAGTAACATTCAACCCAGCCTTCTAAAATCATGTCAGATTGTTGAAACTGTGATTGAAAAATAACCTTTCTGCCTAATAGTTTCCACAATTCTGCTTTGTTTGTTTGTTCGTTTTCCAGTGTCTATATAAAGAAGGTTATATTTATGAGTGACTGGGGGAAAATTGTTTGCCTATTAAAACTATATGCATGACTGAAAATGGTAGTAATTTTCAGTCTGGGAAAGAGAGGTCCTTCTGCATTTGTGCTTTCTCTCATCATCCAAGGTCATCTGTGTATTCTACCAGTGCTAAAAGTGTTTGTATCCTGACTACTTAACATGGGTGCATTTGGTTCTCATGGGTGTCTTAGGCTTACGCAGTCTTGAAGGCAATCTAGTGAAGCCAGTTAATTATTTTATGAACAACAACAAAAAATAATAACAAAAAAAAAAAAAAAAAAAGAGAGAATGCTGGAATTCCAAATTGCACAGTTAATTGAAGTCAACTAAAACATTAGGGTTGTGCAAGCATCGCTAGGACTGCAGACCTTGCCTGTTTTACATGTTTTCTTTCCTCAGAGGCTCTTTACTCGTCCTCTTTTCCACAACATAACATTCAAGGTTATGCTGTTCACCCTGTCAAAACTCCATCCTTAACTATAAAATAAAATAAAATAAAATAAAACAAAAAAACCTTTCTATACCAGTTCCAATGAATGGGATGAAGTTCTTATGTTCTTTGTGTCACTGCCCCTCAGATCTTTACTTTGTCCTTTGATGTTTGTTGTAGTTAGTAGTGGTTTTGTAGACCATCAGCAGAGAAGGCTTATTTTGATTCAGTTTAAAAAGTTTAAACCTTTCTGTTTAAATAATTGCAGAAACTCTACAACTGACTCAGAATAATGAGTTATATATGGCAAATTAATATAGAAACATCTGGTTATAGGGAGAAAATAACTTCCATTTTTCCTTTATTTTCAGTTACATTGTTATTACAATATCTTGAGCTGTCAGCACCTACTCTCACCTGCTGATGCCAAGGGCTTTAGATTCTAAATGGATCTCTGTAGAAAGAAGGGTGTGGAAAATAGCAAGTGTTGAATTTAGTGAGGGGTCATTTGCCAAGTATGTGGGTTTCCACTTTTTAGTTCTTCAGTGTAGACATACCACTTCTAACTGTATTGCTTCTCATTCACTTACAGAAATAAATCTACTCAGAATCCTCCAGTAAACAGAACCATTGGGGATGCATGATCTGACAAGAAATAGCATGAAACTCTTGTGAGAAAACGCACTTCATGTTTAATGTTGACACAGATGCCTGTATTACACCTTTCAAGAACACTTATGTCTGCTTGAACATCTCAACCTTAGCGAGTTTATTCGCTCTAGTGTTAATAAGGAGAAGATATACCACGAACCTTTTTTCTTAGGGATGGAGGAAAAGAAGTGAGAAACCATACGAGAAATTATTTAAGGGTGAAGTATTCTGGAAGATAATTCTAGGTGGGTGCATACTAGCTGCTGTTTTTCTTCTCCTTGCCGTCAGAGAAACAGTTCTCATTTTGAACCTTTTACCTGGCAGCTACAGTAAAGCATATGATCATTGTTTAAGCGATCATTTCCTCACTTTTGCAGGTAGAATTAAGCTTCTATGCCCAGCTCAAGGTAATTTAGTCCCATCAGTCAAACACACATAGAGTACTATTCAACTGAATGTACACAGAATCTTTAATTTGATGTGGTTTTGAAAGAATTTGTTAAACCTTTCACTTCCTCTTACATGAATGGTAATTAATTTCATATTAGCAATTAGCAGTACAGAAAACTGACATGTAAGAGGGAGTTGGGTTTTGATTTATCCCAAACTCTGTGCATATATGGCAATATTACTGTTTTACAATATATAGAGAGAGTGGATATAAATTGGCAAATCTTTTATTTCAAGTTGAATTTCCACCTACAACAGCAGTGAATCAGGTCTGCTTGCCGTTGTAATGGCTTCTGAGGTTTAGAGCAACGCAAACTTGAAAAGCACCAGAATTTGAGATTGTTAGGTAAAGCTTACAGATGGTATTTCTATGTGATCCACAAGGGCCAATTCTGTCAGCATACCTTGACCAAGAGTGCATCTTCTGTACATTGCAGAACAGATCTATCATATATATTTGAAAATTATTTTCAGAGTTCCTGTTTCTGTCTTTTGAAGCATTTGTTTGCTCCTGTATTCTTCAGCTGTTTCCCTGTGCCTCATTGTGGTAGTACTGTAAGCCTTCATTTTGCATTTGATCACTGCAGAGAATGGAGGGCATCTGGTTCATCCGACTGGAGGGAAAACAACAACAAACAACACATAAAAGACAAGCATGCTAGCTGGCTTTTGAACCTTTTACATATTAGGAGGCTGTTTTTAAAAATCCGCTGATGCTGATAGGACTGACTCTACTAATCTTACTGGGTTTTGAACTAGACTTCAGTATCTTTTCTTATATTAGCCAGTAGAAAAAAGAAAGCTGTATTTTTTAATGTGCTGCCAGCAGATGTCTCACACATTTTCTTACAAAAGAAGGATTAATGATTTAACTCACTTTGATCATGCTGTTCCAAGAAAGTGAAAGTAGATGAAATGTTTTTCATTATGTTTTGGACGTATCTTTAGTAGCTTCAGTACCAACTATTTTGAGTCCTTGTGTAAGAAACAATTTTACTTATTTCAGGGGTTCTTTCACTGTTTTCATGCTCAACATGAAACTTAGTGTGCCTGAGAAAGTATTTATCCGTTTTTATTCTGAGAGTCTAACTCCTCACGCTGATTTCAGTTTGTATTTCAGGCTGTGAGAAGTGTCCTAAATCTCGTTCATTTATTTATTTTTATGCCCTTCACACTGGTCATGCAAAGGGACTCCAAAATGGCCTGGAAATTACCATTTATTACAAACGTAAAGAGTTTGGCAGGGTGCTGTTGATGCAAATGAGGTTGGCTGCGCTCCTCCATAATAACCGCTGGCATTAATTACTCCTCCTGCTATCAGAGGAACACTCAGAATCACATTGTATTTTACGCTGTTTGGCATTATGCAGAAATCGCTACTAAAAGCCTCAGAGATCCTGTTCTGCTGTGCCACATCAGCCATTTTCCCAGGCTTAGCGTTTATGCTGTACGAGTGAAGTCTGTGCCGACTGCAATCTATTTAGTTCGCTTAGCCATGAAGCCAGGGAACGATTCCTAAAAATATCCCTGCAAAATCCTTATTAGCCTGATTAGTCTGATTTCAAAGATGTAATGCAGCAGTAGCAGTAGACCAAATAAGAAAAAGGGCTATATCTGTTCATTTGAGGTACAAGAGTGATTATACAAAATTGAGAGGTATTTTCATTTTCTATAGAAATGAAAGAGATCTGCCTCCAGAAAAAGAAAAGCCGTTAAGGTGCTTTTGTGCTGTGCTGTAGTAGTTGCAGGAGAGAGGCAGAGTTATTCTTCTGCATTCAGACCCAATAAGCCTCCTGTATACCTGCAAAAACCAAGCTGTGTAACATAACCCAGCTGTCTTTATTCACATGAATGCAGGTGCCACAATAATAATGATTACTCTGAATATATTACATTTGCTTGTTATTCCATATAAAGAGGGAAGGTAAATGGGAGCGTGCAATGAAAATGGCATCCCCAACAGTCAGAGAAGTGCATGTAGATAGGCAGACAGATAATACCTTTCAAGGCATCTCACAACTGACTAATCACTTTAGTCGTATTCCATACATCCCAAATTGAGCCCAATGCTTGTAATAATGGAAAAAGAAATGCCTGGATCAGGGGGAAAAAAATAAAAATGAGAGGGAGGAGGGAAATAAAACCATGTGCAGGGAAACAAAAAGTGAGAATGCTGAGAATGTAGCTCTGTTGGTTTGCTTGTATATTAGTGTCCTTCTGTCTATCCTCTTGTGTCTCTATTTACACAGTAAATTCTGTATTGTGAGCTTGATAAGTAATAACAATTTGACCTGAAGCAGACAAACAGAAGGTAAATAGACTATAGGGTGTCACTCTTTGCTAAGCATCCTTGCCTTCTAAAACAAGAACAATTTAAAAGCAGCACAAAAGCTTACAGGAACAATAAAGAAAATGCTAAAAATGCAGACAATAGGTCCTATATATTCCTCAAGGGCAGCAGGGAGCAGTATAAATTCAATATATAGTTCAACCATCACCTCTCAATGACCACAAGAGAAATCCTAGGTGTTTGTCTCATTCTCGTCCCATACTGCTATTTTTTTACGTGTGCCACCAATATAATAAATCAGTTGGGGATTAAGTTTTTAGGACCTAAGACTTCGACACTGAGCTTTAAAATCTTAGCTTTTGTAAATATTTGCTTCTGGATGGAAGCATGCTGAGCTGCCTTAAAATTCAAACATTTGGGAATACAGAAACATCAACAGTTTGGAAGATAATTGTCCTTGCAATATTCTGGCTGGTTTTATAGGCAGCTGGATTGAAAGATTATATGAACACAGAGGAATAATATGCAACTTAAACTCTTTCCTTCATTCTGCAGCAAATTCATAGATATTTTATTCAAATGGAAGTAATAGCTTCAAAACTCATTCAAGTCTGTATCTGACAAATCCTATAGAGGTCTCTCTCACCCCTGTTGTAATTTTCCATCATTGTTTAATGTGTAGGTTATAAATAATTGTTACACGCTTTGTACTTCCCATTTTAATTTGGCATTCTTATCTACAATACAGCAGTGTTGGTGAATTCCTATTAACCAAATAAATCCCTTAAAAATCTAAATATTTTCAGTTGAAAGATTAAAAAATCAAAAATAAAACTGTAAGTTTGTGTGTCTCCAGTTAAAACACCTCTCTGTAGTCACCTCTCCTGTATGGAATGTGAGCAGTGCAAGAATGGAGATGTTTTTGCCAGTGGCAGGTGTTGTCACAAGCTAGGGTACTGGCTCACCTGTGTCAATTAAACTAATGAAAAGGAAGCATACGGTGTATAATGGCCTAATACAGCCCTTTGAATTTTATTCTGCTTTAATAAGGGTTATGCATTTTGTGGTTTGGCATCTAAGCCTCTCGCACCGTGTTAGAAATGCTGCTCTCCCCATCCCTGCCCTGCCCTTGGTGGTATGAGAGCTATGCTTGTGGAGCAGACACACCACATTTTCTGCCCAGCATATTTTCTAATAATTTTACTTTGGGAGAAGTAATTCATCATAAATACAGCCTCAGGTTTGTATGCATAAAGTCAAATATTTTTATCTTATTCTAGCATTTCTTTACTGCTCTAACCACCCTCCTTTTTCATGGGTGCAGCATACCTGAAAGCAGAACCTGACCTACAGACATCTCTGTTGCTCACGTCTCTGCTTGCAGCCAGGTTCCATTTGGGCTTTAGCAAGGCCTGGACATTAGGTCTCAAGTAATGAATCAGTGACAAAAGCAATAACTTTGAACCACTGAAATTTATTGGAATAATTGCTAGCTTTCGAAAAATGTGCTGAAATCTCTGGATTTGGAACATAGTAGGGATTACGGCAACAATCAGGATATAGTGGCAAAACAATCCAAAACCAGATTTTTTCTTTTAAGCTATATATCCAGGATCTCCAGGTCTGAGGCAGTGGTAGGCACTTAGCTGACCAGAACGACTGAGAAGTGATCAGGAAGCCAGACCTACGGACCATACGTGCTAAGGTTCATAGCAGTGCAGTCGGTGTGGCTCTGCACGCTGCCTGTTTTCCTCTGGCACATGGGTGCAGTGCTCAGAGCCCTGCCAGTCTTTAAAAAAATAAACAAAACAAAACAAAACAAAAAATGGCTCCTGTGTGAAGGGCCGGCACCCTGGGAAGGGAATGTGGCACGAGCACACCACTCTGTGCAGATCCAGCACCAAGGGGACTGCAGCTACTTGTTCTGATTTAAGCTTTTGTTTGGCTCAGACATTTTGCAAATGCACTGAAATAAAAACCACAAGTATTTGTAACCCAATGGTAAAAAACTAAATGAAACAAGCTAAGAATGGATCGCATGCTGTCTTCCACCTATTCCCCAAGTAACCGTGCACCAATACTGATATAAGCTGATGCTGCCTGCACTCAGAGCATGATACAGTCACGCTTGGCATGCATTACACCTGCAAGTGCCATCCCAGCTATTGCAGCCCCCTGCCCACACGGCTCAGCCTGGGTCAGCTCCGTGCCTCCTCGGTGCAGCTACAATGCTCCTGGCAGGGGCTGGAGTGAGGGAAAACAACACCAGACAGGCTTATGACAGACCTAGCATGCAGTTTACTTTGTAAATCAAAAGAAATTAAACAGTTCTGTCAAACAGAATTGCACTTCTGCTAATGATACTTTATTATGTTCTGCAAAAGAGATGAGACTCTGATAGGCTCTAATTAGGGGAGAAGGAAATATAATTTCTGCATGCCTTCTTCATTGTACTTCTGCACAGATGTTTTCTAGGGTGGTTTCTAGGTAACTGCTGAAATCATAATATAACTGTTGGATACTGATTACCTATATTGTTTAATTATCCTTTGTTTATATATCACTGAGGGCATATGTTATACTATGAAAATATGATTATAAAATATATGATGAGAAGAGGTGATGTCATATCCCTCACAGAAGATAAACAAACTTAACATTTGTCTTTCGAATGAGCGTGGATACTGCCTTTACCTTTCACATACTTCCAGAGGCAGAATTTTGTTGTTGAAATGCAATTGTTATCGAAGTACTGTGTATAAAGCCAATAATGTAGATTTCCTCAATATTACAAATTCTTGCACTTTTGGCTCTAATTCAATATCCCCTGCCTCCCTTTATTTGAAAATCCATCATGGAAATTATTTTACTGAGGAAAATGGAAGGGAAAGAATCTGAGCAAAGTAACATTTTTGCAGAACATTCATAATAAAAATGCACTCAAGTTTTATGACAAGATTTTTAAAGGCACAAATACTGTTATGCTGATAACACCACTAATTTAGCAAGGAATCCTAAGGATCTGTTAGGCTTCTGGTTACTCCTATAGGCTTCCCATTATATGAGGGCAGTTAAAATTACAATTTATCATTTAAAAAGAAATACTTTTCAACTGTGGTATTTAAAAACACTTTCCCTTCTCAGTCTTCCCAAACTCTTTTGTAATTTTGATGATGATCTCTATGGTATTTCTTGCTTTAAAAATCCCATCAAAATATATCATTTAAAAAAAAAAAAAAAAAAAAAAGATTTTAATAGACTTCCTCCAGGGGATTTCCTTGAAGATAAAAGTAGAAAATTATATCTTTGTTCTATTCAGGAACAACAGTATGAAATAAAACTTTTTAAAAATCAAATTTGATATATTAATGACTTGTGGGACTTATAAAATCATGTATTTTTCTTAAAAGCAGACTAAAGAATCTATTTGCTACTCAAAAGAAGAAGGTGAGACATAAGATAATTGTTGAAACTCATAATTCTTACTGATTCAAGTATTTCATAAATATTTAAACATTGAATGTAATAGATATTTAAGCTGACAAAAACTTTAAAAACTGATGAAGTGAGAAACTGTTTTGAAGCCAATCTTTTTAGCCAGCTTTGCTCTGCAGTGGCATTATCTGTATGTAGCAGTCATGGCATCCAGAAGTCCCTGAACATGTAGCGTCAGAGCTCTCTTCAGCTGCTACAGTAGTTGGTGGTATATACCTTCAGAAACACCCTTGAGATAAATTCATGCCAAACCTCAGCTGGTCCCATAACAACATGACAACGTAACAACATTTGCCTAAAAAATTGAGCAAGCACCAGGGGTGGTCAGGTCTACAAAACCCTGCATTTATGACAATGTTCCCCTCTGAGGGGACCAAGGACCTTTATTTCCTTCCTGTCCTAGAGCCTCTGTGAACCCAGAAGTTTAATTCTGGGAAGAATGACAGAATCCTATCTTAGCCCCACTGAAATCCAGTGGGATTTTGTCATCGATTTCAGTATAGGCATTACAGTTACTGTTCAGGAATGTTTTGGATTCATGTTGACCACACAGACCAGGCATACCCGGCATTTCAAAGGGTCAAATTGCTTGATGGGTACGTAATGCTCTGCTTTATCATCCAGCATATACTGACCATTTCGTATCTGAAAAAAATTACTGTCCCAAAGACCTTACAGTTCACTGGGCATATAATTTGACAGTCAAAAGATTACATGATTGTTCAGCCAAGGATTTTTGGAATTTAGAGTCTCTTCCAGATATTGTTTGACAAACAATATTGTATTGTTGGTGTTCCGGTAGATCAAAGGTAGGAATCCACCCTTTGGTCCTTTAAATGGGAGCCTTACTATAGTTTGAATGACTACAATATTGCTTCATGTTTCTTTGAAGTCATTGCAGCATTTTATTCAAAAACTTAATAAATTACTTTAAGTGCTGAGATGAAGCTATTCTGGAACTTTGTCTTTTCAGAAATGCAGAATGATATTACAAGCTTTCTCTCATGTTACTATTATAGGAGACAGTAAGAAACAGATTATTATTTTTTTTTAAGCAGTCCGAAATCTAGGCAATTCACATGCAGCAATTTTGAAGCAGTTGGCTGCAGATCCATCCATGCTGTTAACATTTATGTGAATAGGTCTTGCAACACTTAGAATGTTTCAGATAAATCTTTAGATAAGAAAAAAGAACTGACAGGTAAATCTAAAGCTGTCAGCCCTATATAGATAATAGGATTATCTATATGGAATTGCATAAAAGAGAGAAAAAATAATACAAGGAGTTGGGGAAGTAGTTCTGACCAAACTAACTTGGTATCTTGGTATCTTTATGTGGAGGAAGAATTTTGTTGACAAAAGATAATAGTGGTAGAGTAATATGCTGAGAAACCGCATGTAATTTTTATGTTTAAGAAAGTGCGATATAGAATTATTATGAATTTTATTAATATGATTTTATATTATTTCAAATAACTGCTAAGTTTGAAATTTGAATGAGGAACAATCACCAAAAATATACGGTGCTAGTTTCTCTGGGTTCAGCGATTGCCCTTGCAATTGTGTTGGGGGTACTTACATGCTTATAGAACACCAGAACAGAAAATATGTTTTATCTGAACAGTGATAGAAATACTGTAATTTGGGGTTGTTGTTTTGTTTGCTTGTTGTTGTTTGCTTTGTTTTTGTTGTTATTTGAAAAATCTGAGCCAAAATAGTTATTTCATGGAGGAAGAATAATTTTAAAACAAAACAAATCTTTTAAATGAAACATTTTTGGGGAAAAATCAAGATAATATACCTAGAGATACTGCATAAAGAGGGAAAAAAGAGCTGATTTTTACCATTTTTATCTATTTATAGAACTTCTCTTCCAACCCTACATACAGTAAGGCTGTACATAGGAAGTGGGGAGCAGAGAAGCTGGAGGTATGGTTGACTTGTTCAGTTGCCTTTAGTGAATAATTTTTCTGATTAAATCCTGCACTTTGAGTCCTTCATTTCAGTCTGTGTAGGAGATGTAACTACTAAAATATTCTCTATTTCAAATTTTTCTGGGTTTGCATTGTGTGTCATAATTAAAACTAACATTATTTTTGAATGCATTAACATGTCTGTAGGCCATTTTAGAAGTGCCTATTTGTTTTAAAATGCTTATATTGCTATGAAAATTAACATTACAAGCTTCTGTTTTATTTTTGTTATTAGGCAAACTCCAGATACCAGCTAACATTAATTAACAAAATCCAAATGTATCTCTAGTAACTGTATTTTCATCAGGTCTGAAACAGCAGTCTTCAAGTCTGTGCTGAATATTAAGCAAAGAAAGGATTTTTTGTTTGTTTTGGTATAACAGCTCCACTGAAACAGCAGGTCTTTTCTGTGTAACTATTAGCAATCTTTTCTTATATTTGAAATAGTGATAAATATCAGGTTTAATAAATCTGAGATACTATAAATTTTTGTCCACTTTAAATTGTCCTGGGCAACAAAATATGATTATGTTTTTAAACACATTTGTAAAAATCAAAGGCAACTTAGTTATCCTAATTGCAAAGAACCAGTTATTTTGCCCAAAAGTAGGTAGGATTATGAGATGGTTATAATTTGACATGGTAGAAATTAAATCTCGTTTATGGATGAAATATTTTTTTTTTTTAAGTCATTTTATAAGCGTTAGGGGAAAAATGCTTTTGTTGGGGGATCAGCAAATTGTGATGAGAAAGTTTTATCACCAGGGCTGGTAATGGTAAATTTAGGGGGCTTTGGGAGAACCAGAGAGTGGGCCATTCTCTCCTGGTGACCACAAGTTGGACTGACTGAATCACTCCTTGTTTTATTCTAATAGCATTCTGGAGGCTTCACATGTCTGGCAATTGCCTTAGCTGCTTTCTCTCTACAGTAATGCATTTATTTTTATATCTTCAGTGTCCCCTCAGATATAAGGACCAGTGTTTTCAAAGTGATTTTTGAGTTTCAGTTTCCCCACGCTAAAGGTGTGCAGGACCACCTCTGTCTTAACCAGAAGCTCTGATTGCCTGAGATTTCTGAAAATTGTCTTGTCTCCTGGCCAAGCCTCATGGTGCTGGAGAATAAAGATCTAGAACTCCTTCCTATACTCTGCATTGAAACATGTTTTGGATGTCTTCTTGGTAACTACTAGTAAGTTATAATATTAATTTAGAGGGTGTTAAAAGTTTTCAAAATTTAATATCCAGACTAACAAAGATGAAAAATATTTCTGCTATGCATGATCATAATTAGCTTTTCAAATTATAATATAGATCAATGGCTTCTTATAAGAACTGATTCTTATCAATAATTGATGAATTAGTTGAAATCTGAAAAACAGGAACAAAAATGGATGTTTCAGAAGGAAAACAAAGCTCAGGCTTCAGAAACATCCTTATTCAGGTGTGGACAGTGTGTGATTAGAGGTAGTCCCATTAGAGGTCGTCTTTCTAATAAATAAAATTAGCAATTAGGAGGTATCTGACAAGCAGTTCATACATTAGGCATTAGACAATGCTGCCATTTATCTCACCCTTAATGCCCAGTCATCATTTTATATTTTTTATTAGTCTCACATTTCAAACCATGACAAGTTTAAAAACTGAAACAAATACATTCAAAGCTTTTTGTGTAACAACTTAGACCCAGTAAATGGAATTAGCATGGAGAACGTTAGCACTTAAGCAAAATAAAACAATTTGATTTATGTTGATTTATGAGCTTGTCATCAACTAATATAGAAAACTGCAGTGATTGTAAATCATAGGGTGCTATGTATAAATTGAATTTCATAGCTAATTTTTGAATTGTCCCCCATCAAAAAAAGAAAGAGAGTGAAAAGAAAGGGAAATGTACAAGGTAATAATAATATATTTTTGGATATGGTAGTGCTAACATAAAATGCTGCTGCTTTTCAGATGTCATTAACAAAAATGAAGACATTTTAAGATAATGCCTACATCACCGGTGCATCCATTTTAGTTAACATGGATTAACGCTTCTACATGTTCATACAGACAGCTAAGGAAACAGTCCACTCGATCCTTGAGCAGACTGCAGGTTTCCAAAATCATGGTGCCAGCAATGTCTGTGGTCCTGCCGTGTATAGGGAAAGGCTGTTGAGACTGAAGCTTCTCATGAACTCTTAATGACCATCTACGTTCCTAGCAATCTTTACCATACGTAATCGTGAAACACAGCCTTTTCTGTCTGTCATCCTTTTAATTGTAGCCACAAAGGTATAAAAGCTGTTGTTGAGGTGTGAAGCCATAAAAGGGACTTAAATGGCCATGTCCTGTTTTCAGTTTCTTTACACCAGGTTTGCCAACAACTTTCTCAAAAAGCCTTCATTGTAAAATGCACAAACTTTGTTTCAGCCCCAAAATTCAGTTTATTCTTCCCTGAAATTGGATACAATGCAAAAAAAAAAAAAAAAAAAAGGGGGGGGGGGAGGGGGGGAGACAAGGGAAAAGAAGAAAGTTAGAAAAAAAAATGCCTTCCAATCCACCCAGAACAGATGGCATTCTCAGATGAATCCATTATTTGTAGAGTTTTCTAGACTCTTTCAGAAGACTAAATCCCTATATAGTATTCATGTTTCTTTAAAAACTAATTTAAAAGCAAAATTTTAATGCTTGACGACTTCTTTCTTTTTGTGAGAGTCCTGCCAGCATGCTTTGTTTCTTTTTTCCAGTGGTTGGTTTTGCCAGTCTATGACTTCTTATACGATTATTCTGCAAGTGAAATATGTTTCAGCATTGCCTCTTAAACTCGTCAGGTTGTTATGTTAGCCATAAGATAAAATGGAATCAATTCAACCCATGTTGGACTTATAAGCAAATAGGTTGCTTTCAATTAATTGTTGGATCTTTGTGTCAGCTCTTTTGCCTAATCTCTTTTTGAAGCTTTTAGTGCTGCCATTCACTGGAGAATGACAGGAATTCCTGTGGGATTTATTGGCAGCAGCCAGCTGCTGTTCTCTGGTGGTAACGCTGTGATCTGTCACAGGTAAAGTGATTTAACAAATTGTGTCATGCAGTGGATGTGTTATTTAGGGGCTGTCCATAAATGCAAAAATCAAATTTTATGATTTCTTAATCTTTTGATTATTGGATCTTTTATAAAAGTGTGTGATGCCTTCTTGAGAAAAGGCATGCTTCTCTAAACAGTTTGTATTTTATTTGTCTAATAAAGTATTAGGTCACACTATTTATAGGCAGATGTACTGATTACTACTGATCACTGCTGACATTATATTCAGGGGTTTTCACAAATATCTTACTAAAACATAGGCTGTAATCCTGGATGTATTTTTCCATATCAAACAACACAATACTTCTGTGTGAGATAAATTCTGTGCTGTTACCAACAGAGCTAAATTCATGCTTCATGAACTGAATATTCATGCTTTACTATGGTTTCTGATAATTTGTGAGGTGCTACAGAACTTTTCATGCCTAAGATGTAATATTCAACATTAAAATGTAGAGTATGCTTCAGCTAAACAGTCAGAAGCAGTCACAAGAACCATATATATATATGTACCTATGCACACAGAGACAGTGCCATATGTATATATATGTATATTTTTATTATTTTTAATAACGAGCTGGTAAACCACTAAATTTGATGTTAGAAGGTAACCATTCTGAGCACCAGGGTCTTCTCACAAATTAGTTTTATAGTGTTTCATCTTTTCAAAGCCTCACTGGGAATAATACTGATCAATATTTAGAATCATGTCCCCATGTTGAATTTACATCGTTGAATGTGGTTTTCATTTTGAATGATGTGCGTGCTTAATAGGAAACTCATGGAAGCTCTATAGAAAGATCTGACTGACTCAGCTTGGGGTCAGTTGTTCTGAAAGAAAAAAATGAGTATTTCTTGGAGTGTTCAGTCAGTGCTGCACTGGCTGTGTAATCATGTCTACACAAAAACATCACAGAATTGGTACATTCTAATACAGGCAAAAAACTTTTTTTTTTTTTCTGAAAACTAGTGAAACTGTTTTCTCAAGGCAAAAAAAATGGAAGTTAACCATTTATTGAATCATAGAAAATGATTCTAAATTGATTGTTGTTGCCAAGCTGACAATAAAGAGGAAGCTGGACAAAGTCATGATATAGAAAGTTTACTATTAAATTCTCACTCCAGATCTACTCAGAATATGAAATATTCCAATTTGTGTCTGAAGCTCACATTCTAATCTTAGCTCTGGAAATTTTGCTTTGTCTGCCTTTGTAGGGTAGATACAGAGCTGCATAAAGAATAGTTTAGACCATCCTGGGCATGTCTAGCTCCCAAAAGAAATCCTCTACTTGAACCTAATTACTGATTTCTGTTATCAAATGAAGATTAAAATTATTTGAATCTCAATTCAGTTTCTTTCTTTCTTTCTTTTTTTTTTTTTTTTTTCTGTATTTAGAAGTATAAAAAAGTGTGCTATGTGTGGAGTCTTATTCTATCAGGAGAAAAATCTCTCTCCGATTATGCACATGCACAGAGTTTCAATTTTTAAATTTCATTTCTACTGGGCAAAATATACACATTTTGCCTTTTCTTCATGGAGTGCAGACATTTACTTTATAAAATCAAAATGTTGAGGACTAAGTCAAAGTTCTGGCTGAAATGGTTGCATGTCCTGCTGCTTTCAGCTGATTGACTTCTCTGCCACAGATGGAAAAAGCAGCATATGCACATCTCCCAAGCAGCATCTCCCAGCTTTAGACAAAACTGAAGGAACACTTTATGTTAGGTAAATTATGTCATTGCCACCTTACAGTATGGAGATGGCTGAAATGGTTTTGGAAGACCTTACTTAGTAGGAAGCACAGTTACTTTAAAGGCTGGAATGTGAGAACAGTTTGTGATCATGGGAGAATTCCCATTCATCTAGAAATACCAGGCATTTCTGGCCTATAACACTGTAAACATGCCTTACAATAGCTTATCTTTGAAAATGCCTGTCCTGCTATATCCTATTACTAGTAAACGATATACAGATAATTTTGCTGTGGTAACTCCCCTGTCCTGTTCTTTTGGCATTGGGGAATGCCTGGATACTGGTAGAGGACTGCCCTTTCGTTTAAATTTTTTTCCCCGCTCCTGTGATTTGTCAAAGTTTGACCATTTTCAAGATACTGAATAACATATATCTGCTCAGCTTGTTTTTTTTTTTTATAGGCAACAGGGGATTTATTGGCAATGAGAAGGACATTCAACTAGTTGGAAATTGTTGATAATTAAGGATGAAAAGTAGGGAAGTATCTATTTTAATAGGTAGATTATTAGTGCTGTTTATTTTAGGGGATTTATCCCTTTACTTGTGAGCTGCATATGTCTAGAATAAAAAAGAAAGAACTCAAACAAATCTCACATTACTCAGGTTTTATTTGTATTTATATATTTAAATTTGACATCACAGTTCCTGTACTGAAATCCTTCCTCAGATAACAAGGATTTTCTGCATGTCTAAGCAAGAATGCCAATGCAAGCAGTTAGAACAGCCAGATGGAAAAAATGTAGCTAACCTAGGAATATCATATTTAGCAGCTGTAGAAATCAAGTGATATGATGTCGCCCAGGAGGTATGCAGATAAATGTCTAATCCTAACGTATATGTCAACGCGATGCATGCATGTCCTAAAAACCAGATTTTTATTGCCTGAGTTCAAAGATAGGCTTCATTGTCAATATGAGGTTGCTCTTTTCTGTAGAAACAATTACAGAAAAACTTAGAAAAGGAGGAGAAATATGTGCATCTAATGCAAATCACTATATAAGCGAATCATATAAGATAAAAATTAATGTGGAGATATCTATCACAACTTGTAATTATGCTTTTTCAGAATCTTTTTGGCCACACTGTAGAAAAAAACAGATACTCTCTTTATTTCTTACATGGCAGTACAGTTCTCTTCACTTATGGAATTCATTTGCTACTATGAATTATATGGTGTCAGATACGGTACAGTTTGGGATATAAAAGGTTTTCATTATGCGATAGGGGGAGAGAGTTAGAAAGAGATCAAGAAAAAAATGATGAAAGGGAAAATGCTCAAAGCTTGCCAGAGGAAATAGAAAAATGAAATGTTTCTTCTTGTGGTATTAAAAAAGACCATTTAGTAAAACACTACATTGGGAGCTCCTCAGCTTATTCCTCAGTAAGAGATCTCGTTAAGCCGAACAAATTGTTCTTAAATGCTCTGTGCATGAGATCAGATTTCTCAAGAAATTTTGAGATACGACTGCAATAGTTTAGATTTTTATAAAATATAATAAAGTATGAAAAGTATTTTAATGGATTGTTTTAATATTAAAAAGCCATCATTAAAAATAAGTGAAATTTTAAGGAAAAGATATCAAGATCAAACTGTTCCCTGTTGAAGCATAGTTTTTAATAGCATGCGTGTAATTGTTTAAGTGGCATTAAGCAAAAGTTCCAAGTACAATTCAGTACCATCCTTATGGACTGAAAATCAAATGCGATTTAAATCTTTAAACTCTCTATGAAATAAATAGGTAAATAATGTTGGTCTAAGAATCCTCTTACAAGTTCGGAATCTGGGAGACCCCGATCAGTTATTTGCTCTGACTTGCTGTAAGCCTAGGGTACCTTTTGGTGGTCTTCTGCATAAACCCAAGCTTACTCACTTGGCCATGATTACTCTAAGTAATTTTATCAACCTAGTATTCTGCTCAATATGCACGTGCTCTCCAGTGATGCAGTTCTAGGGACTATATAGTTTCCAGTTTCAAGTAGTTTATGCCTGGCTGGTTTGTTGCTTAGAAAGCATAAACTCAGATTCATCTGCAGTAAAGTTTGCAAGCAGACACTTAGCTTCCCTATACATCTCATTTTCTGTCTATTACTGTTAAGGATAATAACACTTTCCTTTCCCACTACTGTGTTGTACAGATAAGCACATTATTTGTGCAGCACAGGGGAAAAGACACCATAAACATTCATTTATCAATTTGCTAAAACACATCCAAGGCGATTATGCAGAATATAGATGCATTTCTAAATGCCTAGGGCTTTTTAATTAATTCATCTAATCTGTTAACAAAATAGAGCTAATTTATTATTTATTAAATTCTTAGAGCATATGTCAATTCAGCAATTTTAAAAACATGAAGGATACAAAATACTTTTTCCACTCGATACCAATTTGAAGTAAAGAAGAGTTTTTAAAATGTCCCTGTGTTCTTTCAAGTGCAGTAATATTTAATCTAGTTACCACAAGATACCAGAACCACGGAATATCCTGGAATACATGGGACCCACAAGGACCACTGAGTCCAACTCCTGGCTCCACACAGAACCACTCCAAAACCAAACCCTGTGTCTGTGAGCATTGTCCAAAGGCCTCTTAAACTCCATCAGGCTTGGTGCCATGACCGCTGCCCTGGGCAGCCTGTCCCAGTGCCTGACCACCTCTGGGTGCAGAGCCTTTTGCTAACCCCCAGCCTGACCCTCCCCTGTCCCAGTTCCATTGCATTCCCTCAGATCCTGTCGCTGTCCCCAGAGAGCAGAGCTCAGCGCCTGCCCCTCTGCTCCCCTGTGAGGGAGCTGCAGGCTGCCATGAGGCCTCCCCTTGGCCTGCTCTGCTCTGGGCTGAGCAAACCAAGTGTGATTGATATATGGAGTAATAATTCGTGTCAAGAAGACAGTTAATGTTAATAAAGAAGGGGGAGATGTGGGAGTGTGGCCATGGGGGTCGACAAGCCCCATGGTTGGTGATAACATCAGACTCCTAATGATGAGGCCATCAGGAATGTAAAGAGTTTAGAGGGAGCAAAGAAGGGTGATTCAGGAGACACCATGCCATCTGGGGTTGCTTGTTCTCCAGCCATTAAGGCATGGAAGTTGCTGGGTGTTTGCTGTTGCTGGACAAAGTTGTTCGACCAATTAAAAGTTGTTTGAAAAGGATTGCTGTGGGGTGAGGGGTATAAGAGGGGAGCCTGTCCTCACGATGAAAAAGGCAACACGATATAATGAAGTTATGTCATCAATAGAGAAGTAGAAAGAAGGAATGAATAGGGACAGGCTAGCAGAACAGGGACCAGGACGGGAACAGGCACATTGATCGCCTTATGAAGATCGGTTTGGCCAAAGTCAGCAAACTGCTCAGAGAAGCTCGTGCAGAAAGTCGCTGGAAATGGACGCACCGGAGCTGGGAAGAAGCTCAAGCTGAGAGAAGCAGAACCCTGCACACAATTGCCCCTTGCTGGTTAGCAGTTGCGCATTATGGGGAATCATATGTCCTCAGAAACAAAGACTGTCCTGGTAACCTTACAGCTTATTCCCTTTATTAACAATCCGACAGTTTATGATCCTGAAACATGGGACCAAATTGAGGTCAAGCTGTGGGACTCTGCAACTAAAAACAAGGTTGTGGTGGGATTGCTCAGCTCCTGGCGAGCAGTCTCTGAGGCCTTAAAGAGCCATGTGGGGCCACAGTCAGACACGTGGGGTTTGCCAGACAGTGAGGGAGCTGCGGGCTCGTCCACCGATCCTTCTGCTACACCATCGGCCCTCCCACACTGCTACTGCCATCGCAGGCCTTTGCTGTTCCGCCCCCTGGTGATCTGGACGTGCCTTTTGACCCAGGCCCTATTGGCCTTGAAAAGGAGACAGAAATGTTTCCCTCCAATCTGGGAAGAACAGGATACATAAGGCCCGAAGGCCGAGTTGCTTGACAACTTAAAGTGAGAGATATTGTTCCTACAACTAGCCCTGGAATTCTCCGGTGTTTGTAATTGAGAAAAGGAATGGAAAATGGAGACTGTTATATGATCTGAGAGAAATTAATGAAGTCATGGAAGATACGGGAGCGCTTCAATCAGGATTACCAACTCCAACTATGCTCCCCAGTCATAGACATTAATAGTAATAGACTTAAAGGATTGTTTGTTAAACGCTTGCCAGAATTCAGAAAACTTTGCCATGTTTTTGTTTCAACTGATACCTTCTCTGATTGTACATATGTATAGGCATACTTGGGTTTCTTATGAATATGTAAAAGCAATGTTCTGTATATTTAGAAAGTTCGATGTTTGTGTGTACGTTGGTAGTGTATAGGCTCCCTGTGCACCCAGTGTTGTTTACTTGCCTTTTATGAATATTACTAAATTCAGATTGAGTTGTATCTTCATTTATAACACAAGGGACCTCAGCTGCTCCTCGGACATCTTCCTTTCCAGACCCTTCTCCATCTTAGTTGCCGTCCTTTGACACTCCCTAATAGATTTATGTCCTTCTGATACAGTGGCAGCCAAAACCACACACAGTGCCTGAGGTGAGGCCACACCAGCACAGAGCAGAATACCACAAGGTGTCAGAAGACAAGCAGGTACATATTTTTCAGTGAAATTTTACATTCTAGACCTAATCTCACTGAATTCAGTGGTAATACTGATGCTGACTTCAGGGGGAGAAGGTCTTCACTTTAAAAGTATTTATAGCATGCCAGCTTTATGCACGCGAATAGCATACTTAACTCAAAACTGGTTTCATATTTATCTTATATAAAAATACTTGGGTTCTGCTTAAAAGATCTGGCCTTTGAATTAACACACTCCTTAGTATCGGAGGCCATGCCTTTTATTTTATTTTATTTTTTTTTATCAGCACAAAGCACTCAGCTTGATGCTAGTTTCCACAAACAAGTGAAAACACTTCAAAATGTATTTGGGGTAAAAATAGCATTTGCATTTCCTGCTAAACTTGAACTTCAGACTTTTCTGTTGATTGATTTGTATTGTTATAGACTACTTACACTTGTCAATCCTGTTTTTAAAATAAGAATGGTAATACACTAAAAGAATATTTTACAGGGCTATGCAGTGTGTTTCTTTTTGTGTGTGTGTGTGTTTCTTTTAAAAAATTCTGCTAATTCTATTTTCTTACTGTGCTGTTAGTCACCTACAAGTAGCAGATTGAAGTATGAAAACTCCAGAAAAATGTAATTTCTCTTTCTGTTACAACTCTTTCTCCACTCCTATCTCTTCCAGCAGAAACTTTCAACCCCAAATATATAAAGTTAAAGGATTTGTTGAAGGCCCTGAAGGTTATAGACAGAACACCATTTTTGTTAGGTTTTGTCTGTCTCTACACTCATATTCTGTATTAGTTTCTTAAGTGACATTTTGTTAGCTGATTAGCACTTGGTTTTTCATGTATCATATGCTTGTTTCATCAGTGATAAAATATTTTAGTCCGTCCATAATTATAACTGTTTAACTACTTTCTGGAAACCATACTGTGCTTTTCAAAGATGGATGTTTCACCCCAAAAGATTGTGTTTTATCCAGAATTCACAGTGGGTCAGTAGTAAAGCTAGGATTAGAACAAAATTAAAACAAATATTGAACTGTTTCCTAACACTGATTTTGTTCAAATAAATACCACACTTCTGTCAGTTGCCCTAAGGGTTTTTTTGTAACTACCTGTCCTTGTCATCACTAAGTTTAATGGTAATTAAACCACTGGTATTTGTTCATGTCCCCATAGTGCTTTGTGCAAACTTGACATTTACTAGAAGTAAAAGCATGCAAAATACTTCTCCTGACTGATGATGTGAAAACCCAAGATTTGTCTTTGTGTTATTGACTGAATACAACCTCACAGGATCTCCCACAAAAATTATTGTTAAATTTCAGGAAACAGATAGGGAATTTCTTTGAACTGTTTTAAAGCTGAGAAGGACTGGAAAGAGGGAAAAATCCACTGATGTAATATCATTAATCATACTCAGAAAAGTACAGCTCGTAGAAAAAGTACATAGAAGCTGGGAAAATCAGTAAAAACAGATAATCAGAGTTCTGTTGAACTTCTTTAAGTAAGAATACAGTACGTACCTTGAAAGCAAAGGTTTTTAAAAATAAATAGTTCAGAAGCATATAAATTTGTAAGAGGAAAGTAGCTAAAATAGAAAACATCCTAAAATGGAATAGATTTTTGTATTTGACCACAATCTGTTCCATAACACACATTTTGGTTCTCTTGTATAATTCTTAACTTCCCAGTGTTTTGAAACTGCTGATTTAATACAGTGAATGTAAATGGAAAGGAAACTTTTGGCTTGAGCAAGAAAGAGAAGCCTACACAAAACAGACAGCTAATAGCCTGCCAGCCAGCAAAACTGGCTGCAAAAATCCATTTCAAAGTAAAGATGCCATTAGATAACAATGCAAATAAATCAGTCCCTGAAGTTGCAATAAGTAATGATAAACTTTTTGCCCTATTAAAAAAAAAAATCGAAATACTTTGAGAATATTTTTAGTGTGAGCAAAGTGCCAATCATTTAAGAAGATTCAGGCAACCTCCTTGTCTCCTCTGCTCCTTTGCTGCTTAGCTTCGAACTTGCATGGGCTGTCTATGGGAGAGCCTTGTCACTGACTGTCAAGGGTGCTGCAAGTTTATTTATAGCTTTTAGCATGCTGCTTATAGTTAGTTTCTTACCCGTCCTTCTCTTTTGATATATTTAGTTCACTGTCTTGTGTTTTTAAATTTGGATATTCAGTAGAGCTGCGTTTATTAAGGAAAGAAAATTTGGTTTCATGCACATACAGACTGGTGCCATATTCATCCAGAGCTCAGTTTCACTATAAAAATGCCGCTGGTAGCTCATATAAATCTGTTGTTCTAGACAGAGAATAAAGCAGCATGCAAGAAGAAAATACATCTGTCATTGTATGGTTTGCTGATGCATGTTTTGATCTGTTTCTCTTGACTTTCAGCTTTATCTTTGTGCTCACAAACATCAGCTCCATTAATCTCTCCGTAGCACATGAATTAGGAGAAGATGTTTTCAGCCATGGCCTGCGTATTTAAAATGGTGTGATTAGGTCTGTAAGAATTCATCTATAATTTACACAAGGCAACTGGCCAGACTCAGAGCTGAATGCAGTGTTTGGTGAGGAATACACTCAAAAATACATATAAAGGAACATATATCTCATCTTCTTGTCAAGCGTTGCAAGAAATACTTGACATGCTCACCAATCAGTTTTAACAAGCCATCGAAATCGGTCTGCAGTAAGCCCTGTGTTCATGCTGTAATTTGTGGTTTATTATATGCAGTGATTCATTCCAAGTTGCTACATTTTCAAAGGCCAGCCTAGTTCAGTACTTGTGTATTTTCTGACTAGTTTAATCTCTCGGCATCAAGACTTCACTAGCAAATACTATTTGCAAAGCTGACAGTAACAGTGACACTATTGGACAAGTAAGGTTTGTTTGCCAATCTGTGAAAATATTTTCAAAAGATACCTGTTATTTTTGAACAAATGTTATGCTTCAGATGATAAAATTTGTAAGATCATCTTGTTTGAAAAGGTAAGACTGGCAGTCCTCCCTCACATAAGCATTTATTTTCACTGTTCCTTCTGCATAGACATAGTAACTTCAGCACTTTGGGAGTTACCTTGATGAAATCAGGGTTCAAAATGTTGCTGCCCAGTCTGTTGTGCATGAAAGTAGAAACTTGCCTGAAAATACTTTAATCAATGTGGATAAAGTCTGCCTTTGAAAGCATCACCCTAGGTAAATTTTAGCTGTATATACAGTAGTTGCCATCTAAAAAATAATCGCTTATCAACTGTAGTGCAAAATATTTGGGATTTTCTGGCACATTCCTTGGAAAGAGAAGCACATGTCTCTGAAGCAATTGCTTCATTTGATCTTGTTACTTTTAACACACTCTTCTAATCTATTTTTCCATTCCCCCCCAATTCCTGTCTTTAGCTTTTGTAGTGTTCTGAAGAATCTTTTCTCCCTCATCTGTGTTTAAGTCCAGCTGCACTACTTGAAATGTTTATATGTAAATAAAATTCTCACATTAGTGGCATCTTTCTGTACTAATCTCTTGGAAAAAAATAAAAAATTGCATGCAAGTGAACTTGCTCTGCATGACACTGAGTTGCTGATGTAATCCAACAGCCATTGCCTGGTAATCTGTGGGTGAAAAGCCCAGCAAACCTCAGCTTTAGCACAAAACGTTATCATGCATTCAGCATCCCTTTCCTTTTTTATTGATGCCGAATCATACATAATTAACTGTAGTGTATAGGAAGCGTATTCATGTCTATATATCATTTTAATACTGATTTGAATGTGCATTTTAGTGTTTCTGATTGAATGCTGTTACTCTAAATGCAGTTTTTTTTTTTTTCTTCCAGTCCATAAGAAAGGATAAGTGTGATACTGGATGAATTAATCCTTTGATACTATTACAGACATGACAACATTTCTGTTCATTGTAGTGTGTTCAGGTCTTTGAGAAATACTCATTTTCAGCTGTAATGCAAAATTTTACAGCTATGAAATACATTTTCAGTAAAGTCCATCTCTAGCCTGGTCCACCTGTCTATGGCCTTGTCTCTTGTTTGAAAGTAAGAGCAATTGCACTCAGCTGCTGTCTGTACGGTTTTGTATCTGAGACACCAAGACACACTGCAAGGTTCCAAGATGGGTGGTTATAACCAACCTAAGTATTCCAACACTTACTTTGAAATATGAGCGATTTTGAAACCAATGAGGGTCTAACATCAGTGGCACGAATCTTTTATTTTTATACCTTGATGAAATTCCATTTAAAACGAATGATTCTTCTTTGCTTATGCCAAAAAATAGTTTGATCCAATGTAAATTCTACTTGTACTAAAAATCTAGATTTTAACTTCCAAATTATAATGACCTTTGAGAGAATTACATCTTTCTTATTCCCAGCTGGAGTTTATTATAATTTCTAGATTTTTCTCAAAGATAAGAGTGTGATGTGGTTTGGTTTTTCTTACATTAATATTTCTTAAACTGTCAAAGTGACCACAGAGTGCTGGAGGTTATAAGAATCAGTAAGCCAAACTGTTACTCCTTAATACTGCCCCAAATACTAAAGTTTTATGAGGCTTTGTTCCTGAATGCCTGCCGCTGTTTTTCACAGGTAAAACCATGATTTAGTCATTAACCTGCTGTTTGTGTGTGGCAGTTGTTATTAAATGCAAAAGATGCTGAAATAATGAGAAGCATCTGTTAAATTGGCAGAGCAAGGAGCTCTACAGGAGGACGCTGTCCTCATTTCACCCTGCATACCCGTGCATCAAAAAAACAATTGCAAGATGTGTTCTGTGTTACAAAACCTCCATGAACTGGCATAGGGGCACGAGTGTTTGATCTGGGGATGGCATTAAAACAATTATCTCATAGCTACGTGCTTGATTTAATTGGAACTGTGACACATTTGGTTTCTAAATGTGCACTTTGAGCAAAATGGCTGCAGCATTGGGTTCTTCCCAACAGCTTGTAACTAGCAGAGTAGACCAAATCGGCTAACAGAGAGCTACGTGTAGTGTACACGAGGCAGCAGGCATAGAGCACATGAGAAAAGTGGCAGGCAGGTAAAAGCCAAGTTACAAAAGGCTTGTGCTAGCTATGAACCACTCATAAAAGGGAAGAGTATGCATTGCACTAGAGAAACTGTCTAGAAAGTGCTGCAAAGCAAACCCCATGGATGGATTATGACTGGGAAACGAGCAGGAAGAAACAGGTATACGTTGCATGGTACTGGTGAGAAAAGGGCCATAGTCCTGTGAGTCCCCATGTCTCATTCTCCTGCCTTGCCCCTCTAAGAGGCAGAACAAGAAGTCTTCTGTAAGGTATATTTCTAGGTAAGGTTTGGATTTCTCACATCTGACCACTAGTATTTCAGACCATCCAGTAAGCCAAGCAGAGACCAAGCAGCAGGCATGGGAATGATCACAACCTTTCACCTTTTCCTTCACCAGGAAAAATGCTTATTAAGCAGCGAGAAGTGCTTTCCTGCTAATCATACGCTGCTGTAAAACTTTCCAGCACTCTTTCTTGTCAAGACAAAATGAAACAGCTGAATGGTAAAAGAAGGCAATTCAGAGTATTAAGTGTTGAGACGTAGGACCAGGCCTCCAGATTTCCTCATGCTGAGAGCAGAGGCACCCCAGATATCGCCAGCTAAAGCCCAGTCACCAGACATTGATCTGGTTTCCTGTCCCTTCTCACAGAAGGGAGAATTCAAACACCAAAGGGAAAGACCCGTCATCTAGGCTAACCGAGAACCTTCTTCTGGCTGCCTCTCCTTTACGTTCTCCTTTTAATAAAACCCTGTGAGCAGATTTCCTGTATGAAACAATGAGAGTGGGGGGAGGAAATCAGGAAAAATCTGTTTAGTTTCCACTGTTGTGTACCTACTACTGTGAGCCCTCTAAAGCCAAAGACACTCTGCATAGCAGTCAGCAGTCCTTTATTTCATGGCCTCCTTTTAAAAAAAAAACAACACTCAAGCCACAGTTCTGTGCTCCTGAAGGTGTCAAAATCTGTCTTGGTCTCAGCCCCCAGTGCTGCTGCCAGCATCGCTGCGTTGTCACTGGCGAATGAGTGAGTACACTGCGCACTTTCACGGGGTCTCGTTCCTTGTCAGCTGATCAAATGGATGTTTTGACCCTGGTTTGCAAGGGTGTGTATTTAAGCTCAGTATATTTGTCTGGATTACTCTTTATTAAGAATCAGGGGACTACTAGGGCCGAATTGTGACAGATTGGCTGGCTATTTATTAACATGCCCAGCTCAGTAATTTTTACAATCCTGACCTCAGTGTGACTGTTCTTTTTGCTGTCAGCAAGTAAACTTGAAGTAGTATTTAATTCCTAGCAAAGGCCATAAGGTGAAATTAACATCTGTGGGGTTCTCTCCACAGGATGCTGTTGTAGCAAACAAATGGCAAAGCCTCAAATTTGCCATGAAAAAAAAAAAAAAAAAAAGCCTATTTTATTTTTTAAAAAGCAATGAGATTAATTAATTTCTTGTCGTCTCCAGACAGGGCTGCAAGCAACTACATGGCTAGAATTGTATGCATTTTTTATCGCTTTCGGGGTACAGAGTAGGCCAGAGACTTGCAGCTCTGTGAGGATTCTCAGGTGCCTTTGTAGCTTCCTTTGGTAGCACTTCAGCACTTGGGATTGGGTTTCTCATGTTTTCAGTGTCATCTTTTTTTTTTTTTTGTATGAAAGAGTTGATGGAAAGGGATCATTCTTAACTTCCTCCCTAGCCCTATTTTCTAGCTATCCAAAAGTCTCTAAATCCTAAGAGGAACTAATGGAGGTGTAGTGGGAACTAACAACTTTTATTACAGACCTGCATATCTGTTCTACAGTAACCTAGTGCAGTCCTAGCCCTTCCTCCTTGCTTTCTGCCAATTTTCAGGGGGAGGTATGCGTAACAGCACTGTCCTATGACTCTCTGAGTGCTGAATAGTTCAGGAAGTTTCATTAATAAGCCATTCACTGGTGAGTGTTACAGATTACAAACTTCACAGATGTGTGGACCGTGCTTTTTCCTACCTTAGTCAAAGGAGATTTACCTGTTGAAGTCTTCATGAGATTTAGCAAGTGTTTCAACGTTTGTCATCTTTTCCTACCACACTGTGCCTCTTTCCCTCTTACTCTTGTGCCTCTTGTTGCTCTATTCTTTACATTATCCCTTTTTTCCTAGGTTTACTTAAGTTGTTCTTCATCTGCTCAAGTTTCTTCACTTCTGCTTTGCAGTTCCTTGGGGATCATTGTTACTTCAGTTCCTACACAAGCTTGCCAGCTGAGTTAGGACAAAAAACTCACATTTTGGGTAGAAGTAGCCCATCTTACAGTACCCTACAAGTGTCACTGTAAATCAGTCATCTGAATATTTCATGACTAGTTTGAGTTCCAGCCCAAGCACTTGACTTGCAGTCATGAGTGCCTTTCTCAAGTAACCAGAAGATCTATTCACATGCCAAATCAGAGGTCTGCCACCTTTTTTTTTTTCTTCCTTAAGCATGCTCCTCTTTGATGAGCCACTACAAATGTGTTGCTTTTACCATCTAGAATTTAAGGACATAAGTGTGAACACTACCATGGCATAGAAGAACACAAGATTTGAGCATAATGTAAGTTGTAAAAACTAATTGAAAAGATAATGTAGGAAGCATTGGTGTATTCATACATATTGTGCACATTTAAATAAATGTGGAAACTATTCTTCTGAGAAAGGCACTCTTTTGGATTACTTAAAAGCAAATATTTATTTTCTGCTTCCTGTTTAAAATGTGCAGTATAACAATGAAATTACATTGGAAACAAAGCTGTTCTTTCATCATTACTGCATGAATAAAACAAAGATCATAGGAGACAAAATTCATACAAGTAGGGGCTTAATTTGACCACACAAAGAACATCTATTTTCAGTTTGGATTATATATGCTATATAGTATATAGAATACTTGAGACAAGATGTAGATTACAGATTAGCTAATATGCATGCAGTAGGCTGCACAAGGATATAGCATAGCATAAACATGATGTGGTATTTATTAAATGTATCTACAATGGTATTTTTGCTCCGTATGAATTTGGATAAGCTTCTAAACATTGACATGTTTACATAATATCTGACCAAAAGTGTTGGAAGGAGAGAGCTTTTCATTACGCCGCAGAAAGGGCAGAACAAACAACTATAATTAAGATTTCTGTCTCTCAGGTTTAATTGCTTTCTGAAGTTTCACCTTTGAGTCTCAGATGTTCCACTCTGCCTACAACTGCTTGCATTTTTATTTTGCCTGGAAAGTCTGAGCAAAGGCAATTCAGCTGTTCCTGAATATGGTGAAATTGAGTGGTAAAAAAATCTCTATGCCAAAGTAAAAATATATATGTATATGATTTATCTGCATTTGTATTTATACAGAGAGTGACTTTTTAAACACTTTTACAGCCAAAACTACTGGGAGTTGAAACTTGAAATATGGCTTGGAAATTGCCCTCACCAAGAAGAAAGGCTTTGGAGTTCTCTAGAGAAAATTGGTTTTCGTCAGACTGAGTTATGGGCATATCAAATTGAATATTGAGAAAGCAATATTGAATATTGAGGCTTTGCAGGAGCTTTTCAAATGGGCTCACAAACTGAGCAGATAAGAATAACTTACACCGACAGTTGGCTCAAAGAGCTCCTTAAAGGAACTCTTTGCTCAGCAAAAGGCTCATTGGTCCACCAGGCTCTGGCATTAAGGTACATGTGGACGAATGAATAGCATTTAACCTAGCTGTGGTCAAACTTTAAGTTGACAGTGGCTCACTGACTTGTTCATTATAGTTATTGGGAATATTTTTAGTGGAAAATGTTAACTAACAGGTGTTTCCATTCAATTTACTTTTTCAGTCCAGCTAAATCCTTAAAACAACCATGACATGTTGTAGATACATGAGAAGTTGATCTCTCTGGTTTCCATCTCTAATGGAAAGCTTTAGATTTTTGGCCTCTGGTCTTTTTTGCTGAAGGTTGGAAGTTTGTTATAGGAGCTAAAAGAGAAGTTTTGTCCTGTTCTCTAGGGACAGTTGCCTTTGACTGCAGGAGAGAGGAATTTTTTACTCCTGAGAGCTTAGGGGAAAACCAGGACCTTCTCTGCTGGTGCATTCCCCCAGATGAATAGGAATCACAGCCTTTTGTAGGCTGAAACCTTTTTGTGCTTCCCACCACAGAAACTCATCTTCAAAATTCATCTTCAAGTATTTTATAAATGACAAGGAAAATCCACACTGACAGCTGTCAGTTCTTTTCTGAGCAGACATCACAAACTTCTTTTTTCTCTGCTACATCAGCATAGCAATGTTCATGCTACTTTGTCAATCAATGCTTCAGCCTTAAATCCAGTATAAACATGCACCAGGATCCAGTGAATTCACCATGACAAAAATCAGTTTTGCTCTGCCCTTTTTTCTTTTCCTTATTTAGACTTTGATTTAAAGACGTTGAGTAAAATCCAGATCCTGATGCAGTCACAGGTAAAATTCCCTCTTGACGTCAAGGGAATTAGAATTATAGCTACTACATTAGCATTGTAAGACAATATGATTCAGGAGCCAGTAATGAAACAAGATAAATTAAATTTTCTCCTTAAATTATCATAAGATTTGGTAAAAAAAATTGAGAAATGTTGATTATCATGCACTGTGGTTTCTTTATTTAAAGAAGATAAACAATAATGTTAGAGATACAAAAGGGACCAATTCTGACCACAAGAGTGATAAATGTTCTGATGTTTTTCCCCTCAGTTGGAAGGACCCACGTAGATAGAAAAAGGAGTTATATGTATTTTTAACAACTCGGTATTCTGTTATTCTAGCAGGTTCTCAGGAACAACAAACTTTAACAGGTACCACCTTGAATTTGACAAATCTTTCATGAAAGTCATTATTATCTGCTAATTTTTATAGCAGTCATACACCCACATCCAAGAACCATCTGTTCTGCATAAACGTTTTCTAGCTGTCTGATGAAGGCAGAAGATCTTCAGTCAAACTAGATGTTCAGGTAGTTTTCAAAAGCAGAACTCATCTCAAGAAAAACAAAGAGCTAATATGCTATTTTTTAACTCCTAAATAGTTTCCTGCTTAAATAAGTAAATAGACATTAGGATAAATATAAAGCATCTGTTTAAGCTGTGCTCAAAGTAAAAACATTGAGAGAGCAAAGGAGACAGTAAAGTGCCTGCTGGAGCATATAGGGGATGTTTGCTCAATAGAAGTGACTAGAGCTCTGAATTATTGAAAAAAAAAAAAAAAAAAGAAAGAAAGAAAAAGGAAAAAAAAGACAAAACATGGAATAGCAAAACTCATGATATATGTGAACCAAAGGTCAATTCCTCTAAAGCTATAAAGCTCCATCAGATAAGAAAGAGGAGGAAATTGTTTAAGTAGGACATTTCAGCTTTGTCTGAGTGTGGTAATACTATAAGGTATGCGTAACTGTCTGTTCCACATTTACCATATTTGTAGGATTTTATATCTTTTTATACATTTACAATGTAGTCATCTTTGATCAGCCATTATGTGTAAACTGTAGGGCAGGAGTTCTCCTCGTTCTTACCTCTGCTTTTACCTTACACTGGGGTTGGAGCAAAAGCATACCATGGCTCTGTTCTGCCCTGCAGGCTCAGGTTTCCTTCCCATGGGAACTAAATTGTGTGTGGACGGGCAAGAGAAGGAAACTGTGTGTGCTGAGCCTCCAGCAGAACACTGGGCTCTGTGCAATCGGAGCTGGGGCTTGGAGGGTAGACCTAATCCCATTTCTTAGACCAAGATGTTTCACTCTCAGTAAACAATCTTTTTCATTCATGTGTTTAAAAAATGGCCTTCAACTTAAATACCAGGAAGCAGAACGTTTTAGGTGACTGATGGTTAATAAAAAAAAAAAAAAACAAAAAAAAAAACACGCAGAACTTTTCAGTCTTTAGTCGAACTGAAGAGTAAAGCCCTGCATTCACTTACAGCTTTCCTTCCTGCAGCCAGATACTGACCCTCACTAGACCCACGGGACCTTAGTATGAGAGTGCAATGCCTTCAAATCCATATGTTCAAAACCAGAACCCAGCTCCTTAAAGCAGAAATTTATTCACGTTCTAATGGGGACTAGAATTTTGAAGCTCAGCTACAGCTTAGTGAAATTCTTTGCGTTCCTATTTTGTTTATGCTGTGTGATTTGGTCATTTGGCTGTAACCTGTGTAAATGTAACTGCTCATGTCACTCCATTCAACGGTAGCAGGGGAATACCATGACAATTAATACCAAGTTGTGGTCAGATTTGCTTTTAAAGCAAATACGATATCACTCTCAAGTTGTTTCAAACACTGCAAAAATAGTCTTTAAAGAGTACTGTTCTGAAACGTGCAGGTGCTGTGTGCAAGCAGAAGAGTCAGACTGATCTCACAAACAAATGTTACTAAGCTCAAGCATTGTACCGCAGTTCTAGCCTGAGCTCCTTCCTGCTTTTCTGAGCAGAACTGAAGCATACAGAGTTGTGCAGGATGTCTGTGCATTGAAAGATCATCCCTAACGAGGTGCTGCCCATAGGGAATCACAAATTCATTTCGCCAGTCCCAAGACTCTAAAACTCTCTGTGAATTGTGGTTGGTAGGTGCTTTCCTGGTATAATTTTATCCACTTAACAGGTCTCTACACTAGTATGGGATAGTCCTATAAATCAGAGGCAGAATCACTCCACCTCCATTAAATAAAGACCAGATATTCAAATGTTAGCCTGCAACAGATAAAAATAAAAATAATAATAAAAAAAAAAAAAAAAGGAAGGCAGAACTCCATCCATTTTCAGGATAAATCTACTGTGATGATCAAAATAGATAATCGGAGCAAAACTGAGCAGGCTTTGTGAAGGAGCACCGCTTGGTAGCATGCCAAGAAATCCCTTCACAACAGCAGCAGGAGCTGGCACACCCAGGGCGCTGAGCGTCTGATGTTCTCCAGAGCTCATAAAGTGTGGAATTTGAGGACCTGTCAGACAGACGGCTTCGGAGAGGTCCCAGGGAATTGTGCAGCAGATAAATCACTCCCTGCTAACGTCTGCATGGTGGTTTGCAACTTCGACAGGAAAAGAGAACCTTCTCTAATAAATGCTACAGGGTTGTAGAGTTTGTCTAAGTTCAGGATAACTTTATTGCTTTTATCTCTGCTACCACTCAAAACAAACAGCTCTGTGCATATTACCATTAGGACCACTAGAAATTAGGGAATACTATCCATGCACCAAGTTTCTCTGTAATTAAACCCAAAGAGTCTCCCTGATTTGCACTTTCTGGTCCTTATTTCCTCACAAATAGTTCAGTGTCTGTCTGGTTCACTGTCTGGTATCTGCTGATATCAGAAACATTTGTGGAATCAACTGCAAACAGAAAAAAAAATGTACTCTTGTCGTCTATTAAGAAATTTTTGCTGCCTGATTTGTGTCTGAAAATTACCAGGAGAGCATCATATTTTGACTGCTGGGTTTTATTTGGAGTAAAATAGCAATAAAACCACAGGCCAGAAATCGGAGTTGCATTCTCCCCAGGTGTCAGCTGAACAAAAAGATGATGTTGATGCTATAAGCAAGCAGCTCAGAGTGCTGGGAGAAAACTGGGGAGGAATTGCAGTGTCTTCTTTTAATGGATGTGGGTTTCTGGCCAGTCACAGTCCCTGACAGAGACAACAGTTCTGTGGTTGTCTCTAGCGCAAAAATTGGAGAAGTGCAGATCTCTCAGTTTATGTTGTTATCCTGTAGCTATGTTTTTCTGTCAGTCTTCAGCAAATTGCTGCAGTTCCTCATGAAACTGATTCATTTTGCTCAAACAGCTCATAGCTATACGTGCCAGAGGATTTGCAGGTGAACAAACAAGATTTCCAAATAAAATTGCCTTACAATTAGTTTTCTGGCTTCCCACTTTATCAGCTGAAGAGTCTGTCATTAGAGTATTTCATTTGTTCAGGATCAGTTTATCAGCAAAGTGCTCACAGCAACAATGTTCTTTGTGCTTTCTTTTGCACCAGCATAGCAAAACCCACACTCAGAAAGAAAGACATTTAATTATAAAAAAGAAAAATGGAAGAGAGGCACATTTTTGATGGTGCATCAAAACCTACACAAACAGCTTTTGGGTAAGGCAGGTGTTGGGCTCCTCCTGCTCCTCTGTACAGATGTGAGCAGAAGGCTGGTTGTGACTTGTGACATGTTGTTCCTCTTGCCTGTTCCTCAGTGTTATGAGAACAAAGATACCGAGACAGAAACTGGCATGCTGAGACTGGAAAGCAGAGAGGAAAATAGTTCAGAGCAGACCTGTGCTGCTGGAAATCCCAGGTAAGTGTGTGTACTCTGCAGATGTTTGTAAGCACAAGCTTCTGCCAAAGGCCTACATCTAAAGAAACAATTGCAGATCCTATTGCATAACTTTTGGGTGCAGTGTATTCAGCCACCCAGTTTGTACAAATTACCAAACACTTGCAAATGAGTTTGTGAACTGCAGAGCAACCAAATTAGGCTTGTCCTTCATCTTGTTTCAGTAATCTCCAAACAAATCTGTGGGTAGTTTTTTGCTTTTCTCCACTAAGAAATATTTTTTATCCTGTTTGCTTTCTTATTTTGTTACTGTTGTCTTTAATGCTGTTTTTTGTTGATGGTGGTGATTTTGCTGCTTTTTTTTTTTTTTTTTTTCCTCTGAAGTGATCCAAGGGAGAAAATGGCACAATGATTCTCATCTTCTTTTACTGCCTTGGTGGTTTATTTGGCCTCCCGTAAATCCAGAATTTGTGTCCTCTGTACTGTTCAGCCAGTTACGTAAAATCCAGTGGCTCACAGAGAATCTCAGTCTTGTCTCTGCTACCCTGTTGCTTCTAGTTATGTTCGTTGATACATTCTAGATATTCTTCAACATGATTTTGTCAACATAATAAAAACATAGCTTATATTTGAGGATGTTTTATAACTGGCTACTGCTTTCAGCTAAAAGACTGACTCTCTTGCCCCTCTTTCGAAGGCCTAAAAAACATTTTAGATCCAAATGGCTTGGCACACAGCCCCGCATTTTTGTTCTGTTGCACATAGTGTTCTGGGTGGCAGAAAGAGAAACGGTGACTGGTAGAATTCTTTCCATCTAAATCTTTCTTTTTTCATGGTTTGCCCTTCTTGTTATTCTGCAGTCATGATTTCTGTTACAGTCTAGACTAGCTGTAATATATCTCAGTGGAAGTAATCCTTTTTAAAGTCCAATAATAAACTTAATAAATTAGCTTTGAGAGTACTCCTCTATGCATTTCTGGGATCTGCAAACACTCTTCTGCAAGTAGCATAAAAGAACTTCCCTGCTACATTTTCTCTACCTTTTATATCCTTTGGGTATTTGCCCAGCTCTTTGGTGCATACCTTAAAATAAAACTCACAAAACCCAGAAGACACTATACTGCAACATCTTTGGCTCTGTTTGCACCAACCATTAGGGGCATAAAGACCTATGAGGAATGAATTATGCTTCTGTACATATATTTCTATGAAAAAGAGAGTTTATACACTTGAAATTTCATGGAAGTCCTGCTGCTAGCTGGTCCGTAGTGGTTTGTTTTAATGCCATCAATTTGGCTAGGCTTTGGATGCTTTGGCCTTTTGTAAGTTCTGCAGCACATAGTTCTGACTAAATTTGGATTCTAAAAGGGATCTGACAAGCAGACAAAAGGGTTTTTCATATACCAGGCTCTGATATTTGAAATTTCTGGTATTTGAAACAAGCTTCTTAGATAATCTGAATAATTCTCTATGTATGATATCTTAATTTAAGGTACCAACAAGTTTGAGTTTCTTTCATTGTGTAAAAACATTTTCCTTGGAGTTCCCTAGCAAACCATAGATTTTGTTTCTGGCCCTTGAATTAATTTGCCTTTGCTGCAGCACCAAAAGCTAATGCATGCTTCTCTGTTGTGTTAGAATAGTTTTTACAAGTCATTTACAAGTCAAGAAGTTGTCATTCTACAGTATAAGTTTTCTTAAGTCCACTTTGTCGTGATATCTTTTCCACTGTAATAAAAAGACACGTTCTTCAAATCTTTCTAAGGTTTCCTCAGCATCAAAGATCAGTTTGGTTTAAAACTTCTCCCCTTCTGAGTTGCTGTAGCATTCTATCCCATAGTCTTTGCTTTACGTATTTCCATAGAAATTATTTTAGAGCATCATCTTTTTCTGCTCTCTTTCTGCTTCTGGTATTGAGACATAAATATATGAATCTTAAGTCATGTTACAAGGTTTGGGGAATCATTTTGTGACCTGTGATCTTGCCATTTGTGAAGGTGACATTCACCAAGGCTTTCTGGATTAACTCATCTAATCATATTGTGGTGGTGGAAAATCCTTCCTCTCATACATAAGGTATTCTGACTTCATGAAATGCCCATAGAAGCCATCTCACATGTTATTATTTTGTTATTCCTTTCAGAAACTGTTCTTCCTTAGCTGAGTTACTTTACTTCATACCTCTGTCCTGCTGCTTCATTTATGAAGTCCTTCACCGCCTGAACACCACACCCTGCTCCCCAGCAAACATCACATCCATCGTACAAGCAGCCCAGGCCCAACAGCAGTCTCCTCTCGAATGACATCAGTAATATCTCACAGAAAGGTGCCACCTGAGTGAGCCCCTGGGAAAAACTGAAGTGAGCTTCATCTCATAAAAATGCTCTGGATTAGCTAGTTGCTAGGCAGGCCTACACTGTGTTTTTTTTTTGTTTGTTTGTTTGTTTGTTTGTTTTTTCCCAGTATGCTGCAAAACTTCAAACAACTGGAGTTACATCTTCTTCCTCTTAACCATTGGGTCACACGTGAAGTGCTGACTCAGCTATCATTGCTAACAGTGCGAAATACGGGCAAAAAATGGAGGGTTTAGACAGAATTATAGATTTTAAGGGCACAAGAGATACTCTACGTCTTGCTTAACTCAGAGCATAGCATTTTTGCCCCGTGATTCCTACCATGAGTAATGCTTTCTGCTGGGTGAGGAAGCTAGTGGATGTCAACAGTTTGATTTTAAATACTTACGCTATCATTTTATATCTAGCACCTAATTTCCATTTTCTCTGATTTCTCCTTCATTAGTGTATGCAGGAGAAAGAAGGGTATTTCTTCAGGTGCAGGTAAATGTAGGAAGTAATGTTATAAAAGTAGAAAAGCCCTAGACATGGCTTCATGCAGTTAATGCCAGTTGCATAACAGCAGAGAGTTATGCTGCAGGATGATGGAGATCTGTGCAAGCCATGGATACTCACAGAGCCTACTGCACAGAAAAGCTATGACAATTTGTCCTCATGAAGGAAACGAAATCAAGGTTCAGTTTCTTTCTTTATCTTGCAGGCTAGTGTTTCATTGATTTTGTTGTTGTTGCTGCTGCTAACAGGGAAAAATGCATTATGATGAAGTAAGCACATAGCCACTGTCCAGGCCTTTGTACATCCATAGAATGCACCACACCTTCAAGAATAACTTTTGAAACTGTAGTAAACCATCACATGCCTATATCTAGATAACAAGACTGACACAGGATGTGTGTTTTGTCCCAGCTTGGAGTATTTTCTAGCATCCTTCCTAAAGACATACATTGTAAACATTAGGCTTATATTAATACCCTCAGAACAATGTGCCCTCCCTGCAGGTCCGCATGCTTTCAGCTCTTTTAAATTTTATCAGCTCCTTTGAAGCAAATATGCAAAAATGGATTTTGAAACTTAGATACTTAAAAACAGTTTAGGTAAGTAAAAATGGCTTGTGGGAGCAACTGAATAGGTTGTAAAATTGTCCCATGAATAGTAAAAAAAATAAATGGAAGGAATAAACTATTACAAAGAAAGACAGGACTTTTTAAAAACTCATGAATTTAATGTTTGCTTCTGCAAATTGTTAGCTAGAATTTGCCTAAAAATGAACAGCAGTGATTCTATACAAAATATTAACCTGGCAATGTAGACACACAGTCAGTTATGAGAAGAATGAGTTGTGTGACATGGATTCACCTAAACTGATTCCTGGTGCGACTGTGGGGAGAAGTGCCCCTGCAGTTCATGCAGTACAGGCAAGTGAACCCTGCCCAGGTACGTGGCTTCTGAAGCACAGTACCTGAAGGGCCTGTTGTGATCTATATTCAAATCAGTGAGAAGCTTTCCATATGAAGTATGTAAGATCACAACTGATTTACATTAAATGCTTAGTTGACATGCTTTGTTTCTCATTTTACCAGAAACTCCTTTTCAGGCAATGGCAAGACAGGAAGTGGGTTCTGTAAAACATTGCTTAAAGATGAAGAAACTCCATGTCAGGCAAATGCATTCAGGCAGAACTCTGAATAAATCAGTACGGTGAGCAAGGCGGGAAGAATGGTTTCACATGCAGAGCTCCTGCACTGGGATATCCCCCCGGGACACCCTAATCTCTACATGAACCGTTCTTTGTGGATAAGATGAAATATTTTTGGTGTTTAACATACCACTACTGCTAACATGTCTTTAAGGCATACGCATATTCTGAGCTGAGTCAAAGGCTTTGCCCTGAGCTGCTTCTGCTTGTTGTCTCCGTGCATCCTCAATATTGTGAGGATTAGGTATAAAAGCAGTTGAGGGATTGAACTGATATTGAATTCTGTCACATGATTGCACTGTTATATGACGTGAAAGTCCATATATGCTACAAGAATTGGCCAAGAAATAAGGCATGAGGCATTCTTACTTATCTTGTTTATCTTAGTTATCTCATCTTGTTTCTCCTCTATTATATAGGATATACACCACAAAACACTTAAGGAACAGGCAAGCTAAATTTTGGAACTGTGCTAAGGCAGAGTTTCTTCTTGTGGAAGATTTAGAAATTTTGAAGTCTGTCTACAATAAAGAGCAGGGCAAAATGCTAGCATTTGAGAATTCTTCATGAAGAACAAGGTTTAGTATTTTAATAATAAAAATATTTTCTTCTTACGGTGACATTTCAACCAGTTTTCTGCTTTCTCATGAAACAAAATGAAAGTGAAATTAATGTGTTTTCACAACGTTTTGACTTCAGCAGGTCTGCATATTCAAATAAAACATGCTTCCAGTGCTATTTTTTTCCAACAAACTATATGGAATGACCTTTTCTTCTCAGGTGGTTTAACCCAGCCCTATGACATTATGTATTTTTCCTTTTTTATATCTAAATATGAGTGAACTTTTATATATCACATTTTCCTGTTACAGGCGCAGGGGCCAGGTTTCTCTGTAAGGAAGCCAAGGTCAGTTTTCACTTGCAGAGGCCTCTCAAGGTTGCATGGCTCAGTTTTCTACAAGAGGTCAAAATCCATCTGATGAAAAGCCTCATCTGCAGAGGGAGGTTGGCCACCCATCAGCGTCCAAGACCTGAGAGTCATGAAGCAATTGCAGCGGCCTCAGACCACATGCACAGACACATGGCATCTGCATCTACGTTTCTTTATGGAGTTCCAGGCTGTCTGGTCAGTTTTTATGCAAGTTCCAGCCCAAGGCACCTTGAAGTGGAGGGGATGATTTGGCTCTCCACCTGTCCATTTTCTGATCCTTGCACAGAGCAAAGTGTATCTTTGGCTCTTGTCTCTGGTCCCCACAGACCAGGCATCAGCCAGCTGGAAGCACAAGTAGAAACTCTAATATAACTCAACTAGCAGGATTTTTAGGTTGTTATTAAACAGCTGTCCAAATACTTTGCAAGAGTTATTTAGAAGGATTCTTTCTCTCAGGTTATAGTGAAGATTTTCAGGCAGGTTCATAATCTCATGTTTTTATTTAAGAACAGGTTTCTGTTGAAATAATATTTAATTCTGTATTCTTGAGAAGACTTTGGGTTTATCGTTGTGAAGCTGTAAATGGGAAGTGAGTTTGGGTCATTATGTGGCATATTGTGGTTTATTTGGTAGAGATTGGCACAAAAGTCGCAAGTCCTATAAAGAGAAAACTTCATGCTGCTCCAAAATGTTACCCGTCCTTTAAAATGATGTGAAATTTTTTATCTCTGCAAGGAAAGGTCAAGTCCTTCAGCCCCCAGCCATTTCGATGGCCCTCTGCTGAGTGCACTGCTATCAACCTTCTCCCCAGTCTTCATGACATTTCAAGAGTGACAGCAAGCAGCCTTGCAAGGACACTGTCCAGCTCTCTCAGCACCCCTGGTACAGCCTGTCTGATCCCACAGACTTGTGTGGGTGACAGCTTTGCCTCGCCTTATGGTGAAGAGCGAGGCAAAGAAGGTGCGGAGCAGGCAATGGCCCAGCTGAAGTGCATCGACACTAATGCACACAGCATGAGTAACAAACATGAGGAGCTGGAAGCCATTGTGCAGCAGGCAGGCTATGACTTGGTTGCCATCACTGAAATATGGTGGGACCACTCTCATGACTGGGTGCTGCAATGACTGGCTATAGGCTCTTCAGAAGGGACAGGCAGCACAGAAGGGGTGGTGGTGTGGCTCTCTATATTAGAAAGTGTTTTGATGTTGTGGAACTCAAGGCTGAGACTGGGAATGATAAGGTTGAGTCCCTATGTGTTGGGATCGGTGGGAAGGCCAACAACAAGGCAGGCATCCTGGTGGGGGTCTGTTACAGACTGCCAAACCAGGATTAGGAGATGGATGAGGAATTCTACTGGCAGCTGGCAAAAGTTGTGAAATCAGCTCTTGTCCTCATGGGGGACTTCAAATTCCCAGACATATCCTGAACATGAAATACATCTCAGAGGAAGCAGTCTAGGAGGTTTCTGGAGAGCATGGAAGATAACTTCCTGACGCAGCTGGTTAGTGAGCCTACTAGGGGAGGTGCCCCGCTGGACTTTCTGTTAACAAACAGAGAAGGACTGGTGGGAGATGTGGTGGTTGGGAGCTGTCTTGGGCAGAGTGACCACAAAATAGTAGAGTTCTCTATTCTTGGTGAAATCAGGAGAGGAATCTGTAAAACTGCAGCCTTGGACTTCCGGAGGGCTGACTTTGAGCTGCTCAGGACACTGGTTGGCAGAGTCCCTTGGGAGGCAGTTCTGAAGGGCAGAGGAGTCCAGGAAGGCTGGGCGCTCTTCAAGAAGGAAATCTTAATGGCTCAGGAGTGGTCTGTCCCCACGTGCCCAAAGACGAGCCAGCATGGAAGAAGACTGGCCTGGCTGAACCAAAAAAAAAAAAAAAGAGGGTTTAAGATATTTGGAAAAGAGGGCAGGCCACTCAGAAGGATTATAAGGATGTTGTAAGGAAGTGTAGGGACAAAATTAGAAAGGCCAAAGCTCATCTGGAGCTCAGTCTGGCTACTGCTGTTAAAGACTACAGAAAATGTTTTTATAAATACATTGACACAAAAAGGAGGACTGAGGAGAATCCCCATCCTTTACTGGATGCAGGGGGAAACTTAGTGACAAGAGATGAGGAAAAGGCTGAGGTGCTTAATGCCTTCTTTGCCTCAGTCTTTAGCAGCAAGACCAGTTGTTCTCTAAATAGGGTTACCTGAGCTGGTGGAAGGGGATGGGGAGCAGGATGTGGCCCTCACAATCCATGAGGAAATGGTTGGCGACCCACGACAGCACTTGGATGTACACAAGTCAATTGGGCCGGATGGGATCCATCTGAGGATACTGAGAGAACTGGCAGACGAGCTGGCCTAGCTACTCTCCATCATTTATCAGCAGTCCTGGCTATTGGGGGAGGTCCCAGTCAACTGGCGGCTAGCAAATGTGACGCCCATCTACAAGAAGGGCTGGAGGGCAGACCCCGGGGTACTATAGGCCTGTCAGTTTGACCTCAGTGCCAGGGAAGCTCATGGAGCAGATTATGTTGAGAGTCATCGCACAGCACTTACAGGGCAAGCAGGCGATCAGGCCCAGTCAGCATGGGTTTATGAAAGGCAGGTCCTGCTTGATGAACCTGATCTCCTTCTATGGTAAAGTGACACGCTGGGTGGATGAGGGAAAGGCTGTGGATGTGGTCTACTTTGACTTCAGTAAGGATTTTGACACTGTTTCCCACAGCATTCTCCTCAAGAAACTGGCTGCTCTTGGCTTGGACTGGCGTATGCTTCATTGGGTTAGAAACTGGCTGGATATCCAGGCCCAAAGAGTTGTGGTGAATGGAGTCAAATCCAGCTGGAGGCCGGTCACTAGTAGTGTCCCCCAGGGCTCAGTACTGGGGCTGCCCAGGGCTCAGTACTGGGGCTGGTCCTCTTTAATATCTTCATTGATGATCTGGATGAGGGCATTGAGTGCACCCTCAGTAAGTTTGCAGATGACATGAAGTTAGGTGCATGTGTCGATCTGCTCCAGGGTAGGAAGGCTCTGCAGGAGAATCTGGATAGGCTGCACTGATGGGCTGAGGTCAACTGCATGAAGTTCAACAAGGCCAAGTGCCGGGTCCTGCACCTGGGGCGCAATAACCCCAAGCAGAGCTACAGGCTGGGAGATGAGTGGTTGGAAAGCTGCCTGGTGGAGAAGGACCTGGGAGTGATGGTGGATAGTCAGCTGAATATGAGCCAGCAGTGTGCTCAGGTGGCCAAGAAGGCCAACAGCATCCTGGCTTGTATAAGAAGCAGTGTGGCCAGCAGGGCTAGGGAGGTGATCGTCCCCCTGTACTCGGCTCTGGTGAGGCCGCACCTCAAGTACTGTGTTCAGTTTTGGGCCCCTCGCTACAAGAAGGACATGGAGGTGCTTGAGCGGGTGCAGAGAAGGGCGACGAAGCTGGTGAGGGGCCTGGAGAACAAGTCCTACGAGGAGCGGCTGAGGGAGCTGGGCTTGTTCAGCCTGGAGAAGAGGAGGCTCAGGGGCGACCTTATCGCTCTCTACAGGTACCTTAAAGGAGGCTGTAGCGAGGTGGGGTTTTGTCTGTTCTCCCATGCTCCAGGCGACAGGATGAGGGGTAATGTGCTAAAGTTGCACCAGGGGAGCTTTAGGTTGGGTATTAGGAAAAACTTCTTTACCAAAAGGGTTGTTAGGCATTGGAATGGTCTGCCCAGGGAAGTGGTTCAGTCACCATCCCTAGAGGTCCTTAAAAGATGTTTAGGTTTAGAACTTAGTGACACAGTCTAGTGGAGGACTTCTTAGTGTTAGGCCAGAGGTTGGACTTGGTGATCTTGGAGGTCTTTTCCAACCTGGATGATTCTGTGATTCTGTGATTCTTCAGCCTTTTCCTACTGATGGAGCAGTAGGATCTCTCATTGTTATCCTTGATGTCCCTCCTAAGTCTAAACTTCAGATGAGCTTTGGCTTTCCTAACACAATCCCTACATGTCCCAGGCAGTGTTTCTGCATTTCCATCATGTCTTTGGTGGTGAACATTCAGCTGTGCATCTCCCCTTGGTGGCCCATGCAGTGCCAGTACCAAGTTATTTCTGACACCTTCCAGAAGTCTAGACTGCTTGTGCTCTGCCATTCTGCTCTTCCAGCAGATCTCGGGGAGGTTAAAGTCCTCCTTGAGAACTGTGGCCTGCAATACAGAACCTTCAGGTTTATTTAAAGAAGACTTCATCTGCTTCCTAACCCCACTTAGGTGGTCCATAACAATTTCTCACCATGATGTCCCCTTTGCTAGCCTGCCCTCTGATCATGACCCACAAGCACTTACCCAGACTTCCACCTGTCCCATAGGAGAGCCCCATCTTTTTTCAAAGCTGCTCCTTCACGTGGAGGGCCTGCCCATCCCAGGGAGCTTCTCCATCTCCATCACAGCACTCCACTTGTGTGAGCTGCCCTACTGCATCTCCGTCACCTCAACGTCAGTTGTGTCACCAGATGCAGAGCTCTGCTTCCTGCTGCTGGTTTCCCAGCCTCATGTTCATGTGTATGTACAGTCCTCAGTCCTTGCCCTGCTTTCTTGTTTCTGACATCTCTCTTGTACCTGTCTTATGCCTTCTTTTCTTATAGCTCTTTAGATCTAACTCATTTCAATTCTGAAAGTCGCTACTAGTTGTCATCAAAATTTGTAGCTTCAGACCTCTCTGGAGTAAGGTGTGAAATAGTCCAGGGAATGAAGGTTTGTGTGATTCCAGTTTTGTACTGATGAAAAAGGTTATTACAAGAAAAAGGGTTATGATTTTGCTTTTTATCAAAATACCTTTTTTATTAGAAAAATATAAATAGTCCTGCCTTATTAAAGTGAATTTTAATGAGTATGAATTCTGTAACAAAGAGCCTGCCTCCTTTCTATTTTGTTATGCCAGCACTACCTATTCATTCTGATGTTTCTTTTATTTAAAAATTCCCTAGCTATTATCTCTCTCAGAAGACACAAAACCAGAACAAGAGGTCAGACTCTAGTTGCAGTGTGTGTGTAGGAAGCATATCATGTTTACCTTACCTTTTATAGTTCTCTCTAAAAACAGTACTGAGGAAAGTGATGGAGTTTTGCCAAAAATAGAAGAAAATTTGTACCAGAACAGATTGGTTAATTGTATTTAAAGCACATCGTCAGCTGGGGTTGATGCTAAATAAGACAAAGAAAGTCCTAGGCGTAAATTGTACTTAGTGTTTTGTGGATATAGTTATCATTAAGCAGGAAAGTTAAAAGTAGAAATGTGAATTTCCAAAAGACTAAGAATATGCCAAATGTTACCCACCAGTTCTGCCTCTTGGTGTGCTTTTTTCCTAGGGAAAAAAAAAAAAAAGAAAAAAAAAAAAAAAGTGTCTGCTAGAAAGCATTCAAAGCTGAGTACTTTTACTTTTAACAAAATATGACACTGCCTCTTACTTCTAATTGAAGCTGTCTGGCGTGCACACCACATACCAAGCCCACAGCAGATCATTAGCAGAGGGGAGCGTGAAGAGGTTTCTGGATGAGAAAGCTGGGGCTGGGTTCGTCCTGCACACCTGAGGGGTGTCAGAGCAGTGTCACCTGCTGCAGCAGTTGTTGCCTCAGATATCTCAGTCTTTCTCCCTGGAACACCTCATTTTGTGGTGCTAAGGAAATTGCTGCTCTTTCTCCCATGTATCAAAATAATAGCCTGCTTTGCTCTGCCCTCCTCCTTTCAGTTGCTAAGAAAGTCATCTGTTCGAAGCTAAAGTTACTGCATCTGGTTTGTAAAATGTCTAGAAACTTCTTGGCATACCAAAGCATTTTGAAAGAACATATTACCCCTTCTGCAGGGCCTCAGCACAGCTCTTGGTTAATGGAGGCTTCTCAGTTCAGCCTTTCCTCCGAATTATATGGACGTGGCCCCTGTCAAAGAAAATGAGAAAGATAATTGCTATCTGTATTTTTGTTGTTTTACTTCTTTACATTTAGTGCAACCTAGATGCAGGTCTTTTTCCTCATTATAATTTATAACAGCGCATTGCAAGAAGGGGGAGGTCACAAACAGAAAAGGACAACGCCACTGCAGAAGGACATATGACCTGCCAGCATGGGATAGGCAAGCATAGCTAGGCTGGCTGTGAGGGTGTCTCCACTTTGTAGTGGAAAATACACAGTAAGCACTTGCAGGGACATTTTTTAATAGGGACTGGCTAAGTTGGTTAGTCTCCAAAAGTTTAACCCAGTATATATACAACTATCAGAGCTGGTTTTCTTTTCTTTTCTTTTCTTTTCTTTTCTTTTCTTTTCTTTTCTTTTCTTTTCTTTTCTCTTCTCTTCTCTTCTCTTCTCTTCTCTTCTCTTCTCTTCTCTTCTCTTCTCTTCTCTTCTCTTCTCTTCTCTTCTCTTCTCTTCTCTTCTCTTCTCTTCTCTTCTCTTCTCTTCTCTTCTCTTCTCTTCTCTTCTCTTCTCTTCTCTTCTCTTCTCTTCTCTTCTCTTCTCTTCTCTTTTCTTTTTTTCCTTTGCAATACTAAATATTGCAGTGTAGACTCCACCTTGCTGACTGCTTTGAAAACAAAACAAAAAATACCCCCTAAGAAGAATGGGCAGCCTGGCACAAATGTTTAGCGTTGTGTCTTGTGGGAGCAACTAAAATTAGCTGCACTGTGTGGAGAAAGTAGACCTCTAGAGCAAAATCTTTTTAAAACTAAAAGGAAAACATGACATGTATTTTTAGCAGTAAGACACTTTTTGCAATGTCTGCTCTTTCCCACTTTGTTGCTCTATGTGTGTGTTTCTGTGAAGTTTTTACTCTGGTGTTTGGCAGGACTAGAAATATTCTCCGCTAGTGTAAATAATATGGTTCTATGAACTGCTGTCTTCTACACCCACTGAGAATCTGGTCCATTTTTTTGAAGATATGTATGGGTATATTAAAGTGACTAATCTTTAAAAAATGTTCTGTCCAACCATTGCCCACCCTTCTGGTCCTTGACTACAGACTTACACTTGTTTTCAGTTCAGTTTGGAATAATAAACTGAATGTGCAAATGCATTCTATCCTTCTGACCTGCTCCAGCTGCAAAGATTTCCCATACCTCTTACCCCTCCCCTTTTTGAGCTGTGATTTAATTTTATTATTATTTTTTAATCACATCCCTTTTGCTATCCATTTTCCAGCTGCAAATTCCCAATGTTATATTCAGTGTTTTCACCATATGTTTAAAATAAAGAGTCGACCCTTCCCACCCCTTCGGAGAACAGAGTCAACCAATAAGGATTTGGGGAAGGACTTGCTAAATATTGAAAGGCACGGAGGGGAAAAGAGGGCATTCACAAAGATTCCCCTGTTTCTTCTCTCAAGCAGTGCTTGCTCATTGCAGCTGAGCATGTTAGGAAGTTACTCCCATGGGGCTGTGCTTTCAACAGTCATAATTTACATTATGCCAGCCCTTTTCCTTCCCACATGTGCACACATAAAGGAGAATATTTTATCTCTCGCATCTTGCAATATAGACATTAGCAACTTGTCTGAGCAAACAGAAAGACGGCATTTCTTGGCATACACTGCTTTTCCATTTTAAAAAAGTGAAAAATCACTGCATTTGCTTACACCTTCCCCCTCGCTCTCAGCATATGGACACTACTCAGAGAAATTAAACCAAAAATCACATTTTTGGAGGTACTGAGAAACCCCAGGTGTAGCTGATGTCACTGGGTTATGTGGTTAATGGCTGCCTTTTAAATGAGAACTCCTCTATCTAGAAAAGTTAAACTACTGGCTCATGTATCTGAGCTCCATCAGCAGTGCGTTATGTACTCCTAAGAGCTGTCAGGTGGGAGGAAACAAGGTGTCTGGGATGAGAGCAGCCCCTGTCAGCCCAGCCTTTCTCCAACAGAATGGCAACGGCTTCTCCGGGATGGTGCAGCCAGATCACGAGCATCCATGGGCCATATAACGTCACCGGTCCCTTTGGCTCATTTACTGCCATTTCTAGGAACTGAGATTATCCAGCCAGCCCAGTGCCTCACGCAGGAACTGCATTTTAGATTGTTCCTGCAGAAATCCTGCAGCAAATCCCGCAGGATTGCTCCTCCTGCTCACTGTCATATGCAGTGAATCAGTGGTGTGCTCTATTGTTACTAGATTTCCAAGCCAAATTCACAAGATCTTTTCATCCCACAAGCATCAGAACAGGCACTTCAGGATTTTAGGCAGTGTGTGGTAGAGCTAGCTATAAGGGAATTGAGAGTGAAAGCAGATCACCCTCTTTATCTCCAAGTGTGTGCTTTACCATTGTCAGAAGTGCTGATCTATTGCTTTTGCTGCAGTCCTTATATTCCCATCTCTATTTCTGGATGCATTCTGATTAAAGATATTCTGAAGGACATATCTCAGAAAGGATTCTGCAGCAGCTAAAGTCACAGAGGGATTTTACCATGTATGGAAAACCTCAGAATCAGCAGAAAGCAGCTCTCCTTCAATATCCCCCCTGGCCTTTTCAACACAGAAGTTCAGAATTCCTAATACAGAATATACCAGTTAATGAACCCAAATAATATGTATGGCTTGGGGACAGTTGTCCTAGAAGACTGGGCACCCCATACATCAGCAATGGTAGAAACAGTAAGCCTGATGTTTTTGCAGCTCATGATTAAATGGAATAAAATTATTTCTTTTTGCACCTTTAAAAAGATACATCCTGCTGTTGTCTATAGGTAATGTATGGACATAGTGGATCTGATCCTGTATCAGAGACGTCCCTGATGAATTGCTGTCAAGAGCCACCCATAGTACTTAGTCACATTGTTGGGTGAGATTGCTAACGCTCAATCCAGCACAGTGCAAGGCAGATTTTTATTCCTAGTCCATAGGCAGCAAAGAGTAGAGGTTAACTGAGATTCTGGGAAGAACAGACATTTCAGATATTATTAGGGCAATACTATAAGTGACTCACTGCCAATGTCTGCATGAAGCATATTTTCAAGAGCTTGTCAGTCTAGAGAAGGAAACAGGATTTATGTGCAGTTGTTATAAGGAAACAATGAATTTATCAGCAGGGCACCAGTATATTTACTTCATAGCAAGTAATCTCTGGAAAAAGCTAATCTGTGCATGCTGTAAAGTAGAAAAGAGCTATAGCTAGTTTATAATGCAGAGCTGTATTCCCTGAAAGAATAGAGAAATGTATTCTCCTGCAGAGTTTACAGATGTTATTGAAATAGAAATAGCATTTCCTTGGTTTTGTGAAATGAGGACTTAAAAATCATTTCAAAGACAAGAAAGAGTTACATCAGTCCTTGTATACCAGGAACGATTCTTCCAAGTCTTTGTAGTTACATCAATGTATAATTTGGACCAAGAATAATGAATTAGTGCCTCATAAAATACTAATAAACAACAAAAAAGGGGCAGAAGATATTGATTATTGTAGTAAAATTATGTTTTATGTCTCTCTGGCTTTCCTCTGCAGTCTCAAGTTATGAAAAAACAAATTAAGCCTTAATGTAGAATCAGTGATTTTGATGAGCTGAATTAGGCTTTTAAGGAAGGAGAAAAGATGGATCATAAGTGATCCATTCAACTTTCTTGGCTTAAAGAAACTGGTAAACTATGTTTATATAAGAAGTCTGGAAATATTTTTCTGGGTTTTAATTTTTACATTGTGTATTTACTTAGCAAGTGTAATGACTAGAACTACTTTTCCAGAACACTGACAGCAACTCCTTTGGGTGACTGGGGAAGTGGAAGAAAGTTTATCATTTGAATCATTTAACTCGGCCCTCACGGACAATTACTGGGCTAGCTGGGTAACAGAAAGCAGACTGCCAGATAAGACTTAGGCAAATGTTACAGGTTGTAAGCTCAAAGCCTCTGCTGAATTGTTAGGGTAACTCCTAGCTGTGGGGAGAATTGTATGCTGAGCACAAATGGTGAAATCATGTAAACCCCATCTGAGCTCAGCGGAGCCAAAGTAGCATAAACAGGAATAGAGTCTGATCCAGCCTGACGTTTATCTAGAGGACAGTGCATTGTTCTTCATCTCCTGTTAAACTGGAGATGTCAGTTTTGGTCTACAGCTTAGCAAAGCAGTGAAAAATCACTATCAGCTGTGAATCTGGCCCAAAGTCTACTAAAGAGATCTAAGGGTATTGCAAACAGCTGTGAAGCCAGAGTTGTAATGGTTAGTGAGGTGGGAAGGTGTACTTGCAGCTTTGGGGTCATATATAAAGTTGTCTAAGTTGAGCAATTGCTCTGGAAGAGTTGGAAGATACTCAGATACAGTTCTGGTAAGAATGTAGATATTCTTATCTATCTATATATATATATCATCTAAGTATTTTTGTATCTACGTATATCATCTAAATGTACATAATACATATATAATCTTATCTGTGTATATATCATCTAAATATCATAATGTATTTGTAATGCAGCAGTAAAATTAAGGGCAATTACGTAAGCAGTACCTTTTCCTTTGTTTAAGTCCTACAGAAATATACAAGTAAATCATTAACAGTTGAAGGTTGTCTGAATTATGATACCTTGGCTCTGACTTATATGGTTTTTTTGTTTGTTTGTTTGTTTTTTCTTAGAAATGTAGGAACTTTATTTTTGGTCGCTGTTTGACCAAAACCCTGGGCAGTAATAATGTCCCTTGTTATTAGGCATGCAATTGCCAAAAGCAACATTAAAGAAAGAACTGGTTGACAGGAACAAGATTTGCTTTCTCTTAGTACGTTTTTTTTTTTTTTTTTTGTCCTTGAAGCTGTAGAAAGGGGAAGCAATTTCACTTTTATTGAAATAAATGACAGTTCCCATTCATTTCAGTTGCCTGTGATTATGCTGTGTCTCAATAAGATCAGAGGACGCTTGATGCTTTTCATCTGCATGCTGTGGGTGTGTTGTCTCAGCTAGCAGAGTCTTGCAAGGGGTAGGACCATGCTTCATATGTAACCCTGGTTAAATAACCAATACTACTGCAGAATAAAGCACAATTCAACATACAAAGGAATGTCAGAAGCACACCACTAACCCTCCTCAAGGTAATGTTTCTGTCCTTTTAAAGGTTAGGGGGATGATGACCCCGAGGACCACAGAGGTCTTTGTGTACCGCAAAGTGTTTTCTTTATAGACTTAAGCGAATAAGCTATGGAATAAAAATATTCTCTGCATTTCAGTGGAAGCAGAACTGAATTTATATCCTGAAAAACAGAGTATGCAGTAAATTCTGAGCCACCAGAGTGTAGTTTGAGTGTGATGGCACGTATTAACCACGTGCAATACCTAGTTTGCAAACTGAAAATGCTACTAAATGCACCAGAGCTTTCTGCCAGTCTCATTTACATTTTATTGAAACAATTAGAGGATAATTCACTTTTCTCATTTGCCAAAAACCCAGTTAAAGCCATACGTTCCACCGTGCACAGTTAGTAAGAAAGATTTGGGTTATTTGAAAGCAGGAGAAGAGCGTTTCAAAGCCAAAGAGACTTCCCAAGAAAATAGCCTTTTGATTCCTGCCAGGGCCACCATCCATCAGCAGCGTCAAGATGAATAAAAACAGAGCATTTTTCCAGAAAGGCTCTGTAAGGGAGAGTGAAACCGAGGGAACTGTAACTGTGGTACGGTTTAAAGCAGTTCTGGCCACTGGAGGGCTCCTGTATTTTTCCGGTTGGTTGAGAGGCTGGGTCGTGCCTCTTGCTGCGGTGCAGGTTAGGACAAAAGCTCTCAAACAGCTGTCAGTAATGGTGAAGCCGTCTCCTGTTATACGGAACAAGCAGAAAAGAAAATAGAGTACTTTCTCACAGCGTGACAGCATTAGCACTTCCTCTACCTGTAAAAATTAGCTTCTAAAAGGTAAAAAGTCCTGTTCCTCTCCTCCCTCCATTGACTCTAATGTCGTCACAGTGAGCCTCTGTAGCCTGCAGTGGGAAGAGGATTCAGGCATGGGAATATGTGGCTGGGGAATTGGATGAAAGGTAACTCTAGCGATGCATTCTAGCTCCACACCTTCTCTTCAGTGAGAATTTAAGCATTGCCACCACTTGTGCATTGTGCTGAGGATCGCTCAGCCTGCTGTGCAGCCAGCGAGTGGAAAGGCATCTGTTTTGTGTGGCCTTGGGGCCCGTATAAACACGAGTCTGCACCAAATGCTTTTGTCCATTCATTACCAACAAAGATTAGAAGTGATTCCTTAGCTTCATAATGAATAATTATCACGTATGAAGGTATTAGCACAGTGACATATAAATTAAATTAAACTTTTTGGAAATGGGATATGAAGTAAAAGGCTTGGAGCAGAGCATTTTCAAGAACTTCTGGCTACACTCCTCTTTCCAAGTCAAAGCACTTAACATAATGAGGTCTTGAACGCATTACTGGCAGCAGCAGGTCTGCATAGACACAGCAAAAAACCTGAGCTGTACAGCTGGAATCAGGACTGCTTACCAGTGCCTCCTACAGTCTCCAGGAAACTGTGGTGGGACTTATTTATTTATTTATTTTAAGTCCTTTCATGCCATATCTTATAAAGCAGAGGGGTCAAGAACTGAACTGCAGCCTCTGAGCAAAGATGTGGCAGGTATGTGGCTCATGAGTTATTCCTTATGGAATAAGGAATTCCATTCCATCCTGGCTGGATGTAATTAAAAAGAAGAGCACCCACAGGATTGTTATGAGGGTCTCCAAACAGCTTTAGTGATGTAAACTATTTAATATCAAAATAATAAGCACTTTGTAGCTCTGATTGAGATAGTTTTCTGTTATTATAAATTTGCATAACTAACCTGTGGCTATAAATCAGGATCATTTGTGTTACATGCTGTAGAGACTTCCAATAGCAAGACATTCACAAAGAATTTTGCTGTCTGGCCAGGAGATAATAAATATAAAGTTGTGTATGAAGAAGCAGTAAGACAATACTGACTGCTCTGAGAAAAGATTTGACACGTACATTAGAAACTCTATTACCATGGGCTACCTAAATAAATGCGGGCAGGTTTTCCACTTACTGCTGTTTACTTTTTCTTATTCCTTGGTAAATCTGAAAATTCAGAGATCTTGGCATTGACTAGATGTTTGTTCATAACAGGGATTTTCATTTGAACTCTTTATCTTATTGTAGATAATCTGTTAAGTTTCACATGACAAGCTCTTAGTAAAATGTTATCAGCGGTTTTCCAAAAGGCTAAGTGAGGCATGTGATGTGTCCTGCATTTTCTGTACTTTCTTGAATATAATCAGGAAGATTAGTTTAACAGCATGTTCCTCTGCTGAAGCAGCATTGGTTAGAGGATGGCTGTACATTCACTCTATCTTCCCTCATCCCTCAGGATGTTATAACTTTTAATCTTATAAATATCAGGATAATAACTCAATGGTCTATTAGGTTTTCTTAAACGTTGTAAAGCATGGCATGATCAGAAGCCCATTGGAATGGGCTGCCCAGGGAAGTGGTGGAGTCACCATCCTTGGAGGTCTTTAAAAGACGTTTAGATGTAGAGCTCAGGGATATGGTTTAGTGGGGACTGTTAGTGTTAGGTCAGAGGTTGGACTCGATGATCTTGAGGTCTCTTCCAACCTAGAAATTCTGTGATTCTGTTTTTGAGACTGTCCAATTTCTAAATTGAGAGAGTCTTTTGGTAGAAGCACACAAAGACTTCTTCCTGCAGTTATAAGATTTTAGGGCAGGTGTGTAGATTGACCTGTGCACTTGAGGTCTGTCCAGTTCCCACTTAGGCCATCCAAGTCCTAAAATACACGACAGTAGTCATGTTTTTTCTGCTACAGTGCTCTGAAAGCACGTGAATCTCTAAGTGATGCTCTGTACATTAGCATTGCATGTCTGAACAGGTCTGCAAATGGCTTTGTCTTGACAAGAAATTGTCTGATCTCCTGTGGGATCTGCCTGAATGGTTCAACCCAGTAGATGCAGACAGCATGAGACTGCCATCATATTTTGTGTGAGGAAGCCTATTTTACATGAGGTATGTGTTGGAAGGACTGACATCCAAGTCTCTTCCCTATCAAATGAAATCCCTAACTGGTATTTTGTAGAGTCTCTACAATATTTCTCAAAATGAGACTTCAACAAGAGCCTACAGCTGAGTTCAGCCTGGTTGAGATACATGATAAAGGTTTTATCATACAATTCAAGTGATCTCTCCAGCATCTGAATAAAATCTGACTGCATTAAAAAATAAACCAATTCCCTTTCCTTCTGCCTTTAAAAGGAAGGGCCAGCCCCTTGACCATTTTTGAGAGAAGAAGCCAAGACTTGCCTCAGTAGAGCTTTGAAGGCCGTGAACCTCAAATGAAGGAGATGTCAGCCTACCATAAAATACCTAACTTTTTATAAGGTAAAAGTCCCTTAGCTACTGCCTTTGGTGCCCTGTGAGCTGGTATGGTGACAGCCTTTGGCAGTCCTTACCTCTGGGCACTGAGCAGGAGGAAATACAAGTGCTCAGGTAAGGGCTCTGAGCTCTGATCTGAGCTTGCCTTAAATTCAGGTGTTGTAACAATAGGACATGAATTACCTAGATCTCCAACATTCCTTATAGTGTTTCAAAACACTTCATCAAAAAAGACCAAAAAATAGATGATTATGGGAGGATCTCCTATCTGGTACTATACTTTAGTTTTCTGAAAACATTATTTGCCTCTAAGCTCTCTTAGGACGGGAAAAAATATACTGATTTCTCTTGTAAACGTTGGCATCATTGTAATAAAAATGGTAACTTATTTGTGTGCTTTTTAAAGAAGCAAGAAACCAAATTGGATTTGGAAGGAAATAACGTATTCAGAAAGATGACGGCAAACAGGTACTTCTGGCTTCTTGAAGAGAGATTCTCTGGTGGGGACTTGAAGGTTTGTCCTGGAAAGCCTAGGCCAATAAAGGAGGAACAGATGGAGATTGAGATTAATGACCCAGAGAAAAAAGCAAATGTGGAATTTCATTGAACAGGAATGGCCCATACATGAAAAGTGGTAAATCTAAAACAATTTTCATGCTAGAGATGTTTGGAGAATCCCAGGGATGTGCTTAGTGAGGGCTGCAGCAGCAGTGGTGGAGTCAGGGAGAAGAGTGGCTAAAACAGAACGCCCCCAGAAGCTCCTTCTGTAACTTTGAAAAAATACTTACCCCTTCTTGGCTTTTTTCTTGTCACTGATCTCTGCATGGGGGAAATGCAAAAGCGTTATGAGTCTTTATTCATAAATATTAGTAAAGTGCTTTCCATTCGCTGAACTGAAGATCTAGGAATTAGAAAAGATCATAGAAAAGATCAAGAGTAGAGGACTTCCTCTTTTTTTTTTTTTTTTAAGTGTGCAGTGCTCAGCCATTGAAAGAATAAGGATTCAATGTATTTAAGATATAGCAAAAAATGATGCTGTGTACAAATGTATCCCAATTCAGTCCTTATGGGATCTAAGGTTTGAGGGGTAGCGCTGTACTCAAGTTTTCTGTTTGGGCCTGAGACTTGCATGGTGAATAGAGAGAAGCACCACAGGACTGGGGTGCAGAGCTAAATGCCAAGAGCATTGGGAAGGAGCTGAATGTCACATTATTAAGCACACGCAGGCTAGCAAGAAATGGAAATAGCTATGGGTGAATCAGCAGTGGGTGGTGCCTTCACTTAGGAAAGTGGTGTCACCTGTTAGGCTCGCAGCCACTACGTTTCAGAAAGATTTTTATTTCTTGGTTTTCATAAACACCCTGCAATGGTGAAACTTCACTTTCTGTTGCTGATGGATATAATGAAATTTAATCTGCACTCTGTGACTTCACCCGTTTGGCAGAGGAACCACTTCAACTATAGAGGAAGTATCAGTAGGAAATTGTAAAGTATTTATTTGAGTCTGTGCTATGAGAGTGTTTCCCGAACCACAGCTGTAGACATGGGCTCAGGGTTTGCACTGGTGAGAGGGAAACGGAGTTCTCCTGATGGAAATAAATTAGTTGAATGTATATGAAACAGGAGAATTCCCCCTGTTATGATTCCCATTCCAGTTCTCCTCTTGCTATGGGTCATTTATTATTGCTGCCATGCTTTATTGAAAAGGGTATTTTATACAGGAAAGTTTTTTGTTTGTTTGTTTTTTTAAAAAAAAAAAAAACAAACTTGGGTTGTGGAGCACAATATTACACTATTTATAGGGAATGGACTATAATAAGAGTAAATAATAAGAGAAAGTGATATAATTCCTGAGAGAACCACTATAAACAGTAAAAAGCAGCTCTGTGGTGCACAGGAATGTACCATGAAATCAGAGCATCACAAGGCTGGATGTAACTTCAGGAGATCCTTTAGTCCATTCCCTTCTCCACCCTGCCTCCCCCGCCTCAGGATGTATCAGCTGTGTTTTCGTCACTCCTGATGCCTGTGTCTAGCGCTTTCTTAAAGTTTTCCAGTGGGAATAACCCACGATGTCCCATATCAACCTTGTAATTGCAGGGCTTTTTGTAACACGAAGATTTGCATAGATCTTCTTTCATCCATTTCAATCCTATTTTTCCTTGTCTTATCCAGTATATATGGGAAGAAAGAGAATTGCACCCATTTTCCAGCACTTCAATTCATTCTTTTCTTATGGGCCTTGTCTTACAGACCTGTCACCATTTCTACTGGTTTCTTCTCAGCTTTTTCCAGTTGTTCAGTTTTGATTCTGCATTGCAGTAAAAACTTGAACCTAGAGCTCTAGTGGAGGTCTTACCAGTGTTAAAATAAAAGATACATATAAATATCTCATGAATGCCATGATATGATAGTATTTAAATTCAAGAAAAAACTTGTGCTCTCTTCATGATCCCAGATTTTTTTCTGTTCTCCATCCTGTAGTTTTAGGCTAAAAATTTCTGTATCAGTTACATTTCCTGCACTAGTCCCTGCTGGTTGACATAGAAGAGGAGGGTAGGTGCTTTCACTCCAGTCTGAAGATTGTGCTTTACTTGAATTCTGTCCTCTTAGCATATGTCAGTCAGACTCATGTCCTCTTCATAAACACATGGTCCATCTCTTATTTGTTCATAAGAATACCTTCTCAGAAATGTTAAAAAGCTTTTGCAAATTCTTCTCTTCCTACAGGACTTGTTACTTAGCTCTATGAGTAAATTGCATGGGCTTGGCATGATTTGTCCCTGACAAATTCATACTGGCTTTCATTCAATTCTTCCTTTTGGCCACAGTCCCTGGTTATCCATTCTGAGATTTGGGTTTCTTTTTCCTAGTAAAATACGTCATTCATTTTTATTTGAAAGTTCTGTTTGCTTCTCCTTATTTATGCTCGTCTTAAGTAGAGCCACTTTTTATTTGCATCAGTGTAGAGGAAAACCAAACTACAGAAATACAGACCTCTGTAAGTACTCTGACAGAAGTGTTGGGTGGTCTCCCAGAGCTTTTAAAGGCAAAAGAAAGAGTAACAGAAGCATCTGATAGGAAGTAGACTTTAAGGCATTTTAAAGAAAAAAAATACATCTTCTGTCCAGCGGGACACTACAGAAATAAATACAAAGGAAGACTGGAATTTCATGTACAAGGTAGAGCCTTGTGGCCCACATAACTAGCACATCAATCCTCAATAGCAGTTTCCTTCACTTTATCAATTCCTGACATGCAAACACCACATCCACTTACAAATCAGAGATAGTAGGTACACTTGAGATCTAACAACCCTTTTATAAGTATAGTGTTTTTTCTCCTTACTCTGCAGTTTTATTGCCTTTTTTTTCCCAATGTTTTTTTTCTTGTATCTGGCAGAACTGTCATGGCACCATGATTTTGCATGATTTCCAGAATGACCTTGATTTTGTAGACATGCTGCTGTTGCCTGATCTGACTATAGACTTTAGGATGACGTGCATTGTTTTCTTCACGGGAATGATAAAATGTAATGTGTGTCATCAAATCTCTAAAATCCGTGCAGCTTGATGTATTGTGCTCATAAAAAGATGAGACCACCTCTCCAAATATACCAGTTGGTTTATAAGGGTAACAGGTATTACGCGTGTATCCCTTCCTGAACTAGAAAAGAGAAACACAATCAAAAGGCTTTTGTAATGCATTGTGCCTGCAATGTGAGCTTAGTTTTGGGAGTATAAAGATTTAAAGTTTCCTTATTTTATGGCCTCTAATAACATAGGAAACTGCTACTTGTTTATGCGCTAGCATGATTCCTATTGTCAGGTAGGCAGTTTCTTCTCAATTCTGAATGAAAGAACATCTTGTTCTTTCTATTCCAGTGGTACAGTACCCACATGTTCATTTCCTAGATGCTCATTATAATTTACAAAACAAAAAAGATCACTGTTTTGGATAGCTAGCTTTCATTTAATATAAATAGAAAGAGCTAAAGCTGTCAAAATTCATTCTTTGGGCAACCTCCCACAGCTGTGCCAAAAGAAAAAGTAAGGGCTTAAAACCCACCAAGGAGGTAATAGTAATGAGGAATCAGAACTTTTTGAAACGTTTAACATTCTTGTGAGGAACCACACACAAGATACATAAGTTTGTATATTCAGAATAATTTCTCAGTGACTTCAAGTAGAAAAGAAAATGCAAAGAGATGCAGCATAAACATAATGATGGTACGGGCAATGAGTCTGTATTAATGAGTAAGTGGAGAAAAATTGGGGGGTTTGTTCATATGTATGCATGATGTTCAGAAATTGGTACCTACTTTGCAGATACCTGCCTGATCTATGCTGCTGCCTTTGGCCAATTATTTAAACTCATCCTGATTAGGTTGATAGCCTAGGTAGAGATAAAGCACTGGAGTGAAATGCCTGCTGATTTGTGGTCTGACCCGAGATAAAGTCACCCGAAGGAAGCCATACTCTATTCAAGCTGGAAATTACAGCCATATTGTGGCTAAGTTTGTTGCTACCCTTACCTTTCTGCAGTTGCCTGCAATTTTACAGTCTTGCATACTAGGGTTTTTTGTCAAAGAAAGCATGTACACAATAACCAAGGGTGTGAATTTACTGCGTGTAATTACTGTATATTAAAACCTTGGTGCATATTTTTGTTGTGCAGTAACATGAAGCGAACAGTGTTCATAGCATGTGTTTGTGCCATATGCATGTGGTGTCGATGCTGTAAATGCATGCCAGCGCTCATTACCTGCTGGACAAATTTCCTGTGTAGATTAGAGCTTAGTCTCCCCCAGGAGTGACGTGTGTTGGGAGCACGAAAGCAGATCAGCAGTTTCTGAGGGTGAGGATAAGGGGAAGTACAAAACCTCCATTGTTTTTATTGAATCCTTTTGGAGATCATTTTTTGAACAGACAGTTAGATCAAATAAGCAAAAGCCAAAGGTAAACATTTGGTTACAGAAATAGCTTTATTCATACAGGGGTATTTCCAAAACAGATTTTTGACTTGCAAGGGTATTACTTTCCTCTTAACTATTTTCCTCAGTTAATGGAGTTTGAGCATAAGGGACCCGCACTGCAGCTGGCAGTCTGGATCCCAGCAGCAAACAGGCTGGGACCTGCAACCAAAGTGTCTGGACCTCCTGCAACCAAAATGTCTGTTTTCAAGACCCCTTCACACAGACCTCCCTCAGTAAGAGCTGCCCATGCCAGGCACTATACAGAAAGTAACCTCTCCTTTCCCCATTTTCACCAGACCGCCTGCCAGGGCTTACCTCACCCATGCAGCCTGCTCTTGGTTCTGTCTCTGCATGCTTGGGCTGCCTGGGTTCATTTATTATGCTTTTTCCTATGCAGGCACGTGTAAACAGGCTTTAAAACTCAGGCCATGCTGCTACAAAGCTGGCCATGAACCAGGTCCAGTCAGCAAAATATATGGCCACATCTTGTGCCACTCAGACTGTTCTCTGCCTGTCTCACATTTATCTGCGTAGATACGGTGATGCAGCTGTGGCCTTGGTTCTCCCTCCATAAAGTGGAGAGAGTAATGTGAGCAATTTTTGGTTGAGGTTAGTGAATATACTAATGAACAGCAAGATATAACAGCTAGTTTTTACAATTATCATCATTATTTTGTTGACCTTTTAAATATAGCAGACAGCGCGTGCTGGTAGTGAGAGGGAATTAAGGTGAGGGAGATTTAATAGTCCTGAACGACCTAATGGAAAGCCTTATCTGGCCAGTGCCTGCTTTCAGTAGCTCAGGATTTCTGCCTGTTCATGTGTGAAAATGTGAACATGATCCTAATACAATTTTCCACACATTTCTGTAAGATGTTTATATGGGCTTTCCTGATGTCTCAGTACGTCACCCAGTAATGACAACGCTTCCTTACCTGTACAGAGTAGAGGTAGATAGTAATATCTATCCTTCATAATATAGTTACTTTCCATCTCTTGCAAAGTCTGTCATTTTGCGATATATAACCCAGACACTAATACTGGGAAGCATGTATGAAATATGTATGTTGGTCTGTATCAGTTATAATATATACATTTATCTGGAATCTACCTCCTTTGTGATCTGAGGAGATAAAACGTCTATTTTAGGCTCTGTATTATTTCAGTGTATTGAAGAGCAGAGTAGATAACCAGCGGTGCTTTTTTCTTTCCTTCCTAAGTAACTGCTGTATGAAGTGCTGCCTCTACTCAGTCCAGGGATTGCTGTTTCAGGGAAGAGTAAGGTAATCTCTTCCTACTATCTGTAAATTATTTGCTTGTGTTCTGCCAAACCCGATCTGGCAGAAGGTAGGACTCTTCTATCTTCATGTTTTATGAACCTCTGAGTAAACTGTTGAAGATACTTTGGTGTAACATAAATATTTACAACACTGTGAAGAATATTTGCTTTTATTTTCCTCTCCCTTTGTCTCAACCCCGCAAATACACTGTATTGCATAGATTGGCTGGAAACCATTAAACACATTGTTTGCTTCAGTCATTCAGGCTTTGTTTTCAGTGCTGGCTTTTAATGAGGAAGGTTCTCCTAGTAGGTGACTTGTCTGTTTTAACTACTAAACATAAATACGGGATAAAAACCCTGAACCTGAGGAGGAAAAAAAAATAAATAAAAATTAATATAACCTGTTGTTCTTCCTAGCACAGACATTATTATTTGTCACGGTTGGCTAACAAAGCAAGTGGAAGCAATCTGACCCGCCAGTTCTCAAACGAAATACTCTTCTAACATACCCAGTGGCCCCAAGCTCCCCCTCTCCTTGTAAGAGAGTTCAGTTATCTCCCAGATAATGAGGTCTCACCCCATGGTGCCAGTATTACACTTCAAGTGAATTTATAGAACAGAATTCTATAAAAGAAATCCGACTGGATAACAGGACATGGTACCTTTTTATAGGTTGAATCATTTTATCCCCTAGGGTTTTTTCTTCTTTGGATTTTGTTTTTGACAGCCTTTAAATCTGTTGATGCAGTGTCTTGCAGAAACACTAATGAAACCTGGTTCCAATAAACAAATGCAATGACAAGAGTAAACTTCCAACTTCACTGCTCAAGCAAGGTAATTGTTTCAGTGCAAAATGCAAAGTGTGGGTTACCAAGAAGAGAAGGTTATCAGGCGAAGTGACATTTTCGTCAGTGATTTGGAAGCAAACATTGAGTCACTGCTGATAAAATAGACCAAAGACATCAAGATTGGTGGAATGGAAAATGATGACAGGGACAGGACAGTCATACAGTGCAATCTGAAACATTTGGAAGCCGGATCTATGTATACAAAATGTGAATAAATGCAGCCAGATGCAATGCTGCTCATCCAGCAATAAGAAACATTGGTTGCTAATTTCTACAGAGTTAGGGATTATCCTAACGTTTCTAAGAAGTAGTAGGTAGAAGTTAGGAAGCAATTTTACTTCATAACTATCACCATGCCTTTCATTTACATTTTATTTTGATTTGGTTATATGTGACCTGTTCTGTGTTTGCAAAGTTCCTAATACACCTCAGACACAATGTACTTAAAAGGGTTATGTCCAAAATGTTTTGCTACAAGACCGCAGTCTGTAAGTTTGGGTCCTTACATTAGACTGATGTTCAAAAATATACATTTTAACAGGTCTCATATACATTCTGCTTCAGGAAACACAATAAATAAATTACAAGTTGGTTAAGATCTGATGTTGCATCATTTGTAGGGACTTCAGTTAGGATTTTTAATGACTTATTGTTGTATGTCAGGCAATAATCAGTGGGTGGTATAGGACCTAGTCCTAATTAATTAGCAGATCACAATAAGCAGTGATTATACACTTACGGTAAGAAATAAATATTCTTGTCTGGTATTTGGAGGTTTAGAGTTTAGTAATGAGTTTGTAAATGTGAAATCAATTTTCTGTAAATTACCATCTTAATTAGATGAAGTCGCTAAAGAACTAAAATGTTTCCGGTAGTATTCATAAATGAGCTAAATAGCCCATAATGTAAAATTACTGATTCTTTGTGGCATTCATACTATCCAAAAGGTCAAATACAACAGCTTCATACAGCAGGCAGGCTACTTTAATGCAACTGCCTAAAAAGAAGGAGCAGAAAGATGAGCTTCTCTTCTGTGAGAGTTTGCGCTGTCACCTGGACCTAACATGTTCTTCAGGTTCTCCATCTCTAAAGCTGGAACAATCCTGCCTATCGTTTTAAGATTACCCATGAAAAAATAAGTTTAGAAAAGAAATACATACAATCTGAGGGATGTGCAGACTTCTATTTCTTCTTTCTCCAGGTCAGGTAATCTTCCTAGCCTAATGATAAGGATTGGTATGGTGATATTTGATATGGTGTGCAATATAATCCCAACAGCTCATATTGCCAAAGCCTGTTCTTCCCAGAGCAGGGGATTTGAAGGCAGAGAGTTGGGAGTCCTAATCAGCACAAGGTGAACCCAGTGTGCACCAACTTCCTTGCTCTGCCTCTGGAATTAGGAATAGAGGAAAACACTACCTCTCCTCAGTGGTCACAGACATGGCACAAGTAAGCAAAGATGCAAAAGGAGTAGGAAAGTGAGCCCAGAAGCTCCACAGCATTTCAACCAGATGTGGGCAGCCACAACAATAAACTCCCTGGCAGTGGTTTGCCCAGTTCCTTAATTCTGATGTGGGGACACTGACTTCCTCTGCGGTCTCAAGCAAGGAGATAAGATCAACTAGCTGAAAGTGAAATATGTCTGTCTTCCAGTTCAGGAGATGAGGTGAAATAACGGAGTTTCTGCTAAACACTGGAAACTGATTTGAGATGAAGACTGTTGAATATCTCTGGCTGGAAGCTAAAGTTTTAGTTTATATTTTTTTTCCCTTTAATCTTTTGTTATGGAATACTCTCAGTAACTTACCGTCTCTCACTGTTTGCTTTTTCCCCCCATACTAAACACATTTTAATCTGTCAGAAGTTAGTTTTGCTGGCTAGAATGAAAATCAGAAGAGAATAGTGAATACCTAGCAACTGGAGTGATTTCTTGCAAGTCTCATCTAAGGCAGAAGATGCAATTTGTATGGCTTTCAGCTAGTGAACTATCTCTCTTTAGCAAAAAAAAAAAAAAAATAAATATCCTAGGCTTAGGGATAATTCTCAGTAAAACCTTTATGAATGTTTATCAAATTCTCCTTTCATAGGAAAGTGTATTAACAAACTGATGAAGCATGGACTAGATAGGGGATCAGCGAGATGGACTGAAAACAGGCTGAACTGCTGTGCTCAGAGGGAGCTGGGTTTGTTCAACTGGAGAGGAGAAGGCTCAGAGAGATCCTGTCAATGAGTACAGAAACGTGAAGGGAGGACTGAAGAAAACAGGTCAGACTCTGCTCAGTGGTGCCCAGTGATAAGGCAAGAGGCAGCAGGCACAAACTGAAATACAGGGAATTCCATTTAAACATAAAAACAAACACTTTTACTCTGAAGGCTGTCAAACATTGGAGCAGGTTGTGCAGAGGTTGTGGGGTCTCCCTACTTCTCTGGATGCTTGACCAAACTGGACTGGGTGCAGCCCTGAGCAACCTGTTCCAGCAGACGCTGCTTTGAGTAGCAGAGTTTGGACTACACAACGCCACAGGTCTCTTCTGTCCCCAATTATTCAAATTCTGATTTGGCTTCTACAGACTGCATACTTTCATTCACAAAAAAAAAAAAAAAAAAAGGTAATAAAAATATTCATCTAGTTAAAAAACAAGAGCTTTTAGATTTCTTCATAATGACCTTACTTGCATTTCTGATGTAGAAATCCCCAGAATCAGCTTATTCCCAGCTTGTTTCTCTCTGTGCCATTATATGCCAGGACTGTCTGTCTGAGGCTATATTGGCCCCATACAGAAGGGTGTTTGATACCATTTTGTGGCACTGAAAGTCTCTCCCAATTTCACATATACATGAAAGAACCATCCTATGAATTCATTATTTCATCATACTCTTTCATGTAAAGTTAAGGAAGGATTATAGCTGAGGCTGTTCTCTTAAAATCATTGATCTTAAAAGGTCTCACAAAACACTTTAATCTCCTTTACAATTTTTTTCCTGTATTTCATTTACCCTGTACTTCATCATTTTTCTTTCTCTGCCACCGGTCACACAAACAGTAGTTTTTCTTCCTGCCTTCTCACAACAGGATCTGCTGCGTTTAGAACACCATTTCTTCTCCAATACAGCCCCACTGGTTATAACAAAGGCTGGTTAATATCAGTGCTAGAGTGATGTTTCTATCTGGATGTTCTCTCAGAAAGGAATGTACAAATTTTATAGTAAAGTGTCTGTTACAGAAAGACCCAACCTGGATTAGGGCCCAAGTGTTCATCCTTTAAAAACAATTCAGGTGCTTAGCTCCTGAACTGGAAAATAACTGAGGTTGTAAGAAAGATGTTTTCATCAAAGTTCCATAAAACAAACAAAATCTCAAGGAAGACTATATCATATTTAAAAATATGAACAAGGATATACTGTAAAGAACAGGGCAAATCCTGTGAGGGTTTCATAAATATTCACTGCAGTAAAAACAAATTCCATTTGTATTGTTCATTGCTTGTAGCAATGCATTTTTCAAAATTCTTTACTTACATGCTTAACTGCCAGACATTCATGAGCAACAGGTAGGCATACACAGTTTATATTTCTTTGAGGATATATTTGTCTAAGAATGAGTCAATAATGAGGACAGTTTAAAAACAAAATGAAGCAAGAGGATGCTTTTAAATTTATATATATATATTAAATCCATAAATAAGTTTGAGTTTCAAAATCTTTCAGAAAGGCACAGCTCAGTCTGAGTAACAGCTCTAGACGCAGTATTTGACTTGGATGATCCAAGCAAATTCCATCTTTTGCTTATCTTCTGACACATTTCTACCTAGGAGTTTACTCTGCTCATGAATATGTAGTTGATAAGAGATCTGGTTATACAGCTCTGACATTTTTGTGCTTGAACTTACTTGCTAGTTAGAACAGGTGAAACATGAAGCTTGTCACAATTTGTAATGTAAACAATGCCACTGTGAAATTATAGCAAAATACTTCTACCTCATGAATCCAGGATTTGAGCCAAAATCATTTTCCTATGCTCTTCCTTTTGATTTTGAAACAAACATATTATTTACCCTTTTGAAAATCTCCCAGTGGTAAGGGAGATTGCTCCAATTGCTCCACATCCAAGCAAATTCAATTTGCTGTGACACAGTCAGAAACTTAGTAACTTGTGAAAAGCGTGGTTTGTTTTTTCCTGTCTTGCCACTGTGAATATTTCAGAAATATTCTTACCATTGAGTTCTGGCTTTCACTTTCCCAGTTTTTAAAACCATCACTCAAAACATATTCCATTCTTGCCACTGCAGGAATCTAAATGCCTGTGGATTTAAAGTATGATGAGTATGGAATGTTGTAACTAAATGTTAAGCATTTCTTTTAAAAAATAAAAATAATTAGACTTTTCTTCTTTCCTTTTTTTTTTTTCTCATTTGACATAGCAGTGAGCCCTTCTATTAAAGCAGAAATGAAAGACCAGCTTCAATTCTACCCTTGACAGTCTTGCCACCTATTCTGCCCTCCAAACCTGATGCTATGTATCTTGTACTCAAATTACTCAACAAAAACCTGGGACAATTTTTTTTATGCTGTATTAGAAACAAAATATGATTGCAAGGCAAGCAAATTGCTGCAAAAATCTGTCTGCAGAAGCACAATGCCTTGTGGTTTGTTACTAAATATTTCAAAAGCTGCCCTCTTCCAAACACACCACATCAAGGCTTTACTCACAAGCCATCCAAGTACTTTATTTTGGCTACTCATATTCTGGGGAACAGTCCCTGGGCTCCTAGGCAATGAGAGCAGTCTGCATTCTTGGGAAAAGGAGAATTTCAAAACAGTTGCTCAAGTATGAGCTAAAACAACGTGTGATGTCCCCATTGAAGAAACAGCCTTTGCTTTTTAGTGCTGGCATTGCATTGTGTTTATTGAGGTCAATAGTTATTTTGACTAGTGAAGTATCTGGTTCATTATTCTTTCCAAAAATTTCAGAGTAATCTCATTACCTTTTAAAGTACTAATGAATGTGCACTTGGTAAAAACAATACACCATTTTGCCTAAACTAGGCAAAAGGTGAAAATAAAAACTGCAAATAAGAAAATGTGGAGAGAACTAAGTTAAACAAAACATGGGTGTTCATTTGTACCCCGTGTTCCTCCCACTGAATAGATGTTTCCTGTCCAAGAGTGAATATCAGAGGTGCTTCTCAGAGGCATTTAGGCATTTTTCTCTGACTGATTTCAGCTGAGGCTGAAATGCCATGAGAGGTTGGTGAGCTCATCTAACCCTTCATTGCAGCAGAATTTACCCTGAGGGCCTGCCTTCACCCCTGCACAGCCCAGCTCTGCCCCTCACACTGCCTCTTGGGTCCCAACCGGCCAACAGAGAAAGTGCCCGGGATGAGGTGGGACCATGCAGCCAGCAGCACGAAAGCCATTTGTGGGGGCAGGAGTTGTCAGGCTGCTGCTAGTCTTCCTTAGCCATTTCAGGGACCTTCCCTGAACTGCTTGAAGTGGAACGCTTAAACACTTGAAGCAATTTGGCTTTATATCAGTAGCATAAACTCATCTCTTTCTTCTTATTTTATTTTATTATTTTTCAAGTGAAGAAACAGCTTGGCTGAGCTGTCTGGTTGCTACACAATTGTCCAGGCTTAGCCCTCAGCTTTTTACCACCCAGACAATTCCCAAAAAAGTTACACCCATTTTGTCTTCTTCCTCTCTTTCTTTTAACAAATCCTCTGCTGGATGCACAGTGGCAAAGCTCAGGTCTGAACAGAAAAGCCTCAGCCTGCTCAATGTCACCAGGGAAAGGTGGTTTAGGGGAGGTAATTGCAGGTTCATTGTAATTTTCAAAGGGTTGTATGGGACTGACGATCTTCAACTCACAGACAATAAATCTTTTTTTGTAATATTTTACTGGAGAATCAATTTCAAAGGAAGAGAGATAACCAATTGTCGTTAATGTCTGTTGGATTTCTGTACCCTAATTTTTTTTAGAAACTTGAGTCTCAGAATGAGAGACTCTTTTACTGAGCAATTTGTTGTTGCTTTTAATAAGAATCCCATGGCCAACGTTCATCTTAGTTATTCTTAATAGTTCATTAATCCAGTCATTTATTTACCAAGACATTTCTGGAATCTTTCAGAGAGATTAAAAGTTTCCCTAATAATTTGCGCAACACCATTTTTTCCCTTTGTTTCAACAGATGGGCTTCTGCTCTCTGTGATGAGAAGCACCTTGGTAGAGAAGCAGCAGCAAAAGTTTAGGCCAGCTATGAAAGTACTGCAGTGTGAATAAATATGAATAAAGGATGCACCCCAAATGGGCTCAAGGAGATGGATGTAGCTCATGGCATTTGTGGAACGAAAAGCTTTTGTAAGTTTTCCCTTTGTAGTCACAATTCGTAAGTGCAAGTGTAGCTCTTAACATAGACACCTTATTAGAGTTTTCCTATCAAGCTCTAAAACCCCAACAGATCTTTGATGCCTGAAAAGTGGGGGCCACTTTGAAAGGTTCACTCAGCTCTGTCTCTGAACTTCCTATTGCTTTTTACACTGTTAGGGAGCGTGCAAGCTACTTCTTGCCCCAGACACTGTTGTCAAATGATTCTGTTTGCTCTAAGATACAGTTCCACATAAATTACCCCAAAAAAATAAGTACATCTCAGGCACTAGTAGCATCCATCCCTTGAGACTAAAAAGCTGTCTGTATCCATATAACAAAATTAGGGTAATAACCACCATGGTCTTTCATATTTATTTGCTTTACCGTAGACCTGATTCACAGGAGTATCTAAGGTTACTCCCAACTTCATTCCTTATATTACTTCTCCTAAGATTATTCCCAACTTCATTCCTTATATTGCTTCTGTGCTTAGGTAGACAAGTGTAACAGGTTTTGTGATGCACCCTCTGGAAACTGTCTATAAAATGATTTTGCATATACTGGAAGTGGTAGTTGATATAGTGTTATTCTACAAGAGACATAACTGGATATCATCTGAAAAGGCCAGTTAAAAAAATGCAGGTTCATTTGAACGCACTTTATTGTAAGATTTGCTTTAAAAAGTGAAAAAAAAAATCATTGCACAGAAATTATGTTTCATGGTAAAACTCACATTTAGTATATACACTATTTAGAACAGGCATTGAATTAAAAATGGCCAAGAGTAGGAAGTAATGTGAAAAATGGAAATATAAGCTACATGTGTTTTAAAAGATGCTTCATTTTTATATCTTATTAGTACAAGAGTGTACGAGAGTACAATAGCATTTTCTGTTGCTATAGACATGAAGACTTAAATGCTGTTCTATGTTTGCTGTAATATTTTGTATGCTTTTTTTTTATATGTGGATGGACTTTATATAATAGGTATGTGTGCACTTCTAATAATGAACAGGTTGTGATATTCCTAGGAGTAAGCAAGACCCTACCTGATAACAAAGTAGATCATCTGTAATTCTCTTGCATTTCACCTCTTCCCTTAATAATATATTTAATAAGTTTCTTCTAAGTTAAGCAGTCAGTCAAGTGTTAAACCTAAAACTAGAAATCATGTCTAAAATCCAGCTTCTTAGCAACTCACAACAACTATTTTCAAAATAAGAAAAACAACACTGAGTCATTTATTTTTCAGTATAAGATCATCTCAGCAAATCAAATATCTTTGTGTTTTAGCAAGTTAATAAAGCACGCTTTGAAGTAGGAGTGAAATACAGAAACTTGAAAAAAACATGTATCTGCTATATGGTTTTCTTTTTCAGTGAATCAACCGCCTGCTGTAACCTTCTAGGATGTTTCTGAAGGATTTCTCTGCCACTGGAAGTAAAAACAAAAGAAACAAAACAAACAAACAAACAAACAAAAAAAAAAAAAAAAAAAAAAAAAACCACCATTCATAGAATCATAGAATATCCCGAGTTGGAAGGGACCTATGAGGATCATCAAGTCCAACTCCTGGCACCGCACAGGTCCACCCAAAAGTTTAGACCATGTGACTAAGTGCACAGTCCAATTGCTTTTTAAATTCAGGCAGGCTTGGTGCAGTGACTATGTCCCTGGGGAGCCTGTTCCAGTGTGCAACCACCCTCTCTGTGAAGAACCTCCTCCTGATGTCCTATCACTGGTGTTTACAGAGAATAGGTCACCTGCCTCTCCACTCCCCCTTGCAAGGAAGTTGTAAACTGCGATGAGGTTCCCCCCTCAGCCTCCTCTTCTCCAGGCTGAACAGGCCCAGTGCCCTCAGCCGCTCCTCATATGTCTTCCCCTCTAGGCCCTTCACCATCTTCGTTGCCCTCCTCTGGACACTCTCCAACAATTCAATGTCCTTCTTGTACTGTGGTGCCCAGAACTGCACACAGTACTTGAGGTGAGGCCGCACCAGCACAGAGTAGAGTGGGAGATTGTTAAGGAGAGTTGTAAGCAGACAACTAAAGGACGTTTTAAAATGATTAAGATGAAAGGAGACCTGTAAGCTCAGTGGTATTCCCAGAAAAAAAATACCTTTTGTATTCTGCTTTATTTCTTCTACTCAGCTTGGCGTGATTTCAAGAGTATTTCTGTATGCAGGTGCTAACCAGCCTATAGCAATAACACAGCAGGAAAGTGAACACATTATGCTGTTCTTCAAAATTTAAGAAATCATACACGTATTAGAAAGCGGTAGGAGACATTTAGTGTTCAGAAAAATAAGCATTGCTATGATTAATGAACTTCAGTTCTTGGAGATGACATGTAAGTCTGATCTCTCAGAAGCCTCAAATCAAAAGCAAGACCATATCATTTTGATTTTTAGCATTATTAACCTGGGTTCCTATATTTAACTGCATCCTCATGCCTTGGTAAACTACAGCTACCTTTCTGACTGTTGAATGACAGAAAGGGAACTAAGGTGGTAGAAATTCCATGAAATAAACCTATGCTGGAAATGCTGCTGAATTTTGTTTAACTGGAAGGTGAGCCTGACTCTTCTATAAAAGGAAGGAAATGGCTTTAGGCTCCTATTCCAACTTGTGCTGGTGGAATCTCTAAAGGCTTGGAGTTTTTAACTGGATAAACAGACAGATATTCACATGCAAGCAACTATCTTTAGCACCTGCCAAAATGTAGTGGAAATCCTGTGACAACAGGTTCTTTGGCAGAAGTTGATATTTTTGCTTCCAGGCATGACCAGACCTAAAAAGTGCAGAGGTGCAGAAAAAAAAAAAAAAAAGAGAGAGAGTTAAAAGGCAATATAGTTTTTGAAGCTGAGAAAATTCTGCTTTGATTGTTTAGGTTGGTTTATGTTTCATTTTGGACCATTTTGAGTATTTTTGTTGTTGCTTTTAAGTAAGATGGTCTTCATCAACCTGTATGCTTGTTCACCTTGCCATCCTCAGGCCACCTAGTTGTCCACATTCAGCTCCAAACCAGCAGAAAAGTACCTCATGAAATGGACTTTTGGCATATCTAAAAGGAAAAAGAAGCTTTTGCTGAAGCATAGCTCCTGAGGAAGAAAAAAAAAAAAAAAAAAAAAAAAAGGCATATAAATAAATAAGATGTCAAACAACTTCTGTACATTCAGAGTTTGGGGAAAATGAGGGACAGTTTCCTCACCGGGAGGGTTTCTGAGAGCGTCAGTAATATGATGGTAAGAACTTGTGAACTTCCACTGCCTTCAGTGAAGTTCCTTGGACTTACACCAGCATAATTTACCAGAGCATTGATTCTCAAAACCCAACTTTGTACAGTTACTTTCTTTGTATTAGCCTATGTATGAAAGAAAAAGTTAGAATACATATCTCTATTTTTTCTTAGAAATACATTTTTTGAACAATTCTATTTTGTTCTTAAATTGTTTTGTAGTTACTGAAGAGATTAGGGAATGGCACAAGAGGAGTGCTAGTCTTTTGAGGCAAATGTGTGCCTGGGTGGGTTTTTGGAAAACATCTGTTTAACTTTCTGATTGATACTTTTGTAGAACAGAGAGTTATCCACTGTGCTTGCGGTGAATTTGTGCCCTATAATGTCATCAATATAACACAACCATGATTTGTGCTGTTACTACTTTAGCTGAGAGATAAGTCATGCAGTGCTTGCGGTAACTTTCTGTTGTTGTTATTATTGTTTTAGGAGTAAAAACATTTGTGAACACTCATTTATATACAATTTCAGAGCCTCAATTACTACAATATTTGTCTGGGTTTATTTTGGCACCAGTTTTAGTGTGCTGGTCTACAGCATTTGTTTATTTGCTTAAGTCTTGTCCTAAATATCTGAAAGAAACACTCAATTTCCATTCAGTCACTCAGTTGCTCTCCTGAAAATTGATGCCATTGTTGATTCTGGGAATATGGTGAAAATGAAATCTCTATGTTTACATGTATTTCTTTTTATTTCTATTGTCACCCAAAGTCACTGTAGCAAGTAAACCTCAGATGGGCTCTGAGTATCCAACATCTACCAGAATGTTGCAGATCCTAGACTCTGCTGTAATGAATCCCATAAGAGGAGACAAAGATGATTTTACAGTCAAAAAAATAAACAAATAAAAATAAAGATTTATTAAAAATAAAGATAGAACTGATTGTAAATAGGTCTTTAATAAAAACTCAACAGAAACAAAAATAGTTTATACACAAGTCTTTTCCATCCCTTACTAGGTAGTAGCTTGTAGGCTTGATTTTGGTTGCCTCAGAAAACTTCTGACTGGCCAACAGTATGTGCAGAGGCCTCCAGGAGCTTCTCCAGCACTTTTTTTGTTTCCTGTTGTGTCTCATTTACCTCATGGCTTCTTGAACTTTGTCCTCTCAAGTCTGCTCAGTTAGCCCACTACAGTTAGGTGTATTTTCAGTCACAGAAAAAAACACTTGTCGTTTCCTCAAGGAATATTTGCGAGCATAAAGGAAGAGTTTAAAAACTTCTTTATTTAAAAAAAAAAAAAAAACAGTCCCCCAAACACACATTCTGTTTCATAAGAAACAAAGAAACAGGTTTTGTAAAAGCAGACTAAAAAATGATGGAAGCTCAGAAGTAATGCCCACGTTTCCTACAATACTGCAGAAATACATGTACATCTGCTGCAGGGTTGCAGTGTTCCTCTTTTTACAACTGTCAAGAAGCCTAGAGATGTTTGCTGAGATCCTGAGAGTAATAGTCATGTTAGAGAATTTCCAAGGAATTGATTTCTGGTTGATATCACACAGCATCCCATTCAAAAAACAGGTGAAGGAGAACATTTCCTCTTTCTCTGGCACGACATCACCTGTTATTACTTTTCTTCAGGAAAGTTTTACTGCTTTCAAGTTACATTTCCTTCACAGCACATGTCTGAAGAAGATCTGCCTCAGGGAAGAGCAAAATTATTTCCTTCTATATCCTGTGATACTGGCTAACATCTATATTGCGTGCTATTTTATACCGTGTTTTATGATCTGCTCTGATTTACCACTCAAAACCTTTTTCTTCAAGATGCATCTAAAGAGCTCCTGATCATTTTCATCTTTTCTTTACCACAATTTTGCTTGAAACCATTCCTAATTTCTTCAGCAAGAGAGGAAAATATGATGGCATAGTTCTCATCACTGAACTCAAAGCTGTGTCAGCCTTTCCATTATATAAACTCCTATTTTGAAGAGTTTCAAATTCAGCTATTACAATTCAGTCTAGGCTGGAAACTGGCAGATTAAGTCTTTGCGTGAGATGTGTTTCTGTTAATAAAAATACAAAAAACTGCATTTAGTTGCCCTTGTGTTTCATTAGTCCTTGAGAGACCTGTCAAGTAACATGTAGAATGCTCTTTATGTGCTTGGAAGACCAATTTTCCAAGATGCTGTGTGCTTTTAGCTCGCGGTTTGCCACAACTGCTCAGTTAGTTCTTCAGTATTTTTCTAAAATGTTTTGTTCTACTGTGTTGTGTTTTTTTTTGTTGTTGTTGTTTTGTTTTTACTGTGTAGATGTTCCTATAACATTACTAAGAATTCTTTCTTTCCTTTCAGTAGCATGTGCACATTAAGAATGTTAATTCCTATTCCATTCTATTTCCATGCTGTTCTTTAATACAACAGTTAAAGATTCTTTGTATTGAATCGTAAGTCGTACAGTTCTTGCTTTGATAGCTAATTTCTACAGAGAAGGGGGACACAAAATATTAACTGACTCTTTTGTTTTTATGCCCAAGAGCTCTTATTGCACCTTATCCTACTGCCGAATTTTACCTACAAGCTCCTTTATCAGAATCAGTAAGATATGGTCTAGTTGTTCTGGTAGATCAAAAATCAGTTCAGGTCAGACACTGAGAGAAATCTTTCCTGTTCTCCAACGGAAGAATAACAGGGGTGATTACTTTGGAAGGAAATAGAAGAAAAGGGAAGGTGCACTTCCTGGCAAAATGTGATTATTGATAATCCTTGTTTTCAGAGTTACAGGAGAAAATATATCTGTTCTTCTCTGTTGGACTTCTGTGTCAGTTAGGTGACGTCAAATTTGAAAAAAGTTCTTAAAACACAACCTTTATTATTTTACTCATTATTTAATGCCTTTTGTTGGTATATCCATGTTAAGGGAGAGGTATTTTACCACAGGTAAGCACTGAATCCCTTGTAGGTGAAGGAAACAAACTGTGAAATTAACCCGGCAGGATGGGCGAAGTGCCAAAGGAGGCTAGGTCGCAATTCAGTAAGCATTTAAGCATATGCTGAAGTTTATCCCTTTTCACCAAAGGACTTATATAGGCTTAACTTTAAGTATGTGCTTACATCCCTTTGAAATCACATGATTGAGTGCTTTGGTGCATGTAAATTACTCAAAATTATAGCAGGACAACTAATGGAGATAATATTTAGAAAGAGCAAAAGATGTGTAGTAATAGTAGATTACAGGTAAATACTTGCTGGCCCCATAGAATTCCTCTATTGTATACCTTTATACTGTAACTGTTTTTTAATGACAAAACCCTACATTCTTCAAGCACTCATTGATTTCAGGTCTTTCCGCGCTTCCTTTCATATTTCAAAGCTGGATTTTCCTTCCTTCCTCCTTTCCTCCCTCCCTTCCATTTTCAGGGGAGAACTTGGCTGTGAACACATTGGCTTTGATCTTCAGATACTAAATTCCAGAACTTTTGACCTGACAAAATAGCCAAAATAATTGGACTTAGATTTTTCATCAGGAGAAACAGACACATTAACCTCCTTTTGTGTCAATATAACCAGGGAGCTTTCTTTCATTTTATTATAAATCTCGGCTGTGATAAATATTCACTTCTTAATTGTAAACTATCATTTTTTCCAGTACAATGCTTCTGCTATTTTTAGGCTCAAAGATCTCTATTTCTTTCTTTCTTTTGCTAACCCACATTTTCTCCCTGGCAGTCTCTCTGTGTTCTACTGTACTTCAAACAATTTGGCAACTAAATGAGTGTTTGAGGCTGATTTAATTCCATTAGCATGAGATGCCAATTAGATGTTTGTAGAAAGACTTTGCTGAATGCTATTTCTTGAATAGCTGAATGAGGCACACTGGCCCGCAGTTATTCAATCCCAGCCAGACTAACAATAATGTAAACTGAATCTCTTTCTGCATGGAGTCACGCTGCACCAAGAATAAACAGTTGATTCACTTTAATTCAAATGGTCTCTTGTTTTAATCATTAAAATAAGATAAGCTCTCAAGAAACGTTTTCATTTGGTTGTACTTTGCCTTGATTCATTTTTATATGAAGCCTTGGCAGACTGACCAATTTTGAAGATGAAAATTGGATAACTTGGAGCAAGGAACTGAGAGCCAGGCTCCTTGAATTCTTTTCCAGCTAAGCTATTCACTCAGAAATAATATATCACAAACTGTGTTTATCCAAGTTAGAGATAATGAGCAAGCACAGCTCTCATGAAAGCCAAAAAGATGGACTTTCTAGTCAATTTCTACTTTTTATGCAAAGAATTTCAAGAATAGGATTGAAAGTGAGGTCTAACCTCCATCCAGGCTGTCAAATGATAGTCCTGTGATTGCAGTGAAGGCTTTTCTCCTACTGATTCCCAAAGGGCTAGAGAGTGTTCAGCCTGGGCATGAATTTCCAAACCTTTCTATAGGCACATATTTATGAAATCTTCTGCCCCAAGCAATGATAATGGTGCTGTTATTGAAGTGAGTCAGGGCAGCCTCTCCATAGTTTCACTATATCGATATAGTTCAAGTTTAATTATTGATAGGGCCATAAAGGTGCTTGGAGGCTTATTGAAATTTATGAATTAGAAAGCATTTTGGTAACTAGTATGAAAACTAAGGATGCCTGAAGATTGTGTTATTACTGTGTAATTACTGTGTAATTACTGTGTTAGATATTATTGTTACTGTTATTCTTCAGTCAGGGGAAGTTTGTCTTTATAATTCTGCTGAAAGAAAAAGAGATTTGCACAGTGGTGCAAAGCAGAGCAAGGTACAATTACATAAATAGCAATGGCTTTTGTCAGTCCTTTGCTCTACTGCAGTTATACCGCTTCAAGTAAGAGTTTTTCATCTGTGATCTTCTGGCAATATCCTGCAAAGAGCCATACTATTGTATTTCACAGTCTGTTACTATGGAAACAAAAATATTTTTAGTAGTGCCTTTCAGCTGAAAATCTCCGTATTTCTAACGAACACTGACTGAGCTGCACAGCACCTGTGGGGCAGGTCAGTGCTCCACGAGTGGGAGTGATAAGGCAGCGAGAGCTAAATCACTGCTCTAAGCTGCAGATAACACTCCACTCGGATTGGGGTTCATATCTCTTGGCTTCATCCTTTGCCCTTGTGGAGCACTTTTTTCCCCATGAATGTGAGCTAATGTACAATTCAGTAGAAGATTTCATGAGCTAAAAAGATAAACTGGATTTAAGTAATAATGCATTTTATTTTGAATTACTTCAGTTATTTTATTAAAAGTATTTTTAGCTATGTTAAATGATTTTTTTTGTTTTGTTTTGACTATTGACTAATAGACTATTGACTATTCGCTTCTGTTTACAGAAATGTGAAAACAGAGGATGTCTTCTAATGAGAGAAAAGAAATCATTTAAGGTATGTTATTAGTGGATTGGTCTGCTATCCTTTTTACATTTTCTTAATCAGAATAACTTCACGTTTGTTGATAGTCTCTTTTTTCTTTCTACTTCTAGTCCAACCTATGTAATAAGTGCTTGCAGAAAAAAAATACATGTTTTTTTTTCAGTTCCCTCTATACAATGACTGGTATTCTTGGTACATGTAGGGTGCACCACAAAACACACACCAGTACAATCACTGTTAATGTGCAATTTTGTCACCAGTTGCAGCAGATCATGTGGACTAACCTATTTTCTTATTTGTGAACAGTCTATCTAAAACAAGGCTTAGCTGATCTAGACTGAGAAACTTGTGCTGATGCTATTTCTTCTATTATTAGGGAATATACCTCATTTTCAAGACAGGATCTTGCAATACTACCTTAATTCTTGTTTCCAGAAAGAGCTGCCTGAATTTTCTCAAAAACAGGACTAACTGTGCTATAGAAGCCACTTAACACTCTTAGGAAAACGACTCCTGAAAACACTTCCAAAACTCCAGCTATGTAGCAGCACAACGGTCCAAAACATAGCAAAAAGCAATTATAAAACAGCATTTTGGCTAGAATCCATAAAATCTGTTAGCTATTCTGCAGTGATACGGCTATCATCCCAGAGCTGACTTAAAAAAGGAAATTGAGAAGATACTAAGGACTGGGAAAGTGATAATTTTATCTGGAATGTCATGGCCAAATTCTGAGGACAGCATGTAAATGTCTGTAGAGGGAGGAAAAAAAGCCCTTCAAAATGACCTCACCCAGAAGAAATCCAACTGCCATATGTCCACTTGGCCTGCACTTGGTGCCATAAAGACACTAAGATACATGCAAGGAGGAGAGGGGGTGGTTTCTCCTTTTTTGAGAAAGAAGTATGATGAAATAGCTGTCAATTTGCATCTTGTTTTGTTTATGCTGACTTTTAATCTGCTCCAGAGGCTTGCCAAGATGTAAAACACAGTAATTTTAACATGAAAAATAGACATGTCCTACAGGAACAGCTTACTGTTTCCCCTCTGCCAACCTGACACTATTTAATATCTAGCAAATGAAGACCAATGCATATATGCCCTTTTGTAAACCTGCAAAGGAGGGGCAAAACAATTTATTGATCCCCGAATAGTAGATTAGGTAATAGTTTTTCCACTGCTTTTGTGATCACCATTAATGAGCTATAGGAATGTCACTTGTGATGTTATTTTTTGTTTCAGTTTAAATCCAGCTACTACGAAAGCAATGATAGGTGAAATGCAAATTGAGTCCCAGAGTATTTCTCTCATATGGGAGAGGCCCCTGTTCTCATACCCTTTTAAAATTGAAATGGCTCATTCAAAAGCGGTGCAGCTGAGAGGCTTCCACCCAAAACACATCAACACTTAATTAAATTGTGGTGCTATCTGAGAAAAGAGGTGCAGCAATTTCAGTGGCTGACAGCTGAATTTACACACATTGATTTCTATTAGCTGAGACCACGGTTTCACAATGCCCAGAGTTTGGCAGTAACTGGGCTTTGTGGCATCGTGCCCTCACACCGTGGTTCACTACTCCCAGCTTCTGCCAACACAATCTAATTTGTCTGCAGGCTGTTTTCATGATATAGATGAGCTGAGCTGATTTTAAATCTATATTTCCTTCACCAAAACTTCTCTAAGACAATTCACAGCACAGCCTTTTGAACCATCAGAGGAAAGCTGCACTAGAACCTGGAGTCAAAAAACAAGTGCTGGGGGAAAGCTGGGAAACGTTGCCAAGCTAATTGTAACGTGAGAATGCAACCTGGGACTGCAAATACCGATTTGCTTTCCAAATGAGATCGTGCTCAAAGTTGCCTGCTAGGTCATCAGGGGACTTTCTATGCCCTGTTCTATCATTGAACCTAGCTGTCATTGTTCCTCTAAAAAAAGCCAAAAAAAAAAAAAAAAAAAAAAAAAAAAAACCACAACAAATAAACAAAAAAAAACACCCCACACAATAGAAGCACCATTTTCTTTACTTAATCTTAGGATGTGCCAAGGCTTGTTTTACTGTAGCAGATGAATCGTTTCCTTTGAATTCACTGCTTCATTTCCTTTCCTCATTGGTTGATACTGGAGTGATGATAAACCATTGTTTGGGATTTTTTTTCCAAGATTTTAGGTTTGGGGAGGTGGTTTGTAAATAGAGATGAAATAATTCAAGATTTTCAACTTTGTGATCAAAGATAACCCTGAGAAAAATCCACAGAGGTGTCCAGTTTAGACTTCTGGGCAAGTGATGGGACAATGTCACCTAACACTTCAGTACTGACACTAGTGTGGGCCACAATAAAATTTAGAGCAGTGTCAGACCTCAGCGGATGCTCTTGACTGAAACAGCCTTTGCAGGATGTCCCAATAGCCAAGGGTTGCCGGCTTATAGAACTGCAGTAAGCTTTTCTCCTATGATACAAAAGGCAGTAAGGAGAGACCGTAGTTCTGTTGTTGCAGGTTTATGCCGTCCTAGTTGGGGAGAGCTTCAGAATCTGTTGATAAATCAGATTTTCAGATGTGAAAACAGAAGGGGCTGGTGGGGTTAATAAAGGATATATTTCTGTTGTGGTCATCTTGGAGCAGGCTGTCACGATTATGCTGTCAGGTAAATGCTGTAGGGTAGGCCTCCTGTCTTTCAGTATTGCTGCTGAAAATGGAGGAAGAGATGTGCTTATCCGAACGCGATCCAGGAGTTTGGGGCTGGAACAAGACATGGATTGCACTCCCTCCTCTGCCTGAGGATGGCTGAGCCTTGGTGTAATTTGAAGGCAAGTGACAAAAGTGAGCTCAGGAGGAAGGGGAAGGTCTCATGCCCTCACCACGAAGCTGATTGTTTTCTCCAGGTTTTTTCTGAGTGCCCAAGTCCTTCTGCTTTGTAAAGGAGTCACAGGCACCTCGGACCTGAGCTTAAATAAGGCCTGTGGGCTCCAAAGTTAGGTTACAGTACTTTTGGCTTGTTTGTTTCCTATGATAACTTCTGTGTATTCTCATTTAGGAAAGATATTGATTTTGTTGATGTTGTTTGTTGGGTTTTGTGTGTTGTGTTGTTGTTTGTTTGTTTGTTTTAGTAGTAGTGGTATTTCATTTTATAAAATGAACTCATAATATATGAGGTTTTCTACATCTTATTTTGAAAATTGTTTTGAAACAAGAAAGATACAATGAAAACCTTATTAATTTTTTAAAAAATAGCATCTTTGATTTTAATAGGATTATTTTCATTCTTCTTCCCTCAGAGAACAAAATATATTGTTGTGCTTTGTTGTTTTTCTTGCATAAAGGATTTCTCTAAAATGTTGTGTCAAACAGGATAAGTAGTGAGATCTGCCCTTTGGACTCTCTTGCTGATAGTGCTCTTCCCAGTCCTGGGTTTAGAGAAATAAAACAAATAATCAAACAAGCAAGTCTTTCCTTAGCACTTGCAGGTCACATTAAAGCGGCGTAGTAGTACAATATCTGCATCTGTGTTCTCACTCCTGCATACTTTTCACTCACGTTTACTAGGGGTTTGGAATGAAAGAAATCCATGTAGGAGCTCCTCAAATGGTGTTGGCAAAGTGAGGTAGACCCTTTGTATCTTCAGTTTAATAATGTTTTGCATAACAGAATACATGCGGCATTCATCTCTGCACTTTGTGAGTGTCATATATTTAATAGTTTCAATGAACAAGGAGCTCTCAGGAGCAGGAGTAGATTTGTGATCTCTCTCCTACAGAGAAAAAGGGGTTGTTAATGCTACCTAGGAGGAGAGACTTTTTGAAAGCTTGGTGATGGAGCTGTTCAGTATGAAGGCCTTTGCAGAGTGAAGTAAGAAGGAAATTTGAAGTCTATGGGAAGAAATTATGTCAGGAGGGCTAACCCTACAAAGTACATGGGAGTTATTGCAGTTGAAAGGAGAATTTGCTGTTTCTGGATGGTGCCCAATGAACCTTCCAGCTTCCCTCTCTCCTTGTTTCTGGAGATCTCATCGCTCCTGTTCTAATTGAGGCTCCCTTTCCAGCAGTTACCTCGGTCCCCTTCCTTATGTGTGCTTTGAAGCTTTAACTTGGGCCCAATCATGGTTTTAAATGTACAGAACTGGCAGGACTGTACAGAACTCAGCCTTTTTTCCAAAAAGATCTGATTGCTGGTACGTTTGTTAAAAGCAAAGGGCAATTGGGTCTTAAGTGCCCGAGACCCCCTTTCCCAAATGGAAGAGGGTTTCCAAACCCACAGCTCCGGACGTATCTTGCCAGCTCAGAGCGATGCAAGGACTTTATGGTTGTTCCAGAGCAGTATGGCAACCCTAATAAAATTAAAAAAGGAATGAGCCTTCTTCAAAAAAATCTCTTTCAGGTCAGTGATTCCCATAGCGTAGCCCACCCATGACAAATTGCAAGTTTGTAAGGCTCATTGGAACCCGCTGGGTCTCATGCAGTGTATTAAATATCCATAAAAGAGTGACACGGTGGAGGGAATGCCTGACATATATGAATTCAGTCTATTCCACTTGCTTTTGCTTCCCCTTGAAAATGGAAAGCAATTACTTGCGTTTCTAGCAGAATCCCCAAACAGTTTTTAACAAATGTCAGTACCAGCCAGTACCACTAATTCTCCTCTGGAGGCCCAGAAAACTTTGCAATTCTGTATTCATTTACTAATTCATCTGGCAAAGTAAAAAGCTCTCATTGTTTCCATAAAATGAACTGTATCAGCTCAGAAATTCCTTTCCTTTATAATTGATCTGCTTTTTCTCCCTACATAGCCATTAAGCCTGTTTTTTACCTTTGCCTTAGTACTTCCTTAGCATCTGAACATTCTTATGGTTCTTTTCTCTCATTAGCCATAAATTTTCCATAAATTCTGTCTGGGTCCCAGGCTATTCTCTTAGTCTATGAATATAACTTCCCACTAGAGAAACTTTGCCATTTTTTTCTTCTTCTTTTTGGTTTGCACACCTGTTCTTCTCTCATGTTTGAGCATCAGGATGTGTGCCAAGTTGGCTCTTTTTTCACGATGCTGCCAATTACTTCCAATCATTATTTCAGTCTTAAAATATTTAGAGACTGGGAAACACCTAGGATTGCTCCCACATGTGGTTGGGTTTTGTTTTGATTTGATTTGATATTTTTTTTATGGTATCTGTGATGAACAAAATGGTTCACTCAGGCTAATAGCAACACTTCCTAGCTCGTACAGTTTTAATATCTCATGGCTCACCACCAAACAAGAAGTCTGTATCAGAGCTCAGAAGCAAGCTCCTAAATCCCAACCCAGTCCTTCAGTTGCATCCTCTCTTACAGTAGCATTGGCTGGAGAAATTGTAAAAGGAGAGGAGAAAGAGGGAAAAACAGGACTGCTTTTTAAAGGACGTGACTCCCTTTTCCTTTTTTTTTTTTTTTTTTTTTTTTTTTACATTCCTTTCTTTCTCACCTTTGCCAAATATGGTCTCCAAGCCCTTGTTTGGGAAAGCAGAAAGAGATCATGCTGAAATGATCTAGGCCTGCCAGAAAAGAATGAAGCCAGCGACTATCCGGTATTTACTTCTGACTGTGTTATACAACTTAACATCTGTAACAAAGCAGAGGAAAGTATGATGTGATCTGTTTTAATTAGGCAGCACCGGCTGGACCTTTTCTCCTATTAGTTGTTTTCCTTTTTATTTATTTATTTATATTTTTTTTTCTGAGAGATCTTTGTTGCTTAATGAGAGCATTGTGGCTGGTATTTATTTTTGTGATTCAGATGTGGATTCTGCAATTCTCTTTTACCTCATCCTCTTCTATATTGTAAAATGTCCAAGGACTCGACCCATTTCTAACCCATCAGCAATTAGGTGGGAACCCTAAGATTCATGGTCTTTGCTTCTGCCAACAGCTGCATGCATCTTTTACCTGCTTCACACAAGTGGTGGGACTCTTTATGGTAGCGATTTTGAGCACGTGTGTACACCTTCATAGGACATGGGGAACAGTTGGTGTAGGACAAAGGAAATCACACAGAACATAGGCTCCATTTCATGATGCTCCCAGCTCCCATTAGGAGCCAGCAGGGAGAGAGTGCTCCCACATGCCTTGCGGCAGCTCTTGTACACTGTGAAAATCCTTACCATGCCGACAGACTTATCCTAGGGTTACTGATGTACCGAATTACATGACCTTGCTAGCTTCCTGAAAATCAGAAACATGTTTTCTGATTACATCAGTATTTCTGCATTCCCACTCTTTGTAAAAGGGGCACTGAAGAGGTTGCATTTGTGTATTATATTGCATGTAAGTTGTAACAGGTTTCTTCTGTACCTGCAAGAATTTCCACAGAATTGCATGTATAGCATTCACAGCCTATGTTAATGATGATTATAAAGTTATTCTTCATTGGATTAGACATATCCATAGTACCTTTGCCAGTTCAAATATGCTGAAACAGTAAAGCCAATTCTCCTGACATTACTCGCTGCAGTAATTCCCAAATAATCAGTTTGCCATACTAACTAATGGATCTGCGACGTATCTCAGTCATAAACCACATAATGCATCATAAGAACATAAAACACTGTTGCTTGAGAAATGCAAAAGCACAAATTAAACTGTCCAAGTTCAGCAAGGAGTCAGCTGCAAATGTATCTTTTTTTTCATATCATGCTATCAAGTTTTAATTCAATTTTCTAGGAAAATCTAGTTCTTAAAAGCTTTACTTGGTAATCTAGATGGACTCTCTTTAGTGCAGCCTCATTATTTAGCCATATAGAATTCAGTTAAAAAAAATATATATATTAGCAAAATCATGATGTTTTGTATATAATCGTACTTATCATAGAGTTTTTGCTTCTCCAGAGATATCATTAAAAAAAAGCTACCTGGCTGTTGTTAACTACATTGTTTTGCCAACAGATTTCTATCAGACCTTGCTTAAGTAAATTTCCTAGTTTTTCATTTCAAAGTGCTTATTTGTTTCTAATAAGCAGTTTTTTATATGCATACTTGTTTTATTTTCCTCTCTTTACAAAAAGGAATATCTATGCTTAAAAGCAGGAACGTGGGTGGTTTTTTTCCCCCAGTTTTACCTTTTGGCTGACTTTCTTCTATCCTGGCATAAAAAAACTTCCCAGGGTGTCGTTCAGCCTGTATGGGGTTGTACATAGTGCTCACAGTGTTCAGTGAGTCTTACGTGCATAGGAAATTAACTGTTGGAAAATAAATCATCCTGAACTGATTCCAAAAGCATTTAGCAAGTGTGTATGTGTGTGTGTTTGTGCTTGTTATTTGCCTATGTGAATTTAGTTTTCATATCCACAAACTGGTGCTCAATTACCATAGAAACAGCAATGTTCGTATGTATACTAAAATCACTTCAGTACATGATATTAGAGCAATTTGCATCAGTGTTCAATTACATTTTCTTTTTGAAGAATTGCTATAACAAAAGAAATACATCCTTAAGCAAATCTCTGATCAGTGCAATAACAAAAAAGCAGACAGATTGCTAGAAGCACAATGTGTCATGCAGTAATTTCCAAAGAGCTAACCATATTAACAGAGAAAATACTGGTACCAGTTTTACTTTAACTAGTGAAGTTTTACTGAGTTCTACTGTCCCTTCCTGCTGCCCTTAACTTCATCTGATTACAGAACCGTCTACAGTTTGAAACTGGGTTTATGGGTCACCCTTCTTACAGGTGAACAGCTGGCAAAAACAAACAAAAAAACACTACATTTAAAGTGCAAAATATGGGGAAAATATCAAAAATATAAAACATATTTGGCAGAGTCCTCACGGGACTCTCCAAAAGGCAAAATAATGTGGATCTGTGAGACTACCTTAACAGTTCTGAAGGCAAGCAGAGTAACATCAGTCTCGGTCAAATCCCCCTGGGAAAGTCATCTTCCTAGCTGATTGGCTAGAGCCAATGATAAGCTGGGCTGTGGTGATGGTAGTAGGCATTTTTCCCCAAACTTAGGAATTCTTACAGCTGTTTCTGTGCATCAGGAAGACAGACTGTTCATAAAATTGTCCAAAATGCTGTTGCCTGACAAAACCTTCATCAAATCCATCACTCTGTATCCATAATACACAGCTTTACACATCACAGCTATTTTAGATTTGTTCTTCTTAATTGTATTGGGCAAATTACAGGTTCCCAGGAGCCTAATTAGTGATTAATGGCTCTCTACAAAGCGTAAAAGTGACTCAAAGAGAATTTGTGGCATGAAATCTTCGAGGTCCCATCACGTCTAATTTCCAAACCTATCTAGGATTGTTTTCTTGCTAAACTAGTCCAACTCGCCATGTCGGCACAACCTGTTTGATGTAAACTGACTACGTAGGAGAAAAAGCAGAGATGAAGTCTCTACTGCAGACAATTAGAAATGGGTTACTACAGGGTATCTTGGCAGTTTTCAGATGTCAGTATACATCTAAACAGTCTTGGAACAATCTTAATCAAATTAAGGTCATTTTAACTTGGCCTACAAGTGACCTCACAGGGAATTTAGCTAATCTCTTTTAACATTCCCACTGCAACGACCTCTGATTGAATTTTCTTGTGTATCCCTAAGCAGGCAGCCCTCTGTGTGATATATTGGAATTCCACAGTTCAATGATCTGTGGAAACCATTGGCAACAAGCAGGTGAATAGAAAGCCTTGTAGTTCAGAAATCATTGGACTTACACATGCAAACCTTCAGCAACTCAATGTTAAGTGATATAAGAGCCTCCATTGACCGTGCATTACATGTTACCATGAGTTAGACCCAACGTTGCACACTTAAATGTTTTTACCCACAATATTTTACCCAAGGGAGTCTTTTTCTGAGTATTATGTTGTACATTGGAAACAGGAGACTTGGTTCAAGGCTCCAGATCAAAGTTTGATCAGTACAATACCTTCCACTTGAAAATTAATATGTCCACAGCATTAGTCATACAATATGGAAAGTAACTCAAATTTCCTATTTCATGCCACTGAGCATATTCAAGTTACGGTTTCCAAGGAATTAAGGCCTGCAATGAAGGGTTATTTGTTTGGTGTATTTGAAATGAGCCATCTAAGAATAGAAGTGAGGGTTTGGTACATATTGTTAGTAAGTCTGAGGGGTCTGCTCTAACCAAGAGATTAGTCTGGTTCTTTGTAAACCAAGACATTGAAATGAATGTCTCCAGCAGGATGGTTGAAACTAGACAAGAGAGCGATAGGACAATGGCACTAGTTGCAAGACATACTGTTCTGGAAGAGACCTAGGTTTTCAGATCCATGTTTCTGCTATAACAAGCAATTGCATTTTCTAGTCACATTTATGCAGTTGCCAAGTCAATCTTAAATCTGTAGCAGTCAGCACAGTATGCAAATGCAGGGCTCTTTGCTTTTCAGTAAGCAAGTTGTGTGTTTTGCCTAAGTACAGACCGTGATTTTAACAGATGACTTTGAATATCCAAATAAATATTTTTAAGTTGTAATTTAAAACAGGTTTTGATCTATGCATTCTGCTAGTAAAATCAAAATATATTTTGGGGCAAGTATATATTCAATTACCGACGTTTATGCATTACCTCGTTTAGCTCAGTGACAGGTCACCTGGCAAATCATACAGCATTTCTTCTGTTTATTCCTTGATTTTTCCAAACCTAAGATCTTGCTTCTGTGTAAAAGAGATGTTTTTATCTGTTTTTATCATTAATACTGGCTTTGGATCCAATTCTTTGGATTTTGCTTCTGATAAGCATTTCTATTAAAAAAACTCCACAGACGGGAATGCAAACAGAAGGTGAAATACAGCTAAGTGCTGTGCTCCTAGCTCTTACAATTTTATCACAAGCTGAAAACTTGCTTATGGACTCAAAGCCAATTGTGAGAGAAAGAAAAATGAATAGAGGTTATTCATGGTAAAATAATATTTTTTTTCTAAAAAATAAAAAGTTTTAAAAAATGCATTTAAAAAATAACTCAAAAATCAGACAGCAGATAGGACCCAAAACACATTAGATAAATATCTTTTAAAATTCTATGGAAATTAGATGTCTGACCCATGATCTGAAGGCAAAGAGCTTTGGTGATATTATAAATGTCCATGAATACATATATTATTGTTTACATTGGAGATAATATTAGATGGAATTTCCCAGAGCCTTGGAGAGCTTGTAGATTACTATCTCTTTTTCTAAAACCAAGAGGGATACAGTTTTAATGTGATTATAAGTGTACATTTCTACTTGTGAGACAAAAAGGCTCCATGTTCCTTCCCGATTCTTGATATTTCTTGATATTTCACACAATTCTATTGCCCAAAATGCAATTTATGTTTTTAATTTGTGAAGGTTCTGTAGTGGAAGCTTAGCCAGCACCTGCCATTCCTATGTCCACACATCTCAGTTTTTGTGGTAGTATGAGTTACTGGTCTTACAGAGTAGACGAAAGAACCTGTGGAATAATAAGCATCAAAAATCAGTGGAAGCCACTGTTGTTATCTGTATCTTTTTGTATATATTCATGTGTGAATACATATAGCGTATCTATTGTGTGTGTACCTACATAAACATTGACCTACCATCAGCTGGAATATATTTAAGGCTTAAGAATAAATTTTAACAAAAATATGTAGTTAAGGCATATTCCCAGGGAAGAAATGTAACTTGCGGATGAAATAGCTTATGACTTTTTTTGGTTGATATTGAAACTGCTGATCCTCAGCTGAGGAAATGACAGTTCCTCAGGTCTTTTCCTCTGTTGCATGCGGTGATGGTTTCCATTTCACAGCATTTATGAGGCCTGTCACTGGGGAACTGAGAAAATAAACAAAAAGGCAAAATTCACTGCAAGTTGCGGCAGTGGTTTTAACAACTTCAGGATCACGACACTACGGTGGTTTGTGTTATTCCGAGGGCTTTATCCACAGCTCACCAGAGAGGGGACCATTTCCACAGACCTCAGTGGGTTCTGCTTCAGACTTTTTCTAGACTAGGCTAACCAACCATTCCTTAGCCCAAAGATGTTCCTAGTATCTGTAGGATCGTGTAACAGTGTCTTCAGTTGCACACTGCAAAGGAAACAATTACATCTGGGAAGCTACCTGCAGCTGTCCGTGTGCCTGCATCTGCTCACACAAAGATGTTGGCACAAAATTTCAACTCATCTCCAATCTGTGGCACAAAGCCAAATATTTGTTGTGAACTCTAAGGGAATGGCAAGGCAATAAGAGATATCTGTTCTATCTTGTGAGGATTTCTACAGAGCAACCATTTCTTTTTCTGTTAGAAACATACACAGACTTCTAACAACAACGTGTGCTTTGAATGCTCTGCCCATTACTTTTCTGCACAGGATAGATATTTGCTACCCTACATAACATGCAGCACCGCAAAACTCATTAGGTAGCATAAAAGTATTACTGTTCAGTGTATGAAAAGATTTGTCCCTGGTGGAGCTAAGCTTAATGACACTGTCAGTAGCACAGAGCTGGCAATGAAGTATCTGCATGGGTAATTCATCCCAAATGGGAAGGCAAGGAGACATGAGGTTTTCATTTCAATTACTCCCTATCTGTGGTGGAGGAAATGCTAACCCACCTGGGAGAGCAACTTGATTTTATTGCAGGACTGTGTCTATCTAAAGTCCTCTCCCAGGAGCCGGCCTGTGTATAAATGAGTCTTGTGCAGTGCTGCTTGCTCGGAGGATGAAGGAAGGAGCGGTTAACGGGGGCAGATAAGAGCTGATCTGTGATGAGGTTACAGGGCAAGGTAACAGACCCTATTGACAAATCTTAACTCTGTTTTTATAGTAAAGGAAATCTTCCTTTCAGCGTGATCTTCCTGAAACAGGATTTAAGCTTCCTCTTTCCCCTCCCAGTGTTTGCTCACTTGTGGAGACATTTCCAAATGCTTGAGTGTAATTGGAAAGACAGCCTGGTGGGGCTCATTGCACATGCTTGGCAGGAATTGGGAGTGGGGGAGCTGCCTGGAAGAGAGAACCTATGAGAGTGGTTTCATCCATGAGCATGGGACAATGCTGGGTTTAGACATCCAAGCAGTGCTGTGTGTATGTAGTGGGTTTACGTGGCAAGGTTTTGGTAGCAGGGAGCCATAGGGGTGGTTTCTGTGAGAAAGATCTAGAAGCTGCCCCATGTTTGGGAAGGGCCCCATTGTTTTCCAGATCCGAGCCAATAAGCGATGTTGTTTTGCGCCTCTGTGAGAGCATATTTAAGACAGGGAAAAAACGCTGCGCCACACAGCAGCCGGGAGACTCAAGGGAGTGAGAGAACAGCCTTGCACCAAGCCCATGGAGTACCACGGTGGAGCAGGGTTCCATGCTGCAGCCCGTGGAGGAGACCACGGTGGAGCAGGTGGCCCTGCACCGACGGAGGCTGCCGCCTGTGGAAGACCCCTGCCGGAGCAGATTCCGGGCCGGACCTGTAGCCCGTGGAGAGGAGCCCACGCAGGAGCAGGTGACCTGGCAGGAGCTGCTGCCCGTAGGGGAGCCAGGTTGGAGCAGTTTTCTCCTGAGGGATGGACCCCGTGGTACGGACCCATATCTGGAGCAGTTCTGGAAGAGCTGCTGCCTGTGGGAAGCCCACGCCGGATCAGTTCATCAAGGACTGCATCCCGTGGGTGGGACCCCACAGCACAGGGGACGAGAGTGACCGAGAAGGAGCGGCAGAGAAGAAGTGCTGTAGACTGACCATAACCCCCATTCCCTGTTCCCCTGCGCCGCTCGGGGGGAGGAGGTGGAAGAGGGTGGATGGGGGGGGAAGGTGCTTTTGGTTTTTTTTTCCTTTGTTTTCTCACTTCTCTCGCTTGTTAGTTGTAGGCAATAAATCTTACTATCTCCTTATGCCGAGTCTGTTTTGCCCGTTACAATAATTATTGCGTGATTTTCTCGTCCTTATCTCAATCCTTGAGCCCTTTTCACATATTTTCTCCCCATTCCTCTTTGAGGAGGGGGAGTGAGAGAGCAGCTGTGGTGGAGCTCGGCTGCCCACTCGAGCGGAACCACGACAGTGTACTATTACCAGTGCTGAATACTGAAGAAGTGTTCTTAGGAAGTTCTTAGGTTATGACATATCCAGTTTGGGAAAGCAGGGGATGGCAGGGTGGTATGTTTTCATCAATTCTGGCAATCATCCAGGCCCAGCTGAAATCCTGTTTAATATCTGGAGCTGATGGTAACTTTCAGAATGCCCGTGAATTCCCAGAGGATGTTATAGAAACCCCCGACCTGCGAAATTTAAGCTTATTGTTATTACTTGCACTGTAATAGTTCCTTGAGACTCTAATTTGCATGACATGCTCCTATACAGCATTTAGGTTGGAACTTATTGCCCTCTGTAGAATCTACAAGGTCACATTTTATGCTTTTTAATTACGAGTGGATCTTAATCAGCGATTTTTAATTGTCCTAGTGTTGAGAACACCGCTTCCTCCAGACCTTACCTTTCTGCGTGATCTTAGAGTGAATTTTCTAAATATGAACAGGTTTAAAACATAATATGATTAATGAATTCTTTTTCTGTGTTATCTTTTGGTTCCTAAGCAACACTTATTTCTACCAAATTAGTTATTTCTTGATGTTCTGTGACATAAAATATACAGGAGTTCTGCTGAATGCCTTAGTCAATTTGTAGTGTTGTATACTGGTTTTGAGAATTCCAGACTTGGATCTAAATCAATCCAAAAGTGGTTAGATGTCACTTACATGTACAGCTGCTGTAATTAATGTTGGAGTATTGGTGGTTTCATCCTAACTCCTGGTGGAAAAGGTGCCTGCATAAAAAAAGGCTCACACATCCATTATTCACAACAAGTGATTTACTCAGCAACACCAGGCCAGATAAAAGAGTAATTTTGGAAATGACTTTTCTGCACAGCTAGGCATCCTTTCCCACCAGGCAATATATTAGGGTCTCACAAGGCCTCATATCTGCACTGCAACTTTAATGAAGTTTATCCATGGCATATATATCTCCAGTTATACTAACGTATGTGTCCTACACAGTCGGTTGAATAATCATAAGAAAGATAGGTAGCAGTGTCTCACCCTAGTGGAAGAACTGGCCAGAAAAGAAAACCCTTTATGTACACTGTATGTACACCAGTTCAAATGCTGCAAGCAGTGACCAGGTCAAACAAGCATACCAGGTTGTAGGTTTGGTGCAGATCAGATTGTGAAGGCACATTCTCCAATTCAGGTCTTATACACGTTACTTCGGTGGTATTACAGAAGAGGTTTCAAGTGGCATTGCTGTTGTCCCAGCTACAGCATTTCCATGGATAGATGAAGAGGTTGTGCCTACTACAGAGCACTCCTGCTGCTTTCTAAGGAGTGACAGAACCCACTTTATAAAAATGTGAATAACAATCTGAAGAAATTCACACCACAAAACAGCATACATTTTCAAATCCACAATAACTAACATTTCTCTTGACATGTACTATGCTAGCCTGTGCTTAGATAATTTACCAAATTTTCACAGAATGTTATTTTATTTAAATATTGAAGAGAGATCTGTAGCACATTTCCCCTTAAAAGCCATGATATTTTTTCTTCTGTCATGTTCTGTCTCTTACGGTGTTTTTTGCATGTACATGTATAAGCAGACAGTGAATACAAATAGTTGATTCATGGGTGGGGCAGCATCAAATTCAGAAAAGCAATAACATAGAGAAGTGTATGAGTGACACTGATTGACAACTGGAATAGTGCACCAGGCTTGTAATGGATACTCTAGTTTTTAAATTAAGTCTGAGCCCCTTTCTAAAGCATGCACTCAGATGGTTGTAAGGGCATAAAGTCAGGCAAGTTCTATAGTCTGTTACATGAGCTCCTACATAGAAGATCATGGTGGGGTCTTCTAGCTTTAGAGTCTACAAATAACTTTGTTAAGTCAAACTGTGTGCTTTGAAAATCCCACTGCTTAAACTCACGGTAAGCAAATATGAAAATTCTTACGGTATGTACTTGTATATAGTCAAGGAGTATCACTAGAATGTACAATATCTCTTTTGCTATCAAATAAACAGTATTTGCATCTCAGCAATATAACAAGGGGATGTGTTCAGAAAAAAAAAAAAAGTTAATCTTTTAAAAAAAAAAAGATTAACTTTTTTTTTTTTTTTATTAGCAGACTGTTTAATAGAACTTAGAATATGGAATGATTTCGGTATGAGTAGAGACTAAATAAACTTGGACTTTTCAATAGTCTCCTCTTCAAGACTGGAAAAGTATCATTGTTTATTTATATAATCCTGAATCTTGTGGGAAAGATGTACACTGAACTGTCATTCATTCTTTCAAGCAATATAAGAAAAAGGGATGCCTTGCAGTCCAGCAGGTGGTGGTTTTAAAGTAAATAATAGAAGGGGATATTTCTCACAGCACATTAACCAAACCATGACATGGATGCCAAGAGTGGCTGTAAGACCAAGTCTATGAGCAGGTTTGATTCCAAACTATGTTATTTCCAATTTGGTCATTGGTTGTGATGCAACTTCTAGCTCAGGAAATCCCCAAACTGCTGGTTGCTAGAACAAACCCACTTCCTAGGCAAGAGGCATTTCGTACTGACTCTGGGTAGAGGAGGAATATGAAAGGAATATGAAGAAAGGAATATGAAGAAAATTCCTTGTTTTGTATTATACTTTTTATGTATTTTGTATATATTATATTTTGTATATATTTTGTATATTTTAGCTTCATTGTTTTTTCCAGCACATACAGAAGGAATGCAGTTAGCAGTTTTCTGATAGGACCGGTTAGTTCTGCTTTCAAATTTAGCCCTATTGTTTGCTGTGTGAATAGCTCCAATTGCTGAAATATGTAGGTGACATTTATGATTTATTTCCTAACACTTTCCGACAGTACTGACATTCTAGCAGCTAATAATTCTGAACTAGAAACCAGATGAACTAAGTGGCCTGCTTAAAGCCACAGCAGTAAGGTGTTGGGGTATCTGTTTTCTGCAGTTGTTGGGTTTTCTATCCTTTTTTTTTTTTCCCCTAAAAAATATTAACAACCCAAGAGCATTTTCCTGTAAAATCTATGATCTTCTTATGATTTCTGTATTGACTTTGCTCCCTAAATTTATAGTTAGAGATGTCAGTATAATCATGTTGAAATAAGCAAGCAAAATCCCAGAAAAAATGCATCAATTGCCCATTTATCTTAATTTCATTCAGTGGCTTAATGTAGGCCCCCACAACCCTACTGAGACACAACTCATTGGCAAGAATGTGGCGAGCTGATTGCTCTACCTACAGCTGATGAAAAGCGATAAGAAGTGACAAGAAAGTTAAGCATTGCACACAACTTCCTTGCTTTTTCTTATCCATTACCAGTAATTTAATTATATCAAACAGAAGTGTCAATACTGAGCCAAAACCAAAACAAACAAATAGACCAAAAAAAAAAAAAAACAAAACAAACAAACAGAAAAAACCCTGCGGCTTAGGGAAAAAATATGAAAAATCTGAATGAGAAGTATATTGTTGGTTTTAGCTCTCTACATTTGTACACTCAACTCATGGTCAAAATTCCGGATAGATGTTTTCATTTGAGAAATCGTTGTGGACCATGATCAATCTTGTGTATCCCAAAGATGATACTCTGAAGGACTGCAGGACCTAGTGAGTTTAGATAACATCGTCCTGATGATCCATATGAATCCTAAGCTGGGACACTGCTGCCAGGAGTGAAAGAGGTGTCTGTTTGCTTGCTTGCTTTTTCTCCACTTGTAATAACTCTACTAAAAGAACTGAGAATTGGATGAAAGGAAGCACTTGGTTAAGTATTGCTCATGCAAATAGTACGTTGTAAGAGCAGGAGCCCAGAAACCGTTCTATCATGCTTTGGTAGCATACTGAAGGGGTTTTTTTCTTAATCTTCCATGCCATGTACATAAAATAAAAATACTTCAATAATATTGTTTAGAAGACATTCTCCCCATGTATACTCACCCTACTATAAGTATGGAAACAGGTGTACTGATTTAAAAAAAATAAAAAAAAATATATATATACATATATATGCCAAATTGACTCTAAATTTTTTAGATTTGCATGGGAAACAAAGAACCAGTCTACTGATCTGCAGAGCAATTTGGCAGACCAAAAACCCCATAAGAGCAACTGGAGTGTAAGTATTATGAAATTGGAAGGCAGGTGATTTCAGACTGGTGTGAAGCTGTTATGAGAATGCAAGAAAAGAAGAGTTATTATTGCTTTAAGCTTTTCAAAGTGGCATACTTTACATTCCAGGCAGGTATTACTGGTTGACAATATATTCTGTTAGCATAAAATGAATGTAAACAGAGGCAACTGCTTATGCTTTGGTCTGCTGTTTAATTTTGTTTTGTCAGTCAATTCATTTTCCAGTCTTATCCTCCTAGAATCAAGGAATTCAGCATGAATCAACCCAACTACTTTGGGCTTTTTTTTTTTTTTTTTTTTTTCCCAGTACAAAATGAGGCCCAGCACAACCCTGATAGTTCCAACAGGATCTTTAAAATCTAGTCTTCCACATTATTTTCTCACAGTTAGGGAGTGTGCAGGGGGGGGGAACACACCAAAAATTAAATGAATGAAATACAAACTTTCAAGCACACATATATGTAATACCAGTATCTCAGTTCCTTGCTCTGTTGTATGGAGCTTCAGGATCTCCCAAGACATCTGCGTAACTGTCACCAGACCTTGTCAGGACACTAAGTAATCCTCAGCCATGTCTATTAATGACGACTGTCTTGGACACATTCATGACAATTTAGTGCATGTTACCTTTCTTATGGTATTTTGAGAAGACTGCCCATTTCTCGGTATAAAATGGCACTCTGCAATCCCTTCCGGTAAAGTGCCCTTCTCATGAAATATTTATTTGCAGATCCTGAACCTCCAGCCATCCCTAGCTTTTTTATTTGACCTTGTGATTAGTTTTTAAGCATCTACACTTCTTCAGTGACACCAGAATAAGTTTCTAACAGTGTATGTTTCAGTTCAGGTCCAATTGTTTTAATTTTCCACTGAATAAGATGTCAGTGCTGGGCAATTTGTGTTGCACTGGGGCTTTTGTGAGATACAGCGCTATTATATTCAATCAGATTTTTATTAGAAATGCTCTTTTGGGGTTTAGTAAGGCGTAAGAAGGATAATTATGTAGGGGTAGTGGGAGTGGTAAAGGCATAAGAGAAATAAAACTTAAATATGTGCATGTTTTGTTCTAAGCCAACTTTTCCAGTAGGTGATCTGTAACCAGGAGCCATCTATAAGTTTATGAGCTTTGCTTGAATATTAGAATTCAATTGACCAACCCCATCATTCTGCATCACTTATGAAACTTTAAAAGCATTTTCTGTGAAATATGGTTTTCACTGCCATTTCCCTGTTCTAGTTGTGCTAAAAAATTACAGCCTCTGGCTTCGCACATTCTGACCACGGTGCACCTTCCTGGGCTTCAGCAATACAAAGCACAATGTGTTCCTTTCCTCCGATAACATTCCTTTTGTGAATGCCCCTCCTGTGACTTGTTTGACTGGTTCATCAATTTGAGCTAACTGGGAAAGAGGGAAAGAACACCCTAGTTCTGTGAGTTTGGGGGGCACCCAGGTACAGGAAGGAAGGAAAGTGGGGAGAGCCATTCCCACAGCAGCAGCTGGTGGATAAGCGATACTTGCACGCTGGTGTGTCAATCGGTGTGCACAAAATTCCAGGCTCACCACAGTAAATGCTGCCCCGTGGGCATATCAAAGACTGCAGAGATGAAGCTGGAGAAGAAAGAGAAAGGAAAAAGAAGAAACCAAAGACGCAAGGTTATACCAGCACTGTGCAAACAAAATGATCCAGTTGGTTCAATAAGCGTCACTCTGCCTAGTATGAAAGAACAGCAGAAGAAAACATACTGCAATAGCATGCACTTGTAAATCAGAAATTGTGATGAATATTGGCCAAATTGGATACTGTTTCGGTGACAGACTTATCTTTGATCTTTTTTTACCTTTATCTTTGATAAATCTTCCATTTTCCCTCCAGGTGAGAACAGGACACAGGCTATAGGAACCACTCAACATGTGTATGCACATATATTTGTTAAAACTCTGTTGTAACCTCCCTTGTGGTTAGACACAGCTGGTTGAACTATGGGACCTGAAAATTTATATGACCTCAAGCTTGTATTTTATATAGTAGTGAGTCATCCAAATGCAATTTCTAGTATTTAACAACTATTTAAAACATCCCGAGCCTTACAAGCACTTCATTAGCATTCTTCCTTCTGCACCCCATGCACGGTTCCAAGTTAAAAGCATCCCTCCCCCTTAAAGCTCGCTGTAGAAAGGGACAGCTTTTTTGCAGCTGTGCACCCATAACCTTGAAATCAGATACTTCACGCGAGGCCAAAAGCAATACTTAGAATTATGTTTTGCTACAGTTGTACGCTTCTGACCTACCTGTATTTTTAGCTTTACTGTTGTCTGGAAACAAAAAAAGAAGAAAAAAAAAAAAAAAGACTGTTTTGTGAATGGCAGGCAGTTGGTAAAGTAGTTGCAGCAGGTTATCCCATTACTCCCCATAAACTATAAAATATTTAATTTACAAAGAGGAAGATTTCTCTTCCACTTCAAAACTGTAGTTATTCTGAAATGATCCTCCTATTTGAATTGTCTAGATTTATGTTGCCTAGTCCCAGTTCTCTTGTTCTGGCCTTTTTAATTGCTCAAATATTAAGACAAGTTTTAAACAAGACAGGTGACCTTGTGTATAAAAACGCGTGCTCTGGGAACAAATGAGACTGCTCCTGCTGTAGTATTTGTGGCAAGGAAACCATACTGAAGACTACAGCTGCTCTCTGAGAAAGAGATTTTAACAATAGCGGGCCAAAGCTTCAAAGCAGTAACATACTGATGGCTATGGCAGCCTTGTAATGTGCACCGTGACCTATTCAAATCATTTGCTCTTCAGAAACTCGCTAAACCCAGAAAAATGTCCACGCCCCTCACTCGCTAACATCCAGACTAGCATTTAAAAATAATCAAAATTATTAAAAGAGAGTTTAAGTCCACATTTGTATCTGAGACTAAGGGGGGGGGGGGGACAGGGACACCTTAACTGAGGACTGGCACTGTTGCAGCAGAAGCCCCTCAACATCACTTGCACCCAGTGGTAAACTGAAGCCTTTCCCTGTCCAAGGACACTTCCATGGACTTCAGCATGATGACGACAGTATGCAAGGCCAAAGCAGCGAGATGCCAGATTAATCTTTCAAATATTGTCTCAGGAAGTCTGAAGGAAGCCCCAGGGCAGGTAATAGGCATTACCGCAAAGCTCCAGAGGTGACAAAACGCAAGTCGTGTTACTTAGGGCCATCGTGAAGAGAAAACAGACAGGCCAAAAAGCTAGAACACGAGAGAAGGATGCAGTCTGCTGGGAAGGGGGTTGTGTCACAAGGAAAACCTCTGGATTTAAAGGTGCTAAAAGGCCTGGAGCTAGAAGGTGATGATGTTTTGATGCAGCCAGTGCTCCAAGGCAGCTACAACTCTGCTGCCAAAGCCGGCCCCTTCCCTGCAGCCCCTCTGCAGATGAGAGAGAAGGGAAGGTGGATGTAGGGACAGCACAGTGACATGGCACCGGGGCAGGATACTGGCCCCTTGGGGCCAGGATCTGTGAGGGCTCCCCAAGGGATCCAGCAGGGCAGGATCTTGCCACCATGTCCTGTCGCATCACCCCAGCCAGGGAACAGGGCAGGGCAGGGTCAACCTCGGGCCCAGGCGCTGCTGTGGGGATGGGGACAGGAGAGGGCAAGATGCTGGCCCGCAGGTGGAAGTCGGGAGCAGGTCCAGTGAGGGGAACTGGGGTCAGATATGGACCCAGAATGGCCAGACGGGCCAATAGCAGGGCCAGCAGATGAGATCAGGCCAGGATGTCTTCAGGCCCAGACCAGCAGGCTTCATGCCCACACACAGCTGTGACAGACCACCAAACTGGGTCCGTAAAGCTCACTTGCTTTTTAGTCCCTAGGGGTGCCTGGGGTGGGACTCGGAAAAACATGCTCCTCCACTGCCTGTCCTAAAATAAAGTATTTAGGGACAGAAAAACTACATTTTGCTCTTGCAACCAAGAAGCCCTTGCTGTGAAAGGATGGTGTAAATGCATAAATGCAACAAATGCTGCTCCTTTGCAGACCAGGCTTTGTAACTGGTAAGAAAATGTATGTACCAAGGAGTGGTGCATAACCCCTTCCAGCTGAGAGGCCCTGCATCATCTCTAATGTCTTTGAGAACTGTGTGACACTTTTCCGTGAGGACTTTTCCTGGCATCCGCTATTAAACTATCCCTTTTCCTAAAGAAGTACTCTAGGCTATGTATCATCCGGTTGCTGTTTCCAGAAGCAGTTGTTTCAGTAGGACTGTAGGAATTTAAGGAGTTTGGTTCTGTTTCATTTGGTATAACAAGCCCTGCGTAACTAGGAAATAGGGATCTCCAGGAAGGCAACTACCAGCTCTCAAGTGTTGTTTCAGTCATTACGGGGACTGCTGTGAGAGGTATATCTAAGGTCAGGTCCTAAATTTCCAGAGAAACTGCATTGGGATCAGCTGAGTAACTGCACATTTACATCACTGAAGGCAGCTGAGATCAGAATCTGGACCTCTGCCTATGAAATGCAGCAGGGAATTGAGGAAAATCTGTGTTAAATATAGACAAAGTTAACAGCAAAGATCTGGTTATGTCATCATAAACCAGGGAGTGAGCCATGGTGGAATCTGATAATTCACAAGTAGCACATCTGTGAATTAATTACCAGGTTCCACCAATGAAGGCAAAGAGGATGATCTAAGTGTTGTGACTCACCAGGTTTTTACTCATGTTTATAATATGCTGTTTCCAGCGATGAGCCCTGGAAAAAGCACAGCATCCACCTGGGAAGCAGCACGCAGTGAAGTCCTGCTTTTCTCCTTTTATCTTAGCCAGGTATGCTGAGGATGTTGTGTACCAAAAAAAAATGAATTATCAGGAAAAAACAGGGTAAAAGGAAATGCATGGTTACAGTTCCTGCTCTGGCAAATAGGAGGGATATTGTCTGCGCGTAGGCCAAAGTCTGCTTTGCTCTTACTATAGTTGTAGTTGTTAAGCTAAAAATAACAGTTCAGAAAGCTGTTCTTTAAACAGACAAAGTTTTCTGGCCTCAGGCATAACCAGGAAGAGCAGTGGAATGCACATCCTGAACTGCAGCCTGTCTTGTTACTGACAGCTTTGGCTGGAAGGTAAGAAGAAATACGTAGCCTCTGACGGGTAAGGATTACTCTTCTAAGGTTGAACCAAGTGTTCAAAGAGCAGTTAGAACATTATCTAAATAGGAGCATCAGCACTTGGATCTATTTTTTCCTACAAACTGTCCTCCCAAGACCTGATTTGCCATTATTCCTTCGTCTCTCGAGATCTGAGCAAGATTCCCTCTGATGATGTGTTCAGGCCTGAGGACTGAGGGATGGCATCCTTCAGGCTCCGCATGATGCTCTTACTGGAGTTACGTGCCGGCTGCCTCCTGTACCAGCTGGCAGACAGGGCTAGGTATGGCAGGGAAAGAGAATACAACGTGGATTATCTTCTCTTCTGGAGAACATCTTTATCTGTGTTGTCCAAGGCATATCTCATTTTAAGATAGACTTTTTTCAAAAAACGCTTAGGTGCCCTGTTCCCTGCACGTGACCTGGTCCTCCAGCGAGCAGCTCCGTAGCACGGAGAGAGAGGAGGGAAAGGGAGGGAGCTGTGACTCACAGATGTCCCTCTGAGTCACAGCCCCATGGGGACATTACGCAGAGCCCTCACCCGGACTAATCCTTTGCTGTCCCCACTAGTGCCACCTCCGCTCTCTGTTGTGATTGCCTTTGAAGGAAGAGTCTCCTTTAATTTTCAGCTGCAGTTAACTTTATAAAGCCGCTATCTTTTTTGGCTTATACTCGTGTGTCAAATATACATGGTTCGGAAAGGTTAGATGGCAGTCTGATCTGAAAGAAGCAGAAAAGGGCATGCTTAACAGCCCCGACCTTGACTGAAGATAATGGCAGACGAGCCTTCAGCTAAAGTCATCCTCCCTGTGCATGTTTAATTGACTTAATTTTATGGTCTCAATACACACAGAGACTGCATAACAAGTGCTAAAAATATATCATTTCCTAATGGTATAATAAATTCAGTTTTAACTGCTGTATATTTGGATTAATGTATTCACTGCACTCAAGTTTAAATATCTGTGAAGCTTCTGTATTTTTTCCCTAAGGGAAAAACACTTCCTACAGCTTTCACAACTCGCCTGTTCCTTTCACTGAGCATCCTGAATGGACTGTATAAACCGTGCTTGCAGCTCCTGAGTGTCTACAAACATTTTCTTAAGTGGAATATTAATAGCACGTTATCTTCCAAGGCCTCTTTACTTCAAGGTCAGCAGAGTATTTTGCTGGCATAACCCCGCTTTTGTTTTTGCAAAAAGAGGGGGTGAGTTGTCAGGCTGTTAAAGAAAAGAAGGCCAAGCTTAGGGATGTCTGACGGAGGCTGTCCTCGTGTGTTTTCATCTGCACTTGGGTGATGACTAACAGGGTTTGGTATGGCTAACAGGCACTGCCATAAGGCAGGACTGGAAAATTGAAGCTGTCTTCTCATACCCATGTCTTTAAGGAGATAAACTCTGTTGCATCTGCATAATGATTTTTTTTTCCCCTACCATAGAAACAATCTGAATTCCAAACTCTTTTATTTGCTTCTGTAGTTCTGCCCACTGATGCTCAGCTTCTCAGGAGTGGTCCTCCTTAGACAGCTGCCTGCCAATATTTTATTTTGGATGAGTCAGAAATGTTTGATTCTATGAGGAAATCGTGTATGGATAGTTACAAATAATTATATGGATGGCATAGTGTATGGATTATATAATATCTTGTTAATAACTGTGCTGCAATAATTTCAAAAACACAAAAATTAAAAATTAATGCAAAGTATCTTTAATTAAGAGAAAATATTAACACTTTTTATCAGACATGTAGTGTGATGCTCATACATCTATCATCATCCATGGTGCTATTATGGCTTTTATAAAGAGGACGTTGTATTTTGTTTGCCATTTGGCAGTGGACCGGTTAAAGTCAAAACAACATTGCTAATCCAATTTGTGTTTTACCATTTATAGTTTTAGGTTTCTATATGCATTCTTTTGGTCTTGCATATGTGGGGAAAAGCAGGAGTTAAAAAAAAAAAAAAAAAAAAGAGAATTCTTTTAAAGGGAATTTCCTTGGAGTATAATGAAGGTTTTAAGCTTTCTTCAGTTTAAGGTTTTGGGGGCTATTTTTTTGGAGCTTGAGTTAACATGCTGTAAAGTTATTTTGATTTCAGCAGAAAGCATTCCACCTCAGGACTTAAACTTAGTAAGCTTTACAATGCAGATGTAGATTTATCAATACCCCTTCCCAGTGTAGACAAGACCTTGAACAGCACATTAAGATCACCACTTTTACTTCCACGTTCTCCCTGCTGCAGAGTTGTTGAGTGCAGCAGGATGCTCAGCTCCTTCTGAATAACTCTTTTGCACCAGGAATGTTAGAGTGGGGACATTTCTGCTCACATTAGGTTGCACAAAACCGGTTAGATTCACCCCCAATTAGAGTTCCTTAAGACAGACTTCTTTTTCCTCTCCAGAACAAGGGCAACAAGTACAGTTACGAACTGCACTTCATTTGTGGAGACATCTAGGCAGGCAAAATCCAGACACTTGCATTAGACGATGTTATTAAAGGTAATTAAAGAATATACATCAACGTTCGACACCTCATTACAATGTCATGCTGCCCCTTAGGATATGGTAATGCTGATTTAGGTATTCTTCATTTGAGAAGCTATTTCAGCTGTTGCCCAAGTAAGCACTGCACTCATATTCCAAAATATGAGTTTTGGGATGCTCCTTCGCTCTGCAGGACTGTTTGAGGAGACATTGCTTTGAGCTGCGGGAAGCAGTAAACTTTTAAGGGCATACCAAACTTTCCCTGCCAGAATCTGTCGGTTTTGAGAAATGAAAGGTGGAAGCGTTTCTCTGGGAGGAAGAGCAGCCAGCTTGTGTGCCAGCGGGGACGAGCCAGAGCTCCTCAGGTGTGGCAGTGACGGGCTTTGGTCTAAGCGGCTGCTAAAGAGTTAAAGCTTCATAAAATCCAGTTTGAGTAAAAGTTGTTCCTGTCACGATGACTCATGTTAGACAGGTCAGACCTGCACATTTACTTCAGTTTAGCGTAATCATGCATGAACGTAGTTTCTGCTTGCTTCAGTGTCTTTCGGGACTAGGGTGAAGTTGTATTTTGCAACTGCAGCACATTCATACTTCAACCCAAATTAAAAAAAAAAAAAAAAAAAAAAAAAAAGAAAAAAGAAAAGATAGGACTTTGAGAAGGCACATTCCTCGCATTTGCCACAGCCTCACCAGAACTGGAGGGCTTGGGATTTGGGACCGGTTTGCGGCTGAAAACAAACCCGGTACCTTCATACCTTCCAGATGTTTGTGGCGATTGCAGGAACGCTTTAAACAATTTTTTTTATTTTATTTTTTTCCTTTGGGGGTAGGGGGCAAAGCGGCAGCTTTGGGAAGCAGCAGGGGGCTGGGGGGCGATGGCGGCGGCGGGGAGAGGGGAGAAGGGAGGAGGGGAGGCAGGACGAAGCCGCCGAGGGGGCCGGCCGGGGGAAGGCCGGGCAGGCGATGGGGTTTGCGGGGGGGACCAGGGGAGAGGCGGGCAGGGGAGGGAGCGGCCCGGCAGCGCCGGAGGGGGCGGGCGGAGGGCGCCGGGAGGCCGCGGGGCCCGGCCCGGCCCGGCCCGGCTCGGCTCGGCCCGACATGGGCACCGGGACGGGGCCGGAGGCGGGCCGAGGGTGCTGTGACCCCCGGCGCGGCCCTGCCCACCCGGCCGCCGCCGGCAGCGGGCAGGGCGGCCGCACTTGGCGAAGTTGGCGACGGCCGCGCTGAGCCCGGCTCCCCTCCGCTGCCCCGCCTCGGAGAGAGGCTGCTGGGTTTTCTTTTCTTTTTTTTTTTTTTTTTCCTTTTTTTTTTTTTTTTTGCATTTTTTTTTTTAATTATTATTATTATTTTTCGCTTCCGTCCCTCGCTCTTGCTTCAGCCAAGGTGAATGGCCCGCGGTGGGCGCGGCGGTGCCGGGCGGCTGTGCAGGGGGAAGATGCTGGCCGTGGGGGTGCTGGCCGGGCTGTCGGTGCTCAGCCTGCTCACCTACGGCTACCTGGCCTGGGACAGCCTCGGACTCGGCCCCGGAGGGACGGAGGCGGCGGGGAGCCGGCCGGGAGAGGAGCCGGGGGCCGGAGCCCCCAGCTCGCAGCCCCACATCGTCTTCATCCTGGCTGACGATCAGGGCTTCAGAGACGTAGGGTACCACGGATCCGAGATCAGGACGCCCACTCTGGACAAGCTAGCTGCCGAAGGGGTTAAGCTGGAGAACTATTATGTTCAGCCTATGTGCACACCGTCCAGAAGCCAATTTATCACTGGAAAGTAAGTTTACTACTTCGTCGTTCAGCTCACCGGCTCAGCTGCCGACCCTCGTGAGCAGAGCGCTGGGGTCGCACCCGGTCAGGTACTCCTCTGCTCTACCCCGTGGGCAGAAAGGTGCCTTCCCGATTCACTTAAAAACCTCCAGCAAAGCGGACTTTCTGATGTGTTTGAAGTAGCGAAATAGAAACTGGCACTCTGAGAGCCAATAAGAGTTCAGCGCTGTGAGCTACCCCTGCAGAGTGTTACAGGACATTTACATTTACTGCATTGCTAACATACGTGCTCGTGGTCAAGTAATGTTGCTCTTACCGGGAAGCGATCATCTTGGGCTTTTCTGTGCGATTGCAGCGTGACTTACAGGAGGGGTCCGTGTTAGGGAAGGCGTTATGCTTTCTCCTGCACATCGCAGCCTGCACGCTGGGTCACTGGGCACGCTGAACCTTGCCTTAACACAAGTTCCTTCTGGGGGCTTTATTGAATTCATGGCACGGTTCCTTATCCCCTCAGGTGTGGATGAGGGCAAGGAATCCAAATTCTTCCTTGGGATCCTCTGAGCTGCCCTGTCACTCTTGTCATGATGCGGTTGCTGCTCTGCAGACAATTAGAAACTTTTCTCTTAAGCCACTGAATTAGATGCCTCACCAAAGTGGTAAAAGTAGCGGGTGGGTATTGTGTGGTTTGCTGTCTCAGGTAAATTGTGTGTTACTGTGGTCTGTTAAGCAGACAACCAGTTGTTACCTAACCTAAGGGACTTTTTACATGTGGACGTTAATCAGAATTAAGGAGGGGGGCCAATAACATGCGTTTGAGCTGTAGGAATGGTTCCCAAATAACTCCAAATGTGGACACGTTTGCTCTGGAAGAAGAATGCCTTGTTTCTGTTTAGCTTAACTCACTTTGACAGGAACAGGGAACTCTTAAAAGAACAAAAACAAAATGAGAGGAAAAAAGTTATTTAGTTTATTTTCTCATTTCTTTAAATATAAACAGGAACAAAGCAATGTTAATACTGCTGGTAAAAGAAACACATGTTTAAATAAAACAAGCAACTGGCCTGGTGTCTTGCATCTCCATATGGTAGAGTTGGAGATAATTCCTGGTCTCGGTCTAGTTCCCAGACTTGCTGAACCAGGGAGATTTGCACTGAGGGCTGACACGTTATCTAGAGAAAGACTTCCCATGCTTGTTTTTTTTTTTACCATCATTACGTGGACCGTACCTTAGAAGAGACATTGTTCTGAGACACCTATTTGCTCATTCACAAGAACATACTTACCCTGCAGCAACTAAAATAACATCTTACGGGGGAAATTAATGTCAGGATACTGTTTAATGCATCTTGGTTGTCTTTAAAGCCATGCAGCAGTTGGGAGCGAGGACCAGCGCCAGCAGCATGTAGTCAGCCAGTTTTCTGAGGACCGCGGTTTGGGAACCAGTGCGTTAGGAAGGGAATGTCATGCTGCACAGCAGTGACTCACTCGGCGGTCGGAGGAATGGGACGATCGGGTTCCAGGGCAGCCAGGGTACTGTGTTGGCTCTTAGAGGCTGCAGAGGTTGTCTAAGGGCTACAAAGAATAAAAGCAGAGTATGGAATAACAGTAATTCAGTATAATTATTTTAATCCTTCATTAAATAGAATTTAGTGTGTAAATATATGTTAACAGTCGGTAGGAACCCGTCTCTTTTCATCAGCTCGTCAGGCGGAAATAATTCTGAAAATCTGCCTGCTTTGGTTTTGGAACCTTTTATAGGAAAAAAGAAATTTGCTTATACTTCATTTTTATTTTCTTCGTCTGCTGATCTGAAACCCTGAGAACATTTTTTTTCATCTTGTTCTACTTTGGGGAAAAAGGAGCAGCAGAGAGAAAGGACAGCCTTGCACGACTGAGAAATAAGGGAGGAAATGGTGAGGGGTTAATAGGTTTGGGCAGAGCAGTAACAAGGCAGGTCCAGGAGGATGCTGTTATCTCTTCTTGCTGAAGATAAATGCTGGCGATAGCAACTCTGAATGCTTTCTTAGTAGAGGTACCTTAATTAAAATGCCAGGACCCAGAAATTTGTAATCCAGGAGAAGTGGTGTTATTTCTTAAATTCCAGAATGTGTTAGTTCAAGGCTGAAGTCCACTGGAGGCCCACCTGGATGCTGCAGGCCTCCCAATACACATACCGTGCCTGGCGTGTTCCAAATGTTACCCGACTGATCTGTAAAAAACAGAGGGACTTGTGTAAACCGGAGCCATTGGGGAGCACTGACGCACCTTGCCAAGTGGAAGTTAGGCTTCAGGCAAAGAGACTTGAGTGCTCCAAATTCTTAGTAGGTCTCCAGCAGTCCCTCTAAGGCTTTTGCTAGTAAAGAGACCCTTCTGGTAGCTTTCCTAAGCTAGTGAGCGAGCATGGGAAGAAGGTTAAAGAAGCAGAGTTAGCTCTTTATTTTTTCCTTTCGTGCCACAGCACAGCACCGCAGCTTGAGAGTCTGTCTTGCTGCCCATTTCTGCTTCTCTCTGTTTCCTCACATGCAGGGCTTGAGGCCTTGGCCTACTTTAATGTCTTGCTTCCCACCACCCCCATCAAAAGCTTTTAGGCTATCAGCAGGACTAACTCGCACAGCTTTTTATTTTGGGCCGTATGTAGGGGCGTGGGGAGGGGGTTGCAGCTGAGCCGTGTCTTGGGAGCAGAGCAGAAAGGCGCGAGCCAGCGGGCCGAGTGCCACGTGTGATGTGCGCTCGCAGCAGGCTGCGCCGGGGCCAAGGCAGGGAGGTGAGGGAGGGAGGCTCTCGGGAAGCAGCTCAGCCCTTGCTCAGCAGCTGCAGCATGACCTGGGCGAGAGGCTGCTCCAGCGTGTGCCGTTCCTTGTCCCTGAGCCCTGCTGCTGGCTCGAGAATTTGGTGGCCAGCGTGTCCTGAGCACTTCTCGCTGTTGTCGCTCGGTGCTGGTGTGCGCAGGGCAGTGGGCTGCGAATGCTCCAGAGGTTACTGACCAGCTGATAAACCGAAGGCAAGGCTGGCTGTGTTTTCCTCTCAAGGCTGTGAGCGAACGTAAGTCCTCCAGACCAGTTCAGTTACATGATACATTGTTCTTTTTCGTTTCCTCCTCAGAAGTAATAGACATGGCTCAGTAGAGACAGTGATTCCAGCAGGATCTCTCAGGATGCCTAGCTTTAAACAAGTGCTGAGATGCACTGAGTGTGCTGAGTTAGGCGTGAAGAAATCTGTGTGTGTGTGCATACATCAGCTATGATGGAGTGTCAATATGATCCACAGGGACAGGAGTCAGGTACAGAAGACAGCTAAACTAAAAGACTTTTTTTTAACTCATCCTTGTCTTTCAAAAGAAATGAAGAAGAAATGCATGTCCATTAACATTATTTATTGGAATTTACATAGAAGAACACAAAAGGTAATGACTCAGACTTCGAGTCTACCAAGCTCAGTTCTAGTTCACAAGTGGCCACAGTCGGATGGGAGGAAAAAGGTGCAAGCATGCACAAGGATATTTGGTCTGTGCCCAGCAGGCTGCTGGTGAAGCACATCTTGAGTTAGCTGCTGTGTCTCTGTGCTTAATGGCCTTGGAGACTTTTCACTGCTGTAGTCTGTGTTTGGCCGTAGAGTTTAAGATGATCTTGATTTATTGAGCACTAAAGGATTATATAACATAGAAAGAAAATTTAAGATCATGAGTGAAGTTTTTTGTATGCATGTGTGACAGGGAGTTGACTGAGATGGGATAGAAAGCATAAGATCAATCTCTTGCGATCAGATGTGGTATTGCTTATTTAGATAATTTGTTAAGTTATATTATCACGAACAGTCATCTCCTTTTTAAATGAAAGATTACGAAAACATAGTCAGTGTGGACAGTTTCTCAGAGCTTTTAAAGAAATTTTGAAAGATTATAACCAAAAGGAGAAGTTCTCTTTTGAGTATGTGAGACAGAAAGACCATAAGCTTAAGTGAACATCTGTTGAGGTAGCTGACCCAGTTCTATGGAGGGTATTATACAATGTAGTTGTATGCATGGAATGATACTTAATTTAGCAAAGGAATTTGAAAAACAAGACATGAGAAAAGAAGGAATCTAGTCATAATATGCCATACGTTATTTTTTTTTTAGCATTATATAGGCAGCAGACAACTACTTTGTCTTCCAGGTTCCTGGTTTTCTGGTGACCATCAGGCTTGTAATCTTAGGACCATTGTATGCACTGGAATCCTTTTGGGCCAAAGGAAGGCTCCTGAGATACCCAAGAGTGTTGTTAGAAACTGATGCACAGCCAGGGTTACAGATCACTAAGGAATCTTAACTCCCTTTTACTCCCTTCCATGAGTATTTATGAATCATGGAAGCCCTACGCTGGTTTCAAGAATGAGCTCGGCAGGATGGATGGAATGTGGGGATGGAAGATGTTGAGATCTGTGGAAGGCCTGGAGAAATAAATCCTTTTTTCCCTCGGGATAAAGTGAAATATTGAGAATTTGCACATCCAAAGCCAACACAAATAGATTGCAATAATTTTATGTGAGTTAGAGAACTATATAAATATTACACATTTATATATAGTTTGTTAGTGTGCATACTCTTGTAGGCATGCCTGTGTAGCTATACGTAGTTCACCATTGAAAAAGACGATGTCTCTGCAAACTAAGAGTTATTTTGACAAACAGAAATAGAATAGAGGAAAGTTTAAAACATTTTGACTCAAAAGCAGTACAGCTGACTTGCAGCAGACAGAAATACTGTGTCCTGAAGGTTCAGCTTCTGGTAAGCCTTCTCTTCCCTTGCCTCCTGGGTGCACAGGGGTCTTCTCAGCTGTTTGGTTGCTCTGAGAAGGATCCCGTACAATGATGGGTGACTGGGAAGTTCTCTTCTGTGCTCTGGGGTGAAATGGAAGGTCTCAGAAACCTGCGTTCTGACCCCTTTGGCGGGGTAAACCCTAAACCAGCAGGGCATTGCTGACTTGTCAAGCAGAGGAAGGACCAGGTACTTTCATCCTTGGGCCCATGGCCGTGGCACGGTGGCGTGGTCCCACCACAGAGTTCCTGGTGGTTTCTACCTCCTGTGTTTACGAGGGAGAGCCTGGCAGCAGCCCACTGGGGAGGCTGGTCCCTCTGGTGGTCCACCACCTCTCCTCCAGAGAAGGCCAAGGCCTCTTGTGGTGGGGAAGAAGGGTTCTTGCAGGCCACCTTCCCTCCACCTCCCAACACATGCATTTAGCTGACAGTCTGGTTGTGCAGAGAGAAATCTGATGTTATAAGCACATTCAGAAGAAGTTTGTTGTTCTAGAGGAAAAAATACTGGGAGTAGCACTCCATTATCTTTGTAGCTAACAAGGTATGAAGGATTGCAGTCCTTAGGACCAGTCCTAAGCATCAAGAGACGGCCTGATACTGAGTCTTCTCTGAAGTAAGGAGATTTGGCAGTCTTTGGTCCTCAGTTTAATTATGATTAGTGTTTTCATTAGAAATCTAGATGATAAAATAAAATGTGCTGATTAAATACGTGGCTAAGAAGGGAATGCCAACATTAAGAGACTGCAATAATACTGAAAATCATCTTGACAAATGAGAGAAATAGTCTGAAAAAAAAAAAGTGGAATTAAATTCAGGAGTGATAAATGTAAGATGCTGTGTTGGAGCAGGAGTAATAACTTCAAAAGCAGAGGATGGTCAACAACTGTGCTGATAGCCGTACTTTAGAAGAGTGGTTGGGATTATCGGGAATTATGCAATGAATATGAAGTCAGAAATGCTGTGCGGTTACAAAAAAGGCAGGCATCATATCAGTTTGTATAAACAGGGGAGTCTGGTGGATCTGTGAAGCAGCCCTTCTGCTCCATAGCTCGTGCCCAAACTTGGGCATTGCTCTCCTAGAGCAGCGTGTGTAGTTGGATCGAGGCCATGGACGTGTGATCAGATACATCAAAAAGATAACTGTGGAGAAGAGATCAGAAGTGGAGTTGTTTAGTCTAAAGAAGGGAAGAATGAGAAGGAATGGGATAAGTCTTCAGTGATTTAAGATCAAGACTTGAAGGCAAAGAGAAAGGAGATAATGTGTTTTCAGTGTCACGGTGGATGGTAAAAGAAATAAGGGGCTTTCCTGAGGAAGAACAAAATTTCAGGTTAGATAATAAGGGAAACTTTCAAATGGTAATTATCGTGAAACCCTGAATAGCTTGCTTTGGGAAACTGCTGAGTTTCTTCATTGGCAGTCATTAAGAACAGACAAGACAAATATGTCAGGAATGACATAATGTAGTTGTATTTGTCTTGAGGAAAGGGTTGAACTGGAAGGCTTCTCTTCCAGCTCATATTCTTCTGTGGCTCCTTTGAAGAACATATTAACTGCAGAAGGCGTTCTGAAGGAAAGTGTTCATAAAATACTTTTAAGCATTTACACTACAAATTATTTCAGTGTCTGTTCAAAGAGAAAGTAGTCTTTGTGAAAGTTTTGGTTCATTTTTCTCCCAGAAATTCCTTTTTTCCCTATTCTCTTTTTCTCCAAAAAAAATTCAAGACTTTTTCCCCCTAGACCTTCATAACTCTCTCGGTATGCAGTTATTTATTTCTGTTAACTTCTTATAGGACCATTTGTGGGACTGCTGCCAAAGATGTTGAGGTATCTTTTTCCATGTTCTTGTTTTACATCTTGTGCTTAGGATGACATTGTCCATATATATGCAGCATACACAGAGACTGAATAAATAATTAAATGTGAGGACTTCCTTTTCTTGTTTCATTCTGCCTCTGTGCTCTCCTGAGATATTTCTGCAGAAAATTAGATCCAGTTTGTGAAATGCTCTGTAGTCTGAAACTGTAAGTTAAACTATAAGCTTGTTCATATCAGTTTAATTACTAATGTACTATAAAAAGGAACAGTTGGAGGAAAGAGTTGGAAAGGAAACTGCTTACAAACAGTAAAGATAAAAAAAAAAACAAAAAAAACATGGAGGGAGTAACAAAGTTTAGTACAGGTTGTGGTAACTTCACCTTGCATCACTTTCTGGCAACATCTCTTACATTTCTTTTCAGAGTAATGCTTGCTAGTTTTGTTCTGCTGTGTATAAGACAAACGTAGCGTTCGTTAATTGACATGCATCATTAACTAGATAATGGCAATAGAGCAACGTTTTTCATTGTCCAATATATGCATAGTGCAGCAAGTTAAAGAAACATAGTTGGAAATAAATCTACAAAACCTTTGATTGTCAGTTAACAGAACTCTGAGGAGGTTGAATTGAAGTTTTAACCTTTTTTTTTTTTTTTTTTTTTTTTACTGGAAAAGGGAGATAGTTAAAGGAAAATTTAGGCTTACAATAATTAGGGATTTTTGCTCATTCAGCATTGTTCCTGATAGTTTGTTTTGTAATTGATGGTGCATATTGTTGCCATTAATAATAAGTTGATTGAATGTCAGTGGTGGACTGCCGTTATATCAGCTCTCACTTCTGAATGTTACATTTCCTTTATGAGACCGGTTAAATAAATCAATATGGGAAACTGAGCTGGATTTCTTGGAATAAAGCTGCGTCATAAAAAAATGGGTTTACTTTTGTGTTAAAGGTTTAGACTTCATCGTAATACCCAAATAATATTTCCAAGATTACCACTACCAGGTGGGACTGAAAATTTCAACAAATTAAATTCCAATTTTTAATTAAAATGCTTTCTGTTTGATAGAAAGCTTTGTCAGATTTATGAGCTAAAGAAGAGAAATATCTGCCTACTTTTAGACTTTGTGACACCTTCCTGGTGGTAATGTCAGACCCAGAGGGTTGCTTTTGTAATTGTGTGTATCTTAGCTCTGTTTTTTAGTTTTTCCGCACTTCTGGATTTTAATCAATTTTCTATTTCGTTTGTTGTATCAGGGCCTCTGAACACATTAAAACAATATTGTTTTAAGGTAGTGGAGATATTTAATCTTATAAACTGTTTGATCATTTTTGACTCTGTTTCAAATGTGCCTCTAATTTTTGTTCTCATGATATGTCTAGCAAAGCAGTCCTCATAAAACCGAGCACATTCTTGTAGCAATATCTCATATCCTTAGAGTAATATTTCATTAATATGTGCACAAGCACATAAAATACATACAGAAATGCGATCAATGAAAAATATAAACATTTGTTTTGTGTTACCACATGTCAAGAAAGATGAGTAGTTGAAAACTAAGCCATCAGATTTATGGAACTTGTGGTTACCTTTTGAGTTCTTTTTTTTTCCATTTGACAAATTAATATAGTAATCTAGTTCATACCTCGGGGAGTTGATTTTTTTTTTCATGTGCTGTAGCAATTGGTGTGAATTCATTTTTGTATGAGAAGTTTATAATTTGTTGTGGAATCAGGTAATTTCCAGAAGAAGCTACAATATGGTGTTTCATAGTGGATACAGCTTGACCCAAGCAATTGGCTCGTAATTGCATGATACATCACACGGCTTTTTTCATCTTTTACTCCAGACTAGTACAGTTTCTTGTGGTGTGGGTAGGTAGCACTTCTCATTAACCCCTCATTGTAATTCTGTGAGACTTGCCAATGCTCCCCTGTAGTTTTTGCCTCAATTTGTATTGCTCCACAGTCAGGTTTTCTGCCATGGGGTGAGTTTGCTTAGTTTTAGAATGCATGTTTAAGAATGAATGAGGTTATTTGACCAACCTTACATTATTAGGTTAATATAAATAGTACGAGATAAACATTGTGTCTGTAGGAGATCCTGTGTGGGATGTGTTTGTTTTCTCTGTCAGTAGTCTTTTTATAATGGCTACCTAATTCATTAGTTTTCATACTGGAAACCCAGAAGATCTATTTGGTGACCTCAGCTTGTCTCTGTAAATCTAAATTGGTAGACTGAAATGCAATTTGAACAGTTAAGAAAGAAATCAAGATAACGCTAATGGTTAACAAAGTTGAGATATTAATATAGAAGATGTTTTAACCATTGAGGTTTGACTAAAATGGCTTTTGACTTTTTGTGGTCTGTGATGAAGTAGAAAAGTTTTAAATAGGGAACTTTATTGTACCTGCTGGTGCGTAATAGGAAAGAAGTGAAATATGTTTCATGATTCTAGTTCAACTGCGCTTGTAACACGTTAATGAACTGTGTCAGCTATCACCTGCACATTGATTCAGGCTGTTGTCACCACGCTATCAAGCACTAGGTTTTGGGGGGTGTGTGAAAAAAGCACTGCTAGAGTTACTAAACAAATCTGGCATAATTAAATGCTTTTTAATATGAGATTGTGTTCCCAAATGCATACATGAAGAGACTATATTAGATAATAAGCATGAACGTAGACGTTATTAGTATCAACAGTGTGCTGTAGCCAAACCTATGTCTAATTTTTCTTACACTTGAACACCTGGTTAAATAAGACTTCCTTCCGTGCATGGCATCATTCTCACTGTTGTGGCATGTGAAATTTGTGGTGGTTGCTCATGATCCTCAGATCAAGTGCATCTCACACCTGCATAGGGGTGTCAAAGGAAGGGGGGAGGCTGCTGAGCTGATGGCACCAGCAAGTGTGGCCTGGGGGATCCTCGCCTGCAGAGGAGGGGGAAATGGGAAAAAGTGATCAGAGTTCATCACAGTTGTCATCTGAGGCACCAAAAGTGCATTCCCACCCCATGTAGTGGAGGAAAAAGCAACGCAGTACCTGGTTTAAAAGGCATATAGTAAGAAAGAGAAATGTATTTGGTTGTTAAGGTTTACAAGGTAAATATAGAAGTGTTCGTTCCAATATGTGGAAGCTTTGAAAGACATTAAAAGCAGTACAAAAGAAGGTCCCACAAATCTTGACTTGTTTAAAGTCACAAACCTCCGCAGATACCAGAGAATCAGAGCCGAACTCCCTTCTGCCTCAGTTTACTTATGGCACTATGTGAAAGACAGTCTTTGCAATGCATCTTGTTAGGTTATGAGTTTCCAGCTTCTTTTGTACGCTTTGCATCTTTGGATTATCATTTTGTACAGAGATGAAGATGGTAAGATACTTCAAAATGTGATTAATTAATGCCATCAGGTTCTGTTCCTCAAGCATGAGTTGCATTATGGCACAGCGTGATGGTATGTGGGCAGTTTTCATGCTGTTTAGTGGAAAATAGAAATTTTTCGTTTTCAAACATACAAATATTGAAAATAATACTTCTTCTAATATTTAAAAATAGTGAATGTTTCATACTAAAGTTTGGGTGGAGCAAATGACCTCCACAAGTTACTTCGAATCTAAAGGATTTTGTGGCTCTGATGTACCACAGCAAACATCCCCTGGGGGTAGTGTGGAGCGAGAGAAAGAAAAAGGACCTACTTCAGTGTTACTTCTACCTTTAAGTGCTCCTAGTGAAAAAAAAAAATTGTCTGGAGTGTTTGGTCTGTGGCTCTCGTAACCAGCCTGAGCCCTCTCTGTCCTGAGTCAGCACTATCACAGCCCTGTTAAAGTTTTGTTTAAGAACACAGCATACTGGTAAGAATATAATAGCACTAAATTTAGCATTATGTCTGAAAGTCTGAACAGTTGCCCGTACTTTTACCAGACCTATGCAGGAAGTATATACATTACAAAACCCAGAGGCTTGCATGGGTCAGGTATATGCTTCATTGGAGCTGCTTCACGATTTGTGAGATTTATTTCTGTCATCTTTCTTCTTAACCCCGTTGTTGCTGTTACAATATGGAATGCATTTCAAAGGGAACACGAAGGGAACATTTTGTTCGTTCTTAATTTTGCAACTGAACAGTTGTGGCCCTTTTACATTGCAGAACATACAAGGCCTTGTTTGAGAGGAAAAAGAACGGGCCTCTGTGATAAACTTGTGACTATTTGGCCATCTTGGTCATACGATGTGTATATGCTGTAAATGATGCGGTCTGATGGAAAGATTAAGAGCTTAGGTAATACAGATTGGCACTGTTATAGCCTTGTTGAGTCTTTACTGTGTCACAAATTACATTTTACAACCTTTGGCAGTGATATGTTTCCGACAGTGAAACGCCTTGTAGCATCTCTCAGGGTTTTAAGGTTCGCAGTTGATTTCAATATTTTGTATGTTTTTGCCATCTGAGACAATTACCTGGCTCATGTTTGGGGTTTCCATTGTCAGCAGCCTCTGTTTCGTTGTTCTCTGTCTCAGTTTGAAGTGTGGGCACTGCTTTACCTGGTGGTGGTGAGGCTGTGTGGGGCCAAGCTGGTCGCAGGCCCAGCAGCGGCTCTTCAGCCTCCACATGGAGGAGTCCCGTCTTGCCATAGATGCTCGCAGTAGAAATGCTTCCACTGACTTTGGACTCAGATCTTTCTGCACAGTACGTTGTATTTCTAACATGCAAAACGTTGGCTGTTTTCAGCCCAGAAAATGTAGCTCAAGTAGCGTGTTAATGGCTTCTGTACTAACCCCAAGGCTCTTATCCGCGTTGTCAGTAGAAGGCAAGTGGCTTCCTTTAGCATCCTTTTGATGCTCTGCCTGCTGCTGTTAAATGTGACCTTGAAGTGTACCAGAGCTTAAATGGTCTGAATTCATGCCAACTGTTGTCTCCTGCACTGCTTTTGTTAACTAGGCATAATCTTTGGCAATAAGTTGATTTAAAGGTTTTGTTTGTTGAGATGTGGCTTTTCTGTGCAAGTCCTTATAGTGCTTTTGACTCTGAAAAGCTGTCATATGAAGATGGCACTTTATTATTCAACAAGTATTCTCTGTGTAACTGAGTCACATCTACTCACTTCAGTAGCAGAAATACATGGTTTGCTACCATTAACCATGGTGAGTCAGTGTAGCTAAGGCAAAATTAAGTTTGTGGGTTATTTTGTTTTGTTTTTCTTTACGTCCAAGTCTGAGGCATCTTAAAAACAAACAAACAAACAAAAACACAAAAACAAACAAAAAAAAAACAGAGTAGGGCATTTCTGTGTGAAATAATTCCACATCATAGGGGGTTTTATTATTATTATGGCATTGTGGGTTCTTAGAAAGCTATTGATCTTCATAATGAATGTATTTAGGGTCAGAACCGGATACAGGAGGAAAAGACATAAGCCATTTGTCAGGATGAGTCTTACTTGGTGGCTTTGGGTCTGTTGCCTGCGTTTGTGTGTTGGGAAGCCCTCCCTGTGAGGTGAGGGTGTCGCTCATGTAAGGGGAAAAACAGTGCACAGTTCCTCTTGCAGCCCTGCTAACTAGGAGAAAGCTGCTAACTGGTTTGTGTTTTTCTCAGGGTGTGTGTGTGTTTAAGCAAATAAGGTGAGAGTAGCATAGGCATGGTGGTAGGGATGCTTGTGGGTGAAGGGATATTTTTTCTGATTAACAGTGAATGTAGCTAGGTTCATGGCAATTGTAAATTAAGAACAAGTATCTGCATTGGAATCATGGATTTAAACCATTATATGGAACATACAAGTGGGGAAAAATAAAAAAGAAAAAAAAAACATTTTGAATGTTTTCAAATTCAGGTTTTCATGCCAAGCATTAATTTTTGTATTCATAATGCACAGCTTAGTGTGAGAAAAACAGTGATAGTTGAAGATAATACGGCTGCCACTATGAAAAGCATTTTTTTTTTTTGTTCAAGTTCACCCCACAGGGAGTAATCAAGCCATTGCAAATACTTTGGGCATCTTACATGTAAATAAAAACACCGAAGTTGGGATGCTGTGTAGCCCGATATATCTGTATAGTCAGTGGAGTTAAATGGACATCTCTGAGGAGGTGATTAAAAACACCTTAGTTAAATACTTAAAGTATATGACTGCTCCCCCAGTGTGTAGATGTGCTGAATTAATTCTCTGAGCTTTGCCATGCACGCTTTCTGATAGCTAGAGACAGAAGTAACAAATGAAAAGCCGTATTACAAAGTTAGGCTGGATAAAATGCTTTCAAGAAGGGCAATAGCAAGTTTATTTACTGGGGCTAGAGGAGAAGTTGAATAGTGGTTAGAGCATACTATAAGGATTACCACATCTGTTCTGGTCTAAATCTTCTCTTGAATTGCCTTTTTGCCAACAAGCAGACAGCACAACTTGTCCAAACTTCAATTTGCACATCTGCATCAGTGAACCTTCCTAGGACATTGCTGTTACAGGTTTGGAGTGGGGGAGATTTCTAAAATTTAGTCAACTTTTGTTAACTTGGCCCAGTTGCCAGTTCCTGCTGCAATATGCCGTTTTTCTAGGGGAAAAGCACATCCGTAGTAGTACTGGCTCCCTGCAACATTTTCCTCCCATCCTCCAGGATGCCTCTTTGACCTTTTTCACACTATCCCCCCAAAATATTTGAAAAAGAAGAAAAACCCACAACTATAACACCAAAACTTGAGCCCTTCAGGTTGTCTCAGAATCAGCTTTCAACCTCTGCAGCCTCCCAAACATCTTCCAGACTTTCCTGGACAAGGGCCCACCAGGTTGTGCTTTTGGAGTCTTCTGTCTGCTTCCAAGGCCAATCAATTCAGCTGCCCAGACTTAATCCATTTTCTTCATTTCCCCCTTATCCTGCCTCCGGCACCAGGCTAAAGGGAAGCCAAACCACCTCTACAAAAGCATACAGCTTTTGTATCTGTAGGGCAAGAATATTTATATTTGCCTTATCAGAGTATTTTGAGGTTGAATTTATTCTCGTTGATGACAGGAGTAAATATGCATTAGGGAGTAGCATAGATAATAGTCCTTGCACAGTTCTGAAAATATTTTTGAAACAATTTAAAAGCCTTCTGTCAAAGGAGATTTTCTACTAAATTATTGATATTTAGCCTGTGTACCCTTCTTTCAGTGTGGTATTTTAAAACTGGAAGAAAAATGGTGATCCTAACAGGGAGGAGAGGGAACTTCACAAAGGTTGTGCTAATCCTACAAATGTCTTAAAAAGAAAACAAACCTAAGGCACTTGGAAACAGTTCAGGGGTTTCTAGTTAGATATGACACGATATCATGTGTGATATGAAATATAGGCAAGTTTATTCACCTTTTAAGTTCACCCTTCTGTTTTCAAACCAAATGTGCCTCACTGATCTCCAGCAAGCCCTGGAATTTAGTTCTGTGCTACTGCCTGCTGTTCGTCTTAGCAGCGTAGGGGACTGTGTCACACTTTGGTTTGCAATCTGATACGAGAACAAGGTGTTTCCAGCAACGCAGAAGTTGAGTGTACATCTGCAGCGTCCCGGATTGAGCCCCTCTTGGCGACGGCTGGCTTTGCTGGACCGGGATGCTGGAGGTGCTGCCAGTGTTCCAGCAGCGGGGAGGAACCTGCCCTCTTTGCGCTAAAGGAACAGATGAAGCATCGTGCTGCGCAGACTGTTTTTCTCAGCTGTGCTCAGTGGATCCGGTTGCTTTTGGTGCACAGCAAAGCGAACTGACTCTGAGAGAGTCTCAGCTGGACTGGCTGGCGTAGGCACAGCTCTTGGTACTTCTGTACGGCTCCTGAGCTGAAGCAGGATTGCTTCTAGCCAGCTGGGAATGGAGAGAGCAAACTGGCTTTTGCTTCTTCTTATCCATACAGATACCACTAGAAAAACAGGGATTTAAAAAATGTTAATAAATTACCTAGCCCGTCCTCCTTTAGGAAAATGTAACAAAGATGTTACTGAAATGCCTGGAAGTATCTTATCCCTAAAAACCTTCAACAAAGTGTTTCATAGTTTCCCCAGGCAGACTTAACGGTGATTTTGGTTATATAGTTTTGCTGTTGCCTTGCTTCTGTCTTGCTGCAGTTTAAGCCTGTGATTTCTTGCTGATCCCTGGGTGAAGAACATCCTTTGCTACAAAAAGGTGATGAATCTCTTGGTATGTCCAAAGTCTGTCTCATATTTCTGCTCAGTCCTTCTCTAGCCTGAGTAAAATCAGTTCTTGCCATCTTTTGGCATAGATCTTGGTTTCTATACTGCCGAAGACTCTTGGTGTTCTCTTCTGAACTCTTTATCTTTGAGCCCATTATTCATCAAAAGTGACACCCAGACCAGGACACGGTGTTCCAGTTGAAGTTTGACCAGCACTGTCTCTGGTCAGAATATTTTGTTCTAAATCCCAAAGTTTCTAAAATATTTTCACCGTTGAGTAATTGGAGGCAGTACATCAGCTCCTTTACTGGCATGAGTTTACCTCATCAGAAAACCTGGCCAAAGCATCTGTGTATCAAAGAGCATATGACTCTTCTTCCACTGCTGATGGGTAGAAAATGTCACAAGAACAACAGATTCTGTGCTATTTCTACCAGTTCAGCTGCGATCTGTGAATTGAAAGATGATGATTATCCCCATGGGTTTGTTCCCAGAACACCCACACCCTGGTATAGTGCTGAGCACAGTGCTCTCAAGCCACCCCAATCCATAAGAGGAAAACAGCCAGGTTTGAGGCATATCCCCTTTCTTCTGGCCCGAATGTTTGGTTATGAAGCAAGTTAATTTCCTTTTCCTCTAGCAGACCCGAAAAACCTTTGTCAGCTGTCGTGTTTCCTTACTTTGAACAGGGTGTCATGTTTTACTTCACCAGTCACTTTTATGCATCCTAATAAGAGGATGCTTTTTTTTTTTCTTTTTTCTACAACATCAGATCTTTGCTGACTCATCTTCAGATTGGGTTATCAGTAAGCCCCAGATCTTTTTTTGCAAGAAGAAATGTTCTTCTGTTTGTGCAGTTGGTTATTTCTATATAAAAGCACGCTTTGCAGTTGTCTTTGAATTGCCATCAGTTTTAGTTCAGGCTATTCCTCCGATTCACATTCATTTTGAATTTTGACTCTCTGCAAAGGGCAATGCGGCAGCTCTCCTGGCACATATTAGCAGTCTGCATGGCTAATGAAATTTACTATGTATAAATTTCACCTTAAAAAGGTATTCATAGCCCACATGAAAATAAACAATGTACAAGTAACAAACTTAATTTTTTTTTGCTTACTCCTCAAGGATATAGTTTAAGAATGAAAAAGCCTGTAGCTTAAACATATTTATTCCGAATTTTTCATCTTAGAACTTGAAACTAAATTTCTTAAATATATTTTTAGGATTAGTTAAGGACATCGTATTGGCATTTTATGTCATCTTTTCAGCCACAGGTTTTTCAACTCTTGTGTGTTTGTTTTAGATTTGAATTTTTTTTTTTATTATTTTTTTTTTCCTGTTCTCCCTTCCTCCTCTTTCTGGTTCATAACAAACCCAATGATTTTGGCCGGACAGTGTCGGAAGAACCATGTAAATGTATCCTGATATACTAGGGTACTACTGGATGTAATTGTTTGTATTGCAGATCAGGGTGATCATAAATCATACTCAAGGCCACAGAGCTAATACGCAGACACAGCTCCTGACAATATCCAACAAGACAAGTACACTTGTACTCTTTAATATTCTCATTACTTCAGTTGCTCTGCTGTGGAAAGAACAATTTCATGAATTAATGGAAAGAGGAGTTTCTCCTCATTGCCATATGATAGCACTTTCTTAAAAGACCTCCAGAAACTTTCAGTTCTTTTGAAGTAGACATGTGGTGTTTAACAGCAAGGATTTTTTTTTTCCCTACAAAATGACTGCTGGGGCCTCATTAGGTATTAAAAGATCAGAGGTGGCCAACCAGGCCTGCTCCAGGTGTTTCCTCTGCTATGGCTAGTACCTGCTTTTGTTAGCATATGACCTTTATTTTCATTTGAATCACATTCAGCAAAATGAAATTGTCACCTATTATCAGGGAATTGGATTTTCGCTTCAGGATTTTCGCTTTCAACCATGCATCTTCCTAATTGTCCTCTTCCTCCCAAGAACATGAATTATGATGAAGAAGGCAAGAAAAGTGATGCCTTACTAGGTTGGAACCATCAAGATTAATTCATTAAAATTGAAATTGGCAGTTTCTTCATTTAAACTCTCATTTCTGGAAGAGGGCTACAACTGTTGCTCAGACAGTATTTCCTGGTTTTTGCATATCAGTGTTTCTCTTTGTCTTTTTCTCATTAGTAACAAACAGCCTTGTGAATCGACCAGATTCTGTGCACAGTGCTGCTTTTTTTTCTTTTACTGCTTCAGTAAAATTCAGTATTACTTATTTTTCTCAGAAGAGAGTACTGAAGATTTTAAAACTTCAGTATTAAAAACAAGTACTATAAAAGTACATAGACTTTTAAGAAGGCTTCCTCGAAGAAAATGCACTATGCTAAAAAATATATTACTCTTAAGAAGAAATACTGTCATTTTCCTCCAGTGATGTTAGAGCAGTCTGTAGAGTAGATGTCTCTTGGCATTCCTAATGTATTGCCTGACCTAATTTTTGTGAAGTGCTACTACTGTATTAGGAATCATCATCCAAATGAAAATGATGGCAGAAGAGTTCTAGTTTTAAAATGATTTGTATCAAATGATTGTGTATGTAATTGGAAGTAGTTTTTAAAAGAGCTATCTTGTGTCCAATTTAAAAAGGAAAATAATGGCATACTGAAAGCCAAGTAAAGTTTTGGTATCTAGAAAAAGATTAGCAAGGGAGACATAGAAGTTTGCACTTTTCTCTGCCACCATTCTTACATGGAAAATAAATTTGCTGTCTCACTTGACCTTTCAATCTGCTGGCATCAAAGGTAAATGGCCACAGTAAAAAAATTTAAAAAAAAAGTACCAAAAAAACGCACCCTTGTCTAGCCTAATTCCCTTGGCTTTCACGTGGGAAATTTTGAATTTAGCAAATGGAACAAGTGTGTCCTGAATCTGCTCTGTTTGGTAGCAGTTGATAACTGGTGTCAAAACAGTCCTGCATACTTGGAATTAAATTCAGCATGTTTCTGAAGGAAACACTTGCAAATATTACCATGCCACAACAGCATCTGAAACAGTTGGTGCTGATACAACTCTGGCCAGGCAGGCATGGAATTAAAATATTTCCCCTCAGCCGTCTGCTCTAGGCTTATCAGCTGCTGGTGTCATACAGAAAACTGGGTCTGCCTATAGTGTGCTGATCCAAACTAAAAATATATTCCTGTATAAACAGTTTTCTTCTCAAAGAAACCTTTTACCAGTTTGAATTGTGGTCAACATGTCTCACCCCAAAAATTCCAATGCATCCAAATCTCCTGCCCTTTGAAATTAGTAATTTAGCATCAGTTGCCTTGACAGGAATGGAAATACTCTGGGTTTACAACAGCCCAGTGTATAGAGTAGCTGGTGACTTCATATTGGGAAGTATTCAGACTTTGAGTCTAAATGAACTAGACATCCGTTAAAAACATGCTAAAATATTTTATGCAAGTGGCCCAAACACTGCAGACTTATAATTTTCAGTTATCATAAGATAACTGAATGATCATAATTTTCGTAAGATCATAATTTTCAGTTATTTTAGGAACCATTACCAAAGGAAAGAGATCACATGCAAATGAACTCCAGAGAAGTTTACCATAAATATAAGTCAGTGTAAACAAGGACTTATTTTAGTGGTTCTTGCAATTCTTAAATGTAATATTAAAAAAAAAAAAATAAATATGTATCTGATTCTCAGCCAAAAACAACCAATGACTGTAGTTCATCCCCCCAGCCTGTGTTGGGTGTATGGGTCACACTGTGTTGATGCTTGTCCATCAAATAGGAACATGAGCTTCGTGTTTTCCTCTATGTTCTCGTTCTGCGGAGGTGATGCTTAGCCAGTGTCAGGGACTAGGAATGCAACATGCTCAGCCTGTGCTGCCTCCTCTCATGGCAACGTCCTATCCATGCAAGTAGAAGGATAAAAAGGCAATTAAAGACATTTAGGAGGCAATTACATTTTCCACACTCATCATAATTCCTCAGATGCTCACGACAGACTTAAAAAGCTGGTAAAGAGCCAGTGATACAGTGCAATATGTTGATAATGTCAAGTGTGGGTCCATCTCTTGCATGGCACACGCAGGAAACAAAGAATGCAAATGACCTTAGCCAGAGGTAAAACTTCATCCGTCTCCAGAGGTGAAATCCTGATGCTCTGATCTGCTAATTTTCTGAATGGTTGGTAGCTGTGCTCTTCTTACTAATCAGGGTGCAATTCGGAAATGTCATCTACCAGTTAGTGTATTGTTAATTAATTTGGCTCTGTTTTGTTAGATAGATGAACCTAAATCAAAAGTTTAATACAGACATGTGATTTTGCTGTGGTTAATTAAGAAGGTGTGACTTGGTAAAATGGAAATACTTCATTCAAAATGTCACTCTATGAAAGCCATAATTTGATACACCATTTGGCAAAAACAGTGTGGATTTCCTTAAATTAGCTGTTTAGGTACGGGAATCTAAATAAACCCAGACAGCCCACTGAAGTGAGTGGTAGGCGCTTGAAGGCAGGGAATAGGCAAAAACCAGAGAAAGGGGCGCAGTTGTGGAAGGTGAATGTGGCTTCGCTGTGTGTGCCTGCCCGACTTGTGTCCCTTGTTGGGACTGAAGGACCTGCTGAAAAAGCAGAGTGTTATGGGTTCATGTAGTTGGTGTGCCAGAAAACATGACAGAGAGAGAACAGATTGCTTTCCTTCACCGAAACAGATGATTTAACCTATTTGCTATGTATGACATGCTCCATTACGGCTTGAGAAAGAAACGCTCACAGGCTGTGTGTGTCCGCTGATACCACTTGCTTCAGAGTTTGCACCTCATCAAGGCATTATTGAGGGAAGTGAGGGAGGAAAGAAACCACGTCCTAATACACGTTGGTGGATGACGATGTAGGAGCCAGCAAAGCCAGAGCAAAGCACCTCTGACAGCTGGGCACCCGGTGGGCAGCATGATGCTGCCTGCGGCCTGCGCAGGCCAAAGGCACTGGGGCCACCGGCAGGATGGCCAGTGGGACACCTGGATAAGACACTTTGGTCTTGCTGAAGTTTTTGTCCCTTCTCTGAAGTCAGAGGTCACTGCACCAGTGCTAGAGGGAGCAAAAGGGAGCCTAATTTTTGTCTTTGCAAGATAAGACCGCGGCCTGGGCTTTTCGCTTAAGCTGTCGTCGAAAGAGGTTTCTGCTAGGACCAAGGCAAATTTTCTCTGAGGTGGCAATCTCTGAGAGGGCAGCCTCTCGGAGTAACATCTCAAGAGGACACCGCTGTTTGTTAAACGGTCGGAGTCCTGTGTACAAAGTCCTACAGAGTGCCAACATGAACTTCGTAGGAAGTTTGAGACGGATCAGTAGACTCCATTTTCCCCAAATCCATATTTTGCTTCTTTAGCTGCCGGTTTGCTTGATGATGGAAAAGTGCCATGTGCAGACATAGTGCTACATTTTTATGTTTCTTCTCTAGAAAATAAACTATCTGCAGGTAATAAAAGGCCATCAAATGCAATTTAAACAAGCAGCTGAAAACATGGCCATAATTGGGAAGAATTTTGAAGTAGGAGTTATTGAGTCAGGGGAAGTGGAATTCTGTAAGCACATTCCTGAGGGAGTGAGTGGGAGAAATCATTTTTTCTGGTGAGAGGGTGAAAGACCGTATATGCATTTTGGGGTTTTATTAAAAGGTACAGTATGCTTCGCATGTTTCCACTTGTTCAGCAAGCTCATTTAAATCTTACTTTTCCATTCCTAAGATAACCAAGAGCTCCTTAATAGTCATGCACATGGAATTTTTAATGTTGCTAAATTGTTGTTTTATTTTTCCTGCCTCAGTAACACACCTTGGAAATTACAGATTCAAGGGAGAATTAGAATTTTCATTTATTTTTTCATCCCAAGGGGATACAGAAAAAAAAAAAAAAAAAGTCAACAAGAAAAGCAAAAGAAAAACGAGTAGCAAAATGCAGTATTTTTTGCTTTGTTATTTTCAGGATTCTGACTACTAGAATATCTGCATCTATATTAGAGATTGCATGAGTGTCTCAACTGTGCCTTAGTTAGTCAAACTCCTATTTTGCCATTTCTGTTTATGTCCTTCTGTTGTAGTTTAGCTGAAGGTATTTTTCTCATCTTTTTTCTCTGAGATTTCAAAAGTGTCCCATCTCACACTGATGCATGAAACCAAGAGAAAAACAAGTTTCAGGTGATGGTGTTTTCTCCTTTTTTTCTTCCTCCCCCCCCCTTTTTTTTTTTCTTTTCTTTTTTCCTTAAGGCAAAAGGCATAACAAACCCTTAACTTCCAATGATAAAGGACCTAGTTTTGAGACCGTGCTCAGAATCAGGAGCTTGAATGCAGGAACATCACTGTGTCTGTCTGATGTCCCTTGTAAGTCCTGCAGCTGTCGGAATAATGACACCTGTGAAGGATGCACTGAATTCCTGAAACCTGGCAAGAGAGCTAAATAGGTGAACTCAGGCAAAGCAGTGACATCTATGCGGGAAAAAAAAAAAAAAAAAAAAAAAAAAAAGCATAAGCCAGAGCTGAAGGCAATTAGCAAAACTTCTTGTAGGTGAATCTCTGAAGCCTGTATTATTTGGGGCCCAGGGAGCCAGCAAAGCTTTGATTCCAATATTTCTAAATGTAGCTGATGCAAAGGATATGTATATGCTCAGCAGGAATACTGATGAGAGACTTTCTGGAGCAAATGAAATAAAAAGTAGATTTCATCATAACAAAGTGCTTTAAATTGCAGTGAAGCTACAGTCTTAATTTTGAGTCCAACTGCAAAACAGTTTGAACTGTACAATTTAAGATCTCATACAAGGAATGCAGGTAATCTCAAAAGAAAAGTAGATATTTCCTTGTCAAACCAATCACAGTAGCTTAGATTCTAGAATTGCAATTGACTGTAATTTCAAGCATAGGCATTTTTGTTCATCTAATGGGAATAAGAATGGAGACAGATGTGAAAAAGCAGAGGAAAAATACCTATTTTTTCTGAATCTGAAAAGTTTGAGTTATTCTAGAAAGTGTAGTTAATGCAGACTTACCTAACTAAGTTGAACTGAGGTACTTTGATAGACTGTATAAAATGCCCTGCATTAGATTTTTATTTCTCATCATGCTACAAAACCTTTTGCACTTTGTGAAGCACTGGATTTTAGCCTGGAATAGCCTCAGAGCAGCCTGTGTATCACTGGCACCAATAATTCCAGGTGTGCAATAAGATGCGTGGACATATACAGCCATGTTCTTATTTGTACGGTGGAAATCAGGATTTATGTTAATCCACACTGGAAGAGAAGATATCCTTCCCTTACTCCTTTATTATTTGTATCTTTGGGAGTGGCTAACTTAAGGTATACAAAGAATGAGTTCAATTTATGCAACTTCTTTTTATTAAGTGAAAATGTATTGTCCTTCCAGTTAACCTGTAGCATTGGCAGCAAAGAGAATGAGTTGTTTTTTGTTTGTTTGATAAACAAGGATAATGAATTTCTCATAGCACTTGTGATACAATTTCAAAGAGACAAATGAGAATCAGTCAGTGGGTCAGGGAAACACAGTTCAAAGACCATTAGTGCATAAAATATTTAGATACTGCTATGAAAATAAAGGGGGAAAGGGAGCCAAATACATACCAAAGAACTGAAGAGCCAGCATAAAACTTTCTTTGACAGTACATAACCAAACCTAACTTAAATAGTTCAAGTGAAAGTGGCTATTCTGCAACCATCCCAGGTCCACTCTGATTCTAATGTAGTTTCCATGGATTTCTCATCTCTACATTTTTTCCGTCAACTCCTTTCCTCCCCTTGTGGTGCAGCAGTTGTTGTTCTTACAACCAACGGTGGTACCATGTGGAGCCCTCAGATGAGCATCAGTGTTGCTGCTCTGTGTTGCATCAGAAAGATTGGAGAAACTTTGTTTTCCCAGAGTTACTGTCAAAATATGTGTTTAGCCCACACACTTCAGTAAGTTAGGAGTGAGCTAAAGCTTTCCAGACCGTTTGTTGGTATCCCTTTTTGTTGCTTCTGACTCTTTAGCCACATCTCTTGCATTTTGATTTCAAGCTTGCATAAATGAATGTGGTTTTGAAAAGCAGTTTTTTGGTTTTAACACCAATACTAGCTAAGAAGTTGGTCCTGCAATTTATAGAGCACTGCTCAAGAAAAGCCAGGCATAAAATGAACTGTTCAGGAATTTTACATCAGATTGCCAGCATTTGAAATATATTATGTGCTGAATATTGAACAAGTCAACTGGGACAGCTAATGAAGAGCTGGTGCTTTTAGGCAGCATGGTTAAGTGGCAGGGGCAGATTCACAGAACAAATTGAAAATGTGTTTAATAGTAAGCACCCACTCCTATGAGAAACCTAGCTCAGTGCTCGTCAGTAATCTTTACTATTTGCAAAGCTGGCAATGATATATTGATGTACACAAACAGAACTGAACAGATGTGCTCTTCTCTTATTACGCTGCTTTACCAATATCTTCACGCTCTTGTAAAGCAAAGATAGCTCTGCAACATTGCCACAACTCTGTGTGGTATTACACACTAGTAATGCAGACAATGCTATACACTGACAGCAAGTCACTGTGCTCACTTTCTCCTCCTTTAACATCCTTGGCTTCAAAAGAAAAAATAAATGTTTTGTCTTCTTTTGCATGGCAGATACGAAGGAGAGCTTGTTTCTCTTTCTTCTCTTCCCTTTCCAATTCCCATACTCCTTTCCCTACAGGGAGGTGAATGTTAAGACTCTAAGTGATGATGCTTCATGTTTGGCATTGCAGTATTTTGTTAATTTTGACGTTATTGTCATGACTGTTAGCCAGAGGAACCCATGGCTTCCCAAGTTTGACAGGATGTCAGTGACAAGTTATTGCCACTGGCTGCATAACGTTCCACTAATATTGCTAATGAAACAGGTGCTAGTATCACCATGGAAAGAGTGTTTTCATGTGGGGGGAAGAAAGCTCCTTGGAAGGCAGGCATACAACACGAACAGCATCAATACCTGGCTTCCATGAGCGTACTAGGATTTGATTGTTTAATGTATTGAAAGCATACTGCCAAAACTTTGTACACGTCCCATTTCCACCTCGTCTGTACTCCTGTCACTCCATTACACGAGTCATTCTTGAAGTAATTTTGTCTGGGATCAAAATCACCTACTAACATCTTAAATAAGGCATGGTTTCATAAAAATATTAATGTTGCATAGCAAATATTTTATGCCTGCTTTGCCTGTTTTTAGGCACAGTTGCTCTTGGTGTAGAGATGTGGTTTCTCATCGCTGTTGGGCTAGCACGGCGTGGGTGCCGGCTTCCACTCCCGCCCAGTCCAATGCTCCACTTATTTCCTGGCCTAGCAGATGCAGCCTCGGTTTCTGTTAGGCTGTTGGACACTTGCACAGCACAAAAAGAAAAGCAGGATGTTACGGAGGAGGCACCTAAGTGAGAAGTTGCTGACTGTTAGGAAAGACGAGAGAGTGCAGCAGTGACATTCAAGACAGCGCTACTTGCTTCACTCAGCGAGTACAGGAGGGAAAGAAAGAGGCATTTGTCCACAGCACTTCATTAAGCAGTGGCAGGGAGGCTTACCCCACAGCTGTGCTGTTAACCTCAGCCCCCTGTTAACTGCAGCTTGTTCTGTCCCGTGGTGTAGCAGGATGATGGGAGAGAATTTCATGGCACCCCATGCCCTGGCACCTTGCAGCCGGCACGTGTGTAGGCTGCCAGCAGTCCCTGGTTTCACTGCAGCTCCTGCTCTGCCTTACATTTTCCTAGCCTTTGACAAAGCTGGGCAGAAGTGCAAAGATAGAAACTGGAATCTGCTGGGTACAGAAGCAGAAAGCAGCCCGATGAAGTGCCAAGCTCCAGGCTTTACACTGTCTTGTCATGATCTGAGGCAGCTGTGCGAGCTGACTCTTGGGGATGTTCTTATATTTCCTTCTGTTGTAAGGGTTGTGTTGCTGTGAGCTGGATGGTACCTGCTGAAGTTGTGCTGCTCCTTCAGTCCCAACAGAGCTGTTCAGAGCTCTGTTTTGGAGCTCTAAAGAGAAAAAGAAACTGGTGACCATATTTAAGAATATGTGGAGGAAGAGTTCAGTCTGCCTTCACGCTTCCATTGCTTCCCAGAAATCTGAAAATCCCTTAAGTAAGACACTGTGTTTTGAATACAGACATTTGACTTTGCTTTATATGCCATGTTATACAGTATGAAATAACTGTTAGTTAAAAATTGTCATGTAAATGACTGACAGCGCTGTAACACTGCTCCCCACTCCTTCCTTCTTGTTACAGAAGCACACCTACATCTACATCCATTCGTTCAGATAATGGCAGCAGAAGCATTTGATTTCCATGTTCTGTCTCCCCTGTGAATAAACAAAGATGTTTCATTTCCCAGTGTTGTCAATCAGGAGCTTTTCATCTGGGACCCAGGTTGATAAAATACTTCATTATCTTAACACATTATTTCTTAGGGAACTGCACATGCTTCCTTCAATACCAGCCATTGTCTTAAGCAAAAATGGACTTGCATGTTGTGGTCAGCTCTAAAAAATGGATTTTAATGCAATATTTCTCAAGTGAATCAGAAAGTAGGAAAGAAAATCCAGTAGCAGTGACAAGAGTCTGAATTGCATGAGGAGGTAGGATCTGGTTCGGTAGCCAGTGATACATGGCAGTGTGTGCAGGTAACTACCAGTAATCATTTTAAATAAATAGATGCTTGTAAGTGCTGTGTTTTAACAAATCCCGTTAATTTTAGCATCAGGGTGATGCTCCTTTGCATCCTTCCATCGAATCTCAGAGTGGCTTGAGTTGGAAGTGACCTAAAGGATCATCTAGTTCCAGTCCCACTGCCATAGGCACACTTTCCACTGAAGACTAAGAAGCCCATGTTGAATGCCAGTGATTGCCCTGCTGCTGCATTGTGCAAGGTGCAGGGTACCATCCATGCTTAAAGAGATGGGAAACACAAAAGACTAAGAAACTAGCCTGAGAGTGTCAGGAGGACAGAAGAATTAGAATTCATTTGCAATGCTCAGGCTAAAAACCAGGCAGAACCCAGAAGAAGGCATGTGTCTCTTGGCTCCCGGCCCTCTCTTGCAAGTCAAGGTTATTCCTTTTGCTAATGATTCGGTGCCCCTGCTGTTGCCAGTGAATGTCACCACAGCAAACTATCTATGTTGTTGAAAAGTCAAAATGCATTTTTGTTCAGTATAGATAAAACTGTACTTCATGCAGTCAGGGCTGTAGTTTTTCTTGGGAAATGAGTTCAGTTCTAGCAGAAGTTCTGGCATGGCATGAAATGATTGCTGGCAAGCATCTGTCCCAGGATACCTGCAGAGACAACATCAGATGGCATCTCTATCTTGCTGACAGGAATGTGGCTGGTGTTAAAGATCTTGAATGGGAGGTGTCTGGGTGGGCATTGCAGGCTGTGTAAAGCTTAATGTTGCTTAAGTGGAATAAGTGGATTGCACGCTCCCTTTTTGTTTAATTTTTAATGTCCAGTTTTGGATAACTGTTTATCATTTCCTGATGTATTCAGCAGTATTAATTGCAAGTGTTTAGAAATGTGTAGTTAAGCCTTAGATATACATGCTCAGCTCTATCACGTTGCTCCAGGTGGATATCCTGCTATGTTGAATGCTGTGATACGTGAGAGGTGAAGGAAAAGATTACTGTTTTCTTTTGATGCAAACATACATGTTTTGTGATAACGTTATATGATAGGCTACATTAGGTGGAACACAAGATAGTAAAGTTGAGATGACACAAGCAATCATCTAAGAGTATTTCTTAATCAGCATTCACAATGAATCTGCAATAGAAAAGGGGTTTCATTCATTAATTCAGGGACTCATTTTGATATCTTGATGACACTGAGCAAAAAAAAAAAATCAATTGAAATTAATGAAACTGATCTTTCTGTTTAAGTAGCTACATATTGATACAGGGGGCTAGAATCTGATCTTTATTTCCCATAATAGGTGCCTTGAGACATTTCACAGAGCAGGATAGGAATATTCTAAATACTAAAAAGAGATTATGGCATTATGGCTTGATTAGCATACTCTCAATAATCATTCATCTCTAATTTAAAGTCTTAAAGACTAATCTAAGGTTTTGAAAGAAACTTAATGGCCTGTGTTGTCCTTAAGCTCCATAAAGCAATGAAACTGTGACATTCTCCAATGTCACGCTCAGAAATGGCAAGTTTATGTAGTTATTCAATGGTTAATGGAAGCGATATTTCCACGCAGATTGGATATAGTTTGAAGGTATGTAAAGTACTTGAGATGTCTCTGAATCTTCGAAAATAATCCTGATTTTTGCAGTGTCATAATGTCCTTTAATTATAGAGCAATTATTTCTCTCAAATGCTATCATATAAAAATGATATGGTCACTATTAACCTCCATTTTATATCTTGTCATTTTGTTCTCAGTCATCCTTTCTATCAATTCAAGGTCATTTTAAAGCACTTAGATTGATATAGACTCTAAGGGATATATGAATAATACATAAGGACAATATTAGTTCAGAAATAGTAATAAATGGTCTAAATGTGTACTTTAATTATGTTTAAGAAAATAACTGGCTGCTACCTTAAGGAATGTTATCAACATGCCATTTTTATCAAACAGTAGTTCTTATGAAAGGCGAGTTTATAATGGATACCTTTCATGTTCCTTAGGTGCATTCACCGAATAAATTCTTCTTATAAAAAGATGAACTAATTTTCCTGAACTGTCACAGAATTGTAAGTTCCAATCTTGACATTTTTAGCTTAAAAATATTTCACACGGGTACGTGGCAATTATTTTTGTTCTAGTTGTGGAAAGAGGCCTATGATATTATCAATTAATGTATTCTTTTAGGCAGAATGCTCCAAGGAGACACTGAAATGCTGAAAATTACCCTACCTGCAGGAATGACTAGCACGGGATATCAATAGTATCCACGATGGCATTGTCTCAGAAGCACATGCAGGTTAAAATGAAGGACACTTCACATGTTCAGGAGATGGGGGCTGTAGCCCAGACCAGCTTTTTCCAGCTGCTGTGTGCCATGTCCCTGTCCTGACATGCTGGTCTTGCTCCAGCCTTGTGCAGTGCTTGCAACAGGCTCTGGAGACCATTTTATTTAAGTACCTGAGGAGGGGATTCTTCTGCCCTCCAGTTCATGGCTTTTAGACTCCATTTATGTCATATTCTTCTGCTTTCCCTCCTGGAAAAATGACTGGAGCAAGTCTGAGGATTTTGTCTTAGACTATTGAATTGGTTTTCCCTTCATACTTGCTTGCCTTAACTTCAGAGAAATACGTGGTGACAACCTGTTTGTGTGAATTTCTGTTCTCGTTCGAGCAGGTCCAGCATGCTCCAGGACTCAAAGCATTGTGTTTCTTTCCCATATAACGTGCTGATTAGCTGTAAAATCCAAAAGCGTCTATTTTTGCTAGGAGCCCGGAATTTGGTGGAAATGTCTGGATTTGTGGCTGGCATGCGAAGCATTTAGTCAGATTGTTTTCTTTTCATGTCACTTACATGTAGACATGAAACCAAGAGCGTTGAGTATGCGATCACACATTTTTTCCTTTTCTCTAAATGAATAATGTTCAGTGATAAAGTTGGAAACGTTGTGCTCTGTTTCCACAGCTGCAGCAGACGCCGAGCAAAGAAAACAATAGCTGCACACACACATATGCATTCCAGCTGCTTCTTACTCCCACATTCTCCTTTATCCTTTTTGTCCTCCCATTCGCACAGATAAATTGTCTCAATGACAGGAAAGGTTAGTAGCGGATGTGCTGCGAGTTTAATAATGTTTTGTAAAAAATAGGAATTAGTATATGAAAATACTAATTACACAGGGTGATTTCAAGTTGAAGCTTCTGCTTTAGTTTCATTACACCCTTTTTATTTTTTCCCTGCACAAAATGTCCCTTCCAACCAGGGAGAGTAACCCCAAGGAAATGCAGAAAGGTCTCTGTTCCTTTTCTCTCCCGGCTTAGTTCTGTAGTCAGCTGTTTTTCCCCTAGCATCCCTGGAGACAACAGTTTCTTTCCTGCTGTTCCCAAGCTCTGCCTCCCTCCTGGGGTGACAGTTTCGTCAGCAGGATCTGGGGCAGATGAAGGAGCCGGTGCACAATTGGTTGGAGCAGAGAGCCACAAAGAGCACCACTTTCGGGCTTGCTTCCCCAGCTTTCAAGCAGCAGGATCAGCTGCTGCCCTGGGGCCACAAGGAGCTCACTCCAGGCCCCTCTGATTCTTGCTCTCGATAAATGTTTATTTTTGTTAACGTAGCTCTGGGTGGCATTTCTAGGTGCCGGATGATAAAAATATGTTCACAGTGTAAGCAGTATAGTTGTGTAAGGACATTATTCAGATGACCAAATGCCAGGGCTTGCATGAGCTCAGAGTTTCCAGATGATGCTGAGGTGGAGTTCAGGCACCAGGTTCCAAATGCCATTTGGTTAAACAACCTGTAGGTCCCTGAAGAAAGGTAACTGGAGGGAGCAAAAACTGTAAAATCATTAGTCCATGAATAAATCAATACTTTTATTTTTCTTTTTTCTATATTTGATGGAAAAGCCCTGGCTGTTTTTTGTTTTGTTTTGTTTTTTAAAAAAAAGCTTGAAAGTAGAGCAAGATTCAGAATCTTTCAAGTGAAATAGTTGCAGTAACCCTGCCAGAGTGATAAAACAGTAAATAATTTCAGTTAGACTCTTTATGTAAACACTTGGTTTAGAAGTGGATATTTTTCTGCTATGATTTATAAGCACAAAAATTCAAGGAATACAGCTGAATATGAAATGAACTTGAGCACATGTCTGCGTGTGAAAACTTCGGTTTGTATTCTGTGGGCCAATACAGTGGAAGTCTGCAGGTGTCTAGAGTTTGCATTTGCGTCTCTGATCCCTCTACATTCATAGCCCTCTACCCCCAGAGAAATTCTAAAAATCTTGAAGCTATAAGCTAGAAGATAAAAATGATTAAATGGCGGGTAGATGCATTTAAGCAGATGTTTACTTTGGAAAATGGACGGTCTTTGCCTCCCTCAAATTTCTAGGAAATTAAACAGCACTGGCAGGCTGTGGGCACAGTACTCAGCATGTAGCTTGCTGCCACAGAGCTCCTCTGAATCCTCCAACCATAACTCATCGTCCTAGTGAAGAACTGTCTCCGTACTCTAGAAGTAAGTCTTTGTTCCTTCTTCTGCCATAAAGTCACACACCTGCCATCTCAGAGCAGTAACCCTTTAGATATCCTACCATTTCTCTGTATCAATACAAGTACTTAATAGCAAATTAAAGCTCCTGAGAAGATACTGTAGATATGCAGAATGTCTTGGCCATGCTTGTAAGCAGATAGAAAAATAGGCAACATAAGCCACCACATCCTTTCTATCCTTAATTTGCATTGTTCATCACAAGGGTACATTTTATGACAGATCATGTTCTCAGATATAAGGCAGTTCCTTCACTCCTTAGTGTTGTGTTGTTCACATTTTAAGCAGGACAAAATGCTGCATGGCTAATTTGTGGGTTATTTCCATACCTATAGCATCACTCATGTTAGTGCCACAAATTTTGATTGCTTACTTTGGTCCTGTTTCAGCCAACTACCTGACTGAAATCACATTCAGATTTAAACTCTACGTTGAACTGAAGCCTTAGCTGTAGCTTTACTTTGGAAGCAAGTATCCAGGACCTATTGCAGAAAAAACCCTCACTTTTTCCTGCACTGCTGCAGTAGCTGCTGTTATTGAAAGACAAACTAACTTCTATAGTACAGGCTCAAGGGTCCTCAAGATTGTTTCTGAGAAGACCGTGTTGCATGAAAACCAAAGCTTTTATGCTAGCATTTACAAAAGGTATAACACATGGTCCATCAATACTGAAGAGAGGGAGGATGTGACTGAGAGATTTTAGTTAACCTGGTTTCATCTAACACAGATATTCAAACTTGCTACCATGAAAAATGCTGAGATGCCTGATGCCTGCTTTTTCTCTCACGAGAGCATGATAAGTGGAAATCAGCAAAGGCAAGACTTGTTGCCCATCTCCAGGTTAGGAAAAGACTGGAAATAGAAATCATGAAAATTTAGAAAACATTTTGTTTATAACTAATTATACTTAATACCAAATGAGAAAGAAGCACTGTGGCTACAGGCGAAGGCTTTCATCTTTGTCAGTCTGAAGGCTTTGCAGCAATTTGTGGCAGGCTGTCATAGGTCTATTTGCATCTCATTTAAATCAGCTTAGCTCTTTCTCCCTGCCCCAGTATCTCCTGTATCAACCTGCCCCTTTTCCAACTTTGCCCTCCTCTTTAACTCGCAAAAACCTGAGCGGATTCAACATAAAACATTTTGTTTTTATGGCAAATATTTCTGATGCAAAGTCATATTTTTGTGTGGTTCTTTCATGTTGGTTTGTGTCTGGTCAGGTACTTTGCACATCTCTGCCGTGCAAGGAAATGCGTAAAGATCAATAATTAATTAATGAACATAGCATGCATACCTCAGGACTACCCCTCTCCCTTTAATATATATATATATTTTTTTTCTAAATCCTAGCCTAGAATTTCTTATTTTAAAAATTGAGAAAATTTGTTCAACATTTCCTGAGATATGCAAGTGTACTAAAAATAAATTTCCCACATGCTGTAACTAGAATTGTGCTAGCAAAAGTTCCTGAAATTAGGAACTTCACACTGTGGTTTGTCAATCTTCAGTGAGCCTTAAAAGAGTCTCGGTTTGAAGACAATTAATCCAGTATTTTAAAATTATGAAAGCTTCAGATTAATGGTTTTGTGCATGCACATTACAAAATTAGAAACATCTGAGCTTCTTTCTCAGAGGAGAACCCACCCTGAAGTTAAGGGGAAAGTATTGAATAGAAGACTCCTTAGGGAGATGTCTTTAAGGAAAACTGCTTTGGCTTACGCATGTTTAAGACTGCATAAGCGCCATGGGGATGAGGCATGCCAGGAGAATCTTTTTCCTGTACAGACTTTAGGTCTTGCTTGCTGCTTCGGGGAGTAGTAGTGAAAATGTGCAAAGATCAGTGTCATTGATCCACTTCTTTGGTTTGCTCTTCAGATGAGAACTGGGAAAGCAATTTAGCTTTACGAAGGACATCAGAAGTGGGAAATTAGGTCTCCAAACGTTAACACATTCCTCAAGCTCAGGTCAAATTGACTTTAGTGTCCCTGTGGTGATTTGCATCCACAAAGATTCCGGCACCCAAATGCCCAGTTGACTTTTAACAACTTCATGGACAGTGCATCTTGAGACTGGGGGTAGGAGTAATGTCAAAGCCTCTGGCCGAGCTTTGTGTCCTCGTAGGCTGAAACAGGAAGGGAAATCATGTTGAAAAACAGCACTGAACTGAGAATGGAGGATTTATTTGTTTATTTATTTATTTTAAGAAACCTCCAAAATATTTCTCTCGGCATCCAAGAGCCAGAAGGACCCATGAAGTCACCGTAACACTCTCTCTGGGAATCCGTTGCTTTAAAGTTTCCACTACAAACAAGTAAACAGAGCGGTGTAACATTCAGCTAGCAAAAAGCAGCTGCCTTAGCTGGAACAGTTAAAACAGTGTTTTTCCTGTAAACAGCTTCCACACTAATAAAATAGAAACGAGAGGACAAAATGTGCATTGAAGAGCTATCTAACAGAGACAGCCAGGATCTAGATCCTGGAGGGGTAAGGAGAAAGGAAGAACAGTATATGTGCATCAGGTATTCACAAGCCCTGAACACCTATGCTTTATACAGAATACTCGCATCCTTTTGCCTATAAAGGTCTGTGGACAGTGAATACTGTCCATGAAGGTCAACGTCTGAAAAGCTAAACAATTGGATTCCTTGGTCTGTCAGCATTTGTTTATAGTGACCTGCTTACTAATGTTGTAATTACAGTGATGAGGTCCAGACAATTCATTATCAGAATTTGCTTTCTGCATTTGGGATTAAATCCGTGTTCTGAAGAGTTAGCTGGTGAGGGGTGGAAAGCCACGGAATCTCTAAAACATATTTCACAGCAATTTGGTGGCAGTTGGTGAGCTCATACTTTCATCTTCCAAGAGAACTCCCCCCAAATCAGCATCTGCCTCTTATTTCCTTTATGTTTTGCTGTGATCATTTTTTTTCTCTTACATAGTCTAAATACAGTTTCAAAGCAGTAATGTTGAGAGACTTTTCCTATTGCTATTAATGCCATTTACTTCCATATAATCACAGTCTTTTGCTCAGATTGCTTTGTTTTCCCACGAAACATCTGAAAGTCCTTTGAAAATAAAATACTTTCACTGAAAAAAAGTAATATCAGCACATAATGGATCAATTACGAAGGCATGTGGCACAGAAAAGTAAGCAAATCCTGGCCATTTTTGTGATGGGGAAGAATATCTTGATACTTACAGGTTGCTATTTCTTTGAAGCATTTTTGCAGTTGGAATATTTTGGCTTAAAATTGGTTATTTTGCAGACCCCTTTTTACATGTGTGGAAATACATATACAATCTATATGTATGAGTGCGTGTATGTATATTCAGGAGCTATGCCATAAATAGCAGCCACATACATGTGGAAAACATACCAAGGGCACACGAAATCAGACAGAAAAGAATTTGAGCAGGGCTGTGTTTGTGTGTTTTAGCCAGCATATTGAGTGACTTACTGAAGGGACTGCTGCAACAAGATGCACTGCTGTATTTCAGGTATTATACTGAGAAGAATATGTATAAACTGAGGCTAATCCATGGTATTTTTTGGTTCAGTACTGGTCAGATTGCCAGTGTAGGAATTTCATGCTTGGATACACAATTGTATCCAGCCTTAGCTGGGGAATCCACGTGTGGGTTATGAATTCTTTACGAGAATTAACTTTGTATGAATACCCAATTTGCTGTGTAAGCTTTGTCAAAAGGCAGCTTAGTCTGCAACGTGTTGTTCTGTTGTCCGTTCCCTCCAAGTCCAGCTTCTGTGTCAAGGAGGAGGATGGAGGGGTCTCCATTACCTCAGCGTCACTGCAGAGAAAATTCCGACTTCCAGCAAAATCAGCGCAGCTGGATAGAAACTGCCCTACAGGGCCTGGGTGCTGATCTCAAGACAGGAGAGGCTGTCAAGGTTCAGGAAGGCAGGAGCTATGCATGAGAACAGCAGGCTGCGAGCAAGGACTTTTTCAGTCAGGTCAGATCAGAGGAATTTACTGAAGGAGTGTGACAAGGCAGGGGGAAAGACAAGGGGAAAGAAATTAAATGTCTTCTGAGCACAGTCCTCTGAAGACTCTCAAAGGAGTAAACTGAAGTATGGGGCACTGCCATTAGTCAGTGCGGTTTCCTTACGTAATTTACCTGTTCTGAAGAGTAATGTTATACTTGAATCATGGGAAAGATGTGGATATTTGTGTGTGTGTGACATTTCTTTTATGAAAGCAAAGAGTAGAGCTCAGAAACCCATAATTTTGGGAGTATGCTGTAACTCTCCTGTGTCAGCACCAGCCCTTGAGTTCTGGGACAATTGGATGGTAGGGCTTCAGATCCCCAAGCTGGCCACGGATAGAAACAATGCCCTGAAGAAGTGCCAGGGAGACAAAGGGAAGCAGTGCTGCAGTGTGCTGAGTACAGGCTAGCTTAAAGCAGGAGTGCAGCACCCAGAGCTTCTGCGATTAAGTAGTTAGGCAGGAGCTTCTGGGTCTGTGAAAATGAAGTCCAAGAATAAAATGGAAGTTACACAATTATTACAGATTGGCAGGCATTAAAGACGTCTATGTTGCCTACTAAGGTTTTGTCCAGGAAGACATCGTAGGAAAGCAGACTTTAAGTTATTTATGGACAGGCAGAGCCTAATGTTTTTAATTTTCTAAATAGCTCAGGAGGCCAGTCAGATTGGCAATACAAGCAAGATGTGTCAGGAAGTCCCAACTACAAAATAATAAAAAAGTATTTTTGAGGAAGATTCCCAGTAATGAGGCATCTAGCCGTTCAACTCAGGGCTGAGAATTCAGTCTGTTCCACACTCAGGGAGAAGCCTTCTTTGGTTTGCAATGTGCTGTTACATTTGATTTTTAGTGACAAAGTGGTATAAACTGATTGGTGCTTGATTTTTGATACTTGCTACTGCCCATGCTGAATTCATTTTCTAATCATATGGATGCCATATGTGTTCTTCACACATAGACTGTACTGCAGGATTTATTATCCTATCCTTTAAATATGCTGCTGTTGCATGTTCAAAGTCCAATATATTTACATGCTGCGGATATGTTTACCACTAGCAAATTAGGAGGTATTGTAAAAATTGTATATATCCACATAATTTCCTATAATCATTGTGAAATGGTGACATGAGAAAGCTTTTTGTGGGGAAAAATGGTACCTCAAAAAAAACGGTACCTCAAAATATATCCTGTTTATATAGATATTTTGACTAATTCAGTTCAGGAAGGGGAACATTGCGAAGACATGTTAGTTAGGCAAAGACAGAAAATGAGTTCTGAGCAAAATTATGCTTTCAAGTGCTCATGAACATCTTTCAATACACCTGCACCCTTAGTTTTGGCTAGAGTGCTTGCCCTACACACGTACTTAGGTCTCTCACTCAGGAGATAAATGCCCACACGTGGGACTGTTGGACACCCCATGGGAGCAGAGCCAGGCCCCATAACATACATGCTGACGGCTGGCTCCACTGTTATATTAGTAACATCTCTGCTAAGTCATAGCCCATGTGCGTTTTGCATGATGGATGATCAGAAATCAGATCATCAGGGTCTCAGTGCTGCGCATGCTGTGAGAGCTGGTCCCAAGTCAGGGCTGTGCTACTTGTTCATGCCCAGAAAAAGTCACGCAATCATTCTGCCTTCTCGGTTTTGTATTATGCATAAGGAATACTGCCGGTGAGTTTGACTGCTGGCTTTAAAATAGTAATGCCTCACTAATGGCTCGCAGGCAGCATCTGAGGTCCCCTGACATTGCTCACGCTAGAAGGAAATTAAAGTGCTAAAAATGAGGCCAGAAGGGAGGGGAGTATGTGATGCTGCTGTGTCATGTTACTCCTTTGGTATTGTTGCCCAGTGGCCAGAAAAAGGGGGGAGCCCCTCTTTGTGAAGTAAAACAGATGCTGTTCTCCTGTTTCAGCAGATTTAACGGTAGAGCCTTGTGAGTTTTTGATAGATGCACTTTGAAATATCTCAAATGAAAGTTGCTTCATATTCAGGATTTTTTTTTTTTCTGTTAGTTACGTGCATGGGTGTCCTTGGGTAAGAGCCTGAGAGTTTCCTTTTTCCCCCTGCCTGATGCATCTGTCTGTCTCCTGCCTGCCTGCAGGTACCAGATACACACCGGCCTCCAGCACTCCATCATCCGGCCAACGCAGCCCAACTGCTTGCCTCTGGATAACGTCACGCTACCTCAGAAGCTGAAGGAGGTTGGTTATTCAACGCACATGGTCGGCAAGTGGCACCTGGGGTTTTATCGCAGAGAATGCATGCCCACACAGCGAGGATTTGACACGTTCTTTGGCTCGCTTTTAGGCAGTGGTGACTATTACACTCACTTCAAATGTGACAGCCCTGGGATATGTGGCTATGACCTGTACGAGAATGATAATGCAGCTTGGGATCATGACAATGGCATCTACTCGACGCAGATGTACACACAAAAAGTACAACAAATCCTGGCCTCTCATAATCCCAGGAAACCTATATTCTTATATATTGCTTACCAAGCCGTTCATTCACCTCTTCAGGCACCAGGCAAGTATTTTGAGCATTATCGATCAATAAATAACATAAACAGGAGAAGATACGCTGCGATGCTAGCTTGTTTGGATGAAGCCATAAACAATGTAACTCTTGCTTTAAAGAAGTATGGTTACTATGACAATAGCATTATCATATATTCCTCAGATAATGGTGGGCAGCCAATGGCAGGAGGAAGTAACTGGCCTCTGCGAGGGAGCAAAGGGACCTACTGGGAAGGAGGCATCCGTGCTGTTGGCTTTGTCCATAGCCCCCTTCTGAAAAACAAAGGGTCTGTGTGTAAGGAGCTGGTGCACATCACAGACTGGTTCCCCACTTTGATCACACTGGCAGAAGGACAGATCGATGAAGACATCCAGCTGGATGGCTATGATATATGGGAAACCATTAGCGAAGGCAGACGTTCTCCACGGGTAGACATCTTGCACAACATTGACCCAATTTACACCAAAGCCAAAAATGGGTCCTGGGCAGCTGGCTACGGGATCTGGAACACCGCGATTCAGTCTGCCATCCGAGTGAATCACTGGAAACTACTGACAGGAAATCCTGGATATAGCGACTGGGTGCCTCCACAGGCCTTCAGTAACGTGGGCCCCAACCGCTGGCACAACGAACGCGTCTCTTGGTCAGCTGGCAAAACCGTGTGGCTTTTCAACATAACCGCTGATCCGTATGAACGGGTGGACCTCTCTGCACGGTATCCAGATGTAGTGAAGCAGTTGTTGCGGAGGCTTTCACAGTTCAATAAGACTGCAGTTCCTGTTCGATACCCACCTAAGGACCCTCGGAGTAACCCAAAGCTGAACGGAGGAGTCTGGGGTCCGTGGTTTAAGGAGGACGAAAAGAAAAAGAAGTCAGATAAAAGTAAAGGTGCAAATAAGCAGAAGAAGAATAAGAACAAGAAAAAAGCAAATCGGAAAAAAGGGCAATCATTACATTGCCGTTCACGTCTTGCTGGTGGATAGACTCAAGCACATGGTCTTTTGCCAAGTCTAAGTCAGCTTGGCCTGATTTTATTGAACTTCTCACAGAGTATACCAGAAATGCCAGCTCTGCACTACAGATGGAAGCTGTCATCTTTTTATTTGTTCTCAAATATCACCAGCACAAGATACCTTGACACTGTGCCTTGAGGATTCATGAACATCCACACGACAAACTTTCTCCTTTACAGGAAGAATGGTGCTCACCCATTACAGCTACATTCCAGATAACAACACAGATAACTTCAGAAATCCCATTTTTGATGGACAAATGGTGGTTCCTCGCATAAATTAGTCGGAACTTTTGGAGACTATGGAGAGGTTAAAATGGCAGATGATTTCAAACTGACCGATGATTCATAGGGAGAAAGGAAAAAAAAACCTTGAGAACCTCTGTATGTCAGAGAGTGTTAGTCACCAACCTATGACATTTTTTGGTACAGCACAGCAAAAGCATGAAGCCATCCGAATAACTTCAGGGGGGAGGGGGGTTCGGGAGAGGAGCCTGATGGGAAGAAAGCTGCTTTAAATTAGACTGTGTCTGTCATAGATAAACCAGAAATACTTTTTAAATTCCCTAAATGTGCTAAGCTCACCCCATTTGTAGTAAAACCAGAAGGCTGTTATTCAGCACACATGAGCAGCTAGCACATGCCATGTATAATTTATTATAGGCATAGGCAAAAGCACCAAAAAATCACCAAAGTGAATGTAATATTTAAACACTTTAAGATAGCTATACTACAGTACATAAAAGACATAATTTATTTTACAGCACAATACTTTTTTGTCTTCCATTGCAACTCTAATTAGTGGGTGATGCAAGGTGCCCCTCTGGGTGCTAGGGTTGTTTGTTTGTTTGTTTGTTTCCTTTGATTTTTAATTTTATTTTCACTCTATCATTCAGAGTTTTATTTAACAGATCCACATCCTCAGAGTACTGTAAAGCAAGAAAATATTGTAGACACTGCTAGGATGAGAAAGGAGAATGATTCAGGTACATCATTTCATTATGTATTTGCCTCCAATTACTTTGAATGTAACAAAGTGATTATTTGATTAAGTAGTCACGTGAATATTGTTCAGTTTCTGTACAGAAGCTAGGTCATCTTTATGTTTTTGGGGAGAATTCTACTTTAAACTTCTTATTTATGTATCTATTAAAATAGTTTATTTTTATGGCATTCAGAAAAGTAGTCTGTTTTGTTTTTTGTTTTTTGCATTGAAGATAGCAATTCTGTTCTTGTTTATTTTAAGTTAACTCAATAAGCTTTTTTATTATTTTTGTTGCTGCAGGGCTGATTTTGTGACATTTCCCCTCTGAAACAGCATTTCTCCTTCCACTACATATATAATTAGAGGCTTTGTTCACCTGTGTGGATGGTTAATGGATGTACCAATTTCATATTCTTGATAATCTGTGATAATTGATACAATACATAAAATTCAAGGTTCAAGATGAATTACATTAAACAAATTTGATGGTTCATTTGCTAACTAGCTAGAACATAGTTTGGTAAATTTAAAATAAGCGTGCTTCCCAACTATATCTCATTTGAATCAGAAATCACATTTATATAAATTGATTATGGTTGAAAAATTAAAACATTGCTAAAATAATTACACACTAAAATCTAGATCATGTCCAACACTCAAAAAAAAAAAAAAAAAAAAAAAAAACAGACTTTTTTGAAAAGAAACTAACTGCAGACATTACCAAAAACTGGTATATTGCAAATTTGCAGCTACTAAGCAGAATAAAGCTGTCATTAGCAAACACTTAGAAACAAGTTAGTCAGATTTTAGAGTTACTTTTTAATGAATACACTCAGAAGATAATAAGAATGGGCTTCTTGAGTAAATAATCGTAACCTGTAAATAATCGTAAAAGGATAATGTGTATCTGCAGAAGTGTTTAATATTGTCACTACTTTTCGTCATACTGTGTGGTTGTAAGAGGAATAATTAACTTTCTGAGAAGTCTTTCTAGCTTTACTTGAGATCCAGAGTATTCAATGACTGAGCAGGAACTCAACTGTTCTCTAATTTGTCACTTCTTTTAAATGTACCATTAATGTCTTTAAAAGAAATGATGAAAACATCCTGAGATACTATACTCCAAAGTGGCATGTAAAAAATACATGTCTTTGAGAGAATTTTTTTTTTTTGTTTTTGAAAAAAGATGAAGACTTTAACAAGTAGTCTGGATCAGTTATCAGTACACAAATGCATGTACCAGTTGGACAAATGTAGAGGCACTTTTTGTGATGTACCTTTCTAGTTTGGGAAAGAATCTACGTTTCCATAATAAACATTAGCAGAGAAGTCAAGGAAGCAGGAACTGGTTTTGAAACAGTATGCTGTCCGGTTTACATTTTAACACACAAGTCACTATGTTTATATTTGAAATATGCCTGTGTTGAACACTGAGTTCAGAATCAGAAAGAAACAGTAACGTTTCTGACTTTCTGAGGTCATTTGGAAAGAGATGAAATCAGATGTGTAAGCTAAATTATATATAAAAAAGGACTGAGATATTGTGATATATTTTTGCGTAATAGAAACAAAGACATTGAAATGAAGTGTTACGCTCACAGGATCTATGATCACCTCTTTCCAAGGAATGTTTCAAGGTTCTTTTATTGGTCTGAAGCAACCAGAGAGCATTATTCTCTGACAGTGTTTTATTCTGTAAAAATTTTTTTTTTTTTTTGTCTCCTCCCGCAAAATGTGAATCCTTGAAAGCAATCAGTGCAAAGCAGAACAGTGGATCAGATCTTGCATGACTGTATATTAAATATACATGCCACAAGTGTTTGTAAGAGCATGCAGTGGGAGTACATTTTCTAAGGCTGCAGTGGCTGTCAGTTAGGTTGATTCCCTTAAAATCAATTCTCTGATCTGCTATAGGGCAATGGTTGGATTCACAATGGGATAGAAAATATGTACAGTTTGGAAGCCTTCCTGAATCTTTTGCTGAAAATACCCTGATGTGAAAATACCACATTGCTATTTTCCTGTCTACTTTCACTCATTAGTTCTCTTTGCATTCCAGCAGTACAATGGTCTTGAGGTTTTGGTGATACTACAGAGCGTTTAAACCCAGCTTTCTGTTTACAGAGTAGTTCATTCACCCACAGCAGTGTTTCACAGGCTTCAGGATGTGTTACTGTCCTATCCCTGGGAAGGTAGGACAGGTACCTCATAAGAAGGTCTGAGTTCAAAGAAGGCCACCAGACTTACTGAAACTACAGTCCTATACTCTGAATCATAACCATCAGTCATCCTAATTGCTGGACAGACATACTGAGACATTTAACCCTTTGCTCAGGATGATTTATTGTGCAAGGTATCTTGAAAACAACCTTATATTTGGTGTAAGTCACAGTAGCTGGTCTCTCTACCCATGTTTTGAAGAGATCTAGAAAAAGTCTTTGGGGGAGGAAGGGCAGGGAGCATCTTTTATTATTTTTAAATTCTCTTGACCCTTTTATTTAACAAATGCTATTATGGATACAAGAAAAAGGCAGCACTGAAAGTAGCTCTCTGTTGTGATCTTAGTGACAGCTATACCTTTGGAAGGACCCACCTGAGCAGGGAGACAATATTACTTGCTTTTCCATGTGTTGTTGATAGCTGTGATCCTGGATAATCATTTCTAATCCAATGCATCCTGAGGAGTGAGAAGCATAACTGCAGGGAAGGAAGAAAGAAAAGCTTGAAATAAAACAAAATGGAAGAACAAAAGCCTTTCCTTGTGATCTGTGCACCCTGAACATAGTATATCATGCTGAATTTCTTTTTAAGGTCCTGTAAGTGTGAAAAATATTTGTGTTATCCTTGTCAGGATTTCTCAATCTTATTCTAAAGCTCTTTGAATTATTTTTCAAATGCTTAAATAATTTTATCATCCGCTGTTACAAGTTAGCTTTTTATCTTTATTGTTGTTACTCAGTTTGACATAAAGTTGGAGAGAAAAGACTATCCTGACTACAGATAAAGACCAGAGGAAGGAAGTGCCAAGAACAGTAAGTAAATCTATAATGGCAGTCCTTCTATATGGATCATGTTGTAAGATGTCCTTGAGGTTGTGAAGCTCAGGCATGGGAGATGAGTTATTATAACTAAAGGAGTCATTGTCTGGAGCCACCCTATAGGTTCCTGTATCTGCTGAGACATGTGGCTGTTTTGGAAAGTGAATTAGGCGATTAAACCCAGCAAATTTCTCTCTCCCCTGCAAGTAATGGATGCTGATTGGATTTCAAGCTGATGAAAGAGCACTCACATTCCTGTCTGTACAGGATTATGCATAATGGCTTATCTGAGGTATTGTCTAGACAACATTGAAACAGTTTTTTTGTGGTCTCACTGCACAAAATAAGCTGCTTTCTTTTTCTCTCACCATGTTTCATGCACTGCTCAGTCGGCAGCCAACACTCACACTTCTATACAGCCATCCACATTTGAGAGTTGCCTTTTACAAACATTATTAGCTTTTTGCATCAGAAAGTGAGACAGCAACAAAAGTTAGAACTTACGAGGTAAGATACTGGGCAGCAGCATTTGGGGATTAAACTAGGAACTAACACGCTGTTAAATTTTATTTCAATTAAATAGCTTCAGATTTGGTTGATGGCAAAGAATAAGTAGCTTCTACAATGCAATTAGACAAAAGACATGGTTATGTCTGGATTCTTTAATTATAAGGAGACACTGAATTTCTTCCAGTAGTATTCTTGAGTAAAAATGGGAGTGCTGGATCTGCCAGCTTCCATTCCAAAGGTCATTCAGAATGTCTCTGAATAAAGAAGAAGAAGAAGAATAACATATAGTATGCTCTATAGGATATTTTTCCAGATCTGGAGATCTGTGACCAAAGCACTATACCTTTGCTGACTATTGTGCATTATACCTGAGTCCTGGGAAAAATAGTTGGTAATTTTCCATGTGTAGCATTCACACTCTAACATGCTTCTTTGGCCATCTCGCTTTAAATCCAGTGAATATCCATCAGTGATGTTAAAACAAAGTAAATAAAATAAAGCTTACTTCATGATGCATAAATCAGAAATTATGCTATCAGCGTTAGGTCCACCATTCCAAAAGATAGCATTAGCTCAGAGAAGGACACTGAAATACACACTTCTTTATTGGTTGACTACTGGCTTAATGAACTGTACTCCCAGGACAGCAATAATTTTGCTCTTTCTGCTCTCAATCACTTATTTTCTAGCTCCCAAGAAAAGGCAGAGAATGCACATTCCCACAAAAAAAAAAAAAAAAAGAGGATAAGATTTAATTTAGCAGTTAGATAACATAAGCTTCAGTGCAGTGTTCCATTTCTGCTCAGCAAAGTACTCAATAAAGTACATCATTTCATTTCTGAGGAACATATTTCAAGGTCTTGATGAAGTGAAGGAGTCATGTAAAAGACAGGTCAGTGTGAAAAGAGAAAAATGTTCCCTTTCTCTGAATTATGCTTGTTTTTGCCTCTGCCAAACAGGTTAATAGTAGATATAAATGTAGTTTGGAGCATGAAAGAAGATCGAATTAAGTGCCTAGATTTGAATTGGAGTTGCAGCAAAGGTACACTCCACAATGCAGTTACAAGCTATTTCGTAAATTCCATGTGTTTGAATTATAATCAGAGCAATGTTGCTAAAGTTTAGCTTGTGACCACAGTAGAATAACTGATTAATGACTGTTAATTGTGAGTTTCCAAAATGAGAATAGGGTCCTGAAATGTCATACCAACACAGCTTGAGAAATATGTTTTTAAAATTCCTAATAAACTTCAGTCTCAGTAAAAGTCAAGTATTTAATCACCTAAAATTACTGCAGGCCGTGATGTTTGTTGCCATTCCCAAGATTTGCCTAAAAAAATCACTTTTGAGAGTTACTTGACAAGGCCACAATTATTCCTCTTTTAAATGCAGCTTTGCTTCTGCTAATTAAGATTATCTACCACAGAACTGCATGCAAGAAAAAATCAAAGGGCCCTAAAAGTAGGAAAAGTATCTAGCATGCAGTTTGGAAAAGGACATAACTAGTGTCAGAATCTAGTATTTGCCAAAATCCAATGCAATAGAGTAATTCATTCATTTTAGATAACCAAGATGTGCTTTTATTTTCTAATGTGGTTAGAGAAGAAGGGAAAACATGGCCCTGTGAGAAAATGAAGATACCTAGCTGTGACTAGTATGGTACATGGAATGAAGAAATTGCAAGTTGCTTAAAAGGATCATTCTGGGAGGGTAAACTGAATGTCATTATAGAAACACTTAATCTACCATCACCCCTTCATATGTGTGTGTGTGTGTGTGTGTTTTCCTAAAACAAACAGCCTTCAGAGCTCTGAGTACTGGCAAAACTTGAAGGCCAAGGGTGTAACTAGTGATCTCGTATCTTTGGGTAACCTTCTTAAGTCGTTCCATGACAGCATACCATTTCTTACTGATGGGTTCCAGTTTTATTTCAGTTTTCATTAGCAGATTTCATTACATTTTATCAATTCAGATGGATTGAATAGAATTAGTTTTGATGAAGAGAACATTGCAGCTTTTTTGTTGGTACAGTTTGTCCTTACCAGATCTCTTAGGCTGTCAAGTAATCGCTAAGCAATCTCTTACCCAGATTGATTTCTAGTATACTCAAATAATTGATCTCTTATTATTATGTGGGTAGCTACTGGGGATTTGAAGATTACATTTACATCATCTGCATTTTGTTCTGGTGGCAGAGGAAGTTATCCCTCACAGGCATGGGGATAAAATAAATGTTAACCTCCAAAAAGAAGGGTTTGCAGGGGTATGGAAGGAGCACACAGCCCCAGCCTTCAGCATCATGACTTCAGCAACAAAAGCCTTACAGCTGCTCTCTTTGACATTTTTCTCTCTGTGATTTCTTTGAGATTTTAACTGCCTCTAGATTTTTTGTGTTCCCTTTGAAAAGGAAAGGCTAAATGATTAATTTTGCTTTCAAGATCAGATGTGAAAGTCAGCTTGGCACCCTCCTGTGTCAAACGGCAGCACAAGAAGAACAAGAAGTGCCTGGTTTGCATCAGCTCCCTCAGTTCTTCTGTGAAGGAGGAACATGCCATGCTGCTTCCACTCCCACCACTCTCCTCAGCCTCAGGTCATGCTACCGAGTCATTAACATTAAAGTCATTAAGCTTTTTAGTGTGTGAGTATGCCAAGCTCCAATAATTATCCCCAGATAACAAGCAAGTCTAAATGAAGCAGTAGATGTTTTGGTTCCTGTACTTTCTTTCCAATCACTTTCTTCTACATGCTGATTAAACTTGTGGGGTGGTTACATCAAAATCAATGGAAGATTTTCTCTATTGCAGATCCGACTGGATGGGATCCCACTGACATCTGTTTCCTTCTCCTTCATGCCTACAAAGACCAGCATGAGGACTTGCACTTGAAGACAGTCCTTAAAGTCCAGATAAAATCATGTCTTTCTCAGATATGTCATGGTTGTTCCTCAGAAGTACTCAGGCTTATATAGTAGACTTATTAAATACAGTGTCTTGCTAAAGACACAAGCATGCTGGGTAGCCATTTCCTATACTTTAATTCCCATTTCATTACTCAAACCTAGTAAATTTTAACTAGAAGATAACAGTTACTTGGCTAAACTTCAAAAAAAAGCATCCAGTTCTGACTTAAAGCAGAAAAATATGACTAATCTATTAATTCCCATTGTAAATCTCTTGCAGTATTTAATATCTGAGTTAAAAATATGTATACATTCTTCCTAATTGCATTTTTAGTCTGGCTACAGATTCCTACCTTTTGATGCCTTTATCCCCAAGACTAAAGAGTCCTTTGGCACCTGGTGTTTTATTATTATACATCTGTATTCCAATATATATATATATATTTTTTAAAGCTGAACAGATGGGGTCCTTAGAGACTAAGCATTGTGTAGCACATTCTCCAGTTCCAGAGTAGAAGCCGAGGCTTTTTTTACACAGCTTGTCCAGTTTTTCAGTAGACTAGGAAAAAATAGGAAAAATGTGGACATCAGAAGTGGATACAGTATTCCAGTATTAATTTTATTCAAGTTATATGAAGGAAGAGGTAAGGAGTACTCTTCTGCCTCTGACAAAGTACATGTCCTCTGTGACTATCAAATTGATTTGACGGTTGTCACCACACCAGCCGTTCATTCTTCCTGGTACACCTTCATTTCTCGTTATATATATTCTGTGCATCAGTCCAGGGTTTCAGTAAAACACATTTTGTTGAAGAAGCTGAATTTATCGAGTAATCTGCAGCACTCTGTGGTTGCCCTGTCCCCCTTGTTGTATACCAACCATTCTACCAGCCTTTGTGTCACCTGCAAATCTTGTCTGCAGTCACCTTGCATGGGCTGGACCCAATACAGCTTCCTATGAAAGCATCGCTCTTCTCCTTCTAATGATGATTTCTCCCTGTTTGCTACTTTGGAGGCCTACCAGGTAGCCATTGCTAGTGCAGTTTGCTGTATGCTCTGTTTGCACCATCAAACTTATTTTAACCTGTTGATTGCTTGGTTCAAGTAGCAAAGTAGTTTGGCATCTAGGAGTTTGGAAAGCTCAAATCTTCTGTGATGGACGGTAGCAGCAATGTTCAAACTCTGTCCTGCAGGCAGCATTGAGCCTAGAGCATCCCCTGCTGCTTCAGTCTCGGGATGGCACTCCCAGCCTGCCCGGAACGGGCTACATACTTGGTGTTTGTTTTTCTCATTCACCGTGTGGCAATCTCTCACTCATTAGGAGTTGTTTATTCTTACACTGGAAAAAAGCAAAAGCTTGTTTGAAACTGTTCTGAGAAAAGGGATTGTGATGTTTTCTCCCAATTCCATTCTTTTTTTCAACTTCTGTAGCTGTTTTCTAAAAGCCCACTGTGCAAAACAGAAGGTAAACCTGTATTAAATAAAGAGGATATAAAATAAGCTCTCTCTTTATATTTTATATCCCAAAGTATCCTACCAGCAGCTATGCCTGTAATTCAGGAAAGTTATGGAGACCCTACTCTAGGAAGTAAATTTTCAGAAGTCACGTCTTCGCATTTCACAATTCCATGAAATGGGGTAATCACTGTTTAACTCACACTTATTTAGATCAGATATACGTGTATTATATTTACTCAGATATACCCTTCAGGGTAACATGCATAATGAGTGTTTTAACAGTTGTATTCTCCAAACTGGATGTGTTGAAGATAATGTAGGTGAGTAGTGAATGAAACAAAATAGCTACTTTCCATCACTGTGGACAAATATTTGTTCTGATTTTCCTGATCCTGAGTATGACGTGCTGGTTTATCATTGCTGGATAGTGAAACTTGCTTCATCTTATTGAAACACTACTGTGATATGCATACCTAGTTATTTCTTCCACTGTTTTCCTTCACTGTGTGTGTTCTTGGTTTTGAGCAGTTCTTGTATGTTTACTAAATCTGCCTTCGTCATTTGCAGTGGTGGGCATTATTTTTGTCCCTGTTTCACATACAGAAAATGAGACATAGGTTGTTTCAAGGTGACAGAGGAAGTCATTGGCAAGGTCTGGCAAAAGCCCAGATGTCCTGAATTGCAGCCTAATGTTTAAACCATAATGTTAGCACTCCTCACACACTTGATCAGGTGTGCTCTGCTGGAATTTGGTAGCAGCAGTAGTTAAATCAGAGTGCAGCAGTACCATGGTAGCCTCTTGATTGCCTAAGTCAGCTGCTATATATTGAATTTGGAGATGAAGAGCACTAGCTAATGCTCTCATCGTTAGCCCAACAGTCTGGGGAGGTGGGGGTTACGTTCTAAAAGCTGCTTCTACCTTAGCTCTCTGTTTAACTGGGAGGAGCCCAGTGTAGAGGAATACAGAGGTTCACTTAATAATTTGCATCCTAAAATCTTCTAATTCCATACAACAAGATGAGTAATATTTTCCCTTGGGTAATATCAAATATATTTGTAGAACTGTCTTCTAATTCCATAACGTTTTCAGACTGTAATTGCCTTGTGGTATTATTCCCCCCAAACCGTTAATTTTATTATTTGTTCACCAAGTATGTTCTGAAAACATAAACACAAGTACAGTTGCAAGGGCATCGGTGCTGACAGAAAACATAAACAGCTTTAATAATGAACATGGGGCGAGTCTGAGAGGTTGCAGTTCCGTTGTTTATAGGCCTAGGTGAGATGCTTACCGGCTTAAATGGGCATTTCATAAATTATGGAGGTTGATGAGACAGCATTAAACCAAAATTACTATTTATTTGTTTAGGGAGTGCAGCTGGAAGAAAAACACTGTTGGTGTAATGTTGCCAACAATCTCTCTTATTACCAGAGGTAAAGACGTGTTGATGGCTCTCTTCCAAATTCTCTTCTGAGACAGAAACCTTCTCCAGGTATGAAAGCATGTTTCTAGTACTACTGTTGAGATTTATCAATCCAGTACTGTAACTGTGTCATGATATTATGACTCCTTAATTTACTTTAAAGAAACAAAGAAAATCTTACTTTTAAATGTATATTAAGTGTACTGCATTATTCAACGTTACTTTAGCTATCCACTATTTATTGCAGTCACAGTAGGTTTTTCCTGATTCCCTCAACCCTTAAGCTCTCGTTCTTTTCTATTATTGTATGTGTCTTATTTGTCTTTCTCTTCACTCACAATCTTAAATTATTTTCAGTATTTCCATTAAAAACAGTAATGCTGTTTGTAATTCCAATCTGCACTGGTCCTGTAAGCATGTTTCTCTTTTAAAGCAATGCAGTTATTTCCTGATCTGTAATACGCAATAAACAGGTTACCCTGTGCAACTAGATGGAAGATTAAATCGGTGCTTTTGTTAGCTAGTTGAAGCACAGGCTTTTGCTAAATTATCCAGAATGCCTTTGCCTGACCATCTGTTTCAAACGGAAATGAATCTTTGGCTTTAATTATAAATCTCTTATGAATATTATTTTTCTTTTCTTCTTTTCTAACCCAGTCTGCCCTTTTGGAGATTGCTTGAAATCTCCCTGCATTGTATGAAAGGTGGTTGGGATTGCCTGAGTGGCTGATAGTATGATTTCATTATTTTTTTTATTACCCTTCCTGTTAATAACTTTAAATCTATTTATACACTTGCTGCAAGTTTAAGCAAAAATCTGCGTTACCAAACTGTGTTTACAAATTTGTTACAAGATACCATGTTATGAAGCAGCCTAAGTATAAACACGTTAAACCATATGGAAAATCCCCCACAATCTTGCTAAATTGTTCCAATGTTTAATCACCCAGATCATTAGAAGTGTGCACCCTCTTTCTAATCTGTTTTTCTAACTTCACTGTCTTGTCCTTATATCATACTATATTTTTTAACATGTTCCCCATGAAGGTGTGTGTAGATGGAGACCAAACACAAAGAGCTCCTACTTCAGGTGCTGTTCTCCAGTAAAAAGGATCTCAGTTGTTAAAGTGTGTAAGGCTCTCAGTAAGTGTGTAAGGGTCTCAGTAAGGATCTGTTGTTAAAGTGTGTTGTAGATACTTTTTCAAAGACTGGAGTCATGCATTTATTTTAAATTAAATGAGTGCGTAGGTGGAGGAGGAAACCGAGGACTCTGGGCAGGGGTGTCACGGAGAGTCCTTACTCTTTGCCTTGATTTTGTAAGGAGCGGTAAGGGGAGCTCTCCTTTCCCTTCTCTGGGTAGAGTGGCTTCCCTTTCATTCACGTTGTCAGCTAACCATTCTCAGTTAGTTTCTCCTAGCTGGGTTAGCCAACATGCCTGTCACATCCAGCACATCCTATTCTCTTCCACCTACCCAGGCTGAATCATAATACTGCCCTAACTTGCATCTTCCATGGTGCAGGGTAGCAACTCCTTTTTATGACCAAGACAGAAAAGAAAAACAAGCAGAGTTACACTTCTTGGCATGTTTTCCAGCTTCGCTTGAGAATTTGGCCGCAGCTAGTCAGTAAGAAGACCTTGAGCAAGCAGAAGAATCTTTTTCCTGCCAAGCTGTCTTCCTGAGCAGAGGCCAACTTGTAGCAACTCAGTGAGCAGATGAGTCAGTGAAAAATGGACTTAGGTAAACACTGTTAACTGATGTTACAGAAATTCCTGCAGTCTCTCCAGAGACAGCTGCATTTAGTTCTTCATCCAAGAACCACAGAAGTGGGGAGGTGTATGAACACTCCTAATTGAAATCCTAGGCTATGACATATCCTAGGTCTTCTCATAACTTTTACCCCTTCAAGTTTCAGTTCTTGTCCATCTTCATCATCAGGTGTTTGTGCATGTCATCACAACATGGGCCTACACATAGCAGTGTTTATGGAAAAAATATAAATAAGTGGTTCATTCTCTTCAAATAAACTCTTAATTTAGAAAGTGACAGGTTCCTTTTTATCTTCTTGAAGGCATTTTCTCTCCAGAATGACCCAAGTAACTTACCAAAACATACTTTATTCATATGGTCCAAAATTCTCGCATTAAAACAACATTTTTTTGAAAATAAAGATTTAAAAAAAAAAAAAGAGAGAGAGAGAAGTATTTCTTGTTTTGTATAGCTAGCTTTCACTCTACAGAAACTGATCCAGACAAAGCATACACAGGATACTTGCTTTAAATAAATACCTTTGCTTTTTAGGAGAGAAGTTTCTCCACTCTTACCCTGTGGTCAGTTAGCCTGTAGTTGTTAGGCCCATTCTAAATGTAAATTTTGTACCACTGTAATTTGTTGATGGGATTCTGCACCAATGTATTTAAACCAATACATCTCCACAATCGTTGCTATTTCATGCAGAATATAAACGTATACACTAAGATGGGTTCATTTGGTCGCCTCATAGGGAGAATTGTCTTACTTTACATTATGCTTGGCAGAAGGTAGAGAATCCTTCCTGCACACTTTGGAAGTGCTTGACTGTAACACTTCTTCTATTGTGTTTGAACTATGTTGATCTCCCTGACTTTTTTTTTGCCTCACCTTTCACAAGGTGAAATCACAAGTACACTTGTGAAATCACAAGTATACTCCTTCTCCCTCAGCAGAGCACCCAGACCTTGGATGCCATGGTCTCAAAGTCTGTCATCTTAACGCTCACTGCCACTGTTAAATTAGCGTGGTTTTATTTTTCTCATATGCTGTCCTTTTACTAAGTGTTTGCACAGAAAGTAAATCCACACTAAACATTTCACACAGCTTTTAAAGGAGTCCTGAGAAGGTTTGGCTGTTACTTTACAAAATGACAGAGGCAAATGTCTTCACACTCCTCCCTTCTCCTCCCCCTACCATTTCTGTACTATATTCAGTGAGTGAAAATGATTCACTATGATTCATTCTCATTCCCTCCCAAGCTGTGTTCTTCCCTGAAAAGTACAGTATTTCTTTTCATATTCTCTATGAATACTGAGGCTGTGACTTCTTTCTCTTGTGTTTCTAAGAGAGAAGTTTAGCAGTAGCTCCTGTAAAGAAGAGGCACCTGAGGAGCATGAGAGAAAAGCTGGTATTAAATCTGGAACCAGCTCTGTGTACCTCTGGAAGAACAATGTCAGCTCTTGGCAAAAGCAGACGTTCCTAAAATTGTTCATCTGGACCTTAATGTTTCTAGGATATGAAATGCAGAATAGGATAAGAGAAACAAGAGATGGAGGCTATCTACAGAATTTTCTTTGTTTCCCTGCAAACAAAGGCTATGGCTTTACACACTTGGCCTTTGAGAAGTATATGTCAGTTGCTGGACAGATTAATTGTTCTGTGTGAAGCAAGAGAAATGTTGATGCTTCATCCAGTTTTCCGTTTGTGTTTGAAGGAAGACCTCCAAGCAACAAAAGCATTCATCTGGACTTTTACACCAGTAGATGACTGTTGAACACATCTCTGTCACTCTCTATGTGTGTATTTAGTACTAGGCAATAAAAGATAAGCTGAGAGACTTGCAAGCATTATCACACGATATGAAAATCACCTTTTTAAGCAAACTGATCCTGGAATTTGGGCATCTTTACATTTCCATTCATAAATCTACCAAGTCTTCTAAGGCCTCTGAGTGTTTACCACTTGCATTAGGTCCTCTCTACACATATGGTCCTTAGAAAATGAAGCTCTGAGTATTTGTTTCAGGTTCCAGCTGCTCCACTTTTTTGTTGTGAAAAGTGTGCTCAGACTCATTAAATCTGCAGGGCTTGGAAGCTGTCCTTGTGGTTACACCACAGACAATATTGCATGCGAGACCCAAGTGCTGTAACACTTTGGCATGAGGCACAGCGCATGCAAGAGTTTAGCAGCAGTCCCAGAAATGACTCTAACACGTCTCCTGTTTTTCAGCTGCTGACAAAAGGTGCTTTAAAAAGTCAGAAGCTAAACAGATGTCCTTGGAGAAGCTGAAGATGGAAATATTTCTCAAGTGAGCAATTTCACATGCAACGTGGAGGCTGCTTTGGTAGGTTTCTTGAGTGACCAGCAACTTTTTTACAGGTCATGGGGCGCAGAGCTGCCTTGCTATTTTCTGCCCTGAGTTACATGGGTAAAACATGATACAAGGCTTGATGCTGAATGCTTAAACACATACAGGATGAAGACCTGTGGGCTAAATTTCTCTAGGCCAAGAGGGGACAGTCCTTTTATGAACATGCATAACTCAGCCATAGTACTGTGCCACTTCAGTTGTTTCCAACTATAAGCAGAAATCCAGAGGCTGTTTGAAATTCATGAACCAGATGCATATGAACCTTTTTTCAGAGAAGTAAGTTGCAAGTGCCAGTAAATAGCAGATAAAGTAGAAGCAACTTCTGTGCACTGTTGATGGATGGCAGGGGAAAGCGGAAGGAAATATTAAGAAATTATTAGTTGGTGAAGGAGGGGAAAAAAAGAAGGAATCTTTTCATTTCCTTTAAGCTTGCTCATTTCTTGAATTTAGCACAGCTAACCTGAAATATATGTTTTTTAAACTCTGCTTCTCATTTGCTTTTGCATTGCTTTCATCTTGAGTGTGAAATTCCAAGTTACTGTGAAAAAGCTGCCCTAGGAATATTCTTGGCAATACTGCAAGCAGAAAGTACAGGAAACCTCACAAGAGAGTTTGTTCCAGCAACGCTGCCATCCACGTTTCACAGCTGCAAGGACATTCAAAGTAAGTCTAAACACCCTCCTTTCCCTTACACAAAATCTTGCTGAAGTAAAAGTACCTAGGACCAGAAAAGTTTAATTAAGCTATGGCACAATCACAATCTGCTGAAATAAAGGGGGGAAAAAAGTCATCCATGAAAAAACTTTCACAAACTAAACTGGGGCCAAGATAGTATAACCCATTTACTGCATGTCATGCCGGCCAGCAGGCAAAGCAAGAAAGCAAAGGGGAAAGATTTTTATAGGCACACATTTCTCTGCCATTTCTTGTAGCCACTTTTGGCAAATACCAGTAAGTGAAGAAGAGCCGGTGCAGTAATGACTGTTGGAAAGAGGAAGGCAGCATTGTCTCTCATTGGCCTCAAGTGCTGCTTCATACCATTACTTCTGTTCCGTTGTGCCAGTGATGTTTTTTAGGATGCGCTGTTTATAACTGATCATGGGGTAACTTTCTGAAAGTGTACATAAATGACGAAACAGGGTATACGTTTATGGGGTGGTTAACCCGTCAGTACTCCTACAGGAGGCATCAGTTAGCTGCTAAGTGTTACTGCACGGGTATATTGGATTCAACAGGCAATAAAATGAAGTCTGTCTCTGGTTCAAGATCTTAACTATCACCTTAAGCTCTATGTCCCATGTAAAACATCCGTGAGACAGAAGGGGTCCTGACACCCCATTTTGACCTGGAGAATATTCCAGAGAAGACAGCACAGAGGACACATAAGGTTGTATCGTGAAAACCTGGCTTCAAGCCCTCTTGAACAGCCAAGCCATGTAGATTCTGCCATTAAAATACAGAAACCTTCAGTGCTGAAACAGTATGAGAGTTTAAAGGGAACAAATGTGATTCAGAGCTTCGTTAGCTGATTTTACCTTGTGTTTAACTGCTGTCTTCCTTGAATGACACAGAAACTCAGCTTTGGCTTTTATGTAGTGTGCTAGTTTTCAATATGCTCCTCAGGCTTTCCCTAAAGGAAAGGTAATACTGCCAAAGATATATGGAGAAATACATTGGTATAGTTGCTTTTCTGTCTGTTTTTAATGTCAAGTTTTGCTTCAAGCTTGCTGTGTAACTAACACTTTTAAGTTCATTATTTTTAGAATTATTTTGCTTTTAGGCAGTAGATATTTATTTCTTGATAGTAATGACTTTTTCTCAGTTATTTATTGGAATTGACAATTATTTGTTTCTAATCCTAGCAAATGTAATAACCACGTTATCCTGAATTTGCTCTTTAACCCACTTGTGTTCATTTAGGGAAAATTATCCAAGAGGTCTGCTACAGTTAAAAAAAACTATATCACAACATGAATGTATATACGTGTGAACAGTGAGACATACCAGAAATACCGTATCAGTCATTTTTAGGTAGTATTATTTTGTAAAATATAATATTGGAATAATTATTTGGGACCAATGTCACCAGTCAAATTAAGTTCTAAGTAAAGCTTATGTGAAAATGCTGGATCAATACATTGGATTGCTTTACTACTACTAAAAAAAATAAAATAAAATAAAGCAGTAAATGGACAATTCTAGGCTGGTGAATTTACTGTAAGTAAAATGTAATTTCTAAGTAAGAATGACTGCTGATGGGCTAGAGTCTAACTGGCACAGTGTTCAGAAATAAAAAGCTGGCCTAAGTGTTAACAGTAAATCAAGTATAGAAATATGATTTTGGTACAGCTCTGTTCCAACTATGAGAATAAAGCACTGACTCCAACAAGGCATCCTGGAGCCTGCCTTCGCTTTGTGATGCCTCTGCTCCAGTTTGGTTCAGAGGGAAGTTAACCAATAGCAATGAATCTAACTAAGCTAGGTGAAAGGATTGTGTCAAACTCTGTAGTAAGTATAAATGGAAGAAAAGTAAACCAATATGCTTCTAAGACAGCGTGTGCAAATATTTTAAACCTAAGAAAAAGTGTAAATATGTTCTTGAGGTGTTACAAGAATAGAAGATAAAATTTTCTTGCAAAAAATGACTTTCAAACAGAAAATGGTAATCATGTAAAAGGGGGAAATATTAAATTCTTGATTGCACTAAATAATCCTCTTTAAGAATTTTCCTGATTATCATGACCTTTTCTTTTTCTCACTTAGCTGATGTGTGATGAGTTAAATGTTGAATTGGATGTTTAATAAATAAATAAATAAACAAACTGGCCAACCAAAAAAAAAAAAAAAAAAGAAAAAAAAAACAAATCTCTCAGAATTGCTTAAGAGTGAAAACAGATGACAGAAGACAGCTATGCTAGAGAAAAAAATACTCATGATTAAAGTAATATTATATAGCAAGCTATATAGGGCACTGGGGAAAATGGGAAGAGGGAGTATACATTTTTTCCAGTTGTTACATTATCTTCACACAGTCACACATGTTTGCAGTAAAGTTGACTCATGAAAAGAAAGGACCCTGTAAAAATGTCTGTGTTCAAAGAAAATCATTTCTTGTACACTGCATGCATACACACAAATCACTAACAGTCAATGTTTGTTGTTAATAGTAGTTTTCCTTACGTTTTCAGTTTTTTGTTTGTTTGTTTGATTGTTTTTTAATGCAAACATAAGTATGAAATCTTTGAATTATGCCATATTGGTCAAACAGTTAGAAAGTAATATTCTGTGCAGTTATGTTTTACATAACTGGGCTGATACAGTAAGGAAAATAAGTAGAGGTATGTTTTAGGGGAAAAAAGGAATACATGCAGTATTTTATGCCCTTCTCATATTCATTTAACTTCAAAACTCAATTCTACTCTTTGTGTACATCTGTGCCAGATGCGTCAAAACAAGATGAAAGAACGTACCTCTAACTTTTATGCTGTCTCTTGCCATAGTTTCCAATAGTTACGTATTGGCCTAAATCACTGTACATGGCACTTAATTGATAAGAACTCAGTAATCTTGGTGTCGTTATAAATATCATGTCCCTCCTTGTAAGTTTTGTTGCTGGATTTAGTTATTTCTGGTAATACTGAGTTTCACAGTTTAGTTACTATGGAGAGGTATTTTTGTGTCGGTTTTGATTTTCGTCCCTTTACATCTTCATGTTCCAGGGCTGTGAGGCGCCGAGAGAGGCTGCTGGGGTCTCTTAATCCTTCTGCAGCGTGCTCCAGGACATTGGGTGGCAAGTGCTGCACAGGCTGTCTGCTGTGGGCTGTGTTGTCACTTTGTACAAAGGCATTACACCTTTGTACACCTTTGTACTGTTTTATTCATCAGTATGTTCCTCATGCATCCTACCACCTTGGTAATGCTTTTTTCTCAGTTGCATATTTTTCAGATACTTCAGTGAAGTTTATGGTGAGGTATCAGTGAAGTGCAGCAAAGGGTGAGCTGATTAGAAAGTGATTTAATTTATTAAATATATTCAAGATAAAAGAGATTTAACCTTTTTTGCTCCCAAAGTGCGTATAAGATCACACAGGAGAAATGCACAGTTGTTTTTTTTTTCTTGTTCCTTTGTTTTCCTTCTGTGTAAAATAAATCACCCATGCTGAAAATGAACAGTGACAGTGAAAGTACTAGAAAATCTTAACCGTATAAGAGGCAGTGGGAATAGAGACCTGTCTGGAGGCAGATGATACCCTCAGCACTTACTACATACATGTATGCCTTGATTATTTTGTTTTCAGAAACTGCTTGAGTGTCATTTTTGGTTACGTTGATGTAACTGTCACACTTGATTTGTATACATATTCTTGTGTTAGCAACTATACAAAATTATAGAGAGATGAAAAAGATTCCTGTCACTTCCTCATAACTATAGGACAGGTTTGTTATGTATCGTTTATATCACCGTGACTTCGAAACTACTGGAAAGATGCTCATGAGACAAATACCAGATCTGGGCATGGTGTACCTCCTCTTCATAATGCTGGTTGCTGGCTGTGACTGCCCACTTCAGGTCTAAAGCAAAGGTTTGGCAAATGCTGGAGCAAAGAGATTCCAGCAGCAGAGTGAGAGCAGCATCTTAACACAGCAAAACTCCAGGTAGTGAGGAAGGACTTGGCGTTATTATGTGCAATGTCCAAGGGAATGAGTTGTAATAGGTGAAAGTTACCAAATATTTATATCCACTGCATATGGAAAACATATTCTTATATTGTTGCATGTATTTCATCTAATCAAGTGTTTGTTGTTTGTTTTTTTTTTTTTTTTCCCAGAAGGTATAGGAATTTAAGTTGGGAGTGGTGATGGCTTTCAAAAGAGTCATTAGTTCATAGTATAAGAAGTATTTGAACAAGTTGACCTACCCAGTTGAAATACTGAGAAATTGGTAGGCTGGTAAGAGATGTAGAGACATCCAGAAATTTTTCCTTTTCCTACATTACTAAAAGGTGGCAAGGCTTCTGGTTATTTAGGTCCAGCAGGGTCAAAATACAGTTTTACATATTTGAAAGATTCCATTATGCTTTCCTACAGCAAGACCTCATCATTACACAAGAGCAGGCTCTTTCTGCCAGCTCAGAAAGACATTTTACCTACTGCAAACATGAAAACCATTCACAATAAACAGAACTACAAATGAGTTCTGCAGACTTTGGACTAGGTACAAAATGCTGGAGTTTGCAGTGGTTATCCATACACTTAAACACAGATGGCAAAGAGTTCTCTTCAGCTTCACTGAGAAACTCTTATCTATAAAAAGCTCCAAAAATCTCCATTATTGCTCAGAAAGTGTCAGTACGGACTAGTAAAACAAGTGTGGGGTGTTGTTTTTTTTTGCATACCTTGTCTGGAATCACCATAGTGACTGTCAGTATGCAAACCTATTTTCCCCTTGGAGTTTGGAGAGTAAGAGTTAAGAGAGCTCAAATCCTGTATTATTTTGGGCAGCTGTAAAGGAAAGTATTTTGCATTTGGTCAAGTGAAATTATTTGAGCATGTATTTGAAACTGAAAGAGTTCAGGAAAACAAAGTGATCTACCTTGAAACTATCATAGTTGTTCACAAGCTTTAATATTTCCCTTAATTTGATCAAGGGGGGAGGGAAATTATTATTAAACAAATGTATTAAAAAATTAGTTGACTGTAGTTCCAGGGGTTTTTAGGAAATTGATTATTGTACATTTTCAATGAACCTGAAACAATTTACTTCTAGAGAGTAAATCAAAGACTTGTTTAATTCATGTAGTGATTTGAATATAAGGGGTGCAGGATTTTCTATCAAATTTCAGTGGAACAGCTATTGAGTTTATGCAAACTGTCAAGGGTTATTAGGCTTTCTTGTTTTCCTAGTATTGGAAGCTGAATTGTTGAAGCCTAAAGCTAAAGGGAACTTTTGCGCATGGTCAAAAATAATGCAAAAGGAGAGTAAATGCAAGAGATTACATAATATCCAGAATGTCATAAATTACAATATTTGAGAGGAGATGAGGTGAGTTAAATGATGTATTGCTTTGATTTCTACGTGTAAATTGAAGCATGTATCTACATACTGCTTTTACTGAGACTTAAACATATGGGCATCTTCAGTAGAGTTAGAGGCCAAGAATTTTGTCTAGAGCCACAGTATGAGTGTGCTGCATTCAATACAACAAAACATAATGCTTTTGCTTCCAGCACAGAGTGATCCTGGAGATTTACTTGTTCCAATTTTACCACAGCTGAAGTTTTCTTTTGATTCTTGTAATAAGAAACATGGGAATGGTGTTTATCTTCTGAATAAGACACAGCAAATGGTAAGAAAGAACATCCATTCTGTCGGGTGGTGGCTATGGAAATGCTATCCTACCTGAAATACCACTAATCTATGTTTTATGACTCAGTGTTCAATTTATCCTTGTCTCAGGCAGAGAGTCAGTTTCATTCTTTCTACCAGAGGCTGACAAGATGATTCGCATTTCTTATGCTTTTACTTTATCACTTCTACAAACAGGCAGCGAATTTCAGCAGCTGGCATGGCTGTTACAGTCTTTCCATTATTCACATTAAAAAAGAATGGAGAGAAGGGAGGAGGGAATGTCTGAGGAAAAAAAAGAAAATGAAAAAGAAAAAAAAGAAAGAGAAAAAGAAAAAGAAAGAGAAAAAGAAAAAGAAAAAGAAAAAGAAAAAGAAAAAGAAAAAGAAAAAGAAAAAGAAAAAGAAAAAGAAAAAGAAAAAGAAAAAGAAAAAGAAAAAGAACTTTGAAGCCATAGAGGAAATAATTATACCTTTCTGAATACAGCAATTTAAATGTATAATAAACGGGGTCAAATAATGCTATATGTAAAAAAAATAAACCCAAATAAGATGTGCACTTCTTGTTCTGTAATTTTATGGTTTAATCCATCTGGCTTTTTCTGGGAAGTACCCCATAAGCGATGGTTATTACTAGTGACAGCTGTCATTTTGTTGGTAGTTCTTCCCAAATTGCTCAAGGCGATCAGATAAACAAGCTTGCTTGCCTACTCTTACCAGTTATTACTTGTTCTGTTGTGTGTTTTTCTTTTTGTCAGAACTCCCATCTCTGACCAACACACTCAAGTATTAAATTAGGAAATTCAGACACAGTTTGTGAAATCTTTAGAGACAATGGAGTATTGACTCATTCATATTTTCTACTTTCAAATATATGCATTAATGAGATGTAAATTCTCTTAAATATCATCATTATTTTTATCCAGAAGCCTATGTAACAATTCTGTAGAAAGATCCCCCTGTCAAATAGGGAATGGCTACAGACCATTTATCTACCATTTATCTACTTTATCTACCTAGTCTGCCTACAGCAGAGGGAAAGTGGTGATACTTAACATTTCTTTCATCTGTTACTTTGAAAAATAAGAAGTAGTAGTTCATTATTTTAATAGCAATTCCCCTTTGCCAGGTTCATTAGATTATGCTATCCGTCCATATGGAACAACAACAACAACAACAAAAAAGTATCAGTCTGGTAGAAAAATGCATTGCCTTTACCAAATGACTCATTTATATTTCATTGTTTTAAGAGGTTTCCTCTGTATCTATTTAATATATAATGTATATATCTAGAGCATTATTGAAATAGAAAACTTGAAAAATGTTGACTGCAAAGTTTTAGTTTCAGATAAGATAAACTGCTTTAATCAGAAAGGAATTAACAGCTCACTCTTAGCACAAGCTGATCAGATTTTTACAAATCATGAGTAATTGCATAAATACTAACATCTGTTAACAAAAAGCAAGTATTTGGAAATGCTTGCAAACAAGATTGTAGCAGTGGATTCACTTGTGTTCTTGCAAGTGAGTCTTACTATTCAAATCAACAGTATTATGCACAAGTTCTCTGAAATAGAACTTGCATTGTGTTATATAGAGCAGGGGACGTGCCTGTGTATTTCTTCCATGCTTCTACTGCTTGACAGCAAAAGACTTAACTGACTACATCTTGGTTGTTTCTTTACACTTTAACTTGTTCAGAGACCAGCCTGCTTCAAGCTTACTGTTAGCACAGAGGATGGATCCATCTAACAAAGTGAGTGTAGATATAGCAGCTCACAAGGTACTGACTCAGAATAGAGTCTCATATGGTAATTGATATGAAAACTAAACATTAGACTTGTAAGCATCAGTGAAGTATGCAGAAGCCATCAAAATTAACTGTTCTTGAGTGTAAACTGTTGAAAAGCTAAATCTCTTCAGGGAAGGATTTGTGCAAGTGCAGTATTCTTCAGGGAACCATACAAATCTGCATTGCAATAGCCTGTTTCCTGAGGTTTCCTTAGGGATCAGAGAGAGTTTATACAAAAGTTGTGTTTCTTGTAGCTGTACTGCCTGTACCAGCTGCACAAAATTCCTTCTTGAATGACTACATTCCAAAGAAGTAATTGCAGAAAATTCTCAGATTCTTATTTTCATTTCCTTTAGTAGTTCTGTAGAGACGACTTTTCTTTAATAAATAACCAACCACTGCACATGTAACAACAGAAAATGATGTGAATGTATCTGCATATTTATTCTTTACACTGAGGATGCATGCTGTATGCTACTTAATTGCAAGAACGTATGTGATTTTTATGAGAAGTGCTAAGAAGAGCATCGTAAGATTGATTTAATTTGTGCATGTGTTTGGTGAAATGCACAAAGGGAAACACTGGAAGCCTTTAGTACAAGCAAGAGCTTGCTCTGTGAGGAGGGACTGGATACCTAAGACTAGAGAGACCAGAGATTTCGTTTCTCCTATTATCTTTTCTAGGGTTGCTGCTTGGGAGTGCTTACCAACATAGAAAAAAGGTCTTTTCTTTCAAAGCAATAGCACAATAAAGGAAAGCAAAACCTGACCTCATTTGTTGGCAGCACTGTCAAGATGAACTGCAGCTCTGACCTATTTCTCCAGCGGTACAATTATCTGCTGTAATGGTACCACTTTACTTTTCAAATCCAGGATTACAGTACTGTGAGATTTAGAGAAGTTACCCTTTCTCTAGTTGCAGGCCTTGTTACTTTGGGAACAAGCTAGTGTGAAGAGTGAATGGATGGAAGGAGTAAAGACAAAGCATGTGATCAGGTCATTGTAATGTCTTTATAATTTTCATGTGAATGCATTTTTTAATTTATATGTATGTGTACACTCATACCATTTTATTTATATACACATTATCTCTATATACAAATGTGCATGTATATATAGAGAGAGACAATAACCTTGTATATACATGTGTAGCAACACAAAATGTACTAAACTGAGTTCATGTGGTGAGGGATTTGGGTTTTGTTCATTTGTTTGGCAGATATGAGACATGATCAGCCTCTACACAACATGGGAGCTATAAGAAATCAAGTTCTTATATACTCAGGACTCAACCCCTCTGTGACAGGAGTTGACACAGCTGCCTTAAAGTCAATTTAATACCTGTTTAAACCAATGGAAGGAAACCGAATTACATTAGGAACTGGTGTTTATAATCTGATATTTATCTCTTTGTTTTAATAGCAGTGTATCCAATCTTACAAAACAAACATCTTTTCTCTGAGCTTCCTGTCTTTCTGTGTCACCAAACTGAATAGAAAATGTTCTTATGAAGTCAGTTTTTCTTAGTAAGGTTTCAGTCTTCAGAACATACTCATATTCTTTGTTTTTTCACTTGGGATACTGTTCACAGTGTTCACAGCAACACTGAGCTGGTAACAAACATTGAGTACTGCCAAGCCCAGTCATGCAGAAATCGTGAATTAGGATCTCAAAAGCATATGATTAGCTTGAAAACCATGTTTTCAGGAAAAAAAAATATAAAAAAAACTTTTCATTTAGCCTCTCCTTTTTGGTACATTTTAAGCTTTGTCCCAACTCAGAAATGCTGATAGAATACTTAACACAATCATACACAAACTGTTATGAACTTAACTGTCCAGTCTCACCAATATAATGCATAGTTGAGTCAGGCAATTAATTTCACAAAGGTTGGACTTATTTCATGTGATCATCTTATTTTTGTCTGCTTTCAGTTTAATGGAAAAGTGTTGCTTTTTTTAGACACAGATCTACTCCATGCAGGGTGATCAAATAAAATGGTTGTTCAGTGCTTGTTTTTGCCCCGTTGCCTTTCATCCCTGTCAGGATGATGCTAGGAGCACCGTCCACAGAATACATGAATTTTAAAGAGAGAAAGCCTTTCAAGGGTTGCAGAAGGCTGAGTTCAAGCAAGGATAAGAAAGCAAACTATCACTTGAGTTCCTCTTAGAGAGGGGCCTCATTTGTTTTTTGATTCCAATCTGAAGTCATTAAGTTTTGCTGCAAGGGGAATGGTACTCAATGCAGTTTTGAGGAAGACATTTATGGTTCCATCCCTGGAGGGCTGACACGCAGGCTAAGCATCTGCTGGCATCAGCTAAATATGCAGGGGAGAATAAAAGTATTTGGAGGAGCATTAGGATGAGTTTTGGCCGAGGCAGCTAAGAAAGATGAAATATTGCTGTTATTTAAATTACTCAACGAAATTTAAATCATCTCCTCTCCTTTTCCATCAAGGTGGCAAAGAAGAGATTCATATTCTGCTAATGGAAAGTTTTGGAACAGAAGTGAATGGGAAATATTGCCATAGTTTGCTCAAAAATGAGACAGAACATTTTCATTATTCCTCAGGGACTCTTATTCAGAACATGTAAAAGGTGGGTGTATTTAAAGTGACAATATAGTTTTCTTATAAAAGTAAGAAAGTACACTAAAATCTCCAACAGGAAGTTTAATAATAAAACAAACATTTTCCTTGTTCTCTGAACAAAACAACTGAGAAAATACATCAGAAGAGGTAAATAAAGAAAAATACATTCAGTCTTGGCTCTCACCTCTCCAGGGAATTTCAATTACTCTTTGAATCTTGTGGATCTTAGCATATAATACTGTGCATTTATTAGATAGGAGTTTTCTATCGTTTTCTTCTTTTTTTTGTGTGCACACAGCCTTTTTGTGGGAGCAAGTAATATACATTATGATAACAAACAGTAATAAATACGTAAATGATTATATACAGGGGAAGACATTGTAATCAATTACTTTTTTCCCCAATAAAATAGTTACTTTCAAAGTCAAGACTACTTTTAAATGTCCAATATTTAGTAATTATTTATTCAAGTAATTATGTATTCAAGGAAAAGTCCTAATAATGTCATTAGAGATCTTGATAGAGACAAGATTGCAAAGTTTATCCTAAAGATTTTTATGATGATAACAGTTTCAATGAGAAGAAATACACATTTAACCCCATCATCCACTTGGACCAAGTTGGAGGCCTCATCAGACACACTCGGAATAAAACAGAGCATCGTGTCAGCCACCCTATGGAGTCTGAGTCCAACTGAATAGACTCTATTTCACACAGTGTACTCCTTGCATGAATTCACAGAGGAAGACACAAATACCAAATCAGAGGTTGAAGTGAAGGTTATTGTAACATCTTTCCAAGTTCCAGTCCCTCAGAATTGTAACCCAAATCATACAGGGCTTCTTCTGAGCTAAATTGCATCCTCAAATCAATCATTTCATGTCTGCAGTAGACTGTATTTTTTGAGTGTGTTTTCCTTGGGATATCTTCTATCACCTGTAATGTATTAATATATATTAAAAAAAAAAAAAAAAAAGATGAAAATATGTGTCCATTAATAGAAATGCAATATAAGTACTAAGTATCTATCAAGTGATGCAATGTTTAAATAGTAGATAATATTTCTAGACTATACATAAAATTCTGCATTATGAAGTGTATTCCATGGATCTTTTTTTCATCAGTTTACATCATCTTCCTAGAACAGAACAGTTTGCTACAAGAAAATCATAACGATAGTAATTCCTTACTTAAAAACAATCTAAATGCATTTTTTTACAATGTAGCTTAATTTATTTTTCATGCTTAAAAACTTAGAAGAATGTACCAATTTTATTTTGACATCACTGTCTTAAAGACAAAAGCAGATTAACTTTATAAAACAGTAAACAGTTTGTCAATTTTGAATAGATTTCATAGTATGAAATTTTAACCAAAATAGGGGGGAAAAATGCTGTTAACTATAGAACTGGTAAGGTTTTAGTTGTCAAATATGATTAAAATAAAAAATAAAATGACTAAAATCAAATACGATTAAAAACTGAAGCATGTGTCCAGTCCTCCCCTTTTCCATTTTTTTTTTTTTTGGTAGATTTTTAAAGGAGGGGAAATAAAATTGTGTTCACCATCTGTTATCTGACATTTGGAAAAAAATAAAAATCATTGTTTGACCAGTAATGAGATGGTTAGCAGCATTTGGGTCCCTAATTTGCAAAGCTGGTACATCTTTAAAGGCACAGCAGATAATGCCCTATATAGAAATGGCCAAATCACCCAAAATACAGAACATCATCGAAGCATTAAAATACAAAACAGATGGAGGAAACATTTCAAGGGAATATGGGGGGGGGGGAGGGGGGAAGTGCTGTGAAATATAAGGAAAGAAAACTCTGCCAAGCTCGACAGGACTATAGAAAGCATTAATAACCCAAGGATTATCTTTTTCAAAACTAAATAAAAGATGCAGCTATGAAGAAGGATGTTCTCCTAACACAAGCATCTAAACAGGAAATAGCATTTACCAACATGGGATTATCCCTGGGAGATGAAATTTGAAAGGATTTCCCATCCTAGTTGCATCAACTTGCTAAGGATCCAGTTAAGAAAAAATACCCTGCAGCCGGCTTGACAGTTTCCTAGAGTAACTAAAATGAAAAAATAAACATATACTTACAAAAAAACAGATGTTCTATATTACGGGAGACTTCATATTAATGAATCATATGCATTATATAGGAAAAGGATTAAAAATAAAAGGCCAATAGATAGATCACAAGCATGCTAGGCATTGTGAAAGCCTCGGGTATTAAACAGCTCCTGCCTCAAAGAGTTTAAGCTGTAAATAGAAATTAGGTGGGGAAGGTGGCAGAGTGCCAAGTCAAGGAGAACCATGTTGTAGCAGTAAAATCAATGGGCAGTCCTGATTACTTCCTTTGCTGCGAGGTGGTATACCTGGGAGGGGATTATGCAGCGAAATAGAATGAAATGAGAAAAGGTGAACAGCCTGGGATCACCACAGAGGAATGATGGTATGCATGGAGTAGGAGCGATGAGAAAGGACTGTGGGAGCTGCAGAGCAAGGCTAAAGGAAGCTGATCTTCCCAAGATTGAGATAATTCAGTCAGTGCTACAGAAAGTTCACTCAACGTCCCCAGGTCCTGGTTTTTCCAGGTGTGTGGCTGCTCCAGGGGCTGGGCCCTCTGGCCTCACTCACATTCAGGTTTTGCCAGGGGCTGCACGATGATGATGAAGGAAGATGCTATCTGGGTCCTACCTGGTATGAATGGTGTGTTAATCAGATGGTGTTTAGAGGGTTTTGCAGCGTTATGATATATCACAAGATGATGGCTAGATGAACAGGTAAATGGATGGATATATTCATATACATATTCTTTTTTAGCAGAAATAGAAATGGTAGATCTTGTCTGTGACTTCAACAAATGTAAACATTTGGATAGGAAATCTTTAAATATTTTCTGTTGATGTTTCTGCTTCATTTGCTGTTTTTAAGAGATTAACGATATGTCTCAAAGTTGTTGACTTACAGTCTGTGTACATACTCTGAAGGTAACACTTTGAAGACTGTGAAGCTTGCTTCTAAGTCCATACTTTCCACATACCCAAGCCACATGTGAATGGACCTTGGTGTCTTTCTCTGCTGTGCTGTGGGTGTGCAAACATACCCTCTTTACTAGATCAGTAGTTCGCTAATTGTCAGCACTTTATAAACAGGCTTTCACAATGAAGACACTTTTATATTACACAGAACACAACATTTTTTACACATGTAAGAGTTAAATAGGCTCCTGAACATAAGAAGTGACTGTCTTTCTGTTATTGAAAATGAGAGTCTCTACACTACACGAGTCCAAGAGGAATGCGGTTGTTCTTTAGACATTCAAATCTGATAAAGTGGGAGGGAGAGAATGAGCAAACTTTACCCTCAAGGCTGCGTTAAGAAGGGAGCAGGATTCAGTGACTGACAGAAAATGGCTGTACAAGGGGGGATCCCTTCTTCAAGACCATCACCTAATTCTCTATGTCTGATAGAATATTCTGTAAAGGGGGAGTCTTAGTTGTTTGGCTCTGGGCAGAGAAAACGTAGTGCATAAGCTGTGTAAATTCGTAAATGGTTCAGAGGCAACCCATGCTTTGCTTAATCGCAGTATTTTAACTGTCTCTTGCTCTGAAAGGATAATTTTCTACATTTTTTTTCTTTTTTTTTTTTTTTTTCATTCTTTTTTGGCTGTGGCTGTCCTCTTTCCTTCCTTGCTACAGATTTTATTTGCTTGCTCATGGGAGGAAAGGCAATAGGTAAGAAAAACCTAATTGAGGCCAGATTAATGCAGTTCCACAGGGAGACTAAGGAAAAGATTTATTCTCTCCTGCCTTTCCACAGATGTCTTATTAGGGGTTCAGCCTTGCCTTACATATGCACCTTTATTCATATACTTCCTTCTTGTCCTCTGGGAAAAGCCTATCTCATGTAATTTACAGACTTGGCTTCCTTGTTTGTATTTATGTTAATAGTAAGATGCATTGAACACTCCGCATATTGGTCTTATTCTCAGATGAGAGTGAAGGGGGTTTATCTATCCGGAAAAATATGTCCATTTGGCTTGCCGCAACTAGGAGTTACTGTAAAGAAAATGTTGAAATTGGAGCCTCTGAGCTGGCAAAAAAATGTAAAGGTTTGAAAGAGTGGGATCCAGTGGAGTTGATGAAATAAAGCGTCAAGTTCAGAAGAAGTGAGCAGCCTTGTGATCCTGCTCTATGATTTTCTTTCCTCTAGCTGTCTCTCACCTTGGGCTCACAACTTCAGCTAATGCTGAAAAACATTAGCAGGTGATGGAGGAAGGAAATAAATTTTTTAATAATTTTGATGAAAGGCTGTGAGAGGAGACATGGAGAACATAGTAGTCCTATTTAATTTATACGTGACTGACTCAGGCAAGAGGAAGGAGCTTGGGCTCCTCTTGATGCACTGAGTGCATCACTTACTTGCTAACCTTATACTTAAGACTCTGGTATAACAGAAGATCCTTTACAGTTCATTCAGGAAGGGAACAGCTTCAAAGGTCACCCCATGGCATCAATGTAAAATTTCCCATTGTCAGCAGGACAGACCCTTACATCAACCCAGAAAGGGAAAGAAGGATATATTATTTAAAGAAGCAGCCTTACTTTCAAGGAACTGAAAGTGGCAATATTTATATTGCTTTATCATCACTTTCATTACTTTCAAAGCCAGACCACTTTTTAACCCGCAGTTTTCTTTTTCAGCCAAAGCTTGTGGTTTTGGGTGCATCTAATAGAAGGTTTTTTATTAAGTTCTCATTTATCAGTCTCTTTATTTGTTTTAATTCTTTTTCTTACATCTCATTTTGCATAAAACTGGTTTTGGATTCTAAAACTCTCTCTTCAACACCAACTAAGATGTACCATTTTTCAGTATTATAAATGTATTTTTGAGTTAGGGGACTCTTCTGTAACTTGTAGAAATTCCAAGGTTATGTCAGTACTAGACGTCTGAGGTTACCATTCAGTTTATAGGTGGGTATTTACTCCTGCTCAAGGATGTACTTGTAGCAGAAACTAGTGATGAATTCCTCTTTGTACTTCCATTGGTAGAGCTTTGGTCAAGACAGTAAGTGTCTAGTTTGTCAGCTCCTCAGAAAGGCATTAGCTGTATTTTTTTCATAGTGTATTGGACTTCCCTTTTTCCACCTTGATTCTTCATGCAACTACTGATAACCAGATCACTTCAAAAAAAACCAACAACACAACAACAAACTTTACACCATATGTGATACTAGCTAATCTGGGTGCATGCTAATCAACACAAAATTCTGATTGTTTTTATTTTTCTGCTGCAACAGAATTAATGTCTTCACTTCTGCTAAGTGACTCCTTAATATTTTCCCTGTCATCTTGACTCTTGCTAAGTGATTTTTGATATTTTTTTTCTTGTTTCTGCTTTTCCATTCTGTGTTGGCTTAAGGGTTTCCTTACCAGTCTACCCTGAGTTCACCATAGCATGGGAGCTATCCAAGTTGTCTTAGAACTTTTTAAACAGACAACAGTGCACTTTTAGATCTTTTCCTGTGGGACAGTAAGGGTTTCTATTAGGATTCTTTAAATATTCTTTTCTTCCATGTCCTTCTGCATTATCTGAAATTGTACTTGGTAATTCCAAGGTCATACATGCCAACAGGCACTGTTAGCAATAAAGATTTGCCTCTTAGCTCCAGAAACAAAGCACTCCTGATATACCCCGATCAAGTCCCAGTTCAGTGGAGACCATTCATAGTCCTGCTGGTTTATTTTCTACTTTGGAAGCTAAAATTAATTTCAGGTTATTGTAAGACATGCTTAGCTCTCAGGCTGGCCTGGGGCTGTGCATATAAATCTGGTCCACCAGCTCAGCCTTCTGATATACTTCCTGCACAGCCTAGAGCCCAGTCAACTTGCCCTGTGCATTTTTTCATTCCCTTCAAAAACCCTATTAGTCAGTCTGTTTGCTATGGGCTGATATATATATTATTATTATTTTATAATTTGGTTGATTCCCTATGTGAGTACGTTGATCACATTAAATACCTTTTGAGGAAAGCAAATGAGATGGCAAATTGGGAGTCAGTTCTGAACAATGATGTTCATTTTAAATACGGAAATTGTGCTGCTGCAAGGAATTAGTGATTGTTTTCAGCTCATGAGTAATCAGTAGTATTTGAAAACTATTTCCACTGATCCATATCCAAATATAAAGGTGGCATTTCTCCTTGCTGTCTTAGATCAGTGCACAGACTTTATCTTAGTCTTCCCTAAGCCATCCAACCTCTAAAACTTAATGGAGAGTCACAATTAGTTGGCAGGTCACAAATACCAGCTCAGGGGTGGGGGTTGTCATGACTGCAAGTAAGGAATTTTACTGCTCAACAGATCACCAAGAGACGTTTTAACCTTAGCAATTATTTTTCTCAAGGTCAATGGCATCATGAAAGGAGCCAGAAACTTATTTCTTTGGACAATTAGATGCAGAGATTGCTCTTGACCTTGATATTTATAGGGTCCCAACAACCAAGGGGCTTACAGCTAGAGGTTATATGGGTCTCCAGAGCAATCCTGCCAAAAGTTCGGAAAAGTTCCAAAACAGCAATAATCCATGATTTCATTGTGCATGGCTAATTGTTTTTCCTGAAAGATACTCTCACATGTTTGGCAGTTAGCTTTGTAACAAAGAGATAGCAAGGGCTGTAAATCCCCAAACAGCTATTATTGTGCAATCAAACTTCATAACTCATATGTATCTCCCTTGGAAATACAGTAATACGCTGTTAAAGTCAGGAAAAAGTAGGATTTGGGACCATAGTATTTTATTACGAGCTGTACAGTGGAAACTTGAGACCCTATTTTTAAGAAATGATTAGTTAGAAAATATATCAGCCCGATACATATCAGTATATATAATGTACACTTTCATTTTCACTCAGTGAAGTGATCTAATAGTTCATGCCTAACTAAAAAATAAAAAAGAAAAAAAAAAAAACCAACACCCCATACCACTTAGATTTTATTTTTCCAAACAAAATGGCAGACAGAAAATGGCAGACAGAAATAAAATTGTCCTCCTAAATAATAATTATATATATGATTAGACATGTAATTATAAATAATATGTAGGATCTGATTTAACCATACTTGGAAAAGAGAAAATCAAATCTGAGCAGCTATCAGGCCAGGTTCAAGGATGACAGGGAAATGGAAAGTTATTCTCTGATCAGAGACTAAAGACAAAGACTGAAAAAGAATGCAACTGCACTCTCAACGCAGCAGTGATATTAAACAGCATTTAGGGACAAGCATAATGGAAATTAAAGGACAACAGAGGAACAGAACAAATGGCTCCAAGTTGAAAATGAATACATATAGGCTGGATATTAAGCAAAGGCTTCTAACCATTAACATTATATTGGCATGGAGTAGAATTTCAATCTAATTAGCAAAGGAGGAGAGGTGAGGACTGGCCGTATGATAAAAGGCTAAAAGGCTCGGGAACAGCCTTCTAGTTCTAGGTTAAATTTCCATGTGTGGCATGCCTTGTTGAAATACAAGACCGGTAGGTCTTACCTGCAGAGGAATTGGATAAAAACATTGAAAGAATAGTAAGAAACTCATAAATGTCTTGCAGAGTTTTCCGGTTTCCTCAGATGTTTTCATCCATGGTACAATTTCAGATTCAGTCCATTCTGTGTGTTTTTATGAATCTGATCAAAAAGAAACAAACTAGCTATTATTCAGTTAAGAAAGCGTCTTTCTAACTTAATGGAAAATGGGATAGTAAGCAAGTAGAGACTGTTGTTGATAGCAGGAAATAGAACCACTTTTGTTCCGCATGGTATGTGCTCTCACCAGCCTGTTTCTCATTTGCTCTCTCAGAGGCCATTAATTTGGAGGCATCATAACTAAGCTGATTCATCTGTGCCTTTTAGATGGCAAGTCATCTTTTTGTTTTAGTCCACTATAGCTTATCATAATCAATTTATTCATGCTTTTTCAGATTCAAATGTGTTAGAAATCACCAATTTTTTACTCCCCCAAAAAAGCATTTTAAAAATTCTGTCAAGCCTACTTGGACAATTCTTTGCTGAGAAAGCTTTTCTGAATCTTTGCAATGAACATAAAACTCACAATCTGAAAATAGTCCTTAATGAAAATATATAGTGATCTCATAAACGTGTTTTCCTTTACAGCAATACCTTCAGTATTTCTTCAATTATTTCAGATATTTATCGCCAAAAAAGACTAAACCTTCTCCTGGCTCATTAGGAAATGGAACCCAGGGTTTTTTTTACACTGTTCGGGTTTTATTTTATTTTTTAAACTAAAATTGTTGGCCAGAAGCTTAACATACCAATCATGTTGTGGCTGTGTATCTGTTGCAGAGGTTATCTGTTTCCTACATGATTAACCTTGCAGGTTATATACCACAGGATTGCATATTAACTGGATTGTTTTTCTCTGATCCAGGATTTCCAACAGGAGCCCATTCATTCCCTGCAGCTATCTTTCTAAATGAGCTCTTTCAGTTTTAATGATGAGCAGGTAGTTTTTGAGCTATCAGCAGATAATGTCTCCGGAAGGCTTGGCTGGAAAGCCAGCAATTAATCACAGGCAGGACTCAGCCCAGGTTCCCCTAAAAAGCCAGCTTCTCAGTGGCAAAGCCATTACCTGCTGGTAACGCTTAAAATCTCTGGTCCCAGCTGTTAAATCCAGAAGAGATCATTAGATCCCTGTGCCTGACTCCCTCCATAAAGCATGTCACGCAGTTACCTCTGAACTAGGCCTCACAACTTCTAAATGAAGGAAACGTACCTTTGAGAAGGGCACTCAGCGTTGTCTTAAAAGCATCAAAAGGTAAACAGTCAGCTCTTGAGCAGGTTGATCATTAGAAAAACTGGGCAGTACTGCTGCCTTGAATCTCCCTGGTTCTTGATATTCCATTGTTAATATGTTAATCTTATGTTAATCTATATATTCAATTTGATCTAAGATTTTAACAGACACGCACAGAGCTATAATGACCATAACTTCAACTGTAGCATTTGCTTGGAAATTATTTACATAAGGGGAAATTATTTACATATTTCCCTCTATAGAAATATGAGATGGATAATTGCCATTGGAGCAGTTCAGTTATAAAATGTATTCATCCACCTTAGAAAAATCTGAAAGGCAAAGCAAATGTATTGGAAAATAATAGGGACTGCTGTTCAACCCTACTTGTTAAGAAAGCACACTGAGACAAAGCACCAAAGTCTTAACTGAGGCCTTCCCCTTCTTATTATTAGCATGTGTCTTTTTCACATCAGAAACTTGTGTTTCTGTGAGTTTCCAAAAACGTCTTTAATTGTAAAGCCAGCACCATTACTGATACATGGTATTTCTAATCTTTTTGTTTTGTTTTGTTTTGTTTTGTTTTTTGTTTTTTCTTTGAGAAGAAATGAGGAAAATGACTGCAAGGAGAGCGGAGAACTGTGTAGAACTATTTTGCTTTAATCATCTAGAAAATGTTTTTTCCTTATATCAGAGGTTTCAGGGTCAAATAAGTATCTTATTATTTTTCAGCTGAGATTGAGAAGGTGAAAGCAGCAACACAACTGGAGTCCTCTTTCCACATTCTGGCAATCTTTATGCCATGGATGAACTTCTTCTTTTACAGATTGTGGGTGAGTTTATTCACAAGCTATTGTTGTTCATACTTACAGAGATTTTAAATTATAAATGCAGATGAGAGGTGTACTTCAATGCTCAGGAAGCAGCCTTTCTAAACACTTTGGCAGGGCTGTTGAAATAAATACAAAGCTTTTATATCTCAGAGTCTCATGGGGCATATTAATCCTTCACTTGCAGGTTTGTCAGATGAAAAGCTGCTTGAATAGTTTGATATTTTTTAATTGTCTCTGAAATACTATCAGTGCTGTACACATAGCAAATAACGCCAGCTTCAAGACACCAAAAATCTTACATGGTACAACTTTCATTTGCAAGATACCCAACTGAGCTGCTACTGCTCAGAGAAGTGCTGTTTGAGACTGAGGAACAGCCCATGGATTGCAGTTTCCACTAACAGGCCCATTCATGATGACTGGCAAACAAGACCACTTGTTCTGGAAATAAGAAGCTTGTCAAGAGGGTGTGCCAGACAATTAGGTACATATATATGATGGCTACTACAGGATGCGTACATTAGTGTGTTTTACCAAACTGGCAGCTATAACACTGACTAAAGTTACCTGTGTATCAAGAGGTCGGTAAACTAATGAACTATTTGAGTGCTTTCAATGCTTTCCTTTAAAGAGACATCTTCCAAGATACAACATAGCTGATGGTGAATTGGAAAATGTCACAGACAGATCCCTCTGCTTTCTTCCCATTCCCTTTTGGCGATTTATATGTGCAATATATAATGTGTACTGATATAAAAGTCAGCTGTGCATGTGGTTAGAGGGTGGCACGTAAATCGAGAAAGCAGGCAGGCTCTGTGCTCCCATACCTGCCTGGCATTTCCTTCTGCCACTGAGAGACAAACTGCTGGTCTGGACGGACCATTGGTGTGACGCAGCTTTTCTGATGTTCTTATGCTAGCTTGATCCTATAAATCCTTACTTATAAAGCAATCTTCTCACATATAAATAGCTTTGAGCACTCAGGCAATATATGGTTCTTTATCTGAGCATCACAGACATGTTTTTTGATAAAACAAAATGGGTCACAGTCATTTTTCTGTAAGTCTTTCATTTGACAGATCTACACTGAAGGTGAATCTGCTTCACGGGCTTTAACTGGGAAGCCTGCTTTTCTGAGCCAAGTGCTTTGCCAGGCATTTTTAAAGCTTATGGTACCAAGGCATTCTACGTGCCCTGTAGACTCTCCTTTTTCAACAAAATGGGGGAAAATGGCAGCCTAATTTAATTATCTCTTTTGAAACTCAGACAGGAGTCAGAGTTGTTCAGATTGTTCCAGTTCTGAATGGCTGGCTGAGTTTTGAAAATCTATTATTCAAATCTTTGTTTTCACTTAGATTAGATTCTCCCTCCCTCCTTTTTAAATGAAATTCATCAAAAACATGGCAGTATCTTTTAAAGTATCTCAGCCAGTGTGGTATTTTCAGAAAGAAACCTTGACAGCAGTTTTCTTCCCAGTTCTGAAGTCAAGGAGACATAAATATGTACAGCGTGCAAGAAGTCACGCACCGCAGCACTATTTAGTTCTTTTCTGTAAGCGGTCAGGGAAGTAATTTCATGCCACAAGGAAGTTTTACCTCCATTAGATACCAACAAGCACCGTTGCAGTAATGGCAATATCAGATTGTCAGATTGCCATTTGTACAGAATTCATTTTTAATACATTGGAACTGTTGTACCTTCAGTCTGAAGGTACAAAAAGTGCTGTAGGTTTTAACTTCTTACCATTTTTTTCCACTTTCCCACCAGACATACAAAAGATCCACAGCTTGCTCCATGAAGAGTTAGCCATAAATGTGAAAGGTGAGTAGGCAACATATTCACCATCATTGTGTGTAAGTCACTTGGGAATCTCATGTATTCTGTAAGTGTATAAATATGTTGTGAATTTCACTGAAATAGATGATCGATATGTGAACATATAAAATTAATACGTTGTCATGACAGCAAGAGAAATACAATAAGAATAGAATATTTATTATTATACTTGTGCAGAACACTAAAGAGATGATGTAAGGCATTTTACATTTTCATGTTTCAGTTTTACATTTTATATTGCATATTAACTTTAAGTAGTTGACAGTAAGAGAGAGAGGAAAGCAATAATATATAGATCGGTGTAAGAAATAAAATGAAAGACCAAGGAAAAAACATTGTTAGCAATTTACAGTATATGGTTTAATATTCCCATGAAAGAATCTGTGTGTGCATTGTGTTTTAACTAACTCACATAGGTGACAGGAGAATTCTCTTCTTTTTTTTTTTTTCCTTCAGTGAGAATACATATATCTGTAGGATAGGTAAAAAGGGAATAAAGAACTCCACAAACAAGAAACACATAAACGAAGACCTGAATCAATACTCACTCATGCCCATTAGTTATGCACTCATTTTGTACTAGTGTAAGTAGATCCTTATTTTTAAACAACTTGTGCATAGGAAAAAGGTACGGAAGAAATTGTTCTGTACCCATAGGCAGCGTCTGATGGGGAGTGTGATACACTGGGAAGCTGGAGAGCGTGACTGAGAGACAGAAAACCTCAAACAGTCTGAAATTCAGGAGCAGGGGAGATACCCAAGGAGAGGATAATACAAACCTTAGGAGAAGAAGTAATTTTAGAAGCATGTAACTAGCTAAATCTGCCCCATCTTTATATTAGATAGGGGCATCTAGTACAAGAGGAAATTTCTGTGATGTAGACTGAAAGGTTGTCAAGGCATGGAAAAATCTCTTCGTAAATTCAGTGCTTCCATGTTGGGGTTCGGGAACAGAGGAATTTAAGATCAAAGCAGCTCACATGCTGCAACTCTTAAAGTAGCTTTTTTTTTTTTTTTTTTTTTTTCAGTAGAAATCATTATTGAACTCTCAGAATATCTTTTATAAAAAACATTCTGGTTCAGATTCTGTGGTCAGAAGCTCAAGCAGCTTCTTAAGATCAAAAATCAAGCCTATTTTATTCAAAGGAGTTCAGATTCCGCTCTGTAAGTGTCTGTGCTCAAGTGGATGCAGCATGACAAATGTCCCCAGAAATAGCTGACACTATGAAGCAGCTGAAAAAGAAGACAAAGAAAACCAACTTTATATTATGGGGCAGGGTTCTAGTTGATCCACTGTAAAACATCCTCATCACTGGGGAATTAGGTACGTTCTGCCAGTTAATGTAAACATAAAGTGTAATGCCAAATTATAGATGCTATTTCTAGGAAAAAGACTTGAGAGAATTCCTGGTTTCAGACCACCTCAGTCTCAGCTCTGTCTCTGGTATCCTTCTGCATGAGATGTACATAAAATATATATACATATTAGGCTCACATGCCTCAATCCCTGATTGAAAGATACTGGGAACATGAATGTTAGACCAGTGCTCAATGATTGTATTCGGTTTACAAATAAACCCAGCCTCCCCACTCCCAGTTGTTCTCCTGGCCTGTCACATAAAACAGCTGGGACTAAAACTCCTGAGGTACTGGTACTTCAACAGACAAATTGCACTGGTTCTCAAAATCTCCTGGGAATCCGGAAAGGTAAACAGCCTTTTAATACACAGCAGCCTGGCAGCTAATAAACAGTGCATTATTCTGCATCTCATAAATCTCCATGAAGTTCATTTATTCTCTTCAGAGAATGAATAACTAATATGAAGCCTTCTCTTGCCAGTTATTGTCGTGCTACACAAAATGATTTAGATGTGGAAGCTGCTATTAATAGCATTGAATGAGCTACTAATTGGATGGTTATGTAATGGCATTGTTATAAAACCTAGTTTGGGTTTGACACCTTCTGTTTTCTGAAAACAACATTAAAAACCCAAACAAATCCATAGTTAGCAGTACATAACACAAAACAAAGACTAAATAATTACCAGTCTTTCAAAAATCAAATGGGATTAAAAAGAAAACAAAAAATAATAATAATCAATTCACTTATCTGAATTCTAGTAGAAATGAGCTGGAAGTGAATCACTCAATTGATCTGCTGTTCAAAGGGATACTTTAAAGTAACTTTCTGTAATACCTGCCCTGCAAATCCTGACAAAGAATTCTAAGTGGGCCTGTTTTTGTGACTTGTGAAATCTCAGAAAGTTTTTTTCTATTGAAAAATGGCCTTTGAATAAGATCTAGTATGTACAGCATGTAGTTTAAGGAGAAAGAACTACCAGAAAGTATCTCTGTGACACACACTGATAAAAATAATGTACTAGGATTAGGCATGGATCTGTACATTATTATTATTTTTTTTAATACAGATGTACCTATACAATCTGACATTTTTAAAGAAACGTATAAAAAAGGGGAGAGAGAAACAAATGGGGATGGCATTTTATTCCCTGCTGCATGGAGGGACAGAAAATTGCAGTCCATTAGGAGAGAAGCTTTTATCCAGGGTGGCGCTTTGCAGTCCTTCTATTCTTGGTTGTTCTGAAGGCTGGAGCATCACTAATGTAATGTGCAGCACCAGGAGCTTCTGATGATGAAACCCAACTACTGGCCTCTTGTGCGGATATTTTCCTTTTGATACATCAAACATGGCAGCATACCAGAGCCCATAAGAAGAATCTCTGAGAAGGCTCATAGTTACATATATATATAATTGTATTGAAAGAGATGAAAATTTGTGGTCAACCCTGCACAGCTCTAATGCCTTTTAGTTTAATTTTTGACCGTGAAATTACCTCTCAGCATGCACTGTGGCAGCTATTGTTAGCTGATCACTGTTACCTACAACCTTTTGTTCCTGAGGTAAAGCAAGGCTGTCACACCAGAACTGCTTCCTTATTGAATCAATCAGCTCAGGATTCTTGCACAAGCAATCAAACGAACACTTCACATGTCTATCTACAAACACACATCCTCATGTCTTTGCAGAGAAATGCAGTGGAAATGCAGTGGATTGCTTCCTGTTGAGTCACCTCTTCAACTTCAGGAAGTTAAAAGAGTGATAGTAGCAGTGTAGGAGGAAAGATGGGTGTAGTGGTGGCAATGTGACCTGCACATAAAGGACTTTAGCCCCTGAAAGAGGGGGTGGGTACAGGAGCATGCCTTATGCTGCAGGAGATGAGGCACAGCTGACATAGAGCTAGATATCTATGTACCATCAATCGGTTCACCTCTGTCATCTGCAGCCGTTCTATGACTGGTAGGATATTTTGGGTTGTGCTCTTTTTTATTGCTTTTTATTTGGCAAGCGAGGCTCTACTCAACCATGCTGACTCCATGTTATTGTCAGCTCCACATCATTTTGCATTGCCTAGATGATGATATAAACCCTGATTTATCCAGAATAGATGAGGAAGGGCTTACATATATAAAGGAAAACATTATTTCAATTCTCGCATTGTTAAAGCACACAGAGGAAGCAGCCAAAGGGCTTACAGAGATCCTATTTGATGCACAATGTACCAGCACCGCTGTAATTATGGCAAGCATGCCTAAAAAGCTGTGATAACTTAGGAATCAGCAGCTGTTGAAAGGAACAAGACATTACAGAAACCAAACAGGAATTTGGGTGGTCCAGATGTCTTCCACATGTCTTCTGCTAATTATCAAGAACTAGAATCTCTTATCCATCACGTGCATGTAAATACAGAGTATTAATTTCAGTAGAATATTTGAGTCACAGTGTGGCAAATAGTACCAGAATCTTCTCCTATGATCTTGTGTCAGCCTGCTTTTCCAGTCCTATGCATCAGATGAATTAAGTTTCCTCTTAGATGCATTTTTTTCAACGATGGTATAGTTTGTCTATGTTGTTACTGCTCTTTCGTGATTTTGCTTGTGTGAGAAGGAAGATGTATGTATCAGTTCCTCAGAGCAGTAATGCTATTTCATATTTCTGTTGTGGTAGTACCAAAGGGTTCAAACAGAATGCAAACTTTCTTTGTCACGCATTCACTGTAGAACAAAGTTCGTCAGAGATACAAAATTAATTCACAATTAATTCACAAACTTCTCAATTCTTGATAATCCTGAATTTATACTGGTATAAATTAATGCTTTAAAAATACTTCAAAAACTTATAATTTAAATATTGTGTAAATCTTCACATGCTATTTACATTTTAAATACCTTAAAATATTTGCAGGTTACCTTTAAATGACATTAAAAAAATCCCTACATCTGACATGCATTTTTTCCCTCTGAAATCATGGTTTTCCACCATTTGCATTGCTTATCTGTCTCCAAGACTAATGCCACCTGCATTGAGCAATAATGATAGTACATCTAGCTACAAACAGCTCTCTGTATATACAACTGATCGATGTTTTTCCTGGGGTATGATAAACTGAGCTTTCTCATTGGTAAGTGCATATAATTACTGCCTATCTCTTGTCTACTGATGTCTATTGCCACTTCCTGCTGGGTTTACATACTTTATTTCATGTGCTGGACCATATTTTAAGTGATTCCTGGAAAGTTATGCCAATGACCAAATTCATGTGAGAAAAGAGAATTGAGAACTAGAACCTTTGGACGAGTAATTTGCACTGATAATTTTGGAGCCGGACTCTTTTTTTGCATGTAGAAATAGGTTATGTGTTTGTGAGATCATTTTGATGATATTTTGGGAACCTGTTTTACAGAGTTAAAACAAACAAACAAACAAAAACCCACCCTACTCCTAGGCCTTATGATATTGCCAGGAAAAGGAAGAAACACTTAGCAAGGTCATGAATACAGAGCAACTAAGGCTGGGAGGGAAAAGCTTTCCAGTGTGATTAAGCTATTTCAGTGATCTTTTCTCCTTTGTGGTGCTTGGGCTTGGAAGGAGGAACCACAGAGGAAAAATAAAGAGCTGAAAGAAAGAACGTTTTCCAATGGAGAAATCGAGAAGCTACTTCTCTGTAGGATATCATCCAGGAAATACCATTTTTTGTTTTTCTTTAGTAATTTTGTTTTAAATAAATGGAAAGACTTCCCTGCAATTCTGAATCAAAAAGATTTGTTGGATAGAAGTCGGGATAGGGAAGCAGATAGCTACAGCTTTGTTAAAAGTAGGACAGGGTCAAGTAGCACTTGGGGCTGTGTTTAACACATTGAGAAGAAAAAAGAAGCAGACAAAAAAAAAAAAAAAAAAAAAAAGCTGACTAATTCTGGTGATCAATGCATAAAATCTGTATTTACAGACAAAATGACTAGTAAAGGTATACATAAAGCCTATGCAAAAATATTGCAGATGTCTAATCATTAGTTGGGGTATGAATCACTCCATATTTCATAATAATTGCTAGAAAAATATTTACTTGAGCCAAAGCTTAAATATCATTAAGGGGATGAATCTAATTCAGCAGGTTTCTATGCTCTCAATTGGCCATCAGTTTTGCTTGAAATATATAAAATGATAGCAGCCCATATATCATTTTTCACAGTTCCAAGAGAAAAAACTGCTCCAAGTGTGAAAAGTTTCTGCTGGTCTGTGCAATATAGTTGGTGCTAATATACTGAAAGACAGATAGTGCTGTAACGCTGATAAAGACCCGGGCTAAGTTAAAGATCCTTCCTGTAAAACAGTATTTCCCAAAGCTGTTTGCAACAACTTTGCTGGAATCTCTGAAACAAGGGGTGTCAATCCCACCCAGACCCAGTGAGCTCTAGACTCAGCTTCTCAGATTGCGCTCTGCATGTGTGTGCCCTCAAAGAGTGGCTGTAGGAGCTAACTATTTATTATTTGCTCTTTCCAAACAAGCACCCAATAAAGCTGCCTATTAATCCTAATTGTGATGGAGGCTTATGTATGCCATTGCCTTCTGTCTGACGGGAGCGACGCGAAGGTCACGGCTTGTTTAGTTCCAGTCGGTGAAGGGCCATTACATAAGAGTTGCTTCAGTCACTGTCAGCACGGGCTATATTTGGACGACTGTAACCCAAAGGCCTGTCTTCCTTCACTCGCTCTGTAAGCCATCCAGTTGCTCATTCGTGCTTATTCTGAATAATGATGATGAGCAGAATAATTACTGAAATTGCTGGGTTTGCCCCGTGCCTGAAAATGCTCTCATTTGGTCAGATGTCTCGCTGTGAAATTCCTCTCTCCCGTGCAAGCAAGGGAACGCTGCAGGACTGGGCTGCTGGACGCACTTGCCCTCGAGTGACCCAAATGGCAGCAATATGCAGCCACTTGGCACACTGGGTATGGCTGGAGAGAACGCAGGCAGCTAAGTTAAAGGACTGATGGGATCATCTTTAATTTGCTCTGTAAACAGAGAACAGTAAAGATCACTACAGTAGCCTTTTGTGCCATATAAACAGCGAGAACAAATATCATGTTACATACAGCTGATACATAGTGGTCGCATTCCCAGCTGCGCCCTTATCAAGATGGCTGTGACAATAGATGTTCTGTGGAGCTGGAGATAACACAGTAAGGAAATGTTGGGAAATGCTGGCACTCTTGCAAATGATTATAACAAAACCAAAAGGAAAGAAGAAAGAGTTTCTTGTACTACTGATTTACATTTTGCAAAGTAACTCTACTTGGAAAGGAAACCCAAACTTCCCTTATTCAAATAGTTTTGTTCCAGTGAACTGCTACAGACAATTTGCACTTAATTCAAGGAATCACTTTTACTTGATATTTTCTGGCCAGTAACTAAGTGTATATTTGTTGCTCTGCGTATTCTTAAGTATGCTGAGTGCAATATGCAAAGACATAAGAAATAGTATTCTGACAAAGTTAAGTTGGTCTGATGGCTAGCTGTTTGAAAGTTTTATGTACCATTATTCTTGTTCATTTTTATCTTACTATTAGCACTCCCTGCTGTCTAGGTCACTAAACCAGTTACTCCATTTCTTCTCCACTTACATTTAACCCCTCCACGAGACTTTGAACTGTGTTCTTCTCAGAAGTCAGCCTTTCCAGTCAATGTTGTCTCAACACTAGCCTATGCACTGGTTGTTTCAAGATGCCCCCCTATTCTGACCAAATCTTTTCTCCCCTCTTCCATTCAGTCTGTCCAAACTATTGCCATCAAGATATTTTCCATTTCTCTGAGAATGTTGTCCTGCTTCTAAAATCTCAACGTTGACCTATTTCCACTCTAAAATTCAAACATGTTTCTTTTCTCAGCTCTAAATGACTTCATTGCTACTTGGATCTGACCTCATCTCCTCTTGGAAAGCCATTTAGTCTCTGATGTTGGGAGTGTCTGTGGTAGGGAGCAAGGGATGTTATAATTGATTTCCTTCTTTAACTTTCTTCATTAACAGGGTGCTCTGAATCTAAACGTACTGAAGATGAAATTACTTTCAGCCACCTCCCTCATTTGTTTTGGAAGTGTCTGGAAGTATTTACAGAACAATCACCAAAAAGCATTCAGAGTGAAGATTCAGCACTACTTAAATGACTGCACACAATTTCTACCAAATTAAATGCATCTTGAACTATATCCTATGTCCTTGAACCTCTGTTCCTGGTTAGCCCAGCCTGGGGTTGTCCTGCATTGTGATAACTGGCAGTAATACCAGCGGGCATTTATTTGAGTGACTTAGGAATAACTGAAGAGCATCATCTTCTTACCATTCCTTTTCACTCTCCTCCCATTCAACATCTTGTGGATCTGCAGCATCTTGTGGATCGAGAGTGCAATTAATTCATAATCCTGGAGATACTGAGGTTGTCACAGTCTGCTTTTCCAGATGCATATATTTCTTTTGAACTTATATGATAAGATAACATGAAAATAAGACCTCTTACCACACCAGAAAAAAAAAAAAAAAAAAAAAAAAGCATGTATTTCTTGGAGTCTATTACCATTGAACCAAAAGTAAGAACCCCCTGGGAACTCTGAAGGCAGATACATTTACCCTGGGTCCTGCCGACATCTGATCACACAGGCCCCAAAGCTGATGCTAAAATTTCCAGAAACATTTGGGAAGCAACCACAGAAATCAAACAAACAAACTGAGCCCTCGAAGAGCAGTAACAGGAAGCTACAGAAGCACATCTGAACCAGCACTCACTTGTCAGCATGGCTTTTCTCCTCCCTTTCAAGCTTCCACTGGACATGCTGCGTCCTCCAGCACAGCACCTCCAAAATTGCTGGGCATTTTGTTCACACTTCAGAGGCCTGAAGCCTCCTGCAACTCTGCACGATAGATTGCAATGACCCTGCAGCAGTGTCTCACTGAAATGACTGATCTACTTGTATTGGTCATCTCTAGTTTCCCCAAAGTGGTTTAATTATTTGTGCACATGAAATGAGCATTGTCAGCAGAAGCTTTATACAGACAATGTAGAGTCTTACACAGGCAGGATTTCATGAGCCATTTTCAAAAAAAAAAAAAAAAAAAAAGTGTAGGGAGGTTGCATGCCCTGACCAGATGGGTTTTGTTGTTTCTTGTTCTTTACCTTTCCTTGGAGGTGCTTTGTCAACCTGATGCATCTCCCTGACATCTTCCCAGAGCTGGCTCTTCTACATGGGGGACTCACTCCTTCTCAAAGAGAAGTGGGGAGGAATTTAATAAGGTCTGGGTCTATCTTTCTTTCAGGGAAATTTGTAACAGATACTTCTGTGTTTGTCACATGTATGTTTCAGACCAGAGCATTTTTTTTTTGTTAATGTTGGAAGCTCTCAGCAAAGCCTGAAAGTTATTATATATAAACTATAATGTTAGCCAGCTGATTGGGACAAAAATCCAGGCCACTTAAACAGCATCTTGGAATCATTCAAATTTAATTCTTGAAATTAACATCAAAGCCATTTTTGATGTCAGAAAAAAAATATTAATTTTATTTCTTTTTTTGTGCTTATCTGTTCCTCACTGTACCCTCTAACAACACCATAATAGTGTGCATATGTGTGCGCACACACCCTGATATATCCTTAGTGGGATATCAGCTCCTAGATCTTGTATGTAGCACATATGTGTAAGCAGTCTGCAGGCTAGTGAGGTCTCGCATAAGTCGGTCCTGGTGCTTATGTGGCTCTCATGCCCAGAAGAGAAATGCAGTCTGGAGAAATCCTGTGTTCTGCTACTAAATGACTTTTGGGATTCAGCAGTAACCTTGGCAGACTGGAAGTTAGCCTGGCTGCTTAAGAATATTTATAGCTCAACATGTCCAGGCTGTTATCTTTACCATGCTCACCAGGTGATCCACTGAAAACAGGGAAAAGAAAACTATTAAATTTAGTAGGTATTAGGCTAAGTCCTTATTCAATTCAGAAGGGAAAGGTGATTTGCCTACAGAGGAACGTAACTGATGATGAAAATAATAAACCAGCTGCTAAATGGCTCAGTTCTGAGATGTATCCCTTCCTCTTTTTCAAAAATATATTGTATCTATGCAGCAATGTTCATGAGCGTTACAGCTTGGAATACCTTTACTGAAGCATTCTGCACCCTGTCTATAAATCACTGGTCTTTTCTAGTTAGATCTGAGGATTCAGAATGTTCCTGCTTAGAGCAGTTCTGTTTGCTGACTTTGTCACTGGATCTGAATTCCTGAGTTGGCATCCTGCTGACATGGTCTCAGTCATTAAGTGTATGATAAAACAACCTTCTGCATGCTCTCCTGTGTTCTGCTCTTCCCTCTCACCTTCCAGTCCTTGCTCTGTTGACTAATTCATCCACAGCTTATAGCATCCTTTTTTTTTTTTTTATTTTTTTCTTTTTTCCCCGTATCTATCATTCAAATCAATGCCATGCAATTCAGTGGCAAAAGGTATAATTCTTGGAGCATTGCTGTCTGCTATTTGCTTGTAAGAAAAGCTGTATAAATAATATTTTATTTACTAGCTGTTTGTAAAAAATACTCAGCTCAAAATGAAAGTTAATTTAAGAGAAACAACCCTCTTTGAAAGCATTATTTTAAAGGAATATTTTAATTAAAAATACCCTCAGAAAAAGAAAAACATTATTTAAAATTCTGAGATGAAACATATCTTATTAGAGCATTTTTTCCTTTTCTGATGGAAATAAATTAAAACATTTAATTTTTGCTAAGCCTGTGTTTTTTTGTCCTTGACAGAGAAAGAAGGAGAAGAAGAAGGAGAAGAAGAGGAGGAGGAATAAAAAAAAAAACATTATTTTTTCACCTAGTTCTCCCTTTAGTGCTTCTAGGGGTAGAAGGTAAATGGCCAGCAATGCCTCCTAATCTGTCAGAAGCAATGTTTTTTTAGGCCAGAGAGAAGTCTTGGTCCCCTGCATACCAAGAGCGTGACAGAATCACTGAGCTATCAAATCAGTTATTCTGCCAACATCTTTCTGGTTCACTGAAGAGTAAATTAATCCTATGCAGGAACACTCTGGCAGGAGAATAAGGGAGAGCACACACGCTGCCATAGTCAGGTAGTAATGGTACTTGCCAGGAGTGTAAATAATGGGTAAATAATTAATTTTCTTTGGGGAACCTTCAAGGATCGACTTCTCTGAGTGCTTGCGCACACATGGTGGAACAACAGCAGCAAGGGGTTGAGCAAGAGAGCTTCCCCTGGAAAGAAAACAAGCCCTAGATCGGGTCTCTCAGTGGCTCCATCTCGGCTCTTAACAACTCGCTGGAGACCTAGGATGTGCAGGACTGGCCCTCAGCTTCTGGAGTCAGTGCCTGGGGCTTTTGACCAGCAGGCGTTTGGGAGGGAGCTGCTCCTAGGTGAATCCACTTAGGTGAATTCATGAGGACACAGCTTGGACCCTCATCAGTGCATTGACATAATAGCATGTAGGCTGCAATGAGCGAGCCTGCCATACCGACCAGCTGACGTTACCAGTGGTACTGCCTGCTGAAAACGTTTTTAGGAAAGTGCAACGGCTCCAAAGAGGAAACAAGGGAGGTACAGCACGTGGCACGGCATAATTTACTGCTGACCTGACATCTGTTGCCTCTGGTTCACTCCGGTCTACTGGACTTGAGGCCAGTCTCACGGCAGAAAGAGCAACTGAATGTCCCAGTTGCTGCGTGCCTCCTGTTCCAAATCACTCTTTCTGCAGCATATAAAAGCACTGAGGTCCATGATTACAAAACGGCTTCGTGTGCAATCTCTTATTAAAGGGTCATTATGGAAAGCTGAGCCTTGGCTTTCAGCAGAAACCCCAGAGCAGAGCCCTTTGGGAAGAAACTGCATTTTCTTCTGATGGGGAGCTCTCTCTCCCCTTCAGCTGCCCCTGAGCACATCTCCCAGCATTGTCTGCAATTAGTCATGGAGGGAAAGCAGGATGATTTCACACCCAGATGCAAAGGTGAAAAGGCAGCAGTGCACCCTTTTCAGAGTCAGTAGAAATGGTTCTCCAATAACAAATGGATACAGAACTATTGCAATGAGCTGCAAACCCAAGTACCTTACCCTGTGTTATTTCTTACTATTGATCCTTTCTTCTGTTCTTACACCTGTTTACGTGCACTTATATGACCTTTTGATTAACCTCTCTCCGTTTTTCCCATTGTCTTTGCATATTCATTTTCCTGTCCACTTTCACATTGATTATTTTAGTTCCTGACTCTAACAACTGTTTTACTTTCTTTCAATTTCCTTTTACTTAGCTCTTCCTTAAGAAAACAAGCAAACAAAAGAAAACCCAACCTTTTCTCTCTCTGCTCCCTTTCTTCTTCCTTTTGTTATGTTTCTGTGATTCTCCACTCCTATTATAAAACTCATTTACTCTCTTTCTTCTCATCTCTTGCTACAGAAGCAACATAACTCCATCAGCCTCGGCTCCCTCGGTCTGATTTCCTCTTTCTCTCTGCTGTCTAATATCTTTCCCTTCCTCTCTCTCACAAGCAGCACTTTCTCTTCCTTTTTTGTTTCTAGTTCAGTACCTCTCCTCTGACTTTCCCACTGTGCTCCTACCCAGTGCCCTCTCCCTGCTGATCACATTAGCAGAAATGTTTAGCTTTGCTGCTCTGTTCCACAGATCTCAGCTTCCTTCACCTCCTCCTCGCTCGTGAGATGCAGCCCACAAGCACCTTCTTGGTCGTCTCAGGCGGGTGTCACACATTATCAGCACAAGCCTCTCTAGAACGGTGCAAAGCAGCGATACTTTTCATGTGCTAGTAAGGAGGTGATTGCTCACTAATCAGCGACTTCTGTCAGTCTGGCTCACACTTCAGTTCAACAAGATGCGGATACTCTATTGATCAAATTACAGTTCTTCAGCTTTACTGCAGTAATGTACCTGTAACTGCTTCAGCGTTTTCAGTCCGTCGCCCAAGGCAGTAAAGAAAAGCCTTGCCACAAGAACACATGAAACCTTGGGAAGGACCAAGGGCTGCTAGCAGTTCTCAACCATCTGGTCATAAAGCAGCTATTTCTCTAAACCTAAGATTAGTGAGGTTTTGAGGCCATTTTCTGTCTAGACCTCTGCTGTAAATGGCTTCTGAATTTGTTCATGAAATAAATATACAATATTCCCAGCACTGCTCATAATGAGCAGGCTACACAAATGACCTTTCAAAAGCTTTCTGACTCCTTCAAAACACAAGCAAATTGAAAATCTGTATTTGCAAGATCAGAAATAAAATGAAAACCTCACTTTGGCGTCTAAAAATGAAGCCATATAAAGGAAAGACCTTGCTGAATAGCATACTTTAAAAATAAATACAATTTCCTTTGCTACCATAAATGTAGTTTCAGATTCTGAAGTTAAATAACATTTAACTGAAGCTATAACATTTTGTTAAACTTCAGAAACTTTAGAGGAACAGCTATTCAGTTTCTTATAGACTTCAATTATTTACAGTTCTTTTCTTTCTTTCTTTCTTTCTTTTTTTTTTTTTTTTTTTTTTTTTTCCTGGAGAAGAGACACACGTTCTGGGATTTTTTAAAGCCCGTTTTAGTTCATTATTGAGATCTGACTTTCTGTATCCATGAGATCAACCACAGATTAACTGTTTCTGTGGTCTCAATGGAAACCTGAACCTTGAACCAGGGTTTGGAAGTTAACCTAGAGGGCCAGGTCCTTGGCTGCCATTGTGGAGGCTTTGGCCTGTTCAGGAACAATTTGGAGAATTTATGGAGTACTTAAATGGCAGCTACAAGCTCCAGTTCTGCCTCAGCTCAAGAGTGAGCTGCATTTGAGAGAGGATTGTTGCAACAAGAAGAAAGCCTCCCCACAGAGTGTTTCCAAGCTACTCATCATTTCCCTAGTATCTGTCCCTATGGACAATCTCCAAGTCCTATGATACTGATCTTGTAAACAATTATTTTCTTTCCTGAACTCCTATAATAAATTTCATGCTTGATATTTCTGTTAGGACTCCTTGGCCTCCTCCTGACTTTTTTTTTTTTTTTCTTCTTTTTTTTCCCAGATTGGGAAGGAGGGGAAAAAAATAAATGGAATTTTTGTTTGAATCTCACTTGGGACCATGCATTCTTGTAATGTCATTGCTAAACAAAACAGTGGCAAGAAAAGAAAGTGAATGGACTTTAAGAATTTCTACTGAACGTTTTATGATGAATTAAATGTATGGCACCATCTTAAGAAATACTTTGACCAAATGCTTGTTGTCAGAATGCACTGTTACAAAAAAAATGAGATAGGACAGGGGAATATGTTTAATTTTTGCATGTCTACAAATACAGAGATAGCAACCTGCCAGACATGCCCCTGTAATGTAAATACTTACAATCGTCAGACAACTCAGAGGTTTCAGTACTGCTGATTGTGTTATTTATGCAGATTTATACAAAATTATGCACAACTTGTGGTATAATTTTGTTAGAGGAGACAAGGAAATAGTCTACTGTTCTGTATGCTTTTTTTAATGCACGTTCCCTTCACTGATGTGAGAGCAGTTTCATTCTTGCTCCTATGTAAATTGCTGGTCTAAATTGAAACATCCTCTGGTCTTTTTGCTCTCACATTGCTGTGCATAAGGGTCCCCTGGAGAGGAACTGGGCAGTAAATGCTTTGTGCGCGCTCACACAGCTCCAAGCCTCCCTTCACGGCCCCCTTTACGCCACGAAAGCCACCTCGCAGGCAGGAAAACCGCCTCACACGCAGGCTCACGCACTCATGTTGCGTGCACATTAACTCAGGGAAGAGCTGGCGGATTTTTAACGCTTGCTATGAGGTCTCGATTCGGGGATCTCGGGAACTTTGAGAGACCTGTGTGGATGCATTTTGTGGTTGTATTTCCGATGTGGGGCTTCTCGCGCATCAACGCAAGGATTTCGGTGCTGTAGATGCGTGCTACAGGCTGCGATTCGTAGCGCAGCTCTGGCGGTAATGCAAGCTGACATATTCGGTGCTTGGAGTGTTTAAAGCGCTGTGCAGATGTTAATTTAACTCATTACTTAACTCGCCACCGCTGAGGATATCAGGAAGGAATACCCCAAAAATGGTATGAGCTGTGCAAAACGGGGGAAATAATCACTGGCAGAGGCTAGGCCAGAGACATGATCAGGGTTATTAATTTCTGCATTGGTGGCACGTGCGAAAGTAGCTGTGTTTGGAGGGTGTTTTGTTAAAGTGGCAAAAATTTCGAAGTCGGGAGATTGGATTTGGGGCTAGAAGGTTGCAGTTCGAAGAGGCGTTTCTTCACCCGCTGTCATTACCTCGCCATTCAATATTTTAGAAAAGGAAACCGTCAGGTGAAGCTGAACGCCAACACGCACACGTTTCACTTCACAAGAACCCCCCCCCCCCCGCGTGTGAAAGCTTTATTCCATCAGCGTGTCGTTCGGGGAGGTGCGGACAACGACACCCCGGGCTTCCGACGGGCGCACCGCGGGGGCTGGCTCCCCTCAGGGCTCCCCTCAGGGCGTCCGCGAGGCGGCGACCGTTGGCGGCCGTTGAGCGGCGCCGCCCCGCACGTGCCGCGCGGCAGCCAGCGCCCTCCCCGCGCCAACCGGGCGGCGCTTGACGTCAGGCGGCCGCGGCGGAGCGGGCCGCAGGTGCATCCGTTTCCTCAGGGCGCGCAGCGCCGCCCGCCGCCCTGCAGCAGCTCCCCCCCCCCCCCTCACCCTTCCCCTTCTTCTCTTCCCTTCCCCGCTTCGCCATCACCACAGCGTCCCCGACGGGGCCGCGGCTCACCGCGGGGAGGGGGGGGGGGGGGGTGGAGCCGAGCCGGCGGCGAGGCGGCAGCAGCAGGGAGCCGCGACGGGGCGGGCGCAGGTCGCTAGGGGGAGGCACGGCACCGGGAGAGCGGCACGGCGGCGCCGCCGCTTCTCCCAGCCGCGGTTTTGCTTTCCGTTTCGGGGTGCCGCCTCTGCGTGGGTACATTTTTATTTATTTATTTATTCGATAATTTATTTTTTATTATTTTCCTAGGGGGTGGGAGAGAGGGGAGGGGAGAGCCGCGGCGGGAGGACCAGCCGGCGGGCGGCGGGGAGAGCGCCGAGGCAGCCCCGTCACGGGGAGGAGGAGGAGGAGGAGGAGGAGGAGGAGGAGAAGCCGGCGGAGCCTCGCCTCGCCTCGCCCAGCCCAGCCCTGCCCCAGCGCGCAGCCCCTCCGCCGCCCCTGGCCGCCGGAGGCACCGGCGGCCGGCCGCCCGCCCTCATGATGGCCTCTACCGCCACCTGCACCAGGTTCACCGACGAGTACCAGCTCTTCGAGGAGCTCGGGAAGTAAGCGCGGGGAGACGGGGGGGGGAAGGCGGCCGGGAGCCCCGGGGGGTGCCGCGGGGTTCGCCCCGCTCCTCCGCGGCCGTCGGTTGAGGGCTGCGGGGGCCGTTAACGGGCGGCGGGGGGCCGCCAGCGCCATGTTGGCGCCCGGCTGGGGCGGGGGGAGACGGGGGGGACTCGGGGGAGGGGGGGGGACCGGGACCTGCACCGGGATGGGGACGGGCACCGGCACCGGGCAGCCCCCGCTGTGCGGCCAACCCGCCGGCTGTGGACGTGGCTGCCGCCCCGCCGCGCGTCTCCGACCCGAGTTTGCCGTTGTGGGGAATAAAATCGATATCGAGCGACGCCCCAAAACGCCTCCCTTCTCTGTCTTTTCTCGTTTCTTTCTTATTTTTTTTCTAAAAATTTGTCGGCGTCACGCCGCTCGCTGAAATCCGCGAGAACGCTTCTGCCATCGTATCCGCAGGGAGCCCCCCTTTTCGGTGCCGCTGACACTTTGTCCGCTTCTTGGTTTGCAGAGGGGCGTTCTCGGTCGTGAGGAGATGTATGAAAATTACGACAGGACAAGAGTACGCTGCCAAAATCATCAACACCAAAAAGCTCTCGGCTAGGGGTGGGTATATTTTAACCGAGTGCTTACGGTGCCTCCTCCCTGTTTTGTGCATTCTTGTGGGAAGCGCTAAAACCGAACCAAATCGTGATAATTAAAGTTATTAATTTTCATAACGTGTCTTTTTTCATCCGCTGTAAGACTGTGGCTTGGCTTTTAATATTAAACGTTTTGTGGATTGATGCTGGAGGTGTGTGGTTGTTGCTGTAGCGTTTAATGGAAAGCTGTACAAATTCTCAAGCAATTGAAAGTAATGCACTTCTTCCTTCTTTTTATATGTAAATAGCTTGAACATCAGTCTGAAAGCATTTTGCAGACTGATTTTTTTTTGGGGGGGAAATAATAAGTTTCCATTACAGTTTTTATTTTAAATGTATGTCAAAGCTCTACTGAATTCAGTGCTTCCATTGCATTTAAAAATGAAAATCAAGGCCTATCTGAATCCAGAAGGAAAAGTGTAATCTACTACCCTGTACTAAACTTCGTGATGAGATGCTATAGGAAGGAAACTACCATTTTATGAAATAACCCTTTGTGAACCCAACTCATTCTGATAAAGTGATACAGTGTTTCACTGTTACAGCCCAACAGTAATGCCTGCTACACCACATGTTTGTACTTTCCCCATAAGGTGTATGTTTCCTATATACTTTCAGTGTCAATGCATGAGTCTTTGTGATATACTCGGGGAATTATATGTGTACTGTGGGTTGTTGCTGTTGAAAGCAAGCCTCAGTGGTGATATGTCGATTCCTTGTTAAATCCACATCAAAGTGATTGTACCAGGATGTCAGGGATTATGGATTATTCTCTGTTAACGTTATCTATGTTTTGATATGAATTTGTGGTGTGGTAAAGAACATGGAAGTGAATAAGCAAGCAATGGCACCGTGTAAACCTATGTTCATGGTCTGGTTTGCTTTTGACACAAAGCAGTCACTGCAGGCAACAGCAGCCTGAATGAATTCATTAAATTTACACATAAAGTACCACCTATGATCCTGTGGCACGTGCTGGTAACAGCATGCGCAAGGGATCTTTCAGCATCACGTTAATGCTCTCATTTTCAGCTGATGAAAGGGATGAGAAAACATGCTTTTTACCTTTTGCTGAATTTTAGTCTTCAGATTTTTCTGTTATTTTTCAAACTTAAATTGAGAATACTTCTTTGCAGAGGTACAGGTTTAAAAGGAGAAAGGTTCAGAAAGTAGTGATATTTGAGATCAGGTATTCTCAGAGTTTTGCATGAACAAATTAACCTTTTGTCAGAACAATAACATGATTTGTTGAATTTTGATGCTTAAAATATATCTCCGAGGTCTATATGACTTGATAGATCAAGGTGTCTTTCAACACGAAAAGCTGTAGCAAGATAAGCCCCAGATTATTCATGTGCCATAGTTTTTACGTCTAATGGGATAAAATATTGAAAGCTAGGCTAAATTAATATAAATGTTAAGTCTACCTTTGAATTCATCATTTGGAACGTACTGCTTCTCAAGTTTCAGTTTTTGTACTTCTCTGACTGTTCAGGCAGGACGAAGTTGGTCCTTGGTGTAATCCATTCATGAGTGGAAGCAAGTTGGTGAGAATTTAGCTGATCAGATGGAATGAGGCATAACTCAAGCAGAGATTTTTCTACAGGTTTAACATGTAAGCCCGTAAAGTAAGGGGCTATACTTTAAAGATTGATAACTGGACTGCGAAATATCATTTCTTCTCTTCACACATGTGATGCCATATCCATGAATACAGTGAATCCATTCCCATGTTTGTTTCACATATTTCTGGATTATTTTTTTTTAATATAATTATTCATTTACTTTGTTGAGACATCTGCTAAGCACCTTTTGAAGAACAAGCTTTGTGCAGAGGTCTTCAGATTCCTACTAGGCAGTTCTTCAGTTGCAGAAGGTGATCACTTACAGTGCAAAAACTCCCAACATTAATAATCCTCTAACTGTGATACCTTGCCAGGGTTGGTAACAGCTTACAACTTAAGTTACATTTTACCTACTATCTAAATTGTAAGTTTCATTCTGTTTCCATATGAACTGCTTTATGATGAGGTAGCAGTTCATTTTCATTTCATATTTCTTAGTTGAAATACAGATTATAATGTGAATATGAACAATTCATTGGTTGAGCTTCATCTGTGAACAGAGTTGGAGGTTCTTACTTTGAAAATGTGCATCCCGTGTACAGGCCTGGTTCTGTGCAACTCCTTGGAGCACAATGCCAAGTTTGAGCCTTCTTGCTTGCAAGATTGAAGAAAAGCCATTTTGATGTGTGATACGGGGGAGTCAAGACTAAGGAAAACTTCATGTGCTTATCATTAAATCATTTAAAATGATTAAAAATGATTTAATGGGAAAAAGCCCAGTCATAAAAATATATTTTTCCCTAACGCTCCTTCACCCCAGCCACAAATGTTCTTAGACATCTATTTGTATCCTTCCCTCTAGTAGTCCTCCTAAACAGGAACTGAGCTCATCGTAGACTTATGCCAGTGAAGGTGTGTTCTCTTCTGTTTCCTTGCATAGCTACAGGGAAACTTCAGAGTAATTGCATGCAGAGGTGCAGGCTCTCGTTTTAATTTGGAGGGAAAAGGAAGCTATGCCGCCCATTTTTGCAAAGTAACTTCTGTGCTGTTAAATTGATGACCAGTTACTTACACCTGCTGTGCTCTGAGTTTTTCTTTACTGAGTCAACTTAAGTATTAAATTCATGTTAGAATATCAGCAGCTAATTTTGTATCAATAGGGTATGTTCAAGACAAGATTGCATGATTTAATTATGCTGCTCATTTTAGGAAGTGTGTGTGGGGAAGTTACATAGCATACCCTTGTAAAATTAAGTGCAGTAGTGAGCAAGCACACAGAAAACTTGGAATAGGGTGAAGAATGTATGCCGGTTTGGGGTTTGTTATCATTTTGGCTGATGAAGTCATGGGAATTATCTCATGACTCAGTTTCTTAATTGTGTTGTTTTAGGCTGCTTTTTAATGTTTTTCTTGTGTAGAAAGCAATGTAGATAAAAGTGAAATGTGAGGTGACTTTTCCCTGTGTGGACAAAATGCAAAATAATGCTCTTATTTTTTGTTATTATCTGTACACCTTTTATCTTTTTTTTTTTTTTTTTTTTTTTTGAGAGAGAGTCTTTTGGCTTTGATCCAAACAGATTTCATGAACAGACCCATTTTCTTAACATATTTGAATCTCTTCTTCTGACTGGAAAAAAAAAATAATCCCAAAGTGTTTGTTTCTCTAATCAGACTTGAAAAGGTCAGTTACTGATGTATTTTGAGTGGCTGTAATTTTGCTACTGCTCATCTTCAGATTTGCTTTGTAGTGGCCAAAAGCCCCATGCCTTTGATGGCAATCTGATGGCATCTGTGAGAAGTGGGTGATTTTCTTTTCTAAGGTGCTTCTGTAAATACTGCTTAGACACACCTCTCCCAGCCCTTGGACGGCTGCAGCAGAAATGTGAGCCACTTTGTTGATGGACATCCGCATTAGTAAGAGCAATGTAGGAATCAGCCGGAGGTTATCCCTTTTTGTCCACTGCTCTCCTGATCTTTCAGGGACCAGTCTTTCTATTAGCTCCACTGAGCTTTTGAGCTATAAGCCTTGGAGGCTTTGCTGGTTATTTATCTTCCTTCTTGGTAGGAAACTTCCCAAATTGTTTCAGCATCTTGTTAGTCAAAGAACAGAGTGTTTCTTTTAAGCTGGTGACTGCGTATGACCTCCTTTGTGACAATTTGTGACCAAAAAAAAAAAGTGACAATTGCACTTCCTTGCAACAAGCTCTCATGGGTGAGGAGGCTGAAGACCACACACACAGTCCCCCCTTTTTTTTTGGAGCAGTATTTTAGTGGCAATACTGATTAATTTTGCTGTAGGAAGGGTATTTCTATGTCTAAAGCACTCCAAGTAGAGCACTTCGCGATCCCTAAAGTGATTTAAAATACACGGGGGAAGTGAATGGCATATGAAATACACAGGGTAGTATTTTTCAGCATGGTTTTTTGTGATACAGAGAGAAAAACGTTTTTGTTGTGTCAGTGGACTAACATTTCATGGAGTCAGCCAGGTACTGTGTGTTAGGCAGTGCCATATGTTTTACAGAAGGCACGATGTATTAAGGCTGCCTGTACTCTGCAGCAGAAGAAGGCAGTTTTGCATAATCCTGCAAGGATTCCTCATCTAGCTAAAGATCTTAATCTCTGAAGCATTTACCTGTGCAAGTTTATTATAACACGTGTATTTTTTTTTTAATGTTAATTTCTGTTCTTAAGTACACTTGAAGTTTTTCCCACACATACAGTATGCTCCTTGAGGGCATTTAGTTGCCTGTGAAGCACATCTCAGCTTTGTGAGAGCAAGATTTCCAGTCTGTCAGTTTAATTGCACGTCAAGTAGCAGTATGGTCGCTTTTCTCCACGTATTAAAAGTACACTTTACAATATTCTTCCGTAATACCTAAGCCTTACCTCCTGATGCGGTTGCCCTTTGTTAATGCTGGTGCTCTTTCTATCTTTCAGCTTAGTCGTGACATTCTTTTCAGTCTGACATAGATCTTCTGACTTAACGTGTGTACATTTGTGTTTACCTGCAAGTATTTGTTTCAATTGCAGATTACAGTAATGTAACAGTCTAGTGGCTCTCTCATTGTTAAACGGGTATTCTGTTTTAAAGGTTTGGAGCTTTTGCAATTTCTTGCTTTTAGTGGAAATCCGAAAGAGCTTTCAAATACTGATACAAATGAGGACTTGGAAATAATTGTGATGAGTGTTAGTTGGTAGAAAATTATTCTAACAGTTTACACTAGATTTCAAATTATTTTTTCCTGTTAGTTGATACGTAAATTACCCATAGCAAATATATAATTTCTATAATATCAATTCTCTTTTTCTCTGCAAAGCCTTCGTTTTCCTTCTGTCAGGAAAGGAGATTCTTTTTATAGCTCATATGCTGATGGGCTTTAAATGAATTGCATTAGAACTTAAAGATGCATATATCGCTCTTGTTATCCTTACAGCTTGTTGCTGCTGTTTGTACTGGGAGGTATGTACTCAAAAAGGTGAAAACTGCAGTGTCTTTAAAAGACTCCTAGGTGTGGGGAGGTGAGGTGAGAGGGGGGGAGTTCTAGTACACTACAGTGCTGTTCTCCTCGCACACGTTACAGAAATGTCCTCAACATGCAGCTTCACAATTTGAAGTGAAACTCTAAAAACAATATTTACAGATTACTTTCACACGCTTCAATTTTCAGGTTAGCTATTGACTGCAATGGAAACATGACACAAATCCAATATGTAAAATAACTCGGGGGGAAGCAGAGGGAGTTAAAAGCATTGGCATCATCTATCAGAGTTTGACCAACCTCAATAGGGAAGAAAAAAGGGAGATTTTTTTCTGTTCCAACTCACAAGATTATTAAACATGCCTACAATTATGAATCAGCTGAATGCATCTGGCTCTCTTGGGAGCTTCCTATTTTCTTTCATTGTGTTTCATCGCTGCTTTGGCCTGGACCCCCTCTCTGCTTTTAGATCTCTTCCACTGAAATGTTAACAACAAAGGATTTCTCTGGAATTTATTTGGCTACCTCTTTCCTCCCATTTTCTGTTAAAAGTTGTCAATTCTGGCACTGACCTGTGCCTCTACTTTGTATGTTCATTTTCCACAGACTAAAGATTTAACTGCATGTCTGAATAGCTGCACTTCCAGAACTGCTTCTCATTCCTTCTGTTAGGAGAGGGAGGAGAGCTAGTCATAGGGGGAAAATATGGACTGAATGGAGGTATGGCAGGTGAGTGAAGGCATTCAGATTTTGAACCTGAGTAGTTTTGGGGTGTGTTTTTTTCTTTTTTTTTTCTTTTTTTTTCTTTTTTTTTTAATTGTTATTATTATTATTTCTTCCCTTTCTCCTGGTCTGAGAGAAACTATGTTCTCTGGAAGCGCTTTGTGATTTTTCTCCAAATTGTACTTCCAAATTAAGTATTTTGGTCAAAGATGAAAACAAGGAAATAATCAGAATGGTAAACACTTCAGCTTTATTGTTCTGTCCGTTTGCACGTAGGACTGTACATAGAAAACATTGGTTTATGTGTACTGCAGTTGGAAACCACAGGTCAGCTGAGGTATTTAAGTAACTTACATCTGTTGTTATTGACAGCAACTTAGAAATATACTGGTTTCTGGAAGATCCAAGACAAAATTTCAAATATTTTGTTTTAGAAATGTAAATAGTGCCAAGATACTGCTTTTCATGTCAATGTCCTTCATTTGACCTCTTTAGAAATGTAGGCCACAGTGTTTCAGTGGGTTTATCTATGTCAGGGTCCAGCTTCCTCCTTCAGATAAGTTTATTGCACATTTGTCAAATGCTTTGTAAGGATAATGTGGGGATTTTAAAAGCTTATCTGGAAAGCATAACTTACCTGTTGATTGAAAAATTATATAGAGATCGAAAAACAAACTTAAGGATAGGAGCTCCTTTTGTTTAATTCTTTATTAAAAATAACTATGCCTTGAATTTGAAGAAACATCTGCTATGTCTTGGAGAGACACAGGAATCCAATCTGTCTGTTTATTTCTCTATGTGTAGAGTTCTGTGTATGTCTTTGTATGCATGTTTGTGCAAACTCCTTCTCTGTTTAATCCTAGCATTGTGAGAAACGTCTTGTGCATGGTTATTGGAGAGAGTGGAGAATCTGTGTGACGTGGTTTTGGTATTTTCTTCCACGAAAGATAGATGTGCTGTTATCCAGTATAGTTCTCTATGTTATCAGCTTGTAAAATTCACTGAGTTTCGGTTGTTTGAGTTGTAAAACTTATCTTAAAGTTTTGCAGCCCCATTGATTTCTGTTGCACTTGATTGGAAGCTGCTGGATTTATGCTGCTCAAGTGAGAATTTACTCGATTTCTTTTGAATCTGTTGCTTCTATACGTGCCACAGGTTAAAAGCATGAGCTATAGCCAAGAGTAATACACAGCGGGAAGAGAAGGAACTTAATCAAATTTGCAAATACATCTGATTTAGCTTTTATCCTAATCCAGGGCCTCTTTAGTGGAATTTGAGAAGCATAAATTGTGCTACAGCATGTATTTGTTTTTTGTAATTAGGTTTTTAAAGTCTGGAGAATGGCAGTTAATATACCGAACAAGCTATCACAGATCAGTCTCTGCAGCTGTTTGTTTAGGTTGGTTGTATTTAATAGAAAGTAACTTTTCCTACCTAGTGATTTCTCGTAGCATTTATTACATGAATTCCTGACTTGCAGTAAATAGCAAATATTTCAGAGGAAACTGGGAAAGTAAGGTATGCAGGTTAAAAAAAATAAAAATAAAAAGTAACAATGTATTTTATTTAATAATGGGAATGTGCTGCTGTGGATATTTGCTGGTCAAGATGAAACATTTCATCTTGTGATAGGAGGCATCTTTTTATGCTTACAACTCTTTATTTTTACAACTATCCAAGAGTTTATATACTGCTACAAGAAGCTAACATCTTGGTGATGCTTTCCAAGAGAAATGTCTGGCATCCATAAAAACAGAATTAATTTATGTTTTGGCAGTCTCTTTCACTTTGAATGTAGAGCACGCTTGTTGAAAAAGTTAATGACTTGCCATGTGGTTTCTTTTGATCAGTTACAGCCAAATCAGTCAATTGGGTTGTCAGGAGGACAGCCTTCCCCTTATCCCAAATGCTCTCTTCCTGTCACTTTTTATTCTGCCAACACATGGTTGGCAGGGCAGTTGAAAGGATGGCTGCAGTTACATACAAGCAAATAAATGTAGAACTATGCATCCTTAGTCGGAGATTTTTATGTGCAAAATTGAAAATTTCAGCACCTGATCTATAAGCGGAAAAAGAAAAAAGATGGGGTGAACTGAATAGTTGCTGGATTGAGAGAGCACGTGTGAATTTTGGCAGGTGTGAGACAGACTGAAGAAAATATCAAACCCTGATAAGAAAGTTGGTTCAGGGTTGTTTTGTGTGTTGGCTGCAGGCAATGTTCAGAACAACTCATCTAGCCCGGTGGCCAGCAGCCTTGGAGACCATTAAGGACACACACATAGATTTGTACAGCATTAGGGGAGTGCTCCGTGACATGTGGCAGAAGGTGGTTTTCCCCTTGTTTTCCTGTCCCTGTGCTGCAAAGAACGGCGTACCTTGTCCAGGGAGGAAGATTAACAGCCCTCAGTGTAAGTGGAAAGGATAACACACCTCTGCTATAAAGTTTCATCATCTCAACAGGTGAGAGGAAGAGAAACATAAACCTGCAGTGTTCAAAGCTCGTGTTTGTAGCAAGAAGCCTATTGCATGTGTTTTCAGAGCTTTGTTCCTGATTTAATTATAGTCGGGAACTGCTTCTGCTTACTTGTAAATTTTCCGCAATGTGAATGCAAGCGTTGCAGCAACAGTCACGTTGCATATTCATGTAGCTGCACGAACAGATGGGGTTCCTACATAATATCCATATTTGACATTCTGATGGGATTTGCCAAGCCTAAGCTTTCATTTAAATTTTAACCTCTTGAAGAGATAGGTTTGTGATTTAATCAGTCAAGGGAGGTCTTGAAGTTATTTGTATTGTGTAGCAGATTTCAAGCCAGTGATTAGGTATGGTTTTGGTTTGGGAGACCCGCTGTAAGAATGGTTTTAACAGGCTATTGCTCACTAGAATAAATAGTCACCAAATTCAGAGGTTTCTTGGAAAGCCATATTCATTTGGCTGATTATATTCATATCCTTCAGTACGTGAAGACAGATTTTATGTTCAATTAAAACATCAAGCAGTGTTGTCAGAGTTCTGTTGCTGTGGTGCTGCATTGCAGGGAAGACTTTGAACTACAGGGCAGATGACCTTCCATTTCTCTTGGGGCAGCTCTGGGTGCTGCTGAATGTTGGTTTTTAAAACTGGGTTAAAGACTTCTTTTCCACATTCTTTTATAGAAAGATGTCAAAAATATTAAGCACTTCCAAGATGCAAAGAGACTGCAGAAAACAGCCCTCAAAACTATATGCACTGGTTATTTATGAAACACTAGAGCCTAGAAAATATAAATATCACATTCTTGGTGCTTTTTGTACAGCATATATGCTGCTTTTAAAATTAAAACTGAAACTCAGGTATAAGGTAGATTGCTTAGTAGATGCCTTCTTTATGCAGTGTGGACAGCTATGAAATAGTGATTAGGATTGCATTGATGTATGCACGTGGGATTCAATGCCCTTCTGATCATGACATAAGAAAGCATTTTTTCCAAGGCTGTTTTTAGTATCACTATCCCAAAAGGGAAGGGGGAAAAAAGTTTTTTTCTGTTAAATTTCTGCATCTTTCCACAGTGCTCTTGCTGATACTCCTCATTTATAATTAGTAAATTTTAGCATGTTAAGAACATTCCTTGTTGCTCACTCCAGAAGGAAGGAAAAAAGAAGAAAAAAAAAAGCCAGTGGTAAAGGGGTGTGTACTTTAGATGCAGAAAAAGATCCGGCAGAGCTTGGCAGACCTGATGTATACCCAGGCAGCTTGTTTGCTGTAGGAAAATGTTTCATGCTAAAAGACTTATTAACTAATGTAATTTTACTTGTAATGAGGGTAAGAATAGATGTCTTCAAATTTTTGTTTATTTGTGGCTAATATGATTTATCTATCTAAATTAAGTAATAAATTGCTTTCAATGTCATGTTAATCAAAACATGTATACTAATGAGATTCATTTTCCCAGAGTAGAAGCTGCTTATGTGTGTTCCATCCATCTTCCTAGGAGATGTGCATTAACCTTTCACATATTTGGGGGGTCAGGTTGGTAACCCAGCTAACCTTGTGCACAAATAGTGGTAAGCTCAATAGGTATCAGAGATGGTTTGGGGAAAACATCAGGGGACATGGACAAGGACCTACAAATTAGTGTGTTTCTAATCTGTAACAGGCGGAGGGAGGCTTTTTAGTTGTTAGATCTCAACAACTTTCACATTCCTTCAAGTACAACATAGTGGAAAAAAACATCTATTTTATCCACTATAAATGATTGATTTTTCTCCATCCCCAACTGTCTTTTTGCTTAAACTGAATGAGGCTGGAAGAAAGTTTTGAATGGTAGGAATTGGTCATTTAGCAGTACTCCACATGAAAGTCCCACTTTTTGTCAGATTTTTTTTTTATCAGTGGTCTATTTTTGTTTTCCCTGTTCCAAGTGACAGATTCAGTCTAACTAAAACAGATACCTTGTACTTTCAAAGCACATTTTTCCACAGATTTCTACAGGATAAGAAAACATGAGCATCAGACCACATGGGGCTGGAAAAAAACAGGGAATAAAATTGAAGTGATATCTGAAGTGAAGTTGAGTCCTTCAGCAGAATAAACCATCTCATTAAGTAATCAAGCTCTGTCGCAACTGGGGAGCTGAGGGGGTTATTCCTTTTTGCTTTACTGAAGAGATAATTTGGTACTTCTAACTTTCAGTTAGAAGTCTTCTATAGCTCAAATGTATTCGTGGATGGTGTTTGTCGTCTGTGCCTATATTGTCCTTCAGAGAATTCTTCATCTTTCATCTGTGTATTTCTGAAGGGCTCTCTTGTTTCCATTCTTTCTTTCCTTAACAGCCACCTTCTTTTACCTTCCTTTAGCTTCCTTCTAGCTTCCTTACTTGCCATTTCAGGAGCCATTCTTTTTACATGTGCTCTGTTCTATGCTAACTTCTGTATACGGATGTTTGGAACACGGGGTTGGAGTTGACTTAGTCTACTGTTGACTGGAGTCTATGTATTCAGGTGAGGTCTCACGAGTGGCTTGAGTAATCACCTGTATCTCCATGGGAGAATCTTGTCTGGTAAATGCCAGGACTTGTGTTCACAGATGCATTTGGCAGATGTACTTTGGTGGTGCTTTGTGTTGTTCTTCTGGTTTAGGGATTCCTTGTCGTTCATCTCTTTTCCCCTGAAGCTGATGAGCACTCCCTGTAATAGCACAACGTTTAGTCCCCAGAATATGAACTGATAGTCTGAGCTTCTTGCTATTGAATTTTCTCCCACTTATTATGATTTCAGTCTTTGGATTAATCCAGTTCCTACTGTGTGTTAATAGCGTACTTCTTTTTGCAGTTGTTGTGCCTATTCACCTTAGTAGTGGGGCATACAGAATGTTAAGGTGGATTCAGAGATTTGTATTTGTAGTAACTTTTTTAGCAATTTCACTTCAGTGTTCCCCTTCATCACCGTGCTTTCTGTCACCCCTTTTACCAGTTACCAAGAGTTGCTTTGAAATTGGTAGGAAATCTCCCTTTTCACTAATCCCTAGATTTCACGTTTTCTTTGTTCCTACATTTTAAGGAATTGACCCTTACAGGAGCAATTGATTCTTGCTTGGAAAATCCACAGGATGTTTTAAATGTCTTCCTGTACACAACAGGTAACTGATATGCATTGATATAGGTAGATCCTTTTTAAAAATAAAAAATAAAAAAAATATGCTATTTCTCAAGATCATGAGTATTTGAGAGGTACGTCAAAAACTAGTTCTTTCCATCACAGGAATGTTATTCAGTTTCTGACATAATAGCTTTCTGTAGCCTGCCATTACTTTCACCTCTGTGCAAGGTCAAGTGGAAACTGCTATGAAAATAGCTACATGAAATGAAGCTAAATTGGGAATAGTTTTTGTTGAGCGTTGACTTTTGTTTCTGCAACCACAGATGCTCATCTATTTAACATAACAGCTGAAGAACATGAAGACAATCTCTGTAAATGTACTTAAAACAGCATTGTTTGTTTTTTTTTAAAGAAAAAAGTTGTCTTGATTCACACCCTAAATTGAAACTTAATTTCAAAATGTTGCTAATTGTTGAATGGTTCAGTCAATAAAATGTAGTGTGTAAAAAAAAAAAAAAAAAAAAAAAAAAAGCCTAATTAGCCCAGTGTGGTTTTTAAGGTGTGGGGTTTTGGTGGGACTTTTTTTTTTTTCTGAGTGCATTGCATGTCCATTATTTTCTTAGAAGTAACACTGCTGGAGTGTTTGCTCAGAGCAGGGCTGGCAGAGACTGGGCTGAGTAAGGCATCTCACTGCCCTCTACTTCCCATGGGAGCTGGACGCTCAGTGTCAGTTCCAGTTCTAGCATAAAATATACTTGGAGCTTCTGACAAGTGGGCTAGCTGGTTATAAAAATTTGAGCTGTGGTGATGGTTTATTTTTTTTTTTTTGAACAGAAATGTTTATTGTAATTGTATCAAGCCTCTGCAACTTGATATTGTAAGTAAGGTAGTTTTATGTAAATGAACCAGGGCATTTGTTTAGCAATAGAGATTACATGACAACTAACGTAATATTACAAACATGTAAGCATTCATGACATCGGTGCCTGGGTTGCATATGTCACATTTACTTTCCTACACGGAAAAATAGTCTTTTAATTAAATGCTATGAAATAAGTTTTCAAACAAAAAAAAATTAGTAATAACAAACTAGAAGGCATCACATAAAGTGATATTAAAGTGATGTGTTGTTTGCTTTTTTTTAAGCTTGAGTAACTTTTATTTTTAATATGGGATGTATGTATTTAAATGGATGGAGTATTGAGCTTACTTGCTTTTGTAAATATTTCTAGGTCAATTGATTTCAGTTTCTAGCAGTAGGAGTGATTCCCTTGACGTTGGGTTTGTCATCTAATAAATCTAATAATGATGCTAGACATTAAAAAGCAAAACAACCAACTCCCATTATTTTTGGTAAAGTGTTTTGATTAGTCTGTTGGGATTCTCGCTGTCCCAGATGATCCTTATAGAGGAGGAGGAAGGGGAAGAGGTCTGTACAAAGACTTATGTTTCCTTTTAGGACATGTTACAAACTACAGGACGTAGTTTTACAGATGGGGGGGAAAAAAGGAGAGTAGCTTGATTCCAGTATCGAGATACAAAACAGAGATGTGAAACAAGCCTATGGTGGTTTAGAATTAGCACTGAGCCCTTTAGTAACCAAGTAATTGTTAATATTACTAGACTTTGAGAGCAAAACAGTGAATTGAACCAGATCCATATTCTTTACATCTCTTAAGTATTGTGCAGACCATGCAAATTCTGCGTATAAAACAGGAATGTGGGAATGTGAGCAAAGCTATATACCTAATTTCATTACATGGGAAAGTCTTAGTAACTCACTGAAGGTCAGTTATCTAAAATTGACCTAACTGAGTCCAGTATTTCATAGCACAGTTACTGAATAATCTGGGCTGTGACTGGAAGGAAGTTTCTCTTTGGTTGTATTATATTAGTGTATTTTCAGCATGAGAAAATATACAACACCTACCAAATTGCTCAAAACAGCCCCCCATATCAAGGCAGGTGTGTAAAACAAACCAACCAACCTGCAGAAATTGTTTATTTGTCAACTCTTTTGGGAATTCTACTGCTAGTTTTTATCCAGAAGGTCACTAGGTTTTCATGCCACTGATATGTAACTATATAAAACTATCCATGTGAATTTTAGATATTTGCAGAATAAACGTGCTTTTGGTCTTGCCTGCTTGCACAGAATGCAAGCATTTGCATTTGATGTTTTAGGTAGGTCTTTGATGGTATTTTTTCTTCCATGTTCTTAATGTAATGATCGTTTCTGTGCCAAGAAGAGAGTGTATGAAGGAATGCCGAAGAAGCTGTGCATGTGCATTGGTCTCAGAACCTCAGTAGGCGATGTTTAAGGTAACATGTTATATTTTGCAACTGTGGCAGTCTTAACTGTATGCAGTGAGGAAATTCCACCCATGGGCAATAATTTTCTTCAAGTGCTGTAACCTGATCTTGTTTAGTCTGGTACCTGTATCCTTAGCAACTTCTGGTGAGATTAATAAAAGGATACAGATAGTTTCAGATTCTGTGCTATTCATACATCCTTCTCGGGCAAACCTATTCTACTAATTTTGTTAAGGTGTTAAATAGCTTCTAGTTTGAGAACCATGGTTAGCAGGTATCCCATGCTTGAAAAGGCTTATAAAGTAGTCCTCTGAGCTTGGTATGTCCAGGTTTGGTGTTTTGTTGTTGTGGTTTTTGTTTGGTTTTGGATTGAAATTGTTACTACACCTCTTTATGAGATGGGGCCCTTATAACCTCATTACAGGGTAGTCTGACTACTTTATACCATCTTTTTCCTATTTTTGCTTGAAGTATTTTCCTTTTCTGTGTTAGAAAAGATCTTGTAGTTAGTGTCAGAAGAGACTTATTTAAAATAAATGTTTACGTGAGTTTAACATGCTTAGGTTTGGATATATTTCAAGTCTTGCATACATTTTGACCAAAATAATTTCAGGTACAGCATTTAAGCACCTTAAATGTGCAGTTAGTAACACTGCAATTTGTATGCTTATACCAGAACTCTAACAGTTGTAGAACTACAAGTGTGTTTCTGAATTTAGATTTACTGTGTTTTTATTTAACACTCATTCCTTGAACTCAAGCCTGCGCTAATACTGTAAACTTAGCCTTAGCATGTGGCGGTGTTTTCTGAAGGTCAGTTTTCTTTCATGGTCACATTTTCCCATTCCTAACAGAAATCCATACTGCTTAAATTTTTAATTATTCTTTCTGAATTTGTTTTAACCTATCCCTGATCACACCAAAAGAGTATGTGTGGCCAACTGGGATCTGTTGGTGTCCTGGGGGCTCTTCTGTTTTACAGTGTGTGAGGTTGGGCTATGTTTCAGATAGATGAGGCCTTGTTAAAAGGGAGCATTGGCATGATGGGTAGTGATCACCAGGAGAGAAGATCTTGGTGTGTTTGGTGGTTTTTGTTGTTGTTTTTTGTTTGTTTGTTTGTTTTCAAGAATTGAAGATCTGTAGGGGGAGGAGAGGGAAAGCAGGCCATTTTATCTGGCAAGTGTGATGGTTATTTAACCGGATTCTTTGGTGGCAATTTTGCTTTTTCAAGAAGATAAAATATTATTCTAGCATCCCATTATCTGGTCATTCTAGCACGTGAGCTACTGAAAACTGCACTGAGGAGAAGAAACATCTGCTGCTTGTATTCTGTAGTAAGCTGTTGAAGGTTTATCTTGAAAGATCTCACATCAAATATAAAGCAGAATAAGATTCTGTAATATTGTATAACTTTCACTTGTATATTTACAGTGATACCTTTACCTTATTAGAATGGGAAGACTTTTAAGGTTTTTGTGAGACTTTCTCTGAAACAGCTGAATAAGGTGGTTTGTCACTACTTCATATTAAATAAAGCGATATTTTGAGGTGGATTGCTGAGTGCTAAGAATTGCAAATGCACTTGAAGCTTTCCTTAATGACTAAGCTTTCTTGCTTAATATAAAAATGAAAGGCTGCGCAGGAGTGAGCGATGTTGTCAAACCTGTCATCAAGTTCTCAGAGTTGGTTTGAATACTTGCAATGTTCTTCCTTTAATTGACTTGGAAATCTGAAAAGGTTGATGATAAAAGGGGGAAAGCCATTTTTAAAGATGGTGAAAAAATTTAGCTCTGTGCAAAGGCCTAAGTAATTAGTTACAGATTTGTTGCCTGCTTATAGCATTTTACTGGGCTCTGAAGTGCTGTGTGTAATTGAAACATCAACCTTTGTCACTTCATTTAGTTTTAGCCAAAAAAGAAAAGCAAACAAACCAAAAATATTGAAAAGTTTACAACCCTTCGAGTGTATTTGGAAGTTTAGCTAAAAACAAATCTTCCAATCATTTGTTTCATCTCAATCTGTTGTCATTACCTGGAAATCACTGTTTTTCTTCTCAAAAGGAAAAACACACACACACACACACACTATAACAACAATAACAAAATAAAAACTCACACCCCAGGAATAAGAAAGTCTAGAATGGCAAGCATTAGTGTTTTGACAAATAGCAAGCAGTGATCCTTATAGCAGTTCGGCGACAACAGGTTTTGGGAAGAGTATGCCTTAGTAAATTCTTTGAAAATCAAAGAATTCAGAAATGGTTGTTCTTTTGAAATCCTCTTTTTCTGCTGCAGAGGTGGTAGTTGGAAAGCTGGTGTGCAGCTGCTTAGTAAAAACTTCTAATGCCCTTATAATCATCTGTGGCAGAAGCCTGTGAACCTGTGGGACAAGAACAAGGTGGAAATCTGAGAGGAAACCCTGATGAGCAGTGCCTTTATCTGATGGTTGAATTACAAGTTTCATCACAATCCCCCAGTCTGTCAGGGCCCAGGGTAGGGCAGTGCAGTTGTTTACTGTGATGGCAGCTTTTTGCTGCGTTGATCACCGCTGTCATGGCCAACACTTGCTAATGGATTGATGTTGTGCTCTCGTGGTGGGCTGCTTGATGAAAACTTAATGATACATAATTCCTCCTCTGAGTTGCATTTTCCTGGTTCATTTTCTCAGTAGAATTAACTTTAAAGAATAACTTGTTAAACTGTTCAATTTATGCAGTAGCACAGTGCCAAGGACAGATGGGGAAGCAATGGTATTAAAATGGCAGATGGCTGTCTTGTACCCTCTGCCAAAGAAATTACAATGAAAGATCAAATATTTCCTTTAACTTCTGATTTTTGAAGCTTGTTTTAGGAAATAGCATTTTTTATTTTTCAGTCTTGTGTGCTTTTCCAATGGCCACCCCTTAAACATCAGGAGCTAAATCAGAGAACTGTTCCTGGGAAGACTACAGAAATTCAAAGTACGATGGGCTGATTTAAGAGCTGTCTTCCGTCTCCTTATGATGAGCAGATGATTCAAATGATGTCAGTAATTCTGTTGGTATGTTTGTAACTCTGCATCCTGGGTCAAAACAAGCAGAGGATTTTGAGGGTGATACCTTCAACTAGCCTAGGCTGAAATTCAGGGAGAGTTCAAGTTGGTCAGGACTTGTGGATGAAATCTGTACTGTGATGTTGGCAGGCAACGATCTGTCCCTTTCTGAAAATGTGCATCTAATAATTGCTTGTGCTGTTGTGTTTTTGTTTTTTTTTCAAATTTGGAATGTTGTCGCACTAGCAGTGACCACTAAAAGTAGTCTCAGTGTTTTATTCTCACTAACATAGGAGCCGATAGGAAAATAGCATCGCTGCCACTCATCTAGACAATGTTGAGACAAATAAAAATAGCATTAGTAGTTCTGATTAGTAGAGCTTCGGTGATTCTAGTAGGTGGGTGATGGAAAGAGCTTCCAGAAGGTCTACTCAAAACTCCCTTGTCATTTTCCTTTACATCTAGTGCTAAGTACAGTTTGTCTTGCATGGATAATGTGGGCTCTGAGAACAGTTCCACAAGTAGCCTTGTCAGGTAACCATTTGGTTATTACAAAACCAACTTGATGCATTTAAAATAACACTTGAAACTCTGTAATATGCTTCCATGATCTAGTAATTGCAATGACGGTTTCATCTAGATCTCATTTACACTTGGAAATGGACAGCAACACCTTTTTTTGCTATCCTAAAGAGGGAGAAAGTTATTTTGCAGACTATATTTATGTATTTAGAAGCTGGTTCACCTTCCCTGGGGTGGAAATTTTTGCCAGTATATAAAGCTTTCTCTTTATATGAGGTATGTTCTTTGAGGAAATCTCCAATGTCTTATATTCTAGTGTAAATCACGCAGCTCTGTTAGATGGATGATTGTTGCAGTGGTGTTTTTTGTTCTTGTTGAGGTCATGTTGGTAGTTTTGAAGTGAGACATCTGATTTATTTTATGCAGTGATCAGATTAGAAGTAATTGTCCCCAGGGACACCTCTTCACCAAAATCTGATCTAGATAGTGCTATCCACTTTCTAATTCTTGAACTGCACTAGGTTTTACTTTTTTTTTCCTACCAGTCTGTTTGATTAATAATTCGGAGAGCTTTCCAATGAGGAGTTTTAATTTTGATGTGAAGAGGCAGAGCTGATATCTTCCCATTTCTAGAATTCTATCAATATGGTAGTCTACCATGCTGAAAGGGGCACTTTATTTTTATTTTTTTATTTTCTACTGTAGTGGTAACTTGGAAAGGAGACTTGCTTCAGAAGAAGGTACACATTCTCAATTTACCACAGACTTTGGGCATAGTGCTTTTAGTATTAGTAAAATGTTAAATTGCATGGTATTTTTTGAAAATCAAGCTAAGTTGGTAAAACTGTGTCATTTAGGAACATACAGGTCCTGGTTCAGCATGATAATTAACTACGTATCTTGAAACCTGTGAATAATCTGTGGGACTAAACATAGCTGAAGTCTGCTTGTGTTTACATACTGTGCTAAATCATGATTTCAAATCCATTTCAAACCCAGAAACAGTGATCATCTTGGTTTGCTCAGTGATTGCTTAGTTCTAAAAAACAACGAATAGTATACTAGTAGCACAGGTAATTAGTGTACGTGATTGATTTGACAGATAATGCCAGACTGTAGCTTGTTTAACTTGAAATGTAATCTTCATTTATATTTTTATATGTTAAATATATGGAAAAATTACCAAGATAATTTTGACTGATATTTTGTTTGCTATAAAAAACAAGGAGCAAAGAAAGGGTGCAGTTTATTATGATATAACTGAGCATCTCTATATTTTTAAACTATACTGCAAATCTCATTAGGATGTGGTACTTGTGAAAAGAAGCGCAGACATTTGCTATTGTGAAGAGGGGAGGAAGAGAAATGAAATTTCCATCTGTGGATCTTAACGCAGTTAGTTGTCCTCTCAGCATGCTGTTGTGTGAACAATTTGTGCAAGCTGTAAACTGAATGTTGGTTTGCTTTAATCATTCTCTTGTTAAAATTGTAGGGGTCTGTCTTTCCTCTCCTTTTGGGAGATAGATAGAGGGGGAAATTGCAGGCAACACTCAGAAAGCAGACTAAAAGATTTTTTTAACAGCTGTGTATTGTTTAACAGAATAATGAGCAAGATATGTGTTTGGCATCTTCCTGTACTGTTTGTCTATTGCTGCTGTTTGTCTTCAGCTGTAAATATTTCTACAGCTTCAAGTGTAATCATGCTGAGGATGTTCTACAGTGATATGACCAGAAAAATTTTCTCTTGCTGCTCATGTGGCACAAATACGACGATCCCTATAAACTTTTCACATAAACTATTATAAAAAATCCATCAAAAACTTAAAAGCACTGAGCTATAGTACAGAATGTCTTCCTTTGATGTAGTATCTCTTTGAGTTTTCATGACCTGCAGAAGGAAAATGCAGGCTTACCTTGTAGTGTAAGTTCTTTTTTAAACCAAGTGATTTAAGAGGTTTATTTGAAGAAGTGAACTAGTTCTGAGGTTAGCGTCATGTTATATGGACACACATTACTTCTGGTCTTGTTTTCACATGCCAAAGTAAAACATTCTGTAAATAGAATAATTTTTGTGCCACTAGTTGACTAAAACTAGCCTAGAACAATATTCAGCATTTTAAGACCCAGAGGATGGAGTGTCTGAAATGGTATTAAAAGATATTCCCATTAAAAATAATAAATATTTTTCTATGGGATAGGGGGAGGATGGAGGGGGCATAATGATGACGAAAACTTGTTTTGCTTTTTATCCTTGTTTTGTTCACATTTGGCACAGTATATTTAAAATAATTGATCATCCGATCATAAAACTACTACAGTATACTGTAAACAACATAGTTCCTGACATTTTTTTCTTTTTTTTTTTTTTTTTGAGAGAGAGTCAGGGAAGGATATTATGCATCTTAACTGCTGTAAAGTACTAATGTGAGAAAGGAGCCATCCTCCTGTCAGGGATGGCGTATTCTTGTTTGCAGTGAGAACTGGAAGTGACGCAGCTGCTGTTGGTGAAGGTGTCATGTACAGGAGATTACCAAATTTAGCTTATCTCAATGAAAGTCTGAAATAGGGTGCTTGCCATGTTTCTGAATTTTCAGATCCACTGATGCAGTGGTGCCACATGTTCTTCATGAACTCTAGATCTTGCAATGCATATTCACCTTTCCTGGTGTCTTTGCATGTTCCTGAAAGGGATTATCTCTGTCCCATAAGCTCCTTAGTTGCTCTGCACAGGCCTCTTCCTTCACAGCTATTCCCTCAAGATATTTATAGGTACAGCATTAACAACGTATGCCTTCTTAGAGGGTTGGAATAGATATTTAGGTAGGCTTTTACAGGCTTATTTGGCTGCTAAAGAAATTCAGCTTTTGGGTTTCTTTTTGCAAGATGCTCATATACAGACTTAACAAGGTGTTTGTTTGTGGGCAGTGGCCCTGCTAGTTTTCATCGGCATTTCTGTGTTCCTCTTGAGACAGAAGTAGCTTGTGAATGTGAAGATCATGCATCAGGAGAGAAGAGCTATTAGAGGGAAAAGGATGGAAGAAGAATGTTTGTTACAGTTTTGTGCTTTTTGTTATTGTTTTTAAACTTAGGGTTGGAAAACTGAAAGCGTGTCAGCTGTTTCAATTTCCTTATGATGCCTTCTTGTGACACGGACTTAACCCACAAGGGATAGAAAGTGTCCTTGTGTGGCACAGAATTACCCACAAGTACACATTCCACCCAGGTGGCAGTTTATAACATGGAAAGGATTTTTTTTCTGCTAGTTACCTTGTGTATGTTTATATGTACCATCTCCTTGAGGGGAGAAAAAAACACAAAACTATTTGAAAAGATGACTGCATTCAAATGAAATAGTGCTTTCTGGATGGACAGTAAACAAACAAACAAAACACACACAAAAGAACAATAAGCCCTGAAAAGGCTACTTACCTGAAATGCAGAAATTATCACTATTACCACTTAAGTTTTCATTGAGAGGTGTCTCTCGTGTAGCTTATGATCATTTTTATGTTAAATATTCAGGCTACTGTTCCTTCCATCCTTAAGCGTGCCTGTAAGCTATCATTAGTTACTGCATAGATGCACATATCTGAGAAGAAGGTTCTGCAGCTATTATTTCTCTGCATAAACAGCTTAGCAATGCCTAAAGAACTATAGATATGAGGTTATTTAAAAATGAAAAGATATATATATCATAGCTCTTTGTACTTTTCTGGCAAAGTTAGGAAATGCATTGTCTTTTTGCCAAAAGTGAAGTATCATTGCCATTTAACTCATTTTTAAAAATAGTAGTGTAAGAAAGTGATGCTACCTAGTAAATTATTTTCTAAGTTTTTAGATTTCTAATATGCAGTTTCTTTATGCAGCTCTTCCCTGTTACGGAAGTGGCCTTAGTTATTTATGATAGAATGACAGAGTATTACCAGGCAATGGAATAATTCCAAAGAATGATTAGCAAGTCTAGAAAAAATAGTTCTGTGCAGTACTTTCTTAACAAATTTCAATATGGATAGACAGAAGAGCTTATTTTGGGGTGTGATTAGGTGAAATAGAATTAGATGATGTAGAATCTTTTTTTCTGAAGAACTTATGAGAAAGAAATGAGAGAAAGTTACAAAAATTTTAGAAGCACAGTGAAATGTTCTGAGTGAGTTCTGGTGTGGAAGGGAAAGAGGGGGGTTCCCCACTGGGGGCAGGGGAGTGATGGGCAACAAAACCAAAAATAACGGTTCCTCTAGAAGAAAATGGGCATTTGATAAACTTCCTCAAGAGACTTCGATATCTTTGGCCCGAATTCAGAACCAAAGTGTTGCTGACCTGGAGACAAATAAGTGGGAAACACTGTAGTTCTCATGTACCATGAAGGAACTGAGGTTGCTTCTGTAGAGCGATATGCATTTCTGTTCAGGCAGAATAAGTTACTGATTCCTTTTAAACTTGTAGAAGAAGCTGCTGTAGTTTTCGATTAATATCATAGGCTATTTTTTATATTCATATTTTTTTCCTGTATGTTAGAGGAAATTTTACTTAGACCAAAGGAACTGAATAATATCTCTGCATAGTCTGTCCTTTACTTAGAGTAAGAAAAGTCAATAGCTTAACTCTATGGATACGTTATGCTTATAGGTTGTAATGAAGCCTCAGCCAAATACAAAGCAAACTTAAGGAGAGGAGTAACATTTTTAAGTATTGATGTGGAAAGGAATGTAAATATTTTTTTGAATTTGCAATATAATTATTGAGCTGTGTGATTCTGATACCCAGTGATCTGAGGATCCATAATATTCACTACAGCTAGGTGGCTGATGTAGCTTTGTATATTTTTATCTATTGGAGGCCTTTTTTCTTAATTTGAATAAATCAAATTTGCACCTTTATATTTTCCAGGCTTTTTTATGCTACTACTACTATCCCCATTCACTACTAGTGGCTGTTCAGGTTGAATCAGGTTGAATGGCAGAATAAATGCCATTAACAGTATTATTAAAAAAAAAAAAAAAAAAAAAAAAAGCCCCCATCTCTGCAAAAGTTTAGTCAAATGCAGGCAAAATTAATAAGCTATTCATGATAGTTCATAAGCAATAATTACCTTTTTATTTAAGGATTTTTTTTCTTTTGGGGTATGATCATAATGTGATTTTCTCAACAAAGCTACCTTAACAAGGCTTCTAGACTTAATGAAATACTCTGAACATGCCCCCTTTACTGGCTGTTTACTGATGTGCTAATCTCTAGAGTTCTCTAACGAGCCAAAGAATTCTAACACCAAGTGAATATGTTAGATCTGCTGTTCTGATCAGTGGTTAACTTCATCTTTAAGATTCCCTTTCTCGGCCTCCTCTTGGCTGTTTGTTAGCTGTTTTTGTTGTTGTTTATTTGGTTGGTTGGATTTTTAGCTTAAAATACTCAATTTTTTTAACTTGATCTGAATCCATGAGTGACATCCTGTTGACTTAACTTCCTTTTAAGATTTCCTAGTGAAATCTTTTCTGATGATCATTTAATAGAACACGACAGTAAGATACCCTCTTCCTTTAGATAAGTAGATACTCTCTCTCTCCAAGTCTAGACTGGGAGAGGCAGGTATGTTCTATTTTAATGGGGTATCAGAACAGTTTCTGAAAGCCCATGTTGTAGAAACACAGGTTTTCAGAACTCCATACTGAAATGTATTTTCATTCCTCAAAATCAGTGTAGCAAACAGACTGTTTGTACCAAAGACTTGTTAGAGGGGTTTGTGCCTGCTGAAACCCAAATTAGAGTGGCCCAGCCTGCTGAAAACTAAACGTGGCCATTTTGTGAACATCCATTTCAGAGTACTCTGTGCTGAAGCCCTGGTTCACAAATAATTTGATAATAGATGGAAAGTTTTATAAATGCATTGATATGCAGTGTTGAATTGCTATCAGAATATATGTTATACTTTACGATAGATTTTAATCTGTTAAATTCGCTGTATTTTTAGAATCATTAGAAAAGAAATAAAGGAGTAAAAGCTCACTGTTAATGATGAATAAACTATTTTATTCGGTTTCAAGTATCTTCTGCATCCAATTAGACCTTTTGAACTGTCAAATTTGATCTATATGGAGAAATACGGACACATGACCGTTAACTGCAGATAAGTTAAATTGAGATATGAGTGGGCAATTAAAAATGTATCTTTAAATAGAAGTGCTATCTGTACAGTACCCAGCCCATTAAGCAAACTGTCAGACTGTAGCCTGGAATTATTTTTACTGAGGGGAAATTGGAAATTTAAATTATTGAGGGAGTTTCATAGTGAAGAAAATAAAAATGGCAATAAGGAGGATGGAAGATATGGGCTTGAAAAAGGTAAGCAGGTATCAGTGCAATTTCATGTGTTTATTGAAGTAATTTAGAAATGAAAGGCTGAATTTATAATCTCCTGTGAGAGATGGCTGACATTATCTAATGTTATTATACTCTGAACAAATACTTAAGGGTGAGGGAGAACTTCTATTAGTTTTACACCAGTTTAATGAGGAACAATGACTTCACACTACTCACGTGCTGCACCAGATTTGCAGCATCAGCATCTTCTGTGCAGTGAATTCAGTAGTGCTTTTGGGATGTCTCATGACATTGGGTAGTTTAGCTAACTAAGCAGTGGGGAGGTATAGCTGTATCCTGTGTAGTGTTGCAGTGGTTCAGAGATTAGAAGCAGGTGGAGATAATTCAGAAATTAGAAGCAGGTGGAGGATGTTATTTTATGTGAATTGCTACATAGGATCTGGTGAAATCAGAAGTATTCAGGGTGAGAGTGCATTTCCTGTATAACTGCAAGTCAAAGGGTTTTTCTCCTGTTAGGTGCAGAAGCTTGGTTTGGTTAATTTTGTGGAGCTTTGTTATGTTTTTTTTTCCTAGTGTGTGTGTTTTGTTTTGTTTTGTTTTTTTCCTAGCGGGGTACCTGATTCAAAATAATGTTGACTTACTGTGGTTTTTAAAGTGTTGATCTAATTTACTGTGGTCTTCTATCAAAATCATGAAAAACTGTGATAACTGGCTTTATAGACTGACGTGTTTACTGGTAACTTGATACAGTGTGTTTCTATTAAAAAACAAAAACAAAAAACACCTCTGCTTTGCTTTCCAAAGCTATTCTAACGTGTTAGATATACTGATGGTTCTTTTTTTCAGCTGTAGTTTAACGGAGTAAAACCAACGTTAATAAAGCCATCACTTATTACTGGCACTTAAGCACACGCTGACATAAAGTTGTCCCAAATTCTGGTGGTACTGAGTGAAGTGATCTCTTACGTGTATGCTGCTCCTGCTGTTGTACAGCAGGGCATAGTGAATTCAAATAGGTTGTTGCTATGACCTGGATATGTTGCTATGACTTGGATATGTCACCATATGGATTCGTATACCAGAGAGCTTAGATTGTCCTGAAGGATAGTGATCTTACTCCACTGAAAAAAAAGTGCAGAAGGAAATCTCAATAAAGGTTTGCACAAAGATTTTAGAATCCTCTTTGGTAGTAGTAAGCAAAGACATGCAGAATGTGCAGAACTTAAAGCTATTTGAAGATTTGACCCATTGATCTTGCTTTGCACTAAGTTAGGATGGACAATTAATTGGCGGTAGAAACCTGATAAACTTCCAGTTGCTTAACAACGTCAAAGCAAACAATAACTGCCATGTGTTTTCCCTAAGCTTGTTTGTATTTAAAATAGCCATGAACATGTCAAGTGGGGACATGAATAAAATGGTGTGTGCAGATAAACTACTTAGATAATTAAATTGAAGTGTAAGTACTCGTTTGTTTCATTGGATGATGCTGCATTTGTGTAAATCTATTAATTTGTATTTTTGTACAGCTGTTTCATTTACACAGGGACCAAAAGGTGAACTGATGTTTCTTTGTGGTAGCCTCCTGTATATGTACAGAAAATAAATAGATCAGAAGCTGAAAGGCTGGTGCAATGCTAAAGGTGCCCAAACTTGTCAGCTTTTGAATATCTCCTAATAGCATGGGAATGAAGAAAACCAGTTGTTTAATAACGTCTAGTTGCATACAGACTTCAGAGTATTGTGTAATCAAATTGAAGATCATTTGGCTTACAATAAATTAGAAGTATTAATTTTGCAAATAAGGCAAATATTAGGCAATGCAATGGGATTACTGGGTCACAAACAGCATTGGATGGGTATATCCAAATTAATTGGGACACCAAAATGTGCCCTTAAAATAAAAGAAAAAGAGAGACTAATTGTAAAAGCAAGCAGAGAGCCTGTGTGGCTGAAACCTTTGACAGAAATTGAAGTTTGTATACCCTTGTTTTGATGCATTGTGTTACCTACGAACTGTAGTACAGCAAAGTAATACAGTTACTGTGCTTCAGCTAGATGGCTCTGGGCACCAGCCAGCAACTTGCACCCAGTTCTATGTTGGAACGAGTTTCAGGCGTGTTCTGGCATGCAGGCAGCTCATTAGTGCCCAGTTGCTGTTTTCTCTTCCAGAACTGTTGATGAAGTAAAATTATGAACCTCCGAAATGATAGCCCTAAAAATTTCTGATGTTTACTATGTCATAAAATAGTTGACTAAAATAATTTTGTGACTTTGGAAGCAGTAAGCATTTTAAATGTGCTGTTTGGGCTCATTTACTCCATCTAGAGAATCAAATGTTGGCAAAGCATATTTAAGACAGTATGTGCATAAACTTGTATCTGTATTTACTCATTTACTTTCTAAGTCTACAAGGCAATAGAATAGTCAGACTGCTTATGGCATTCATCCAAGTCCATTCTAAAATTACAAGTACTGGACAAACTAATTATCGAGGAATGTCCTTTGTATGTCTTTAAGTGATCAAATCTGATACAAAGTACTTCATTGTAATCCAAACAATACATAGATGGCTGGTTTTGAAGTTTTCTGATACTTCGCCAGTGTTACAAATGTTTCTGTTGCTGTAACAAAAAATGAAAAAAGGGCAGTATGGAGACCTGAATTTAAATGTTAGTTTTAATCTGTCAGTTAAGCAAGAAATGATTGTCTTGCCTGACAGCAAAATCTATGTAAGTTGCAAACTAGCAACTTTGACAGAATCGGTGTCTCCAAATGAACGCTTTTCTGGGTTCTGCTTACTTAGTATAGTTAAGTGCTTTAGCACTCCGTAAACTTAAGGTCATTATTCACTCTAATTTGTAAATTACTCCAGATAATCTCTGTAGTGGCATACAAATGTACATCCATACTGTAATTGTTCAGAAAGGTTTTAGCCAGATTAAGTATTTTTCTGAAATGCTGAGAAACACTGCTTCATTTAGTTTAACTGATGAGTGGCAGTTTAATGGCTATAGATATCATACTTATCCTGGTAATGTATTTATGTTATTGTGAAGGATTCCTCCCTTTAGTTTGTTAGCAGTTGTAATGACTAATTTTTCATATAGCCTGAAAGTGTCTTCAGGTAATTAAAAGGTCAGCAGTGTTGTTTTTCTTTCACCTGTATGGATTTGAAGGCTTTCCAAAGGAAGGATCTTACACTAAGAGTTACTACACATAGCAACTAAACAGTAGTGATCAGTCTTTAGAACTGGTATGTTACTTCTAGAAGTTGAGCAAAACTTTCTGCATGTTTTTCTAAGGAATGATGCTGATGTGGATCAGTCAGAAAGTGGCTGCATGAGGCAAAGAATCGAGCCATTCTAACAGAAGAACCACGTCTTTTACACACTGAGAAAGGAGTCTTTTTTATGATTGTAGCTTTTGTCTGGAAAATTTCAGTATGTTGAATGCTTTTTGGCCTAGTTCAGGTCAAAATAACTTGTTTCCACATACTACTTTCCATGGACCTTTTCTGCAGAGTGGTCCACTGCCAACATTGCACAACTGTTTTGCTCTATCATGCATTTGTTAACAGAGAAGTTCATTTTATGTTGCAGTTCTGTCTTTTCAGCTCCCGATTGTTGGCTTGCCTTTTTCCCCTCCTTTTTTAGTAGTTCATTTTCATCTTCTGCCAGAGTAAAGTGATTTTTAATAGGTTTGGTTATTACATATGTAAAAATCTGTTTGCAAATTACAGTTGACTAGGATTTATGGCTTTTTTATTTTTATTGGATTACCTTATTTTACCATAAAGAAATGACTGAAAACTATGTTTTGTTACAGCTGAATATACATCTTACTGCTTTCTAAATGAAATCAGACACCACAGTTCAAGTTACTGTATTACTCTACAGTGGTAATCCCTTAAGTAATAAAGTTTGGATTATTGAAGGTTAGCTCTACTGATTTATTTTTTTTATTCAATACAATGGTTTAAAATTGATTTGTGGCAGTTAAGATTGTTTTGTATAATAATATATGCTATGGCATCAAGTAAGAGTCTCATCTGCTATACTAATGCTTCTAGGGATTAAGAGAAGAGTTACTGGACAGTTCTGATTTAAGTTCATGATTTATACCTAATAGTTAGCCACTGAGCTCTTCATCTACCTCTCACCCCTCTGAAATGTAGGAAGCTGTGTGACAATTTTCCAAAGTTCAGGCTTATGTTGAACCAAAGTCTGCTGTATGTGTAGATGTTGGTAACAGTTCATGTGTTCTGTGTTATCCTTTAGGATAAACTAGGAAATCTGTCAGTCTTCTCCAGTGGCTTTGTAAATGAGCATTAATGAGGTGAAAGAGAGAACTTCCCTGCCACTGTGGCTGGAGAAACCATATACTTGTACACGTATATACAGACATGCTTCTCATTCCTGAAACTCTAAGGCTGTACAGTTCCATTGTATTTATACCTAATTTGAAATACATGCGATATAGTTAGGCAGATCATAGCTTATTTATGTCAAACTGCCTCTTGTAAGGGGCCTTCTTAAGACAAGCTATCAATTTTCCTATCAAGTAGTTGAATTACTTGAGTTTCTAGATGCATCAACCATGAGGCAGTCCGGAAGGTTTTTTCCCCTCTGCTTTCTTAACTTCAGTTACATTTTATAATTACTTAAAGAGGTTTTATTGCTTTAGTGAGATAATAGCATGCAAGGTGTGGAGAGAAATTTACGTGATAAATAAACTTGTTTCTTGCTTCAGCTCAAGATCTTGAGAGTGCAACCTGTCATAAATCTGCGTATGATCTTTTTTTTTTTTTTTTTTTTTTTGAGAAGGTGTTTGTTAATTGAAAGTGTGATAAGTTTCTGGTTTAAAATGAGTTTGTATTTTTGAGAGGCAGTTTATGGCTGAGGCATTCTATACATCTGAAAGGCAGTGGTCTATCTCACATTGTCTTGTGGACCTGGTGTAGGAGTAGGGGTGAGGTGAGGAGAATAGACCCCTTCCTTTTCCTTGGCAAAAAAGCCTGGTTCCTCCTAGGCATATTTTTACAGGCATATTTTACAGCTTTAACATTAAAAAAAAAAAAAAAAGAAGGGGGGGGGGAAGGAGGAGGAGAGCTTTTCCCCAGCCCATGCTTCTCTCTTACCTGCACGTCTGTGCCTGTGTTCTTAGCTGAATCTTTTTTATGCGTTTCTTTATTTTTCTTTAGTGACCTGGTAACTTCTGTAAGTATTACCTTAGAATTCTGCCTAAGTTTACTGAGCTTCAAGTGTCAATGTAACAGCTGTCAGCTGAAGCTTTTAAATGTAATACATCTGCAGAGATGGTGGCAGCAGGAGAGTAAGACTGTCTGCAAGAGAGTGGCCAAATGCCCTTCGCATTTTCCTTGTCAGTACAGACAGATAAGAAGTTGTGTATCAGCCGTGGTGCAGTGCCGGAAGTTTCCTCTGTACATGTTGGGTGTGTTAATTCTCAGGAAGGGAGGAATGGCTGGGTCAAGCAGTTGCGAGGCATGCAGATGGAAGGAGGCAGGGGTCTGATGTAGTTCCTTAGAAATATTTGATCAGCACTCGTGATTGAGCTTGGTGAGCTAGATCAATTGGTCATGTGGTGCCTTTGTCCTGGAGGTGCTTCAGATCACTCTTTGGTGACTTAAGGTGGTCAGCAGGATGGTAAACACTATTGAATAACAGCTATGTAGAAATGAGAAAGAGCTATGAGTAGTTATTTTTCAAATGGAATACTTTAACTGGGGATTTGAGAGATGCTGCATTGAAGTAATGTATCTGTTTGGACCTTATCTCGCCTTTTAGCATCTTTTTTTTTTTTTTTTGAACAGTTTTTTTTTTTTTTAACACTGATTAGGTTATTGAAATTGAGACTTGGATTCATAACTCATTCTGAGCATCTTTGAAGTTGAGATTAGTATTAGCTATGAATAAGCCATGTTACTTCATGGGGGCAATGATACCTCTTCAATGCTTTTCATACCTGTGTTCCACTGCAAGGAATTATATTCAGAATTTCCTGTCTTTTATTTTCTTACGTGCATTTATCATAAAAATACTGGTCTAATTCCTTACGTTGCAAAGAGTCAGTTACACAGAATGTTGTTTGCAGGCAGAAATGTAAGTAATGGCTCGTTTTTATTTCCTGAAATTCTATCGTTGGTAATGATTTCATCTTAAAAACTTGATTTTTTAAATTCTAGAATGAGATTAGATTTCAGAAACATATAAATTCTGATACAAAGACCACATGGATATAGAAGCCAAGTGAATGCCAGTTATTTCCTTTCCATTGTTTTTATAAAGTTCTTCTCAAAGTAGGATCAAGTCAATAAAGTAAAATATATCATAATTATAATCAGGTAGATATCCTAGTTATATCCAACATTTATCTGGTTATATTCAACATAAATAATTAGTCCATTGAATGCTTTATTTCCTACATGAAATCTGGAATGTATTTTATATGTAACTTTATTTAAAGATAAAAATCTTTTGTACATAAAGGTACAGTGCTGTAACTACATGCCATCCTTTATAGAGCCTCTAAGAGGCTCTAAATGCCTACCTACTCTTACGGCAAAAAGGTGATGTATTGCAAGTTTTGAAGTGATACGTTCTATTTACTAACACCTATAAATTAACCTTGAATTATGTGAGTCACGGCGTATGTGAGCATTTCCATGCCTAGGCAGGTGTCCTTGTGAAGGTACTATCAGCATGCCTGTATGAAGCCACAAACTTATACTTGTTCTGTGAACCTCCATTGACTATAATGTATATTATAGGCTTTTCGTACTGTGTTTTTAATCACCTCATGGACTAAACTCTGCAACATGCTCAAATTACATAGAAACTGCTGAGAGAGTAAATGGTTCTGTGCTGGAATTGAGTGAATATGATAAAGAATATGGGGACCCCACCCCAACAAAAAAAATGGCAGCCTCCCTTCCACCTCCACTTTTTCTTCCTTAATTTTGGATGGTAGGCATCAAGGAATAGAACACTTTTTTTGGGGAAAAAACTTGATTTTGTGAACGAAAATGTTGAATCTTAGTTGGAGATTTATTCACCAAGAGAGCAAACGTTAACAGCAGTTTGAGATACAAAAAGGTGGATGGAGTGGGAGGAAGAAAACAAGGGTATCCTAAGAGTGGGAAGCAGTGCTACCTAAGGATGCTGTAACTGGTGAGAATTTTATGAGCAGTTGGTATTTTTTCTGAAATCTCACATTGATTACTAAAGTAGCGGGTGTGGAGTTTCAAAGACCATTTGCAAAATATCTAACTAACTTGTCTAAAATGATAAACCAGAGAATGTATCAAGGTTCTTGAAATTAGACTCAAGTGTCGTATTTTGGTACTTCCCTTGCTGTAAATGATACTTGGTCTCTGCCCTGGGAACTCAAATGTGTTTTCTGTATCAGAATACTCAGCAAGGACTGTGACCGTTGATTTCCCTTGATTCACTTTTGGTTTGATTTGCTTGGCACTTCAAGCTGCGAGTGTTTAGTCCTGCTGAAGTGTTTTTGTGCTTTTGTTTCAGCCTTCTAGTGTATTAAAATGTTCCTGTGGGCATATAGTTACTGAAAACATGGGCTTCATTAACACTTTTTTGCTTTGCTTTTTGACAAAGCAATCACACATTTAAGTAATGCACTACTTGCAGCCAAGCTGATACTTCTCATAATCCATTGAAGATACTAAGTGGATAAAAATAAACATCTCCCTTAATCTTAAAGGATGAGGTGCTAAAACGGCACATACTGGATGGCAGCTTCTTTAAACATTTGTTGCTTACACCTGAAGCTGTAAAATAGCTCTTCTCAGGAGCACTGCTTCTGAATTCAGGCTTACACAGAGCACTGTAGTTTACAAATTGCACATTTTGTTGCAGAACTCACATGTTCATGAATACTGCAGTCAGGTGTTTGTAGTATGGAAAATCCAATTTTAAGAGTGCTGCAATTCATGAAACATATACCAAAAGTCCATGTCTAGGGAAGGACGCTTATTTTATTGCAAAACAATGAAAGACAAGGAAGGAGGAAAGAAACCTCATGGAATTACCAAAACTGAATTTACACCAGGGTTGCTTAAAATGCCCTTGAATCTATGTGCTAGTTTTGACCCTTTTGTAAAGGACCACTCAGTGCTGTAGGCAGTCTGGTAGTTTGTCACTGAAATTGTTCAGCCTTGCAATTGCTTTTTCTATTTTTTAAAGTTCTTTGTTTAATTTCTTATAAATTATTTTCCCTGAGAGAAAAGTGTTTAAATTTCTAATGGTCAGGTCTTTATGATTGTATGGTGCTATGTATGTCTGTGCTGCAAAAACACTGCTGTGAGGGTGGGGGGAATATGCATGTTTAAGCGTCGTTTTTTTATAAATACAAAAATAAACATATATAATCCTAGGTTTTTCCCTTCCCTTCCCCTTCCCTTTTGTAGTTTAAAGAAATAGTCTGAACTTTATTATGCATAATTTATTTCTGAGGTGTCTCTGCAATATTGGAGGAAGGGGCACATTCCTGGTTATACGTAACAAGTGTATCATGTTAGAGTACTGATGGCTAACTCCAAAAGGGGTGGTTCAGCCTGGTGGCTGGGAAGACAAGAAAACCAATTTTAATAAAGCAGGGAAACTTGCTGTACCAGATGGTTGAAACAGAGTTATGCTGTTCTTTCAGTCCAGCTAAGTGGATTTATGGAATTTGCTCTCAGTGAACCTTAAGTTGTAGGATGGGTTTAGTAACAAGTTGTCAGACTGGCACTAGATAACTGCAGCATATCGCTTTCATTGCAGACAATTTCCAGTATTTAAGCTTACACAGATAAAAGTCAATTTCACAGTTGATGCAGAATCTGTAAAGCCTGAAGATACTTTTTTTCTTTTTTTTTTTTTAGACTGTACCAGCTCTAGCTTAAGATGCAGAGGTTAAGTACAAGCCATTTAATGGTTAGCACTTCAGCATTGCAGTCAAGCACTCCTTAGATTTGTTCATGTTCCCTGTGCTCTTCACATACCTCTGGTGTTCTTTGCCTTTTCGTGTTTCTGACATTCAAATTTGCACTTCACCTCTTCAGTCATTTTGTCTTTGTACGTTCACCATCTCTAGCTGTTTCATGCCTGTCTTACTGTACTCCTTTAAAATACACTTAAATGGGACAGACTTTCCAAGGTTGACTTCTTTCTTTTTTCTACAGCAATTGATATTACAAGTACAAATTACTAGACATCGGTATCCATTACTTTCAGACTATAAACCTAAAAGTTGTATTACTGTGTTTGTTTTTTTTTTTCCTTCAGGAGAAAAATATCTTTTCTTACCACCTTAAATATGGTAAGAAAAGATGACAAAGACAAACTGCTTGTTCTGCCTCTTCCTGCCTTGAGAGTAATTGCCTCTATGTAACAGAAGTCTTATTTTTTCTGGGTTGAAAATGGTTCATGTTTTTTGTTTGTTTTGTATTTAGAACTGAAACTTTGAAACAGTTACAGGATTTGTTTTATGTTTTCCATTACCCTAAATTTCCCTGGAGAGTTGAGGAAGGGAAAAGTGTAAATTAGTACTTAATTGACGTATAGTTCTCTTTGCATCCACATCTTCTGCGTACTTAAAGACTATTGATGGAAAAAAAAAAAAAAGGATGTCTTCTTTTCTTGTCATTAAAATGGCAATAACAGCAATGACCTGTAGAGGAGGGTTGATGATTTCATTGTTTTCAAATGATAAAGGAAATAGTTCCTCTCTTTATTATACAGGAAGAAGGAACCAGTATGTTTTGCAAATGGAGCACACTTACCTTGTTATGCAGTTTGTCCAAAAGTTAACATAAGTTTCTTTATTGCCTTATTTCCTATCTGTTATCTTGCTTCCTATCACCAATACTTTCAGTGACTATATAGAAAATTGACTTAAAAACCCATGTCTAGAAGTGCATATTTACTTAAAGTGTATGCCTTTATTATTGTAATTTGAATTTTTAACTAGCCTGAAGCAAGTACTGCTGTTGTCTTTATGTAGCTTTTTTAATGTATCTTAAAGCACTGTGTCTCTTGAGTCAGATCTGAATTTGCTTCATCTATGTACTTATGTATTTTTTTTATTCTTTGTGTAGGATTGTTCACCGATATAGAACAGGGATTTCTAAATGCACAAAAGTGGATGTATGCCCAAATCCTACACTTGGGAGAGGGAAGCCCTAGGAATGGGATAAAGAATTGTGCTTTGCTTTTTATAAACCTATTCCATGTTGAGGATTAAGAGGAAAATTCATATCTTGCATCTGAAACCTGTCACTTCACATAAGAGTTTTGCTGTCTGTCTTGCTCACTGTTTGCTGATACTATGGTAATATTTTCACACTTCATCTTGAGCAACTGGGATCCAAATGAGAAGCATCTTTCTCCTTTTGAGAGAGATTTTTTTTTTCTGGTACTTTACTTTGTAAAGAAATTACAAACGAGTTACATTGGTTGTGGCTTCTTTCTCGTGTAGAACATCAAACTTTTCACACAGAAAGCAAGGCAAGTGCATTGCACATGTTGCACATGCATTGTACAACTTCATGGTAGATATACAGGGACCCTCCTGTTTTGCACTGAAACCTACTAGACTGAAGCTTGGCTTCTGTACATTTAAATCTGATTTGCTGCGAAACTACAAAGTGACCTTTTCACTAGATTTTGTGCTCTTCATGTTCTGTATGGACTGTGGTTTTCTTGGCCTGTAATGATTGATAGACAGTGGTAGGAAACAGCAGTATCACTGAAAGCCTGGGAAAAGTATTTCTGCTCTTACATGACCCTAGCAAATATGAAGCCTTACCTTCAGTAAGTAACTTCTGTTAGTGACAATACCTAAATATTTTGCATGCTGGCATAGTTTCTCATGCAGCTGAGTTGAAACAGTCCCAGGGTGATTGGAAACTTTATAGGGCTGGGTGTATGATTTGTTGCTACTGGTGCTACTCTTTTAACCTTAATATAGCATCTGTAGGAGACCTCAGCACCCCTGCAGGGAGCTTGTTGCCTGGCATGCATGGCTTCTGTCTGAGCCACAGCTAAGTTAATCATTTGAAACTGCACTTCCCATCTTATGTATTGAAGGCTTCAGTTGCAAACTCCAGCACTTTGTGGTCCTATTCATCAAATTCTCAAATGCGTCTAGAAAGTGACAAGCCCGTGTAGTGATGCCTTGGTAGAAAGTTCTGCTGAAGTGACAGGGAAGACGCAACCCATCCTGGTCGCTAGCCACATGACTTTGCTTCTCTATCCAGGTACTGAAAGATTGACTTGAGTAATTATGTGACAGAGATCTATTTGTTAAGGACTAACACCAGGGAGTTCCCTTCAGTGCAGAAGTCTCAGAGAGCAGTTCAGAGCATCTAAAACTAGCTTTCTGCTGTGAAATGCCGACTTCTGTCAATATTTTTGGTAGTAGGAGTTCATTGAGATCAATCACTTTTAGCAGAAGTTGGCCTCTGTGAGTGCATTTCTTCCTTTGATTGATACCAATCAGATCTTCCTATAATGCAGCCTGGCCTGTTGCTGAAAGTTGTGTAGCTACAGTAAGGTGGTTCTCTTTACAGGCTGTTCAACTAGATCAAGGCCAACTCTTGGTTAGTGATTTTTCAAAAATAAGCTTCCTTGCGTTATGTAACTTGCAGAAGGAGTGTAAACATCTAGTGTTCTTGCAATGCTTTTAGTGGTTAAAGCTTTTATCTGTTGCTCTCGTCATGTTACTTGAATTGGGTATTGAGCTAAACACAGTTTGTGTTTGTCGTCTTATCTGGAGATTTGCCTGTAGTTTGGTCTTTGTTTAGCCAAGCTTCTTCCTGGGGCTTGTGAATCTTACAGGCTTGTGTGTTGGGGGCTGGCGTGGCTGGGAACAGCAGGGGTCAGAAATGAGAATCACAGAATCATGGGCCAGCTTGGGTTGGAAGGGACCTCAAAGCCCATCCAGTTCCAACTCCCCTGCCATGGACCGGGATGCCACCCACCAGATCAGGTTGCCCAGGGCCTCGTCCAACCTGGCTTTGAACACCTCCAGGGAGGGAACATCCACAGCTTCTCTGGGCATGACTGGATGATTGTGTCCAAAGCCTTGAATGAAATGTGCTACTGGCTAATCCTTAGAATGAAATTAGTACTGTTATTTCTCATTATCTATGATGTCCAATATTTTTGTTCCAGAATGAGATACTTGCTAGTAATAGAGTCAGTTTTCTGCCTCTGGATTTGCAGAGATTTAAAGAAGGTCTAGCAGAAAATTCACTTCTTTTCTTCTTCGGTTTGTATCTTCCTGCTAGCCTCTAGCTCTGGCAGTATAAACCCAGTGTACTGTCACCCTGCATGTCAGGTGTGACAATCATTAACACTGTTCACGTACATGCAAAGCGCAGAAGTTAAGGGATGTACGTGTGAGAAAAAGCCTTCCCCCCTCAGTCATTAAAGTGGTTTAGCTAGCTCTCAAGTCATACATTTCAGTAGGAAAAGACGTAGCAGATTTCCTGTCTTCTCAGCGTGGTGTGTTTCAAAGTTAAGTGAAACAAAGCATGACTGAACGTCAGTGGCTTATGCGACTTGCTGAGCCTTCAGCTGCCACTCACCTGTATAAAGACTGGAGGCATGATCCAGTCTATATACATGGGCAGGCAATGGAACAGAAGGTGTGACTGCCTTCTGTGTGCTTCAATAAATCGCCTTCTGTGTTTAGGTATATACCATGGATTGGAATGTATTAATTAATCCTTTGGTAGCACAGAAAATTAAAAATAGCATAACACTGATCTTTTTTTTTTTTTTTTAAAAGGCTAGACTGCCTTAGCACATGGCCTTGTAAAAGCAACTTTTGTTAATTTTTAATTCTTTCATATTTTGATTGCATTGTAGATAGTGTTTAGTTCATTGGTTTGTTTTTTTTTTTTTATTCTCAATAAGAATGTTTTTACTTTTTATGTATTCCTACTGATAATGTCTAAATATTTTTCTTTCCGTAGACCAAGATAGTACTGTTTTTTTGTTGTTTTTTTCTTAGGGGTTAGTTCCTGCTGAAGAAACTGTATGCATGTATGTGAAGCCTCAAAGTACTTTTAGGTGTAACTTTTGTTTTAGCAGCCATCTGACAATCTCATGTGACAGCGACACCGGATTTGTTTGCAACATGATATACAAGGTTGCATAAAGAGACGACAGATACAGGGAATCTTTTTTGCAAGAAAAAAAATCATGTTTACTCCTCTGGGCTTGGTAAAATGTTGTCTTATTCCCATATACCTACTAATTGTACAGGTCACCAAATCTTCACTAGTATGCTTTAGAAACAAGTAGCAATTGAGAAGATTGTCAAGAGAATTAAAGCAGAAACTAAACCAATGAAGATAACTGAACTAAACATTGGTTCAAAACATCCAATTAAAAATAGAAGGTAGCAGAAGGGTTTTTACAAACCCTGTGGGAGGAAAAAGTAAAGGCAGGCTGTGTTCAGTAAATCTTTTAGGCTAGCCTATAATATATGGAAACAGTTTACTTAGTGCATATGTGTTTCTTTTACACAGTACTACTGCTGTTTTGATTGATTCTTTATGAAAAGGAAAAAAAAAAAAAAAGCAGCTCAATTTCTGGCTGCAAGTAACTAGGTCCCTTGAGGAGGGAGGCAACACAATAGATAACTTTCGGTGTCTCTTTCAGTATTATTTGTATGTGCTACCTCTGGAGCCAGCCTGTGGTTCTGAACTGTGTCTTCTGGCAGCAGGCAGAGATATTGATATTGTTATGGTAAAAGCCAGATTGTGGGATGTTTGAGTGAATTTTAATTAGATATGAAACAACTACAGGAGCCAAGTTTTTGTAGCATGACTCATAATTTACATGGTGTAGACCAGTTCCATCAGTGAGAGTTCTCCCAGAATAATGACAGAAGTGACTGGCCTCCTGCCAAGGAAGGGTGCGAGGATCTGCCTTTGTATTTTTATTGAGGTACCTGTTAGGTCTTTGAGGAAGAGCTCCTTTAAATTCGTAATGTTAAAAGAAATGTTCATCCTTGTGTCTGCACATTCCTGAATTTAATCCTGAACAAGTAGACAGTGTTAGGGAAGAGATAACTGTTACTAGTATTTCCTGCAGTCATCATGATTCTGGCGCTCTGTCGTACCTCCAGGCCATGGTTCAGTTCCTAGTGTTTGTCTTTCATAGTGCAGGTTTTACTTAAAACAATGTAAGAAACGGGTGGCTGAAGACTGGAGACAACCGTATTCGTATGTGATATGTAATAACGTTGCAGACAATTCAGCATTGATGCAATTTATGAATCAGACTTTAAGAATGTGGAAGTAGGCAATTCAGAGTAATATTTTCCATGGCACGATGGTGATTCTGCTGCACAGTGTAAGGGAGTTTGTCTCGCTCCTTGTTCTGTACAGAAGTGAAAGGGTGGTGCAAGGAAGCTATTTAGCACTTCCTGATTGTGAAAGCTGCTTGAGCTCTAGAGTGCTCTAAAGACAGACAGCTAAGTAAAAGTGCATTCATGCAACACTAGTGCAGCACAGCATACTAATGCTCCCTCAGTTTAATACTTTCTCGTCACTGATACATTCATTTAAGTGGGAAATCTGGGGCAAAGATGGAAACAGAGACCTCTCTTTTTAAAAATGATTTTTTTCTGCTTATTTACAGTCTGCCATGTATGTTACCTAAATCCAGAGGAAAAATCTGTTCAGCCATATTCATGGTAGATGTTGTGTGTTATATTCAGCAGGCACGATACAGTTCCCAGAGATCAGTATCTGTCCACACTGTTCTTCAGAGGGTTACGAGTTTTTCTGCTATCAGCCTAATCCTGGTTTCCTTGGCAGTGAGGCTCTTGTCCTGCTGGACATCCTGTTTAGCTAGCAGATAGTTGCCTTTTGCATGTAGTTACCTAACCAAGCAGGAAATGGTATGATGTGTAAAGGTGTGGAGTGGTTACAGTTAATTTGGGAATCTCAGAGCAGTAAATTCATCTCAGGTAATTCAGGGGATTACTAATAAAATAGAAACTACTTGAACAGGAAACTTCCTTGCATTGTTAAGCACAGAAAGATGCATGGGAAATTTCTGTTAGGGTGCACAACTGGAATCTTGACATACCAGCAAGTGAGAGGGCTTTAAGTATGCATATGTTTTTATTAGGTAGTTATCTTTTGAAATTGCTGTTGAAGAGAGCTTGGTTTAATATCAATGTAGACTTTGGAACCCTGTCTAGAAAATGGTAATTCAGAGTGAATAGTGTGATTGCTTTTGAAATGGTTGCATTTGAAGACACTGAAGCCAAATATTTGTAACAGGCAGCTGGTGGGCTACCCAGCATCTAGGTTTTCTTTGCACTGGAGGCTTGCGGAATCACACTGAAGTCACAGAAGGGTTGAGGTTGGAAGGTAACTCTGGAGGTGCCTTCATCTGCTCCACCCCCCCTGCTCAAGCAGGGCCACCCCGAGCAGGCTGACCAGGAGCGTGTCAGGGTGGCTTTTGAACATGTGCAAGAAGGGAGACTCCACAACCTCCCTGGGCAACCTGTGCTCTGTCACCTGCACAGTAAAGAAGTGCTTCCTAATGGCCAGAGGGGACCTCCCATGTTTTGGTTTGTGCCCATAACCTCTTGTCCTGTCACCAGGAAGCACTGAGAAGATTTGGGCTCTGTTGTCTTTGCACCCTCCCTTTCAATGTTTGTTCATGTTGATAAGATCCCCTGTAGGCCTTATTTTCTCCAGCACTTCAGTTTGTCATCATCAGCAACAAAATGGTTTTGCTTTTTGCTTTGTTTTTCTTAAGCCCAATGCTGATTTTTTTTATTTTTATCTTTGTGGAATGCTGAGAAAAGTCGAGCTTAAATAGTGCTTTTATACTAATTGGTAGAGAGCTGTGAATGTGTTTGATCTGAAGAGGACAGTAAATCCTCTTTTCCTTTGGTAGTCCCCTTGTTGTTAATAGCTGAAATACCAAAGGAAAAAAGTGAAAACATTCACAAAGACCTTTTAAAAATTGGTAGATGTTAAAAATACTCTTGAAAATAAAGGCGGATCAGATTCATGAGGTGGCTTCAGAACCAGTTTCTAAAGCACCACAAGCATTAAGCAAGAGGTCAGGGCTTGGTGCCTTGGTCCTTGCTTGGGCTTTTTAAATTCTGCCACTGTGCAGATAGGGAGGCATCTGGTTGTCCCTCTCTTCAGGGGTGGCTTATGTAGTGATTTGTGTGAGTTAGCAATGATGCATTAAGTCACCTTTCTTTCTGGCCCAAACATCCTTGGCTGGACCTCAAGGGCTTGTGTTACTCTTGACAGGCAGAGATCTGTCAGAAGTGGTGTTTAGCTGGCATTGTGGTCTGTCTGCAGCTGCAGTCTTGCACAGAGCTTGTTTACATCTTCTTCAGAAGGCAAGCAATGGATCCTAGGTGTCTTAAACTAGGTAAGAAGGAAAGTTGCTGTGTGCCTTCTACTGTGTGAGAAGACAGCAGAGGTACATTGCAAGTGATTTCATCTTAGGAAAAAGCTGATGAGAAAACATCTAGTAATAAAGAAAGCAAATTTTAAATGAAATGGCACCTATCCATTTTTGTAGCTGACTTCAGCAAAACTCCTGGTGTGATCCAGTGGTAATTTGTCTTGGGGTAGGGCTGATTTTGAAGAAATCTGTATGAAATTTTCCTTACCCGCTGAGCTTACTGTATCATCCTGGTAGTCTTGTGCACATCTTGGTCCAGGGGCAACTCTGACCTTAGCTGTATCTTCAGCTATTTGCTGTTATGAAAGCTTTCTAGTTAAAAAATGTTAAAATATGCCTATCTATTCTCATTGTAGGGGTGTTGGTGGTGATGATAAAACATAAAAAAGATGTGTGTGAGTGAAAAGGGGAAGCGGAAAGATGGAAAACAAAATCTGTAAAAAACAAAACAAAACAAAGTCTAAAGAAGAGAGCAACACTAGCATCTTGCCACTTGGAGTTATGACATGATTGTCTGTAAGGGAACTTGGAAAAACATGCCTCTTTCAGGGTACGTTTGAAGATTGTGGCCCGGATCGTAGTGTTTATCTCCTTTCCTCATGGTGCTCATTAGAAGTATTAGAAAAAAAAAAATCTGTTAAATACTCTTCAAGAAAAAAAAAAAGATTGTTTTATAAGCTACCTTCCTGTCACAGGCTTATTCTCTCAAAGACTGTAAGGAGGCTGGAAAAACACTGCAACAGGTTTCTGTGCCCTCAGAACTGGAAAAAGCCCAGCTGTGTGATGGGTGGTGAAAGGCACTAGAATGCACACTTGGTTTTGAAATTGATGAGCCATGTTGGGAAGAAGCAGAAATTGCTGAGATTTGCCTTTGTGCGTTACCAACACTTTGTGTGTCAGTTCTCATGGACGTTTTCAAAGCAAAGTGAAAGTGCTAAGAACTTGTTTCTTTACTTAACTACAAAGCCTTTCCATCTCACAGAGCTGTTCAGTACGTGTACTGGATGTGAGCTTTTGGAATTAACAGAAGCGGCTATGAGCTAATACACTATATGGGTAAAGAAGTTCTGTTTTATAAAATCTCCCTGGTGCTTCACCAGCACTTTAATTAGAACTGGCAGTTTTAATTAAATAACACAAATGGAAGCTGTTATTTCCCTCCTCCAGTTCCCTTACCTTGGTTTCAGAAGAGAGAGGTTTTTCTCTGTAGTAGATACAGTTAGTGGAGAAGTATGTAGATAAAGAAGAATGCTCAACGGTACCACGGAAACCACACCGAGTTTGGTTTTTAGTAATAGTTGTACATAATATTTATAATGAAGTATTTCCACTAAATAACTTTCTCAGATATGTGGCAGATGCTAGAAAAAAAGGTGACAATGAGAGTCTGATCCTTGGAGGGAACAGAATTTGAACTACATGTCAGATTTTCTTGTTGAAAATCAGCTCTATCCAGGATGGTTTTTCACACAGTAAATATAAAATCTTCCATTTGACTTTGGATTGCATTTTGTTGTTATTTACGTGGGGTTTAGGCTTCTGGGGATCATGGGTGTTGGCTATCACAGCACAGGGCTCTGGCAAAAAAGCAAAAGGCACGCTTGCATCAGCGACCAAGGTTTGGCAATAGAACACCTCAAACATGCTCTCTTTGATCAGATTAATAACACTGCTAATTAAAGTGGTGGCATGGATATTTTGAACTCATGTTGCTATAAATATACTCTTAGGTTTTTATTCTCTCTAAATCAGCAGGCTAATCCAATAACTTCCCAATTATATTGATTACTTTCTTGTCTTCTGTAATGTCAGTCAAATGCCGTGTGATGGTTCCCACTTAAAATATCCCAGTTCTGCCCGTTCAAACAGCTAATACTAGTCACCATGCCAGCATTTCATTCTATTGAATATTAGAATATCTTCCCTAGTGTCTGTCTTTGCAGGAACAAGGGATAAAAATTCATGATATAGAATGGCCTGTTGTCTGGGTTTGCTGTCCCTGGAAGCTGTGATATCAGAAAGCTGCATGTAGCTTTATAAGGCTGATCATATCTTAAATGTTAAAGTTGTACCAGTGATTAATCTGGCACCGTGAGAAACTGAAATGTGTCAAGCAATCTTTTACGTAGTAGGGTGTACTTTTTCTTCTGACTGCTTTTCCTTACAGTTCTGTTCCTCTCATGCTTCCTGTAGTCCAGGATCTTTTTATTTTCCAGAGGCAAAGAATGATATACTTAACTTGCTCCTTTTGCCAACAGGGAGAGAACCCAATTTTTATAGTATTTCCCGAGAAGCTCAGTAGATGGGTAAGGCTAGCAGTTTGGGGGATTAAAACGACAGCTACAAATACCCAAGTTTTAGTTGCCCTAGCAGTGGGAAATTCTTCAGTCTCTTTAGGCAGCTTCTGTGCACCCAATGACTGTTAAAGAGGATAGCTTGTCTCATGGGACTTCCTGCAGTAGATGGCTGTGTCTGATACAGAATTTCCATACACTTACAGTTAGTTTGATTATCTTTTGGATATAATGTATGGCACAGAATCCAGAAGCTAATGAAAGCATGCATTAAACTGAAAGCTTGTTTACACACAAAACCTGAGACATTTGTCAAAAGCAAAAGTTGAAATACCTGATAATGTTTTAGTTTAGCTTTATTTGTGACTGTTGTTCTTGAAATCCCGATTATTAAATCCTCAGCTTATTTAAAAAAAATAAAAATAAAAATCTCAGACTTGTTTGGAAGCATCTTCATTATCCATAGAAAGAGTGGCAATTGTGACAACGGTTGAATTTAGGTATGAATTTCTTACTGAAATCAATGGGACTTAAGAGGCAAAACGCTTGGAGGATATGGGCCTTTATCCTCTGTTTTAGGTATTAGAGACTTTTGTGTTTTCATGGTTCAGTCAGCTGTGGTAGGTTTGAATTGTTGTTTAAAATTGAAAAAGAAAGAATGAGATCTTTTCAAACTCAGGGATGAAATTCTAGGTTAAGACAAATCAACCTGTTAACCTTCAATAAAGGATTTACTGGTTAGTACTGACTGAAATTACTATGGTGATACTTGAACGCTAATAAAAGTAGCCCTCCGAGTTTTATTCTGTATGAGAGAGAACACAAACCAAGTATTGTTTAAAAAAATGAAAATAAAAAATAATAAAAAAATCTTTTACAAACCTAGTGAATCGAATTAAAAGAAAATGATTTTTAAAATGTCATGGTGATTGACTTTGAACCTAGGACCATACTCTTGTAGCTTGGAGGTTATGGCATCAGAATTCTGATACCAAGATAACTTCAAGATAAAGCTTCACTTGATGAAAACCTATTCGTGCACATGGTATTTGAGGAGAAGAATTTTTATTCCTATGAACAAAGACTTAGTGTTTTGGTAGAGCAGCAGAAAAAGTAATGTTTCGTTCACTGGGTTACTCCTAAGCCACTTATTATAAAATAAGTTAGTGGAAAGAATGTAGTAAAATTATTTAATATGGGGCCCTTTTTTGAGTTGATTGTTATTACTATTTTAGCTTTTTTATGGGCCACGTAGAAATAGATACCTTTTTTACTTATGACCTACTAGTCAGTAAATGCCAAGGTTAAGTCATTAGGATATTTTTATTAATGCAGTAGTATCTTCAGCCCTATAATACTAATACAGCCTACTGTTTTGTTTCTGAAGATGTTTTCCTGTAAGCATGTGTTTAAGTATTCTTAGCATTTCTTTTTGTTATGAAAAGCTGAGGCTTTGATGTGCTTAATAAATTTCCTCTGAGTCATAGCAATAGTTGCCAAACCATTATTTTTGTTCTTTTCAGACTTGATGCTGGTTCTACAGTTGTTTCCTTCAAAGGGGTTAAAGTCCATGTGCCTTTATTAAGATAAATGTCAGTGATTTCAAGTGGATTTGCATAAAGGAAGCCCTTAATCTCTGGTGGAATAAGTCATGTGTAATGTTTAGTTTTAAAGTAACAGTGACAGCAGGAGATGTTGACCTTTTCAACACAGTGGAATTTCTACCTTTGACTCTATTCTTTTTCCCATTCTATTAAATACCAAATATTCTGTCACCCGTAAGCTACTGCTGAGCTGAACTTCCACACTGTTCTTCATCTGTAAAAACAAAAATGTTTCTCCCTCACAATTAATGCAATTATCTTGTTCTAGAAATGATGTCAAAGCAAAAGATGATCATTGATACACTTTCTAAAAATAAACATTTCAAAAGTGGAAACTGACAGTTCAAAAGTTGTTCTTTGCAGCAGCTTCAAAATCAGTAACTTACTCATGTCGTAACTTACTCATGTCTGCTCAAGGCAAGTGGGTATCCTAGGCAGTTATCATGTCCCAGTGTCTTACATGTAGTAATTATATTAAAACTAGTTACTATCAGTCAGTAGCTCATGATTTATTTCAAGTTTAAAACATAATTTTCTGTCACGGTTTATGTATTCCTGTGGCTGACAGGGCTTATAGAAAGCAGCACTTACTACTTTTTACTATTAGACAGCATTGTTTTACCAACATTCAGAAGGCAGATGATTAGTCTCCTTACATCATCATCTGTGTTCTTGGTTTGGTGAGTGCTTCACTGAGAATTCAATATGCCATCATGCTTGCAGAGATTCTGGCTGAACTTTGGAGTAAACGACTCTGAAAGTAGCGGTGAGACTAGTCATCTTGCATCCCATATCCCTGGGGATGAGATAAGACCTTATTGTGTCTTTAAGTTTGAATACTGAAACTTCACTTCTTGAAGCAAGTCTGTGTGTGATCAATGATTCCAACTATTTTTCTCAGCTGTGATGAAATCAGTCCAATAAAATGCTGCAATCTTTCACATATCTGTATGACACTCAAAATGTAAATTAACGTAGAACATTAGCAATATGTTTGAGCGGGATGTTAGACTTAAAATAAAACAAACCCACAAGCCTGAGTATGATAACCATAGTTTTTTTTCCACCTTTCCTTCACCAGGATGAAGTAATGCCTGAGAACAGCCCTTACAGTGACTGAAGTTGTTTAGCCTACCCATCCCAAATTTGTGTTCACACCTCATCTTTATTTCTGTATATAATTTGGGAAGGCACAGCATTTTGAGTCAGTTGGGTGATTACTCAGCAGCAGCATATTGCAAACATGCATTGTTCTCATTCCTAAAATAGGCAAAGGGAAATTTTGCTTTTCTTATTTAGTTTTCTTACCACTTCTCTTCCCTTAAGAGTTCAGAACCATTAAAAAAATCACCTGAATTTCCTTCCCTTCAGATTACTAATTTTTCAAATACTATCCGGAAGAAGTACTCAGAGTTACTGCACATTAGAACTTCTTTTCCTTCATCTGGGCCTTTTCCATGAGAAGATATGTCTAAGTGTTTCATGCAAATGGAGAAAAAAAAAAAAAAAAAAAGGAAAAAACAAACCAAAACAAAAATATCCAAGTCCAGTGACAAAAAAATAAATCAAACACATTCATCTGAGCCTCAGTATATTTTTATTTTTCTTGGTTTTAAGCAAGCTTTTGAGATGCTGGTTGGGGTCTGGAGGGAGTGGAAAATAGTTCTTTGCTTTGCAAAATTTTAAGTATCTTACCTTCACATAGTAACCTAAATCAGAATAATGTTTAGTATTAGCTATGCTGTTTTGTGGCAACAGTTATAGGAAGCATGTATACAGCGATGAAAATCCAGAATGCTAGCTCAATTTCAAATACTGTACAGGTGTGCTCAGAAGCATGAGAATTAACCATAAGCAGCAGTTTAACAGTTAAAGATCTGGATCTTGAAAATTTGGGATTCACTACTTTGTGTTCTACTATAAGCTAATATGGAAACAGAAGCTAGGTACTTGAAGATGCCTTCAAAAGTTTAGTCATAAAGCATGTACCTGTTCAGAGTTTATAATGCCATTGGCGTGGATTTGATGTGTTGTACTACTCCTTTTTAAGATGGGGTCTGTAGGACTGGAGCTTAGCAAGGCATTTAAGTATGTTTGTAAGCCCATCTTTCTCCAGTGAAGTATTTGAGGGCAAGCAGATGCTGTGGTGCTTGGTAGACAGACTGGTTGAAACACAGGACTGGAAAAGAAAACCTTTTGTTCTTAATACAGTCCTTTGCCATCAAATGGCTGCATTTTATAAGTTTTCTAATAAGTTTACCAAGCTGCATTTTAAAAGCAGGCAGTTACTAAGCTGTTTGCCAGGTTTGAAGCATCCTCTGCGTGGGATGAAGCTGTCGTCTCCATTAACTATACATGCCAACTCATTTGTGCTGCATATATTCCTTTCAATTCAGATGTTTCTGACTGAATGAGGAAATCAAATTGTGAAGTCTGTGAATACATCACCTAGCTTTTGCAATTATGAGCACAAAGAGATATGAAGAAAGGCTTTCAGACAGTCTTCATGGAACTAAAGTGCTGATTCAGCAGCATTTGCAAGTACAAATAATTTCAGTATTAGTTTTAGAAGCTCAGTCTAGGAGGCATTCGGGATTTTCTTCATATTACTCCCCTTTAATATAGTTTTCCACACCTGTCAAATTGTATGATGCAGAAACACCATAAGCAAACTAAAACTCCAGTTGTTGAGCTGTTAGATATTCCTCTGTAAAATCTGAAAAAAATGGAAAATGCCACTTGGCTGAAATGCATCACACTAAAGCAGTCTCGGCACTTTTGCTCTGTTTAGCTGCTCGCTCAGCTTTAACTCCTGCTGAGACTAAGTGAAATAAGATCGCATATTCTGTAATCCAGCTTGTGTTTAATGCCTCAGCTACTTGGATATGAATCATCATTGGGAAGCTTAAAAAAATCTGAACAAACCATCGGTAAAATAAAAGGGCAAATTGAGCAATACTGCATAAGCACACACGTTTATTAGCATAAATTCAAAAATTAGAGGTAGAGGGAATGCAGTGTGAAAATGAGACCCAAAAGTGAATGAAGGGCAGTGAAGTAAAGGAGGAGTGCCCATTGTGCAAGCTGAAGGATGTCCATTTGCTTAGAGGTAGAAGAGGAGAATGCAGAGGACAAAAGGACACAAGAACAAAATTAGAAGAGCTTTCAAAAACAAGAATATAAACTTCATACAGGAAGTGACAAGTCCATGAAGGGACTCTGGGAGGACCTGGTGGCAAAAAATACGGAGAACAGCTGGTTTCAGCTGCCAGATAATCAGAGAGAGAAGTTCTGGGAGGCCACAGTTTGAGATGATAATGTTCCAGCCAGAAGTGGGAATCTGAGGTTAAGGCAAGAGAAGAATCAGAAGTCTCAGAAGAATTATTTATTTTCTTATTCTTCTGTTTCTCATTGTTCTACTTTTAAAAATGTGCAGGTCCTGCATATAGAGTTGCTGCCAAAAATAAATTTTGGTCCAAAAAGAGGAACAGGTAAAATGATTTGGCTGACTATCGGTTATAGGAATTTGCAAGTTTGAGTCACAAAGGCAAATATACTGCTGTATGGGCACAAGGGTAGTAAGGAGAAGATTTTGGATGAAAAGTGCATTTAGGTTTTCCTGTTAGGGCAAACACAGGTCTCACATGAAGATACGTTAGGGAGGTGGTAGAGGATACAACCCTAAACGGAAGATCAGAATAAGGGAAGTAATACAGAGCAGAGGTGATGGGACATGCTAAGAGTTAAATGTCAGGTGAAGCTTGGTTGACAAAGAGTTGTAGGTATCCAGGAGATCAATTGTGCGCTTACTGGCTCTTAGTGCCTTTCTGTTTACATTGGCACTGAAGAGATTTACAGCATATTACTCAATTTCAGTAGATATACTGTTTTATATAGTATATATAAAAACTGTATGTAACTATGCAAAAAAAAAAAAAAAAAAAATATATATATATATATATATATATATATATATATATAAAGACTTACCTACCTAGACATGAACAAGGTACTTAACCCAGGAAGAGGCAAAACACATTTAAAGGATATCTGCGTGTTCTTTAGGAACTGTTGTTTAAAGTCCTTTCAGTTCTGCCAGTATGGCTTGCTGGGATAGTGCAGTCATTTCAAAGTTCTGCTGATTTTTTGCAAACTTATTGCATTTTTGAGTCTCTTCTCTCGGAAGGAGAGGAGTGAGTAAATCACCAGCTGGCTGTTTATGTCGTAATTTACTGTGGATTTAAAAGGGAAAAAAAATATTAAGACTTACTAGCTTCAAGTCAGCACTGTGTGAATGCTTGCTTTTAAGAAGCATTTAAAGGTTTCAGATACTAGAGTAAACCCAGTTTGAATTCCTAACACCTCTTTCTCTTGATCTATTTGGCTTGTTTAATGATTTTAGACATTGTTAAACAAAAATTATATACGAAAAAGTCTTTTCAGCTCAGTGCTGTGTTATTGCTACGTTCTCTTCTTTTGTGGTCTCAGTTTACAGAAAATCATCTGCTCCTCAGTTTCAGCAGCGGTTCTGGAAACAGGAGAAACAAAGGAATATCCTACACTTTTTTGGGTCATATTTATCATAGAGATTGGGGCTAAAGTATCTTGATAAAGTGGCCTGAAAACACTTGTACCATCTCTGGCTGTGTAGCCCATGCTCTGTAGGTAGGAATGAAGGCTCTGTGTCTATCTGTTGAATTTGCACACACTATGAACGCTAAAATATTAAAATAGAAAGTGGGTGGGAAGTGGAAGAAAGCCCTACAGGAACATTAGCCAACTGAAAACTGCTATTGTTGGCAGCCTTCGCAGCTGAGCACAAATGTGCCTTTTGTTTTCTTTATGCCCCGGGGCAGAATTGTGAAAATCAACAGGTGTGGGTTTTATTCATTATTTTACAAAGTGTCTTGGATTAGTACATTTTGCTTTTCCTCGATATTCAGAAGCCTGATTGAATAGAAGTATATATATGAGCATAGCCACAGAAATAACTGGAGGCATACTCTGTGCCCTAATTTCTGGACTGCTGATGCTTTTGACCAATGACCTAATAAAAGAATTGGCTCTGCTTTTCTTGTTGTGTGCTCTTATTCATTATGGACCTGGGTATCCATGGAAAAGATGCTTTTATAACAATGAACACCTGGCTTGTGCTTCTGTTCAGGAAACCTTAGGAGGGGTGGGCCAGTTCAGACACTCTTAGAGTCTGTAATCATTTATTATAAGAATGTCCCACTTTATTAGTTATAAGTGGTAGGAGGAGAGCAGTAAATACTGTTTCTCATGTAGTGAATACTAAGCCATCCAATTTGAAACGCTGCTTTGGGGAATTAAAAGGCCATATTTCTTAGCATTTGCCTTTTCTAAGAAAAGCGGAGGGGGTAAGTGAGGTCTGTAAGCGTTTCTGTAGCATGCACTCAATAATGCAGAATTGAAAGGGCTGCACGATGTACTGCTACATGAACAAAGGTGGTGCTTGTTTTCTGTGCTGAAAATGACTTGCAAAGTGCTGTAAGTTATTTTTCATAAGAACCAGCTCAGTCAGGGGCTTGGTAATGTTGTTGGTCTCTGTTAATGACTTCATCTTACAGAAATGATCAGTTCTCAGAAATAGAACTGGACTGCTTCCAGAGCCTTTATACTTCTTCAAGGAGTTTAAAAAAATGTATTTGATGCAGTTATGTTGTGTATAAACCACATTCCTAGACTTAAAGCAAAGCACTGTTGTAACAGCATTCCTCTTGCACAATATACATTTAAACCACAAATATTTACATTCCCCAATAACTAGAATGCTTCATTGTGCTCTACGTATTTGTTAGAGAAGCTGACAAAATCAGGGTGGTGGTGGGAGACACTGTTGCTTTGTTAACCCGTGTACCCCCACTGCGTTACAAAGAGTAGGTTTGCATACCTGGCAGACAAAAACGTGTAGAAAGGTTATGGCTGCTGCTGCAGGTCACTCAGCCATCGCATTTGGCAACATTTGGATAACGCTGAACTACAAAAACTTTCTTTGGTTCTTCTGTGGTTAGAATGGAATAGTTCCAGTGTAACAGCCAGACCCCTCCAGGGCTAACCAGAAGGTAACACCCATTATGGAGGGCACCATCCAAGTGCCTCTCCTCCCCGGACATGCCGCTGAGCCCTTTTACCAGCTTTGTTGCCCTCCCTGGGACACGTTCAAGTATCTTAACATCCTTTTCATACTCTGGAGCCCAGAACTGCACACAGTGCTCAACTTGAGGCCACACCAATGCTACGTACAGCGGGAGAATCGCCCCTTTTGACCAGCTGGCCCTGCTGTGCTCAATGCACCCAGTTTTTCCCAGAGGAGTTTTTGCAGCTCTGTGTTTTGGCCTAGGAGTTATGCACGTGGAAGGGGGTTTCTTATAATCTTAACACTTCAGTTTTACATGTTTACTACCTGTAGCACATTTATTATTTCCCAAGGGAGAGCTCAGTTAACTTTTATCTCTGCCAATGTCACTGTGTTGGTATTGTAGTAGCATCGTCCATAGACTGGTTCCAGCAAGTCCTTTTTGTTCCTCAAAAATCAGATGGGAAGGCCTGTTTGGACAAAGTGTGTTCCCGTCAAAGACTGTGGTCTGCCTGCTGTTCCCCTGTGTGGCCGATGGGATGAGAGCAGGATTGTGGGAAGTCTGCCTTTTTCTGGGCCTTTTCTGGTGTAGATGCATGATGCACTTAGCCCAAGCTGTGGAACCAAACCCGAAATTATTTAAGAAAGATACATTCTTTTTGAATAATTAAATAATAAAAATAAAATACAGAGGACCTGTGTAAAGCAGAAGTCCTGGTCTGAAGTCTGCTGCAGTTCTAGATGTACTTGTGGTCTTGGTGGGACACCTTTAGAGCTGTGTCCTCATTATATTGCTTGGAAATGGGTTTTATCAAACAGTGCACAAGTTGGTAGAAAGAGTCTCAGCTTTTTCTTTGCGTACCTCCTCCTTGCATGGAATTTAAAAAATAATTTGTTTCCATAGAGCAATCCTGTGATAAAGGGGAGGAACAAAAAGAAGAGGGTTTGGTGCTCAAGGAAACATTCATGGACCTAAGCTGTTTTGAGTTCCAAACCCCAAATCTTGCAAACAACCCATACATAGTGAGTTAGGGTCACATCTGAAGCAGGGTATAAGCAGACCTCAGGTGCCTCACACCTATGTTGTGCTTGCGAAAATTGCAGTTTAACAGGAACCTGCCTAAATTTTCCCAGGATTAAGTATCTCTCTGCATAGGCCAGCACTGCCGAAGTGTTGGGTTGTTAGCTGGTAACTGATCTGTCTAGGAAAGGTGGAGCAGGTCTTACCTTCCTAGCAAAGGGCTTCATCTCTTAAGCAGGCTCAGAGCTGTCAGACACTTGACTCACTATCAGCCCAAAGCCCTTAAACACCTTTTGTTTCACAAAATAGTCTTTTGATCTTTCTCGGGAAGATAACAAGGGCTTAATCTGGTGAGCTCTTAGGTGCCTAGAGGTCACGTTCTGTGACAATGCAGCTTTGGGCGTTTGGGCTTCAGGACCTGGGCTAGGCTCTGGCAGCTATTCTCCTCTGACTGTGAATATGGAGGGTATAATGTATCAAAAAGGTGGCTGAAAAATGCACAGCTGATTGAGGAAGCTGGCTAGCAGGTGAGCAGCACAGAGCCCAGCAGTGGGTTCCCAGTGCTGTCTGCACCTTGGGTGTCTTGGCTCGGCGGTGTGGGGATGTAAGGCAGGCAGCCCAGCTTGCTCCCAAGAGCTGGTAGTTAGCTGTGCTGAAAGGGCACCTGCAAACCCCATATGCTTGTACTCATCTCTTGCCCGCTGTGAGCAAGTCCCAGAACTGAACTGCCTTCTGCCAGCGGAGTTGTCTGAGCCAGCTTGGCAAGAGGGCAGGTGAGCACCTGGGCTGGCACAACAGATGAGGGAAGGAGCATCTGCCAGCTATGGTGGAACTGTTTCTTCTGGTGATGGCTGGCTGCTAGATTAAGTTATTTATCCTAGAAAACATGGAGAGGCATCTCTGTGTACTGAGAATCAGGATCCCCTGAAACACTTTGTGCTCTTTCCCAGATTGGAATGAAGAACAGAAGCACAGAATGGCCATTGTTGTTTTCTGGTGGCTAGTCTGAGTGCCTAGAAGCTAGCCTGCTGTATAGTACTTAATAAAAGGCAAGCACAGTCCTTTGTTAGATTTGGTTGCAGGAACACAGCAACACTACCCTTTTTTCTTTCTGCTTGCATGCAGATAAAATTCTGTGAATTTATGCTGGTAAGGGTGTTCTTACTTAGTTGGAGGTTTGCAGCATTGCATTTAAAAACAAAACACTGTTTAATACTTAATGCCTTTGTAACTTCGTAAAGGGATAAACGCAAATATTCTCAAAGAAGAGCCTGTTCCTTCTGTCAGCCACCCAAGTGAAGCTTGTTTACAGTATTTCTGTCCACATAAGTGGTGTTATTCACTGTGTGTAGGTGCTGTCAATGCGTTTGCACTAGCTGAGTGTTTTGTTAGCTTCTGGGTGGAGAATGAAGTTTTGGTTTAGTTCCTCAGAATCCTAAGTGCCATGAGACCTCCTTGTTTAATTGCCCTTGTTTCTTCTTGTGTGGTATTAGAGATGCTGGAGTCATCGCTGGTGTTCTGTGCTGGCCTTCTCTCAGCATGAAGTAAAGCAGGTGCTGGTGGTGTGCTGCTCAAGAGACCTTGACCGTTGTCACTCGTGATTCTTCGTGGTTAAAAGTAACCTAATTTACCTCCCCTGGGAATGGAGCTGTGCTGATTTACATGCTCCAAGATTGTGGCACTCAAGTTTTGCCAAGCTCTTTTCTTCAGCAGAACATACTAGGTAAAGGTTTTGTACTTTCACTGAAGATACCAGTTTTAAACAGGAAACTTCTGTTTTAAATTCCAGTAGAAATCTAAATACCTAAGATGAGAAAGATTTTAATGCATCATAAGGTTTCCTTTTAATAGCCCCCCACACACACTTTTTTTTTCTTTCCTTAGTGTTAAGAAGAAAGAGTGAGCAAGTTACAGTCTTTTTTTTTGTCAAAATAATACTGATATGAGAAAGAAAGTACAGCTGTGTCCTCATGCATCCAGCATCAGAATTTCTGTGATAGTCTTGAGATTTCTATGTGAGACTGTAACAGGGCCAAGGTGTTTTGGGGTAGGCTTTAAGCGTTTGATGCTGTTTTGAATCTGAATAGATTGGGACTTAGAGCTCTTTTTCTCCTAATTTTGCTGTATAAAGAAAAATGTAAAAACCAGAAAAAATGTACTGCTGCTGAAGAGCTGTACTGCTCTAGGTAAGAAGCAACTTGTGAAGACCATCCTCAGAAAGACTGAGTGAGCTGAGCTGTATTAGACAACGTATGTTGACTCGCATTGAATAATACTATTTCCAGTCAATACTGGGAAAAAATACATAACTGACTGGCAACAGCAGGAGACAAAGATATAAAAGAGTACTGGGGAAGTACTCTACAATTGTTTGCTCTGGATACAAGCTTTAATAGTAAACAATAGAAAACCCACAATATTTACTACAGGTTGTTGTTAGGAAGAGACAGCTTTGGAGAAGTTTGTTCAGTTTTAGATAGCTGTGTTGATAGGAGGTGAGCCATGGACACATTCCAACCATTGTGATAAGCTCAATATGGGTGTCTGTGCAGGATCAGTGATTTGTGTTAAAAGTCATGGTACGATATTATGCTGAAGACTCAAATTATATCCCTCTTAATCTATAAAACAAGACTTCAACCAAGAAACAGTTTTCTTCTCTATATGTAAGTTTTTGTAAGAAAGTAGGCTTTAATATTTCTTAATTTATTTTATTTGCCTACCTAATACAAACTCTATATAAATGGTCTTACTTTCTGATTTGGACGTTGTAAGTTGTAATATGCGATTTTGGACTGTTAGACTGTCTGATTTTAGTGAGAGAAGTTACAGATTGAAATTTCATGTGAAATTAGTTCAAGTCTTACATTCATACAGTCTTTCAGTGGTCCAAATTTTGTGTTTCTGCATTCTGTTTGCTTCAGGTTTCAGTCTTTCATGAGTTATGGTAAAGGCTGAAACTTCCGTAGTTTAGTGCATGCCTTTTTTTTTTTTTTTTTTTTCCCTTGGCTGCATGTCACAGATAGCTGGCTGGAAGGTTGGGAAATTTTGTTCATCAGTAAAACTTCATTATTCTCATTGCTATCTTTCTGGTTGTATCAGTGTTTCACAGACAATGGTCTTTTTCTAATCTTGATAACCCCTGTTGCTGTCATAGATACCATTGGTCATAAATAGAGAATTGCTTTCATAAAATAATACTGAATTCATAGAAATTTATTCTGCCTTTCTTGTGCTGCTTTATGAGCTTCTTATTTGTATGTTTAATTTAATTTTCTTACTGCCTCTTGTTTAGACAGTGTAGGAGACCTTTTATAATCAAGTATAGGCAATTAAATGATAGCAAAGGAACTAAGTATATAAATCTGTTCTTATCTGTTTCTATTTTATTATATGTTTGGCATTAAAACTTGGCTTTCTCTTACAGATAATCATTTTTCCCATTTCATACTGACAAGTATACACAGTTTTAGCTGACGATTTATATACTGTTAAAATGTGAGGAATTAACTTTTTGTTTTTAGTAAGTGACCTTTTATTGGATTTCACTTTCAGTGCATTTTTTTTCAGAGATTTTCCTGTGGTATTATTGTAGCATAAGCCTTTTATTAGTCACTATCAAAAACTTTCTTAGGACTTTTAGGGTTTGGCTGTCTGCTAGGCCATTTCTCTGGTTACACTGATCATGGCAGGACACTTCTTTCCTCTTCAGCTCTCCGTGCAGTGGCACACCTTCTAGGCTTCAGATGTCTGCGAGATGAGTGCTTTGAGTGTTTCAGTTTGACCTGCCCTTTGACATTCGCCTTCAGATCAACCGTAATTGAAACCTGGCTGAAAACAGTGTAACAGAAATAGATATTTATGTACAGCATTCAGTTAGAAGTGCTTGTAAATATACTGAGTGGAGGAGGGAAGGAACACTATTTCCTGAAACACGTAGAAGAAACATGTGGGCTTGAAAAGCAGGTCTCCTTCTTGGGTACCCCACAGTGGTAAATTGGCATTTGGTTCTCCCCACAAAACTTATGTTCTTCAGACTTACTCAGCCTGTTACTGATTCTCTTCTAGCAATTCTAAGGATTCAGTTATTTCTGTGGAAGTGCAGCTGTCATCTTCAGGACCTTTACATCCACTTAAGTCCCAAACTGAAAAAGTTTTAACCTCTCTTTCTGCTGTCTCACGGCAAAATGTGCATTTTAGAAGGTATCTCAATTCACTTAGCATTGCTTTTATAGCAGATGTATCAGAGTAGTAGTTGTTAAAAGCAGCTAAATGCAGTAAATGCAGCTTGTTTTAGTATCACGTATGTGACACCAGACCCCACCTAACTGGCAGTAGCCAATATACTAGTTAAGTTTGGGGTGAAAATCTGTAAATAATGTAAGGCAGTCTTTCATAATAATAACAATGTAGCCTTCATACATTCCATTGCATCCAGCAGCATATCTGAGCATGATGATTTTATTGTGATTTATGACAAGAGATGGCTTGATTTATTAATAAGCAATTGTTACCAAAACATGCACTAGGATTTTACCCTAATGGTCATACCTAGCAAATGTTCGGCTCTGGTATTTGTCATTAGAGCACACTATTATGTCTGTAAAGAAAAGCTTCACGTTAACCCTTCCTCAGCATGGTGAGTAACTTCAGAAATCCTTTTACTAGTGCAAGAGTACAATTCACTTTGTCAATTACCCTCTTGTTTTGTGGCACAGTCTGAAGCAGCCTGCATGTACACAGCTCCTGACTTGGAACTGGTGACTACTGAATGGGGGCAAAGAATAGAGGAGGCCCTTTTGTGAACTGTGTGTGTGCAAAGCAGGGCCTGTTCTTGCTTTGATGGGCAAGCTGAAAATGTTAGAAACACTTGTATTCACTGGGTGATTTTAACTGGGAGACCTTACAATATGAAGTTTTAGGTCTAAGAAATTGTATTATTTTTAGAAGGCAAAAGTATATTTTTCAGAGGAAGGTACTAGGTGAAATATCAGAGTTAACAATATGAAGTTCAGTAGGCAAAAAGAATTTAGGTATGCCATTGAATAAACTCAAGCAGTACATTGCTCAGTGGCTGTGATTCCAAAGTATTTCACTAGATGAACATGTGCAGCTACAATTTGGTTGTCGCATTGTTTTCTTTGTTTTGTTTTTTAAAAAAGGCTTATAACCTCTTGGTGATATCAAGAGTCTTGCAGGATCAGACTCTTGTTTTCATTTAAATGAAAGAGCTCCCTCTAGTTTGTGCTGTCATTTGACAGTTTTGTTTCTCATAATAAATTGTGCAGTTTACTTCATCTTTAATTTACTCTCAGTCCACCAACATGGGAAAAACAGTTGTATGTTTTTTATTTGTTTTATTTATTTATTTTTATTTGTTTTATATTTGTAAGTTCATCATGCATGCTATGAGTTATGCTCAAGGCTGCCTTACTCAGGTAGTACCTGACGGCTCTCTGTAGCTTCACAATGCTCTCAGCTGTAGTATGGTAACTGTCCTACATAAAAAGAATGTACTAATCAAATACATTTTATTTAATTAAATGACCGATGAAAATGTTTAGTGTATGTGAGAAATTAATCATGTACAGTGTCAATTCAGAAGCCATTGTATAGCAACTACAGCAAAGAAACTTTAAACTCTATATTCAAAGTCAGAGAGGAAGTAATTCCTTTTATTGTATGTTATCCTATGTTATCCCTGAAGAGTTGGCATAGAATGCATTTGGCACTTCATAGAGGACTCAAGCACTTTCCAGCTTTCTAGCTATGCTGGCTAATTCTGTAAATGTAAATTGACAGAATACAGAACAACATTTTAAAGTAGTGCTAGTGAGAGACTGGAGATACAACATCTTGTGCCAAATGACCAACAGTCCCTTGGAGTTTGTTTGTTTTTACTAAGGCAAAGATCATATTTCCAGCTTTCTTCTAAAACAAGCTTGGTTTACTTTGCATTTCAGATAGTTTTCCCTGTGTGCTGTGTATAATATTGCAATTGATCAGCCCATGATTAAGTTACAGCCCAAGCTGAAGCAAAATGCTATAATGTGTGCTTGGGTCTCAAACCTGCTGCAACTGAATTTAAAAATCTTAGCATAAAACCTTGGTGGAAGGGTGTATGTTTCTAAAAGAACTTTGAGCTTCCTGTGCTGACTTTTAAAAATCTTTTCTATATTTTGGACTTTCAAAATATTAAATTACATTTTGACTTTTTATTATTAACAAAATCAACATAAAAAGAAGGATAAGCTAACAATTTTTATCTTGGAACCTGTGTAGGCTTTGAGGCCTCACAGAGAATTCTGACTATAAGGAGTATAAAAACTATATGAATTGTTAACATATGTAGAAGTGATTCAATTGTTCTTATTGTTAAAAATGAGTGAAAATAGTGGGAAGTACAAATTATCTAGAAAAAATAATGAAATTCCTTTTCATGTTTTTTCCTCCAGTTTTAAAAAGTTTTATAAATAAGCCTTTAGTGCTAACTACTTTAAAGAAAGAAATCACTTCTAATATTTTGTTGTAAATCTGTTATCATCATTCTTTTAAATATGTATATCTATTTATTTCATTTTATTTTATTTTAGCATCTGATGCTGAATTATTGACCTAAGAGTTGTCATCCTATAGTGGTTTAACCCAGCCGGCAGCTAAACACCACACAGCCGTTCACTCACCCACCCACTCCCTCTCTGGGATGGGGGAGAGAAATGGGAAAGTAAAGCCTGTGAGTTGAGATAAAGACAGTTTATTAAGACAGGAAAATAATAATAACAATAATAATAATAATAATAACAGTAATAATAATAACAACAATGATGATAATAGTACTACTACTACTAATGTGTACAAACAAGTGATGCACAATGCAATTGCTCACCACCCGCTGACCGATGCCCAGCCTAACCCCGAGCAGTCCGGCCCCCTCCCCCGGCTAGCCATCCCTATATATTGTTTAGTATACATAGAATACCTCTTTGGCCAGTTTGGGTCACCTGTCCTGGGTCTGTCCCTTCCCAGCTCTTACTGCACCCACAGCCTGCCCGCTGGCAGGACAGAGCAAGAAGCTGAGATGTCCTTGGCTTGGTGTAAGCACTGCTCTGCAACAATTAAAACACCGGGATGTTATCAGCACTCTCCTCATCCTAAGCCAATAGAATAGCATTCTACCAGCTGCTAGGAAGAAAATTAACTCTGTCCTAACTGAAACCAGGACACATCCATAACAACTTTTTCTAAACTTGTCTATTTCTTATTATTTTTGGAACTAACCTCGGCATGCAAGTATTGTGATGCATGATGATTTGATGGAAGGTTTAAAGCACCATGTTTCAATTTTAGCATATTTGAACAATTCAAAACAGTTTTATTTTCCAAAGCAGGTATTTGCAGAAATTTGTGAAGTTTATAGTAGTTGTGTCGCAGCAAATCTTGCAATTTAATTTCATATACTTTATTTAAAAGTGTACAATTATTGTTGAGAAAACAAGCTGAATTATGCTCTACTTTTCTGTTGGGCTTCGAAAAGTCTCGCAGACTTTTAGGAAAAAGTGTTGTATTAAAATAATGTATTTTTATGGGTGTAACTTGAAGGAAAACTACTAGCTTTTTATGAGCTTTGTTTATTTTTTTAAATAAGGTAAACAACAACAAAACCCCCACAAGAATAGCATCCCTTACAGAGAGGAAAATGTACAGAAGAGCTCCTTCCTTAAATAATTGATATTTAAACATAGAATCATAGAATACCCCAAGTTGGAAGGGACCCACAAGGATCATCGAGTCCAACACATGCTTAAGCTGCATGCTATTTGCTTTCAGAGGTTTTTTGTTTGTTTGCTTGCTTGTTTTTGGATTATTATTACATTCATATTGCAGGATAGTGTTTATTTTTCTATCAAACAGATGACAAAATTTCTTGTCAACATATCAAGTTAGATTTGCAATGTAGAAACCAAATACTTGCATTTCTATGAGCAAGAATATTGCTGTATTTCTGTATTAAAAAAAATAATAATAATCCTGACTATAAAGGCTGACATTTTTTACATTGTGGCTGGTTTACCCTGTTAGTCTAGAGAAGATGGCTAGAGCAGCAGAAGTTAGTGTTTGTCTTAATCTCTCGTGCTGAATCAATGCCTACTTCATCACTATTTGACTTTGGAAATCTCCTTCACTTTTCAGAGAATGCAGAAGTAAATTTGGTGCCTTATAGTTAGTTTTATTCAATATATTTCTCTATTATGCCCTCACATTTTCTTTTTATTTTGTTAAAATAGTGTTCCTTTTAAGAGTTACATGGCAGCCATGTCCAGGATATTTTGATGTTTCCTTAGCTTTCTATCAAATCAAGCTTATCCTGTCTTTTTACCCTTGCACACAGTCATTCTCTGTTTCAGATTCCCACCTGATTCATGAAAAGCTGCCACACAATTGCTACTTGCCTAAAAATGATGTCTTGGAGCAATCTGATTATGGTTACTGACTGCTTTCCCCTTTTATTTATTTATTTATTTTGTTTTTCTTTACGCTTCAGGTTGTGTGTTGGTTGAGTTGCCAGCCAGTTTGTATTTGCAAACTGATGCTCAGTTCCTCTTGGAAGAGTGCTTTGGCATTTCCATCCTTGCTTCCCTCGTGCTGTAGCTGCATGGCAGTGCTTGTGGCACAGATCCAGATTTGCTTGTTTTTAACACAAGAAGTGTAGTGGCTACTCTCAGCATGTCCCTCCTTCCCCTTACTTCTTGAAGTCTTCTATGGACTGCTTGTCCTACCTTAAAGTTTGTAGCAGTAGCTGGATAGCTATAATTTTTGCAGGACTTCTCGCACTAAAAGTCATCGCTGTTTGTCATTGGCCTCTCTGTTGATGTAATTAATTGTGCTTTCTGATGCCTTTATTAAGTATGCCTTAAATGGTTGGATGAAGTGAATCACCCAAAAAAATAGTGTTCATTAATCAAGGACAATTACCTGATATTAAGCTGTCAGGATCTGTCAGGAAAGCACTCTTAATGTATCTCTTACATTATTATTTGATATGATTTAATAGTTTGCTTTCCAAATGCATGTAAAATAGGCCTGTCTGGTTCACTTCACCTAGATTTGTGGGAGCTAGATTTGTGGGAGCTGGTTCTGAATGTTTCAGACCCCGTTCTGAATGTTTCAGGCCCTGAGTTGTCTGCCAAGCACCTCTCCCTTGTAAGGATGCCTATTACGCCTGAGACAGCTCCAGCAGGAGAAGGGTAGGATTTTCCTGCCCAGCTTGTGCCACACTCTCTGAAACATTGTAGTCAGAAGACATCCTGCAGGGTGCATTGAGGAAGGGTTTATGTTTTCTGTCCGACTTCCATACAGGCTGTGCTCTTCAGGCTGTACTCTGTCACTTTCTAGAGGTCAGTTGGTTACAGTTATTTATGTTCAGAGTTCCAGGCTTATACTTTACTGTATTATGACACCTGGGTCTACATGGATAAGCCTTTAGTATCCTGTCTGAGTTTTTAAGAACATATGTAGTAAGTACTGCAGGCAGGCAATTAATCTTAGATATGTTCTTCTAGACTTTTTCTTATTTTCTTTTTTCTTTCTTTTTCTTTCTTTTTTCTTTTTTCTTCTTTTTTCTTTTTTCCATTTTTTTTTTTTTAAATAAACTCTGCAGAATCCCGGAGGACTGGAATAGTTACTATTTGTCTTTTTATTTATGTCATAATCACACTTAAGAGGTTGTGCCTGAGATCAGGAGGTAGCTGTTCTATGTGTTTTGCAAGCCTTGCTGGGCTGGCTATAGGAACAGGGACCATCGGTGGCAGGAGAAACAGCCCTCAGGATCCTAGCCCAGGCCTTAGCACTCAGTGCTGTTCCACCAGCCAGGATATGTATAAGGAACTTCCCGGCACCAGCCTGCCAGGAAGATAACTATGTTGTGGTCACTGCTCCCATCACAGCTCGTGCATTTGGTGCAGGGGCTGTTGATGCATTCTGCATGAAGCAATCCTGGCAGCAGGGAGCTGGTGCCTGCCCGCTCCATGCTAAGCACCCAGGATTGCTGTTATGCACCCGCTGCGCCATCTGCCCCACTGCTGCTGCTTCTCTCATCCTGAGTCTGCCTGTCCTGCTGACAAGCAGTGGGTAGAGCACCTCTCTAGTGGGCAGTCTGGAGCCAAAGTGATCTCCAGGAAAATGAAGTTGCAATTTCATAAGTTTTTTTTGGCAGCAGCACAGGCCACCGGCCATCCTCGCTGTTGCACTGTGTTGTCCTGGCTCAGTTATGCTGGCACAACCATCTGTGTCACCGTGCTGTGAAGTTGGTTTTCTCACTTTTGGGGTAACTGCCCTGATTCTGTGTTTTTGTTAAATTCTCTAAAAGGTGGAGTACCTAATGCTTGATTTTAAAGCCCAAACAGCCTGTTTGTCAAAGGTGCCTGCGAATCTTCCTCAACCCTCACATGATTTTGAAAGGAGAGCTTTGGGATTGTGCACAGCTTGATTTGGGGACAGTATGACTCTGCACAGAAGAGAAAGGTGAAAGGAGGAGTGCCAAGGCAATTTGTGGAGTCGAGCGCCAGCTCAGAGGAGGATTTTGGGTGCCTGCACTATTGCTATGCGGGCACCTAAGGTGTATTTTATAGTGTATTTTTCTTGAACCTTATTTGACTCTTTTCCAACAGACTCCAATGTCAGACTTGAATCAGAGGGACTATGATGTCTTTGAAAGATAACCTAATAACACTGTTGGTGTTCTGAGGAAGAGCAGATGCCATAATAGACCTTAATATAACAAGAGTTGTGTTACAAAATCAGATAATTTATTCATTCTTGCTGTGGTATTGTCATACCTAATGTTCTTTTGTAGGTTAAGCTTTTTTATTTAATGAATGCTAGTTATTCAGCACAGAAATTATTGGTTGGACTAAAGTTTTTATGGGGTGGAAGAAAAGAATTTCCCCTTTCAGTTGTTAGGAGTGTTCTCAAATGTAATGCAGATAGTTGGGATTGCAGAGATAGCACAACCCAGATTACTTGCATAACATCTGAAGTTTGAGCTCCTGTGAAGGGTGGGTTATTGTAACATACTTGGATATCCAAGTGGAGCTGGTTGAAATAATAGCAGTACAGCCTCATCTCCAAGAACATTTTACAGTTTATTTCTCCTCAAATTTTGAAAAACTATTTTTAGCTAATATTATAAAATTGAATGTACGCTGTTCTTCTGCCTCTTGACAAAAGCTGTCTTAGCATCCCTAGAAATTATGCTGCAGAAAATGAGGATAAATGGACTAGAAGTCAGTTGGAATTACAGAATCACAGTAGGCAATAGCTGGCTGTTTTAATTATCTCCAAATTGCATATTTTATTGCCTGAGTTACCTCTGCCAGTTGGGGGCTAGGGAGGTTGTTACTGATTACAGAATCAGGAAATAATTGTATAAATTGGTCCTACCAAACTCATGTATGTAATTCTGAAAAACTAAGATCCTAAAATGCTACTTTTTTTTTTTTTTGAGTCTGTTGAGTGTGTTGGCTTTGGATTGTGATGTTGTTATGGAAGGTAACAAAATGAACCAATTTTTACAAGGCAAACTGAAGTATGTTAATAAGATACAAAAGTTAATCAGAGTTAGAAAGCGTTATGTGTTTTATTTCACTTAGTCCAAGGACTCTAGCCTCATATATAATGCAGATGGTATAGGTGTAGAGGTGATCTTCCTTGTATCAGAACAAAGAGTAAGGTATTTCTTCGTACCATATTTAAAGTATTTCAGTTTAGCAGTTCATACTCAGGTAATCAGGTTCTGATCAGTGGTTCCAATGTGTTCTGTCTTCATTCCCCATCCATATTACCAAAAGAAATCTTTTTGTCTATTAGCTTGTGTTGCAAACTGTAGATTCCTTTGTGTGTCTGTGATCTTTATTGCCTGACACTAGACATTATAATATACCTGTAAACCTCCATCTATTTCCAGTATAAATAATTATGCACCTTCCCAACACTAGTATTTATTATATAGAAGAAATACTATATTACAATACTACATTACTTAATGTTAACCAAAATGCAGCAGCAGTAGTATTATAAATGGTGGTATTTGGAAAAAAAATACAACAAAAGCGTGCTACAAAAAAAAAAAAAAAAAAAAAAAAAGCAACTTAAGTAAAATGGACCTCAACATAAATTTTATCTCCAAAAGTGCCAAAAGTGTCATTTGGGCCTTAGTGGTGTACAAGGAAAGTTCAGACCTAGGGCCTGCTGCTTCTGCTCAAAGTTTTAAAAGAATGGCAGGGGAATTGGAGGGACCAAGAAATGATAGACCTGTACCTAAGTGTTCAGGATATGTTCAGGTTAATGACTAATCGGCCTGTGAGAGAGATTAGTCCTGCTGGAAAAATAGTAATTGCTGGTCATTAGTTATTGGAAGTTCCTGTAGCATAGTACTGCATGAGAAAGTGCCGTAGCAGGAGTGCTGGCATTCTGTCACAGTGATTGCCACGTGTTGAACTGTATACCTAGTACAGCCGGTATCATTAAAGCGGTTAGCAGGTAGGATTTAAGATAGCACTAGAGATTCAGGTTGTCCTTATTTTGATTAATGCTGTAACATGGTTTATTGCCTGATAATTATAGGTCATGGCGTGAATATTTCCTGTTCTCCCCATTACATTGGCAGCTTGATTTTTCGACTGGAACGGTGCCTGACATACTCCATCAAAGAAGTGGTTGGATGCAGTAACCTAATTTCAGTATTGCACGCAGATTTAGTGTAAAGTCTTAAATGATCTAAATAAATAAAGTATTTTTTTAAAGAATGTATCAAATAATATACTTTTTCTTCATAAAGAAAATATGACAAATTGTGTTCATCTTCATACTAAAACCAACTTTCTGCTTTCTTTTGTTGCAGATCACCAGAAACTGGAAAGAGAAGCTAGAATCTGTCGTCTCTTGAAGCATCCCAATATTGGTAGGAACATTTAATTGCTTTACACAGTAGACACCAGATTAGAAAACTGAGGGGAAAATACAAAGTAACAAATACAAATAGCAGCTCAGAGAAATCAAACAATAATATCTTCAGGCAAGACGGTTTCTTCGTACTCTGGTGCTCGTCCATGATTCTGTGAGATGTAATATCCCAACAGGTCACCTAGAGCAGCGTGTACTGTTCTCATCTTCTTTGAGCTATTGCTCTGCCATCAATGAGCTGTCTGCACCAGGTGTTTGGGGTTTTTTTGAGCAGTGTGTAGGAGGAGTTATTTCCAGTACTGCTCATGACTTTTTGAGACCTGCAGAATTTCATGTAACAGCATATGTTTCAAAAAGAGACAGACGAATGTCAGTAAAGTTAGTGTTGTTTTTACTGAGATGATTATTTTATCCTGTTTTATTTTGTGTATGAAATTCCGTTCTGCTGTAGGAAAGATAGGTAGATGAAGAAAGCACCCCTCCTTTTATTTCTAGAACTGTGTGTTCCCTACTCCAACATTCATGGAAAGCATTAAAGAATGTGGCTTTTCTTTTTTATTCTTATTTTTTTCCTGTGTTTTCCGTTTCCTTGTTTTTAAAAGCGAGTAGAAAAAGATAAGTACTTTGATCTTTAAGTAGATGGAGCTGTTCTTTTCAGACACTGAATTAAATGCCAAGGGTGTCTCTGGTACAAGAATATTTGCCATACCCAAGCATGCCCTGTCCATCTTGTTTTTCTATCCCCGTGCACAGTCTTAAAAGTTGATGTCAGAAAAACTAGTAACCTCACTGTTTTAAATAAACACATATATTTGGTACAGAAACACTTGGCAGTCTGCTTGCTTTTTCTTCTGGTTAGTTTTTCTCCTTTTCATTTTTAGCTAATGTAAGTTAGTTGTTGTGACCTTTTTAGACTAATCTAATTGTTTTATGTCTGGGAAAGAAACAGCTCTTTCCTTTTAATAATAATTGTAAATGGAAAACAAACAAACCACAGTTCAAAATGAAATACTGAATCTTTTAAAAAGCTCTTTTAGGCAGTCTCAGAGGCTTAGATAAAGTTTCACATGCAAATTTGGTTAAACAGGAAGAGTAGAGTTACGGGCATTATTTTATCCCAGCCAACATTTGTGCATTGTGAAGTGATAGAAGACAAGGGAAGAGGTGCAGTTGTTGAAAGCTGTGGTTATGTGTACGGTGCTAATCTTTCTTTAGAGTAGTTCACCTGTGCCTTGCTCTAATTATTGTTAGAGTACATTTGTGAATTTGAACCTCCCAGGGAAGAAGAATAAAAACCAGTAATAAATTGATGAAGTGGAAGAGCTGAAGTACACAGAAGAACTCTGTTAAAACAAATATCTAAATTGTTTTCATATGATCATATTTCTTAGCTTTGTTGAGTAATTCAAACCAATATTAGGGTCCAGATCCTCTTTGGCAAACCAGTTGTTCCATATACAGTGTTTATGTTTGTGAATGTATGATTAGAAATGCAAGCAGACAATTGCAGCTTTGCTGACAGATGGGTACAGTTACGTAAATTAACACAAATTCCGTGCTTCGTTACCAAGGTGTACAACTGAGTCAGAGGATTATAAAGCAAAATCTTTTACCCTCGTCTGTGAAAAGATGGCATGTTCTAGACCTGAGAGAAACTTTTCATGAAACGGAAATAACAGGCCAGGAGTTTGGCAGCAGGCACAAAATTATGTCCTTGTTCAATTTCTACTATCAATTATTCCACCAACCCTGCCAGTGTATCTTCCTGAAAAAGATTTTTCCAATTAACTTTGCTGCAAAAGTTCCTTGTTTGCATAATTGCAGTAGTGAAGGCCACTTTGTTTCTTGTTTTTGTGTTGGAGGAAAATGGTAAATGTGGTCTGAAAAGGAGAAACTGTTTTTGAAACTTTGCAAAGGTAATGATTTTAGGCCTGCGAAGTCATAGGTAAGCTACTGAGCTGAAGAGGTTCCCGTTGGGTGCCTAGCTGGCTGTCCAGGCTCAGCCAGGCACCCGTCCTCTCCTTCTGGCCTCCCCCTGCACCCCGAGACGTTCCCATGTGGGCTTTTTCGAGCCCTGGCCAAGGTTTGCTCTCATCCCTTGCCACCACTCCTGCAGTCATGCCCTGAGCCAGCCAGCTGTAACCCTGAAATCCTTGCAGGGCATGCTGCCCGTTCTTCAAGCTCAACCTCTTATTCTCGCATTGCTATCATGTGCCTTTTCTGAAGCAGTGATCTCTGATGGGTAGTAATGCTACATCGTACTAGGAAGTACTAATCGTGAAAAGGGAAGTGTACAGAGTAAGGTAATTCAGCTGTAGTCACAGATTATAGTGTTTTGTACGTGTCAGAATGGTAAAGATTAACCCTTATAAACAAATTTTATTATGTATGATAAAGAGTATGTGCTTAAAAATATTAACAAGTCAGTGAATATAAAAAGTTAGAATTCAGTAAAACTTCCTCTTTTCTTTCAGGCTTCTTTCTATTTATTCTTCCTAGTTAGCTTGATTAAATCTCACTTCTAAAAGTGACTTGGTTTAAAGGGGTCAGTTTTAGCTTAGCTTTATTTCTAAGGTAATACATATATAAATCCTTTCTAGAGTGCTTTATGGTCTCTTCAGTTATTTTTCTCTTGTGTCTTGAGACTGCCACCAGATACTTTAGGGTGAAAAACCCTTTGAAGTTACCTTTTTTATACTTTCCCCCTGGTCAGAGTAAAGCAGCAAAGCTGTAATGAATCAGTTTTAGATTTCAGTCTGTGAGTAAACACATCACAGCTATTATGTGAGCAAGTTTGTTCTTTTTTTCTTTAGAGGAATGGGGTTTGAAAAACAATCTAAACCACTGGAACTATTTTCCATTTGTCTTATCAGAGAAAACAGAACATGGTCAAAAAAAGAAAAATTACAGATCACTGTTTTTGTAGTTCCAGGGCAGGTGTCCAATTAGTACATAACCAGTAGAAAAATTTAGCATTTAGTTATTTCATCAGGATAAGAAAGAATTCAGGGCTAAACTTTTTAACAATCAACGTACCTTTTTATAGCTTCACAAGAACACCATTTTTATACCTATTTTATATCTGACTTGATTTTTGTTTGTTTGCTTGTTTGGTTTTTGGTGAGTGCCATTATGCTGTTAAGAAATCTTAGGATGACATTTTAAAAAGTCTTTCAATTTTAATCTGTATTCATATAAACTTAAGAAGTTCTGGTATTGGCAGAGGAGTCTTGAAATTAGTCATGAATGTTTTGATTTTTTTTTAAATGTAGATATGGAACCAAAGCTCTGGAAGAGCATAGCATATGAAAGAATTAGTGGAAGATCAAATTAGAATTCATTCTTTCAAAGGGATAGAGCTCTGAAATTAAGGAGGCATGAAAATATTTTCATCTCAGTTCTTGATTTGAATCTCTGAAAATAATCTCGGTGAATTACTAAGCACAAAATTGAGAAGAAATGAATATATTTTCTACTGCCTTTATGCAAGTATTTGAGACATGAGATTATTGTTTCAGGAATCGACATACCTATAGCAAGTCCACAGATGAAGCATTTAAGTATCTATTGAGGGAGCTAAATTCTTCATCTGAATTACCTATTAGGAAATTCCACTTGAAGAATGATTTTGAACTAAAGTAAGATAACAACTTCTGAACTCATGTATGAGAAATCTAAACTACTGGTGATTACCCTCACTAGTCAGGAAGGAAAGATAATTAAATCAAAATCCAGATATCTAGCTCTTTTAAGTTCTTGCAAATTAAAGAAATCCATCATAATTCATTTTGATACAGAGATGTTGTATTGCTTGATATGGATACATTATTTTTACAGGTAGCTAAGCATATCGAAACATAGTCATTTGAAAAACACGTTTTGGGTGCAGCAATTTGTTTTAAGACATAGGTTTTTCCAAGTACACTTGATATCCTTTTAATGAAGTCACAAATCTGGCTCATAGCATCAACTGCCATCTGTAAGGCATTTGTTTTACTTCTGTAGTATGTGCTCTTTTTTGTTGTTGTTAAGGAAGATCAGCATATTTTTTATTAGCAGTACTAGAAAAACTGATAACCACAATCAAAGTATAAAGTGGTAGTTATCATGTGATGGGATTTTCTGTAGAGGAGTTCTAAAGAAGTCTGGTTCAATATTTTTATCGACAGACTGAAACAAAAAATAGGTATCAGGCTGATGTTTTGGGACTAAGGAGCTGTAGAGTCACAAATTTAAGGAAGACTGTTGGTCTTAAAAGATGAGTGCCCGCATCTTGGAAAATACTGACTTTGAAAAGCCTGTGATGACAGGAAATACCTACTTGAACACAAATCTCATTGAGACGCTTTAAAACAAGGGAAATACCATTCTCAGATGCATGGAAATAACAGTCAGAGACAGGAAAATAGTATTTATTTATTATCTGCCAACAGAAGTCACTTCTAGAGTACTCGAGGCTGGCTTTAACATCCAGATGTCAGTAGGTATGATCTATGTAAAGGAGGAGATTTAAGGTCTAAAAGGATAACCAGGCAATGATACTTATTAAGGAAAAAAAAAAATGAAATTAAGCACAGAGTTAATTTTCTGGCAGTGAAAGTAATCAACTGTGAGAATTTTTTATGGATATGGTATTTTCCGATTTGAAGTGTGGATGATTTTTTTTTAAAGCCTTGTACTGAGAATGGTTGATGCAAATATTCCTGGTATTCAGAACTGAGTTCAGGCCATTATTTTTGGAAAGCTGAGTATTGTTGAAGAAATATTAAAATGTAATGATTCTTTGTCTTAAGCACCTAGGGAGTTGGACAATCCTTACTGGTTGTGTTCCTATCTGACACAGAAGTGTCATGGAAACTTATAGATGTTTTCATTTCAAGCGCAAGTGTAGCTCCAGGATATCTCTGAAAGCAGAGTATCTCTGTCCAGATACTGCTTTGCATGTAGTTAATTCAGTTAGTTTTTCATGATCTTTTTGGTTTACTCAGTTTTTGCTCCATGATTTCTTCTCTACTCAGTTATCTAGTCCTAATGCCTAGTGAATGGTGTAGGAAAAATGCCTAAAAGAAAAGTGGTAAGAAATGGTATTTTCTGTTCTCCTTTTTTCACATCTTCAACATTTCAGACTTGATGTATCCATGAAGTTTTACAGACTTCATATATACATGAAGTTTTATTTAGAAAATACGGAACTGCCTCATCATTTTCACCTACAATTATTTCTTTGCAATACTTATTGATTATTTTCTGATTTATGACTCTGCCTGCCTCAGCTCTTTGTATTAGAGTGATTGTAGTAAAAAGTCAGCCATTGACTTTTGTGTTTAAAAGAACATAATGTTTGTTTCATCTTGTATATCTATTTTTTTTGGATAAATGTTAAAAATTTATAAACAATAGCTATTTCAGCATATAACTTCTTACTTGTTTGACAAGTGAGTTTTATCCCTTTTGTTTCTTTATAGAAAACTGTTTATATTTGTTACTCAGAAATACTTCAGAAATATATCAATGATGTCTGCAGCAACACTAAAATCCTGCTTCCTTCATAGCCTTCATTTTTTTTCTTATAGTATACTAATAAACAGACAAAAATAAGAAGTGAGATCAAGTACCCTTCTTTTGTGTAATACTACCCTGTTTGAGCAGAGTAGTATTAGTTTCTGTTCATTGCTGCCAGTCCAGACTCCTGTACTCTCAGAGAGAATTAAAATGATGCAAATACACTGGCTGAACTTCAGGCCTTATGAGGAAACTCTGAGTCCTTCCCCTGATCAGTCTTTGGTAATGCTGGTACTTTCTTCTTCCAGCAGTAACCTTGAATGCCAGCTTCCTCCTTTTCTAATATTTCTTGAGTGATTTAAACTGCTTCCTCTATAACATTGTGGTAGGAAATTTTGGGCAAACAGCTCAAGCTCCTTTAGTAACAAAGCTCTAGTAACAAAGCTTTAGTAACAAAGTCCAGTTTGTGCTGGACTGCAGTAGTTTGCACAGTTGTCTGATTTTCAATGTTGCTAATTTCTCAGATTCTTACCATAATAAAATTACTGCAACATCACCACGTATACATTTTCTTTACTTACTACAGCTGGTTAACATAATTGAGTTTAAAATGGAAGACATAAATGTTGGTTAAGCTTTCTCTTCGGAGAACCTAGCACTTTGTATGATTACAGAATCACAGAATCACAGAATTTCTAGGTTGGAAGAGACCTCAAGATCATCGAGTCCAACCTCTGACCTAACGCTAACAGTCCCCTCAGTAACTTTTAACAAGCTCCGCACCGCCGGGTGTCCCGCACCACGAGTTTATTGTAAACTTTGTGACAGTTCTCCTCTAAAAACGGAGCCGAAGCAGCGCCAGGCAGCGCCTCAGGCCCCGCAGCCGCCGCCCCGAGCTCCCCGCTGCAGCACCCGGCGGCCGGCAGCCCCGGCGGTTGCAGCCGTTACTCAAGCTATATTAAAAATTTACCTCTATTACCAAATACCCACAGAGGATTTCTGTCATCTTAAGAAACTATTATTTTTACAGCTGTTCCCTTCTCTAGTACTTCCGATTTAATAATATTTTTTAAAATAACAATAAATTTTATAAATAATTTTTATTAATAATTTAGAAAATTGTAAAGAAAAAGTGAAAGGAAATTAATCATCTCTTCACCACGAAATCCATTGCCACTGACCTGATTTCCAGCTTTACCTTCTTTTGTTAAACTTTGATTTGTTGGTCCTCTTTTAACTTTGTGAAATTATATTTTAGCAGTCTGTGATTTGTAGTCTAACAATCTATGCACTTTTGTGGGTTTAACACTGCTATACCATCTGATTATGACTCGTTTTGATGTTGATTTAGAGCCTGCTGCTGTGATTCTGGTTTAGGAGATACCAATAATTGATAAAAACCGTATTAGCCCAACGATACAGGTCCTGACCCAGTCTGAAAAATTGCTGAGCCAAATGTTGTTTTTTGTTGTTGTAGTTGTTGTTGTTGTTGTTGTTGTTTTTAATTATTTATTTCCTGGTTGAGTTTGTTGTTGCAGGGTTTAAGCTGAACTGAGTAGTGTTTTCCTAAACCCGACTTCCCACTTTTTCTCCCTGTGGCTGCTGCAAAGGCTACTGCTACCTTTATGTTCCCACTTGTGAAAAGCTATACATGGCAAAAGTTGGAACGGTTTGTGCAGTGTAATAGGATCACTGTATATAACCAGAACCTTCTGGTTTTCACATGGTGGTGCCAACACATCTGGCTTCATTAGTGCACATTATTCCTTCCCTTTCTGCTGCCACCACCTCCCCCCCGCAGATGTTGTATAAGATATGGCAAGCAGGCAGGATCCGCTAACCAGCTACATCAGGCTCAGGTCAGACTGATGAACCTTCATCTCTTCCTGAAAGGCCACAGCAGATTTTACTGACATGTGGCAGCCCTTCGGGTGATAAATGAAGCCCTCCTGGCAACAAGACAGGTTGTCCCTGAACGGCTTTATAAGCCAGGATATTTAGAGGTAAGTAGGACTGCCAAGCAGAAACTGTGCCGTGTCAGCCCTAATAGGCCTGAGCCAGTCGTGCGCGGATCTGTTTGCGTAGCTGCTGTCAGGCTGGAGCTGTGACACTGCTCACTACCATGAGTTGCTGAGCTTCAGGACAGAATAGCAGAAGTTGTCTCATTTTTAAAGAACGAGAGCTGGACCAGCATATGGGAGTGTGGAGCAGCATCTTTCCAAGGGAAGGTGGCTTTGCAACAGGTCGAGAGGCAGGCTAGCTCCAGGACAGCCTGCGACACCAGGCAAAAACAAATCTCTGAGCTGACTTCATAAACGTGTTGGTGTCTGTTTGCAGTCCTCTCTGGTTTCCATACTTCGAATTGGTAGCACCCAGACTAGGTGCTATTCTTCATCAAACTGTTAATGCTTGCGTTCAGCTTAGTTATTCACAAGTGCAGCTTTAGGAAAAAGCCTTCCTTTTGTTTTTTTCTCCTCTATTTCCGTGGTAGCACAAAACATCAGCATAGAATTTGTGAACTTCTGGGAGAATTTGTGGGGGAAAAATAAGAAACTTCGCGTTATCTTGTCCATTTTAGACAAAGGGTATTTAAAGATATGTGGGTCTTCAGTCCCACTTACGTGAGTCCTTTGTTTTACTCACCACGTTTGTGCATGGGATTTCACATAAATTCACAATAGTGTTTCTCTTAAGATTCTTGATAGACAACAGATGTGGATTCAGTAAATCCTTTCTGAATTTCATTTGATGTACCATGGCAAAGTTGAGAGTAGCTCAGCTGGCATTGGTTAAGTTACTGTATAAACCCAATGTGGAATAAGAATCAGGCCTGGTCAGATTTGGTGGATATACTTCTTCAGCACAATATTTTTCTGAGCTGAATTTCAGTTTTCACTCTTTACATAAAAAAACCACACACACACACACACAGAAAACCATCAAAAAACAAGCTTTAAGGGTAATAACGCAATTCTTTGATGCAGTGAAAATCAAACAAATACTCAACTACATGAATTTATGCTCAATAAATATGGTCCTCCCTCAGGAATATATTAACTATAAATAGAAACCAGAAATTTATGGGTCTGATATATAGATCTCACTTTCTTTAATAACGTTTACTGCTATGATGAGATAATGATTTCAACAATTTAAAATCTCTTCCTTTGAATTGAATTATTAAATTTGTAATCTCCATGATGAATAAGGTGAACCACAGTACTTGAGAGAATTAAAACATCAAGAAACCAAATAAACCAGTGATATTACATAATTTCATACTTAATGCAAAAGCCCATTTAAAGAGTATTGTAAAATAAGATTCAGAGCTTAAACTCAAAAAGTGGTTACAGGTTGTAGTCAAACAGTGAAGTGCAGCAATAGAATATAGCAGCTGTTTTTGTGATAACTAGTAGTGTCATTAAATGCACTGGAACGAGAATGAAGCAGGCAGGAAAGCACAAGGGGGCTTTTTATCTTTTTTTTTTTTCATTGCAGCTGACTTTTCTGCAGTCTTCATTCTGAGAAGTTTTTGCTATTTCTAAGCATTTGATTTCTCTGATTGTTGAAGTAGTTGGGAACGCATAGGTGATGTTTAAGGTGAAGAGACTGAAGATTTTCACCCTTGATATTGTAAGAATTTTGTGGGGAAGGGGCTGTGTGGTATCTGTTTATTTTCTGTAGACCTTCTGGTGCCACTAAAAGGGAGTGAAATGTCAAAAAAAAAAATCATAACTAAATTATTTAAATTTACTGCCAGTGAGTGAATCAGTAATTTCCAATATGTAACATTAAGTATCAGATAATGTGGTCTGTCTGTGTGCCAAAGCAAAGAACTCTAAAGGCAAATTTATTAGGTGTTATACCTTTTGTCCCTGTTTCAGTTACAACATAATCCCTTTATTCTGTTAAAAGTGGCGTGGAGTCTTTTGGTTTTACTCTTCTGGGTTACTGTAGAGCATAAAAATGTATTTTAGCATAGGTGATAACATTACTATGCCACACTAGGCTATTTTCTTTCCTTTAAATGGAGGGTGAGATTATTCTAGCTCAAGTGAAACATTGCTGGTTGCAACGTCCTTGCTAACTGTACCAACATCCGTAATATACTGAGGAAATAAGCTTTCACGAAAATTTGACACAAAAGTTGTCATTTTTTCTGCCTCGGAAAGTATATGCATTATTTGCACCAAAATGGGTAATGATAAAGTATAAATCAAGCATGAGCCAGACCTTGAAGGTTTTTCCTTGCCTGCTTATAACTGGTTTTGTACATTTTCTTAAACATATGAAAATCCTTTTCATGCTGTGTCTTGCAGCTTCTAAATAAGATTTCTTTCCATACAGTCAGTTATGCTTGTGTAGCCAGGCATTTTAAATGTAAAATAGAGTAATCCACAGAAAGGGGAAGCAGAATTTGAATATCTCATTTGAGGAACCTGCTGCAAGGGGTCGGTGCTAGGATAGCCACTGCACTTCCCATTTGTATTTTGATTTTTTTTATTATTATTATTATTATTTTTGCTTAATGTCAGCACATGCTTTCTAGAACAAAGAGTTTCATAATTGCTCTGCTGACTTCAAGAACCATATAAATAAACCAGATTAAAATAAATTACTCTCTTTTTACGGATTAAGTTTTGAAAACTTACATTTTTTTGTTTGAAAGCTTTGTTTGTTATGAATCTGCAACCACATGTTATACATATGCAGAGACATCATGACTCCCAGCTAAACCACAAATATGTAATTTTCCTCTGGACCCTTTCCTCCAAAAACATAGATCTCTACTAAAGCTTAAATATTCTTTTATTTCAGTAAAACGAGCACATATTTTTGGAGCATTTTTAGGGGATATTATACGTTCTGCTGCCTTTACTTTGTGCAGATAATGTTGTTGTTGACGGTTTAGTTGGTAAATGCTACACTGGTTCTCAGGTTGATACCCAAATGCTGGGAAAAAAATCATGTGAACCTCCTACTTGAGTTGGAAAACAAACTGAAAAAAGGTTAAGAGTGTATTCACTAGCATGGCTGTATGTCACTGTTTGGATGGCTTTAGTGCAGCCCTCATGAGAGGTAGGATTGTTGACAGGTAGTTTCCATTGCAAACCCAGCTACAGTCCTGAAATCTGTAGCTGTGGGCTGAACCCAGTGGGAGACGTCTGTCTTGGCCTGTTCACTTTTCCAGGAAAAAAAAAAGAGAGAGAGAGAGAGAGAGAGAGAGAGAGAATTAACAGTCAGGCAACATTTGTTTCCCAAGCAGCCAAAATCAGCCCTTTTAGAGGATCTTGCATCCTAACCCAAAGGGGTGCGTTGTCACCATTGCCAGCAGGGAGGCTGGGAGGAGCAATCAGTATGTACCTGCGTGCCTGTTTGTACCACTTCTGAGCTGTGTCCCATCCTTACCCCTCCCCGCTGCTGTCACAACTTTGGCTCCCTGGGATGTGGGGAAAAGCATCATTTTGGAGGTGGGAGAAGAAAGAACAAGAGAGAAAAAGCAGTAAGGGTGGCATAGCTGGTAGGGAGGAGGAGGCACTTGAGTGAGGGAATGAAGGCTGGGGATGTGAGCTGGAACTGGAGAGACGCTGAAGGAAGGTCTGATTTTCAACAAAGGATTGTTCTGGCTGAAGTGATCATAAATCAGGAGCTGTGCTCTGGGAGCTTGCTGTGATGCTTAAGAATGACTTTTCTCCTCTTCCAAAGATGGTGCAAACACAAGGAGCTTATTAGGAGACGCAATCCCAGGGGCTACTACATCTTCCTAGACATTTTGCTTTAGTTACATAACCCACTCCCTGACAAGTATCATAGATCATGGAATCATGTGAGTTGAAAGGGATCTCTGGAGGTTATCCAGTCCCAACCCCCTCCTCAAGCCATGTTCAGTAAAATCAGGTTATGCAGGCTGCTGAGTTTGGAGCATCTCCCGTGAAAGAGGTTGCACAGTTGCTCTGGGCCCTGCTCCAGTATTTGACCACCGTCCTGTCAACATAAATAAATAAATAAAAGTGTCTTTATGCCCAGCTGGGGTTTTTCCATATTCCAGCCTGCATCTGTTGCCTCTTGCCTTGCCATTTGCGTCCTGGAGAAGACTGCCTCTGTCTTCGCAACTGCCTCCCTGCTGGCAGCAGTGAGACGCGTAGCATCTGACCTGGCCCCTCCTCATGTGCTGCCTGCAGCCCCCTCATCATCTTGGTGGCCATCTGCTGGAGAGTGCAGGGGAGAAATCAGAGCTAGAAAGAAATGAAGCTGTCCTTGTAAGTTTTTACAGTGGGCTGACACAAGAAGTTAATTTCATGAGTTACTTTAGATGCACAAGATACCATGTAAATCCATGTGTCACATGTTTTTATGCTTTTAATTCTAGATCTGAGCATTGCATTAGACTGTTTTTAGGATGCTTTCCCAAATGAGATTTAGGGCTATTTTTTCAATAAATCAGATATTTAAAAGTTGGCAGAACTATATTTATACAGTAAATGAACAGGAGCAAAGTGTTGGCAATATTGCATTCCCTGAAATCTTGCCTGCTGATCAGTGAACAAGGCACTGGAAAGAAAAGCGGATGTTCTTGAATACAGCTGCAACCCTGTAAAATGTTTTTACTCCCTTAAAAAAAAAAAAAAAAAACACATCCGCTTTCATGTTTGAATATTGTGACATAATTTGTTAATGAAAGTGGAATTTGAGTAAAAACTGTAAACACGGCCTGACTCTTTGGAATGCAGTTTTTAATTAGTTCCAAGTCATGCATTTGGAAGTACATTTTATAGGTTGAACTTTGGTGTTGTGTCTTGTGCAGAAATTTTCTTGACTATTGAGATCAGCACACAGGAAAACTGGTTACTTAATCAAAATGTAAGATTTGACATAGGAGATACTGAGTAATGTACAGTGAAACTGTGCACTGCCGTGACAGTGGGAGGCTGGCCAAACACTGGTCTTTGACTCTTCTCTATTTAGCAATGTAGACCTACGGCGTTTTCTCTATTTATGCAAATTCACTTTAGGAGTAGTGGCAGTACAAATTATCTCTGTTTCTTGTCCTGGAGAAATCATAAGAGAAGAAAAGTCATAGCACAATTTATTTCCTTGCTCAGATTGCCATAACTGTGGTGATTTTAGTGATGAGGGGAGCCACCTCAGTTAGACTGCTGGCCAGTACCCCTTACAAAAACTGAAAGCTTCTAGATTTTGAAGAGCTTCTTGTTTACTTCTGTGTTTCCCTGAGAGGAGTTCTCTTGTAAACTACTTGCCACAGCAAGATTTAATTATTTATTTTTAAATAACTGTAGGTCTGTCCTCACCGGAACCCCAGGCAGCCTGCTTAGCCTATTATGTCTGAAACTTTGCTGGGATGTTGCCTTCTGGTGTCCCCCTGCAGGGCAGCAGTGTGCCAGTGGTTGCTGCCAGTCTGGCTAACCTCCCCCCTTGTGCTCAGTGGCTGCAGGGACAGAATCGGTTGGTCCAGATTATGACAGCTGTCCCCCAACCATCCCCTGTCATGGTCTAGCTTGTAGCACGTTTCAGGTGTCCTTTACGATTTTCCTCACTCCTTCAAATGTTTGCCTTAAAACGGTCACAAATTCATTTTTCATCCCGATGGGAGGCTGTCGTGTTGCTCTGCTCCAGGAATTATGTGTCAAAGCCGTGGCATACCAGAAGATGTTACTGGGACTGGTGTCTCAGCTTTTTATATGCTGCAACCTAACACAGAGAGCACAGAGACTGAACGCTTTTTCCCCTCTAATACCACTGTGCAACATCACTGGCATTAGATAAATACCTTACAATTGCTCAGTTCAGCCTGTTTTTGCAGATTTCTACACTGGAGACTGATACTCCTACCAAACTACTGATGCAGGGTTTTTTTCCAGTTGATAGGGGTTTAACGATACCTCTATCCTCCCAGTCACCTTCCAAACTTGGAAGTTCTATTTTTAGTGGCTTCAGCAGTGTGTTAGTATTCTCATGGACTGCCCATGCGAGTGTGCTTCTAATTTTAGTTTGTCCTCTAGATATCTGTCTTCTTTAAATACATCTACCTTCTCATTACAGTCACCCTGGGCCAAGCGTGGCACTCTGCTCCTGGTGCATGTAAATTGAAGATGTTCTGGTATAGTACTGTAACGAAATCCATAGCTCCACTATGTGCTGCACAGCAGTGAATAGCAGTCATATGTATCAGCAATTGTATAGTCCAAGCAATGGTTATTTAATGAATTTATTTGTGCATCTATTTAGCAGGTGACCTTGAGAGTTACTTAACCGTATTCCATCACTGCTTGGTATAATATCAATTGTGTTATTGCTGCTGCTATGTTGAATATGGCTATGCAGCCTAGCTGGGATAGACTGGTTGATGAACTACAGACATGATTGCAGCTGACTGGCTTGCAACTATCTTCTGTAGCATATATATTGTGGGAGTTGCTGGATGTGCTAAACAGGCTGCCTAATAAGGGGATTATTTAAAGAGGTCACAGAATCACAGAATCACAGAATTTCTAGGTTGGAAGAGACCTCAAGGTCATCGAGTCCAACCTCCAACCTAACGCTAACAGCCCTCCACTAAACCATATCCCTAAGCTCTACATCTAAACGTCTTTTGAAGACTTCCAGGGATGGTGACTCCACCACTTCCCTGGGCAGCCTGTTCCAGTGCCTCACAACCCTTTCAGTGAAGAAATTCTTCCTAACATCTAACCTAAAACTCCCCTGGCTCAACTTAAGCCCATTCCCCCTCGTCCTGTCACCAGGCACGTGGGAGAACAGGCCAACCCCCACCTCGCTACAGCCTCCCTTGAGGTACCTATAGAGAGCGATAAGGTCGCCCCTGAGCCTCCTCTTCTCCAGGCTGAACAAGCCCAGCTCCCTCAGCCGCTCCTCGTAGGACTTGTTCTCCAGGCCCCTCACCAGCTTCGTCGCCCTTCTCTGAACCCGCTCAAGCACCTCGATGTCCTTCTTGTAGCGAGGGGCCCAAAACTGAACACAGTACTCGAGGTGCGGCCTCACCAGAGCTGAGTACAGGGGGACGATCACCTCCCTCGCCCTGCTGGTCACGCTGTTCCTGATACAAGCCAGGATGCCGTTGGCCTTCTTGGCCACCTGAGCACACTGCTGGCTCATATTCAGCTGACTATCCACCATCACTCCCAGGTCCTTCTCTGCCTGGCAGCTCTCCAACCATTCATCTCCCAGCCTGTAGCTCTGCTTGGGGTTATTGCGCCCCAGGTGCAGGACCCGGCACTTGGCCTTGTTGAACTTCATGCAGTTGACCTCAGCCCATCGGTGCAGCCTATCCAGATCCTCCTGCAGGGCTTTCCTACCCTCGAGCAGATCGACACACGCACCTAACTTGGTGTCATCTGCGAACTTACTGAGGGTGCACTCAATGCCCTCGTCCAGATCATCAATGAAGATATTAAAGAGGACCGGCCCCAGCACCGAGCCCTGGGGGACGCCACTAGTGACTGGCCTCCAACTGGACTTGGCTCCATTCACCACGACTCTTTGGGCCCGGCTATCCAGCCAGTTTCTAACCCAGCGAAGCGTGCGCCAGTCCAAGCCAAGAGCAGACAGTTTCTTGAGGAGAATGCTGTGGGAGACGGTGTCAAAAGCCTTGCTGAAGTCAAGGTAGACCACATCCACAGCCTTGTGTTTCAACCACATCCACAGCCAGGTGTTTCAACTGCAACTAGTAGTCTGGTTTTATGAGTACAGACTGGCTTCCTGCTCTTTCTTGCAGCTTCTCTTCCATCCAAGACTGTGGGTTTCCACAGAGCTAATTAGCATCTTACAAATAGTCCTGTGGGACAGGACAAACTGTCTAATTTCCATTTATTGTGAGACTGTGATTAAAAGACAATGGCGGTTTTTCATCATAAGCCTCAAGTTTGTCATCTATTAAGTTAATATGCATTCCCTGCCTTTTGTAAAACAAAACCCTTTCAATCATTTGGAATGATCATTTACTTGTAAACTTGCATGTTATGAAAATCATAGTAATTTATAGTTGTCCTCTGTTCTGGTAGCATGGCTTACTGTGATGGTTAATTGATAGAGGGAAACAATGTGCACTCAGAAATTAATGCAAACACTTTTAAGCCCAGCTCTTGAGATGGAGATGGAGTAGGATTACTAGGGAAATGCTCTGTCTTGATATGGTACTTTGCATTTCTCTGTCTCATGCTCTGTCAAGTTATTGAAAGTTTCAACTGCTTATATGTCATCTTGATTAGTTGTAGCATTTGGTTATCTAGGCTACTGGAAAGTTCTGTTCACTACCATTTGACGCTGTATAGAGGTCTGCACCATCATACTGATAATTAGAAACAAGAGACCAGTTACAGTAACCTTGCTTTTCCCTTGAGACTTTTCATATTCAGTGCTTTTTCAGATTGGCAGTGAGTGTAAGAAACAGGTTTCTTTTGCGTGTTCACTGCAAACTGTGGCATAGTGTAAAGATACCTAGTCTTGCTTTTTGTTTTTGCTGGTGTCAAAGAGCAGGTTAAGTCAGTCATGGTGTTAGAATTAAATTAATACAGGTGCACACACCAGCTTTTTTTAAGTTAGTTTGGGTATCTCTACACTATGTCACCATTTGCAGGACAGACATACCCTACGAAGCATTCTCTAACTATAACAAGTGAAAATATTTATCTGTAATTGTTGTGCACTAAATTATGCCCTTCTAAGAGAAGGAGAAGTAGGAGTGGAAATCCTTCTGCACCATCATTCATCATTGGAAATACCATGATCAAGTCAGTGTTAGCTAGACTTTCTGGGCTGTGAACTATGTGGGAAGCTCTAGCCCTGCCACTTGCTCTGAGGAGGTAAGTTGTTTCACCTTCTGTAACCTACTGCCATTTTGCATGCTAATAGCATCATACTTGGTGTTTTATCTCTGTTTATATAGGAGAACTCAATGGTATAGCTATATTTTAATATTCAGAAAAGTAGTATGAGCCTATTTCCTCCCTAACTGCAGGGCATTCAGGGAGTTTTTTATTGTGTAATAACCAGTATATTGTCATGAGAAGCTAATCACATCCTAATAAAACCTGTGTAATTTTTGTTTTCCACAACACTTACAGATTCCTCAGGAAACTGATAAAAGAAAAAAATGTAGTCCCTACTCCCCTGTCGCCACCAAAAATGTGTTGCATAAGATAGGAGTCATGTGAAGTCTGAGGGAATATCTGTAGACCACAAACCACAAAGAGTCAATCTTTGGGTTTATCATATTACTCTCATTCAGTATATTTGGGACTGTTTGTGAAAGTTGTCACCAGGAACATGTGATTGTAATTATGTGCATGTTACAGTTCTCTTGTGTCTATTTTAGGTCTTTTTCCTTAAAGCTTATAACACAAAACAGAAAACTGGGAGACACAATCCTATGAAGGTTGCTATAGCCTTGTTTTCATGCAGTGGTATAAAAACAACTATCAGATAAAATGACAGAAGATAATTTTACAGTGGTACTGTGTAAACATTAGAAAATAATAAGTTCATCCCCTAAAATAAAGATTGTGTAATTATAATAGGGCAAAGAAATGTTTCCTTTTGCTTGTGCAGCTTAGCTGATTCAAGTCAGTTGGAAAACAATATTTTAATTCACATTTTGTTAATGAAAAGGTCTTTTTCTAGAAACATTTCGATGGGCTTTATCATCTACAAAGAAAAAGTATAGTCAGTAAGTAAGGAAGTTTCCAAACTATATGGTGAAGCAGTGTCCAGAACTGAAAGGTTGGCAAAGTGACTACATTATTACATAGCAAAATTACTACATAATAATTGCAAAATCTGAAACGGTGGGAGTGTTTTGGGTTTGTGGTTGGTCCTTTGCTCACAAGTTGTGTAGGAATGGTTGTAATGGATCAGGCCAAAAGCCAGCCTAGTTGGTGTCTCCAGTAGTACCTGTGGAGGCCTACCACATTGTAGCAGTATCTTCCCTGAATGCTTCCCTAGTCTCCAGTAGTTGCAGGTCAAGAGCTTTCTAAACAAATGAAAGTTTTTATGTATTTTAGTAACACTGCAGATCACTTCCATGAAGTTGACTTTATTGTCCTTGACCTAATTTGTTGCTGGAATGGGTCCATGGCCTGCAAGCAGTGCCCCTGCCACATACAGCATTTTCTGATCTCCAAGTACTGTTGCTCATTAGAATAATATTTAGCAATATATGCCAGAAACAGTTTAGAGATAATGTTGACTTGGTATCTTAGCTTTTTTACTTATGAATTTAATTTATATATCACCATTTTTGCTGCCATATTCTGATATTAAATATTGCAATTAAAGGTGCCTAGAGTCTGTCCTAGTGCCTGGAGTAGAGGATAAGTGATTTGGTTGTCTCGTTGTCAAACTAAATAAATAGTCATTAAATTCCAGATGCCCTCAAAATGTGGTACTTCTTGTGATTAAATGAATCAGTGTGCACTGTTGGTGGTTACTCTGCATAAATATGTGTAGGTCTTCAAAAAATTAGCTCAGATGTGTTTGACTCTAATGTTTGTAACCACTAAAAAGAGTAACAATCTTTATAACATAATTAATGTCTTTTAAACTTCTCTGATTTACAGAAAAGATAATGATACCATCATGCATGATCTTCACTGCAAATCTAGAATATTTCAAGGTCATGCTGATTTCTGTTGCCCACGATGAAGATGACTAAATACATTTAATCCTACAGTATGGACTAGTAATAGAAGTTGCATTTGGTTTAACACTATCATGCTTCCCCTATTAGCACAACAGTACCTAATGTTAAAGTTATTCTGTAGGGAGTAGAATTTTAGCTCTGTCTGCTTACAAAAGTTGCTCCAACTTAAGCAAAAATTGATTTATTTTTAAACTGATGTAGTTAGTTTTTGTGGCCATCTTTTGACTCTTTTTTCTCTGTTATGTAAACTGGTAAATTGTTTTGGTTTAAATTAATTGATGTCTTGTTTTAGGCTGAATTAAAAGAATATAAACTTTGTTTTTCTGCCAACAGAACATAAACTAGAGCATTTTTCTTTTGTAGACAAAGGTCTTAATAAGCAATATTGTAATACCCTCTCTACAGCCTTCAGTAAGAAATAAGTAAAAATAAAATTTCTTGTTATATTCTGTTGACATCTTCCCATAGAGTGGGATGCCAAGAATTCCCCAGGACAGCCTTATTTGAAAATAAGTTAAAGCTGTAAAGGCAAAACAAAAAATACAGCAAATAAACTAAATCCTTTTTATGTCAGAAGTTTTGGACTTCTCAGAATTAAATGGGATGAGGCTATTCAATTTATATTCCCCCTAAAGTGTAACTGGTCTTAAATAAAGTCCCACTTAATCCTTCTTCTACCTGCCAGTCAGCCAGCCTTTATATAGCATTTAATGTTCCCTACTGAGTTGTGCAAGAGAGATACACAGCTCCGTGTGCCTCAGAAAAGCCTGACCTCTGCACTCTTCTCTCACTTGGTGGCTGTAACACGCAACCTCTGAACAGAGGGCTGGGGATGCTCCTGGCTGGCAAGCACGAGGGGCTGCTCTCTGCCTTTTCCCTCAGGCTGGGAAAACGGTAGGGTTAAAATACATTGAGGTGTCTTTTGGCTCTACATGGTCTATATTTTGTCATAAAAGGAGTAGTAAAGTTTTCATTTTAAAGGTTATATATCCAGTTTAAGGCAAAAATGACCTTTATAGTTAAAAGTTAGTTTTTCAGGAAATAAACATGACGATAATGGTGATGATTTTGAAACGTGTATCTATATTGAATAAGTACATTCAGCCTATCTTGTGCAGTGTTTAACATATATTAACACAAATGTAAGGCCAGAGTCTACAGGTATTTTGTAACCCATCCCCACAATAGCCAAGAGCAAGAGGAGCCTATCTAGCACACTGTGCTCTTACCTGCTTTACACATAAAAGCTCAAAAGTAATTTGTACTCAAGAATCAGACAGGCTCCCTATTCACAGTGGTGTGTGGGCTGTCTGTTGCTTCCTCTTCTTGAATATTTGTCTTGACTGAAGGAGAGAAGGATCCCAGCGTATTGTCGTTTCAGAGATCAGTCAGGGAATTGTTCCACGTTGGTGTTAGGCTGCGGTTCCCATGTGGTTTTCCTTTCTCTCCCTATACACAGCAATCAAGTTGCAAGCGCACAGTCTGTGCCTGGAAATGGTTTATTCCAGAACATTTGCTCCAGCATTTCCTTGCTGCTGGAAAGGGCTGCTGCTTCATGGCCAGCATGGGGACCAGCAGGGGAAGTTGAAGCAGACAATCCCTGTTGGCCTGCATTCTCTCTTCACTAATACAGCATGTTTTAGCAACAAAATTCAGGACGGGATAACCACAGTTATTTCCCTGAGGAAAAGAAGGGTTTCCAGCCTTCCTCATGCCAAATAATCAGATGGACTCCAGCAGCCTGGTACAACCTTATAATAAACTCTTTCAAGCCAGCGGTAGCTTGACTGTCCAGATAAGGCCTGAAAGAGGCTGCCTTGCCAGCTGGACTGGTAGGCCACACACTGAAGTAAGTGTTCCACCTTGCAGTACAGGGGGAGCAGCCTGCAAATTTTGAAGGAATTTGTGGTGTTTGTTTGTTTGTTTTCCCTCTCCAAAAAGCATATTCTTCTTTAGGAAATATTACACATAATGGAAAGTTTCCATGGTTAAGCAGAGACATGTTTCCATGAGGTACTTTTGTTACAGCTGGAAATGACATCTACCTGGATTCTTTGATCAAAAGTACTGGGAATTTGTTTGCATAGGGATAATTAGTTTTCCTCATTTACTTTAAAAAAAAAAATGATTTTCAGAGGAGTTTTTGTTGAGTGCAGCCCTGAGGAGAAGGACTTGGGGATGTTGGTTGATGAGAAGCTCAACATAAGGCAGCAGTGTGCAATTGCAGCCCGGAAAGCCAAGCATATCCTAGGCCACATCAAAAGCATCATGGCCAGCAGGTTGAGGGAGGGGATTCTCCCTCTCTGCTCTTGTGAGACCCCACCTGGAGCCCTGTGGTCAGCTCTGGGACCCCTAGCACAAGAAGGACAGGGACCTGTTGGACTGAGTTCAGAGGAGGGCTGTGAAGATGATTAGAGAGCAGGAGGACCTCTCCTACAAAGGCAGGCTGAGAGAGTTGAGGTTGTTTGGCCTGGAGAAGAGAAGGCTCCAGGGAGACCTTACAGAGGCCTTACAGTACCTAAAGGGGCCTACAGGAAAGCTGGGGAGGGACTCTTTGTCAGGGAGTGGAGTGGAATAATAAAGGAGTAATGGTTTTAAACTAAAAGAGGGTAGATTTAGATTCGTTACAAGGAAGAAATTCCTCACTCAGAGCGTGGTGAGGCACTGGAACAAGGTTGCCCAGAGAAGCTGTGGATGCCCCATCCCTGGAAGTGTTCAAGGCCAGGCTGAATGGGGCTTTGAACAACCTGGTCTGGTGGCAGGTGTCCCTGCACATGGCAGGGGGATTGGAATTAGATGGTCTTTAAGGTCCCTTCCAACCCAAACCATTCTGTGATTCTATGATGTTTAGGAAGCAACATAAATGTGACATGAAAATGCATCTCTGTGCATCATGATCTCATCACTGGGATATTAAGAAGTAGGATTATTCAGCTATAGGTCTTTGCAAATTTGGTTATACAGAAATTAGAGGAGAGACCATCTTTGTAAAGGCAATGGGTCAAACTGCAATTGTATACATGGTCTTCTGATGGACTTCAGGGGGGTTTCCAATAGGTGAGCGTCTGAGCTGCCATCTCCCTTGGCTCATTACAGAGCTACCACATTGTGTAATGGTGTGAGAGAGACAGGGATGAGGGATGTTAGCAGTTGTCAGAGGTCTGCGTGTCCACTGAAACCTAGTCATTCTTTGGGATGTTAGAATATAAGAGTGCAACATGAAAAATAAGTTTGCATACAACATTTCTAGTTTTCAAAAGATGTGGTCCGTATGGAAATAACTTCTGCAAATGCTTATGTGTGTTACTTTATTTATGTATTTAGTACAAATTTTTTATTATGTTCAGGTTCTTAAAGTGGTTAAGTACTTTGATATAATGAGGTATAATGCTTTCTGTGACTGATTTTATTGTGGATGGAGGGAAATGAAATCTTTAATAATTAAAGTTCTCATACCATTAAATAACAAAAGACCAGTTTTCTCTTTATGACATTATATCATCATTTATTTATTTATTTCTGTGACTGGAGTTTGTTTAACAACATCTTCACCAAAGTTTATTGATCATATTCCTCCAAAATGATCAGGAAGTTTTTCTAAATGGATTCAAATTTAATTTTTTCAATTTCTTCTTTTTTTTTTTTTTTTTTTTTTCTCCATAATAAATCTGCATTGCATAGAAAATCCCTGTGCGGTCAAAAATCTGAAAACACTTCCTTCAACAAAATTTATGTTTGTATTTTAAATTAGTAGTTGATTTTTTTGTTTCTTTTCTGTAGGCCAAAAATTATTCTTTATTATTTTCTGTTAATAAAATGAAAAAACTTTATTTATTCAGTGTTCCCTCTGGTCAAATCAATAGTTCAGATTAATTACAAATATTCATTTTTAGGATAGTTATGTAGGAGTAATCACCAAAGTTGCATACAAGTTGCTCAGTTATTAAAATATATACATATATGTATCAGACATAAGTATCAGTAACGATTATCTTTTAGCTTTCCTTACGTTGAAAGGTTAGCATAGTTCTAATCGGTTTTCAAATTAAGCATTTTTTTAAGTTAGCTTGACTACAGTTGTCATCCTCTTGATTTTACTTGACCCATCTTCAGATACATACAAATTGTGGCAAAACTGATGAAGAACAAGTAATTCCTTCCTTTAGAAATGCAGAATTTCTGCTTTTATTCGTGTGCTTTCTGATTTTTATATGTATTGCAGCATTTAGAACCAATTTTATTGTTCATGTATTTCTCATAAACTGTTAAGGTTGAAAAAAAAATAAAAATGAAAAGTTTTAGAAAATTTAGCTACAGTAATTGTTGCTACTGACTGAAATAACGTGGCCTAGGTTTTCTGAAAGCATTATTAAAGGTGCCTTAAATACAGTGCTAATTGCTTTGAAAACATTGTTTAAAGCTGCTTGGTTTATGCTTTGCTCTCTTATGAGAGGTTCTGGTAGAATAGGTGACATTTCTTTCCTGTGTCACATCCTGACTCATGCCACAGGATTACCATTTTCTGCTTTTCTTTTTGTTTAAAATAGTGAAAGTAAGTGGCTTTGTTTTCATAAGCTGATGCCTTTAAATACCTTGGGGCCTAGTTGTCATGAAAGGGAAGCATTTAAAAAACAAACAAACATTCTTCTCTGAGTGATCATTATATAAATTGTTTATATTCCTGTGTTTAATGTGTTTTAAAAGAGGAAAGCCAAGAAGAGGGCTGTGTTCTGCCCAATGATTACAACCCCCCAGTGTCCAATTTTGTTGCATTGTAGGTCCTGCATACTATCTAAGGTTTTGTTTTCTTGCAGTGCATCCAGAGTCTAGCTGAAAACTTTCTTCTGCCACATTTATACTTGTCAAATGTATTTATCAAAAAGATACAGTATGTTTCCAGCAGGAGTCAACAGACTTCTTTTACTTCTCTAATCGAGATGTTAGATTTGGTACATTGCACAGATTTCATTCAGTTTTTCATTTGATCTGTTATATCATCCAATTTTCTTGAATTGCTGAAATTCTCTATGTCGCTTTTCATAAGGAATCTTGGCAACTGATGAGCTTTGCAACCATTGTGACAGTTTCAGGATAACTGGTCTATTAAGCAAACTTGCTTTAACATGAGAACTAGGCCCTTCTTTTAGAAAAAATAAATTACATTTCCTCCTTAAACTACGGTGGGTGGTTTTCAGAACCTGTTCATTTTACTTAATATTGTATCTCTGTGTCACAGCTTGTCCTTTTATTAGTTAACACTCCATGAAATTCTTGTATAGATTGTCGTAATTCCTCTTCTTACATCTTTTAATGAGTGCTAAAATAGTTAAAAAATGTTAATGCTTAAAGCATCAACACTGGCAGCTGAGACATCCGTTTGCTCTTAGCAAAAATGTGTCAGGCTTGCTTTTAATCCATGCAGCTATCCTCATAAGGCTTACTCTGATGACATTTATAAGGCTCTTTGTTGTGTTGTAAAAATCTTGTTAAACATACAAAATCAGGGATTTAACTGCAAAGAGGAATTAGCTCAACTTGAAATACAGGATTTCTAGTAAGTGAAATGATTTTATACTAAATGAAAACATAAAGATACATGTGTACATTTTCATACTGTTCTTTTTTTTTTTTAACAACTACATGCTATTTTTCTTTTTTTTTTTTTCAGTGGTTAAAGATGTGTAATCTAGCTGTTCCTGTGTGTGTGTGTACATATAACTGCATTATGATGCACTGAAAATCAACAAAAATCTATCGGTTAAAGAAAAACATGTCAGGGTTAGTACAAGTGCTCTCCATGGAGACTGCTAATACAGCATAAATTTCAGAATTCCCGTTCACATTTTTTTTTAATTGGTTAATTTTATTTGGAATGTTTAATTCTTACCAGATAGATTTCTGATTTTTTGGGCTATATCAGCTTCTGTCTTTTCTTTTTTTAGTACTCAGTGTGCTGAACCAGGCAGAGAAGCTAGAGCTGGAGGGTCTGTCTGTGCTTGCACATCACTGGCTACAACTTGAGAAGCTGCTTTATTTTTTTTTTTTAGAGTTAAGATCAGTAGCTCAGTGGGCCCCTTCCGGTCCGAAAACATTCCTTTTCTAAAATGTTCTTTTTTTTTTTTTCTCTCCCGTACATTTCCCACAACGTGTACCTTACAGTGCACTTATGACTTGTTTAACCTGTGAGTCTTTATCCAGCAGGAAGAAAGTAAGAGCTTCCTTTTTTCACCATGCCAAAAGAGTTCTCAATTGAAGGCCATCTGCTTTGACATCAGTACCTCAATTTACTTTCACTTCAAAAATTGGCCATTTATCTCCTCTGAGAAATATTTTTTTATTTTCTGTATAGCAAAAATCTTTTACCAAAGGTAAAGGTTTGACAAACTGACTTCTAAGCACACATCAGACTTAATGAAGGCATTGAACGTAAGTATTTCTGGCATTTAGTCAGCACACAGAAGCTTATTGTGTGAGGACATTGGTGGGAGGGCTTTGGTTTCAAATAGTGTTTGTAGAATATATGGCATTTTGTTTACACTGGATAACACTTAATGTTAAAATGCTTGGGGGACAAACGCAGTCTTTCCTAACATTACATTGCCTGATTATTTTTCCCATGATTTTTTATTATGTCAGTATAAATGCAGATTAATAGTTTTTTTTCTTCAAGTTGCTGACCCTAAATAGCCATGAACTTGCACTGTAATAAAAAGTTGTTTATCTTTTGAGTTCATTTGGAAGCTATATAATTTTCATTCACTGTTGCTGAATATAGAGCTGTTAATAGATCACACAGCACTGCTGGCTTGCAAAAAGCCATTCAATTATAGTAAGAATTACAGTATACCACCTGTGTATTTAACACTGGGGGGGTAGAATTATTTTCTTAGATACAGACGTATTACTGTTTAACATCTTTCAGAAATCAGCTGCCCTTGAGATCTGCTACTATACTAATCTTACCAGATTAGCCTCTAAATATTTCAGATTGTTGGATAATGGCTTTTATTAATATTTGCAAAGTTCTTTTCACTGTAACTGAGAGGCTTTATTGTAGAGGGCCCCCAGGCTTTCATCGTCTCAGGAGAATAATACTTCACATGATGAAGTGGAAGTGTAAGGAGCAATCCTATCTTTAACAGTACTGCCCCAATTTCTGGCTCTGTGAGCTCTTGAGAGGTGAGTGAGGGAAAGAGGACACTTGGCTGCACACGGAGGAGCAGTGCCCATAACCCCTGGCAAGAGCCAAGTGCTCCGTGACTTTGGCATCCCTCATCCTGTGCCTGAGCAGACGACAGAGGACCTGTATTCCACGTGCTGCCGACTGTTTCACTCCACACGGGGTGCATCTCTGCACAGCCTCGTCTGTTTTCATCAGCTCACAGACACCTCACCGGGACACTGGGCATTGGTCAGCCAGTGGCAGCCTGGGTCATTATCCAGCTTTTCTACTAGGTTTCACTGATCTTTACAAATGGTTGTTTTCAGAGCAGAAGGGAAGCTGATGGTATATGGTGGACGAACAGGAGCTGTAGCCATAGCAGTATATTTATAGCAGAGACTTAAGCATGGTTGTTTAGTTATTGAGCTTAGTGTCCAGAGGCTACAGCTGTGACTGTACATAAGATCTGCATAAAGATTTTTAATGCACTTCTGGAATTGAGCATTGGAGTAAAGCACATCTGTGCCTTTATTTCACTCTTTGTGCAGGAAGACAGGAACTTGAGGAATCCATCTGCATATTTCAACAAATACGGCACTGACATTTGGTTTTGTGTCCTTCAAACCCATTTTAAACTTGTACTGCTGCTGAATGAATCCCATAACTTACTAAAAGTGCAGTAGTTAAAGGCATCGAGCTTCACAGCGTTACTCGATTGATGCTTCTGGGAATCCATAGATCTTAATCTTTTAGCACCAAAGGGAAAATGAATGTCTTTAACTGCATTACCATTAAATAGGTAGTCTCTTTCCATGCACTGTTAATAAACACAACAAGTGGGCTCACAAGGTCTTTAATGAGTGGCAGTTTGACACTTCCATGCACAATCATGCCGCTGCTGTGCTGTCCATGGACTATCACTTCTGTTTCATTGAGTCTTCTCAAATATTTTGTCTCAGTGAACTGAGCTAATACAGATACAAATTTTATGAAAATTGTCACTTCAGCAGTTTTGCAAAAATAAATATCTTATGCAGTAGCTATTAGATATGATTAACTACATTCACCCAAAGGAATTTTTATATGACTTTGTATGTTTGATTTATTTCTTTATCTGGAAGAATTTGATTTTCGTTGCAAGTACACTGCAATACAGTGTTATTTTATATTTTTTCCTTTGAAGGCAGAAATCTAGAAAGGGCATGAATGTTGTTTGTTGGCATTATAGCAAGCAGTATTCTGTAAAACAGACAGAAAATATAGTTCAGCAAAAAAATCCTGCAAAGGAGATCATTGGATTTTACAATACGGTTGGACCTTGCCCAATCTAATGGGTAAGTACAAAACTAATAAAGCCAATAGAAGTTCTCCCTTAAATTAACACAATGATTATCATACAGTGACAATTGGAAACTGCTTCAGATGAAAATTAGTGCAGAAGCTGCAGGGAAATATTCCTGATCTTTTGTAGGTTTGTAGTGTTTCTCCAATAGAAAGAGCTGTGTGCTGTCTCAGTTCCTATCAGCTATTTCAAGTAGTTTGCTGAGGAGCAGCAACTCCACTGTCAGAGGTTTGTTAAATATCTTCTCTGTAACTCGATGGAGAGAGTGACCATAGCACTGCAGCAGGTAGGAGAAAGAGGTAGGAGGAAAAGGAATATTTATTTATTTATTTATTTATTTTTATAAAATATCCTTTCAACCATATAATGTGGCTGTTCATGACAGCACTTGTGAAACACTCAGGGATTATCCAACTCCAGTTGATAATGATTAGATGTAACTAATCTTTTCAAAAAAGATAAATGGGACCATTTTCTACCGTTGAATGCTTTTAGTGGCTCTGGAGGAATAGGAATTGCAGTGTGGGTTACTGATGGGAGTTCTTATATCAGATGAATAATCTTTGTAATTGCTGCCTTTTGGTTTGTCGTGCCTGAATCCTGCTTGATACGTGTGTGCAAAGAACTGTATATGTTTGAAATGAATACACGAATGGTTTTTGTAATGAATCACTTCTTAAACTTCGTGAATAGCTTCTCAGACTGTCACCACAACATCCCTTGTCTTTTCCACTGCAAAGCTGACTTGCAGACTGCTTGCAGGCAGGAGGCAGAGCCAAGGTCTGGGCCATGCTGCATTTGCCCCTGTGCTGTTGTGCACCCTCTGCTCCAGCTTGTCAGGCTGGCATATCTTCACCGTGGATTTTTCTCCATTGCCCATGCTTATTTGGGATTTTTACCTAGCAGATTTACTGGCATAAAGCTGTATCTGAACTGACCAAAGAATCCAACATAAGCGCTTGCCAAAAGACAGTTTTGATCTTTTCTGGCTGCCGCAGGCTGTTTTCCTTTTCAGAGACAATCACGGGCATGTGATCCTGATTCAGAGAAGGATTTGTCCTGTCTCACTTGTGTGAGTCAGGCATTTGTGAGGAAAGAAAGAAAGAATGTGATTTTTGAAGAATATATCTCCACGGATATGTCAGGCTGCAGTTTGGCTATTAAGAAATAAGCCTCACTTGCCTGAGAAAAACATTGTCCATAATCTCAAACACCTTTTCTAGCTGGGAGGGAGCTACACTGGAGGAAGAAGCCCTCTTCTAGACAAGGGAGAGCGCCTCCTGTTTTAGGCAGGCTGTGAAGCCCCTTCCTATAGAGCCATATCGGTCTGCTTAGTTAGAGGGTTACGATGGGTGTCTCTATCCAAGATAACACTTCTACTCCTGATAATTTTGATATGCTGTGTGCTGCTGGGCATGGTGTTCATCTCCTCTGACATAGGAATAAGCTATGGCTCTTTATGGTGCTGCTGCTAGCTATATGTAATAGCTCTAATAGTATGTCTACCTCAGTCTGCATATATATGAAGTATTTATTGCAGGTTTAAATACAGGTATTCCTAGCAATACAAGTGGTAGATGCAATTATCCGCAAAAGAGAGAGAGAGAGAGAGAGAAAGGGATTTGCATTGCTGTGAAACAAAGGCAATGAAATGCAGCTTATGCTTCTCCTATGACTTTGTTGCTTCAGGATCACAGTTTTAAAACTGTGCCTTAATGAGCATAGGACCACATTGACTTCATTCTTACCTAGGAGATGACTTTCTCATAAATGCACATAAGAAATCATTCTTATTCTGTGTTAAAAATACAGTGATAATTAAGGAATACAGTCTTTGCTTCAGCTCGTTGCCAGAAAGTTGCTGTAGCAGTGGAAGGGAGTGAACCATGAGAACTGAGTAAGTATGTGTATGAAATGAATATGTGCTGCTGACTATTCTGCAGCTGCAAGCTCAAGCCAAGACTGTCTGTTCTAATACTGAAGTAATATTTTAAGGTGGATTTCATTTCTAAATTTTAAGTATTAATGCTTTTCTGAAATGTCTCTAGAGAATTGAAACGTCTGGGTTTCTTTAGATGCTTCAGAGCTCTTTGAAAAAGCAGTTGGCAGCAAACATCTCACATAGTGAGAAGTATTTGGTAGCTCTGAATATCCATACATGATATGGGAAATCTAATATGAAGGCTTATGTCTGTCTGAGTAGAATGTTCTTACTGAGCACGGAGGAGAGGATTGCTACTTCAGCTCAAAAAGCATTCACAGAAAAACTGTGCTTTGACTTCTTATCTTTTTCAGGAACAGGCAGTTGCTATCAATATGTATCATTTTTTTGTATGTTGAAGTCTTAAGAAGTTTAAAACTTTCTCATAGCGGTGTATGCAAAATGTCGTAGCTACACTCAAAGTTCACTGGTTTAGGGTGATGTTGCATCTCTGTGATGTAACCAGGGTCCGTACTAAATGCCATTGCTAGTTTCTGAGCACTTGTTCATCACTAGTATCTTTGATGCTACTGTATGAAGTAGTGTACTCAAAACCAGATGTTTTTGTGGTCTCTGTTCTGAGCTAGAAGTTTCAGGATACTGTTCTAAGCTAGTACTTGGTGTCTCATCCCACATTTGGTTTGCTTTAAATAGCAGACATTTGGGGATATTGAAATTTGAACTCAAAGAAAACAACTCAAAATAAAGGTCAAGAAAAAAAAAAAAAAAGACACAAATAAATAATGTGTGATGAGTGATATTCCCTAGAGTTATTTGGAAATTCACTAGTACAAAATACAAAGATCTGGACGTTTTCTATTTCTTGCTGCTGCATCACTGTTATCATCTGAATAGTTGTATTTCACTTTTGGTGTGCTCCAGGTTTTCAATCCATTGCATTTTAAACTACTTGACATTTACACTATTTGATGCCAATATACTGATCTGTATGTCCCTTTAATGTCTATAAATACGTTTCATTGTAGCAGCAATGTACCATCTCAGTCTTTTTTTGCTCAAGGCTTGCACGTTGTAAAAACTAAGACAAATCTAGAATATAGAACCAGCCAAAACCACAAATTCTGATTTAGACCTACTTGGCTTTTCTGAATCATCACGAGCTCTGGGCAGAGAGTCAGCCAAACTGGTTTTCTCATCAGTGTTGTGTAAACACAAGATGTTTCCCTGGGCTAAATATTATTAAGTAAAGAAGTCATGTTTATTTGAATTTTTTTTAAATGTCACACGTTGTGTGAAAAATGAATAATATATAAAGTAACCTTCTAGGGAAATCAGCTCAGGTTTGAACACAAAGTAGTTTAGAGTACCCTTATTTTTTTATTTGGTTCTGTAAGTGTTTTGGAGAAGGGTACTGACAAAGCTTTTTTGCATTGCAGGAGAATTAGCTTTGGGAATTGCAATTTCATTTCAAGTTACTAAAAGAAACCACGCATAGTTAGTTCATAGCTCTACCATGCTATGATTTCAATTTTTAAAATTGGAAGTGAAGGTTCTGCAACTGACTAGTGCATTCCTGGAGAAAATGTAGGATGCATAGGTGCAATTAGAAGTAGCACAAGGTTTTGATCATGAGAATGCTGTAAGTTTGTAAACACCAATGACTGCTTCCTTAACATCCCGTCTTTTTTCTTCTGGCACCTCCTCTCTTGTGCCTTAAATCTTTCAGGAAATCACCCTTCATGGTGGTTTAATAAGAGTCAGTTACCTTGTTGAGCTGTCATATCCCCAAGCACTCATTTCCTTTCTCTTCTTGACGGTCCTTGCTGCCTGTAGGTCTGGCCAAACACCAGCAGCCAGGCAGTGTGTGTGTAGTCTGTTCATTCTGGTCTTTCAACTGTGCTGTTGGCTGCCACCATGGATATTCAGCATTGACTGATAGGCATCGATATGCCAGTAGATTCATCTCCTTGCAGCTTTTCACCACTCATGTTGTTGAAGGGGTTGAGAGATAAGAAGATTAGAGGGAAATATAGATAACACACAATAGGAACTGAGTGGGAATATAGCATATTCCCTTTTTGACCCTGTTTGGCAGTGTCGGTTAAGAGACAGAAGCTAGTGATGGAATCAGAAATGTATGATGCAGCCTAGTATTACTGTTTTTTGTTTTTTTTTTTTTTTTAACAGAAACGAAGTCATTACCAAAGTCTGCCAGCTTTTCAATTAGAGCTTGCTTTCCTCTCAGACCGATGCAGTTTGTAAGTCTATGGGCTTTAGCTCCCTGACTGTCATCCCTATTCCCATATTCCCATTTCCAGCTGGCATATCCCTTACCACAGTACATGTCAGCTGAACAGCAAGTAAATTCTATTCTCATATAATTTTTTTCTCTGAGCATCTCCACATGCATCTAGTTTTAGTTTGAAGGTTTTATTTATTTTAGCTACCTGCTTTCATAAATGACCTAACTAAACCTGTAAGAGTGATCTTGCCATTCTCAAAATTTCTTCTCTTGTTACATGGATCCTTTCTTGGTCTTCCATGCTCAGACATCCCACGAGGAAAACACACTGCTGTTTGGTGTAAGGTCTGAATGAGTGTGTGGAATCGGTATTGTATGGATTCTGTCATATAAAAATATTTGTGTACTCAGAATAGGATTTACATTTTCATAGCTGTGCTGTTATTTTGGTTAAGGAGTCTTAATAGGAAATGTGGACTTGAATTGTTTTTCCTGAAGAGTAGTCTCAAGAGTACGGTATGGCTATTGCTGTTACTCAGTTGATCTTATTTGATAGGGAAGGGATAAGCAGGTGTTTTGGTGAGTTTTTTTAAAGGTACTCTAAGGTTCACACCAATTTTTTCCATTTTCTTTACATACAATTGTGGTGTATTGCTACAAAAAAAAGAGTAAGTTTCAAGAGAACAGAAAGCTGGTTTTCCAAGGAAGGATATACTGTATTTCTGTGTAGTTGTGTTGACTGCATTACAGTGAAATTAGACTCATGGAATCATTAGGGTTGGAAAAGACATGCAAGAACATCTAGACCAACCCTTCCCCTACTACCACTGTCACCCACTAAACCCTGTCCCTAAGCACCATGTCCAACTTTTCCTTAAACACTCCCAGGGACAGTGACTCCACCACCTCCTTGGGCAACCCATCCCAATGCCTGACTGCTCTTTCTGAGAGGAAATGTCTCCTCATTTCCAACCTAAACCTCCCCTGGCGCAACTTGAGGCCATTCTCTATCTTTCTATAGCTAGCTATCTGCAACAGGTTGGGCAGTGAACATGTTAACTGTTTGGGCAGTTAACTTGCTTAAATGTTTGAAATTACTCTTTCACCTAGACCAAAATTTCAGGCATGTAATTAAAAGTGAGACTAAGGAAAAAGAGAGACCAGAAAAAGCAAATTGGGCACTATATGCAGTGGTTTTATTTTTAATTGAAATTTATTTTTATTGGTTAGTTAAAGAATCTTGAGCTATGAACTGAATGTGCAGTTTTGTTTTCCATCTTTTAATACAGTCAAACATTTTAGCAAACAGCAAAGATGATGCTTTCACTTTCAAAATCAGCATCTATTGTCTGATTACAGAATTTGTTATCATAGCCCTTGAAGTTTTTTATTCTGCTGAAATCTATGGTTAATTGTGGCCTGCTTTTTTAAATTTTTTTCCATTTTGTTTTGTTTACAACTTCTAGGATGTGGTGCTACTGGGAAAACAGTTGTATGACATTAAGAATACTGTTCTAAGATAATTCAAGTCCAGTGACTGGATACTCCTTTGTATGCTATTTAAAAGATTGATTGGAGGCTCTGCCTAGGAAAGAGGGAGTTGAATAATATTAATACAGTATTTTTAGACAAAGTCTGTCTGTGCTTTTAGTATTTGTTTAGCTATGATTCAGCATGAAGGGTAATGGCAAAGTGCAGTGTGTGTATCTCCTATCCTATACAAGTAGGAGGTGATAGGAAATGACTGCAGCATTCCTCTGTGGTGTAAGAAAAGCAGAGCGCCTTTAAAAGTAACTGCACAATGACCTACACATTACAGTCTTTGTACAGTGATATTTGCTTAACTCACCTTATGAAGAAGACAGTTCTTAGGGTGGAGAATTTAAAACCAAACACCCCCCCCCAAAAAAAAAAAAAAAAAGAAAAGAGAGAAGACATGCATAGATGCAATACCAGCTCTACAGTCTCAAAAAAATCAAAGTGAGACATTAAAGACATGAAAAAGGTGACTGTTTTTTATCTTTTTCTCCCTTTCAATAGTGCGGCTTCATGACAGCATATCAGAAGAAGGATTCCATTACTTAGTCTTTGACTTGTAAGTATGACTTTTGCATATGTTTAGCATGTTGGGAACGTGGTATTCAAAACACTTAGATGTAAATACAACCTCACAAGGTTAATGCATGAATTTGGTGCAAGGAATTGGACAAATAAATGTAAATAGAGTGATTAACATATTTGGTCATTTGCATATGTAAAAGCTAATTTGTAAGGGTCACTGTAAGAATTCCACATTAAAAAAATATTCAAAGTAGGGATACTGTTGAATTGGATTTTAATATAAAATGTAGGTGTGTAAGTGTTGTGGTTTAACCCGGCTGGCAGCTAAACACAGCCGTTCGCTCACCTTCCCTTCTCCCTCTCTGGGATGGGGGAGAGAAATGGAAAAGCAAAGCCTGTGAGCTGAGATAACGACAGTTTATGAAGACAGGAAAATAACAACAACAACAACAATAATAATAATGATGATAATAGTACTCCTACTAGTAATGTGTACGAAACAAGTGATGCACAATGCAATTGCTCACCACCCGCTGACTGATGCCCAGCCTATCCCCGAGCAGACGGCACCCCCACCCCAGCTAGCCACCCCTATGTATTGTTTAGCGTGATGTCAGATGGTATGGAATACCCCTTTGGCCTGTTTGGGTCACCTGTCCTGGGTCTGTCCCCTCCCAGCTCCTGCTGCACCCCCAGCCTGCCCGCTGGCAGGACAGAGCGAGTAGCTGGCTTGGTGTAAGCACTACTCTGCAACAATTAAAACATCAGCGTGTTATCAGCACACTTCTCATCCTAATCCAAAACATAGCAGCCTACCAGCTACTAGGAGGAAAATTAACTCTGCCCTAACTGAAACCAGGACAGTAAGTAAAAGTTGCATGCTATCTGCCAACGCTAAACCAACATACAATTCAGAAAAAGGAATTCACTGCAAACTGGTTGTCTGATAAAGGAAACATAAACAAATGTGGAGGAGTAGCAAATCCTCAGTGCTATGTTGACAGGTAAGCCTGATTTCACTAGAATGAAAAAGATCATATGAATTTTATTGCTGATTTATGGTTTACTGATATGTATGATTAGTTTCATTTTGACTCTTTTCAGAATACAAAATGCCCAGCATACAGAAAGGAATTGTCTTTCTCAATTTACTCTATGAATTTGAATCCTGTGAGGTGTTGGAGCATGTGTGTGTGGGAAGAGGATGGTTACAGAAAGGGATAGATGGGGACGAAACCTTGTTTCTTCCAGATAATGATGTTTAGTAAAACATGACAACATGAACATACATATAGCAGACTCTTACCTTTGAAACAAAAACACTAATATTCTTCACAATTCTCGGTGATGGGCAAACTCTCCAATCATGTGAAAAACTACTGCTTTTGGTTCTGCATATGGGCAGACATGAATGGTTGGTAATTTTCTTGCAAAACTGACATATTTAGGTAAAACAATTTGTTTCAATTGCATATTTTTCCATGGCAGTTTATGGATGTGACAAATTCCCACCTCCTCCTGCCCCCACTAAGAACTTCCTTAGGCCCAATACGTTTTTGCTGGTTAGAATGAGAATACATTATTGCCCTAGAACTGTGAAATAGCTCACTTCGAAGCATGCAAACAGAAGTGCATTCAGTTTAGGTAAGTTAGAACCCAGATCTACAATCAGTTACACGCTTTCACATTCAGGTTACCTTCTGTTTTATTTGCTGACTTTTAAATCTCTGGGGACTTCTTCTAGACTAGAGTTTAGACTAGCAATACAAAAATATTAAATACATGGTCTGTCTGCAGTGAAGATGTTTAGGGTTCAGTACTCTGATCTGAACTGGGCACAACAGGAACTTAATATCTGATTTGTGTATATCCCAGGTAAGTGTTCTGACTGTTCACTTAAAATCAGCTCTAGGGCACGGCATACATACTTGTTCTCTGACATACCTATTTTTGTTGTTGATTTGTTTTTCTTTTAAATTAAGGGCTACAAAGGAAATCTTTCTGTGTGGAACTGCTGAAATGTTCTTAATCCTGAACTCTTCCAGTAAATGCATGTAGAATTGCTAGTTCTGGGGACAACATCGCTTTTATAAACTGATGGTATTTTAATTTCGTGCCATATTATTGTACCATTAGAAACTGACCTGCTGTAATTGCATTAGTGCATTTTTTACCTTAAATTGAATATCTAATGTCTGATATATCTCAGGAGATTATGATTGCAATATGAACTAGAAGGAATTTGAACATCGGCAGAGTTGTAGATATCAGTATCTATATCTGGGTACTTACAGAGTAAATAGAAGCATGTGTTCAGCAATAGGAAATAATATATAACCCCAAGGTACTGTCTTGCCAAAAATAGATTGCGTACCAAACATTCTGCACTGGACTGGAACTTCCTCTATTTCAATGTCACTTCCATTCAGGAAAAACATACAAACAGACTCATACATCTGTTGTTCCTCCAGAGCAGTCTGCACATTTTTGTTTTTCAGTTTCTTCCAATAAGGAAATAAGGAGGGCTTCAATATATATGTACAGATTTTTACCTTTTTTTTGGTCAAAATTAATTATTTTGCAAAAAAGAAAATGTCTAAATGGTAAAGGTGGTAACTCTACTGACAGATACTAATCTTTGGTAGATAAGTATCCTAATTAGTAAGGATGGCTTTTCACAGTTTATTTTGCATTTAAGCTAAGAAAGTACTGTTTTAAATAAGAAATTATGGCTTTAATACTCACTAATACTATGGATTAGTGAAACTTCACCTTTAATGCAGTTGTAGATGTGGTTTAGTGGCTTGTTTAAAAGAAGTACATAAAAGAGCTGCCACAAAAAAGGTGCCATATAGACTTCTTTAATATGAAGACCAAGTAATGTGCTTTCATTTTTTCCAACTAAAGCTCGACTGTGGTGTAACACTGTCACTCCACCCACGCATACCATCGTGTTTTTTATCTTAATGATTTCTTTCAGACTGTGTGGGATTCAGTGCTACTGTTTCTTCAGAAATTTCCCTTAAACTGCATCCCACATAAAGTACAGAGGAAGAGTTCTTTTTCTTGAATAGAAAAAGATGATCATTGTCACATTCTATTTTGAATTTCTAATAATCTCTTTTTACTAAATGTCATAGAGATGTCTGCAATCTGAAGGAGAAGCCTGTTGCTTTGCTTCTATACCTCAGTGATAGTTAAGCTTTCATATGGAGAGAGAAAAGTGATTAATGTTCCCTGCTACAGGCTTGTGTTTAGGTGAAGAGTTCTAATGCCAAAATGGGAAGGTGGAGGGCTTAAATTCCACTTGGAATTTGGACATTTAACATTGAATGAAGTGCTTCCTGCTAGAAGGAGTGTTTATTTTACAGAGGTGTTCCTGTAAGAAGCACTGAATATGGGAGAATTATCTACACTGAAGCTGACATGCCATATATACGTAATTATGCTTCAGTTGCTGACTCACTGGCCATGGACATACCATTGAAATATGTAAATGGCCAGTTAGTTCTGGAGCATGGGGGTTATTTTGTACTTTACTAGGCAAAGCAGTGATTATCAGTGTCTCCTTGGTGTCACTGCCAAGGAAGAGAGTCATCTTACTGATCTACTGACATGATCTTCCCTACTTCAAAAAAAATAGAAATAAACAAGCCTTCTGCAATACTTCGCACAAGCAAAGGACTCGTGCCTGTTATGTTTCTCCCACAAGACACAGTGATTTCTGAATAATGAGGTGTGCACAGTAAGACTGGCAATGAACTCCGTAAGTTTCTAATTCCTCTCCCCTTACTGATTAAAGCAACTGTAGTTAAGATTTTCATCTCTTCATCAACCTGTTTCAGTTGCTAAGCACATGTGAGGTTGTTTTCAGTATTAATGATGTTATGTGAGTTCAAATTCAATCAATTCTGTCAGTATTAATTGCTGTATCTGAATGGAAACAGCTGTAGCCCTTGAAGACCCTTGTGCAAGTCTGTGAGATTCTCTTTGCTCAGTGTCTCCCATTTTAATGCACTTGTTGACAAGCAACAATTGGTACATTTAGAATCCTGGCATCGCTGCTGAATTCCAAGTGGAGGGACTGTAGTGTGTATAAGGAAAAAAAAAATACCCAAAAAAGCCTAGTTGCAGAACAATCTGCCTACAGTAAGTGTCTGAACCTTTGTGTCCTTTTCAGGAGGAGAAAGGTCAGAAAAAAATGTAAAAAAATATATTAACACTGTCATTTTTGTAGGACTGTTTCCTCCCACCTTCATTATGCTGTTTAAGAAATATGAAATGTAAGCCAAGAGGAAAGAAGGTTAATGTGATCATCAGCAGAGGCTTTTTTTTTTTTAGCTAGCTTTGCTAATTTGGGTTTTCATTTTTTCGTATTCAAAAAATTTCCTTACAAATTGAATATAGTACATGAAGTAAATATTTTTGTATATATTGTTATGAATGTTTCCAACAAAAAAAGTGGCATTTAATATTCTAAGCACAGTAGTGTTTTTTTAATTGATTGTAGAAAGTGATGTCAAAAAGTCTGTGTTTTAATATACCTCTTTGTAAATTAAAGAGAAATAACATCCCTTGTACGTGGAATCCTTCTGCTTGCCTCTCTGTGGCTTTTCTGAAAGATATTCCTGGAGAGGCTTATTATTTCTACATGGGGTTTGTAATTCTTTTGTTTAAACAACCCTGTGTGCTTTATTTGCTGCTTTTTTAGCATGCTTTTCAAGAAAATTACACAAGAACAAGAATAATTAGTGAGAGCCCGTGGCTTTTAATTTGTACCCTGAAAGTCACTAGAGCCCGTATCCTGAAATGTCCCATCATGAGCTAGGAGCTCACTGAAGTCAGCAATATATCTGTATCGGAAGGGCACTGGGATCCATATACTTCCTCTTTTAATCTTGTGGGGAGAAAGTAGCTTGGCAGCTGTTCCTGTAGCTTGCTAGTTAGCGCAGAACCAAAACCACTTGGTTTTTATTTGGTTGGTTTGGTTTGATTGTTTTAACCTTCTGGTTTACATTCTTCATTTCTGTTGTGTACGGCCTGGATACATTAGAAGATCTGACTGTACTGGGAGTTGGCTTCTGATTTAAGGACATAGACTAGAATCTATGTGTGATTATTTTTTATTATTATTATTTTTTTATTATTTTTTTTCCTGAATGGTACAATATATCAGTTTTTTGTTATTTTAGCTTAGAAAAGAAAATGTTTAACTGAAGCAGCAGTCAGCTGATAAATTACAAAAGACTATAATATATATAATAGGATTTACTTTAATTTCAGAGATCAGCCTAAGTATTTCTGCTGATCAGCAACACCCCCAAAAGTTCTGATTTCAGCACACCTCTCCCCATAAGGCAATTCAATGCCCCTGCTGGTCACAGAGCAGTGCCTCTGAGCCATGCATTCACCGAAGAGTACATGATTCCTTGATTTGGTTGATGCCCTTCACTAAGCAAGGAAAACCTCATAACTAAGGATCTCATATTTGTGGATTTGTATTCATGCTAGCTATCTCAGATCATTCCCTAGTCATCATGTTCCAGAACTGTGGATAGAGGGAAAAAATCAGCCTAGCGAAAAGGTGGCTAATAATGAGTAGAATGCTTTGAAACCACTTTGGTATTAAAGTATGGAGAATAAAAATAAAGTTATTGGTATTGACTCTGTTCCTTATTTATAAAATTAGAAAATAACATAGGTTGGTAAGGATCCCTTGAGGCTATCTCGTCTAACCCCCTTCTTGAACCAGGTCCAACTGAATCAGGTTGCTCGGGGATTTGTTGAGGCTGGAACACCTTTGGGGTTGGCTGTACCTATTTAGCATTTCTGTTGTTCCAGTTTGTCTGTTGCCTTTCATGCTGTCTCTGTGTGCCCGCTCATTAGGGAGTTGTGGACAGCAGCGAGATCTCTCCCGAGCCTTCCCATTTTAGTGGTGAATAAACCCAGTTCTCTCAGCCTCTCCCTGAGCATCATGTGCTACAACTCTAACCGCCTCGGTTGCTCTCCATTAGACTCAATTCTGAACGTCAGTATTGGAAAGGGCAGAAGGGCAGACCTGTGTGGTCTCATGAGTGCCCAGTGGAAGGGAAGAATCATTTCCCCCAGCCTGCTGGCTGTCCTATACTGGGACACAGTTGACCTTTTTTTTTGCTGCATGGGCAAGTTGCTTGCTCACGTTCAGCGAGCAAAGGTTGCTAACACTGCTGTGACAAATTTCTCAGGCAGAGGCTCAGAAGATACACAAGTGTTATGACTTCTCTTAGTCCCCTGCACTACCTGCCTTTGTTACAGCCTTCTTTACGTTATCTGTCTTCTGAGAATTATTCCTAATGTATCCTTCAGAGTGACAGCATTGGAATTACTGAATACTTGTTTGCTTCTCAGTGAAATTCATCTGCTCTGTTCTTGTTTTTATTTTTTCATCTTTTAACAGTGGTTAGCAATGCTAAGCAAATGCTTAGTGTCAGCAACTAAGAGTGCATTTTTTTTATTTTTTTCTTTCCTTGAGAAGAACATGCATCAGTTTGGTGTTCTCTCCCACTGAAATGCACTTTGATGACAAAAGGTTTTTCTTGGCTTGGATCAAAAATGAGTGTTTTAGGGAAGAATAAGATCAAAGGATGCTTTGTTTTTTTCATACATCACAAAATAAGAATTAATCCCCTTTACCAGAACTGTAGTAGAAAACATGCATGCAAAAAAGAGGTATCAAAGAATGTCAAAATACGTGTCAATTAAGCATTTTGTGTTACAGCAATCTAAGTGAGTTTCTGGAAGGTAGAAGGCAAAGAGAGAGAAAGTATGAATTAGGCAACCTGCTATTTTACCTCCTACAGATTTTATTGCAGACTTTTGCACAAAATAGTGTTGTTACCTGAAAGTAGTTATTTTCCAAAGTCAGTAAGTTATGAACTCAGAAAAAGGATGATATAGCACAAATGTACATGTAAATGGAAACGCACACAAATTAAACACACACACACACGAATTAACTGGTTTTCTCAAAGCAGAAAGGGGTTGTGTTACTGGTTGAGCAGATCATTTCTGTCATCATCTAAGTGACTGAATAACTGAGATCTATGAGGAATTGTTGTTAGTATAGTGAATTAGAAATGAATGCTTTGGTTTTGAAGATTCCAAGTATCCTCATTTTTAATTTCCTAATTGTATTAAACTTAATTGTATTCAGTACAGATATTCACTATAGTATAGATTTTTAAGCATCTTAATATTTAAGCATCTCATAACAGAATCACAGAATCACAGAATCACAGAATTTCTAGGTTGGAAGAGACCTCAAGATCATCAAGTCCAACCTCTGACCTAACGCTAGCAGTCCCCACTAAACCATATCCCTAAGCTTTACATCTAAACGTCTTTTAAAGACTTCCAGGGATGGTGACTCCACCACTTCCCTGGGCAGCCTGTTCCAGTGCCTCACAACCCTTTCAGTGAAGAAGTTCTTCCTAACATCTAACCTAAAACTCCCCTGGCTCAACTTAAGCCCATTCCCCCTCGTCCTGTCACCAGGCACGTGGGAGAACAGGCCAACCCCCACCTCGCTACAGCCTCCTTTAAGGTACCTGTAGAGAGCGATAAGGTCGCCCCTGAGCCTCCTTTTCTCCAGGCTTAATAATCCCAGCTCTGTCAGCCGCTCCTCGTAGGACTTGTTCTCCAGGCCCCTCACCAGCTTCGTCGCCCTTCTCTGCACCCGCTCAAGCACCTCCATGTCCTTCTTGTAGCGAGGGGCCCAGAACTGAACACAGTACTTGAGGTGCGGCCTCACCAGAGCCGAGTACAGGGGGACGATCACCTCCCTAGCCCTGCTGGCCACACTGCTTCTTATGCAAGCCAGGATGCTGTTGGCCTTCTTGGCCACCTGAGCACACTGCTGGCTCATATTCAGCCGACTATCAACCATCACTCCCAGGTCCTTCTCTGCCTGGCAGCTCTCCAACCATTCCTCTCCCAGCCTGTAGCTCTGCTTGGGGTTATTGCGCCCCAGGTGCAGGACCCGGCACTTGGCCTTGTTGAACTTCATGCAGTTGACCTCAGCCCATCGGTGCAGCCTATCCAGATCCTCCTGCAGAGCTTTCCTACCCTCAAGCAGATCGACACACGCACCTAACTTGGAGTCATCTGCAAACTTACTGAGGGTGCACTCGATGCCCTCGTCCAGATCATTGATGAAGATATTAAAGAGGACCGGCCCCAGCACCGAGCCCTGGGGAACGCCACTAGTGACTGGCCTCCAACTGGACTTGGCTCCATTCACCACGACTCTTTGGGCCCGGCTATCCAGCCAGTTTCTAACCCAACAAAGCGTGTGCCAGTCCAAGCCTAGGGCAGCCAGTTTCTTGAGGAGAATGCTGTGGGAGACGGTGTCAAAAGCCTTGCTGAAGTCAAGGTAGACCACATCCACAGCCTTTCCCTCATCCACCCAGCGCATCACTTTGTCATAGAAGGAGATCAGGTTCGTCAAGCAGGATCTGCCATTCATAAACCCATGCTGACTGGGCCTGATCGCCTGCTTGCCCTGCAAGTGCTGCGTGATGACTCTCAGGAGGATCTGCTCCATGAGCTTCCCTGGCACTGAGGTCAAACTGACAGGCCTGTAGTTTCCCGGGTCTGCCCTCCGGCCCTTCTTGTAGATGGGTGTCACATTTGCTAGCCGCCAGTCAACTGGGACCTCCCCCGATAGCCAGGACTGCTGATAAAACCTACTCCAGTTTTTAACTTTGGGACTTCAATGGGATTATACTGTGTAATATGAAAGCTCACTACCTTCATAAACAGTAATGAAATATGACCATTGATTCCCCAATCTAGGAGTTACTGATGTTGGCATATCAGTAGGATCAAGGTTTTGGAAAGCAGGAATCAGGCTGACTCATGCGTTATGTTCGGAAGTGCTCTGTTTAGGCTGTGCCCAGGGTACTTCACATTGTGTGCATTTTCAAGCTTTGTATCAGTTTTCAACAGTTCAGCACAATGCTTTAAATATATGAAGATTTTAATTTAACTATGAAAATATACCAGTGAGTTCCATAAAAGAGAAATGTTAGAATATACTACTAGGAAGATCCTCTTGTTTCTTTGAGTTCATTCTCTTGTTGACACAGGCAGACAAAGTTTTTTGTTGTTTTGTTTTGTGTTCTTTTAGACATGATTTTATTTAGAAGCTCATAGATCTTCATCTTAAAATTGAGCATCTGTCTCTGTTACTTTACTAAAAATGTCTTCCTTACACCAGTTTTATAATTGTTACAAACCCTCTCCTGATTTTAAGCCTATATTTATACACAGATGCTGTATGTTCATTTATTATTGTATCAATATTTCCCCCTAAAACTCTCCTCTATGGAGAACATGGATTGTGATTTTTGTCTTTAGTATTTATTTTTAGCCCCCTTAAATACTGTTTTGCTAAGCTAAACTGACTTTGCTTCTGCAAGAAGGTAAGATGAGTAAGTGAATTGATAGCCAGGTAGCAGTTTTCTCCTCATTATGGCTGTTTCAATCCCCATTTTGAACACAAGTGACCAGAATTGTGTACAATATACAAGGAGAGGTTTTACAGCTGTATGTAATGACATTGCTGTCAAATGCAGTCCAAGACTGTGGCAGTATCCTGCTGGTGATTCATTACGGACTGTCATCTTTTGATTATAACAACACAGCTGTTTTTTTTTTTTAAATTTTTAGCTACTTCCTACTATCAAACTATTGGCTATACTGTGAGATCCTAAGTATGCAAGCACACTCTATTGCTTCTGTTACTTTATCCTCTGGCTTGTGCACTTCTTCCTTTGTGCTGTTAATGCCTCTTAATTTACTCTAAGTGGCAATTTCACTAAAGTATTCCTGCATTCTTCGATAACTGAAAATATTTTAGGGGAAAAAAATCTGCCATTTAGCTGATTAAGGTACATCTCTTCTACTGATAAGGTTCCTCCAACTCAGTAATACTCCTTCTAGTAAAAGCATAGAAAGCAAACCAATCTGGCACATGGGTATACCTCTGTTGTGTTCTGACTTACCCTTTAAAGAGCCTTTTCCTTTTTTTAGCATTAGTGCATTCTCCTTTTATGTCTAATTTATGTTGCAATCCTTAAATTGTCCTGAACTGTTCTGAACTTCAGCCACAGTTTTCCTTGCTGGTCAGTTCCTGTTTATTTGTGTAGTTGTACTATGTACTCTTGACATCCTTAGCTGATGTATGTCATCCTGCCAAATAAGCTGCTGCACTTTGCTGTTATTTTCCAGTTATGATTGCTCTTCCACTGCCTACTTTTTATTCATATAATAATTTGAATTGACAAACCTACTGCTTTAGTTCCTTCACCATGCTGGTCAAGACCTCTTTCATTTCTGTACAAATATTTCAGTTATTCTTTTCTGACTTCTCCCTGTCAAGCTGCCTTTAAGTTGCGCATTTTCAGTTCTGAAATCTCCTTTCCCATCTCGCTTTTTCTAACAGAGTCACTGGAGGTGAATTGTTTGAAGATATAGTTGCAAGAGAATATTACAGTGAAGCAGATGCCAGGTAAGTCATTTATTTTTCTGATGTTGCCTTTAATAATTCCAGTATAGGTACTTAAATATCTCTTGGTGTTTGGCATCAGTTAGGTTAGCAGTCTATAAGAGTCTTGGATTTCTCCTTGAGTTCTCTTAGTCTTTGAAAGAGGCACAGTTTGGGGTTTTGAGCTCAAAACTGTGTGGAGATAAACTCTATGACGTCTTGATGTCTGCAGATCTGAAGAAGCTGAAATTGGATCTAAATTTGATAAATCTGTGGAAACTACTGATGTTGATTAAAAACTCTATCCAGTTTTCCTCTCTGCAAACTGGACATATAATTGCAGCAATCTTATCTAGGGACTCTTGTATTTACTGATCAAAATGTGAAATATATATTGGTCCTGAAAGAAATTTTACATTAAATACCATTTTTGTTCTGGGTCCAGAAGTACTAATTTTCTCTTCATAATTAAACATTTTTTGTTGTGTTTCATCAATAAGCAATTATACTGTGCAGCTCATAGTCTGAGCTCAAATTTGAAATCTCTAGTAATTTGCTGCAAGTGCTTGTTGAAAAACTTGAGAATAAATTGAAGATTATCATAATTTGCATGCTGGCATAAAATATCAGGGGCATTTTTCCATCTCAGAATCTGTTTGCCTTCATACAATAATAAGTCTTAAACATTGTGGTCAGTTGCTTTCCTACCAGTACATTCTTCAGAGAAACTTTATCTCAGAGTAAATTTAAAGAATTTGTCATGTTTTTGTACATTCATAGTCACACACCATTATTGATACACATTTAGCATGTATAATTTTCAGTTATTTCTTTATATTTGGAATTAATTGGCAGATGACTGGAAAGCATTAAGTGTCCCTAACAACGCTGGTAAAATAATAATGAACAAAGAAGAAGTTAATCTAAATATTAGGAAGCTTCCACTATTTATTACTCTAACTAATTTCTGGTGGAATAGTAGGAATGTCGTTTCTGTAAGCATTTAACTGTAGAATAACACATGGCAAAACATGCTGTAGAAGAGCAAACAAGATCAGTAGTTTAGGTGAGGTGGAAGGAGACAAGCTATGTTTAAAAAAAAAAAAAAAAAAAAAAAAACGCAGGGATTTTTGCCTAGTATTGATGCCAAAGGCCATATGGTGTCATTGTGTTTTAAGATTATTGTGATTTAAAAGCAAAAAGTGCATTTTTTTTCTGTTTTAGTGTTATTGCATATTGGAAGTTGCTGTGCATATATATACTATGAATATATGATATATATATGCATGTATATATTCAATAGAACTTGACCAAATAAGTGAAATTTCTAGTTATTATGCATCTCTATTTTTATATATTTATATATATACAGATGTGTGTGTATACATATATCTCTATATATATAGTGCATACATGTCTGTATATGTGTGATTGTATGTATCCCTTTAGAAATAGTTAATGGACTTTAAAGATGCATATCCTAGGATTTTAATACTGGTCTGCTCCTGCAAGCCCTTACTCATGCAAGTAGTCTTTACTCACATGAGCAGCTAGTTGGTGAGTTGTGAACTACTGGCATAAGAAACGGTTTTCAGGTTTGGGCTCCAGTTACTGATTTATCACCATTCCTTCTCAATTCCATGGCCAAAACATTTTGGATGAGCAGAATCAAATCCTTGGCCCATGACTACTATATATTACTTCACTATATATCACTGACTTCTGCCACAAGGATATCTTTAAAAAGAAATCCAAACGCATTTATAAGCTCTTGTGGTGCCGAAAAACATCTGAAAAAGTTCCAGTGCTATAAAAGATAAATATTCTTTTGGCATGGTACACTGGTCAAAACTTGCAAACCTGGGCATGGAAAAATAGGTGCTAATTCAATTATTTAAAGAGCCAAAAGAAAGCATTTGTCTCCATTTTTGATGTGGATTTCCATTCCATGTGTGACTCTTTATTAAACTATTGCTCAACAGTACTTTAACTGAAATTGCATGCCACCTTTTTGAATGACTTGGCTTTATTCTGCTAATAATTTTTAAGAAACCATTAGATTCACAATGGTAAATGTTTTGCTTTTCCTTAACTTTTGATTTTTTTCATCTGTTTTCTGTATATCATTTCACTTTTGAACATTTTCTTGTTTCAGCACTTGTAATGTTAACTTCATTGTAAAAATGTTCAAAAAAATACGAGATATCACCAAATAATTTATTGTCTCCAGTTTATTTTTTCTATCGCAGTTTTTGGAAGCTAGAAAAAGCTTCCATACTGCTGAATGAAAATCCAGTCTAATGATTCTGTTTAATAGGTGTCTTATGTCCATGTTTAAATGTCTTTTTTTTTTTTTTTTTTTGGTTTGTGATTTTTTATTTTAATTTTTGGCTGTGTTAGAGCTGGAAATAACTCAGTTTTTAACACTGTTTTGTTCCAGTCCAACATGCAATCAGGACTTGTCAGGAGATGTACAATTGTTTTTGTTCTTTATAATTTTTTTAAGTTTTGTTTATTTTGTATTTGATGTGATTATGTGCCTTTAAAATGTTCTCCCTTCCATTCTGCCCTTGTATCTTTGCAGTCATTGTATACAGCAGATTCTAGAAAGTGTTAATCATTGTCATCTAAATGGCATAGTTCACAGAGACCTGAAGGTCAGTATCTGGTGCCCATCAATTGGATAAGAGTTTTGTGGTTGTTTTTCTGCTGGGTAGGGGCAGAGGGCGGGTTGTGTGCGCTGTTCCCTTGCCTATCCTGCTCACCCTCCAAACAGCTAGATGAACAAATAATTAATGCATGATGCCTCTTTCCAGTTTGCAAGTCTACAGGCCTAATATACATCATGGCAAAAGGGGGAATGGTTGCCAAAACGCTGTCTCTTTTCCACGGCTCTGGATTTATCCCATGCTGTCGAACACGTCTGGTATTTTATTAAGGGTGTCCGTGTATCGCTGTGCACGCACATGGAGGTGAACTTTGGCTGTGATGTATGTCAGCTTGCAGATTTACACACCACTTCTGTTCTGAGCCCTGGGTTGCAGTAGCACAACAGCCGGTCGCACACTGCTGCATTAGAGTATGACGAACCCTCAGGCAAGTGATGCTAATTGCTGACTAAATTGGACCGTGAGAAGTTAATAATTTACCCAAAACACCTCGCTTCCGATGGTTTTTTACCTCAGTGGCCGCTACAGTTCCTGATGCCTCCGAGAGAGCTCGCAGAAAGCGGAGGCGGAACAAGTAAAGATATCAAATCTGTAATGCGACCTCGACAGATTTCGATTGGCCGAATTTGTAAGCTTTGCCGAAGACTTTCCTTTAAAATGGTCCTTTTTATTCAAAATAAAAAATAAATAATAATAATATAAATAAAAACGAGGTCAGAGCAAGCCAACCGAGGCAGGTCCCCGGGGCCGGCAGGGTGCCTGAGGCCGTCGTGCTCTGAGGGGCGGCGGGGCGCGGCGGGGCAGGGCGGGGGGCAGCGGCGCGGCGGGGGGAAAGCGGCGCCCCCCGCCCGGCCCCGGCCCCGGCCCCGGCCCCGGCCCCGGCCCCGGCCCCGGCCCCGGCCCCGGCCCCGGCCCCGGCCCTGGCCCCGGCCCCGGCCCCGGCCCCGGCCCCGCCGCCTCCGTGCCGGCGCCCGGCTGCGGGCGTGCGGGCGGCGAGTGCACGCTTGGAACTAACACGCGCCCCTGGTGTTTGCATGCAGTCATTGCATTCAGCAGATCCTGGAGGCTGTGCTCCACTGCCATCAGATGGGCGTAGTCCATCGCGACCTCAAGGTGAGTGCTGCTGCCCCGCCGAGCCCTCCCCAGCCGGGGGCTCCGCCTGTCCCCGCCCTGGCGGCGCTCCGCCGTGCCTCAGCGGAGAGCAGCAAACCCTCACGAGCAGCCGCGATCGGCGGACGTGTAAACGGTGCTCCTGCCCTTTCTTTTTGCTTTTGTTGTCTTTCGTTTATTGGTTCGCTTCACCTCCGAGCGAGAACGAGCCTCTAGCGTTTGCAGGAGAAACCCCGCTAAAGGCTTACCGATACCTCGCTGTCCGGATCTGGGCCGTGAAGCTCAGCCGTCTGAGTCTGCCGTCATCTGTTGTCAGGACCAGGGGAAACAGTAGTCACTTTCCATGCCTTTGGTGTATTCGCTGAATACATTCCTGTCTGTCATCCAGAGATTTTGGGGCAGGGTATGGAGGAGGGAACTTTAACTCTCTCATCAGCATGGTTGGAGTGCTTCTGGGACACGTGCTGGTGTTTGCACATCACATGTTTCACTGCGGAAAGGCCTGCTGCTGCAAGACTGCTGTCACAAGACCTCGCTCTCCTCCGGATGACTGGGCCGTCAAACGTGTTCAGAAAGATGGAAGTTCTACAGCACTCTCACAGTGATGGTCCCGACAAGTCAAGTAGAAAGCTCCTGTGCTGAGAAGAGCATCTGTCCTCAGACAGAAGGCTGCTGTGCCGAGAACAGCATCGCCTCTTTCTTAGCTGTGTACTCTTGCCTCCTGTGTTAGAAGCATGCTGGCATGCAAAGAAACAGTTAAACATCCTTTTCTTTTACTGGGAAGCTCAGAGAGGCAAGTTTGTCTCTCAAAGCTATTAGTAAACTAGCCTCATGGATAAGGGAGAGGACTTTGGGCACTTGGGCTTCAAGATCTCAAGTAAAAGAAGACTTTCTTCTGAAAGCAAATGGAAATGCGCTATCTGAAATACCAGATCCTTTAGAAAGGCAGAAGAAAAATGGCTTGAGAGCTAAGGCAGTGAAACACACGCTAATTCTTTCTGGCACAGCTTCTGTCTCTTTACTTTTCTTCCAGAATGAGTTATAGGGAGCAGGAATTTCCTTTCAGGACAGGAGTTTTCTGGTGGTTAGTATTAATTTTTGGAATCAGAATGCTGTCTTCTTTCTTGCCCTCCTTCACTCCCAAAAAAATATCTGTCACAGTCATTGTTTGAAATAATAAAAGTATGTGTCATGTATGATCATAAAGGGTTACACTTGGACAGCTTAGAGAGCGTGATGTATTCTAGAGAGACAGACAAAATCTTCAACCCGTTTTGCAATTCTGGATTTCCCCAGGTCACGGTTGTACAAAAAGAGAATGACGAATCTCTGACCAGTCTGTAACTCTTGCATGGCAGGGAGCTGGATAACACGTACCAAGTCTAAATGAAAGGATGTCAGATTTGTCCAGCTGCTCTGAGGGTTTCCTGTCCTCATTGCACATGCAGCATTATGCTTTTAGCATGAAAAGGAATAAAAAAAAAAAAAAAACTTGATTGTAGCCTTGTAAACTGACTTTCAGGCTACACAATAAGGAGTGCTTTCTAGTATGTTTTATACATTCACAAAAAATAACTTTTTCTTCGGAAATGTATTAAATGCAGCTGCTGCCTGCTCCAAACCATGTGTGGATTCCTTATTCTGGCAAATCCAGGATGAATTGGAAACAGTGTGAGAAAAACTGTTTCTGCCAAACTGTAGTACCCAGTTGCATTTCTGAAAGTGAAAACTTCAGGAAACACAAAACCATCCTTCTTCACTTACTACTTTCTGGCAAAAGGAAAATAGAAGAAGAGTGAAATGAAAGACTGTAGTAAAATTGCAGCAGAATTCTGTACAGAAAAGAAGATGCAAAGGCCCAAGAGCAGAACTACAATATGCAAAAGATGGTTATGGCCTGGCATGGATCTTTTAACTGCAAAACTCTGGATTTTTTTTTCGAGTAATGCAGACCACAATTTGATGGCATGTTTGGGGATGTGGGCGGGCAATGAGAGGAGGAGATTTGAACAGTTGAACAATCTGCTTTTATTTAACCGACCTTTAAGTGTAATTTAGTAGCAAATGGGAGCTTTTGCAACCTCTTATGACCTGCAAAACTGTGTGTTGTTGCTCTTCTCGAAATCCTTGTGCAAGTCAGAATGGTGGCAGATCCTAGATCCAGAAAAAACTGACCTGTTAGTGGCAGCCTGTCTTTAACAGATGGTAGAAGTGCACTTCTGTGTAGGAATTTCAGCTCTTGGCAACCAGCAGCATGGCTGCTTTTTTAAACTCTATGCTTGCGACCCTCTTGCATTCCCCATGGAAGTTAAATTTAAAAACAAAAACAAAACCTCTAATTTTATTGTAGAGAAGAATATGCAGAGGCATATTACTTGATCTCTAAGAACAAAGATGTTTGGAAAAACAAAGTGTAAATCACGTTAATTTATTTGCAAGTAATTTCAATAGTTAACGCTGCCATTCTACATGCTTGACTGCAGCAGGTCTCCCGATAGTACGAAGTGACACTATTGAATCCAAAGTAGAGTCCTCAGCGTCCCGGACTGGGCTATTAATGTTTTCCAAGTAATTGCAGTCATTCTAAGTTCATGCATGATAATTATCTGGTATGCCTTTTGTTTTCCAGAAGTGACAGCTGCGTGTTGTTTAAGGGCACAGTCCACACAACACTGTCCAAAAGGCTGTTGTCTTTGGCTTAGGAAAAAATCAGTAAAACTGCTTCATCTTCTGTTGAAACATATTCATCTCTGATGGTGGTGTTTCTCTAGAGCACTTTGGCAGATTAAAGATGTGTAGTGGAATTAAAAAAAAAAAAAAAAAAAAAAAAAAAAGAAAAAGAAAAACAGCAACAGAAAACACAAAACTACTATTTTGGATGGAATCATGTTGCTAAGTGCTTGGTAGAGCAGTAGTTCTTTTTCAACCAAGAGGGTGAGGCATTTCGCTGCTGTTGGATTGCTGAAGGTCACAACAAATAAGATCATCCATTGTTGTAAGAGGTTTACATAAGTAGTGCATTCCAGGAAATAATTACTGTAAACTTCTCTCACCCCAGTAGAAAACATGTAAGAACATATGTGGCTACATGTTGAAGTTAGTGTGATGAACCAGCAAGCAATGTGAAATTGCTTAAATCAGTATTGATAAACCTAGAGAAAAGTCCTGAGCTATTTGGTCAGTCTCTGGTTAGGTAATGTCCCTGAAGTGGTTACTGATAATTGAAATGAATATAAAGATCATATTTGATTCCCAGAAACCTTAGTCTTGGTTTTGAAAATTTTGGAAATGGGAGATTAATCATGTAATCGTTGATGAGAGGGTTTTAATGTGATCTTTTTCTGTGATATAGCAACTGTGGGCTGAGTGAGAGATGGTGTTTGTAAATGAAAAATGTTCCTTTACGGTTCAGTGGAAGGGAAAAAAAGCACCTGTAAACTAAATATTTTTGTCAAGGCCAGTTTGTTGTTAATTAATAGACGTGTCACAGTGGTTGAGGTCTTGATTACACTCAAGCATATTTGACACAGATGTATTAAAGATAGCCTTTCCTCAAAGAAGCTTATAATCTTACTTGTTCCCAAGATCAATACCTGCATGGGATTGTAATCACATAAATAGTCCCTTGGAAGCATATATGATTGCTGCTGGGCTTAAAATGAAATATATACTTAAGAATTTGCAAGATTGGTTCCCCAATGCCAGAGTGGATATAGTGAATTCCCTTGTGATAGAGCACTACAAAAACTGCTTCTGGAAAAGTCGCAATACGAACGAAAGGTCTTGATAAATGTATAACAAAACCTTTTTTAAATATGTTGAATATAGGAAAAAAAAAAGTCAAGAAAATATTATAAGGTCAATTTTCTGAAATCATCTGTTGCATTCTACAGTATTTTGTAGGTTTAAAAAATAAGGCTTCATAGAATAAAGTTGTCTTTGGACGATTCAAATTTGATGTATTCGCTAAATGAGGTTAAAAGGATACATTGTGAACACTAGAATGAACACCATTGTTAATGTTCAAATCCTTTACTTTTGGTTCTGTAGGTATACTGTAGCATTTGATTTCAGATGTTGCCATGTACTCTAAAAAAGCAAAGTGGGAACTTATGCAGTCTTGTATTGTTATTTGTGGTAGGTTCTCTGCAAGCACAAATGTGGGCGTGATGTTTTTGCGGAAAGATTTGCACTGCAAATACACCTGCCCGCTAAATACAAATATGAAAATATGGCTGCTATTGCTATGCTGTCATGCAAAGCATATTTATGGTCCACAGCTGTAGATGCCTGATCCTGCTAACTGCGTAGGTCAGACTACTAATCAAAAGAATATGTGTCTTTGGGGGATTTCAGCAGTGTTTTTCCAGTAGTGTGCTGTTAGGACTCTCCGAATTGTCCTATTAAAGAAAAAGGTATCACAATGTCATATGGCCATTCTGGCCTATGTAGTTCTTTGATAGATGTGCCCATTTGTCTTGCTGACATATGGGGTCATGAAGGCTGTTTACAGGCCTGGTGGTTCTTCCCATTAAGAATGGAAAGCACAATTTTTGTAATTCTATGGAGAAAATGCATGGTGTTTTTTTCATTTTCCACTGCTTTAAGTATTTGTTCTTTTCCAGACTACCTTAACTAAAGCCAAAAGGGAAAAACTGTTTAAAATACATTTACTCATCTTTTCATCTCTATTTTTTTCTCTTTCTGAATAAAGCCTGAGAACTTACTTTTAGCTAGCAAATCCAAGGGAGCAGCAGTAAAACTGGCAGACTTTGGGTTGGCTATAGAAGTCCAAGGAGAACAACAGGCTTGGTTTGGTAAGTAAATATGTTTTATTTCTTACCATTTATGCAGTGTTGCCATTCAACCTTCCAAACCTCCCAGTTCTCAGTCTAGTGTAAAGTCTGTAGCTGTGGGACTACTTGATTTGTAGCTTTAAAAGAGGGGTATTTTGTTCATAGTTCAATCAGATGGCTAAACTTTAGATCTTTTTCTCCAGGAAGTACATTACGTATAATTCTCAGCAAATCAGAGCTTGGCAGCAGACCTCATATGTTAAAAAACAAAAACAAACTACAAAAGTGGCCCATAGCTACATGTCCAAATCTAAGAGCTCACTTAGACAAGAAGAAGCACTGCTTCGTAACCTCTTCTTCATTGGCAAAGCTAATTCACTCTCCTAAATGACACAAAATAAATTGGCGGAAGTATCTTCTGTTGGCACGGCTATGTTCATACTAGAGATTTTGCAAGCACAGCAGTACGTTGTAAGGGATAGGATGCAGAGGAAATTTTTTTTTATTATTATTCATGCTTCTAGTGAATATATGTTTCTTTACAAACGGCTCTTTTGCATGTAATCTAAGTGCTTTTGATATTCATTGACCCTGAAACTTAGGTTTCCTGACTATAGGCTTGTCCCAGCTATTGTCTGCTTGTAAGTTGACTAAGACATAGGTATACAAAAGTCCCTTCTTCTTAACTTTCTTTTTCATATCTTCATATCTCGCTCTCTATATATTCATATATATATATATATGTATATATATATATATTTATAAGTGAAGGAACTTCAGGTGTCGAGGCTGGGAAAGGAGATGGCTAGTTTGCATCCCTCTGGAATGGTCTATTGTTCTGTTGACTGATGAGTAACACTGCAAGCTAATACAGCTGCCCAGTGAGCAAAACATGTTGTCTGAACAGCTGTCTGTCAGTTGGAAATAATTGAAAAAATTATGAAGCATTTTGAAATAGGACTTGAATGAAAAAAAGAAACACACATGGGGTTTGTGAGTACCTGAAACTGTCAGCCATCATCCACATCCAAATCTTGCTGTGACAGTCCAGTTTATCTGCCCCAGCTGTTTATATCGTGGTCCTAGAGGTGACTGCCCCTTCAGACCTCCTGTTCATGAAACTGTTCTTTGACACACAAAGTTAAAAATAACCTTTCTTATAAGAATGTTCAATAACTAATATAGAAGCATCTCATATGGCAGATCATGGAGACCATGAATCCAGGAGGCGAGAGGGTGGTTAAATGTGTTTGGAACCTGGTGCAGCAGTCTGGAAAAGGTTTTCTGCCTGTAGCTTAAAAAGATACTTTGAAGCTGAGACTGGAGTTTCTCAGCCATTTTGGTGACTTTGAAAACTTTATCTTCATCTGGGATGGATCAAAAGCACGCTTACTTGGTAGTGAAGGTCACAAAGGTGTATCAGAATGTGGAAACAAACTGTGTGTGCATGCAGCCACCAAGAGTACAAGTTCCACGCTTCAGATAAGCTCACGAAACATTGGAAAGGGAGGGTTTCTGCCCTCCAGGAGATAGCAACTCACATGTAAACCAGATCTCTGGGATCGATACCTGGAGTAGTATCCTGTACAATGCTTCACTTCAGGGTATGAAAAAAGGATGGGGGATGGTGCATTTCTCTCTAGTCCCACTAAAATATTCTTTTTTGTTAATGATTAAAAAAAAACTTTTATTACAGATTGTTACAGTTAACAGATGCCCAAAGGAAAAGTGTAGGAAAAAAATAATACTGATCATTTTAAATAATAAGACACATAAATATAATGCTTCTGTCTCAAATACCACCCCCTTTGAACAGATATGGAGCACAAGTCAGAAGTCATTGTAAATCCAAGGAATGAAAAAATATATGCATTTGTAGCAGCTACATATTCTCACTTACAGCAGATAGGAAGTGCAGCTTAAAATTGAACAAAGCATTTGGGAGCTTGCTCGCAAAGCTTAGAATAAAAGCACAAAGGATTTTGTGCATGCAGTGTGTTAAGAGATTGAGTTTGAAATCTAGGATATATCTGTGTGTGGGTGCACAGGCAGTACCATTGGGCATATGTTGGTAGCTTTATAAGCTAGCCTGTTGTTTTAAATCCCAGCCTTTATATAAATGGATTTCAATAATCCAGAAAAGACGGTGGAGATTGCTCTTGCACATTAACAAAACAGAGTAGTGCAAAAGGAGTTGAATAGAACTAAAACGAAATGCAAGTGATGTGTTAAAATCACAGAAACATCAGGAAAGCAGGAAGCTGCTCAAGCAGCAGATAGCAGCAGATAGAACTTGACTTCAGGGCTATTTTCTCCAGATGGTATGTCTGTATGGATGCAGACAACGCACATGAGACTGCAACTCCCTGTAAAATGTTGCGCTTTATTTTTTTGGTCAGTCGTTGCTTGTGGAGTGCAGACTCGTAGCATCCTGAAGACTGCCATGCTGAACTTGGTAGAAAGGAGAGTGAGCAAATTGTCTTCTAAACACATATATGTAAGGAACAGAGAGGCTGGCAGCAAGATGATGGAAGGAAGTAGTGTGATGTGGCTCTTTTAAAATTTGTAATATTTGATAAAACGAGTTGGTTCTGTACCTGTTTTGGAACTTCCTCTACAAAAGTTTTCCATAATGGTCTGTGTGCCTGCCTTCATCTTCTCATGACTGCTTTAGCAAGGCAAAAACATGATGTGTTCAGTGTTTTGAACTTTCTCTTGCTTCCTTCCAGAATATTTTTCTGCTTTCCAGTGGATTCTGCAGCACTTAGTGACTCATGGCATGCTCTGATTCTAATTATAGCTCTGCATCAGTATTTCTCTCTCTCTCCTTTCTCTCCTTTTTTCTTTTTCTTTTCTTTTTTTTTTTTTCTTTTTTTTTTCTTTTTTTTTCTCTCTCTTTTTTCTTCTTGTATTCTTCTGATGTGATGGTTACTTTTCTGCTTCAACCAAGGATGTGCACCAGCAGGAAACAAGCCATAGGACTGTGCGTTTGGATACTACAGGGATATTTTCCCAGTTTGCATGTTATAAAGCAAACCTGCTTCTTGCCTGTTTGCAGGAACTGTTACTCTGTTTAGCTGAAACTCCCCACACTCCCACCAGGTGTTGAATGTGATGGGAAGGTGTCTGACAGGCTCCACTCACTCGCTGGGACAGACTCGCTGGGACTCACTCAAACTCACTCAGTGGGATGGCTGCAGTTTACTCATTGGTAGTCAGATTTAGTCCTAGTTATACCTTGTAGTAAACTAAGTCCAGCCTTGTAGATAGGACTGAAATACACACCATTTCATTCATTTGAGCAGCTCCTCTGATTTTTTTTTTTGATAGTTGCATGAATGGCACTAAGAGGCCATAACTCTCGCAAGGTGATGAAAGCGTAGGACAGCTCTTTGAGCAGGAATCTCTTCTGCTGTTGTTTAAGATACATCTCCCCATATTAATGTTAGTTTATGTCATGGGATTATAGTTAACCTTCAGTGCAGCTTTGACTTGAGACATGCTCACCATTTATGAAGTTAAGTATATGTGTAATCTTCGTGTAAGAGGGTTTTGAGACCGTAAGCTATTTAAGGTTGAGTAACATGCTATTTCATATGTGCATGCACCACCAAACAACACAAGGCACCCTAGGCCTCTGAAATACTTATTTACATTGTGTGACAATAGCAATACATGGTGATACGGTGTTTTGTAGGTTACTGTACAGTCACAAAAAGTTTCCAGCTTTCCATTCTTTTTGTTTGTTTGTTTGTTTGTTCATTTGTTTTCAGCTAAATTACTCCTATTAGCAATAGATTTCTAAAAAACACACTCATATTTATTTCTGACATGTTTTTTTCTGATATGTGTAGACCCATTCTGTGTCCTTGTTGAGAGACAAAGTTAGCTAAGTAGCATATTTATTTTCACTATGAAGTTTAGTTTCAAGTGAGGTATAATCATGTTTATGAAGCTATGGTAAGGTTGAAAGTCAATACAATTTTACAACTTAAATTAATACAATAATATTAATGTAGAGCACTACGCCCAAGAAAAAATATGAAACCACTCTTTTGAAAGCTACTTGGAGCATATATTTATTAGCTTCTCAAAGGAGCTTAAACTATGTTTCCTGTATGATAGGACTCTAACAATTCATGGCTCTCATATCAGGAGACTGAGAAACACAAGCATATTTTTCATAAAAATATTTTAGATAAATTCTCAGTAGAATACACAGAATGTGTTCCTCCATTTCCTCCTCCCACCCCAAAATGATTGCCAGCTGCAGGGCAAAGGCTTCCTTTTTCTGTAGCTGTCCAATTTACATGTTATCACTGTCTTTCATAAGTTCCATGGCTTATCTTCCATTCAGCACAAGTTTTTAGGAATACAATGTGGTATTTCAAAAATAAGATGTGGTCCCTCATTAAAGCCACAAAATACCTTTCAAGAATTTTCAGCCATTTATTTCAGGCAATGAAAGAGCAGATATACTAACAGAAATGGTACAGGATGTTACTGGTCTTCTAAATTTTTGCCAACTTTTTACCAACTCTACATTTACACTTACATTTTTTATTTCTGTTAAGAGAAGACAGCACTGCTGTCAATGAAAAAGGAAGGAAGAACGAATAAATTTTAAAGGCTAGATGACTTCAGAGATGCTTTCCTGAACCTCTGTAAGGAGGTTTCCACAAGTGGTATGACTTCAAGGAAATGAGTGTTGCAATGGAAACATCTTATTAAGAAAAGCTGTGTGAAATAGGAACAGCAAATCATTATGGTTGAAAAATCATAATCATAGAATCATTATGGTTGGAAAAGTCCTCCAAGATCACCTAGTCCAACCGTTCCCCCAACTACCAAAAGAAGGCTGAAACCCAAGCTGGTTGTCTTCATGCTGAGCAATAGCAAGTTGTGCTCTCCCGAAGGCATAATTTTTATAGTTTGGGGCTAGTTTAAAATAGACTAGATTAGACTAGTGATTAAAAACAAACAAACAAAAGCAAACCTCAGTGCTCACAGATTTGGGCCTGCCTGGCATGCATTTTCTGTTTTTCAGTTAGTATCTCCAAGGGGATCACTCAGTGTTTCCCACACTCCCCCTGCTCCACTAACTTTTTTGACTTTGACCCCAAGCAGATGTATTTGCACTTTACTACTGGACGTCTTGCTACAGCTCACAGTAACGGACAAGTCACAAAGGAAATGTTGTCAGCTATCTTGAAGCCCCTCTGGAAGCCTTCCAGTGTTGCACTGTCACAAGACCTCTGACACCACTGTTGAGTCTGGAGTGCTAGTGTAGACAGGTCACTGCACCAGATCTGGTGTTAGAAAGGGAATGGGCCAGGTCTGCATAACTGTTCCTATTATTGTTCCTTCTAGGTGATTCACCGTAGAAAGGAAAGTTTAAAATTAATTGGTTGGTGCTGGGTGATTTGGGAAAGTCCTGTGTGTTGTGGGCTGACATGAAAATTGCTTGCTTTTTGTGTTGCACATACAGTTTTTTGAGAGTATTTCCCTCGCCTTATGACAGGCTTTGCTGGCACTCCAGGATACCTTTCTCCAGAGGTCTTACGAAAAGATCCCTATGGAAAACCTGTGGATATGTGGGCATGTGGTAAGGCATTATTCTGAAAGATGACGTTTAGTGCACTGTAAAGTACTTTGAGGGAGAAAAGATATCTAGAATACCTTGTATTCAACATCAGAAAACAGGTATTAGTTAAAAATTGATACTAATTGTTAGATGAAATCATCAGGTATTTGATATTCTACCAGCTTCGTTTAATTTTGGATATTGTTTGTGAAGATATGTTATCACTGCATTCTTTACAATGTCTGCAGAACATATTTTTATCATATTTTTATAATACTAGCATCACACAATGCCTAACTAGTTACAAAGCATAACAATTCATATATATGGTCTAAAAACCAATGTGACCAAGATACTCTAACTACAATTTTTAAACTCTGAAGCTAAAGTTTTTGTTAAATGGAGTACAGACCAATTACTTTATCATCCAGTTCTTGAAACATTGTAATTTATGGTACCAGCAAAGGGATAGCTACCTACCTAAGAACAAATGGTACCTTTCCTTCTTTTACTTCTACCCACACTTATTGGGTTGTATTTATGAAAGCATTTTTCTTTAGTCATAGTGAATCATCTCTGTAGAACTAGCAGGTGGACTTTTTAATTTCCTATCAAACATATATTTATGGAGATAAACTGAGTTGCTGAAATTTTCTTTGCATGAGATTAGTTAAAACAGAATAAAACAGAATTAGTTAAAACAGCAGTACAATACTTGATAACACCAGAGGTTAAAAAGAGGCATTTTTATAGAACATCAATCATCACTGAAAAGTGCAAATCTATTTCTCCAGTTAAATAGATATTTTCAGTGTGTCAGATCTGATTTTGTGTCAGATTCATTCTTACCCACACTCTATTGGAGGTTATTCTGTGAACCCCGCATTTACTCGTATCTGCAGCAGTGTTTTTCAGGAGCTGGGATGCTCCTATTGAGCTGTTTGTCTTACATGGTTGCCAGCTGAAAAATTATTTTGTTGTTGTTGTTGTTGTTTGGTTCGTTGTGGTTTTTTTTTTTTGAAATAACTTAATACTACTATGATTTCTACAGGTGTCATTCTGTATATCCTCCTGGTGGGATATCCTCCTTTCTGGGATGAAGACCAGCACAGACTCTACCAGCAGATCAAAGCTGGTGCCTATGATGTATGTGCCATATTCTGTCTTCTAAATTATTTATTATCGCTCCTTTAAGTAGGAGCTTCCTAGAGTGAAAAGTGAAACTAGATTCATTCTGTAAATTTTATTTTTATTTTTTTGTACTGACTATTGTTATGAGCCACTCAATATAGTAAATGTCACTTTAGTAAAAAGAACATTATAAGGATGGGAATGCCTACACTAAAATAGTTTCACGTTATCTAGGGCTCCAAGCTTTCATTGTCTGGTCCTTGTATAAACCATAGAAGTTTATGTTATCCTGACAAGCCTGTTAAGACCTCTGTGCTTCTGATAAATATTTCTGAACTCTTAAAGGCCTGTTGTTTTCCTTATGGTTTATCACTTCAACTAATTAGTTATTTTAAATTGTTTCTAAGAAGTCTTAAGCTTCCTAAATGTTCTTGTATTGCCCACTTCTAAATAAAGCTCATAAATATGAGCTGCTCAAAAATAATAGTTTCATTAACTATATGTGTATTCCAACAATAAGCATTACGACTGTTGGTAAGCATCAGCTGATGATTTGGTGACATTATTAATTTTGCAATATCATCCATTTATATTAAATTAAACAGACAGAAGGCCATTGGTGTTCATCTTTAAGTCATCTGTGAATGATGAAGAGGAAAAGACTAAACCTTCTAATTTTTAAAAGCTCTTAATTGAATCTAGTCTTGGAAAGTAATGACTGAAAGGTGATTGTTATGCTAGATATGTTATGCCTTTTAGTGGAAATGAACTTAGGCTCTGTCTAGTCTTCTTCCAACCAAACAAGGAATTACACAGTAATAAACAGGGTGACAGTGGGGAAATACGGTTTCAGCTGAGAGGGCAAGAAATGAGTAAGTGCAGAGACTAAACTATACATCTGTGTTGCACATAACATAGTAAATACTTGTGAATACTGCATCTAGATTGTATCAAATTCCTATGGCTAAGAATAAACATTTTTTAGTGCTGGAAAACAAAATGCTCAAGGTTGAGGTCTGTTCACAAAAGTATTTTAAGATGTACATATTTTTTATTCCATTTCCGTTTGGGCAGACAATTTGAGTACATGTGTAAATATTTTGCTGAGCAGGGAGGTGGTAAATCTAATTAGAGTTATGAATTTATACGCTATATACAGTTAGCATTAATACTGACGTTGAAAGAAAGTGAACAAGGAGTTTGAATAATAATGATTAATATTTTTGTCTTTATTAATAATGAAATTAGTACTGCATTAGATTCAATATGGCCATATTCTTCTCAGTTGACTGGAGTCTGTTAATCTGTGTGCTGCTGTTAGTTCGCATCGTGTTATTGTAAATATATAAATACTTTGCGTCTGAACCAAATCAATAAGAAGTCAAAACAGTAAAGGACAAAAGCATTACTTATAAATCTGGCTAATGCAATCTGTTATAATTATGGAAAAACATTTTTTTTTCATTAGAACTAGACAGTAATATTACAGAACTAATATCAATAAATATATTTAGGTAAAATTGTGTAGTGATCATGCAAGATAATATACATGTACATATTTTTTCTTAAGTTTCCCTCACCAGAATGGGATACAGTGACTCCTGAAGCAAAAGACCTTATCAATAAAATGCTCACTATCAACCCAGCGAAACGTATCACAGCATCAGAAGCACTAAAGCATCCATGGATCTGTGTAAGTACTTTCTGCGCATTTAACAAAGTAATTTAATAGACAAATCAACTTATGGTATACTTCAGCATACAGCAGAGGTGTTCAGACGATAATTTTTGTCCTTGTTTATGATTTTCTTTTGCAGCTATTTAAGTAGTAGAGCGCACAATTGTGATTATACTTATACACTCAATAGTTTTGTACATTGAGGTCTCAGCCTGGAATAAGAAATTTTGTAGAAGCAAACTTCTTTGCCTTGAATTTGTGATGCAGATGTTCACTGCCATAATGAGAAAGTTATTTTAAATTCTGCAGGAAAAACAATGTACAAGGAAGTAACTTTCAGTTGCATAATGCTTTACATCATTTTCCTATAACCATTACAATGAACATGAAATTAAAAGGCAGGAAACTAATGGACTTTTTGTAAGTCAATTTACTTTTAACAGAGGTAGACTGTGTTACTGGATTCAGGACCACTTTCCAATTCTCAGTGTATTTTATGCTTTGACTTTACAGGCAGTCTGAGCTGATAGTTTGAAAGTCACAGTGAGGTGTACAGCTGGTTGCCAAGTCTTTATTCATTCCACTAGGCTGCATTATTTGCCTGTAAGATTGTGATGCAAATTAAGTTGGGTTACAGAGAAAATGTAGGTACTGCTGAATTTTCTCTGAAATATTTCCTGCTTCTGTACCTCACCTAATATCACTAATGTTAAAGAAAATCAACCCTCTTGTTTTAAAACATTTTCTCAGGAACTATAATTTAGTATATTACTTTGAGTATGTTTATACTGTATAACCCAAGTTCTAAGATTTAGTGTTCTTCTTAGTCCTTATTAAGGAAACTGTGAAAAAATGATTTATTTCAACAGGACAATACACATAGGAAAGACTGGGTAAAAAGAGATCTTGAGGTTTTTGTTGATTTGGAAATTTACCAGATGTGTAGAAGCCTGCAAAAAGCAATATTCACGTAGGGTAGAAAATGAAGACTCAACCTTGGACCACATGAGTCAGAATATGTATGTTGTAGAGTAAATAAAAAGCTAGATGTCTGTCTGAGTGCATTAAAATAAGTCTTTTCTTCTTCCCTTAGCAACGTTCTACTGTTGCCTCTATGATGCACAGACAAGAGACTGTAGATTGCTTGAAGAAATTCAATGCAAGACGAAAATTAAAGGTAAGAATGAAAACTTCTGCAAGGATGAGTAGATAATTTTGGAAAGACAAAACTGTAATTTGGCTTGTGGTCCATGTATAAAATAAATGGACCTCAAGGGAATTTTTCTTGAATAGTCGTATCATGAACTATTAGATACATGAGCAGCTTTTGAGCACGAGTTTCTTAACTTTTAATGAAAGAGAATAGAACATAATATTTTCACGTGAGCTGTGCTGCTAAGCATTAAAAAGTATATAATGCTGGAACTGATATATCCTTTTGCAAATCTAATTGTCTTTCTAACCAATTACAAAGAAATGTTTTAAGAAAGAAAATTTAAAATTAGTATTGCATAGTTTTGTTGGATTCAAAATCACGTCAACCACCTTCATTTATACACATTAAAAATATTTTTTTAAGGAAAATGGCTTAGATTGTTCTTGTAGGTTATAACGTATTTTCTCCTGACCAGACAGCGTAACTTTGCAAATATGAGCTTTGCTAATTAGCACATTGCAAATAATAAACTTCTCTTCCTATCAAAGAAAAATAAAAGAATCTAAGCAAGTGAGTGAAGTCTGTTTTATATTCAGCAATGTATTATGCTGTGTGTGTGAATACTTATGTTTTGGGCATTATATACTCACAGTCTGTAACTATGTGAGATTACCAGGATGGCTAGTAGATGCATAATTAAGATTAAATTATAATTTATGCTCTCATACCATCATGAATGACAGTTAATGCTCAGACAATCCATTCTTTCAGGGTTAATTAAGCAGTTTATGTCATGCATGCTTGTTTACTTTTTTTCCTGTTGTGTTCACATTCAATATTTTAAACAAGTGTGTTGCTAATTTGAGAATATATATGTATACACAGGGGGCCATTTTGACAACTATGCTGGCTACCAGAAATTTCTCAGGTATGTTCATTGAACTCCAGTTTCATAGAGTTTTTATACATGTATTTTGATGTCTGCAATAACTAAGGTGTAATTAGGATTTATTAGTACACAAAGATCTTTGTTATTAAGGAACACATAACATGATCTATCTCACTTTTTTTTTTCCATTGCAGAAATAAGCAAGAGAATTTAAGCTATTTCGGCTAAATAGAATCACTTGTAGCAGACATCAGTGGTGTAATTTTTCAGTAGAATGTGGGTTCCTTCTTTTTACATGTTTAGTACTATCTGTTGAAAGACAGATGGAATTTTCCTGTCTTATTTTGGTGGAGGAAAATCGAAAATAATACATATAATTCCCTATGAGTAAGTATGGTCAAACAACAGTCAAAAAGTCACTTTTCTATATGTGAAATCTCATTCTAGAACTATTACATCTTGCATTAAAAAAAAATAAAAAATAAAAAATAAAATAAAAAATATCCATTCTTTATTGCTTTGCTAAGAAATAAGAAATGTACTAAAATTGGTCCATCTTTTCCCTGTCTTCTGTTGCCTAGTTTGTTATAATGAGATGTTTCCTCTTTATGAAATAATTTTGTAGTGAGTGTACATGGAGATTTAGATCTTCATATTAAATAAATTTTAATAGCAAAAACTAGAATATGTTTGCTGTTAGTAGAGTTAGAATTGTCCTCAGTAGCAGTATTACTGGAACTATGATGCTATGCTGCATTTTGCCTTTTAAGATCCTAAGGGCATAGTTAAAAAGAATGCCAAATTTAAAAATTAGTAATATTACATATCCTCCTACTCTGGTGATGTAACTGTTGGAGCGTAACTTAATTTATAGACAAAAACATGATAGTGCTTTGGGCATGTTTTGAATAATAATAAGATCTGAATCATCCAAAATAAATAATCATGAATGCAAAAACAATTTGTTCAATTAGCATAGTACTTGAAATACACGTTCTTTCTTACCTAGGTTTCTATATTTAATATATACATTCAACACAGAAGATTACATTTATGTAAATTTCATTGGGTTAAGGCTTAATGAATTGCCAACATCTTTCAGTTCATTTTCAAGGTGGGAATGCTGTTGGCTGCGTATTTTGTAAAATTTAGTTATTTTTAAATATCAAACAAGTACATCATTCTTCATCACTTTTCATACCTGTCACTGTCTGTACATGTAAGAGTTGGTTCCAACTTCCATGAAGGAAAAATGCTGAAGTCATTTTAAAATGTGATTTTGGCATGAAAAGCAAACAGGGTTTTGGCTTTTTTTTTTCTTGAAGTTTTTCACCTATCATCTCTGTTTTACACCATAATGACCCCATTGTATCCGTTGATGGCATTTTATTTTTCAAGTTGTTTATTCATTGTATTTCATTGCAAAGCATGCTTTTGAAGGTCATTTGTCCATAACAATGTGGTTATAAAAGTGTTTTATTTTCCTTTTTCTTTCTTCCTTTTATGTGGAATGTATATTTCTTGTGAGGTAAGACCCTCAGCACGTGAAAGGAACATCTTTTTTCTCTTCAAAATTGCTGTTTGCCCTAAATCACTTTAATTTCTTCATGTTGTCACAACGCCATTTCTCTTTAGTCTGCTTTCTGGCTTATTAGCACTGCCTTAGGTTTTATTTATAGCTATTGCTTGTAGTTGCAAAAAATCTTTCATTGTGGGCTTAATTTAGAATATGCTAATTGCTTTGCTACTGCAAATTATTTAAATATTTGATTTGTATGCAGTATCTGTGCTTAGAGAAAGATGAATTAAAATATAAAATGAAAATAAAAATATAAAAAGCATTCCAAGCCAAAAACAACAATTGCAAAGGCAGCTGAGTATGAAATATGTCCTATAACATAAAATACTGCATAATAATCCATACCAGGCACATTTTAAAGGACATGCTGGCAGTGCCATAAACACAATACCTGTAGTTACTGCTTTTGGTGCCTTCATTTTACTGGCTTTTATTTAATTTTTCACATATAACATGTAATGTTGGTTAAGCGTTGAAAGAACTCAGAAGTTTTATGCATAACTGTAGTCAAAGAACCTAGTTTGTTATGAACAGCAGCCTATAAGAGTTAATGTATATTTTCCCATAATTTTATAAACTATAATGGTATAAAACAGGCTTCAAAAGCAATGAACTTCTGGGTTTTTTGGCCATAGGTTGTAGAAGTATCTCTTCCCCTTTGCTTTCCCTAAATGACTTTCTGGAATGCCTGGTTGTATCAGGTCCTTCAAACACACAGGTCCTATCCTATCCCCCCCATATTTTTGTAAGGCACTTTATTTTAAATATTAATTCACATGCTTCTGTAAATTAAAAAAAAATATATACACTGTTCTTGTTACATAATGTAGGCAAATTTATTGCTCTTAATTTAGTTGGAAATCACAGCCCTTATGAGAGTTTTAACAGCAGTCTTTGCTGATGTCCATAGTTTATAAAATGCATTTGGAGGGGTGATGTATCCATGAAATTATAAACGGTAATCTGGCTTCATCATCCAGTTCTTTTTTTTTCTTTTTTTTTTTTTTTTTAATGTAAACAGCAGAGTAATGGACATCAGTTATTTCTGTACAATTTCTGAGGTGGGCTTACATTTTCTGTACCCTGTACAGACCTAAATGAGCACTTAATGCAGATGGAGCCAGTGAGTAAGCCACAAATACACAAATGAACTTCAACTTTAAGACAGATAACTCATTAACTCCAAAATCCTCAACTGGTTGGAGCAACCTCAGTCTAGCAAGTTCCAATTATTTCTTTTTGTTTGGCTGGTTTGGGGTTTATCTTGTTTTGTTTTAATGGAAGGATACCAGTAATGATGGGAGCTCATATAAGGTCTACCTCCCTTTGGTAATGCCAGCTTGTTAGCTGGAGCATTTCTCTTTCAAAAAAGCTTCCTACTTCTGAGTAAAACAGTGTAGATAGAATGGCACTTTCAACCTAAGCTGTGATATACTTTTCAATAGGAAGATTGGACCATAAACACCAATAAAACAAAAACCCACAATGCTTGTTTTGTAATTTATTATTCTTCAAGAATTGGCAGTGAGTCATCAAGCATTTGCATTTTAATGAATAGTATATTTGAATTTGGTAGGTCTTCCCGCATATTTTTCTGCTGTAATGCTTGCAGGTTCTGGGCTGTGGTGTGTTTTCTTGCACATTAGCCCTCCAAATTGAGTAATTTGGAATAATTTGGCCTGGTTCTTCGTGCTAGTTTAAGTGGTGGGATATAAAGCCTAAGAAAATCATGGCAAGTGAGATTTTGCCCACCACTTACTTTGAAGAACTTTGATCAGTGTGCAACATGATTGAAAAGTGGCAGGCAGGTTTTTCTCATTGGAGGCAAAGCTGCCATTCCTTATTATTAACTCCCAAGAAGCACTCCTCCAAATCAAAACTTCACTAGCAGATTGTTCTTTCATATTTGTGTTCCCTGACCTGTCACACAAGGAGACTGATACTGTCCTGGTGGGAAGTCCCCAACAAACCATGCTCAGAGGTGATGTTTTAAAAATCAGTTCATTTTTCATTAAATGGAATAGGCAGTCATGTACCTCACTGTGCTTTTGAGATACTTTACTGATGTGATATAGGTTATTTCTGTGGCACTCTTATATTAATAACATCATTAAGATACCAGCTGCAACTGTTTCCTGTACGCCACCAAGAAAAGTTCCTACCAACTAGGTTTTGTATTTTACGGTTAACCATCAGCTTTAATCAGTGGAAAAAGAGATGTATCTGAGGTATTTGTAGTTTCTTAAACATTATCAACATTTAATTTCCTGTACTCAGAGCAACAAAAGGAGGAAATAGAAATTGAAAATGTATGTGCAGCAGGGAGTCAATGGGGGTTTGCTGCACAGCTGATTGACCTCAGTGGTGACCGTCTGACACTGAAATTACTTTTCTCATTTTACAGCAGCCAAGAGTTTACTGAAAAAGCCGGATGGAGTTAAGGTAGGTTAAACACATGCTTTAAAATACATATTCTTAGTCACCACCTACCTGTAACTTCTGGCAATTCTTAGATTTGAGTATTGTTATTTCTTTTCATGATAAAATGTGATAATAAGTGCTTCTTATTATGTATTTGAAGTCGTGAATGTTAGGTGAAACTTTTAAAAAAAAAAAGAAATAAAATAAATATTTGAAAAACAAGCATTTTAATAAGTGGAAAATAGAAAACTGCTGGAGAAAATGTTTTATTGATGTTTCAGTGAAGGATGATTGTGTGACTCAATGTTATTAATTAGCTTATAAATATAAATGATGTTTTGGTGGTGGCCATGTTAGATGGCTAGGTATCAGTGCTTGTCTGCAGCTCTATTGCCTCCATATTTCTCCTTGACTTTTCATTAGATTCCTTGGAAGACCAAAAGTTTTACTGGTAGGCTTGGCTCCACATGAGGTGTATCCTGCCAGATATACTTGCTATATTTGGCAGAACTCGAGGGGTTTAGTATCTCAACAAATCAGCTCATCTTGATGAATAGATCTTGCTAAGAAGGGAACATTTTGGCAGCTTTCATACATGATTTAGAGCTCCTATTCTCATGTCACCAGATCCTGCAGGAGGAGAGATTCTTCACAAATGAGTGTTCTGAATAAATACTTTGAAAAACAGCCAAAAAAAAAAAAAAATTATATATATATATCTCACTCAGTAATGAAAAATATTTTATTTATTTTCTCTGAGGACTCCTGAAGACTAAAATAAGTGCTTAAAGCTTTCATTATATGATTCAAAAGAGATCCTTCTGCTCTATGTTTTCTCTCAGGAGTATGTCTTAGATCTGAATTTTAATTTATTATTCAATCTTAACTTTTTATTTTAACAAAACATTGTATGCTTAAACACCAGACTCGTAGTATATTTGTCCCTGTTCTCCCAAATATGTACACTTTTCCTATAAAAACATCTTGGCACTGACAAAATGAAGTGAGTACACTATGATTTCAGTGCTTCTCACTTAGAAGCAGTAGGTATCTTAGCTATATGGAGAAGCACACAATCTGTACTACTCAGTCATTTCTGTGGAAAATCCTTAACATGATTATTGTGGAATATATAGATTTTATGTACTTAACTGAACAGATATTCCTTTATAAATATCGTTCCTCCTACAGGTCTACAATGTATTTGTTATATCTCAATTTTTAATATAATACAGCAAACAATTGTTGCCAAAATTTTGCCTAAATTACACTTGCTGGGATACGATATTTTGGATTTCAGCACGCTATATATCTGCTTTTTGTCTGCATGGTCATGTGGAGCAAAGGGAGTAAATTTACATCGGGGGAAGTCTATTTTGGTCATTTCTTTTATAGTTACTATATTCTCCATAGCATTTTTCCACTTCTTCCTACAGCTTAAGTTTTTTCCTATTAAAAAGAGAAAAAAAATATATACTGTACTCCATGCATTGATACTTTAAATCCAACCAGTCACATTTTCTTCTTTTCCTTTCTCTCTGACTGGTCAATTCAGAAAAGGAAGTCCAGTTCGAGTGTTCAGATGATGGTGAGGATCTTTATCTGACAGATTTTTCCTACAGTGAAACGTTCACACCTAGAAATCAAACAGTTGCATTTAGTTTTGTTAACATACCGCAAGAAGCTGCAAGACTTTACAGTACAATCTTGTGAATTTTAAGCCTGCAGTTGCTATATGAATTGTTCTGCAGTTCTTTCAAGCAAGATTTTTATATTTTTTTTTACCTGGGGACATACAAAACCAAACAAAAAGTAGATGTAACATTGGCCAATGCAGCTGTCCTTGGTAAATAAAAATAGTAACAAAACAGTAATCTTATAACAGCCTTCCATTAATCTTTAAAATCTCTTTGCATTTAAAGCTAATAGTATTACTATCATAAAATGTAACACAAACTACATTGTTGTGCACAATGAAATAGTATTGATTTAACTGAGCAACTATAGATCAGGGTGCCATGCTAAATGCTTAGGAATCAGGAAAACAATTTCACAGTCTGTCCTTACTACAGCCTCCCAACTAACTTCCTTCACGGCTCCAATTTTCATCACAAAGCATCCCAACTGACAGTCAGCCTCTTTTCTTACTCTTCAGCCTTCTCTATAGCCATGTATTCATTTGGCCTCTGCGGTCCCAACAGACCAGCAACTTACTGTACCCTGTTGAATATGGTTTTGAATATGAATTTTGCGATATTCGTGATGATGTGCTGTGATGTCCCTGCCAGCTTCTGCTGCTGCTGTGGGTAGAGGAATGGCAAATGCTCCTCATCCACACCTATCACTGGGAAGCGCAACTCTCCTTGAAAAGCAAGAAGGTTCTGGTCAGGTGTGGACAGGCATGTATTTATATAGGAAAATAGTCGTCTCTTTGGGTGAACAAATATTTTCAGTGACAGAGGATCAGTGGTAACAGTGGCCAAATGAGGATTACTGGAAAAGTGTGCTGAAGATATTTCTAGTAGCCCAAATGCGATGTGCTTTAACTTTTCATTACCGAAGTATAATGTGCAAGCTTAAATCCCAAGATGCAGGTTTTGTTTCTTAAAATATTTTTATAATATTTTGACAAAAGACCTGTAATGATTCTACAGTCATGTCCAGATGTTTGGAGCATTTGTGTGTGTCCAGCCTGCACCATGATCAGACCTAAAAGAATGGCTCTTGACAAGTGGTGTGCTAGTATAAGTTTTCCTTCTTCACAACAAACAGAAGATCACCACTTTGGTATAACTGAGCTTTAGAATAATTGTTTAACATGATTTTTTCCCTTTTAAACCATTTCCCTCTTCTGTTAAAATATATGCAAAATACACAATGTGTGTTAACATACAAGCGAAAAAAAAACACAAGTTATGTGTTCTGTGGGAGAGAGAAAGTATAAGGCTTATTGATGATTTCTCTCTAAGTTTGAGAGTTCAGAATAAATAATATGCAGAAGTATATTCTAGTATAAAAGTACAGAAGAAATAATTTTGAATTGCTATCTCTTTCTGCTTTTACTAATGAATGCTATATTCTCATTATGTTACTAAGAAGTTTTGAATATATTTCCTGCAGTTTTCAGCAGTAGCTGTAATGGATATTGTTTATTTTTATAGGACTTTCACCAAGGGAGTATGGACCCAAGCCTGCTCTCCTTACTCAGGCAAAATTGGAATTGGAATTTGATTAACTTGTTTTCATTATGTATTCAACAACAAGCTTTTGTTTGGCATATCACTTTTTTTTTTTTTTTTTTTTTTAAGCTACGGGAATAGAACTGTATGAAATCTCGTGAAATATTCATTTCTTTCCTCACATTTTTGCTAATGTGTATCTGTGCCTTTTGTTAGGTGCTTTTTGTTCATAGTTTTTTTGATGACTAGGCTGTCACCAAAATAAGAACTTTCAGTTATATAACTGGATACATGATTTTTCTCCTGGTTTAGAAGATTTAGTATGCCATCAAGCAGCGTTGTATGTATTCTTGATGTTCCATAATTCTGCTATAGAGAACTTCCTTTTACTGAAGTAGCTGGGTGTTTTTTAAGGTTTTTCCTGAGTAAGGAGTTCAGGTTTTGCCAATTTCACAGTCCCATAAATATCTAAGCAAGTTAGTTGGTATATAAAATACTCACTAATATGTATGTCTTCTTGAAATGAAATTATGCACCAAGGTATTTTTTTTCTCCCTGTCTTGAGCTCAGATACCCCTGAAACTTTTGGCTGAAATATCACTGAGTATGTAACAGTGAATAGATGAATGAAACTTATTTGGCAATAACTAAGCTAATTGGGGCCATAAAATAAACACTTGGAACTCAATAATAACTCATTTTCTCTTAATAGGTATTTCTGTAGAAAGATCATTGTTTAAATAAAAAAAAAAAAGTGTTTTGTGTTCACAGTGCTCTACAGCATGACATTGATCTTAAAGAAAATTATTTTGATCTTATATGGGAGAACGGGTCTATCACAAATATTACTAGATTACATCTAGTATCAAAACATTCCCTGACTTTTTTTTTTTTTTTAAGTCAGTTAAATATTTATTAGGGTAAGGAAGTTTGCAGTCTGTAATTAAGTAACGCAAACCCTGCTGATGTTTCTAGAACCTAGACATGCCTTCTGTAAGACTTCAGGTTAGCTGCAGGCTTAGTTCCTGCTATACCTCTACCAAAGTAAAATAATCATGAAAAATTGTCAACGATATTAAGTTCAGTAACTTTCCCCAGTGATGCTAACTTCCAAAGGTTTGAATTTTGCAAAACATTGGCACAGACTGAACTTGAAATGCTTCACAGCCTGCACCACTGAGAAGCTGAATACTTCATCCGAGGCTACGGTCATTGGGAAATTTAAATTAAAAGCCAGATGTTTACTGTACAGCTCTTTGTACAGCTACTATTCTAGGACTTACTCATTCCTTATGCTTTTTTGTATTTATTACGTAGCACATCTTAATTTTCTAATTGGTTTTAGAAAGGCTTTTCTTTTAGAAGAAAAAATACTTTACAAGCTGACCCCAAAATTGCTAGAGTTCTTCTTTAAATGATGAAGTTATTTAAATTTTTACAAAAATTCAATAATGAAACAATTTTGAACTTCTGTTCGTTTGTTTTGCAAGTATATTATTAAACACTGTGACTAAAAGGTTCAGTAGAAGTTCATTTTTGATCAAAGTCTTTCCAGACTCTATATCTATGCACCCAGTTCTGCATGCTGCTTTGGATTGTTCTTGTTAAATTTAGACATAACTGAAATGTACATGAAAATATTTCCTAATAATTGTTAAAGAAAAATGACATACTTCGGACTAATTTTTACCTATACTTTAATCTTGCTTTCTAGTGCATGTAAAAAGTGGCTTGGTACATGACTTTTAGTATTTCTGTTCCTTTCATACCATGGTATTTATGAAAGCTGAATTTAAAAAATGGATTTAAAGAATCAGACAACTTCAATCTCATTGCTAAACAACTTATTTGAACTAAGAGATTATGTAAGTAAAGGCCAAAAATTTTGTAAAAGTGTGGTACTGTGCAAAGCTTAAGAATTAGTGTGGTGGCCTACATGTAAATTAAGCAGATACGCAGTGATTTGTGTATTAAGATTACAGATGCTGTAGTGTGAAACCTTACACTTTCAGTTCATAGTACTAAACTGAAAGGCTGATACTCAGTTACTGCAGGATTCTTGAAATCACAAAAAAGAAAAAAAAAATCACAGCTGGCAATTGTTCTGTAGTAAGTGACACCAAAAAAGATGAAGGGGCACCAGTCTCTTTCCAGCATCAGTTATATTTATTCAGGTCTGTTCCCAGAAGACAGTAGAACAAATGTGTAGATATTTGAAGAGCTATGAATAACCAAATATTATTTACGCTAGTGATTGGTGATTAGAAACTAAGTACAATTGGGTGCAATTATTTAATACTGTTGCATGACAAGAAATCACAATGGCTATTTAGTACTCTCTTCAAACCCATAATAATTCTTTTTTCTTTTTATATGTGTTTAGCTGCTATTTAAAGGCTTTCTGTTCTTTTAAGTGTCACAGCTGAAGTCATCTATACCTCATACAGAACTTATAGTGCATCTGAAAACCGGTAGCTAGCATGTTTGGAGGAGTTGCAGCTAGCTATCAGATCTATTGTTAGTGTTCTTCCAAGTTCATAAGTTCATCTTTCTGTGATTCTTTATTTCCATATCTATATCTATATATAGATATCTATATCTGTATATAGATGTTCTATACAGAGAGATATAGATACGTTGCCTACCAAGAGTTCTAAGGCCTGTCTGTTTCTATTTTCTGCATACCTACAGATAAACAACAAAACGAACGTGGTAACCAGCCCCAAGGAAAATATTCCTACCCCGGCGCTGGTATACCTGGAATCTTCCTTCTCATGCTATCTTGAAGTTTTTGACTGTCTTCTGTTTGTTCTTCCCTCTTTTTTTTTTTTTTTTTTTTTTCATGCTTTTACACTGTTTGCTTTCTAAGAACAGGTTTTTGAAAAAAAACTTTTGTTTGAGTTATGTTTTTTTGTGTGTGAGGAAGACCATTGTTACAGCGTGTTTATTAATAGAAAACATTACGTGGAAGCTGGATGCGGTGGAGTCATAGCATTTGTAACTGTAGTTGGATTTTTTTGCATGCTGTGCCAGAAAGTGAGTAGAACGTGCTTTATGTTGCTCTTAGCTCTTTGCCTGATGATTGTTTGAATCTTTTTAACGCTAACCTTTTGGAGAAAAAAAAAAATCTATTATTTTCTCTGCTTTTGTCTTAGTATGAGTATTGATATCAAGGAGAGCTAACAGGATTATTGCTAGGCAACCATAAAATAGACCTTATTCAGATTTTCATTCCATATGTGCTGAGACTCAGCAGGACTTTGCAAGTCTTCCCAAGGATCGAGAGGCATATAGTCCTAAACATTTTCACTACTTCTCTTGCATTAAAGCTGCAGCAGATATTACTCATTAATAAGCTCTGCTAGGCACATATTACTAATCAGTGCCGTTCATGAACGTTTCTGTTGCAATCTTGCTTTTATTAGTATCTCCTATTTCTTAGGCATACATGTGGCTCACAAATATGAATGCCAGTGTGTAAGTACCTAATTTTGTGAGGCATTGTGTCCCATATGCATGCATGCATCACTTAGGAAATGTGGATAATTCTTACACACATTGGGAGAGATTTTTCATCTTCAATTTTTGGGCCACTGGTACTGAAGCATACATTGCTAAGTAATTTCAAGGACCAGTTAACAGGTAGCAGGTTTCATATATGAGTATATGGTCTGTGTTTCCAGACATAGTCACAAAGGACAATGGTCAGTGCTGAAAGCATGCTGGCTAACTGCCATTTCAATGATTATTTAATCTGTTTTATTATTAGTTTCCCCAAATCCTTTAAAAAAAGATAAAATACACTTTTAAAAGATCTCTTTCACTTATCCTGTGCAGCTCTGCCTGGGCATCAATTGGTAACAATCTGCACATTCCTAAACACAGTAGTGTTTGTAGGTACTTAGCTTATCCTTTATCAATCCATCTGTACTTTTATAGACCATTGTTGTGTTAATACTAATACAAGCAAACATGCTTAAAGAAAAGAGGTCATTCCTGGCCTTCTTGTCTGGCCTGGCAAAGCCTTTAGTGTGACCTTGTGAAAAAGAGAGCCTCTGCAGGTCTCCGGAGCTTCAAAGCCCTGTATACATTGGTCATGAATAAGGTCTTTGCATGCTGCTGCATTAGGTGAGATGGTCTTTTTTTGCTGGCTTGCTGTTGAGGAAATATTTATTAGAGGCATCCAGTTTCATCCTCTGGCAATAGTTAACATTTGTTCTAGCTCTTGTCACTGTTCAGCATTTGTGAGCTGGCTCTTCTTGCACTCCCTCACACTAATGAGAATGTATTTACCAATGAGAACTCTTTCTCTTATTTTGTTCTTGCTCAGGAGCCCCAAACTACAGTAATCCACAACCCTGATGGAAATAAGGTATTCAGAAAGAATCAACTCCATCTTGCCTTTCCAAACCACACATTTCATCCACTATTCCACAACAGAGTAGGGCCGTTTCAGGAATTTATGGAGCAAAATCTCATTTCTGCGTTTGTTACACCTGGCGTCTCTTGAGCCTGTTTCATCTGTGTTCATCTGCTGCATGTGTTCTGCTGGTTGCTGTGCGTCTCAAACTCTTGGGGGAGTTGGCAGCAATTGGCAGAGCTCAGTACCCCATGCAGCCAGTCTCAGGGAGCATTGTGTACTAATTGTTCCAGCCAAAAATTCTCCATTTTAAGTTAAAAAAAAAAAAAAAAAAAAAAAGAATGCTGTTGTCAGAGTGTGGTGATGTTATAATGAGTTTTATGTGCAGTTGTCACCTTAGATAAAGACATAATTTCAGTTTATCCCATCTGCTGTTTCTCAGCATGTTTATATACCATGTTTTGCACAGGACTTTGGTTTTCTTCCATAACATCATTGAGCAGTTTCAAAAAAATTAACATTTCAAGTGATCAAGAGGTCTTTTTATTTTTATACATTTTCTTCATGCTGTTTTCCTTTTCTTGCGTATTGTGGTGTTTGTGTTTGGCAGCTGGTTCCTAAAACATGTTTTGTTTGTTTGTTTTTTTTTCATGCATGGACTTGAAAAGGGACAGGAAATATCATTTCCATATAACACATGTTCCTAGGTTTCCTGCAAAGAATTTACTCTTCAACAAAAATTTCCCCGTTTACAGTGCTGACTTAAACATTTGTCATTTCATTCATCTAGTCTAACTACTTGTGATTATTTTATGGGAGAAGGATTGAATCTGAGTGAAAAAATAACGCATGCAGGCATTTCTGAAGCATGAACATGCTGATGGTGTGTATTGTGCTTGTGTTCTCCATTCCTTTATGTACCTCTGTAGAACTTCGAGCTCTTATTTTCATGTTACTACTTTTTCAGCTCCCCAAGTTTTAACTCAAAGGCAACAAACAGCCTGTTTGGAAATTCTAATCTAAGCTTTGTTGCTAAAGTCCACTAAAGACCAAAAAAAATAAACCACAAATACAATATTGGCATGACTACATCTACTTGACTGTAATATATAATCATAGCAATTAAAATGCTCAATGTCCCAAAAGGTCACAGCAGACAAGCAAATCACTTAATGCGGAGAGTTACTCCTAAATTTGTCTGAAAAACTGATCGTTATAGTATGGCAACTGGAGTGGATGCTTCAATATTACAGGCTACATCTGCTGTGTGAGCTTGTGCATGGTGTTTACAACTTGTTTTCATGTGGGGTTTTTGTTTACTTTTAAGTACCTAATACTTGAAGTGAAAGAGCATGATACATCTGTGTAGAGTGAAACATCTAACACCCGCCAGTACCAGAAAAGCATGGTGACTTGTTTGGTTTTGTTTGTGTGAGAGTTGATTCATGTAGTTTTATTTATGGATGCACATGTGTTTTGTTTTTTAAGGTCCAAGTAGCGCATTAACTGTTTGAACATTCTTTTGACTCAGCCTTATGAGGAGATGGTAAATAAAGGGCACTGTCAAATTTAGATTTTATTATTTAATTGTAAAATCCTTTTAAAAGTTAAATACAATACCACCTCCAGGTTCCATCCCTCAGTAAAAATTAGCCCAATTAGTCCCTTTGCTATTGAGCTGAGAGTTAAAGACAAAAAATACTGATCTTTTCAAAAAAAATACACAGATAAAAAAAAAATCAAGGTTAAAAGCTAGCAGGCTTTCAAAAAAAAATTTACTTATTAGATTTGACAGTGCCCTGTTGAATTTTCCTGTAATATTTCATGTTTCTGGTAATTTATGAAAGAGTGAGATGCAGTATTCTTGCCATTTTAACCGTGCGGTGGTTTTAAGTATAAACTTTCTGATAGACAAGTCATTCCTCTGGATGGTTGCTTGAGGAATACTGCTACAAAGATACCTCAGTTTGTCGAAGTTGTTATAAACTTACCCATTCACTGTTTGCTTTGATTCTTTTTTAATCACAAAAGCAACAGAAAAATGATAGAAATTTATCCAAATTCCTAAAATCACTGGGAAACTTAATGCATACTGTGTAAGAGAGTGGAGAAACAATAGAGAATTGCAGAGTGAAGAAATCTGCATATTTAAAAATTGGACTGGAATGACTTTACACAGTTGGTTAATCACTGGTTAATCAGTTAAAATGGCAAGCTCTCCTCCTACTTGGCTGAGGTAATTCATATAACATTTCAGATGGACTTTGTACAGTTGGATGATTAAGAAAAATGTTGCCTTTACATTCCTGTGAAGTAAATGCATTAGACAGCAGGAAATGTATTTATGTTCCCTTTTGTAGTGAGCGGCAATGTTTGGCATCAGTTTCAGGTTGGAAATGTCTCAACTGGTTTGTGACCATTTGTTTGTGAATTACATCCCACCCTGCTTCAAGGCTTTGCATGATACCTGTAACTAACTGTAATTTTCAAAGGCATGCAAGTAAGACTTGGCTTGTTTTATACATTCTGCTTATATTTATTTCTCAACAGGAATCAACAGAGAGTTCCAATACAACCATTGAAGACGAAGATGTGAAAGGTATGATTTTCAGCTTGAAACATTTGGAGAAGCAATAACATGAGTTTATGTGAAAGTATCTCAATAGGTCATTAAACACAAAAACTCCTAACTAATCATAAGAGAGACTATTTTCCTTTTATAAATGAAATGATTTTTACAGTCTTCTGTACTATTTTTGACATATTTCCGACTTACCATTGGGTTTTTAGTTCCTAAGATGTTGTTTATCAGAATGTTTTGGAATGAAGAACATGAAATTACTGCTTATTAGCTAAGATACTAATTCCAGTAATAATAGTAGTAGTGTAAAAATGCACCAGCACTTCCTGAGTTTGTGTACTTTTTGCATACTTCTTTTTTTTTTGGAGGTCAGCATTTTAATTTTTATTCTGTTCAGATGCCAGTGTTTTTTTATGTTTCTAGTTTGTTCTGGCCATACAGTTATTTTAGCCTTTTGTTCTTCAAAATCTAAAATCAACAACTTTTTCTATATAATTAATTATAATAATAATCTGTAAATTCACAGATACTGGTTTTGTTTCTTATTTTTTCCCTCTAAATATTATACTGTGATGTTACTCATACTTACTTTAACAACATTTTCTTTTGAAGCTGGGTATTGGGTTTGTGTGTCACTGGTTCACAGAAATGGTCATCTTTCAGCCCTAAAGAAAAATGGTATATGTAAAAGTGAAATGCAAGTCAAAGATGACAGTAAAAATAAAATATAGAGGATGGAAAAGAGAATTATTGGATAATCATTATATTATGTGCATTGCTTGATTTTGTTAGTAGTATAATTCCTGTAGGAGTCTTAGAATGCTACACCTTAAAACACAGGCTTGAATCTGCTAAAGAGCCTCATTGGCCTCAGACAAGTATGGGAGCATTTAAGAATTTAGAAGACGTTCAATCATGAAGTAGTTAAAATTGTATCAAAACCATCTGGTGCTCAGTTTTTGGTTGGCAGAACAGGTCTTATCCATGTTTGATAAATAAATACCGGTATTGCCAGGGTAATAAATTGATAGTGTACTGTTTTAGAACTACGTGGCAGTTGCTAATCAAAAGTTAAACAAGGAATACAAGAGAGGATAATTTCTTTAGTAAGGCACACCACTGTCTGAGCAACAGTTCAGATGAGCATCTTTTACCTGGCAATATTGTGCATGTTTCCTGTTCTAAGCAAAGAATTTCTGCGGTTATTCAGGAAATGGCACATTTACACAGTTTCTAAAAGCAAACAAATTCTGATTCCACTCCTTTTGTGTGCTATCAGATAATATCCAGTGTTCATATAGCATATATTTTATTATGCTCAGCATATTCTTACTTTTCAAATATTATCATTGCAGAAGAATCAATAACAGAAAAAATAATTTTAAGAACTCATGTGATCTTGAGGAGATGTAAGTCCATATTCTGTTCCTGCAAATGTAGTGTAGCAAGGGGTCAGGAATGGCAACGTGATTATAAATGCTAATCCTTTCCTTATGACCCATAATAGAAGAGCAAAATAAATGCAAGGGTCATATCCCCTGGGCAAAACTTACTCTGCTATCCAAAATTTAATTATGTGTTTACTAACTAATTGCCTTTTCTTTCTGATACGCGCTTAAAAGGGTGACATTTCACGTATCCTTATTGATCCCTTAGTTATATTCCACTATTAGTATAAGGAAACTAATGTTGGCAGAGGAATAAGTTCATATTCTGTACAAACTTGTGGCTTAGACTCGTTTTATATTAGGGAGGGTTTCTGCACAAATATAAGACCAACAAACAAACCTATGAATATTAATTGGAGAAACAGGAAAGGGCAACCTTTCTAGGTAACAGTGTGTGTGGTGCAGAATGTTTATAAGCTTTTTTATTTTCAGCATTGTCATGACCTTTGCAAATCCTGATGTACCATTTTATGGATTGGTTATATACAATATGTAGTTTATACTTATTTTATTGACACATAATTATCTTTGTTATGTCAGTGGTTCATTTGTATTGGCAATACCTCTGTAAAAATGAACCAAGTGACCCTGAACACCACTTATCCAAAATACAGCAGATAACATTTGCATTGGGAAAAAAAAAGGGGGGGGGGGGGGGGGGGGAGAAAGAAAGAGGCACAACAAAATACCATGTTGTATGTCTGTTTTTGAAGTAGTTGAAACTTTGAAAATGAAGTTTATTTGGTGTTAGCTTTACTGGTATTTCACATCCTGAAGTCTGTTCTGATAAATTTCTTGCTTTCTGAACTTTTATAGTCGTAATGGTCACAGAATGGTTGAGGTTAGATGGGGCCTCTGGAGGCCATGTGGTCTAACCCCCCTGCTTACAAAGACCATGTCCAGGTGGCTTTTGAAGATCTCCAAGGAGATCACTGCAACCTCTCTGGGCAACCTGTGCAAGTGCTCTGTCACCCACACAGTGCAGAAGCATTTCCTGAAGGTCAGAGGGGACCTCCTTTGTTTCAGTTTGTGCCCCTTGCATCTTGTCCTGTCAGTGGGCACCACTGTAAAGGGCCTGGCTCAGTCTTCTGTGTCCTCCCTTCAGCTCTTGGAATTCATTGGTAAGATCCCCCCTAGGCCTTCTCTTCTTCAGGCTGAGCAGTCCCAGCTCTCTCAGCCTTTCCACTTATAAGCAGGGAAAAATCCTTGGAGTTTAGCAAAAATTTGGAATTACTCTGTGAAACTGTAGTCTCCTGGTGTAGAGGCAGTCAAGGAGTACAGCATGAAGCACTGTGTTGAAAATGAGGGCTTTGTTATGCTGTATGTGAGATTTATTGGTCCCTTACATCATGGCAGCTTAGCGCAGTCTTGCATGGGAGAGCAGAGCAAGGCCGTGGCAGCCCTGTGTCTTGTTTCTGCTGCTACTCTTAGCAGCGCTTCTGGAAAGGCTGAGGAGCTCACCTGGTGTGTGGGTCAATATCTGCAGTGCTCAGTACTGCAATGAATTTCTCTCCTCTTACACAGTTGGCGTTGGCGTCCCAGTGGTGGAGGATTTTTACCCACTGCTCGTAGCAATGCAGCTGTAAAGTGTGACTTACCTTACCTTACCGTATAAGCTGGATTTAGCTCTAATTAAGTCACTGATGTTGCCTTTTTGTTCTCAGAGTTTTAGTGAATCATTTTGCCTCCACTTGAACAAAGGCTTGGGCACATTAGCAGCCAATACCCACTCATTTTAAATAACAGCCTAGTGATAGCAGTTTGAGTTAATGCAAAGTAACGGCTTGGAGAACAATTACAGGTATCTGCAGCTGATGCAGAGGATAATACAGTGTAATTTACCTTTATTCATAAGACTCTATATTTCTTTCTTCCAACCACCATGTGTAGTTTAGCAACTAACTTCGTTAAATGAATAATTTAATTATAGGGCCTCTTCTTGGTGATACAACTTGATGTTGTAACCATAGAATTTTTATCTATAAAATTTTGTTTGAAGCTTACCATGCAGAATTATGTCTGAGCAATACAATTAAAAGAAAAACAACAATGAAAATATTTTGCCCAATTCTTCTACTTGATCCTGTAATATCACAGTTAAAAACAGATTGGATGGCTATGATATACTTTATTTCCAAAATAGGAAAAAAAAAAAAAAAAAAAGGATCTTCTAGTAATCACAGGTCTGAGAGACAAGATAATTGGATGTGTCCTTTTCTTTTCTGCATCTTAGTGAGAGATGTAAAATGAGGTAAAGAAGCTTTCTGTTGTTTATAGTTTCCTAACCCATTACTGTATAGTAGTGACACAAAGGGCATGAAACAGATGAGCCAGTAAGAAGATTTGAGGCTGTACTCCAGAGTGTTGCGTTGTGCATTTTCTGGAGACTGCAGGAGGAGGAGCCACATGTTACCATGCTTGCAAAAGGGGAGGCAGAGTAGTGTGCTGTTGCTCTTCACATGGTTTGGCAGTAAGGTGGGATGCTTTCTCCTCACCAAGAATGACAGCTTGATCTGTAACATCTGAGATGATCGCAGTCACTTCATGCAATGATGCAGCTCTTTCAGCATCAAATCCATGGCATGAAGCTTGGCAGTACTGCTACCCTGTTCACCAGACACTGGGAGGTTGATTTATTCCACCTTACAGGGATTTCATTGTCCATTTATTTAAAAGACAAATATAATCTTCCTGTCATTAACTGCTTGCATGCTTGCTTGTTTTTCACTTTTGGGTGTTCTCTCACACTTCTAATCTTTCCAGCTGAGGTTGCTTTTCATAATGTTTTATTAGGAGTACCCCAAGAGTCCTTCTAGAGTGATTCAGGGAATAGGCAGTCTTGAAATCCTGACAGCTATAAGCTCAAACCTTATGTTTAGTAGGGCACTGAGAAAAGACATTGTTCTCCTACACCAAAATTGACTTATGTACATAGGTTTTCTTGGACATCAGTGGAAAAGACTGCAGCTGGAGATAAGACACTGATAGGGATGAATGGATCTCAGAAGTAGGAGAGGGAATTCCCAGATTAGTGACTGTCTGGCTCCTTACACAGATGTTCGAGATGATACTTGTCACCAAATTTGAGATCTAGAAGGAATGTTCCTCACCCTAGGTGACAAAGGATCTTAAAAAATCTGTTCGCTTTTCTCTGCAGCGTGGTGTACAAGTACTTCCTGCAGAGGAGAAAGGTAATTGGGGGTGCCATTCTGTAACTGAAAAGTAAAATTAGCATGTTTTATGGCATTACAGTATGACCTACCCCTTGCAGAGAATGGCTTTTCTTTATTAGGGTGTATTCCTCCTCCTGTTACTCTAATGTTGTGCACAGGCTGCACACACAGGTGCAAGGTTCCTCCCTTTGTGTGTGTTACCAGTCCACACACATTTAAAACATTCAGCTCTGTATCAAGTGATTTTCTTATTTTTTTATTGACGTGACTCTTTAAAAGCAGCATTAAAATTGTGTGAATCACGTGAGTCTGTGTGGCATAGGTTATGTGCAGGACAGTCATGTTTTTCTGTGCCCTGTGGGAGTGTGTGTGCATATGTATGCCCATACAAATATTATAAATGTTACAATTAAATAAGAAAGGTATCAAATTAAACAAAAATAAGTAAATAAGCATTCTAAATCAGCTATCACAAATTTATCTTTAGGAACAGATTCCTACCTCTCACATCTTTCAGGGAAAGTATACAGTATTCTCTCAAGTCAGGATCTCACCCTATTTTTACATTTGAAGGCAGGTATATTTATTTTGAAGACAGTGAAATCAGTCTGGTTTTTCATGTTATGTTTCACACTGAAAATTACTTTCAAAACAGCATTGAGAATCTTCATGTCTGTACATTTTTTTTAATTTTTTTTTTACTTACATATGTATTTACATCTTTTAGAAACAGAACATATTTCTTTCACTAGAAACATTACTTGGCAAGCAATGGTGAGTTTTAATAATTCAAGGAATAAGCTAATTCTAGAATTCGAGTCTGAAGTTACCTGAAACCATAGTTCAGATTCCTTGCTCACGTAAATTTCAGACATCAGCCACTGATCGCATGCTTTATATGTGTGACAGTGATCACCCCTAAAGATAAGGGTAGGAGCAGACAGAAAAAGTGTATGGAAAAATGAGCTGTAATCAATGCCTTCTTCCAGGATTCTTCTCCTTCCTGTACTAATGAAATTGGAACTCTTTGGCAGCAACATAAGATTGATATGTTTTTTTTCAGTCACACTGTAAAATACCGTCGTTATTTTTGCCAGCAACACACACAAACTTTTGCAAAGATGAGTTGTTTAATTTATCATGGTCAGGAAGTCTAGACTTCTCGTGGTATTATTTTGCCCCTGGAAATGACTTAATGAAAATACCAGTAGGATTGATGATTCCCAATGGGCAGAATTGCTGAGCTGTAGGGCACTTTGCAGATCAGATAAATTCTGGCTAAACTGTGCTGCTTAATACATCTGTAAGGTACACAGCTTAAAAAATTAACCATGCAGGAGGTACATATTTTCATATATTTTGCTAATTTATTTCATTTTACAGCTTTTGTTTTTGTGTTTGTATTTTATTTTTTTTAACCATAGAAAGAAACCAATGTAAACTGTTTAGAACATGCTTTCATGATGCAAAACCTTTAAAATTCTAAGAAAGGTTGTTTGTTTTTTCTTAAGCTTTTTTGAAATCCTGTATATGTCAGTACTGGACAGAGGGCTAAAGCTGCGCTGGCATCTGAACAGAGTCATTTATGGCTACGACCTTTACTACTGTTCATTGACACCCATGCTTCCTCCCAAAAGTACATCACTGACATTGTTTGTGTGCTCAAAGATTTTGTTGCCTGTAATTATATTATCACAGTTTTTATTTTGGCCTTCTCTTTCTCTTCCTTTACATCTGCGTGACCCTCATACAGCTCTCACAAAGGAGGGTGACATGGAGAGGCTATGTTCCACCCACCACTCCTCCTCTTCCATTGCTTCTTCATCTCAGTGGTCACCATCCTTGCCATGCCCCAGCGGCCGCTCCTGCTGCCAGTGTCTGCTGAGGATTCTGATCATACTCTACCTCTTCATCTTTGTTTGTTCATATGTTGTGTTTCTTTCCATCAATTCAGCGGGCAAGTCCACGAAAAACGCAAACTCACAGAGTCATTCGCTTGAGTCTGAGCTCTCCCACTCCACTCCTTCCTCTGTACTGTGTAAGTTGAGACTCATCTGCTCAGATGATCTGTTTTGTCTCACCTTCTTTTCCCTCCTCATCATCTAAGAGTAGCACAAAAAATGACAGTTTTTTTTTGTGATGTCTGATCTGAGAATGACACTTTTTTATGAAAGTGTCAGGGTGTCAGGCTTTTTTTTTTTTTAACCTTTTCATTTCTTGGCCAGGTTTTATTATTTGTAAAAAAGAAAAATAAAATAAAGATATATATAAAAAACATCAGTGATAACAGCAGTATAAATAGGTATGTATTTCAGAAAAATATCTTGCAGAGGTCCTCTCTGCAGTAGCTCTCAGCTTAGAGGTTTTACTCTTCAACTCTGGCTTGAATCCTAGATAGGGCTTCCAGATTAATTACCTGTTATGTTTATGAATGTCATCAAGTTACTTTATTTAGCATCACCACTGGTAAACCAACCTTAAAGCTGCTGGAACAGCTGTTAACTTGCAGTATTTATCCATGGCAACTGAAATGTTGCATACTTTTTTTAAGAAGAGATCTGTGATGATTTGTAACCAATAAACTAAAGAAAATTGTTCGAGTGAAGATAATACCTTTGAATGACTTAAATATGAGAGAAAATGGCATAGTATTAGTAGCTCATATACTGGTAAAACAGAAAAAACATCTATGTAGATGCATTTCATGTTTATAAATTAATTCAGAAATTCTTTACCATGGAGGTAGCTTGTGAGTTGAAATGGGGAATGATTTCCTAAGAACATACATTCTGCTTGCCAGATTCTGATCTTTCATCCTGTAAGGGTAATTTTGCTGAAACTAAGAATTGGCAAAGGCACCGTTACGGTGACATCTAAATGGGAATTTGAGTGGAATTTTTCCTAGGAATTTTTCATTGCTACTAACGCAGGTGAGAGGGGAATCAGCACTGTAGATGATGGGTTGTCCCAGGTCACAGCTGTTGACAAGTGAGACTAAAATATTAGCTTTATTCTTAGGGAGGAACAGGATATTTAGATATTGGCAACCTGGAACCCTGTTGACACTGAGAGCAGAGCACTGCTACACAGTGAGTGGAAAAGCTCTTCTTAATTCTTTAGATAACTGTTTTGACAAGTGGGAATTAAGTTATTTTTTCTGTAGTTGTAAAAATAGTTCTAAATGAGAGATCGGCTGTTTCATGACAGAAAAGGAAGTTTATGGTGTATCTGTCAATGTGCCAGTAGACTGATACAGAGGCTTTCTTGCACAGAGGGTAGAAGAAGTTGGTCTGCCTGTATACCATGCTTCTGCAGGGCATGTTATGTTAGCAGCATGACTGTTCAAATGTGAACTACCAGTGCTGGCAGTGCCAACTGCACAGAACCTTGAAGATGGGAGGAATGAATAGGAAAATCACACACTTATATAACCTGCAAAGCTGTCAGTAACACGTCATGAGACTTGTATTCCATCTGCAGTGTATATCCCAAGAAAATCCATTATGTACCCAACATTTTCAGATTTGAATTACAGCTGCCTCACATTTCCTGCTTCATTAGGTAGTTAATAGTGCTAAAACCACTGTTAATGTTTAAATGTAGATGTTCATACTAATTTTGTTACCAAATTTAGGTAACACTCTAGGTGTGGTGTATTAATACCATAGTATATATCATCACGTCTTAAGAAAGCAGACAATCTGGCATTTATTCTGTTCATTCTGTGACTTCAGAAACATGCACGCTTCTTATCCACTTTGTTCCGCAAAATAAACTTCTCCAAAATCACTATAAAAAGGTGCAGATAGAATTCAATTTAAGGAGTACAGTAGCAGTCAGATTAAACAACTATCTGCTGCTTTGCTATGAGGCAGGAAAAGTATTAGGTGGAAATTATTCTGGTAAAGCTACGTGATGGAAACGTAATGGTATTGCTACAGCTGGTACTTAGCCTACCAGCTGTTTTGTTTAAATCATTTACAGGTAAGAAATTCAGAGCTTGCCAAAGTCCTAGAAGGCAAAATAGCAGAAATTAACCTCGTATCTGAACATGCACCAGACTTGCTTAAGCTTCAAAATAACTTTGTCCCAATAACCATCATATTTAACTTAGTTAAATAACTAACTTCAGTGACCAAACAAATTGTAAAGTCCCTGTAACCTTACCTGTCCTCAAGTAAGTTTTTAAAATGTCAGGTTCTGGTGTAATATGATTTTATAAATGGCCATGATAGTCTGTGTTTTCTGTAGCTTTCCATTTAGTAGGAATCTGCAGTCCTGTGTCCTGAGAAAGTTCAGGGAATGGAGAGATTATTGTCTACCAAGAATAGGATTAATTCAAGAAAAGTAAAAAGAACTTAAGTAAGTGCTGAGAGAAGGCATCAGTAACATGATTGAGGTAAAAACTGCTCATGTGACTAACAGAAGACACATTTGAGTTAAAATAATTTTGAAATGGAATTTTCTTGGGGTAGCTCTAATGATCTGTTTTAGAATACTGGGAACATAAATAAAAAAAGAACTATTGGGGTGTGTACATTTGGCAGATTTGCACTCATCAGAAAAAAAGATTGGAAAGTAGTGTCTATAAACATCTGTATTCATGTCATAATGCATAACTTTCACTAGCAGTGAACAACAGTAAAAAATCAGTGGAAGTTAGTACTACCCTGGTATTAACACTGCTCTGCAGGTGTTTGGGGTGAATAACATGGGAGGTACAGAAAGAATGATACAGGCTCAAGCAGTTATGATTTTTAAATGCCATCACAGGAGTATTCAGGTCAGTGGCTGTTTTCAAAGGCAAATTTGAGAATGTAAAAGGAAAAAGTTATATGGTGAACTCAGAGTAGAAGACAGGACTGGGGACATCAAAGGCATGTGCAATTTCTTTATGACAAAAGTGTCTGGAAAATGAGGAGGGCTTCAAAGTTTACCTGGATGAATCATACCTGACCTTTGTTTCATGACAACACAGTGGTAAGAAGGTGGGAGCTAAAATAGACTACAGTGTTATCTCCGTGTATTATGGAACTGAATTCACTCTGTGTTTGTTGCAAAGCAGCAATTATTATAATTGCACACATATAATTAAAAAAATAGAAAAATATTGATTTCTTAGCTGCTCAAACTTCATAGATTTTAATCGGCTGTCACAGACGTCAGAAAGATGTGAGGTAAATGTGGTGTGATGAGGAAGGATTATCATGTAATTAAAAGAAAGTCCCGGAAAGTAAAACATCTAATAGCTGCTTGGAGTATTCAGGAATATAATTTTAAAGATAACATAGTTTTTCTATGAGTAAAATAGCCAAATACCATATTTCATAGAATTATTGTTCAGGAATTATTACCACAACACATCTCATAGCTTTTAAAACTTACTTAAATATTTAAAAGGAATAAGACAGAGAATTGAGGATTATTATTGATTTTCCATTGTAAAAAAAAAAAAATAAATAAAAATCTGATTGTATTAGGGTAATTAGTTAGAAGTATAATTTAAATTAAAAAATTCACAGTGTCAAAGCTTATTACTGTTTCAGTTATCAAGACTTCAAATGTTATTTATTGAGTTGGGAGCCAGATTCCATGATTAATTTAATATGTTGTGAAACTGTAGTGCACTATCTTGTAACTGCACTTGATACAGCTTTGTTCCGAGACTGTAGATGGTTTGTCAATAAAAATAAACATTTCCAACATATGACACAGTGCAAGTATTAGAGAGCATCTTTAGAAATAATTAACTACACATAAATAAAAGGAAGCTACTTACTGCATATAAGGTTTAAATAGTCAATACATTTATTTTGTTTGATTTTTTTTTTTTTTTGTCAGTGTAAACTAGAAAAATGATTTGTGGGGATGATTTTTCAGAATTTTGCCTCCATGCCTAATGAGTTAAATTTTCATTAGGCAAATAGTAGGCTTGAAGGGTTTTCAGAAGGCAGAAGACAGTCAGTAGCCTTAAAAACCCTTCCAAACCATCTATGGTTCAATCAGAGTGAATCATTATAATCAACCGGCACTAGGAATGAGGTGTTACTCACAAGATGACAACTCAAATATCATATTCAAAATCAAAGTTTAAGGTATTTTAGACTACAAGAGGTTGGCTGAGGTATAAACTCTGATCTTACATGCACTAAATTTTGATAGAGTTGTTGAAAAATAAGGCCCCCGAAGCATGCTTGTCATTGAAGGATCTAGGTGTTTTTCATGTACATTTAAGATTCAATCTGTCATTTGTCACACATTTGCTTTTTTTTCTTCACAGAAATTTAGTTTCTTGGATTATTTGTGGAATAAATTATAAGAGAAATTATCAGCAGAGAATTCTCAAGCGTTGGTGTGAATAGAATGATTCTGTACAACATTTGGTGACACTTGTTGTGTTCTTCTCTGCTTCTATGGTAGCAGTGCACGATGTAAAGTTGAGTGATATATCTGCTACATCCATATAACCAGAGTTCATTATACAACACAGAGAAAATCTGTAGTCTCTTCCACTGTTTTTTTTTCCCCCTCCAAATTTTGCTCATCTTCAGAGTATAGAAATAGTATTAGTGGCTGTATGCTTTTCATCTGATTGCTGTTTGCAGGTACCATATTGTGATAAGAAATTAAGGTAGGTCCTCCCATATTGTGTTATTCAGTTTCAGAAAGCCAATGTCACCTTGGTAAGGACTGTTCTGTATTAAAATGGTAGCATAATGGGTAGGATTTGTCTCCTCAGGTTTGGACTTCCACTGTGTAGTTATCTATATTTGAGCTAGTTGTCTAGGCTCCCTTTATAGTCAATGCAAATAGGTCAGATGAGTCACACTTATCTTAGACATCTATTTTAGGGTGAAATGGATTGTGCCCTGAAAGTGCTTTTTTCTTCCCATTGACTATAAGGGAGGGGAGTTGAGAGAACAAAATTGCTTGTCTGTATTTCTACTTGTCTGAAATGTTGTGAGGTTAATGCAATATGATGTGTACAAAGATATGCAGCTAAGAGTACAGAGTTGAAAAGTTTGAATGATTTTATCCTTGAGAAACAACATGTGGGCAAGAAGCAGAATCATTTTAATCATCATCAAGCTCACATGCTAATTTATAAACCAGCTACCTCATTCTTTTGAAAAGGTACTTTCCTCCTTCACAGAGATTTCATCGCTATCAGTTTTAAAGAAAACATTTAGTAAGGAGCATGCAGTTCCCTGATTTGGGTGTTAATGGAAAGATGGGGGTGATTGGTCTTTGCTATGGATTTCACAGGCCCTCTTGAAGGTGCTGTCTGCACTGTGTTCATTTGATGAGAAGCTGTCTTCTGAAAGATCAAAAATATAGCTTTATTTTTATGCTTTGCCTATATAATGGCTGTTCCTAGGGTTATTTTGTGTTAAAAGAAATATGCCAAGGAACAACAAAACCTGAGTATTCGTGTAAAATCAGTGGGGGTTAATTGATAACCATACCAATACTGTAATTAGGTAGTCAATCATGTAGAGTATTAATGAAAGTAGAAAGAAACTCCATTATCTTAATGAAGCATAAAGACTTGAAAAAAAATATTTTTTCAGAACAAACATACTGGTGTTAGTTTTGAACAATTAAATGGGTAAAATGCTCATCAGTTACCAAGGTTTCTTTTCCGTGTTTCACCAAACATGTAGTTTCTGGTATATGTATTTTGAAGACTTCATTTGCACATATCTACAGCTCACTGCTATTCTACACCTTCTCTCCACAATTAAAATACCAAAAATATTTGTCATTCATGTGTGATTCTTGGAGAGTGAATTTACTGACATTGTTTGGGGCTATGGGAAGGGAAAAAAGCCCCATACTTGTCTTCAAGAATAAGGTCTTGCTTTTGGTTTTTAAACTTTTTTGTTCTGTGGTACTTTATTTCACAAGGTAGGGGATTGCACCCTGTAGGATTAAGGCATTTATAGTGTTATTAAGGCATTTACAGTGTTAGATGCTTTTTGAATAAATGTTTTTTATACTTATTGTGTGTTCTTTAGATATTGGTGTTAATGGTGTTCTTTAATTATGACAGATTATCCCTACCCTGTAGTTGAGAGAGAGAAAAAAATAGTTAAATACGCCTAGAGGTTCATAACCCATTTAAAGTCAAATTATGTACAACAGCACTGCTGCAGAAATAATTTTAGTCAATGTTAGAATATGTTCTCTTCTGTTCTTTTCCTATTATTTGATCTTTTTATAACTGTTCTTCATAATATTTTTGTTTGAACTGCCTTTGTATTAGTCATGTACCTACTCACTTGCCAAAGCAGGGGTCATGCTTTTTTTTTTGAACCATTAATACCTTATGACTTTCACACACTTTCCCTCCAGGGGTAAAGGTTATATTTAGAGAGTAGGTCCAAGATCTTTTCTTTAATGGATTTACTTCACCCATATTCTGAGCAAAGGATGTAAAAGCTACCAACCTTTCCACAGAAGTTTGCCATTTTATGCTAGCTTTCTGGTACACTATCTGCATTTTTTTTCGTGATTAGTTTTTAGGGAAATGGCTCTGCACCTTCTGACTTGTTTTAATAACATGTTTCCTCACACCTTGGTTATTTTAAAAACATTGAATTTGGTTTTGCTAAGGAATCTTTCACTTACAGAGATTGTGTAGTTTTATGTCATAGAAAACCATTGGCAGACACTATAGAACTCTTACATAACATAAGGCTAAATATGGCCCTTGCACTCTGAACATGTGATGATAATTAAGCACTTTTCCTTAAAAAGCACCATTTAAAACCATGATCATTGCACCTGAACTAAAGGATTATTTTTGTGGCTTAGGAAATGCAACACTGGACTGGTGATTTCATTATGCTTACAGAATACTTCCTTTCATTGGGTGCTTTGATGCAGTTCACTGACAGCATGGATGAGCTTATATCTTTCCATCTAGTAAGTGAGTTTGACCCAAAGCATATCACTCTGTGGAAATAGCCATTTGAAAACTACCCCTGTAGTAACTATGCTTACATCTAGTTCGTTTCAGATTTCATTTTGCCCCTTTTGTTTAGTGCTAGCAAATATTACGGTCTTATCCTGCAAACAAAGTCAATGCTACCTGAGGTATAACAAATAGGGGATTCTTTAATTAAAAATCTGAACATGAAGAAAAAGTTGTAGGACTCTGTGGAACTGTAACACACACAGCTTATAATGCCAGCGAAGCTATGCCGTTTGGTTTTGTCTGAGTATCTCATCGCACTGAGAGAGCATACTGATCTCTGACCTGCTTTAACCTAAGTTGAGGTACTTTAATTAGGGAATTTGTACTGCACATTAAAAAGTATAGTAGCATCAAAGCACCACTGTACATCAAACAACGTAGTTCTCCTAGACTTCTGAACAAGCTAAGTTTATTAGATTTTAAAGAATAATAATCAAATGAAAACAGTGATCGTGGGTGACAGTTACTTGGCAGATGGGAGCTGGCCAGATGCCCATTCCCCGCTGCCTTGTTTGTTCACTTGTCCTTGAGTAGTTTGTAGCATGTTTAGATGGGAAAAAAATGGAGGTTTGAAAAAGCATACATTACACAGAGTCCATCCATTTTATAAGGAAAATTTGGTAATTTTCTTCCCACTTTAATAGGTGGTAATTATTTCTGTCCTACCAGTATCCATTTCACCTCCCTTCACCTCCAGTGCCCTCCAGTTTCTTCCCTTGCACTAAGAAAAAAAGCATTTGATCTGCTTCACATGTTCACCAAGCAACAGCTGAATTTTCTTCCTCCTCCTCTCTTCATGGTTTCCAGTCTCCTTCCAATTTTCTGCTGGTAGGTAGTCCAGTTCTCCCCATTTCCCTGACCTTCCTGTCTCTCTCTTCATTCCTCCCAGGCAAAACTTCAGCTTCCTAAACATATTTATAGGCTAAAATACATTTGCTCTGTATTTGTACTGTCTCTCTCTGCCCACTCACATACCTACGCAAAAAGTATAAAATTTCATATTGCCTTCTTCTTGGCCATCTTTTTCTTGTAATGTTCATTCTTGCTTTCAGATGAGAAATGCTGAGAATGAGGGGGATTTTGCACAGAGGGTAAATCCTTTCAGAACTCCAGTTTTTGAATTGCATTGCCCCTTTGGCTTTTAGTCACTTTCTGCCTATGAGATTGCATAGCGTACCACTGAGTAAGAAGAAATCTGATTTTCTTGGGCTGCTTATATACAAGTGTAATCGTCTATGTGTTACTGAAAGGAAAGCGTAGCATAGTTGCTTTCACATAGACTTTCATGTGGTGGTTGGAATTTTGTAGAAAGCTTGAGAGATGTGTTGGAAGGCAAATGACTTGGCAGCATTGTTCTGCTTCTGACAGTCCCCATTGTGAACTGCAAAGTTTTCCACAAGTACTGGAAGAACTGACGCTAGTGCTGGAGTTGGTCGGTGGTTGATTTGAGCCAGTGACGCTGCCTTTAATCTCAGTTACGTATTTTGCCAGCGTGTAGAGCTTCCTGTTGGATGTTCTTCATACTCCATGGACTAAGCTCTGCTAACTGTTAGTACTGCCCAGAGAAACTGTGCTGGAACCTATTCTGTAATATTAGGTGGCTCCTATAAGAAAACCTCATGAAAACGTATTCCACTGCAGTTGAATTTTGGGAGAAACAACAGAATAAAAGCAATTTGGCAATATGGTTCCATTTTTCCTTTCTTGGGTTGATGTTGAATTAAATCTTGTAATTCAGTACATCGAATATATGTTTTAAAATACAGTTTGATTGACCCAAAATATTTTTAAATGTATGTTTGCAAAGATTTCTCTGCACATTCAGATTGAAATCAAGTCTCAAAATCTCAAAAAGTCGCAGCAAGGAACTTATGTCATTCACAGAGTCATAGAACCTTTAAGGTTGCATTCCCGTGGCTTTAACTCTTACTACCAAAGGCACAAGCAGGTGCTAGTGAATGAAGTTATGTAACTAAATTGAGTTGTTGCACACCGTTCATTTAAAAATAACAATAATAAACAAATAATTAATCAGCCTCTCGGTTTATTTCACAGAATGCTATCTATATATTCAGATGTTCCCTGTTGATTGCTGTTCCCTGTCAGAGCATGTGTCACATGCAAATTAACTGGGGACTTCTCATGATAGCACTTGGAAAAGAAATGACTGAGGTTAGTCAAAAAGGAAATATTGCCAATTGTCACTAGCCAGGTGAAGTGAAATCACAAGGTGGCCATCTGGTTTTGTCTCTTGCATGTGGAAATTACAGTACCTTTACAACCACTTTCATTGCTCACACTGGTCTAACAGTTACCCAATAACACGATCTCAGGATTCTGTAGCAGCTCATCAGAAATTTTACCTCATTTTCCACTATCTGATTTAATAATGTGTGATTTTCTAATCTCTGATTGGAATGTGTTACCAGGCTATTTAATCAGATCCTTCAGTTGAGTTACGTGCATATGAGATGTAGCACGTAAAACTTGTGATTCCCCCCTGCATGCAGTCTGCATGTTCTGGCTTTCATTTTTTTCATTTTTCAGCCTCTCTGAACACTGCACCATTGTTTCTTAGCCAACCATCCTACCACTTGGCTTGTGCTGACAATGCAACACAAGGTCCACAGTTTCTTCTGTGTTGTTTGAGTGTAAGATGGTAGAGCCATTGCTGATCTACAGTCAAAAAGATCTCTTTATTAAAATTCTTTGTTGTTTCTACAATATTTGTGAAAAAATAATGTGATTTGTACACTAAATATGCTTACCCAGCATGCTCTCTGGTAATCAAAAACTACTCACAAAAACTCTTACTGGACTTTTATATCCAGTTATTCCCCATTACTTCGTTCCTTTCTGGCTTCCTTTTGATGCTTTCTATCTGAAAGCATTAGGTGTGCACCTAAATGCAGAATGGCAGAGCATAAAAGGAATTACGAGGGTCCAACACCATGGTGCCAGTTCTTGCAGTACAGCACTGGAGGTTTATATTCTGGCTATGCTCCCCCACATTTTCTTTTTGAAGAAGAACGAGAACTGCCTCAGCACTTAGGACTTGACAAGTGTGTGTGTGAATTGTCTAATCCATGTGTAGGAGTGTGCAGGACAATTAAAGCTATTGCTTGTATGAGATCTACTAAAGCCTGGTTGCCAACATTTTAATTTTCTTTTTATTTCAAGCTTAGTCTTCCAAATTGATTTTCTAGGTTTAATGAATAGTTGAACATATGTTAAATCCTTGAAAATGTACCAGTAAAATCTCTCTCCCTTACCTCCTTAGCATTAAACTCATAAAAATCTGTATTGAGAGCAGTGCCACTCTGGTTGAACTTTATCATTGTAAGGTTGAAGTTTTCAAATTACAAATGTACAGTACGAAAATATAAACCTTATTTCCTAGGAAAAATAAAATGCAAATTTTAAGTCAGTTTTCAAAGTGAAGTCAGTGAAGTTTTCCATCTTCTGAAAGTCTCTGTACTTAGCCCTCATAAAGTAACTGGTGCTACCAATGATGATACCACGTGCAGGATTCAGGATTTTTTTTTTTTTTTTACTTTGCACTGTTGTAGTGTAAGTCGTATCAAAATTAGCAAATGACCTGTGGTCTTTTCTTGACTGATGGATCAAGGAGAAACTGTTTCACATACTTTTGACTTTGAAATCAAGGCATTTGCAAACTGTTGGAAGTTTGAATATTCTTACTGGAAAAATATGAATTCTGCTTGTTGTTAATAATGTTTTATTCTTCTGTTCCTATTTAGCTTTTATTAGTATTAGTTAGCAGTTATACTGTAATAGCTCCAAATGATTTGATTGAGGTTTGTTGTAATGTAAATGTTACACATTTTGCAAGCAAAAGATAGTCACAGTCACAGAAGTCTAGAGTTGAGAGACACTGTATTGTAATTAGACTTGCATGGGTGTGTAGGCATTATATGTAATCCATGAGCTTTGCACCAGGGGATCTTGATTATAGGCTTAGGGCCTGAATTCCTCTTTGGCCAAATGTGTATGTTTAAGCAAAGTGAACACCAGGTGTTACAAAGATTTCTGAAAATCAGCATTATATGCTTACCAGCTAAAGGCCCCATCTGCAAGTAAAACATTAGACCATCACTTGTAAAACAATCATCCAAAGAAAAGAGCTGGAGATTTGGGTTTGGTTTGGTTTGGTTTTTTAAACAGAAGATCCTTAAGTGACAGAAAGAAGATTAAATCCATAGATTAAATCCATGGCAGGAAAGGGGACTGATCTTGACTGTTTAATTTCTTTGTGAATACTGAAGGCAAAATAACGTATCATAGTAATATAACATAGTGTCCTTTGATCATAGACAAGGAAGAGAAAAGACAGTTGTACCAGCTGAAGAATGACAGTACCTTTATTACAGCTGTTGTTCTGACAGCTTTTCAGCTGTCACCTTCCACTTTACTTTCCATTTTAAGAGTTGTGTTTGTATCTCTCTCCAGCTCGTAAGCAGGAGATTATCAAGGTTACCGAGCAGTTGATTGAAGCTATCAACAATGGGGACTTTGAAGCTTACACGTAAGTGTTCTCATTTTGGAGAGACTGAGGAGAGTGGATGTACATTTCAAAATGTATATGTAAATAAGCAAATGCAAGTGTGTATGTTTGTATTTATGTATTGCTGGAGATTATTCTCAAATACCCTCAGGAAACATAGGAGTTGTTCGTTGCCACCTTGTCTTAGCTTTACACTAGCCTGGATGCCAGTTTCAGAGGAGGTGCTAGTGTAAATCTGAGGTACTGCTGTGCTGAGACGGGATCATCATACTGACACAAAACATGCAGTAGCCTATCTTGGTATATGAAAGTAAAGTCACGTTTTTGGTATCCAATCCAGAAAACACAGTGGAAACCTATTTTAACAGAAAAATTGCAGTGTTTGTAGAGACTGATAGTAGCTAGAATCCCATGTGTACTTTAAGGCATGAAAGATCATGTGGGATTCAGGCTCTACCAGTCTCTACTGAGCACTGTGCATTTCTGTGCAAGAATTTGATGAGGGAAAGGTGACTGGCTTTCTTGGCTTTTCTGTGCAAAGACACAATTTCATCACTGCTTCTCCACTCCTGCTAACTCAAAGAAGAAGCAGAGGAAAACACTTCTCATCATTGCATTGGGTCTCCTTTGTTTCTCTGGGTGGATTCTGCCGTGTTGAAGCACAAGCCACACAGGTCAACAGTGACGTTGCTCTTCCCATTTAAAGATTTGCCAACACTTTGGTGTGATCACACTAAAACCTGTGTTGTACAAATGTCAAGTAGAAACTTATTTTGAATTCTTGTCTAAGTTTTATTAGATTAAAAACATTTAAAATCTTACCTAAACAATGGTGTGAGACATGAAAAATATTTTTTGGATTGCACAGAGGCAGTTTCCAGAGTCACAAGTGAAAACTTGTGATACAGCGTCATAGGATTGCCTTTGTGGCTATCTTTGGCAATCTTTCTTTTGGTCAAATGGTGACTGATGTGAAATCTAGTAGCCCTGAAGTGAGCTTGCCAAATTTTCTGATGTAGATGAAACCAGAACTCCGTTAATGCTCCCCATTTAAATTATGTTCTTTTCCAATATAATGTCATAGGTAAGTAAGTTTCCAATTGGAATAAAGGAGACATTTAGAAAGTTCAGTCCAGCATTGTGCTACATGACTGCATGTGTTTATTACAGAATTTCCTCTTTTCCACAGAAAAATCTGCGATCCAGGCCTTACGTCTTTTGAACCTGAAGCTTTGGGTAATCTAGTAGAAGGGATGGACTTCCACCGTTTTTACTTTGAAAATGGTAAACATTCCTTTTTCATCTCTGTATATCTTCATCTGTTCCTTGTGAATGTATTTTTCCAGTCTAAGCAGCATTTTTGTTTAGGAGTTGATTGATTGCAGGGGAAGGAGTTCATTTTTTTCATTTTTTCTTTTGGAGTTTGGCCTATGTATGATTTTTTTGTTTGTTTCTGCTGCACTCATTCATATGTCATGTAGCACCTTGGAAAGTGGAAGAAAATTTCAGGTATTTGGAGAGAGAAAATTAAGGTGTATAAAATAAATATGTAATAACATAGTAACATAAATTAAGTAATTCTTTTTTTTTTTTTTCCATTACAAAAAAGAGTACATCATGCTAAGCTGCAAGTATACTTAAAAGGAAAATCACTAAATTGTGATTAGAGAGTGAGTGCAAGTAAAAATCAACACTTACAGTGAGTTTATAATGACTGCTACTATGTGCTGTTTTGGGGAAGATGTTGCTCAGTCTGTACTGCTGAGGATCTGATCAGCAGACCATCTGAATGAGACAGGGCGCCTTGTGTGGCCACGCACACTGAAATACCTGGTGGCAGCTTGCATCTCATACCAGAGTCTCCAAACACTTGTATAGAACATGTCACCTGGAGGGTGGTTGTGCTGAAATATGACCAGGAACCCAATTGGGCATTTTCAATAAAGATTGCAGATTAGAAATGGGACATATCAAATTACTCAGTTGTTATTGTAAGCAGGTTTTAAAAAGGTATTTAAAAAGGTAGCAGTTATTGCTACAAGCATTAAGAAACTAATTATTGAGGTTCTTCCAACAAACTTACTGCCAGATCAAAGAGAAGGAAGTTATAGTATAGTATATCAATCACTATAAAATGCTGCTATTTAAGGTCAAATAATTCTGCATGGATGGTTACAGAAACTTGTCTGGCCCCTACTTGGATAAATAAAACATACTCTGAAACATTTGATGTTTTCTCATACAGGAAAGAGGAGAGCATACATTATGCTGTGACTGTGCCCATTTCTACAAATGTGTTTGAGCTAGCTGTCAGTAATGATTAACAGTAAACAGAGATTATTGCCTTGTACCTGCTAAGCTTGATGGTTTGATTTTGTATGATGGAGTGAGATGAGTTATTCTGGCTTATGTAGAGAAAATTTAATTTGTCCTGTTTGTGTGTTGTGTATATTTGTTTCCTAGCATTATCCAAAAGTAATAAGCCAATCCACACCATTATCCTCAATCCCCATGTCCACCTTGTGGGTGACGATGCTGCTTGCATTGCGTACATACGGCTCACGCAGTACATGGATGGAAGTGGGATGCCAAAGACAATGCAGTCAGAGGAAACACGGGTCTGGCACCGTCGTGATGGGAAATGGCAGAATGTTCACTTTCACCGTTCAGGGTCACCAACAGTACCCATCAAGTAAGAAACAATTCAGACCACAAGCTTAAACTATGTATATCAGACCAGATAGTCTAATAGCTGCTTTTGGCCTTAAAACTATGAAACTGTCCTCTTGATAGTGGAATTTTTTGTGGTTATTTATGCAGTGTGTATTATATTCAGTAGTATGCCTGTAGTATTTGTGCAAATATTTTTTTAAAAATAATGCTTTGTTGTTGTTATTTTCAACTGTGATGCCCACTGATCCAGCTCTGTCCCTGAGCTGAGAGGTTGAAGACAAAAATGATTTAATACAGATAAGGCCTGGCACAAGTCGCACAAAATAGGACTGTAAAACTTGAAATAGGATTTTAGGAAAACCTGGACTGAAAAAAAATGATAGGATACATAGAGGTGTTAGAGCTGACAGGAAAATTTCAAGGAAAAACAGTGTCTGTTTTCTGAAAAACTGAAATTTGAATAACATTTTTCTGTGATTCCCAACCACCTCTATTCACTCAGGCCTAGCTATATTCTTTGGAAGTTGATTTTGAGCCAGCTTATGTATTTCCTTTGTAAATTAAGTCGCACAAGTACCTATCGCTGTCTTACCTCTTTTCCTATGCTCCCTTTGCTTGACTGCTGAACAGTCATTATCTGATAGTCTAAACCTGTGTGGGTAAGCCTGAAATCTCTCTTGTTGTCATTTATCTGTTTTCTTTCATTCGGACATCTCTGATTGCCCTCTTATACCCTCAGAGTCATGCTGCGACTCAGTGAGCACAAAGCTGAATTCCTTGCACCAGATTTCAGCAGAGTAAATTACAGCACGCTCACAGTTGCAGTAATGAAATAGAGAGTCATGGTGTCTTCAAGAGGTTCTGCTCAAGTTCTTTTCCTTTTTTCTGCTTTCAGTCTTCACTAATCTACCCTGTCTCTTGGAGCCCAAGCTTGTTGACTTCTTTAAGTAGACACACTTATATTAGACCATTTCTCAATTAGGTAGCACTGACATAGGTATTAGCTTGCTTAGGTGCAAGCCTTCTGTATAAGATGTAATTACATTTATATGGGGTGTCTTAGTGTGGATAATGGCTGAATTTGCCAGTGTGGATGATAAGAGCTTAGATTTCAACTTTCTAACCTCAGTTTGTCCCATAACTTACTTCTTGCAACATAATCCTCCTAAATGAAATCATATTCAATTAAGTAAGGAACACAAAATCATAGACTATCCCAAGTTGGAATGGACCCACAATGATCATTGAGTCCAACTTATGGCTCCACACAGGACTACCTAAATATGATAGAACAAAGTATTAAACTTCATTGAGGATGAAATGTGTATGTATATATATATTTATATATGCACACACACACATATATATATATTTAGGAAAAATGTAATTTGGTTACCTAGCAATAGCTATTGTATTTTATTTAAAAATGAGAAAGCAATGAGAGCAGGAACCATGTCATCCTATTTTTCACATCCCAGCTGCACTGCCAGTGTTTAAACAGATAATATTGATAGAGTAGTTATGTTTTCCTGAAATGAAGTATTACAGATTTTTTTATGTTTTTATAATGGACCTTTTTCTCAGTGAATCTGACCTGGATATATGTAGAGCCAGAAAGCATAAGTTAAATGGGTTCACCTTTTATGGTGCACCCTGCACGGTAGTGTCTATCTGTCTACAGTAAGTCTGTAAGTGACTGATAGGAATTGGACTAGGGTATTATTTAATCTCCAAGATTAAAGAGAGTATTTGGAAGGTGGGGGAGGTATTTTTTTTTAATTTTTTTTTTATCTTTCTTAACCTAAACATATTGATAAGAGATAACCATTAAGAGAAGGAACAAGGTAACTTACCACACTTAGACACCAAAACAAGAGGGCAACAAAATAGCCATCATATTGCAATTTTCGTGGAAGATTATGGAATTTGCTTAACAATTCCTTAACAATAATATTTCTAATAATACTTTACGGAGCTACACTTCACATCTGCATATACTGCAGTGTGTCCTGTTTGAGTTAGAGTGTTTTAACAGGAGCCTCAGTACTCGTTCATGTAACGTGTAGCATGTATGATGGGCTGCTGCATCTTGTGACATGTACTGCTCCTGCAAGCACTCACCAAAGTTTGTTTCTCTGCAATATAAAGGGCATGTGCAGTGCATCTGGCTGCTGCAGAGTCTGCAAAATGCAAATCTCATGGGAATACGGTTGCCCATACAGATCTGAGATACTCCTCACAGAAGCTGTGACAGTATTTCAGACTCAAGTACTGCCTGTACTTTATAGCTCATGCTGGCCAAGAATAAGGATTTCTGGGACTGCTAAGGATGCAAGGGGTTGGAAAAGAAGCTGAGACATGATCTTTTTGAGCCTGCACAGTTGTGTCTATGTCTGTGGGTGTTCTGAACCTGTTCTGAGGGTCAGACAGGAAATTTTAGTATTATGAGAATATATCCAAAATGAAAAGGCCACAAAAGAAGAGTAATGGCTCAACACCGTAGGGCATGACTAAGGCTTAAGGAGAGATGCTCTGAGATTGTAGTATAGCCTTAGAAAGATCCTATGTAGTGCTGGCAGCAATATCTTATAAATCCTTTACCTAACTCCCATCTTAAATTCAGAGAGGTGTTTGTTGTTTGTTTGTTTTTTTTTTTCAACTTGCTAATTATTACTGTCCTAAAATACCATTTCTCTGCTGGTTACTTTCCAGCCTGAAATTTTAGTCATACGCAATGTATTCCTGATTATTCTAATGTCATCATTGTTCTCCTACACTGGGTGGATAGATATGCAGACGAGATATTTTATATAAAGGATGACTAGATCACTTCTCACCTCCTATTTTCATAGGGTAAATAAACAATAATGCCTTGGTTAGCTTTGATTGATAGGATCTCCATTTTCCTAGCTACCTTGATAGCTCTCCAACATGTCTTTTCTGGTCTGAGGTTTGGCTTTTCACTAGCTTGAGTCCTGAAATACTGCATATAATTGTGGTCAGGGCTTTTATTTAACTTCACTATTTCTCTCTTTACCCTGCTGAGAGTGCCACGCCTGCTGTCTTCTGGCATGATTTTGCACTTTTGTTGTTTACATCATATTAGTAGATGTGCCAGTCTTCTAAGACAGCCATGAATTTATCTGCAACTGGTATTTCCAACCAATGACTATATAGAAACTTTTCCTGAGCATTTAGCTTTGTACTTCCTCTTATTACATGTACTGTTTCTGAATTACCCAGACCTTAAGCTCATTTGGTTCTTCTCATACAAGACTCCTGTCTTCCTCAATATTTATAATGCCTTCCACCTATATGTAAATGTATTATTACATGAGGTCAGTCCTGTTGCTTTTGCTTTGTTGTTGACAAAGATTACTGAATCTCCTCAGCTCCCCCTTCAGCTATCATTTTTCTTTTAGTTGTTTTACTTTGTATTCTTTCTTTAATCCCCATCTTCTCAAGTTTATCTGGTAGATTCCCACATAGCATCATGTCAGAACTTGCCATCCTGACTGTCTTGTCGACTGTCTTGAACTTCACATTTACTTTTACCCGTTACACCAGCAGCTCTGTTTTGGAAAACTATGTAAGAAATTTAATTACAATATTGTTCCAGATGATCTGTCCTTTCTTTTCTTGCATTTGAAATTTATGCAGTCTACAACTGTTTATTTAATTATTACCAATACACAGTAGTTAATAATGGCACTTCTGTCATAAAAAAAATGTTACGCACAATTTCCAGTCAAGAATTTCAAATCTAATAAACTTGCAAAGGCAATTACAGCACTGATCTGCTTTTGCAAACATAGTATCCTAGATTATGTCAAATCAGTTGCTCTGTGGACAGTAGCTTACTTGTTTTCAGAACTACAGTAATAAGTACATAAATCTAAGGACTGTACTGAGCTCTCTGGTAGCTGTAGCTATATGGAGATATTTCTTGTAGCAGATAATTGACTTGGAGAAGAATCTGAGCACAAAAGTATATTTAGTTTATATATAAATTCTATTTTTTGCTGTGAGACAGTCCAAACAAGTTTGGGTTTCTGTCTTGCCCATTGTTTTTCTCTGTTTGAGTGATGCGACTGGTGGTAGGAAATCTTTCTTTGTATTCAGTGTTCTTAAGAATTTGTGCTAGCATGTGTCTGCAGAGCTGCCTGCATAACAAAGAGCAAACCTGCAAAGACAGTCAAAGAGCTGTTGGGCCTGAAACTGACTCCTAAACCTAAATTCAAACCTGTGATTCCCAGGCCTATATTTACTCACTTTATCACACATTGCACTTTCATATACTATCATAAGTTAAATACCAAACAGCAAGAAACTTGAGTAAAGAGTTTGTTCTGTGTTTGTACAGTGCCTAGCACAGCGGGATCCCAATCATGACTTCAGCCCCTAGATGCTACGGTAATACAAACTATATTATAAGCTCAATTAGTTAACTACTTTCTTACACGTTCCTGAACTTTCTTTTTTTCTTTACATGTGGCTTTAGCATGTCTTGCATGTAAATGACATCTGATTCTTCTTTGTTACTCGGTTCAATTTTTGTGTGAGAATCTCACTCTGTGGCCATGACTGTAACGTACATGCTAAGGAAGTAAGTTTAACTGGAACAGAGATTCATATTTGAATTTTGCCCTTGCTCCTTTGAGAAGCTGATTAATTTCTACTTTGGCACCATCTCTGGCATGTTGTAAAGATTGAAATGTCTGTAAAGTGGTTTGAAAAATAAAAGAATGCTTTGCTTGAGCATTTGGGCTTTTTTCCCCCTTTTTTCCTTTGGTTTTCTTCGCAGTATTGTATTAAATGATCTGTAGAAGGATTTTTTTTTAATAGTATTGGTTAACACTTGAGCATGTATTGTTAACTGGTGGTGATGTTACTGTAGTAATGGCAATCTTTTTTTTTTTTTTTTTTTCTCCTTCCTCCTAGCTAAAAATATCAGCGGTGCCGCTCTTGCATTATCTGTACCCAACGCACCTGGTTGATTACCATCTTGGCCATCCTGTTCTCTTCATGCATGTTTCTGAGTGCATGAAGTTGTGAAGGTTCTTCATGTAACACATTTGTGATGCACCATTTTGCTGTGTATTCCATCTGTACACTGTTAACATTTCAATGAAGGTGATGTTCCATGCAAATAGAAAATAGCAAGGCATAAAAGACAAAAAAAAAAAGTTGATGTACAGCAGTAGATACAGGATACATTTGTCATCTTTTCTTCATTTATGCCAAGTTTTGACAGACAACTTTAAAAGCTATCCTGTTTATAAAAAAGAAAAGAAACAAAAAATACATTTTACCCTCTTTTTTTTTAAGAACTGTTTTTTGACTCCTCCTTTTCCCCGAGTCCCTGGATTTTGCTTTCGTTCTGGTAGGAATGGTTAGGATTTCCGCTGGCAGCTCTGTTACTGTAAAACAGATTTTTATTACAGCATGTAGATGGACGAAATCACTGATAAATGTGGAAGTGATAATATCTTGGCTCTGTCCCAGCTGAAGCCTTCTTAGTTTATTAGTCTATGTAAACTGGAAAAATCTCATCATTTGCTGGCTTGGCCACTTCAGAATTAACTGTCGATGTTCTGGCTAGTCAGCAGAAGTGTTTTTTTTCTTTTGAAATCTTTACCTTTGCTTTCTTACTATGCTAAATGAAAATTTATATTAGATAATTAAGCAGAATTAAAAATTGTAAGGAACTAAGTGATGATTGAGAGGCAGGTTTTGAGGATTAAAATGAAAGCATAAAGAAAAATAGATTTTTATCACTTTTAGGATATATTGTAAATTTATTAAGGAGTCTTTAAAACATTTTAAAATTTTGTTTAAGCTATAGACCACTTCAGTGGTTAATATACTCTAGAAGTATTAGGCCTTAAAAGCTTAGTATGAAGAGTTTATTTACTTTCCAACGTTGCTGTTGCTTCTCTGGAAATGTATTATGACTACACCAGTTTTCTAGTAACTGTAACGCTTTTACCACAGATTTGTTTCTCCTTCCTCTTCCCCCTCAATCTGCTCTTTGTTTATTAAAATCATCAGACAGCGTACAGTATCAAGGACAACAATCTCTGCAGCATTACCAGCTTGTTTTGGCTCTTTATCCCTGGCTGCAAATGTCTGTACACTCTGAAGGGAATGCTCTCAATGTCAGTTCAGAACACAAACTTTGTGATAGGGACTATTTTCGCTTCCTTTACGTGGCTGTGAAGTACATCCTTACAAGCATTTAGATTTGTTCCCTTCCATTTTTAATAGAAAAATGCAGGGATTGGTTATCTCTTTCTCATTTGTTTTATTACCAACAGGGCTAACTGTTTTCTGCAGCGCTGTATAGTGCATGGTATCTCAATCAATGTTCTTTTTAGCAGTGGACAATTTACAACTCGACAGCCTGAAGTTTATAAGATGGGAAAGCTTCCTAATTTGTATAATTTCACCTTTCTGTGTTGATTACTGATCAAAAGCAGTTCTTAAACATTTTGATGTTGTTACTAGTGGATGTATGGTAGATGGATTTAAGCTTCTCTGATAATTATTACGTGATTTTAAACAATATATATTTAAAATAAGCATCTACAATAAATGTGTTGAGCCATATTAACCTGCCAATGGGATCTGTGAAAAAAAAAGTAATGGCCTCATTTTTTTCTCATTAATTTCTTTTTTTCTTTTTTTCTTTTTTTTTTTCCTTTTTTTTTTTTTTTTTTTGGTGAAGCGGCTATAAGTGGCATAACTGTATTTAAAATTAACAAATTAGTTGTAGGGTGGTTTTTTTTATACTTCTAACATAGCATGTGGTGTTGGCGTATTACCGTAGATCAAGTTTGTCTTCCACACCAAGATGGAAATTGTGATTTGTTCTCTCTACCACAATTGAATTATACACTTCTCTTCTGTCATTTGGAACACTGCAGTTTACCATGGGACACAGTGTACATATTTCTTGCCATAATGGTAAATGATTGATATATTTAAGGATTAATAAATTTGTGATTTCTGCTGACATTGTGCTTGTGTGTTAATTTCAGAATTAATTGTGGTTTTGCACTGGAAAATGTGGAGCATCTGTTTAAATTAAGAAGTCAGAAACACAGATACAGTCCTTACAAGCCAGATTTGCAATTTGAAAATACAAATGTTTGCTCTCATGATTTGTCTTTTGATTAGTTCTTAACTTCCTCTTCTGAGGGCCCAGTTATACACTGTTTACTTAGTACTTTGTTGATAGATTTTGCATGTACCTTGTGTTTGTAGGTCTGTATTTGGAAGTATTTTGGGTAGTTGCACATTTCTGTAGCTTTCTTACTGTTTTGTATACTCACTGTGTAACACAAGATCCCATAAAAGAGAAGTTATTATATGCCTACAGTTGCAGACCTTAAAATGCAGTAAATACCATAAATAATTAGGATTTCAAATAATGTGTTAGTTTAAAAGCTTTCATATATTTCCATATCAGCCTGTTGTGATTTTTAGTCTCCTTAAACCTATCATGAGTCACAACTGAGAACAGCCCTTTTCTACCAGCAGAAAAGAGAGACAGAAGGGGTGGAGGAGAGGGCACAACTTCCAGCTTCCCTGGGTTGTGAAACACAGAGCTGGATCATTTTTCTGGCTCTGTGCCTAGGGTAGCATAGTTGTGAGCCAGCCCTGTGGCAGTGGCTTTAATGTGACAGTCATCCAGGAGTAGTGCTTGTCGAAGGAGCAGGAGAGTATTCCAGTGTAGGGGAAATTCCAGTGCTTCCCTTTTGGAGGCATTTTGCTATGTATCTGTAAAAATAAATAAATAAAGTTATAGGAGACCTCAGAGGTTTGGAACATTTCGGTAAACCTCAGAGGAAGTAAAAGTGGTTTAGGCTGGGTGATTTTATATTTTTTTTTCATATCAGTTCTACCTACTTTGTCTACTTTTTTTTTTTTTTCCACTAAATGCTGTTCCAGAAATCAGACTGACTTCCATTTTAACTGTGTGCCTGCACTAAGCTGTTTGATAGCAGTGGATTCACTACTAATTTCAGGTATGTAGATAAGAAGAAGTGTGTAAAGCATAATAACTAGGAGAGGGGTGGTCGGAATAAATTTGCTAAATGTCAGATCGAGGATTTGGGGAGAATTGATTTTTATATTGTTCTGGATACCCTTTATAGCACAAGAGTTTTAATATGCTGCCTCCTGGTGGTTTTCTTAACAATGTTTTCTATTTAGGAGAGCACAAGAAGATGCTATTTGTTCTGAACTCAATGCTTTCATGCAATGTAATGTGAGTAAGGAATACACAGTATTTCAGAGGTTAAAAATGCCCGTTTGCTTGATCTTGAATTTACACCGTATACATTCCTGAAGGAATCACATTGATTCCATTTAAAAATGGGCTCCCAGGACACAGTTAAGAAAATATAGTCCTTATAGTCATACATATATAGTCATATAGTCTGTATAGTCCTGTAGTCATATATGAAACCCAGAGTTCATTGTTTTAAAGATAAACTTTACCGTTTCTTCAGTGAGGTATTAATCTTTTGTAATGTATCATCTCCGTAGAAAGCATCCTTGCAGCAAATTTATTAATATTCTTGGGGAGGGGGGGATGGGGGATTCTTTCTTTCTAAATTTACACAGTCATAATTTGTTTGTAACTCATGTTAGGAAAAGACCATTAGTTAACAAAATATTAGCCGGAGAACTGATCCAAATTTCTTAAGGAGACTCAGCTTCTTTCTTCCTAATAAATAAAATACAGAGAAGGAGCTGTGGGTGAAATTCAGAAAGGATGCCGCAGGTTAAAGGTCCAGTGCTGCAAAGTCCACCTGCTAAATGTTTGTAAAGATAGCCACTGTAGCAGAGGCCTTACATGCCTGTACCAGGAGTACAGGGAGGTTGTGACGTCCATGAGAGGGGAGACTTGTCTATACTGAGGCCTATCTATGCCTAATATGAAAGGAATCCAGTGTATAGCAAACTAGAAGCCTTTCCTCTTTCCCCTCCCTCTCTTACACAGATACCTATGGCAGAGCAGAACAAATGGGAGTGTTGCAGGATCCACTTCCAAGATAGCATGCATGTAAAGTGAGGAGAAAGCAGCAATTCTGCATGCCTGTCTGCTCCAGAACAGCAGTGCAAGGCTGCTTATTTTCAGCATACTCCTGTCCAGGCTCTGAGCCCAGGGAAAAGGCACCAGAGAGAGTAAGTCTGGGGGAGAGGAGAACATCTCATCACACAGTGTGAGGGAAAAAGAACCAAGTGCAAAGAAGACAAGTTAAGAGAAAACAGGATTTACAGGGTGAACAGATGGGAGAGCAGTTTATCCATATTTAAAGAAATGTCACATTCTTTCTTTAAAGATGTTGTCAGAAGGCAGCTATGGGGCTGGACCATCTTAGAAACTAACTTGGAATTTGTCCCATACGACTTTTTTGATTAATGCCCTCTAATTAGTTAGCAGAGTTAGATAGTTGAGTGTGGAAAATGGTTGGGACAAACTGTCTTTCCTAAGAGGTTAAAATAGTAAGTGCTGAGTCTGTGTAGCCACAGAATATCCTCTGAAAAGTTGCATTAAATCACAGAATTTACCAGGAATCTGATTCACCTTTCATCAGTGAAAGGCTCTTGGAGCCTAGGTCTTATATTTTCTGTTCCCTGAACTCAGCCCATAGCAGAAAGTCACTGCCTCGAGTCAGGCCAGAAAAAACAGCAGCCAGCGTCACTAAGTTCCCTGCTCACGGTCAGGTATTGCCTTGTGTCCTAGCAAGCCAGTGCAGAAGGAGATGGGTGCAAAGTTGTAATAAACAGCCCACTGCATTGAGAGAGAGTTTGTGGCAAACAAAACAACCCTGAGCTGGGAAGGAAGACTTCATTCCACTCTTTCACCACTCCTTTTCCCACCCTTCTCAGGCATTCAGGGTTGGCTCTCTGAGAAGACAGCTGCCTAGGACCGAGGCAGTGGCAGTCACAGATCGCTAAAGTAACACATGTAGTCAAGGGACCATGCTAGCAAACAATCAGCCTTAGAATGGAGGTAAGAGCACACGTTCCTGTGCCCAATGGCTCATTTTGTAAGTGAAGTTACTGCTGAATATTGGTGCTTAAACAAAAGTGAAACCCTCAGTAAGGATGGAGAAAGAGACTACTCCCAGGTACACACCCCTGGGATGTTAAAGCAAGGCACTAACTTAAACATGATACCAAACCGTTGTCATATCCTGTGTCTTGGACTGGGGTAAGTACAAGAGCGAGAGACAAAAAGTTCAGCAACAGGACCTCGTGGTAGAATTAAGAGTGCTTATAGTATCACTGAAGTATATTAACACATTGGTGAAGGAAGATGTTCCTGGTCTACTGAGCTCTTGCCTCCCTTGCACAGCAGTTATTTTGGGGGATTACCTAGGACAAAGCAACTGCAGAGATCAGATTTTGAAAGCTTATAGACATTGTGATTTTACCTTAGCTGCTGGTGATAGTACCTACATGCCCATTGTATATTACTGGCTCATTTCTAGCTGACAACTTGTTGATGTATGCACACGTTTCCTGTGGTGACCTTGTGAACCTGGCAGCCACTACCTCAAGTACACTGTACCACAGGATTCCCAAAGAAATCTCAGGATGCTCTGCTAGGTGGCAGATCTGCTAAAAGTTTTGTGGCAATCCCAGTATAAGCAAAAAGGCAGGAACCCCAGAGACTGGTGTAGGAAGCAGCTGATGACTGTGCTATGGTCACCTGCAAAGTGACAGAGGATATTAATGGGCAAGGAGTGTTTCACTAGTGGGTGTTGCAGAAACTCTGAATTGTGGCTTGAGTGAAAGAGATTGAACTGAGATTCATAAAACCCCAGTATAAGGGGTAGTAGACACAGGGTGATATTTCACATTTGCATTCTCCTTGATGCTGTCCCTGCAACTTGCCCTTCACCTTTTCTGTCAACACTGTCCTGGTCTGACACTGTCACTCCTACCCTGAGTACTCATGACTCTCCTCCTTTCTTATGATACCCGATTAATCCACCTACCCCTTAACCATCACAGTATCCTGTGATAACAGGATTCCCTTCCGGAATCTCTCTTTGCTAAGCCCCTTTGCAGTTGAGCTGTATTTCTTTCTGTTGTCAGAAAATCTGTCTTAAACTCAGTTTTCACCCTCTCACTGTACTGCTTGCGCCGCCCTGTTTGTTTTCTGATGCTTGTAGGTGATGCCTCTGTCCCTCACTAACCTGAAACAGGGATTCATGAATTTGAGAGCTTACCATGTTTTCAGCATACTTAACTTGATTAAGTTCCTGGGGCAAAATGGGCATCTGAATATCTGCTGTCCAGCCTGAGCTAGAGTTTTAGCATGAGCTGTGAGCGCGACTACTCTGCTATTCAACTGTGAGTGCTTCTCGACATACACTGAAACAAAATTTTGTCTTTCTTGGATTCATCAAAAAACATGAAATGTAAGTACCACTGTAGGTGGGATAACAGCCAAGCAGCAATTTTGCAATCGCAATTTGGAATGAAGCTCCTCTTCCTGAATCTTCCTCTTCCTCTTCCTGAATCAGTTTCCAGAGGCATTGCTAAGAGATGAAGCTTTTTATGTTTATTTTTCACTGGGTATGAATTTCTGTTAGAAGGGTTGCTTGGCAGAGCAGTTCGATCTCCACCTGGAGCACAGCAGCTTTTCCTTGGGATACAGTTCATGGACTGCCAGTTCACAATGTTGAAAGTGCCTAAATGCTCACGTCCCCTTTGGTTTCAGAGGTCAAGTCTCCAGAATCACCGTGGTGCACTCAAATGTTGATGCTCAGGTTGCACATGTGTTGTTGTTATTTTTCTACCTTTTCCCTAGGGACAATACTATCTTAAAAGGTGCCCCCTCTCCTCACATCAGATACTTACTCATGCTTTTGATCACAGTTAAAAGCCAATTTTTTTCAAAGACTGTATTTTAACCCACTGGATAATGTCATGGTATAATGGTCATTATACCGATCTGGTTTCTCAAGGTTATTGGACAAGAAGCTGCATCAGCATAACAAAGGAGAATAAAAGAAAATAAGCTTTGGGTGGGAAAGGGATAGGATTCTTAAACCAGTTTTACCACGGAGAAGATGTTTGTGCAATTATTAAGTAACTGAACACAGTACATTTACCAACATACCAGTTTGCATTCAAGAGTCCACAACAGGTGAACAATTTAACAAATTAACGTGTACATTTGCATATCTTCATGTAAAGGTGATGAAAATAGAGATGTGACTCCTCCCTCAGTTATTTACTCTCATCAAATCCAAGTTGTTGTTTCCCACGAGTGGGTTAATTCTTGTTTCCTACAAGAAGTGTGAACAAAAATTTTTATATTACTTCCCACATATTTTCTTTTTAGTGGTTTGCTGTGTTTTGTTGTGTTTCTTTGTTTTTGTTTTTCCTAACCGTCCCTACAGTACACATTAAAGAGACTTTCTCTTACCAACAGTCATTCTGTGAATGTTTCATGCTGGACTATAAAGCCCTTTCTGGGGCGCTCTGGGTGCTTTCATATTTTTACCTGGCAGTTGAGAAGGATCAATAGCTCTACGGTAGGTTTCTTCAAATTCACCTGGACTGTTTTTATAAGAGAGTGACAAGTTTGGTGCAAACAGAGGAGAGATGACTGTTACCTTTTCCAGTATGGGTGAGCATACATGACCCACAGAAGTGGAGTACTCCAGTTGTATAGCATTGTGTGTATTTATTCTGATAGATTACTTTCAGCAACAGAATGGGGCACAGGGGAAGTGAGGGGAGAAATAGCTGGAATTTTGAAGTGTTTTCTTGAGAGTTCATGTTCATTCAAAGCCCAAAGATGGTAGTCATTTTATGTTAATGTTTCTCAGTTTCTACTATGCAAGGATTTTTTTACCATTCATTTTTAATTTTAAGTACAGCATAATACTGGCATATTGCACATGTCACTTTGTGGTGAGTCCAATAGCTGGTGGCCCATTTGTGTTACGTACAGTATTTACTGCAAGCAGATCAGCATCAGTACAAGTGAAATCAAGAGCTGGCTATAACGTAGGCTTACAGAAAACTTTACTGGTCTTTTAAAAACTACTTCATAGTAGGAAAAACAAGGCTAAGCTTACAAATAGACGTTCAACGTTACAGTATATAATTGTGACAGTTCAGATGATTATGTAGTGGACTTAATAGTAAAAATATAGATGATCTTTTTCTTTGGGAGAAACTCTACACCAATATTTTTCTAATCTAAGAAAGTGAGGTTTTGGACTGGCTCAAAAAACAGTCACTGGATGTCTCACAAGGATGGAAGGAGTATAGCACTCATCTCTTTTTTGAAAGCTTAATGTGATCCTACTCAAGGGCCATTGCAACAAGAAAAGGTGAGAATAAAACACAGCAGTAGATCTGAGAGCAGAAGCCAGCATTCATTCCTCTCAGGGAGTGCCCAATCAATGGGATTACCAGATGTCATTGAGCAAAAGAGATCCAGCAGCCCTGTGGATTGTACAGCGGTGCCAGTAGCCCACCAGTGCTCAGCTCTCTGTTTTCTCAAGAGTGACTTGCCTCTACACAAGCAAAAACAAATGTTAGGCACCTGGGACATTCCCAGATTAAAAGTGTGACACTGATCGCCCACAGAAAACTAAACTCTACTAGAAGCCCTAATTAAGCATGTACATCCTTTTTTTTCCTTTTTTCGTCTCTGGAACCAAGTATATTTTGCTTTAAATATCCCCCAAAATGCTAAGTGCTTCCAAGGTGGTGCTGTATCATTTTTACAACCTTTATGGAACTGAGTATCTTTGGAATTTGCCGTTCCATTGAACACGTATGACTGTATCTCCCTTTTTTAAACATTTATTCATAATGGTAAAATGACGGTTTAAAAACACTGCTGAGAAAAGCGTGGTTCGTGCTGCACAGCCTTCATGTGCAGCATCCTAAGTGTTGACATTGGTCAGTAAGATGGTTATAACAGGACTGAGTGACACAATGGGAGAAAAGAAAAGTGACCAACCAAATTTTGGAGAAGCCCCAAAATCAGCAGTTTTCTTACTCATTCACAGACAATGGCACTGGGTTCCAGTTTTGCAGGAAAACAGCAACATTTAATAAGGTCAGCCAAACCACATTCTGAGCAGAGGGGGGCGATAGCCTGGCTGCTCAGGAGGGCTCCTTAGATCAGCAAAGCAAATGTTTTTCCTCAGATACCTTATGTAAAACCAGGGAAAAACCATCTTTGCATACACCAGTCTCTGGGTTTCTCTTTCCCTTTTTTTGCATGCACACAAGAGAGGGGATGAAGACAGACACTTTATATCAGCAGCTCTGAAAATAACAACAGTACACTTAGGACTACAAATAGAATCCCTGAACAAAACTTAGTAGAAGGTAAAACAAGGACCTGTACTGGGTCTGGCTGGGATGTTAACTTTCCTGGCAGCAGCCCATACAGTGCCGTACTCTGCACTTGTAGCTGGAACAGCAGTGTTATCACACCAGTGTTGTGTCTACTGCTGAGCTGCAGTGGCACAGCATCAGGCCTCTCTCTAACCCTCCTAGGGGGTGGGCAAAAAGTGAGGAGAGAAACATCAGTAGGGCAGCTGACCTAAACCAACCAAAGGGATATTCCATACCATGTGGTGTCACACTCAGCAATAAAAGGTGGAAACAGGAAGAAGAGGGGAGGGGTGGGCTCTCGTTGGGAAAACATCGGTCCTCCTCCCGAACACCGGCTATGTGCGTTGAGGCCTTTATTTCCCTTTAGTTGAATTGTTTAGTTCATAATAATCTTTATTTAATTATTATTATTATTTCCCTTTAATTAAATTATCCTTATCTCAACCTGTGAGTTGTTCTTTGCTTTACTTCTCCCCCTCCTCATCTAAAAGAGGGGGAGTGAGAGAGCGGTTTTGGGGTTTAGCTGCCCAGCACGGTAAAACCACCACAGGACCCTGGGCTGTGCCAAAACTTGCCTGTCCTGTTCATCGTAGCAAAAACAGTTATGGAAAATGCATTGCTTTGCCTTCATGGATGAATTGTTTCACATGTGGATACCTGAACCCCAGGCACCTCTTTAAAAAGGAAAACAACATGTATGTGTAAAAAGCACTCTTTAGAACTCAGTGTATTATCAGATACCATCAAATGCCATCAAACTCCTATATTGCCAAATGAAGATAAAATCACTTCATAGATATTTCAGAAGTTATAAAAGTGCTTGTTCTTTTACAAATCATTTAAAACAATATTTTACCAAAAGAGGTAGGCTTAAGGAACCTTATTTTTCTTTTACAGTGATATGTGGATATTCCTTTGGCTTTGATCAAAAGTAAATATTTTAAATAATTAACATTTTAGTAAATTAGGAAGATGGTTTATTAAATGAATTGGGAAATTGTTTGGAAAGCAAATTAGTAACAGATAATGTGTTTGTTCTAGGTGAATAATTGACAGTTTAGCTTTCTTTTGTGTCCTAGCAGCTGTCTGAACACATTAATTTACAAAACCTCCACAGACAGCACTCCCTAAATCCAATCTTATAGAAAAGAATCATTCTAAACAGAAGTTTGAATTCAACAGGGTATCCTCACACATAATAATAGACATTAGCAGCATGCCTGACCTGTTTGCAGGCTAATTTCTGATTCTCTGGTTGGCCTTGGGGTTGTCAGTATGGTGTAAACGTGTACACTTCTAACTCTGAAGTGGCAGTTTCCATGCCTTCCTTGGTATTCTTTGTATTGGTAATTTTGGCAAATCTGTGGTCTAAGAGGTTCTTTGAAAGTTGACCAAAATAGTTCTTTAAAGGCTTAAATTCACTCTGTTCCTTGGGGTGAAGGGAAGAAAAAGAAGAAAAAGAAAAAGGTCTCACAATCTAACTTTCTTTGTTGGGACTTGTTTTTGCTGATTTCATGTGTCAGAACAATGACTACTTCTGTGCTATATAAATGTATATTTATATATATGCATGTTTTAAGAATTCTGGACTAGTAACAAGTTTCCAGAACCTGAGCGGGACCCTGCTTGACATCCCATTCCATTGATCACCTTTCTTTATGTCTTTATGCAGGAACTTTCTTTATGTCTCCTGGTCACAACCTCAACATTTTTACAGCATGGTCAAGGAAATTTCTGAGTGCAGTTTAAGGCATCTGAAATCATCAGCAATGCTTGGATCAGGTTTGGGGAGTCAAAAGCAAAACCAAAACAAAACAAAAAACAAACAAAGCTATGTGTACAGCAAGCAGTCATGTGAAGAAAACTATTCTAAGGAGCAGTGCTAGATTTTCTTTTAAACTGTCCTAACTACTTATTGCAGTGATTAAAATGAAAGAAGAGGAGAGGAAAATTTACTATGTGACCTATTCATCCTTCAGTGGAAGTGTTTAGCTGTTAACACATCTCGATGCTCCAAGAACTGCAGGCATGGCAGACTGATGTGTGCCAGCCCATAGTAAGAACCAGTTATGTGAAATGCCCCTCAAAGCCATCGCAGCAGTTTGAAATGGATCTGTGAATTCATAACCTCAGTTCATTTAGTATGAAAATCCTCTTTCATCAAATCTGATTTTTGCATGCGTATATTTGGAGACATGCAGGTGTTGACACATCATTCTCTGACCTGTTTTCGGAAGCACTGTTTCAGTCTGGTTGGAACCAAACCACAAACATAAATAGTTAAATATTTATGCTTAAAAATATAAATAGTTAAATAGTTAAATAGTTAAATGTGACTGGGACAGACCTAAATACAGGAGCACACTGATTTTTTGGGCCTGGGTGTAGAGCACTTTGACTGTGATTTGGAAGACATGAGTAGGAGATTTTGCTCTTCTTCATTCATGCCAGGAATCTGAGCGGAAGTGTCCCTGGTGCAATGTCAGTGCCATAACCACTAAGTGAATATTTAAGACAGCCTTTCTCTGTTTTCTTACTGAAAAATAAGTGGGGATGGGTCTATTTTTTGTTTCAGCGCAGCTCAAAAACCTGTCATAATCTCCCTAATGAGAACAGCAGAATGGATCCCTTTCCTCTGGACATGTGTCAACTGAAGGTGCCACAAAGGCTGAAAAATGCAATGAGGATTAACACAAAGCTAAAGGCAGGAAACAATACAAGTCACTTACATAAATGGATGTGTTTGGTGGTTTCAATACATGAACAGATACAAATAACATAGAGGCTTTCTGTGTAAAAGTCCTCAGTTAATGCTTCACTGATCTCTTCTTTGTAACAGGTTTCTCAAGATTAGGACCCTCAGGTACACTTAGAGGCAACACGGGAGAATACTTACTGTCTTCTCTGTAGGTACATAGGGGATCTTGGTGTTTGAGTCTTACTGAATTCACATATTTCTGTATTTGCTGTTTCCCAGCTCTTTGATACCTAAAACCAGCTTTTGACATGCAACAAGGCAGAGCTACTTTACATCCCTCAAGTCTTATGCTGGCTTCCAAAAAGAAGTAAGGGAGATTGAGAGAATGGAAGTGCCAGAGGGATGAGGAGTGTACTGCTTTTATAAAAGGGCTTTAGCAGTTCACACCACTTAGCTCCAAGGACAAGTAGCTGGCAGAAAGATCTAAGTATTTTGATGGCAAGAGGAGAAAGCAGTCTGAGGCTTCTCTTAGATTAGATTCTTTCACTTCTCTGTCAATACACTGCTACTGCTCCCTGCTCCTCCACTCAGATACTTATCTCTTCTCTCTGCTCCCCTAGTGCTCATTCCCTGCCTTCCTCCCGTTTCCTCCCATTCTTTCTTGTCATTACATGTGACCTCTTCCAAATCATCTCATCCTCTTCCCACAAGAAACCCTGAGGTTATTACCACATAGCATTTATTGTGCTGAAAACATTGTGATGACGTGCCACTCCTCAAAATGAGTCATTTACTTTTATGCTTGAAACTGTACTCCCTCCATTCTCCTTCTTTCTTCCACTGATGACTTGTCCTTTTGTCTCTTCCTTTTATGTGAGACCAGTTCCTGGGGCACAGTCAGTAACAGGAACAAAAGGCAGTATTACTAGGTGTAGTATTGCTGGTGCTGTGGTGTTAGATTGGGAGGCTTTTAAGTACATTAGCTAATTAATCCTTACTGTGTTGCTGTCAGTAGGTGGGCATCACCTACCTGGTTTTATGGCTAAAAAACCCGACAGTATGTAATTTACCCAAGACCACAAATTTGATGAATGACAAGAGTTTGTAGGTACAAGGGTAAGTTTCATCCCCTGAACGACAGTGATTACAGACTCCGTATGAAGGATTTATGGCCAGAATTATAAGGAGAGCTTAGAGGAGAGCCACACAGCTCTTCGCTGCATTTTACCGAGCGTATTGTGGTTTGTAGCATTTGCTCAGTTTCCAAATTCTTGTCACAGAAAGCTTTCTGCTTTCCCAGTAAGTGGGGAAGAGGCAGTATCCCCAGGATCTTCCCTCTGAAGAGCAAGGTTTATGCCAATCCCAAAGGGTGAAGTTGTGCAGCAGCTCCCAAATCTGAGAAAGCCCCATTGCACCAGACTGGTCTGAGGGCAATGTTTGAACCGAATGCAGCAGCAGAGCACGGCTGGTCTTGACAGCACATGCTAATACCCTGTGAGGTTTGAAGGTCATACTAGTTAATCATATTAGATAAAGCCAACTTCCTGCATCTGTCAGCAGTTCAAAGCCAATGCATCTGCAAAATATTAGCAGTATTTTTACTTCACATATCTTTAAAAAAAGGGGTAGGTGGGTGAGGAGGGGGAGACCCATGCACACCAAAAATTCCTCCCAGAAAACCCCCAAAACAAAGTTACTTTTTTTTTTTTTTTTTTTTTTTTGGTCACAGGTACCGACCTACAAAAGCAAAAAGGACCTCATCTGATTTTTAGACAACAAATAAATCTTTCTGAGCTGGCAGGACAAATGGAGGAGATTTGAGATGGTGATGATTGATGGAGAAGTAATTACAAGGTTTCAGTTTTACAGTGAGTTGGTTAAAATGTAATGCTACATTGCACACACACGTACAAAGTCTGAAGCAGAACAAAAGGTTGTCTGTTACATATTTTTGCAAAAGTCACTTTTCAAAAAGTTCTTGAATAATTTATTTTGAGTTTTTCAAGCTTGCTGTTTCCAGGAACCTTCTTTGTTTCCACTGAAATGAATGTACTGATACTTTTAAAAAATGCTTCAGTTTGAAAATATTCAGTGAGCTCCTACAGTGAAAGATCATCCTTGTCATCAGTTCCCCTGACATCATAAAAAAAAATAATAAAAAAATTCCTCTGTAAAAAGGCAAGACAAAGGAAGACAGATAATGGCAGCAGTCTGTTTGCAGATAAGGGCTGACATAGGAATGAGACCTATTTAATGGCCAGCCCACGATACCTCTACTACCAGTGGCCTGTGCGAGTAAATGATGCCAAATTTTCCAGATCTCTCTCCAGGTACCTAACCACAAAACAACTGTATTGCTACCCAGGACATTGCTGTGAGATTCTGTGTCGTGGTTTAACCCGACCGGCAGCTAAACACCACGCAGCCGTTCGCTCACCCTCCCCCCTCCCTCTCTGGGACGGGGGAGAGAAATGGAAAGTGAAGCCCGTGAGTTGAGATAAAGACAGTTTAATAAGACAGGAAAAAAAAAAAAATAATAACAAAAATAATAATAACAATAATAATAATGATGATACAATGGGGATAATACGAAAGTAATAATAGTATGTACAAACAAGTGATGCACAATGCAATTGCTCACCACCCGCTGACCGATGCCCAGCCTAACCCCGAGCAGTCCGGCCCCCTCCCCCCGGCTAGCCACCCCTATATATTGTTTAGCATGACGTCAGATGGTATGGAATACCCCTTTGGCTAGTTTGGGTCACCTGTCCTGGGTCTGTCCCCTCCCAGCTCTTACTGCACCCCCCAGCCTGCCCGTTGGCAGGACAGAGCAAAGGCTGAGATGTCCTTGGCTTAGTGTAAGCACTGCTCTGCAACAATTAAAGCATCGGGGTGTTATCAGCACTCTTCTCATTCTAAGCCAAAACACAGCATTCCACCAGCTACTAGGAAGAAAATTAATTCTGTGCTAACTGAAACCAGGACATCTATCCACCCCTTATTCCATACCATTTATGTCATGCTCAGGTTACCCTCTTTTCCATACATTCTAATTAGTCACCTATAGTAATCATGGTAGTGATAACATACAGTATAATATACTATTTAACATGGTGCAATTCAGTTCATGGGCTATTCTCACCTAGTATTAAATCTCCTTGAGGTACACACCGGACCTCTCCGTTCTTTTGCATCACCCACCAAGTATATCCAGGTCCCTGAGCGAAAACAATTCCACGAATAGGTTTGCCTTTTCCTGAGGCAGGAGTAGCCCAGACTGTTTTACCCAGCATATTTTTTACATGCACTACAGGAACTTTATCCCCATCTACAGTACGTAACAGGTTTGATTGGGCAGGTCCAGCTCGGTTGGTAGATCCCCTAGTATTGACTAACCAGGTGGCCTTTGCCAAATGCGTATCCCAGTTTTTGAACGTCCCAGCGCCCATTGCTTTCAAGGTAGTCTTTAACAGGCCATTGTATCGTTCAACTTTCCCGGAGGCTGGTGCATGATAGGGGATGTGATACACCCATTCAATACCATGTTCTTTGGCCCAAGTGTCTATAAGGTTGTTTCGGAAGTGAGTCCCATTGTCTGATTCTATTCTTTCTGGGGTGCCATGTCGCCATAGGACTTGCTTTTCAAGGCCCAGGATGGTGTTCCGGGCGGTAGCATGAGGCACAGGATATGTTTCCAGCCATCCGGTGGTTGCTTCCACCATTGTAAGTACGTGGCGCTTGCCATTGCGAGTTTGAGGGAGTGTGATGTAATCAATCTGCCAGGCCTCTCCATATTTATATTTCAGCCATCGTCCTCCATACCAAAGAGGCTTTGACCGTTTGGCTTGCTTGATTGCAGCACATGTTTCACAGTCATGAATAACCTGTGCTATAGCGTCCATGGTCAAGTCCACCCCTCGATCACGAGCCCATCTGTATGTTGCATCTCTACCTTGATGGCCTGAGGTGTCATGGGCCCATCGGGCTATAAATAATTCACCTTTATGCTGCCAATCCAGGTCCACCTGAGCTACTTCAATCTTAGCAGCCTGATCCACCTGCTGGTTGTTTTGATGTTCTTCAGTAGCCCGATTCTTGGGCACATGAGCATCTACGTGGCGTACTTTCACAGCCAGGTTCTCTACCCGAGCAGCAATATCTTGCCACAATGCAGCAGCCCAGATAGGTTTGCCCCTACGCTGCCAGTTGTTTTGCTTCCATTGCTGTAACCATCCCCACAGGGCATTTGCTACCATCCATGAATCGGTGTAGAGATAGAGAACTGGCCATTTTTCTCGTTCAGCAATGTCTAAAGCCAGCTGAATGGCTTTCACTTCTGCAAACTGACTCGATTCACCTTCTCCCTCAGCAGCTTCTGCAACTCGTCGCGTAGGACTCCATACAGCAGCCTTCCATCTCCGATGCTTCCCCACAATACGACAGGACCCATCAGTGAACAGGGCATATTTCTTTTCATTCTCTGGCAACTGGTTGTACAGTGGGGCTTCTTCAGCACGACCCACCTCCTCCTCTGATGATATCCCAAAGTATTTGCCTTCTGGCCAGTCCATGATCACTTCCAATATTCCTGGGCGACTGGGGTTTCCTATTCGAGCCCGCTGAGTAATCAGTGCAACCCACTTGCTCCATGTAGCATCAGTTGCATGATGCGTAGAGGGGACCCTTCCCTTGAACATCCAGCCTAGTACCGGTAATCGGGGTGCTAGGAGGAGCTGCGCTTCAGTACCGACCACCTCCGAAGCAGATCGAACTCCTTCATATGCTGCCAATATCTCCTTTTCAGTTGGAGTATAGCGGGCCTCAGATCCTCTGTATCCCCGACTCCAAAACCCCAGAGGCCGACCTCGAGTTTCCCCAGGTTCTTTCTGCCAGAGGCTCCAGGTGGGGCCGTTCTCCCCGGCTGCAGTGTAGAGCACATTCTTTACATCTGGTCCTGTTCGAACTGGCCCAAGGGCTACTGCATGGACTATTTCCTGCTTGATTTGTTCAAAGGCTTGTCGTTGTTCAGGGCCCCATTCAAACTCATTCTTCTTGCGAGTTACTTGGTAGAGTGGGTTTACAATCAGACTGTAATTTGGGATGTGCATTCTCCAAAACCCCACAACACCTAGGAAAGTCTGTGTTTCTTTTTTGTTAGTTGGTGGAGACATAGCTGTTATTTTGTTGATCACATCCATTGGGATTTGGCGACGTCCATCTTGCCATTTTATTCCTAAAAACTGGATCTCCCGTGCAGGTCCTTTGACTTTATTTTGTTTTATGGCAAAACCGGCTTTCAGAAGGATTTGGACTATTTTCTTCCCTTTCTCGAAAACTTCCTCTGCTGTGTCACCCCACACAATAATGTCATCGATGTACTGCAGGTGTTCAGGAGCTTCCCCCTGCTCTAGTGCAGACTGGATCAGCCCATGGCAAATGGTAGGGCTGTGTTTCCACCCCTGGGGCAGCCTATTCCAAGTATATTGGACTCCCCTCCAAGTGAAGGCAAATTGTGGCCTGCACTCTGCTGCTAGAGGGATGGAGAAAAATGCATTAGCGATATCAATTGTGGCGTACCACTTGGCTGCCTTCGATTCAAGTTCGTACTGAAGTTCCAGCATGTCCGGCACTGCAGCACTCAGTGGTGGCGTGACTTCGTTCAGGCCGCGATAGTCCACTGTTAGTCTCCACTCGCCATTAGACTTTCGCACTGGCCATATGGGACTATTGAAAGGTGAATGAGTCTTGCTGATCACTCCTTGGCTCTCCAATTGACGAATTAGCTTATGGATGGGAATCAGGGAGTCTCGGTTGGTGCGATATTGCCGCCGGTGCACAGTTGTGGTAGCAATTGGCACTTGCTGTTCTTCGACCCTCAGCAACCCCACAACAGAGGGGTCCTCTGAGAGACCAGGCAAGGTAGATAATTGTTTAATGCCCTCTGTCTCTAAGGCAGCAATACCAAAAGCCCACCGGAACCCTTTTGGGTCCTTGCAGTATCCTCTTCTAAGATAGTCTATGCCAAGGATACATGGAGCATCCGGACCAGTCACAATGCGGTGCTTTTCCCACTCATTCCCAGTCAGACTCACTTCAGCCTCCAATACAGTCAACTGCTGAGATCCCCCTGTCACTCCACAAATATAGATGGGCTCTGGTCCTTTATAGCTCGATGGCATTACAGTACATTGTGCACCGGTGTCTACTAAAGCCTTATACTTCTGTGCGCGTGATGTGCCAGGCCATCGAATCCACACAGTCCAATAAACTCGATTGTCCCTTTCCTCCCCCTGGCTGGAGGCAGGGCCCCCCTAATCCTGGTCAGAATCTTCCTCGTTTCTGTGTTTGAAGGACTGTCTGCTGGAAGTTGGAGCAGCAAACTTTTCGGAGAATCCCTTTTTCCTGATTGTTTTCTTTTGCAACTCACGTACCCGTGCCTCTAGGGTCGCGGTAGATTTTCCATCCCACTTTCTCATGTCCTCTCCATGGTCTCGTAAGTAAAACCACAGGGTGGCACGGGATGAGTACCCACCATATCGTCTTCCTTGTGTGGGTGAACGCCTACCCCTGACAGCTGAGACACTGCTTTGTACAGGTGCGAAGGAGAATAGTCTCTCTTCAAGTTGGTGAACCTTTTCAGAAAGTTTCTCCCAAGTGTTCTCCTTTGGTCGGTGGGCACTGGTTGGTTCAGGTGGGGAGGACAATAGATTCTCTTCAAGTTGGTGAACCTTTTCAGAAAGTTTCTCCACAGCTGAGACGCAGGCCTGTAAGGAAGAGGAGAGACTTTCTTCGTACTGCCGGAGTTGTTTAGCCGCTTCACCCACTGTGGGTTCCTCATCCTCTTTCCAGGCCATTATTGCCAATGAGCTGGCATATGATGATGGTGCACTCCGTACAAACTTCCGCCACATGGGTCGTGTACACTTGACTTCATCTGGATCTGTGGATGTTTGATTGAGGTCTGGATCCTCATAAATCACTTCCCGTACGGCTAATTCCCTCAGGTACTGGATTCCCTTCTCCATAGTGGTCCACTTGCCTGGTAGACATAAAATATCTTCCTTGAAGGGATACCTTTCCCTCACAGCTGAGAGGAGACGCCTCCAGAGGCTGGTGGGTCGTGCTCCATCTGCAATTGCTTTGTCAATGCCGGCGTCTCGAGCAAGGGATCCCAGCCGCTTGGCTTCCCTGCCGTCTAATTCCACACAATTGGCTCCAGAGTCCCAGCACCGGAGCAGCCAGGTGACAAGCTGCTCACCTATACAGCGACCAAAATCTTTTCGCACATCTCGTAGCTCGCGCTCGTTTAGGCTTCGGGTAGTTACTGTTGCTCTTTCGGCATCCTCATCTTCCTCCTCCTGAATCCTTGACGGCCCAGCGTCGTCATCATCTTCGTCATCTCTATACTTAGTTTTGGCAGAAGCCTTACCTGGATTGGCAGAAGACTCTCTGCGTTCTAAACGACTTGAATTTCTGTACCATATTTTCACCTTCTCTACAGGGGCAGCTTGCACTGCTACTGCTCGTTTCTCTGACTTTGTTACAGGGTCTGCCACAGGGGTTGGAATGCCCTCTGCAGGGTCAACTTGCACTGCTACAGCTCGTTTCTCTGACACGGCCACAGGAGCTGGAGCGGCTACAGGAGCTGGAGCAGTTGCAGGAACCGGAGCTGTAGCGGCTACAGGAGCTGGAGCTGGAGCTGGAGCAGTTGCAGGAGCTGGGACTGGAGCAGCAGTAGGAGCTGGAGCTGGAGCGGCTTCAGGAGCTGGAGCTGGAGCGGCTTCAGGAGCTGGGACTGGAGCAGTTGCAGGAACTGGGACTGGAGTAGAGGCCGGAGCTGGAACTGGAGCGACTGCAGGAACTGGGACTGGAGCAGCTGCAGGAGCTGGAGCTGGAGCGGCTTCAGGAGCTGGAGCTGGAGCAGTTGCAGGAACTGGGACTGGAGTAGCGGCCGGAGCTGGAACTGGAGCGACTGCAGGAACTGGGACTGGAGCAGCTGCAGGAGCTGGGACTGGAGCGGCTGCAGGAGCTGGGACTGGAGCGGCTGCAGGAGCTGGAGCTGGAGCGGCTGCAGGAGCTGGGACTGGAGCGGCTGCAGGAGCTGGGACTGGAGCGGCTGCAGGAGCTGGGACTGGAGCGGCTGCAGGAGCTGGGACTGGAGCGGCTGCAGGAGCTGGGACTGGAGCGGCTGCAGGAGCTGGAGCTGGAGCAGTTGCAGGAACTGGGACTGGAGTAGCTGCAGAATCCACCGTAGGGGTCACAGTGGCCGTTGGATCTGTCACAGGGTTTGGAGTGGCCGCAGGGTCTGTCACTAAGTTGACAGCAGTATCAATGGCAGCTCGATAGGCATGAGCCAGGCCCCAGCACGTTACAATGATTTGTGTTACTTTGGAACTGCCAGAATCATTACACCTTTTTTTCAAGCATTCTGCCAGTTTTTGAGGATTTTGCCATTGTTCAGGGGTGAATTTCCAACACACTGGGGGTGCCAACTGCTCTAGATGCCTGCCCATATCCACCCATACTCCCTGCCACCCACAACTATACTGCCTCCGGGCAGATCTCCGGATGAGCTTCATAAGTAGTTGTTTAACTTTAAGCAGAATCTGAAGTGCATTCATGAGGCAGAACAACAAGACTATGGTATTCTGAGTATTCCAGAAATATTCAATATCTTGGAGAGCTATTGTGACAAGCTCAGGGGATAAGAGGGTGGTGAAGGAGGAAGGCAGAGTGACCCAGGAGGATACAGGGGTGGTGAAGGAGAAAGGGAGAGTAAGCAAGTAAGGAAAAATATCCTCCCCTTTCCCCTCCACAGATTGACTCTCTAATGGAGAAAAACAATAGGTATAATTGCTAATAGTTCCCAAGATGCTGTTTCCAAAGTACAGAGTCCACGATGTTACTGAGTATAAATACCAAGTTAGAGTCATGACCAGATATCTTATCGTCTCATAAGCCATTGCTATAACACTTAGTACCATAATGGTCTGAAACCAGGGCCCGGAGAGGAGAAACAACACTACAGAGAGCAAATACGGAAAATAATGTACTATAATACTCAATTTGGAAAACAGGCGCAGCAGAGTTGTGATTAAAGCAATCAGCATCATGACAAGTGACTATTAAGCAGGTCTAATCCTTACACCAATTTTAGTTTAACACACTCTGATCAGATCTGCCGTTATCTCAACCTTTCGGGCCCCACGTTGGGCGCCAAAAAGACTGTCGTGGTTTAACCCGACCGGCAGCTAAACACCACGCAGCCGTTCGCTCACCCTCCCCCCTCCCTCTCTGGGACGGGGGAGAGAAATGGAAAGTGAAGCCCGTGAGTTGAGATAAAGACAGTTTAATAAGACAGGAAAAAAAAAAATAATAACAAAAATAATAATAACAATAATAATAATGATGATACAATGGGGATAATACGAAAGTAATAATAGTATGTACAAACAAGTGATGCACAATGCAATTGCTCACCACCCGCTGACCGATGCCCAGCCTAACCCCGAGCAGTCCGGCCCCCTCCCCCCGGCTAGCCACCCCTATATATTGTTTAGCATGACGTCAGATGGTATGGAATACCCCTTTGGCTAGTTTGGGTCACCTGTCCTGGGTCTGTCCCCTCCCAGCTCTTACTGCACCCCCCAGCCTGCCCGTTGGCAGGACAGAGCAAAGGCTGAGATGTCCTTGGCTTAGTGTAAGCACTGCTCTGCAACAATTAAAGCATCGGGGTGTTATCAGCACTCTTCTCATTCTAAGCCAAAACACAGCATTCCACCAGCTACTAGGAAGAAAATTAATTCTGTGCTAACTGAAACCAGGACATTCTGTCATTTGGCCATTGTTAGAGAGATCAGCCCCTTTCCTCTGGCTGAAAATGCTTGATGCAGTCCAGATGCTAAGACAGTAGAGGTGACTGGCCAAAGATGGTTTTTTGATCTGTAGTTGTGAGATTGAAAGAGGGAGCTAGGGGTGGTAAAACTTATATTCCTCATCCCTTCATTAGTATCTGTTTGCAGAGCTCAGTGCTGATTTTTTACTGCCTTTCAGAAAAATGGGCTGGACAAGATCATTCCAATGTAGTCTTATTAGCTAGGAGGTGCTAAGACAGGAGGTAGAACTTATGTACATGTGATGTGAAATAAATCTCTTCAGTTTCCAACTTCCATTTAATTTGGGGGAGTATGTGTCTTTGTGGTGGCTACAAAAATAAATAAATAAATAAATAAATAAAATCCAGGCCTACTTTATTCCTGTTGCTCCTCAAAGAAAATTTAAAGATACAAACGAAAAGAAAACTGAACCAAGTTTGGGTTGGCTGTCCAAAACTTCTCAGGGTCTAAGTCCCTTTGAGACAAACCACTAGGAGGGACTCAGGGCACAGCCTTTGAGGCTCCAGTCAAGTCATTTGGGCTATACACAAATGGAGTTGACCAGAAGTGCTGATTTTCATAAAATAATGAGTACTTTATGCTATGCTCCGTGGCCAGGGAATGGTGTGATCAGCTGTCTTGCCACATGAAAATAACCTCAGAGGAAGCATTCATCGATTCTGAGACAATTTATTAGAGTACCTACTTTTTGTTGTTGTCCTCAGTGACAGTTATGACGATGATGATGAAGGGGAATCTGTACACAACCTACATAAACGCATATTTATATCTATGGGAAACATTTGTTGTGCTTCACTGCTGCCAGCCAGTCTGTCTCATCTCAGGAGTCAGCTTAGGTCAGATGAGTGATAAATAAGATGCTTTTGATTCATAACTCAGGATAATATTTTGAGAAGTTTCTAAATAGGAATAATTTTTTCAGCTGAGCTGTAACTTCTCATAAGAGTTTGATTTCAGGGAATGAGACAGACTTTATGGAAGACAGACGATGGAAGTGTGAGAGAAAAATACTGTATTCATATCTTCCATTTCCTCTTTAAATTTTCACTTCATTTTCCTTTTCAGTCAAATAATAAATTTAGTAGCAGCTGACAGTATAGAGTTAATACAGCCACAGCATTGGCTTTCTTGTCCTCTTCAACAGCACATATCTTTGAGTTGTACTTACCCATTTGAGGCCTATAACTATACTGGTTTACTGGTAAGCTGAGGAAAGTTCTAGAATAAGGCAACCAACTTATAGGCATTTTCAAGAAAAAAAAAATCAGCTTTATTTAGAAAAAGGAGACAATTTTCAGAAATGTTGAGTGAATATAGAAGCATTTCTAGCGAAAGTATTGGACTTACTCTCCAAGTTTCTTTGAAAATCTGGCCGTTTTTCTTGCTCCAGTAGCCTAAAGCTACTAGCTGGCTGGTAAAAGATTTCATTTATTTTTTCATTGGCTTTCATTCCTAATTCAAGAACTGGAGAACATCCATCTCTATAGACTGACACGTTTAAACATCTTATTTCAGTGACCTTCCTCTGGTCAGCTTGACAAATAACTAAGTGATAACTGGGGGCAGGAATTTGTTGCCTCTGTTAAAAAGAAGGAGTGGTTTTACTTTGGACCCCATCCAAAACTGCCTAAGGTAATTACGATCGTTGACATTTTGTGTCTGAGCAAAATGTGTTTGTAGTTTCTGTTGCTTCTGCAAAAAGTTTTTTTATTCTTTTTGATGTTGCTAGACTAGTGCCTCAAGGTATGCATATAAATATATTGCATACTAGCATGTGGCAACCTACAGGTGAAAAAATCTAATGATAGATGTGAAAGTTGAGACTGTATCAGGAATTGTAACAAACAGGTAAAATGCATGCTATAGCTAATGGAAAGGGGAGGTGAGAGAAGTGCTCCAAATGAGTGATGTAGAGGCTCACTACAGTAAGGGACTTTCCTGGATTCTGCTGTGATGCCATCCTTGGTACAAATTTTGGGCTATATATGCAGTGATCTTTTCAGAACAAAAATTTCTGTTGAGTATTAAAGTCTGATAGCGAAATGATACTGAAGGTGCTTGCAGACTTTGATTAAGAGCTTAAACTTTCATGACGGATCTAGAGGTCCTGTTGGTATCTAAATGGGTTTCAATTCCCATATGCAATTTTACCAGTCTCCTCCTACGTACGTGTTTCTGCATCCCCCAGGATCAGTCATTTTCCTGGTTCTGTAGCATATTTATTTGTAAGTGTTGTCCCTACACAGGACTCTCTCTCTTCAGTACTGAAATACTATCTGTCTGGGAGACTAGCCAGAGAACCTGGACAGCGTTCAATATTCAAATGACTTCATGTCCAGAGTCTGCTTCTGTTTTTCTAATGCCTTTGAGTTGTCAGGCAGGCCCATAACTGCCACCACTCTGAGAAGTATATTTCAGATCCTCTGTTGCAGGGAGCTCAGAGAAAAGGTGCAGAGATTCTCAAAATCAAATTTTTTTCAGTATGGTTTGTGTAAATGCACTAAAACCACTGCTGTATGCTATTCAGCTGTGACACTTGGATAATGAAATAAGCAGGCCAGAGAAATTAAGAGCAAAAATAAAGACCTCTAGGCAACAATGTAATATAATACAGAAAAGATATAACTCAATTGGAAATAGCCAGCTGGCACTAATGGCTCATTTGTTTAGACTCATGTTTTTGGACTGTCTGGCTTTTGGTGAGTTGAGAGCAGGGAAAATCATGCCTGCCTGCCAATGGCTATCATTAAAAGCACTATTAAATAGAGCTGTTGGTCTGCAGCTAAGGAGGCACTCAAAGCCTTCTTGATAATCGGAAATGGTTTTCGGAAACTGTCAAGTACCTGAGAAGACAATGCCCAGCTTCCTGCAGCTCAGCTCAGCTGCTGGAGGTGGTGTAAACAGAGCGGGAGCATCACCGCTCATTGCTGGGAGAAGCAGCTCTGTGCTGTGTGGAGAAGAGTCCTCAGTGAGCATGCCAAATGAACAGAATATGAAGTAGAACAGAGGACCTTGCTGTGCCTGAAAACACACCTTGAAATTCAATCTCCATACTGTTTTTATTGTATGTTATGGGTTTAAAATTATTGTTGTTGTTTTTTTTTCTTGTTTGTTTTAAGAAAAAACACATAGGACTGTTTTTCCATAGATTGTACCATATATATTATGTTTAATGCCAGTGTTCTGATGGAAAATCGACTGAGTATTGCTGAATTTGACCAGCCCAAATAAAGAGTTATGAAAAGTTCTGGTGGAAGTGTGGGAGCAGTACGAAGAGATGGGTACTCGCCATTTGGCTAGGAGTGGGCTCCAACACACGTTAGCACATTGTCTGTCTGGATGTTCCTGTTTTGGGGAGGGAAAGACCCTGCTGACCTTCACCTCCCACCCTGGTCCTCTAGACCACAGAAACAGGTGTAACTCTTCTGGTCTGACCAAGAACGGCAGTTTTGCTTTATGGTCCTGCTCCACCTGCTGTGATCAGGCACAGGCTGCCTGACAGGTAGCCCTAGCTAGCCCTCTTCATATGACTGCATTATCCTGCTTTACATTTCTTGACCCTCCTTTCTGCCATCCTTGTTCCACTTTCTCTGCTCCAGTCGTGTCCCCCCCCCAAATAAATAATCTGTCCCTGATTATTTTTTCCCCTGATGGACTCAGTTTTACTAGATACATACCCACACTGGGTATTTTGGGTATTTCTGATACTGTTATCTAAGGGACATAATAACAGCACCACCACCCTCAGAGGATATTACTGATGTGGTTAGCTGCTGAGGCCAGCATTACTGAGGCAATGCTGGCCTCACAAGGCTTTGGTTTGCCTGAGGTCCCCAGCACTCCCCTGTGGCTATCTGGGAGCGCCTAATTCCCCCTGAAGCCCCTGTGAAATGTGGGCACCCCTGATGGCACCATCTGTAACTTCTGTCAGTTCCTCGCTTACTGATCTTTCTCATCCAGCAATTTCTCATGTCCAGTGCTTTTCCAGATGCTGTTCAGTTAGCGTAACCTCATGCCAGGGGCTAGTGGATGGCTTAGTCATTTGCCTGAAGCCATAACAGAGAGACCATGTGTTAGGTGGCTGGGTGCCTGGTTAAGGATTACTGACTTTCCTTGCTGGCAGATCTGTGGCACAGCGTTGCAGCTGTGCACATTGAGCAACAGGGAGGCCAGCCTTCTGTGCGGGGTGGGTTAACTTGCTAAAGGTTGGAGTGAATCACCCAAAGCTCTTGAAAGCAAAACACAAAGATGGAGTAAATATGTCCTGCAGCGCCAGTTAGAAATGACTCAGTATATGAGTAAAGAATATTGCGCTATTTAAGAAGTAATAACAATGGCACTTTCTTATCAATAAATATGCCCCCTGCGTGTACTCAGCTATGTTTTCAAGCGTAATTGGCTGCAGTATCTTCATATATATGTGCATTTGGTGGTTTGTATTTTATTTTATTTTATTTTATTTTATTTTATTTTATTTTATTTTATTTTATTTTATTTTATTTTATTTTATTTTATTTTATATTTTATTTATTTCCCTGTACCATTTCAAAGAGCAGGTGTAGCTGCACCTTGTGCTAAGTGACTGCATGCACCTGGAGCAGAGAGCAGTCATTATGGCTCCAGCTGCTCCTCATTCCCCAGTAGGAGCCAATTACCCCACAGCCCTCACAACCTGTAGCTGAAGTTGGACTCTGCTAAAAAGTTAGAGAGCTTCTCAGTTAGTGTGTGCCTTTACTAGAGGAAAAATATCACAGCAAGGAGAGTGGAAACCTTTAGGAGTCCATTTTCATCTTTGTGCAGATGAGCAGATTTTCCTGGGAGCTGTTAACAAATGGTGTGTACCGACTGGGGGAACCCAGTTGTGTACAGCTGAGCTACAGTAATTGATGAGCAGAAAATAGCATCTTTTCTGTAGGCAATGTGTGATTTAGGAGGGGGAGGGAGGCTGCCATGTGGAGGTGAAGACATGTGGATGTGTTGTTGAGAGCTGTTATTCTGTTGATTTGGAGTCTTGCTAGGGAAAGCAATGGTCTAGTCCTGCCAGAGAGATTATTTCACTAAAAAAACTTAGATGAAAGGCTATATGTGCACTTATAAGGCATTAGTCTTAAGCCTTATTCAGCAAAGAAAACAATCTGAAAGTAAAACACCAGGAAGTGTGGTTTGGTTTGTTCTACTGCTTGTGCTGTTAGTAAGAGGCTTTCATTTTAAAAGTGTCTTCTAAGCATAGAAAATGGAGCATCTGTTTGCCAGGCAAGCTTCCTCCTGTGTAAGCCAACATCTGCACTTGATATTCTGCTGGCATAGAGAAAGCTTTGTTTAAATGATGTTTCATTTTTTTGAAAACCTTCAAGTATATACAAGCCACACTATGAGAGCAGTTTGTTTAAATGTACTGATTTATTTTCTAAGGCTTAGTTAGATGCCCTTTCGTGACAAATGCACCACTGCCTATGTTTGTTGTTTGTGAAAGTGCTGTTTATAAGCATAATTTTTATGATTATTGAGGCTTCTACTGGACATATGCCAAGACTGTAATGTCTCAGTTTTCAAGGATCTTCAGAGTTGCACACGCCGTAACCCAACTGCTATATTTATTTTGTTTTGTTATGTGATTCATGTGAGGTGCTGATTGGAGCAAGTGTTCACACAACTTAAAGAAGTGGTGTAAATGCCCTGTCAGCCATGGATTACTCCCGTATGTTACACATGCTCTTCATACTGGTCAGACTACATGGGGAACAAGAGTGTGAAAATCTTTCTTCATTTGTCATCAGACTGTTTAAAAAACCTTGGCATACACTTTATCGAAAATAACTTACTGCATAAGTGTCTTTCTTCATTTTTTTTTTTCATGGATTAATAAATATGGAAATCACTTGCTTACTGAATTTCTGCTTATTTGAATTTCAGTTTGTGTCTCAATTTTGTAATGTTCACTTAACGCTCCTCCCTACCAGCAGTGTATATCGTGCCTGGGAATGTCGGTCCCTGTTACCCTGGAACCACTGTGGAGAGAGGGAACCACAGCTCAGTGTCATTAGTAACTGCAAATGCTATCTCTGAGTGTCTTTAACTAGCTTTCTCAGATGTGCTTGTCCAGATTTCATTCTTTGAACAAATAACTGCGGGTTTAGGTCATGTTTAAGTGTGCATTAAGTAGATAAATCACGTTGCACAATTTCCACCATTCAAATACTACAAAAGTCATGCATCTCCTTCTGTATGGAAGCAACTCAAAAGATTACACACGTTTTTGCTTATGTCAGTCCGTTTGCAGCATTGCAACTGAGTTTGACTTTATTCAGTGTTTCATAGAACAGGTTTTAAAAAAAATATTTGTTAAAACTGTGTGCACCTAAGCATTAATTTCAGAGGTGGGAGGCAGGGATAGGAGGGGTAAGCCTCACTGTGTGTTGATGATACAGGGGGAGAGATGTTTGATTTGTACTTCAATTTGACTTTCCCCATTAAAAATGATTGTGGACAAAATATTTCTCATCTTCTAGATACTTTAAGAATTCAGGCAGGCAGTGCAAAATGCTTTCTGAGTTTTATGAGCTTTTTGTAGTAGTTTCATCTTACTGTAGGCTTAAAGAAAATCTCTGTGATGTGTGAAGTATAGTTCAGCCTTTCTGGAATTTCAGCTGGGCTTCTCTACCATCATCATGTGCATGCACACACTTGTCATTTGTGAGAAGGAATAGCGATTTTTTTGGTAGTCTGTAGTCTTCCAGGGCCTTCCTGAAGTTTGCTTTCCTTTGTGAAGTTAGGAATGCTCTTTTTCTATGACCAAAAAGAAAGCTAGCTACTGAGCTGTTCAGTGGGTTGTGGGCCCTCCTTCCCAGAGAGCCTCCCTGCGTGCATACACATTGATAAAATCCTCCTGAGCTCACTCTTCTCCTATTCCTTCTTCCCATAGAAGGCTATGAAGCTGGTCAAGCGTGATTTCCCCTTCCAAAATCTATGCTGGCTGCTCCAAGTCACCTTCTTGTCCTTAATGTCTGGATTATTGCTCCAGGATTATTTGTTCCATTACCTTCCCAAGGACTGAGGTGAAGCTAATCAGCTTGTACTTCCTCAGATCATCCTCCTTGAAAAGAGGTTTTCCAGTCTTTGGGAACATCCACTCATCACCATGGCCTTTTCAAATATAATCAGCCAATTCTTTGTTTATTTCCCATTCTATTGGACTTTGAATCTGTGAAGTACTTGGTTATTGTAGAAAGCCACAGAAAATGTGACAACAAAGAAATGTCTTTGCAGTACTTGAGCCTTGGCCTAAACTCATGGGTGAAACCAGGATTACAGAATTATATATGCTCATTAGTTCACTTCCTAAGGAAACAAGGCTAAGTTGAGGACCACTGATAGATGCAGGGTACGACATGGATGGTACTCACAACTTCATTAATTTGTGAGGAGGAGAGGGAACTATAGTATAAAAGCAAAGAGATTTTTTTACCAGAATACTCAGTAAGCACCTGCATTCCTATTCTGCTGATTTAATTTAAAGCAGATCAGGAATGAAAATAATCTATCCTGAGTCACCAAAAGGACTCAGGGTAAAGAACAACAGTAAAATGGTCACAAAAGCGATGTGCTTAGAGGTGGTGCCTGTGTGCGAGTGCAGAATTTTGCAGCACTTGCATAATGGAAATGTTTTAAAAGTTGAAATAAAGAACGTCTGGTCTTAAGCTTGCAGCAATATATTGTGACACTGATAATGTGTTTCCAGTTTTCCTCATTTATGGTGGGCTATCTGCATGCCCTCCTCTGGAGAATGTGCTTCACCCCAAGACGTGGAAGTACAAATAGGAACTCTTCCCTCTGGTGCCTGAAGGGGCTGCTGCTTCTGTTTGTAACGAGGCAGGTAGGCTAGCTCCACAGAGAAGGCATGCTCAGAGGGAGAAATAAAAGGACAAATGTAGTAATTAAAAGGACAGTGGGTGTGAATTTTGAGAAAGTTCTCAGTTATTTGAACTTTAGAACCACTGAAAGAATAGAGAGATGAAAGTAACTGACTTGTTTCCAAATGTGGTTAATATCTTCACTGACTGCAGGAAATGTGGCCTAATGGGGGGAACTCCTGAAGTGTACAGCTGAATTCTGTAGGCTTGGGCTAAGCCCCATCCTGGGGGAACAACCTTGTCTCTTACATTTAAAAACTTCTCTGGGCTTAATCATCTGACTTATACATAGTAGGGCAAGTACGTTTGACTTGGTTAATTGCCATCTTAATTGACCAGGGTGGGAGGGAGCCTTCCTGGCTGTAAGTGAAACAAATTGGGCGCTTTTTATGTTTTACAGATGAGGAAGAAAGTATTTTACATTAATACACCCACCCACACAAACAAACAAACAAACACAAACTACTTGTTTTGCTCTAGTGTACCTGGAAGTTGTGGTTGCACAGTGTGTGTATATCCTGTGGCTGTTATTCCTATAATCGGGTAAATGACAGCAATGGTTGGGTGTCAAAGTACAGCATTGGTTTTAATGTTCTGTAGGGAAATGTGCGTGCTCTGGATGCTGACTGCAATCCATCTGCTTTGGTACCCCTACAAAATGAGCAATGCAGTTTGAGCAAATACACTTATATTACATACATAAATATTCTCAAAATATTCTTATATCCTTGTTGAAACCTTATTTTGCATGGGTTTTACTGTTGCTACTAAAGGAAAAAAACTGTATATGTGTTTAAATAGAATATATTTTTATATATAAAGAGTTTTAAAATTTTGAATAAGTGGTAGGAAGTTTCTTGCAAATACCAGCATTCAAAAAATTGTGGGGTCTTAGCTGTGGTTATTTTATTAAAAACTGGTGTTTTGCTGCACTCTGGTGGCTATTTAATAAAAAAAGTCTCGTGCAATGCCAGCTACTGTTTAGCAAAGGCCTTTTCTGTCTGGCCTCAGAAAGATTCAACTGGCTTTTATAAGTTTTACTTTATTTCCCCCAGTTTTGGATGTAGCACTTGTGTGGCTCTCTTCTGGACTTCTCAGCACTCCTTCAGCGACTGCACCCTGTTGGGCAGCACTAAGGGGAAGATGTGTTCCTCCAGGTGCTCCTAATGCTCTTCTGTGTCTGTTTGGTTTGATGTGTCTGAACTCTCTTTTTATTTTGCTTGTTTTAGTTTGATTTTTGGTTGGGTTTTTGTTGTTAATTGCTCAGACCTGAACAGTGGAGGGTGTGTTTTGTTGTTGTTGTTGTTGTTGTTTGTTTTTTTTAATGCAAAATACAGATGGTTGGCAAATGAGAAAAACACTGAGACTGACTCTGTTTATTTACATTATTTCAAGTAATAATGCTTCTTTAAATCTCTTGGGTTCAGATATGTCTTTCTACCTCTTTTCCTTCATGTTGATATTGCTCTAACTGGGAGAGTTTAGATAGCATCCTGTAGAGTATGGGGGGCTGGGTGCAGCCTGTGTCTATGCATACCTGATATGAATGACTGAAAAAACATTTTAGTACCATGTCAACACAGTTATTTGTTGATCCACTAAAGCTAGAGGGCATCTATGATTCATATGTTTCTTTCCATAGCATCTTAAAATGCACCTTAAAAACTAACAGACTTATCTGACTGGTGGGGAAATGCACTGTTCGTGCACAGTTTTTACAGCCTGACCCAGAACAATGCTGCCCAGCAAGCCCTGCTTGACACTCACCAGCAAGCTGCCTTCCTCCAGCATGAAATGGCTGCAGAAATAAGCAGGTGGGAGTGGGAGGCTTGGCGTGCGTGGGCCTGATGTCTCTCCTACTGGGAGAGTTGCATTTTATCACCTGGCACAGGCAGAAAGCTAGAAAGGGGTCGTCAGCACCTTGTAGCTCACTTCCATTCGGTTCATGTGAAGTGACAGTCCCTGCCCCACTAACAAAGCTGGGAGGAAGGATTCACTGCTGCTGCTCAGGTCGGAAACAACTGGGGGATGCGGAGGCTAGGGGATGGATGTTGTCTCATACCGTTCAACCAAGTAGTCAATGTCTGATATATCGGAGGTGCAAAGGGAAGCTCGAAAGAGTGTTTGAGGAAAACTTGATCTTCAGCACTACTGGAGCCTTTTATAGACACCTTTTTATTTTTTATTGTGACAGCTCCTGCTGTGAAGTCGTGCAGGCATAAAAATGTGAGGCTGAAATTGTAGTGTTACAAAGAGGGAGAATCTTTGTGGTCAGTCATTTGCTAAAACATAAAGAGCAAAGCAGAAACACAAGTTTAATGAATTGGTTTGATGTAATCTTGTGTGTCTGTGTTTCAATATCCTTATCTTTATTTATTAATGCTTTCTGATATAAAGGATAGTCCTTGTTGGATCTTTACCCTGCAGGTATGTAGAAGTAGAGCTTCACCAGCCAAATTTAATGTTTTTTCACTTGCATCATCTGAGAGGTCTGGATTTATTACGTTAGTTCAATAAAAGCCATTGTGTTGCACTACAAATCTGGCTGCTTTTGAGCACACCATGTGTTCTGACGCATTGCAGCTCGTGGTGGATGCTTCAATTATGTATGTTTAAATAGCGTGCCGTTTTTAGATCCATACACCATTATTACATGTTCTGGTGTGTTCTGTTTTATCCTTGAGCACAGCAACAGCTATGCTTAGGCTCATGTAAGGTAACTTGGGTATTGATTTCATAACTAGAGAAAGTCAGCATAAGATTCATCAAGAGTGTAAGACTAACCAAGGGAGAAGTTGATCTGATGGAGTGGAATTGAAAAGCATGCAGATGGGCGGGGGTGTCGGTCACTGAACTGAAAAAGCATGAAGCTCATGGCTTCAGTGGGCACTCAGTGACCTAGAAACATTGTGTTAACTCCAACTGAATAAATGGCTCCAGGTTTGTTGTGCAGGTGTTTTTGTGTGTGTTTTGCTATTTGTTTGCTTTGTTTTATGTGTGTTTGGTGGCTGCCATGTGGATGTATTTGCTTGATTTTTAACAGCTGAACAAAAATCAGTTATGGGTACAGCCCTGCGTCTTGACAGCCATGTAGCATGCGTGCAGAGACTGATAGTGATATTCCTAGTATCCTTGCAGTGCTTCAGCAATACATTCCAAAATAGATTCTTTTACTCCCCCTTTCTGTTGGGACCTCATTAAAGCAAACAGCATTTGACAGTCCCTTAGATGGCATGAGTTGCTCTCCTGCTTACAGGAACAGGAAGCGGAGGTGGCAGGAAAAGCCGAGGTAGAGCTGCCTCTACCGAAAAGAAGAGGGTTAGATCTTGGAAGACAAAATAGATCTGTGCAAGGGACTGAAAAAGGATGGCAAAAGTTGAGGATATAGCTTCCTTTTCAGGAGTTGATGTGTCACTGGCAAAAAAAAAAAAAAAAAAAGGCAACAAATGGTGTTCTCTTTATTGGCTATTTTGAGCCCTGACAAATGTTCTGGCTTTGGGCTCCTCTGAAATGCTGCTTTCTATGCTAGCGTCGATGCAACAATAGCAAAATTCATAGCTGAGGTGTGGGGTGTGTGCTTTGGAGAAGGTATTAAGGTATACAGCTGAAGAAGCTGTCTATATTTATTTCCTCAGAGAAATATGTAATTCATTTAAATTGCTCCCTATCAAAGGCCTGAAATTATATACTATGGTGTATGGAGTGTATACTTCGTACTATGAAAAACTTACTGCTTATGTATGTACATGATGAACTTGTGTTAGCTGTAAATTCAGTCTTGCTGGCTCTTCTGGCTCATTTAATTCTCTGAATAGTAAATAAAGGGGCTGTAGTTTGTGTGGCTCAAAAAGCACCCATCGGTCCTGCCGGCGTGGTCCACTTCCTTACCCCAGTTTTATGTAATATGTCAACTACAAATCTCCCTGGACAGATGCAGGGGACGCTAGGTAAATAAGTGAGTTTATCCCCATTTTGCTGACGTGCTAGAACCTATTCAATACAGGGCAACAGCCAGCACAGGCTCTGTGTTCTCTGTGTGGTTGCTTGTGTCAGGGTAATCAGAGATACAGAAGTTACTTAGGGCACTTTAACATGGTCTGAGATACACACCGTCTTCTTCCAGGGTTTGCTAGGGAGGGGAGTAAGGGAATAGGTACCGAGGGCTGTGCCAATAGTGTTCATCTTCTTTGGTCAGGTTTACAGAGCTTTACAGTCTGACTAAAAAAAACCATGATAATATGAACCTTCTTGTTACAGATCTATTCGCTTTTACAGGTAGGCTGCAGATACTGAATCTTTCATGAACAGAAATGAACCCTTCTCTATTTTTCAAAGTGGAGGGGAGGAAGATGGAGTTGATCTGACTTGTTGCTGCCACTCAGTAGTCTACAACAAGCACTAAATTAGAACTTGGATTTCATGACTTCTCTTTCTTTTTTAAAGAAACATAAATGCGCTCATAACAGGTTTGTACTTTCAGGTATTACTGAGCAGAACTGGCCAAAGTCTTTCAGTAAAATAGTGTTTGTATTGCAAAGTGCTAGTACAGCGAAGCTGAAGCTGGTCAGGCCAGGATTTAAGCATGTTTTACCACTAACAGCCTACGTCTGATGTGTGTCCTATTTCCCCACTACCTACTGCACCGCCTGCAGTAACTGACCAAGGCGGTACATTGAGGTACACTGAGACGCAGCCTGGGCCACTTGTGTTAGCAGAGGTGAAGCAGAGCTGCGGGCAATTGCAGGCCACCCCAAAACACACCCCAGTGTTCATGGGTGAATATCACCGTGGCCTTTGTGCAGCTTATGCTTGCAGTAATTGAGTTGGTACAGATTTATAGTGCTACCTCTGACCTGGCAACAAAGCAGCCTCTTTTCTGTATTTTCTGTGCAGTGCAAGGATGTAAGATGTGATAGAGATTTTCCTCCCTGCGTGCTCTGTGCTTGAGAGAGAGAGTGACTCACTAGCTGTTGTAGTAGTACATGTGGGCATTGAAGACATAACTGAGTATAACAAGTGGTCCAGGCTGTATTTGAAGGAAAATCTTGTACTTTCAGGCCCGATGGAATAATTAGAAAACATAGCTAGCTACCCTTTGAAAAAATATTAACGATGATTAAAAAGAAAAAAACAAACACTACATCTAACCCTTAATAAGGACTGACATGTACTCATTGCTGAACGGCAGAATCAAAAAGATCATAAAGAGTGCAGTGTGGAGGAATTATAATTGTGATAGTTCGGTTAAGGTCCCCAAGTGGGTGCTGTTCCTTTTATGCTGCACTGGCAGTAAAAGAGAGTGAGCCATCATTGCTACATTTAACACTTGTACATTTTTATTTAGTTAAATCAGCCATTGTACACATTGCAGCTATGTATTGTTAGTGTTGTTTTTTTTTTTTTTTTAATTTTTAACTAATACATGCCCTCATAGATATATTCAATTAGTGTTATCACCATGGGAACAAGATGCTGATTCGTCAACTTAAAATTCACTTCTTCTCACAGTATTCAAGTTCTTTGATAACACAGCAAAAAATCAAAATAAGAGGTGAATAACCATTATGCTGTTACACAGAACATCATCTGCACCGCAAATAACACAACAGAAATGCATTTCTTTAGAGCCCCATTCTTGTAGATCATCCTCTGCTGTCTTTGACAATAAGAAAGCCATGATGTATCGTGAAATGTCTCATCATGGGTCTCGTTCATTTTGGCTACCAAAACACCTTTTTTTTTTTCTGCCTGCCAAAAAAAGTGTTAGCATGGCACCTCGGGTTGCTTTGCCTGCTGGAAGCCAGAACTCCCAAGATGTTTTTATGCTTTTGGCATCATTATCTTAATGAGAAGTGCCCTTGTTCTGAGCACTGAGTGAGTCATAAAAAAACAACCAAGCAAACTATAATCATAGAAGGCCTGATAAACTTGGAAAACTCTTACCACCTACAGGAGAGGATTTGTTTTTAATCTTTCTCGAATATACTATTAAAAAAAAAAAAAAACAAATAGCTGTTTAAAAACATTTAGTGTGTTTGCGTGTGTTACATATGCTAAAACACTACAGAGTGCCCGCCACTAAATATTAAGGTATAGAATACCAAAAATGTCAGCTCTTTGTTTTCTTTTTTTGAAAATAAAAGTGCAGATATGCTATCATGGTTCTCAGAGGGTTGGTTTAGAAATATATATCTTATATATAGATAGGTAACAAAATATGAACAGAAAGTGGCTTTCAAGGATTGTGAGCTTTCTCTTTAAAAAACACTTGATTGGAGGATAAAAACTGCTCGCTCAGTGCTAAGAGGGCCAACAAGTTGACATGATTACAGGAGGGTTTGCTTTTGACCTTCAAATGCGACATGCATTTATTGGATAAGAGGCAATCTTGATAAAATATGGTGAATTAATTATTCTCTTTGTATAGTGGTTAAGTCTTTCTCCCATAGTTATCTACAGTGCAGTGGCCAGCAGGACAGTGTGGTTTGCTAAAGCAGTGATGAAAACAGGAAACTACTGTAGTTATAATTGTTTAATACACCCTGCCACATGTCCAGATCTAAAAGATTTTAATACCATATGCAAATGTGCCATAGATATAGCTGCTAGCAAGTTGGTTACCTAATTGGGTATTTTTAATTTTTTTTCTTTTTCTGGAAATCTTTAAGTGGCTGTCCAAAGGTCTTAAAAGTATCGATGGCCACAGTCAGCTGTTACTTCAGGAGAACAGCTGAGTTTCCAGGTTTTTAGCCTGACTCTTAGAGCCTTTAACTATAATAGATCCCTAAACTGGAAGTCTTATGGATGCAGTGGATCTGCAGTGCTTCCTCCTCAGTCAGTCTGTGTTCGTAGTGTTAACATTATTTTATTAATTGCTGTTCAGCAGTGTCAATAGACCTTGTAATCCATGATGCTAATTGTATTCAGAGGCAGTGTGTTTTCTGCAGTCTTGTAAGTCCAAATACTCTTGCTATATACAGTTTACATGTTAACTCCCTTTTTTTCATGATGCATGTACATAGTCACTTGAAGAGGCCTGTAGATGAAGTTGGCTTGACAAATGCAGTTTCATGAAGCTAGTGCAGAAGCAAATGACCAGCAAAAAGTGGCAATGCTGACAAATTCCCAGTACAGCACAAAGACGACGATTCGGTGGATAAATCATCCTGAATGAAGGATGCTATCTTTGGTCACAAATTAGCTTACAGGGTAAAAAATAACAAAAACCCAAAATCAAATACAGGGGAAAAAAATGAATTCACTGCATCTGCACAAGTAGAAATGGCAGTGTCTTCCAGTGATTATGTAGATAACAATGTCTACACCTAGAGAAGATGAATGTTGCATACTGGATGGATGGTTACGTGGTGGTGTTGAGGGGTGGCAGCTTCTCATTTAGCATCCTGTTTCCAGTCCTCTTTGCAGAAGTGTCTAAGAAGCTGCTGGAGGTCGTGCTGGAGGTCATCCTGTGGTAGTGCTTCTGGTGTGTCATCCAGTTCTTCTATATGAACGTGTTTTCCATACCGATCCTTCATCACAGTCCTCTTCTGTGTGCTGGCTTTATTCAGCATTGTCCTAAAGAAAAAGAATGAGAAATCTTTCTTAGAGAGCCCACAGTTTCTGAAGGCTTTAAGAGCTGCTCCTCCCCAGGTGGAATTTTAAAGTTTTCAAATTTTATTTAAAGTAAAACGAGAAGAATTGTAAGCTGGCAGTTTAAGCCGGCTACTAAGGTCAGATGTTCTTTATTCACTCTGTATTGAATGTAACACACATCACCACTTAACTGGCTTTCATAATGTAAACTAGTGGCAATTCATCTCCTCATGCTTATTACACATACAGTTTTAGATGCTCAGCAAAAACGTGTTTTAACATTGGCATGCAACACACTTTGAAATTCACACAGGACCTTCCTAATTGCTGTATTTCGCTTCTACACTCAAAGTTGTCCTGTAGAACATTAACATAAGATTCCTGTATGGTACTTTCAGTTTCTTAAGCTGATGGCTTCTTCAACCCTTGCTTCTGGGCAAGCCTGCCTTAAGACAGTCAGTAAAACTGTATTTGCTGATGCTTAAGTTGATGTGTGTGAGAGAGAAAATGTATGCGTATTTGATTTATATTTATATCCATACATCCTCTCATCCATTTTGATAGTGATCATCCCCGGTACAAAAAAGACAGGGATCTCCTGGAAAGAGTCCAGTGGAGGGCCACCAAGATGGTACGGGGCCTGGAGCATCTTCCCTATGAGGAAAGGCTGAGAGACCTGGGTCTGTTCAGCCTGGAGAAAAGAAGATTGAGAGGGGATCTCATCAATGTGTATAAATACCTGAGGCGTGGGGGACAGAGGGATTTGGTTTGTGGGGACAGGACAAGGAGTAATGGCCACAAGACAGAGCCCAGGCAGTTCCACACCAACATGACAAAGAACTTCTTCATGGTGAGGGTGCCAGAGCACTGGGACAGGCTGCCCAGGGAGGTTGTGGAGTCTCCTTCTCTGGAGATATTTAAATCCCATCTGGATGCCTACCTGGGCAGCCTGCTCTAAGGAACCTGCTTTGGCAGGGGGATTGGACCCGATGATCCTTCAAGGTCCCTTCCACCCCCTTCAATTCTGTGACTTGAATATTGAGTCAACTGGTATGAAAAAATATTTTTGAAGTATTCTTGATTAACGTTGTTAACTGTAAATCATACTACTATTATTTTGTATCACCTCCAAGGAAATCAGTCAGGCAGCAATACACCTTTATACTGAGTCTATCTAGGATGGAGTTACCTTTTGTCACAGCAGCAGCCTGTATGGTGCTGTGTTTTGGCTTTGTGCCCCCAGCTGTGTTGGTAACAGACCAATGCTTTGGCTACTGCTGAACAACAGTGCCTGCACAGCATTAGGACTTTGTTTTTGGTTTTGTCCCTCCTGACTCTGTGCTCCTCATGAGTGTACTGGGGCTGGGCAAGAAATTGGATGTAGACACAGCCAGAACAGCTGACCCAAACTAGCCAGAGGGGTGGTGGATGTCATAAAGCATCATGCTCAGCAATAAGAACTGACGTAGAGGAAGAAGTGGGTGTGTGGGAATGTCTGTCTGTCTTTCAAGGTGACCACTGCCCAGAGACTGGCTGGGCATCAGTCTGCTTATGGGAGGTGGTGAATGATTCTTTGCATCATCCTTTCTTCACTTACTAAATTGTCTTTATTCAACCCTGTCCCAAGGAGAGCAGGGAAGGAGGATTAGCAAGCAGTTGTGCCCTACTTAGCTGCTAGCCCACAACACCCTTATTGACCACGTCTTTTCAACTGATTGTAGACCTTTCCAGTGTGTATATCCCTTCCTGTAACAGAATGTTAGTAGTAAGGATTAGTACTTTTGTAATGAAGCTTTAGATACTGCCAGTGGTTTCACTTTACACAATTAAATCCACATCTGTTCATAATGAGTTTGTTAGTTCTTTTCTAGTAACAGTTCACTGACATGCCAAGCCAAACCTTTTAATAATTGATCCATCCTCTTTCATGATTTCTTTCTCTACTAAAGCAGGGAGTTGGACTTTCATTTGGTTACCTGTATAGCTCAATGCCTCAAATTAAAACATAAACTTCCAATTAAAACATAAGAACAGAAACCTAGGACAGAAGGTAATTGCTCTTCATACCTTAATACTTGATATAAATGAAGCTGAATGGTGAGAAAATGATGAATAGACAATAGAGAAGCATCTGCCTGCCATTTGCATCCTTACAACCCTTCCCCAAACATACAGGTTAGTCACAGTTTTTTGGGTAGGATAGTGTCACTGTGCTAAGAATTGTACTGAAGCAATCTTAGTACTTCCAAGTTTGAAACAGCCCAAATCAAGGCCCTGGAGCACCACGGTTGCAGAACTCATCCTGCGTGTCTATTTACAACAGCCACTACAGCAACCCTTTTCCTGTCACAGAAAATATTCTCTTTTATAGCTGTCACACCTGTCAGCCTGAGTTGCCTGTTCTCTGTAACTAGACAGGCATACATAGAAATAGATGAAATGAAAGAATCAGGGAATTGGAGCCTGGCAAGCTCTTCCACAGAGTATCTACTGTTACTAATACTTAAAGAAAACAAAAAAGGCAGCATTTTTATTCCTTGTTGGCTGGGTGTGATCTTCTGTGTTTAAATTCTGTTACTGAAATGTCTAAACTGATCAGAAAAAGCATAAAAACAGGAAAAGTGTTAATTAGCTTGATAGCTATTTCTTCCTTTCAAGAGGGAAAGGAATAATTATTGTGAGACATCTGCCTACTGAGAGAGTAGACTTAACTGTTTCAAGTTCTAAAATTAGAGGGGCACTGTATGGATGGCCTTCTTTACGAGTAACCACACACACAATTTCTACCAACTTTATTTAAATCCTCTGTCTTATTATATATTTTTTTTTAATCTTAAAAAGTTTCACAGTTAATTCTCTAATGGCAGCTTCTTCCCCTATGCATACCTTAATATATTGATCTTTTCATAACATGGCCAAGTATTACAACAGAGGTTTGTATTTGGTAGCTGAGTTTAATGCTCCACCAGCAAAACTTTCAGTAGAGTTTGTCTCCAGGTATGTTGTGACACTTGTTTTATTTGTTACATTAAAAAGGCATTTTTACCTCTTCAAAGTCCTCTTTGGCTGACGGAAGATCAGTAGCTAAGCTAGCATCTCCTAGGTGTTTCTCTGTTCTCTCTCCTTGCACTACAGTTGTCTTTATGACTTTGCTGACCTTGCGGCCTTCCACTGGTTCAGACTGGAAATTGGAGGCACTGGGCAAAACACCTGGTTCAGACAAAGTCACCTGGAAGGTTAGAAAACAGATTTATATTGGATACGAATTACATAGCAAACAAAATCTTAATATCTGTTCTGTGATTCTTTCTTAATCATTGCCACAGAGAACAAGAAATGTCTCACTTTCTAAGCATACACATCAAAATAGTGAGTGTATATTTTATTACCTGCTTTACAGCTCCAGAACAAGACCTTGTAAATATCTACCAGTTCAGACAGCAGGAACAGCCCTAGAGAGCATGTTCAGCTGAGCAGCTTTACGCTACCAGGGTGGAAACTGCTCCTGGAGCCTGAACTAGCTTGAGGGTAGCAGGGATGCTGCCACCCTCCACCACACCACAGGCTGCCAGACTGGCTCACGTGTTCCAAGGCCACTGGAATTATAGGAAGTAACAAGTGGGCCTCTTGCAGTGAATCTCGGCTGTATTTGCCAGGTAGCATGAGTTAGTGGTATCCATTCACACCATAAAATTAAGATAGTATTCTCAGGGGTGAGACAGACTTGTAAAATCCAAGGAACTCTTACAGGAACAACAGACTACAATTTTAGAATACCGTATGAAAGAGACAAACACAGTTCTAATCGGCAAAATACAAATTCCACGTATATGGGCTCCATGTGATATGGAGTAGTTCTGCTATGGTCAGCTAACTTTAAAAAAAAAAAAAAAAAAAAAAAAAGGCTTTGTTTTTATGTTCCTTTACACTCCTAGGGAATTAATTCTGATGATCAATTCTGGTGAGAGAGAACAGTAATCATGTTCTTAGCATTTTGAATGTCTGTTAGTTAAACATTGCTTCCAATTGCAGTGCTGCTGAAATGAATCCCTATTTATTGGCTTCTGCTTCTCTGTCACTACCTTAATTGAGCTATAGGGCTGCATTGTGATCTAAGGCAGGAAAAGATAAACTGAGAAGAACTTTGCAGTTGCTTTTTTCTTTCTTAATTGCCTGGCTCTATAGTTTGCATGAAGGTAACACTTCTGTTTAGCATCTTCAAATCCAAGAATGCATGAGTACTTTAAACCTGATACAACTAGATATTTCTAGAATGGCTTAGCTGTAGAAATCTGGAGAACATCAGATCATTTCATTACAATATTCACCAACTTCCTTATTAGAGTATGAGGTATAATAACAAAGGCACACTTGCCATTTATCTATATGCCATCTTGGTACATACTGCCTTCTTTATGAATTTAGAACTTCTCATGAATCACAATCTGTATCCTGACATGTTTTCAGAGACAACTGTCTCTTCTCCCACCCCCTGCTTTTCTCTGTCTTTTTTGGAGGCCTTTCCATCTGCAAGGAAACTCTTCAAAGGATCATTCAGAAATGAATGTTATTGCCATAAGATGTAGCTATTGGGTACACTGGTGGTGGGCGTACTGCAGCTTTGTCCCATCACAAGGCAAGTGGATGATCTGACCTCTGACTGTTCGCTGTCGCTCTTCAGCACAACCCGTTTTACAACTTTGGAATAGCCATCTCCTTCTTCAACGGTGACAGGTTTTTGTGGTGTTCCTTGCATTATGATGTCTTCTTTTTCTGTGCCATCTGGAGAAACATACCGCCGGATGATCTTTCTAGTGACCTGAAGGAATGAAATAGAGCTTTGTCCCAAAATAATTAGCAATTCCTTTGTGTTCTCTATACAGAACTTTCTACTCAAAGGGCATCTTTCCTACACAGAAAAACCTACATAGATGGTTCAGCTTTTTAGTCTTTAACGCACATTCTCACAAATACCTATAGTAAAGCTGCACGTTGATGCACTGGCCCTGCTTTGTTTATCCCACAGCAAAGCTTCCATAAACCTATTTCACAAATGGAGTGAAGATATATACAGATATGAGAATGACTCTAAAATGGTAGTTACTATTAGGAGAAGTGGTATAGCCTCTTAGAGAGAAAACAGTTTTCAACAGCATAACTGCTAAAAGTCATTTTTAGACTGGCTTTCAAAAACTCAAAAAGTATCAACTAATTAAAAGGCTTCTGAAAGTAAGAGGTTATCAACTTTGCTACCAGGAACTTAGAACTAGATCTGCAGAGGGACTTGGTCATTACACTATTACTGCTCGTGGTACTAATACTGCTGCCCTAGAGACCTAGAATTAACCTGCTTAAGAGACCTCATCTGGTGCTTAAGCTTTCTAGGCAGTGGCAAGCCAAACACAGAGCAGCATAAGAGAATTAAAGGGCTCAAGATGAGCTAAATCTCTCAGGAGGATGGCTACACATCTTTCTGTGGACACATTTCCAAATGCTTTCACATCTCCTTCTGACAAGATATTCTGGTGCCGTAAAAACTGAACTGTATGTACAGCTACAGAAACTCAGGAACCTGCTTGGACACAGCTGAGTGAAGATTTCAAAGGCCTAAAGTCTGGATTTAGATGACTTGTGGATCTAGCCCCCCACTGGTTTCATTAATATGAGTACACTTATACTCTTAACTATTTATTTAAAAAAAAAAAAAATAAAAAATCAGCACTTCCTCAGAAATGGTCAGGTCTATGTAGAATTCTCATTGGATTTATGTGGGAAAGTTAAGCAATATGTTAAGTTATAAAAAAATATAAAACAGAATACTCCAAATCTTCACATCTTGGAATCTCTCATGAACAGAAATTCTGTTTTCTGCTATGCTCAATTTTTAAAAATCATGCCCCTTTACAAAATAAAATTGGGCACGTATGTGGATTTATTTATTCTTCCTTTAAAGGATAGTAAGAAGGTAGCAAGGGCTGTAACTGATAATACCTTCTTTACCACTGTCTGGCCATGTTCATCCGTATATTGCTCTTCTGTGACTGTTTCTGGTGGCATTTCAGGCATACTATCAGCCTGTATGACAAAGAACAAAATTTAAGGAAGCAATGTCTTAATGCAGGTTTAAAAAAAAAAAAAAAGGCAACTTTAAAATCAGTTAGAATAAAATTGAGAAATGTTAGAAAGAATTTGTTCTGCACTTGAATTCCTAAAGACGTGCAAAGGAAAGTTACAAAATGGACAGGCAAACATGTTAGTTGACTGTGCTGTGTATTGTCCTCCTCTTACTGAGGTGCTTAATGGGGTGTAGAGTTATGTTAGCAGTATTACTACAATCCTCTTTTCAAGAAGAGGTATTAGAATGGTTTATCTAATGACCATGCATTATTCAGGAGCATTGCAGCTTCAGGTGCAATACCAGCCACGTGGTTCTCTCGGCATCACTCCTGAAGGTATTACACCAGACATTAGGCACCACTGGCTCGTGCAGTCATTCAACACTCAGTACCTGAATAATAACCCGGCGACGAATGACCCTGGTAGTTACCACCTCGTCCTCGTCCGAGCTGGTCTCCAGCTCGCCTAACTCCTCTGCTAGCTCCTATGGGAAGCATGGAAGCAGTGCTCTGTTGTATGCAATGCTAGCATTATTTACAGTCTCTGTCTTCTTTTTACCTAAAACCATCCTCTCTTCTGAAAACTTGTGCTTTCAGGATTTTGCCTCTTACCTGACTTCAGTCTGTAAAACACCAATGTAGGGGCAGGGGGAAAGTTTTGGCCACTTGACTGTACATTAGTTGTTCATTAGTGTATTGAAAGAAGACCAGTCTTTGTGATATTAATTCTATATGATGGCCTTAAGATGCTTCAGTGCTCTTAAGGTTGCCAGAGACAAGCCTGAAATATGTTGTATGACATGACTAAGATGAACCAGACAGTATTGCTAACACCAACTCTGGCATTCATATGTATTGCGTATGTTTTCTGCATTGTGCAGAAATCTGTATGAAAGCTTTTTAGTCCTCCATACTAAGAAGTGCACAGCATAGCATACAGACAGTAGGACTCAACAGCTTTAACTAGAGGTGAATGTATCAACAGTCTCAGCACTGGAAAGAAAAAGTTAGTTGCAAGTGTTGAGGTTCTCCTGCACAGGGAAGAATTCAAAATTTAAATGAAGAGGTCAGAAGGCAAAGAGAAGCTGAAAAGAACTACTTGGGAAACATCTACAGTATAAAAGCATAAGGGGGAAAATAAATATTCGGTGGGGTGGGTTTGGAGGAGATGAGGATTATTGTAGCGATTCTTTAGTACATTATGCTTGACAGCAGCCGTTGTATTGAGTCCTAAGCTAAGCTTTCAACATCACATTTATCCTACGCATTTTATATTCAGCATTCTTCTGAGATCTTGGAGGCGGATCTCTGAGACATCACTCTAGAGGTGGTACATTTGGCAACATAAACAGCGAAGAAAGAAGAGTCTGTTCCTAGGTGAATGTCTAAACAGGAAACCAATTCTTAAGAACTGTTCTTTCTCTGCTCTAACTTCACTGATAAAACTAATTTCCTGCTCAATTATGCCTTCTGTTCTGACTCTTAAAACAGGCAAAAAAAAAAAGCTGTTTATTCTTAAACCTAATCTGCTGAGTACCTTATATTCCCCCGAAAGCCATGTAGTTGCTCTCCTTTATTCCCTCTGTATATGCAAGAAGGTTCCTTTGTCTTACACAGCCAAATGACCTACCTCATATACATTTTGCTCCCCTCTTCCATCTGCTGTCTCCATTTTTCTTTACTGCTTGCATGCTACATAAACACCATTCTCAAGTTTTTCTTCCAGTGCATCTTTAGTCTTCTGCAACGTACATCCTGCTGCCTTTTTTTCCATCTCACTAAGTTTACAACATTTTTCATGTCATTCTTCCTGATGCTCTGGGCCAGCCTTGTCTTCTTGAGTTTTTGATGTTGTAACTTTGTGTTTTGTACATCTATTTTTCAGCATTCACTTGTACATGGTTTGCTTCTGCATCTGTTACTTACACCAAGTAACTCTTTCCCACATGCATGGACATAACTGCCACAGACCACAGGACAAGTAAGGCTAGCAAAACCAGAATTACAGTTTAGACTTTAGGATCTTGGTTTTGCTTCTGCTATCAAAACCTCTACACAAATGACTATAGCTAGCCCTCAGAACCACAGAGGAAAGGGAAAATGGCTCAGTTGCAGATGAAGATTAATCAGGCCTATAGAAAATATTCCCATTTTAAGAATGACAGGACATAAAACTTGTCCACTGTGTTAGTTACTTTGAGGAAAAGTTGGTATTTACCTTTTCCAAAGACTCCTCCTCGTAGCCACTTCCAAGCTTTTCTGGCTGTTCATCAGTTGACTCCACTATCACTAGACTAGTTCTCCTTGGAGAGACGTCATCCTGATGGAGCTCAGGCTCCTCGGGCTCTTGGATGATGGGAGATTCACTGCTCTGCGAAGATGATGGGGAACGTGGGGATGATTTTTCTCTCTCTTCCTTTGCCACGCTGAAGCATGCAGATTTCTCATTTGCTGCCTTTCCAGTTTCTGGTGCTGCAGACTGCTCTGTTCCTGGAGTTGTGACACTGTGAATTACAGGTTCAAGAGTTTTATCAGGTAACTGTAGTCCACCTCTGAGGGTGACTCCAAAGGGTCACGTCAGACTTATGCTGATTGCATTAACATTAACCGTTTCACTGCCTAGAATCACCTGTTGAGGCTTGCTTTTCTCTTTTCATACATATAGGTATGTATGTGTATATATATGTATGAAAAGAGAATATATATATATATATTATGTATATGTATACACACACACACATAAAAGCAGTGAGCCTGTAAGAATTACAACTTTAACTTTTAAAACTTCTTAGACGTTTTGGAGCTAGCACCTACACACATTTTGTTTTTCCTCGTCCTAAAAATTAACAGAGGAAATTGCGAAGTCTTACTAGCCGTGAGTCCAGATTCCTTCCTACATAACCAATCCCATGACTAGATAACAGTTATAGATTAACTTGCATGTGTGTGTGTTGTTTTTTTCCTGGTATAAGTTGTGTTTTGACAATTTATTGTGCTCCCCCAACTAGTGCCATCTACACAGCTGTGTTCCAAAGAAAGAAAACATTTCATTGTAGTACAAGTTAAACAGCATTGATCTGTCCTTTCTTCCCATTCAGTGGGCTATATGCATTATTGTAGAATTTCTCTTCTCATAAAAGCTTCCTCTTCATATAAAGCTACTTATATCTAGCCCAGTTTTCATCCTAGTTCACACTAGAGGTGAAGGACAGCGATTTTCCCATGTCATTGCTACTCTCATTTTAGCATTGGCAATACTGTCTCAATATTTTTTGTCTTTGGCCGTAACAGTAGCTTTAAGGAATCCATGCTCTGACTGCAGAATACATGCAAATAGCTTACTGACATTTCTACCAGCTGTCAGTATTTGCAGGTAAGTTATTTGTCTTCCGTAACCTTAATAATACCTGTGATAGTCCACTTGGTATGTATGTGTTTGTTGGTTTTATTGTACTGGACTTTGTTCTTTCTGTGCAGAATTGTGCCACTTGTGCAGCTAAAAACACACCATTAAAAATTACCCTCTATTCCTCAAAAGCATTTGTTTCCTTTCTTATGCAAATCATTAGGAAGTATTGGTATTTTTGCATATCAGTGCAACCTAGGCCTACCTTGGATGCTTGTTTCTGTCTCCCAACCTCTCTTCAGCTTGTAAAACCTCTCTGTTCAGAGCTGCATCTCCACATCAAAGCTAATTGCTCCTAGGAAAATCACCAGTTTGGAAGGGAATCCTCCCTGTTTTGCTAGCCCATGAATACCTGAATCAAAGAGTTGTCACTGTGGGTGAAAGGATGGGTAGGACCAAAGAAACTCGATCCTTTTCAGGTCCTTTTCCAAATGAAACCAACTCCACCAACATCCCTGAATCGGAATTCAAAGCTATGCTATACAGGTCCTTTAAGTCTGTACTTCATCATGTAGTGTTACTTTAAGTACTTTTGTCTTGTCTACAAAACCCGCTCTGTTCCTTCAGCCATCTGAAACTGGCTTGTAAAAATCTAATTGCTAATATGTAGTTAGGAGTTTTGCAAGTAATGATTAAGTTACGAAAAATTTGCCTCAATTTAAAAAGCCATCCTCAAGTTGAAGAAAAGGCCTTCTAGTGTTAATTCCATCAAGTTTATCTGTTAGATGGCAAGTAATGTTGAAAAATACAGTTTGACAGAAGAAAGCCTGCGTTATTCCTCTTTTCCTTCATACATGTTGAACTAAATTGTTAATGTATGTTCACAGTGGAAGATTGACTTTCTCTCCCAGTCTTTAAGGCTTCCACCACATTGATTAAGAAGTCAAGCCTACAGAAGCAACTCATGAACAAGTATGCAGAATTGAAGAATTCTAGTGAGTTCATCTGTTTCAAATGAAACTGTAAAAACGCTCTTATTACAGAGAAGAGAGAATCTATTCCACATAGGTCCCATTTTGGTCTTTTGACACTTACAAATATTCATGTTGTGAAGCAGATGTTTTTTCTGGCACATCCTGGGGTTTCCCTGAGAATTCGGATTCTACTTGTTCCTTGTGTGCTTGTCTCAGGAGCTCAGCCATTGACAGTTCTGCCTCACTCCTGGGAGTGCTGTCCTGGAAAGGAGAGTAACTAACAGATACATCTTCCTCGGAGACAATAGGAGGGTGTTCAGTTGGGTCACTGTCTTTAGATATTCTGTGCTGTTGTTCTTGCTTATGTCTTGAACTGAACAGATCTTCTTGCAGTGCAGAAAACCCTGTGAAAACAGAAATGAGAAATGTCATTACAAGTCTCATCAGAATGCAGAAAGTCACTTCAATTCTCTATGTGTGTTTAAAATCCCCGGAAGGAATAAATTACCTGAATTTTTTAGACAGCTTGAGTGGGAGAGCATATAACTTCTTCTCTAAGCAGTAGAAGGAACACTGGATTATCACTACAACTGCCAAATAATTAATCTGGACAGTAATAGGCAAAATAAAATCTGCCCAGAAATCTACCTACACCAATTAATCTCAAACCTCCCCGAAGTATGAAAGATTTGCAATAGTGTTTTTTGTTTGTTTTCCAGCAGACTGGAACACATTTTAGTTACTTTTTTTCCCCCATCCCTGATGTAGCTGCTTATGGAAAAATAATGACACGGGTCCATAGCTTGTGTAGTTATAAATACTATACAAGTATGGGAAAATAAATTCATACAAATCTAGCTGCAAGGGCTAGCTAATTCGTATACATCAAAATAATTCTTGAAAACAAACAACTCTACCCTCCCTCTCCCCCAGACACAATCTCAAAGCATGGGTTCTAATTCTGCAGAAGATGTAAAATAATACGTGCATTTGTATTCCACAAGCTACAAGTCAAAAGCTTTTGTTTTTCTTCACTAACCCCATTCAGTCGAAACCTGCTGAACTCCAAAGAACAGCTTGGTGGAAAACGTAACGATTTGTTCTGAATTTGAGCAAGATATGGAGGTTAACAAACTGATCCGTTGTTGTATTTGAATGCTAATTACAGCAAACATAAACTATTCCTACATCATCTACATAAATATGGAATGTTTGTGACTGTCTTAATACTTTACCAAGCTACTCGTTCAATACTAAGTTAAGGGTGTGAAAGTATCACTTCCAAAAAACAATGAGAATTTTACTTCATGTAATTTGGAGATGTTTCTTTAGTGTACAACTATTGATCTAATCTGAAATTCTATGCAGCATCATAGCAGAATTACAAGTAATATCCTGGATACCTGAATCCAAAGGGTTTTCCGAAGCATTGACTAGTTTTCCTTTTACAAATCTTGATCAAATTTTAATGTAACCTTATTTTTTATGAAAGCAGATATATGAGCAAAAAATAAACTGGACATAAGTATTAACAGCAGGTTCTGGCAACATTCCTTTATTTGCTTTATAAGAATCTGCTAATGCAGAGATTTTTATACTTACTGACCTAGAGAGATGTGCGCTGTCATGCTTGCCTTCATCCATCTTATCTGCACTTTCAAAATTAGGTTCTAGGGCTCAGTCATAAGAATTAACAGCCAAACATTTCAGAACAGGAGCTAGATCATGGATGAGATACCCTGAGCAGCCTGTGACTGTATCAGGAGATGTTTACCTTCACTGTGGTCCAATCCTATCGTTTGTTCAATTTCTGCATACGTGCGAGTGCCGTGGACTTGCATGGAGTCTATGCCGCTGGTCTCCATTAGGTGAACAATATCCATTCGGTTGATTTTTGTAAGACACTGGGTAAGATTTGTATCTGTGGCATTAAAATGACACCATGTAGCTGAATTAAGAACTTCACACGTTCTCCGTTCTATTTTCAATATGAATTATGTATGTAGGATACTGATTTAGAAGCATGGCTATGTAAGATAGGGGCTGCACACAAAAATTACCTCTAATCTAGTCTTTCCTTTCACAAATTAGTTTAGTTCCCCCAAGTATTTTTTTTATTTTAGGAAAAGAAACTTAAGTATTTTTCCACTCTTGCTTTGCTGTAAGTTGTTCTCCAAATGAACAATATTAACCTATTCTCTCTAACAGAATCCTACCATACACGATGTTATACAGACAAGCTTAAAAATAGAACCCAACCTATAGCCATTCTTCCTGCTGCCTAAATTTTAAACATATTTTATTTTTTGGATTATAACACACATTGGTCCACTTGTATATTGGAGACAGTGTAGATGTACTATAACTGGTAATGAACCTGTTGCATGTTTCCCATCCCTTTCAAGCCAGTATTTGAGGAGTGCGTGGCTCTGGTCTTGAAGTGAATTAGGATTTTCAATCCTGATTTGATGAATTTGCTCTTCTGTGAAATCCAGTTCTCTTGCTAGCTCTGAAAAATAAATCATTTTCTGTAAAGATGTGTTTTATTTTTTTCCCCCACCTTACATCTATTTTACGGTAGTCTACAGCAAAATGGTTTACAAACATTTCTGACACCCATTTCTCTTTGTTTCCATTCACGTTCTTATGTTTAGAGACACTGTTAAACAAGAGGTTCAAGACAAATTCATAATTGCATTATGCCTAGAAGATAGTACCTTGCTCTGTCAAAAGCACCATGCTCACCAAATCCAGTGAAAGAATTGATTTTGAGTAATGGCATTTTGTACGGCTGGATTAAAGAGTAATCATATTACTCCCCTGGACTTGTTTCATCAAGAGAAAAGTAAATGCCTATGAATCACAGTTGAGAACCAAAAACAGTTGAGAACCAAAAATGTGAGGCTAATAACTAGTGTCTTTCTGACGTAGCATAGGCTCAGACTGCAGTCCAGAAAAGAGAAATGGCTTTAACAGTCTGTATTATATCCAGAATGAAGGTCAGCTTTCTCCCACTAAACTAAGACATGACTGTACGTAGAAACAGGCAATCAAATGATTTAAAGCCACGGGGAAATTTGAGAGATTCCTACTCTTACTCCTGGTCTCCAGACTTCTGCTCCTCTCACAAAGAAGGACTCATACTCTATTCCGCTGTAATTATAACTATGGTGGATGATGGAGGGTGCCACATTTTAAGGGAGGGAGCAGGGGGGAACCCTAGTCCCCAGGACCCAGATAAACTTATTTCCAAACTGGCTTGTATACTGGTGCAACTGTAAACTTGAACAAATGCACAGTAACATTATATCGGATTGAAGTTCTACGCGGGCTGCTGCAGGGAAAAGGTGACTCCAGCTCAGACAGACCCAACACAGTAGTCAAGGAAGTTTGAACAAAAACCAAGCACTGTTTTATCCCTCAAAGTAACTTTTGACGCAGCCATTTTTGCCATAATCAATCTTTATCATAACACAAGACAGGAATACTTCTGCAGGTGTATTTCTCTGTCCTCTCCAAAATTCTGTAAAACACTCATCAAAACAGACAATTCTGTATCCATTGTTTTTTTTAGTTTTGTTTTCAGATCTGTCTAGTCATTTCTATTAATAAAAAAAAAAAAAAAAAGAAAGAAAAAATCAGCATATTCCTAATCTGTTACATTGCATAAATCTAAGCCCTACTGACTTCAAAGATAATCCATCTTGGGAAAAGTGACATATACTTCCAGTGTTCTCTATAGATTGAAATAGAGAAATATTGAAATAGAGGACAGGAAAGGAGGAGATCAGTAAAATATACAAAAATGTCAGTGATATTTTGTTATTCTCTGAAGATGCTTACAAAAACAGTATAGAGCGCAACCTCAATTACCAAGTAGTTAACACTTTTTTTTTTAATGCAATTCTTCTTTAACCACTAGAACCCCACTTACTTTCATCAGTGTGGTACTGCTCTAGGGTTAGATACAAAAAAGCATAGACCCGATTTAAATTTCTGTTGGATTGCACAGCTTAACATAGCAGAGAGATTTCTCCATAGCTCTTTCCTTGTAAATGCTTTTGGGATGATTGTCAGTGACACAGATCTGCATTTCATTTTCTGCTACTTTCACTTTTCCCCCAGAACGTTAATTGTGCTGTCTTGGAGTGATTTTTACAAATATGACCTTTTTCATTTCTTTTTCCTCCGCACACAGAAAAGTAAAATAGCTTCCATTAAAAAAAAAAAGAAGCTGATGTGACCTTTCCCCATAGTGATCTTCCAGCTCAGGATTTCCAGAACACAAACGATGTTCATTCATCTATCTTCTAGTCAGTTTATGTTCTAGAGTCATCGCACTTTGCGAGAAAGTGTAAAGTAACGTATGCCGACGCTGTCACTTTCTCATCCTAGGAGCTTTCCCTCTGGAGGTACCACAACAACTGCAGAGGAGTTACCTATTCATCTTAGTTCTTACCTAACAGGCTAGAGGAATCTTAGTAATCAGCAAACAATCTAGTTCCTATAAGCTACTGAAGTGTTTCTATGAAACAGTTTTAGAGAATGAGGAAATCAGCTGAAAGAAACACAAAAACATTGAGGAGTGCTCGCCTTGTTTCTCACTAGAATAGATAACATGCATTTTACCTGTCCAGCTGAATCCAAGGTGATCAGCAATGTGGGCCAGTCTTTCCTCTGTCCTTTCCTGATCATCCTGTTGATCTAAAGGTCAAAGAGAACAGCCACAAGTTGTCTTTTACAAATCAAAAAGCATTTCCATAGGTGATAAAGACCTAGAAGGGATAGCATTTTTTTCTGACTACTCTAATCTAAACATGGACAGGCTGCTACAACTGGGTAGTTACAGTAAGGATTGCAAATCTCCAGGTCTAACAAAGAAGAAAAAGGTAGCTTGATTTTTCAAAAGTACAGAACTATCTACATTTCCCATTTGAAAATCAGACTTTAATGTAAAAATCTAAATAAGGAGTGAAGTGCCTACTGTACTATTTTATCCAAGCGTTTTATTCTAAAACTTCATTCTAGCATTAAGGTGAAGACTAACTAAGTTAAGAGCTATAAATTTCCATGCCTCCTTAGTAAATGCCAAGGTTGCAAAATTCATCTGGACTGGTGCTTCTAATTGCTTTCCTTCTGTGGTAGCGAAACTTTTGTTTAAACAGTCCATGTGGCATTTCATGTTATGGTTTTCATTTGGAAATTAATAATTTAAATGGCTTTGACTCTTTCAGCTAGGGAGTGATACAAAAGACTTACATTGAAGGCAAGGAAAAATCAGACATTCATTCACCAGTCTGTCTATTTCAGAAACAGTGAGACTTCACTGTTCCTCCCATCCCCAAGGCTAATTTGAGGATGTCAGAATTTGAGTTTTGATTTTCCCTGAATGAACACATGGATTGCAAACATTCAGAAAACTGATTGAAGTTGGTGAAATATGGCTTCATTTTAGCTACTGGATTTCCATCACAGCTACCCAATGGCAGTATGCAAGTAAGTGAGGGGAAGACCAAACACCAGACAACTTCTACTTAAGTTTCTGGTGACACAGAATTTTCATGAGAGAGAAATGGCCAAAAAAAGGAATAAGACAAACTTGATGCTTCAAAGCTTCTGTATGTTTCTTTGGGTAAAAACAAAAGAGAAGATGGATTTGCCTGTTCCAATTTCAATTGATGCCAAAAAAAAAAAAATCATTACTAATAAAAATAGGGTCAGGGAAAGCCAAAAGTCAAAATGCATATGACCCGAAAGATCAGTTTAATGGTAAATACATATTTGTAGAAGTGTTTGTGTTTAAGGTAACACTTCTCATAAGCACACATGGCTTGCAATCTTGAGATTATTTCACAGACAAGAAAAATACAGACACAACACAAAAAACAAACACAGCTTATAAAGAAAAAAAATACACAACTAACCACCAAAAGCTTACAAGAAAATACCACACATGTATACAAACTTACATATACACACACACACACCAAAGAAAACAAGAAACAAAAAGTTTAATTTATGACATGCGTCGCACAGGGAATCCCAGTCGTTGGCAAATACCTTCAGCATGGTCATGGATATTGTCATCAGGGATACGTTCAATCTGAGTCTCTACAGACTCATCCCAAATGGGTCTGGTGTCAAAGATGTCTTCAGGAACTGACTGCTGAGTCTCAATGGATGGCACATTTTCAATAACTGAAACTTCTAGGGCACTACTGCTTTCGTCATCTGAAACTAATTCTTGTTCTCTCTCTGACTGTGTGAGTCTTTCCACTAACTTAGAAGCTTCATCACTAATTTCTTCAAAGAATTCTATGGAGTTTTTGTAAAGGTCAAAAAAATGTTCCTTACTTTCTTTTGTAGGACTAAAAGCACTGCGGGAGGCTGTAGTGCTCCTGCTTTTAACTGGCAACCGTGATGAAAATACCTTGAGTCTTCCTGTTGTTGCCTCCTCTGAGTCTAGCTCAACCTTCATCTCCCTCTCCCTCTCCCTCGTCTCTGTTTCTGCCTCTGCATAACTCCTAGCTTTTATTGCGCGTTTAATCTTTGGGTCCATGGGAACACTTGCATCAGATTCAGATTTACTTCGGTTATCTTGTTTTGTAGGTAGTTTGCTTGTCGTGTCAAGAGCTTTGGGTGACTCTAGCTTGTGGACAGATGTGTCTGTGGATGTATACTGTTGTTCAGCTCTTTGGAGCGCTGCTTTGACAGGAATTTTAGACTTTGGTTTTGCTTGGTCATCTTTTCCTTCACACTGCAGACTGTCAAGAAAGCCATCAGTGGGAAGGCTCTCGTTTTCTGATTGTTGCAATGATTGTGATGCAGTAGCAGCTGTTCTTACAGGAATTTTGGATTTGCTTTCACAAGAAGGCACTCTCTCCATTAAAGCAGTAGGGATTTCAATCACAGATCTCTGTTCCTCTGGTGAAGAGTCTGGGGACTCCTCATCCTGTTCAGAACAGACCAATCTAGTGACTTTGGAAAAACCTAACTCATCTTCTACCACAGACTGCTCAGGAGACATAGGGCAAGGCACCTGACTGCTATCAACCATGTCAGTCTCTGCTCCAGAGTAGGGCTCAGCTTCAGAGGCAGCAGTTTCTTTCTTTGGTGATTTTGAAGAAGCTGAAATACCCATTTTAATTGGAATTCTGGATTTAAGCTCTGCTTTTGCAGTGCCTATGCTGACACCTTCACCGCTCATTTCTTCTGATTTATCACAAGACTCAGACGGCGAGGGTGAACGTTTCAGTGCATCTTTTCCTTGTATATCCGAGTCCTCTGATTCTGAAGGGGGAAATGGATCTGGTAAGCTCTCTGGCTTAGAAGATTCCACTTCCGCTGCTTCTTTCATTTCTTCACATAAAGAAAGTTCTTCCTGAGGCTGCTGCCCCATTTGGAAGAAGTGAAAACTTTCATCTGGATAGTTCCTTTTGGTCATGTCAATGGCTCCACTTCTAGTCATTTCAAATAACTTTCCTTCCTGAAAAAGAAAAGGATTTTGTTCACTAAGTGGTGTCCCTTCTTCCGTGGGTGTTCTGGCTGGTGTTGTATCAGGTGTTGTGCCTTGGGATCGCCTGTCTACCATCAAACCAAATATCTTTTGTTCCTCTTCTTTCACCCGAGCTTCAAAAGCTTCATCATCTTCACGTATTTCACTCCACATGTCAGAATCCACATCAGTTTTGGTGATGACAACTTGACTGATCAATTTTTCTGTTTCAGGTCTTATATTGTCAATGGTGGATTCAGCTAACTTTGTGGAATCTGATGCTGAAGACCCTGGTGAGATTTTCTGAAATAAATCCTCTGGTTTTGGTTCTATTTCCATATATACTTCCTCTGAAGACTGATATTTGCTACCCGTGTCTCTGCTAAGCAAAATGGTACTATGATCTTTTCCTTCTTCAGTAGAATAGTCTTCCTTAGATAGCAGACTTTCACCGGATCCTACCTTAACTTCACAATCAGTAAAAAATTGTTCAGAAGACACATTTTCGTAAGGGCTTATTATATGAGGAGTACTACTTTCAGCAGCCTCCACTACATAACTTTCAAGTTCCCCTGTTTCAGTGGTGAGGGATGAATACTCTGGCAAGGGTTCCTCAATATGAGTATCTCCTTGAGGTGTTTCAAGATCTGTATCTACTTTTGCCAAATCACTCCCCAGACCAGAATGGTCAGTGGGATCACCTTCAACCAGTTTGCCATCTTGTGGCACAGAGTACTCCGTGATACTGTGTCCACAAGAATCGTCACCTGCTTTCTCAAACACTGCTCCTTTAGCAATGAGATCTGAGTGTGTTAACAGTGTGGTGCTTTTGATACCACTTTCGTTAGTATCAGATTGCTCTAGTGTTGGTGAAGACTCAACATGAACTTCTTTGTAAGAACTGTCACCAAAAGAATGGCAGGGAGAACCCTGCAATTGTGTGACTGGGGCATTAGGACTAACTATCTCACTGTCATCTGTGCTATCACATTTTGATTTGTCAGCTTCTGCTGGTGCACAACCATCAGAATGGCAAGTGCCAGATTCTTGTGTGGAAGCCTTACAGCTGCCCCCAAGGACACACGGTTCCTCTTTGTCATCTTCTGTTGGCTTATCCTGTTCTGCTTTAATGGCACCTATCCTGGAAGAACATTGTTTTGAATCGATAGGTTGGAAGCATCCTTCTTCAGGGCTAGAACTGGAGTCAATACTGGATGGTAATGGTGAAGGTGGTTGCACTCGGATCGTGGGCTCCATTAAGAAACCTGAGTCAGCTTCTTTTTTAAGCTCGGTCAATTCTGGCTCACTTTCTGAAGAGGAAGAACTCTTTCTAGATTTTGCTGCAGACATCACTACTGTAGGTATAACTTTTTCTTCAACAGTCGTTGACTCTGGTTCTTCAGCTTCACATGCAACTTCTGAATCAGCAACTGCAGAAGATTCGTCTTGCTTACAATCCTTTTTGTAATCTCGCTTCTGCTTTGCTTCTTGTTCTAATTCATCAAACATTTTGATTTTGGTTACCATTTTAAACATCTCCTCCTCAGGAGTAAATCTTTTCCTTGGTTCACTTTCACAGTCATCCTCTGGTTCTTCACTGACTTCAGGTATCATGGCCGACTTTCGTATATTTGACAGTGCCTGTGAGTCTGCTGTTTTAGGTGTGATTTCATAGCTAATTTCTTCAGAACTGGGAGTTTCTGGTGAAAGAGGACTTTTCCCTGAACTCTCCATGAGAGATGTTTGCTCTAGACTGTCATCATCAGCACTCCCCTCTGGGTCACGGAGAATCCTGGACCGCACCGATGCCAGCTCTGGACAGGTTTCTCCTTTGCTAAGAACAGACTGAAGAGGACCCTGCCCCAAAATGCCAGCTTTCACTTTTTGTTCTACAGGGCTACTTTCAAGGGAATCACGGCAGGGAGACTCTTTTATAGGACTGGGCTCCAAAGAATCAGGCGTTTTGTGTGATGAGTTATCTTCTAGCACTGGGCTTGCTTCCAATGAGTCTTTATGACTTATAGCCAAAGAGTCATCTGCAACTGGGCTAAAGCTTTCACTATCATGGCTAGCAAGTGAGAGTTCCAATTTTTGGGGACTTCTAACCACAACACGGCGTTCACAGGTTATATCTTTTTCTTTCTCTAAAGCAGTGTCATGTGTTTCGGAAGATTTAGTTAAGTGTGCAGTGGTCCTGGATTCTTTATCCCTGCTAATATCTTTCATTATGGAAGCTGAGCTACTTTCTTTAAGTTTATCAGCCTCTTCTTCAGAGGCTTTAGGTACAAGCTCTTCTGATACATGGTCAGAATGAGACTTACTAGTCTCAGTTACAGCATCTAGCTGTTTTTCAGTAATACCTTTTTCATCTTCCTTTGGAGAGAGTTCCTTCGGAGAACATGTTTCTGCAGTTGTATGTGCTCTAGCTGCTCCTTTAGCTTCTTCAATTTGCCCATCAGTTTTCTTTGGTGAGAAGGAAAGGCTTTCAGGGCTTGTTTCTGGAGTCTCTGCCAGCCCCTCATGCTTATAACTTTCCTCAGAGCTGATCTGAGGAGTTCCATCAAGTAGGCTGCCTGGAGAATCAGCCACACCTTCATGTTTAAGGCTCTCTGAGCTCCCATCAAAAGCAGCACTTTGCAGAGAAAGAGCAGGAAGGAATCCATCTTTTACATACTCTGTCGGGAAAGCAACGTTGAAAGGACTGGTCAGTACTTGCTCCAAGTTAAGCTCACCTTCCTCTGTCACTGAAAGATGTCGGAATTGTTGATATTTGTCGTTATCCTCAAGTTCTTCTTTAATGACATCAGAGAAGTCTGTTGAGGTTTTTCTGTCAGGGCTGATCTGAAAGTCAGTATCTGCTTGGTCATCAGAAGTCCTGCCCTTTACACCTGCTGAATCTTTGGCACTTTGATCAACAAATACTGGAGAGAGAGGCTCGGCTGCTGGTTTTTTGCTGCTCTGCTGTTTTACCTGGTCTTTACTTACAGCTTTCTTGGTAGTTTCAACAGTAGAAATTTGTGTTCTTCCTTTTTTTGATTGTGGCTCTTTCTCTGCTTTTAACGTAGTGCTGTGTTTGTCCTTTGGTTTGTCTGTCTTGTGGCTTGTTACTCGCTTTGTTTCACTTTGTGAAGAAACTGCTTTTTTCCGAGGTGTTTCCTTCTCAGGGGGCTGTTGCTTTTGTTTGACAGATTTGTGCTCAAAGAGTCCAGTTATATTTTTGGATGGGTCTTGACCTGACTGGAAGGCTTTCATCAGCTCACGAACTGACATGGTCTCTTCAAGTCTCTCAGTCTTAGAAGAAGGTGAAACGGGAGGTTGTGCTTTGTGTGCAGCTGGCTTTTTGACTGGTACTGTTTTTTTAGAAGCCTTTTCTGCAGTGCTTTCTCTTGTTTGAATTCTGACAGGTAGTTTTGAACGTACTTTTTGCTCATCTTCCACTTTTTTCTGAAGAGCTTTTACCTTATCTTTTATTGAGCCAATAGGAGTTTCCTCTATTACAGGGGATACAGCTTTAGCCTCAGGAGCAGCTGCCAGTGTTAAGCCTTGTTCCTCCTCGTGTAGTGACTCATCCGAACTGCACTTCGTTAGTCCTGGTTTTTCTTCTTTGCTTTGCACTTTGCCTTCCTTTTGTTTTTGCTTATCTCTCAGTTTAGTTCTAACTGGCTTTTTAATTTCTAAGGCTGGCTTCTGTTGCTCCTGAGGGCTTAGTGTTTCCGTTGTTGGAGATTCTTGTCCTCCTTTTTCAGAATCCCTGCTTATTACTACAGCTTCAAATCTCTCTTCTACTAAGTCTTCTTGTAAGGCTTGTGGCTGTACCTCATGAAGAGAAACGTATGTTTTTAAATCCTCACTAAGGTAATCTACCATTCCTGTCATGTCTTTCTTCTCTGTCTCTTTTGTCTCTTTGTCTATCCCAACTTCTACACAGGTAGGTTCAGTGACTTCTAAAGGAGCATTTCTTCTGGCCTCTTCAATCTCTTCATCACTGACAATGACCCATTCTTCTTCTACAAATTCTTGTCTGGAAGGGGACTTCTGCATAGCATGCTCTTCTCTGGTGTAGGACCCCCCTCTAAGAATTTCGTTTACTTTTTCTAAGTCTTCTTTCACCCTTTCAACTATTTCAAAAGGCTCTCCTGGCTCTTCTTCAGTGGGTTTTCCAAGATCTTTCACTTTAATTGAGCCCGATTTATCAGAAGAGTCAGTTGTCAAGATGGCAGTCATTTTGATCAAATCTTGTTTCATCTCAGACACTTCAGACAACAAGTCTGGACTGGCTAGTACAGGGACTTCATTAACCAGATGGCTTTTCAGGATAGATGTTTCTGTAGATTCTGTCTCGTCATCTTTGATGCGAATGAAAAACATTGAAAGTAAAATGGAAATCAAAAATAGAGATTGGAAAATGTAATCAGGACTGAAAATGACAGTCTTTGGTTGCAGTGGTAGGAAGGTCTACAAAATGGACCGGGCATGGTGGATCCACAAGATCTGAGGGTACAAGTGCAAAGCAAAGCTAACAGGATAAAAAAAAAAAAAAAAAACTGAAAAGGAAAATGGCAGGAAATAACTTGCTTAACTTTACCAATATAGCACAACCACACATACATTACCAAAGCTGTAACAAACCAAATCAGGACACCATTAAAAATAAAACAAAACAAACCCACCAACAACAAAATTTAAAATTAAAAACAGAAGAAACACAGTGAAGTTACACAACGATAGGCATCTCAAGATTGTTCAGATGTTACAGATCAATGTTCAAATAAAAATAAACAAGAAAAGAGGGGGAAAGCATCAGAACTGATTGAAAGTCGATTTCCTCTAAGAGAAAGCCAGTGTTAGCAAACTGTCAGAATAACATTAGGTTAATGTGTTTTTTGTTGTTTTGTTTGTTTGTTTTTTTAATGACCAAAATAAAAAGTTATAAGTAATTCTGCAATAATCTAAAATATGATCAAATATGTCGAGATCTGAATCAGCTGCAAACCGGCATTTCATCTAAGGGGATTTCACACCTAAACAATGGAACAAACATTCTTTTGTTTTAAGAGGCATGGTCCTTTCCTTGGAACATCCTCATTGACAACTAATGAATTGACTGAGGAAAGAGAAGACAGAAGAAAAGGAGAGATAATAAGAAAAAACTGTGAATCAACTTAGAAGTGATTTCAAAGTTTAAAAAAATGTAATGTATGGCAACCAAAAATCAGACAATCACACTAGACACATACATACAATTTATGTAAGGCAAGTTATTTCCATGCAAAGCAAAGGTGTTGCAAATGCTTCTGTGAATGTAACCTCAGTTAAAAAACAAGAGCTTTAAAATTAATCATATAAATTAAAGATACATGAAGTTATTGTGAAACGTACTGTGGTGAAATATTTGTCCAATCTGTACAATCAGCAAACATATATATATGTGGTATATTGGTGTATATATATATATGGTATATTGGATGCTATGCCATTACTGCCTACTGGCAATATTTAATTTCAGGAAACACTACTAGCAAATGTATTTTGAACAGAGTTAAACGCTGGAGGAATTAAGTTAGCATTGTTTTCTGCTCGTAACTTAGAAATTGTAGGGAATTGTACATTTTTCTTTTAGAGGTAGCATATCACGTAAAACTTGGTATATTTCTGCACTCTGGTCTAAAAGTCAAAGTACTAATGCAAATAAGGGGAAGCTAGGCAATACAAAATTATCTGCATTTCTTTGTAAAAATATCCATGGGGTAACTGACATTCTATTCTGCTGACTGTACTTCAGTGTGTCTTTTCCACCTTGATGAAATTGGTCCTCCTGGCATAAATAATAATGAATTAGAGCAGAAATTGGATATTGGTAATGTTGTTTATCATGATGAATGCTACTTTCCAGCAGGTTACTGGCTGTTTTGTCACACTAATGTCTTTTGATTTCTAGATGAAGCATTTCTAATTTAAACAAAAGGAGATTATAGGGGAATGGCCATCCATTTGATCTTCAGGACTTTGGTGCTGTTGTCTTTCCAGTTATAACATGTACATAGTATATCAGGAATAGACAGCAAAATGCAAGGTAGGATAAAGGCAAGAAATTGCACTTTAAGCTGTAAACAAAGTCATTCTTTTCCTAAATAGATTTAAGAGCTGTTTTCAAATGCAGTTATTTCTTATTAGAGACGTACTTAATATAAATATATATTGTTTGATTTACATCTTCATTAAAGGAGATCTTTGGCACTATGAACCACTCACCCTCAGATTCTAATAATGGACTGATTCTGTATATATGGAGGGTTTATATGGTACACCAAGCTTAGAGTTACATTTCCAGTCATATTTCACCACAGTAAAGGGCGGGAGGGGAGGGTTAAACAGTTTGATTACTTTGGACAGTATCACTTTTTTGCATGCTTATATTTCATGAGTTTAATGAAATATATTAGGATATTAATCATGTTTTTGTTAAAAATGATACTGTCGTTTATCTCAAATGGCAACAATGTGTATCAACAAATGGACAAAAATGGAGGGATGAGCATTCATACAAGCAAAATAGCAATAGCGGGATCACTAGGGATGTCAAAGGAAAGTAAATGCTTAGAAAAACTGTTTTAAATTGTATTACTTGTTAATTTATATATTAAAACGTATTTAATTGGATAACTTTTGATATTACTTTGTTTTCTATTACATTTTTAAAGTATTGATGTTATTAGCAATAGCTGTTAAAGCTTAGCTCTCTTTCATGCTTATCTTTATTTTTAACAATCTTTCACACAAACTGCATTACAGTGTTAAAAAAAAAAAAAAAAGTCTTACTTTTTTCTGAAGTCATATCAACCTGGAAAAGAAAAAAGAGGAAAATTTAAAAGTTGCAATACAATAAATATTTACTCATTCACTAGTAATACTGCTTGAGTCACATCCACTAAGTATATCAAGAAACACACACTGGCTTAAACAGAACCAAGAATGTATTTATGATAACGGTATGTATAATTTAACATATTTAGTGTTTTTAATAACAGAAAAATGTTTACTTTCCTATAGTCTAGTATGTGAATAATCTTGCAACATATTTCATATCAATGGGACTAGCAGCTTAGAAGGCCCAAACTTTTGCTTTATATTGGGTATGTTGTCGTATTGTTCCTAATTCGTTTCTTTTCATTAAAGGGAGAAGTCCAATAAGGTAATCTGAAAGCATATGCCCCAGCTGGACGGCACCTATCATGCTTTAAACACAATTTCCTTGTGTATATTCATTCTGATATCACAGTTTGCATTTTTCTCTACTTTTGTGATGATAAAAAGCAGGTGCGAAAAGGACAGCAGACTTACTACTGCCTAGGATTTGATGCTAATATTACCAACTGATAGCTCTGAATGGAAGCAGTGATAGCCCTCAGAAGCCATCTTTTTGATTGATTTATTTTTTTCAGAGCATATAGATTAAAAGGGCAATATAATTTGTTTTCTTTCAAAAGAAAACATAGTCTTTGCTGAGAAAAACGTGAAAAAAAAAATCAATGCCAGATTGAAAATTCAAGGAGCAAACTTTTCAAGTTGCCCTGTAGTTTGACTCTTTTTTCAGTTCTGCTAGCATGATCATTTGTCCACGTAAGGAAAAGACTTTTGATGGGTAAACATGGATGTGCAACAGTACGCAGACAAAGTTAGAAGTAGCAGTACACACTTAATGTTCTCTGCCAAACTTGTGGTAATAGGATGACTGAGAGGAATGAAAATCAGTTATGCAGTACTGTCGATAAATACAACATACAAGGTAAGTGAAAGCCTGCCAGATATTCTTTAGTGAGTATTGAAAAAGCCCACTTTTGTTCAAAAGTATTCTTTACCAAAATAAAAGCTATTTATTGTCTCAGGTAAGATCTTGCTAATTCTTGCTTTTCCAGACATGAAAAATGAATGTAAGTAAATCATTGGCAAGACTTACATGGTTATATACTCCTTGTAATCACTTAGGCTTTAATGTTATTAAACGTCACACTTAGCATAATTTAATTTCCCTTATTTTACGTCCCTCCAAATCAATCTGGAATTATATCAGCACACTAAATATTGTTATTAACATAATGAATTTTTAATTTGCTTTAAAAATGCAAAGATATCTTTAGCCACCAATAGCCTTGTCTTTTTGTGGTTTAGCATCTTACATGAAAGTATCAGAATTCATAAATGTTTGGAAAAATAATTTTCCAGTATCTTCTACCTGGTTTTTGCAGAGTACAGATTTGTTAAAAACAACTTTTTGGGACTTCACTGGAAATGCGTAAGCAGCACTATAGAGGCTAAAATAATTAGTTTTGTGCTTTCATGATGAAATTGAATGACCACCTGATAATGTTGCTGTTTAACACACATAATGGGAATTAGCTTCTGACAATAGATAGATATCAGGTTAAACAAAAATGTTCCAGATCCACAGCTAATAACATTTGCACCCCTACGTTATTTTTAGGATGTGGGATAATTTTCAGAATCAGAAAATCAACACCACTTCCCATTTTGTTGTGTGCTGAGGAGAATATAAATTAAATAAATCCACTTGCATGACCTACTCTAGACAGAGTTATTTTTAAAATGTTTATAAACTACTTTGAAAAGAAAATGTACTATTATACATCTCTAAAATCAGTGGAGCTGAATCAATAAAACTTTATCTACGGGAAAGTTAAACTCAGTAAATTCCAGAAGTGTTCCTATGGAAGATCCTTTTAAATCACTACAGATTTAATCTTTTAAGTTGTATATATTAGTTGTATTTTAGCAGTATGCATAAACAATAACATGCTATTATTAGCAACATTACCTCTTCTTCTTGTTCTTGATCTGATTCTGATTCCTTTCAGTTCCAAATTGCCATGCAAGAAGGGGAAAACAGAGCAGGCAAAATACACAGTTTTTAGAAGAAAAGAGTGTAAAAAAATAATTTCATACAACACTTAACAGAAGACTATGCAGTATGTTTCTGCAATTGATTTCTTGTGTGAAAGGTGGCAGAACTGTACTGCCAGTGCAAAACACAAAATGCTACACCATCAAGCAAATTACAGACAGAAACGTTGCTTCTGGATGTTAGACTTCATGATCCTTATTTTTCCTAAAACTTGTCATTTATGCATGCTTTTGCACCTATAAGTTGGCATGAATAAATATTTAAAATAGTTTTAAAAGTTACTCGTTTAAATTGAAAATAGTTTGAGACATCTTATTTATAAATTATACAAAAAATGCTACAATAAAACTATATTACATGCTGAAAACACTGAAGAAAAAATCAAAAACACAGATAACATTTTGTTCAAACAGCCTAATGCATTACTAAAATGCATAGAGTTCCTAAACTGACAAGGACAGTAAAAAGTCCAACTTACCACACACAGGAAAAAATGACTCTTTAAAATACCTGACTATAAACCTTTGACTACATTTTTTCCTCTTACTCATTTCTTGGTTGTTACAATGCTGATTAGGATAGATTAGTATCATTTCACAGTACCTTTGTGTAAACAGGTAAAGTGATGTTTAAATTACATATGGCTTGATGAACAAGACCTCTTGTAGATTTGGGCTCCTTCATGAATGATAACCGTCCACAGGGTTCTTGAGTGGTATCTCGCACCTGGTGGAGGAAGCATATAGACATAACATCTGTTATTTTGCTATATTCCCATTTAAAATACTTGTACCACTCAAAGTAATTCAGTAGAAAAGAGGCTAGATGTGGGAGAAAAAATAATGTAGGCAAAAATAATGTGTTTTTTTTTGTTATTTTCCCACTTGTTTGTAAATGTATATATGGATGTATTTGTGTGTTAAAGCAAGAGAAAACACAACTACATACAGGCCTAGGCATTAGAAACTTATTTACAGAAGTCAGTGGTAATGCTGTAATAATCTTAAAAGAACAGACACATTCTGGTATGGTAAGGTTTCTGTGATAACTTACAATACCTGTCTTTCACTGAAACAATCCCCAGACTTTGTAGTAATAACAAAGACTAATTTTCTAATAGGTTATAAAATAAACCATATGGCAAGCATGCGTATTTATGCTGATATTAGCAATAATGTTTTGCTCAAAATTGTAGTAGTAAATATTGTTTGTTCATTCAGCTACTCTTTTGGCTGAGAGGCTGAAAATAGTGAAAGCTTACACTTAATTTCTGCTTTTGCAAAATGGTCTCTCAAATGTATCGATAAATCCTGTTCTTACACTGAAGACATTTGCTGGAATGCGTTTCTAGGTGTGACTGTGACAATCCGCAAATGATACTACAGCATGTTATGCTCTAACGTTTTGCAATGATTCAGAAAAAACTGTTTCACAGCTGGCAGCAGAAACAAGCCTAAGCACTTAGATCTTAAGATAATGGTGATGCAGTTCTAGCTTTTGTTTGTAATGTCAGGAGGATTAAACATAATGTCAAATACAAAGCATTACCTCATTCTTCATCTTCTGAACAGATAAAGATGATACAACTGGATACATGGCCATTAATGTTATCAGACTGAAAATAGTAGATGCAAAGCCCCATGTTTTTGAACACATTTTGGAAAACCCATCATGGAGAAAAATATGCAAAGCCAAAGATAGGCGCTGGCATAAATAGAGTTCTAAATTAAAAAAAGCTTTAAAAATATCTCTGAGGAGGAGAAAGAGAGTTTAAAAGTTGTCTAGAAACACAGAGCAAATTTAATGAAATGAGTGGGTTGATTTTCTTCACTTGGAAGTTTTAATTCATAAAGTAATTCTCTAACACTGTTTTATATAATGGCTCTGCTGTAGGCAGGATGAGCCAGCAGAAGGAAAACACAGTTTGTTGGAAAAGCTTTGCAGAGCGCCTCTGAGTCTCTCCATCCAGAAAAGAAGGTGTTGGTGGTTCAGAGGCGGCAGCCCCCTCTGCTGCTAGCACAGACCACACTTCTTCACATCTGCTCCCTACACATCTCATGAAAGAAGCAACTGAGCTCTGTGGCCCATGGTGTTTACATTGCTGGTTCCAAAGCTAGGGACAACGCATTAGTTCATTTTTGCTGAATGTGTTTTTTGTTTTGGCTTTTGTTTAACAGACTTTTCTACTCACATAAAAGATTTTACAACAGAATATTAGCATAATACATGCTATGGGGATAAAACTAGGTTACAGTTGGACTTTATAAAAATTAATTACTTCATTTTTCCTTTGTTTTCAAAAAATACAGTAAAACTATGTTTTAAGTTAACCTTAGTCACAGACTCAGGGTTGGAAAAGACCTTCAAGATCATCTGGTCCAACCATCCCCCTACCACCGTCACCCGCTAAACCATGTCCCTAAGCACCAGGTCCAACCTTTCCTTGTTACCTTTTGACTAAGGATAAATTAACTTCATCCAGAAACGAGAATTTTCCAGAACACTACAAACAAATAAACTATAATGCAGAAAGTCATCGTAACCTTAGCTACAAATCAAAATATCTAAAAAGGACCCATACTTTTCTTACTGAGCTCCCAAGCAAGTTCTGCATAGCTACTGAAGTGTATGGTTAGTTGAAGAACACTTACATCTGTGTTTACAGCCCTATCCATATTGACAAATGTAGGGTGTATTGTGTAGAGACAGGTAATTGTATTTAGAGCAAATTTTTAATAAAGTTCAGATAGCTATTTCCATAGATTTGGTAGGTTTTAACTACCCAAGTCAATGTTTAATCCATGACGATAAAAGAAAAAATATTGGACCATTCAGTCTGCTAACTTTATCACAAACTCATAATTAGACAAAAATAAAATTATTATCCATAGCTCACATATTGATATTACCTTAACGAACAGGGGAAGTCTGTTTTCTTTGAAGGCAAAAAAACTGAATATATGATGTTGCCCACTCTTAGTTAGTGGCACCAAATTGCCAAAACAGTCAACATAGATGGGTTTTCCTTCTAATACCTGTTGGAGATTAAAAAGAAACAAAGCAACAATTAATCACAGTCATGGGATTAGGATTCTTCAGCATAAATCTACAGTAGTTTAGATCAATTTCTTACATTTCTAGGACTTGACTTGTCAACATTTGCAAGGTTTGTTATAAACAGTCACCTAAAATCTGTGGAAACATTTCAGACTATTAAATTCTAACTGGAATATATTGTTAATTCGGTAACAATACCGTGACACTATAAATGACAGAATGAGCATTTGGTGTTGTGAATCTGTGCAAATTATCATTTTAAATATATTTTTATTTTTAATTGGATTAAATTTTAGCATACTTTACTAACCTGGGCTCATCACAATAGCCAAAAAAAACATTTTCATCAGCATTCAAAGCAGAAAGCCTAGATTTGAATGGTAGGATAATAAGCGTGTTTGTAAATATCATTAAGTTGCACAGGACATTCCTAAACAATGCAAAAACTTTCTAAATTAAACTACCTATGAGTTTAATCAACTTACAACAGCCTGTTGCAGCAGGTAAAGACAGTGTATGTGTCGTGGTTTAACCCGGCCGGCAGCTAAACACCACGCAGCCGTTCGCTCACCCTCCCCCCTCCCTCTCTGGCATGGGGGAGAGAAATGGAAAGTGAAGCCCGTGAGTTGAGATAAAGACAGTTTAATAAGACAGGAAAATAACAACAACAACAACAACAACAACAACAACAACAACAACAATAATAATAATAATACAATGATGATAATAGTACTACTACTACTAATGTGTACAAACAAGTGATGCACAATGCAATTGCTCACCACCCGCTGACCGATGCCCAGCCTAACCCCGAGCAGTCCGGCCCCCCTCCCCCGGCTAGCCACCCCTATATATTGTTTAGCCTGACGTCAGATGCTATGGAATACCCCTTCGGCTAATTTGGGTCACCTGTCCTGGGTCTGTCCCCTCCCAGCTCTTACTGCACCCCCAGCCTGCCTGTTGGCAGGACAGAGCAAGAAGCTGAGATGTCCTTGGCTTGGTGTAAGCACTGCTCTGCAACAATTAAAACATCGGGGTGTTATCAGCACTCTTCTCATCCTAAGCCAAAACACAGCCTTCTACCAGCCACTAGGAAGAAAATAAACCCTGTTCTAACTGAAACCAGGACAATATGTTAGCAGATTCTTTTCACTTTGACTGGATTTGGGAAGGTCTACAGCTTTTGAAAGTCGGGCTTGAAGCAAACAAAATGCCCATATAATGATACTGCTTACATCTTTGGATTGCTATTTGTGTGGCCACTCCACATGTTTAAATCTCCTCTTACCAATTTTGGAGCCGTTCCCTTCAAATGACCAGTACATTAATATCTTGTCATTAGTTACCAGAAATTCAGCCTTGCCATTCAGTTTTATGAGCCCATATTTCACCTAGGTGCTCTGCACAACAAATGCCTGTCAGAGGTCCAGGAACAGTGAGAACAAATATTTTTAAAGGTGGGGTTCAGTCGTGGAAAAAAAACACCATACGAAGACCATACTACTGAGAAGAAGAATATGCCATTAATGTACTTAATGCATTTCCAATTTGTCACTTCTTCTGAGGAAGCTGACAGATACAGAGGCAGGCAGTTTGTTGGGTCCCATACAGAAAAACCTTTGCCTGTTCTGCAACAGACATGACTTTTTTTGTAAAGCAGCATAACCTCTTTGTAGCAAATATGCTGATAAAATATGACTACTGCTGACTGCCATTTTGGTTAGTAATATGCTTTTATGGAGTTATCAGAAGTTGAAAATTCCTATCCTTTATGTCTTTGATTTTCTCCCCTTATAACACCCAGGTAGTATCAGGCTCAGGAAACGTAACTGTTCAGGAAAGCACACCACTCCAAAACTCACCTTTATGTAGATATTCCTCTAAGAGGAAGTTACTGGAATAACTAAGAAATTCAAGTTATCTCCCAACAGTTTGTTACAGAGCTAATTAAAATTTATGTAATCAATGCTGACCATCAGAGAAAAATACCTCAATGTACTTGGACTAAATTCAGGACTAGCCCACATCCATAGACCTTAGTTTTGAGCTACCTGAGGCAAAAAGTCCATTTAAAATACCTATCAGCTATACCTATCAGCTCACTTTTAAAGTGATTTACTTCAGTCTTGGGTCCTGTGCACCTAAAACCCTAACCAAGCTCTACAGCTACGCACAATTCTTACAAGCTATAGTGTTTTGGTTTTTGTTTGTTTGTTTAAAATAAAAGCCATACAAAATGCCTCTCCTCCTTCTTGTAGAACTAGCAATCTCAAAATGTTGGTGTTGCTTCCCCACGTAAAAGTAGATTTCATAATAGTTAGTTGGAAGATGCTGCTCTAATTTTCAATCTTTGAATTAAAGAAATACTGGCCCTGACACCACAGAAAAGCAGGACAAAGAATAAGAAACTGCTGGACTAAATGGTAATGCCTGACTTCATTTTACTACGCAATTTCCTAGCATAAGATCAGTCCAGCTTCTAAGTGTAACTGTTTAACAGGTCCACCATAAAAAGGCAACTTGGGAAACCAAATTTTTTCAGTGCAGTTTTGTCCTATAGATCTTCTAAGTAAGTCTTAAGTCTATAACAGAGAGCTCAGACTGAACCAGCTCACTCCTGTATTTACTCTCCCCTTGCATCCAGTTTAATGTTCCAGTTAACTCTTTTTTTTATTTGCTGAGGACTTCCCTGAGAACACACTGGATGTCCCCTTAAAATGCCAGTGATGCTATGGAGATGCTATGGAGAAAGCAAAAGATGCAGTTTTTCCAAAGGGACTCCCTTTCTAACATCAGCTAACCAGATGACCAAAAGACCCAAATGTAGACAACTGAATTTAGATAACCTTCCAGCTAGCCCTGTGGACTATCAGGTCAGTAATGGCCCACTGCAAATAGGATTTGGTCACTCATATCTGGCAGTTCCTGTTAACTTGCATCTGCCTAAAGGCAAAGCTTGCATCTTACCATGATGCGTGATACTGCATTTGTTGGCCCTTTTACTTTTCACTCCTTGTAGCAGGCAGTAGGCAGAAAACAGCAGCTTAAAAGCAGACATTAGAAAATGGAGAAAAGTGTTTAAGATTCTTGTACAGTACCTCTACATCTCTGCTTCTGGCCACTTCAGCAAAATTTTCTTGTTGTTCTAGAGTTTTATCCACCTTGTCGTCTGTCATGCAAAAACATCTTAACCGTGCTTCAATGGGATCATGTGATTTGGCAAACACCACAAATTTGGCCATGTAGGGGACACAGATAATCTCTCTGTACACTTGGGAAGCAAAAGTAACAGATTCTTGTGTCTGTCGACAGTCTATCAACCAAAATCTGTAAGTTAAAATGAAAAGTTGGGTAATCAATGCAAAGATTTAAACAACATAATTACATAGTTTCCACCGTTGTGGCATTAGCTGGCAACCAGACCAATTGAAGAAAAGAAAAATAGCTACCATTTGGGAAGAATAGCTTAGGAGTGCTGGCAGAAGCCCTCCTCTGCTTTAGGAGCATGAAGCAAATTCAACAGCAAAAGCTTTTGTACCAGAACTTATGCTCCAAAATACCAGATGCAGACTTTTCATAGGATCTCCTGCTGCACAAATGCCAGGCCGTTGTTTGTGTTTCTGGTATGATCTCACTCACTTGGAAGCTTATTTGCTTCCAGTTACATGACTGGCTTTTAAACACTCTGAAGATTTAAATGCATGAACCTGCTTGTATTCTTATGTTTATAAAATATCTTACATTTAAAAATATGTTTATAATAGTTAAACAATTACAGATGGCTTACTGAGATCTGGGGATTTATCACAGTATCCAATAAATATTTCTGTTCCTTTATTCAAAAGTAGGCTATGGCCTCAACTTTGTTTTCATTGGAATTTATTCTTTATAGTAAGAATACGTGATCAACCTTTTGGCTTTTTTTCTTTTACCAAGAACTGAATATTTTCTAGACTAAGCTTGGTGGTCTCTGCTTTCCATCACTTTCAACAGTTTCTGGGGATACGTTTGAAATGGTGATTGATCAGATCATCAGGTCTAGAGACATCCAAAATATCTCTGAAGTTGTCTTTACTTACTTATCTGGTCATTCCTTGACTTCTAAGCAGAAAGTAAGTAGGGAAGGGTGTACTCCAAGCACAGTTCAGATATCCCCTTAAATGTAAGTTTCAATAGGTGTCTTTCATCCAGAGGAATAAATACACTATCTTTTTGGCAGCTGGTTGCTGCTAAACATCTGATGATGCACAAGAGACTCATGTCTCATAAAAAATCTTAGTAAAATTGCTTACATCTAACTAGTCAAATGCCAATCCTGTCATGTCTCTTCCAGGCTATAACTGCATCATTAAACTACAGAGTAAGCAATTTCAGCCTTTTATTTTTAGCCCCCTTACATTTTCCTAGACGTTGTATAATTTCCTGTTAAGCACTGGATCTGTCAGTATGCTGCACCTGGGTGTTACTGATTTGCGTACGATTTTTTTTGCCCAGTAGGGACGTGGTGAAAGTTTCCTGAATTTTTAATGATGAGGAGCAGGAGACTGAAGTGGTTTTGGCATGAGTAGCTAATGCTTCAGTCTGTTCTAGAACCTCCACCTCTCACAGCTGAAATGTTAACATGTTTTGCCTAAAACATTTGCTTTTTTCCTACTAGGTAGCCTGAAATGTCCTACTGATTCAAAATCAGAAATGCTTCTTATGTGAATTCTGTCAGAGACTTAACTTTGATTTTGTGCAGTTTTGGGGGGGCATACTGAAGAACAGGGATATATACACTTATTTCTATACTTAAGCACTATTATATTTTGAAGACACGCAAAGCAGGTATATCCAAATCTGATTGCTACTACACCCTTGCTTCATAGAGGCTGTGATCACCACTGACTCACTTTGTATCAGGGCTTCTAGCATTCAATTTAATGATGATTTCTTTCTAGAATATACATTGTATCTTCCACGCTGATGGCCCCCAGTCTGTGACTCTGCACCACAAGTCATATGTGAAGGGATTCAAAGCAACAGGCAAATGCTACTAGAATAAATAACTGCATCTCCATAGGGTGAGTACTTCCTACTGCTACGACATGTGAATCGCAACAAACAACCTCAGTACAAACTTACAAATGTACAAAGTTATCAAAGACATACACCATGGATGTGCAATTCATGTCTGGAACTTCAGCCTCCAGAGCAGCTCCCCTCCTCCTCACTGTAAGCTACAGGAACTTTATCCTTTCTTTGGGCCATTCAGGCCAGGATGGCATTGCCCAGTAATAAAAAAATTATAGGATTTCCCTATACCCTTTTAAAGACAACTGAATTGTTCTTTTGTAAAGATAACAACTTTCACTTAAAATAAGCTTTATAATTTATAATTCTAATACTTCCATTTTCTAGTCCCAAAACATACGAGCAGAAATGTACCAAACATTTTGCAATGAGTAACATGTATTGCCTTCTTTCTCAGATATCATTTCATTTAGTTTCTCTCTGGAGCTGATGACATTTCATTTACATAAAATTCTTCATGTGGGTGGAAAGTATGGCTGAGTTTGACACCCGTAGGATGAAGAAGGAAGTCATGAGAGGTCGAAGACACCTCAGAAGCTGCAGAAGCTGATATAATCTACAGGGGGCTTATTACTTACTGTAGATTACATGGTATTATAACCCACAACACATACCTTTCAAGTGTGATTTTTCTGGTCTTACTCATCCTTCGGTTGAATAATAGTGAGTATCATTCTGTGCTTATCTTTGGAACATTTAACAAACAGGCTGGTTGAAAAACAGAGGCTGATGACGTTTGAAGAGAGAAAGCATGTTTGGTACATAAAGGTTGTGCATACTGATACTTTACTTCTAGTGTGTGGAAGAATTATACTCTGCTGGCCTCAAACCGGAGAGGCTATATCCTCTGAGAAATCACCATATGCTTAAATGATTTTCTTCCATACACCAGGGACTGAAAAGCCAAAACAGATACTAAATTTAAAAAAAAAAAAAAAAAAAGAAGCTCAGGAAATGGAAAACATCCATTCCTCAAAGTCTGCAGTTTAATTCACATGTATTTTAGACAAAAGTATCTGTTTCCCAAGCTCATTTTGGATAGAATTAGTATTATGAATGGGAAAATAGTTGTGCGTCTAACAATTTAATTAAACATAAGTTATTGTGAATAGCAGGCATCAGCTGATTCTCAGCAGAGCACAAGGCTAAAATGACAGATGCACTTTTAGACCAGGGTACAAGTGAAGAAATTCAAGTTAAATTGTCCTTCAGCAAAGATGGTAATTCTCTGACTTTAAATACATGAAAAAATCCCATTTTCTAACTTTAACAGCATTTAAAATCATGTTTGGGTTAAGTACTCTGTTGAACACTTAGCTAGATAACAAAGAAGAGGTGAAACTCATTAAAATCTCTAAATGGGACCCAGCTTACTTAATTGCAATAGTAATCAATTGAAAAGCCATCATGGGGATTAGGAAATATCCACCACTAATATTTATACTGGGCCGTAGTTCAATAAACTATCACCCTCATTCCAGCTATAGTTCACGTGCAGTCCTGCTGGGGACTTCACAGTTTTAGAGATTTTGACCCCTCAGACTTTGCATCCAGTCTCCACGCTTGGCTCTTAAATTAATCTGTAACTTCTCCCTTTAAACGAGCACTGCAGGTAGCAGATGAAAGCTAAAACACACTTGAACGTCTCCCTCTAGTGGCCATTGTTAGTAAAGAAAAAGGGACTGAAAAACAGGAAATGCACATCAGCAAAGCATTCAACTTCACTGGAAGACAGCTCTAAACTGGCAAAGTATTGAAAAATAGTATTTTATTTCTCCTAATGGAGTGCTGGAGATGAACTCATTTTAACATTGAATAAAGGTTTAATTAAACAACCTAATCTAATAGTAATAACTCTTAGTTATACAGTTATATAAAGTAATAACTCTCCCCCTAATGTTTGCACTGAAGGAAATTCATTGAAATTCATGGCATAGTCACATTTCCAAAGTTATCCAAGATTTTTATAATTGTTTATGAGACTATGAGCCCTAAATTTAAAACTTTCCAGGTCTTGGCCTTAATCCTCTGTCACAGAGATTGAGATTTTTGTGCATTTCTGTGATATAAATCATCAATAGAACAGAAACTCATATATTTTTTAAACAAAAATCTGTTTGTCAGTTACCAGAAAGACAGCAGTTCAATCTCATCACAAGAACAGATGGTTAGAAGAGATTCTACATAATCACAATTTGGTACACCTACAGATCTTTCGGCTTGGTTTCTCATTTGTTGGATATTCTGAAAGTAACATCTTTTTAAGATGCATAATGAGCTACCCAAATAAGGGATTTCCATGGAAATTTTCATATTTCTGCATCTGAGGAGTAGGGGTAATCAAAACGAAACCAGGTTTTTCTTATTACCTGAAAATTCAACTGTCCCTCAGATTACTATTTCAGAAAAATGAATACATCATTAAGTAATTTCTGGGAACACGGCAGGCACTAACTGCAGAGGAGTAATGGCTGAGATGGAAATGACAAAAGCATAAGATTCATTCAGTTGGTAAGGGCTTTACAGCTCTCACACATCCTCTGTCTGGGCTAGGAGGCTCAGAGCTTCCAAAATACTTGGCCAATAGATTCACAGCACAAACAAAGCACCTATGTTCCTTCCACCATTAAATGAAATAGTTTAAAGGAAACACTTGTAAAACAAATTCATACAGCGAAAAAAAGGACAGGCACTTGAAAGTAACACTGTAAAACTTGTGTTTTGTTTTATAGGTACCTGGCAGACACATTTGTCGTGAAGGAAACACATTCATTAACAAACGTGAGTGGTGTTGTTCCAGTGATGTCTTCCCATTGGGCAGGGGTGGTTCCTCCTGAAATAACAGTAATTTTAAAAGAATTACAAACAGGCAATTTCCCAATCTTCTTGCTTCTAAGTAATATTTTACATTTTTCTGAACTGTTGTTATGCAACTAGCAATTATCTCAGACATGCCTTCTCCTTTGGTCCATGTTATTCCCCTAGTAAGATAGTTAGTTTCCCCTGATAAAAGAAATCATCCACATACAAATGATTTTCAAACAATGAGCAGCCGTAGCACAGGTTTATAAATGGTAAAGAGGCTAGAATTTTGGGAGGTAAGATGTTTTTTTTCTGTAGTTTTCATGTATGCATGGCAAAATTAGCCCAGGTACAGTGCACTGAAATCAGTATTGTTATTCGGGAGACAATAATATTGTTACTAATAGTAACAACTACAATATGTGATTTCTATAATCTAATTCCTTTTCAAATAGTTCAGAAAGACTCTAGTCCAGTATGTACATAACCAGGAAATTTCTTTTGCACATTCCAATTAAAGTCTATTGAGCAATCTGTGTCTGACAGCTCCTGGGAAGATCCTGCAGTTGAAATTTGCACATTGGTATCTTGCTGTACAATTGATAGACTTCTGGATTCCTATCAGCCTATTAAATGTTTTGGCCTTGTTTAACTCTGATGTTGCCAGCTTCCTATTTGACCTATGCTACTGAAAGTCTGTCAAGCCTGCAGATGTTCTAGGGTGAATGATGGGGACTTAGACTATGTTTTCAAGTTTTTCAGCATCTTTCCCTGCCTCACCTTTTGGTGAGGAATGTCACGTTAATTCCAGTTAGTTTAAAATCAGAATGAGCTTACAGAAAACAGAAATTCCAACAGCAGTTACAGCTATTTATAAAATGTAAGTATTAAATGAAAAACTATGGGTAACCAGCCAGTAAGAATGTCTGTCCCCCCTCTCATATACAGCTGATTCGTTAGATATCCATATGACCATATAGCAGAGTCTTTACACAAACCTTAGAACACGTATACACTGAAGAGCACTAGTTTCCAGGAAATAACCTCCTTTCTCCTGTTGGTGAAGCATTCTTTTAACCAAGTTCATGTTTAAAGTTTCTGGGAGAATCTTTACTGATTTACTGTTTATCCATGGCATTTATTCAAATTCCTCTTTAATATTAGAGACTATTCTCTATTTAAATAATCTTGTTTCACTTTCTTGGAAATGCAAATACTTCTTTGTTGACCAGATGTCAGTTAATTAATACCTTTGTATCAAATTGTAAAAGCACCTGCTCGCTGTAATGACTCACTACCACATCTTAGTGCATAATGTATCTTACATGGGGATGATATTTGAAATCAGTTTGAAAATTGACAAAGATACTTGATGGTAAATTTTAAGCAGAATGAAAGCATGCAGCTAATTACTGCCTGTTGCCTGAAACCAAATACGGCCTTAATCACTTTGGAGTTACAGTAAGTTTAAATTGTTTAACCCCAATATTTTTTCTGTGAAGCATATTTTAACCTTATGTCTATATTGCACTTACTCTGCTAGGCAGAGGTTATGCTGGTACTCAAGAAATGGAAACTCTAAGTGAAATGCCAACACCCAACCACCAAAATCTACAATTATTGTAACATGTTTCTTGTTAGCCCAAGTTACAAATGATATTTCTGATAGAAATGGATTGATTGGAAAGCAGTTTCACTTTTCACCAAACTTTCCATATGTGTAATCAGTTCAATCTATTTATTTAGCCCATGGTGACTGACAATATCAAGATGCACATAAAAAGCTTTAGTATTTGTATCCTACCTGTTATGCTGCACAGTAACCTTAAAGTTGGAGTGTCACCTCCATAACCATTCATGATCCCATCACTGGAGGCTTTAGGGACAGGAATCGTCATCGTGATGGGTTTATGGAACTTCCTTCTTCTGGGTTCCAGCGTGACTATAGGACTGAAGGTAGCCTTGTTGCCCAAAATCTTCTTTATAAGTTCAGTATGCATAGGTTGAGCCTTTCCAAAGCAAAGGACAGCAACAGAATAGTTACTTGTAAACAGAGTATGTAAAGCACTGGGTCTATATATTGCTAGAAATACTAAAGCTCTTCCATTAAGTGGTACAATTTCTCAGGAAAATCTGCAGAGAAAAGACTGACTGCCAGTGAGCAGGGGAGATCTCCTCCTCTTCCTATTGTCTTTCCTGGTGCTCATCAGCATTAATTTATTACACTTAACCAAAAGTTAATGATTCCTTTGTGTTTTTTGTTTTTGGTTTTTTTTTTTTTGCATGTGTGGTTTTGTGTTGTAGGTTTTTTGTTTTTTCTCCTTAGAACAAACTCTGGGCTGTTTTAGTAAGCTATTCAGCTATTTACAGAGGATTTCAACAATCACAGTAGCCTGACCAAGATAAGTGTTGGATGCTTTTGGCGGGTTCAGCAGGAGGTAGGAGGAGGGAAGACAGGAGGACTCACTCCTCTCTCAGTTGTGGACTGCTAGGCTGGTTTACTTCATGATGACAAACTGTCCATTTGACCTAGCTATCACTGCATTTTGAATTGCTTTGAAGCCTTTCATAAAAACTATTCAAGAAATTGTTCTACGATCTACACTAATATCATCATCATCAAAATGAGGCACTTCTTCCAAGAACATACAGTTAACAGGCAAGAATCTGAATAAACTGTATAACTCTGAAGGAAAAAAAAAAAAGGAAAAAAAAAAAAAAAAAGATGCCTTCTAACTGTTTCATTGTACCTGCAGGCCAACACGAATTCGTTTGGTTAGAGCCCCTTCTGGGAAGACTGCCTGCACTTGTGGTACCACTGTGCTGCTCAGCACACCTCCCTCGGGTCCAATAAGGTTGCTGTCCTGTTTGATCCGGGATACCACTGCAAAGTACTGAGGAAAATCTCGGGTGATGATGCGGCAGATGCGTTTCTTCTCAAGTTCCTCTGGTGTGTCAAGGACTGAGGCAAAAGAGAAGACGGTCATCAAACAAAATTTTCATAGAAGCAATTTTGTGAACTTCAAAATGCATTCCAGCTTTTCACAGCTTAACCACAACTTACAGACGCATTTTGTCTAGAAATCACTGGGTAACACGAAACATCTCAACACTTTAAGCTTGGCTAAAACAAAGAAATCAAGAAAGACAGACACAGACAGACTCAGCAACTAAGTGAAGGAAGCTTAAGACATCAAACTGAAGTCAAAAACTTGCCCAAAATCAGTGGGCAAACAAGCTAAGGGATTGGACCAAGCCCCTTTCTACTTCACATTATGATTTGGAGTAGCATCAAGGAAACAAAACCTCAAATCAAAAAAAGTATCAGAGTTCGTTTTGAAGTATGCAGCTTGGCTATTTTGTTCTTCTAAAAGACAGCATAATTTACAACAAATTCTGCAGATCCTAGACAGCCCAAGTCCATTCTGTTCTCTCAGAAAATGAGTATCCATGACTGACATTTCCTCCCACACATGTAACTGCTTGGAAAGGATTAGTATGATAATTGCCTTGTTTTGGAAAGATGATGTTTATCATGGAAACTTTTTGTTTAATACTGTGAAAAGAAGCAGGGGAAAAAAAAAGGTTAGCATCTATTCTCAACTTCGTGACAGTAGATTTTGTTGTATTCCCACCACTCAGTAGACCATGCAAGGGAAGTGAGCACAAGTACACAGTGCTTCTGCTGGCCTGTGTGCCAAGAAAATTATATACTCCAGTATGACTGAAGTGAAGAAGTATCTGAAGAATGCAGTGTCAGAAGTTCTCAAGGTGGACTAAACATGATGTGCTAAACAGAAAAAAAATGGTAAAATGTTGTTGGCCCCAGTTATAGGAGTACTGCAGGAGCAAAGAAAGGAATATATCACGCTTGATACCTTCATCCATTCCATTCAAGATTTCATTCAGTTCATCCTCAGTGTATTCACAGAAATGTTCCTTCCAGCTGTCCCCATTCTCACTGCGCAGGATCACCAGCTCTCTCTCTTTCCCACGCAGAGCAGCAAAATGGGGAATCTCCACAATCACAGGCCTGGCACAGCAACACAGCGCATTAAATGCACACAGGAGAAAGGAAGAAACAGGATTAACAGCAACTCTACTCAGTCTGCTACAAAGTGACCTGGGATTCTACCTATTCTCTGGAATACTTTGGCATAATCCTAAACTACTAGATCACTAACACACATTCGATTTTTACAGGGACACAGTAAATGCTGAAAGACAGATTTAAAAAGTGCATTCACCTCTTTCCACAGTGTGAATGGTATTTGGTAAGATAATAGGGCTTAAGTAGAAATTTGAGAATTGTTTTTCAAATTCATTTCAAAACTCATGCTCGATTTAATTGTCACTACTGTCTGGGTTAACCTGCGCAACTTCATTTCAAAGAGAATCTACTGTAATGCACATCGATGGTAGAACAAATTCTGATCTCACTTATACTAGTGCAAATCAGAGTAATTTCATTGCAATCAGCGGGCGATTGTGTCCTGTGCCAATTTTACTTCATGGTAGTTCTATATATTCCAATGAATTTATTCTGATTTTACACTCTAGGAGAAATAAGGGAGGTCTGAGAAGAACATCTGGGTTTCTATTTATGTATAGGAGATAAGAATTTGCCTTGTCTAACAAGCGGATGTAAATAGATGTATCAATGTATGTGTGTATATATATACATATAAATATACACACATGTGTACATACAATATATCTATATTTATATACACATAGAAATGCGTACTCTTGGGAACAGGACAGAAATATATATATATTTGTACATACACTTCTCTAATTAGAATACTCACACAGGTTACCATATAAATAGTAAATGTCACATGTTCTATTATACTGGTGGTATCCAACATGTATCTAATTGATTATTTAGTCCTTGATACAAAAAAAAAGTCTTAAATTTTACAGTAGATTCCTTTTTTTTTCTCCCAATCCAGGTTGCTTTGCTACAGACATCAAGCACATAACCAGGAAGATCTCATGCCAAAACAAAAACGAAGGCCACAGTACTTTAAGAAAAAGATACAGACATACCACCAAAACAAAACCACATACCACAAGAGTTGAAAAATGGTCCACTACAGGTTAGGTATACAAAATTTCAAATCATAGAAAGGGACAATATCATGGGCATAATGACACAAAAAAATCATATTGCAGAAGGAGGAGAAGAATGGGGAGGTCAGCATCCATCAATTTGTTTCAAGTCTCTCCTACCCAAGGAATTTGGTCCCAGGAGGCCCCAGCTGAAGGATTCGGCTGACCAAGCTTTCTCCCTCATTAAGTGGGGGAGGAGCCGTAGGCAGATGAAGTTTACTGAGTACATCCAAAGCAGCAGTGAAAGAAAGAACATAAATAAACTTTATGTATTTTTTTGCCAGAATGCCAGTGCCACTGTCTGGTCCACAGAGTGGAATTAGGCTGTACACTGAATAAGGTTCCACCTAGCGATGACAATTTGGTGATCAAAATCAACAAAGTGAGTTTCATTAATGTAGGATCTCTCCTTGCTCTAGGAAGACGATGGGAATTTTGGCAGTGAACTCAATGGGAACAGGACTTGTAACTCAGAATGCATCTCTGCAATCAGTACAGTCATTTTCTGATTTCACTGCCAGTACAACACCTAGGAAAATGCTCACAGGAAGGGTATACCTCCTCTGAGCTCTGAGAAAGAACATCACTGATATATCCTAGTCTTTCAGATGAGATGTGCTCATTAGATAGAAAAACCATTGATAAGAAAGTAGAAGAGATACTCAAGGCCATATTCTGTGTGGGAAGACTGAATGTGACAGCATAATATTTCTGTTTTGAAATTCTTCTTCATTTCTTTTGACTTCTTTCTACCTCTCTTAAAAACTGACCAAGGAGCAAAATGAGTAAGTGATACAAAGCATCTGATTAGCCAGCTGGCTTGCTGTTATTTGTGATATTAAGAGGTATCCTATCTGTCAAAAGGAATGGTTGGCTTGCTCTTCACATCACTTTGGCAGTGCTTCAGAACTGCTCTTGTTTTCTTAACAGCCTAGAGCAGCAGTGAGGGAACCAAACCATGCCTTGGATACGTTCTCCATTCAAGCCATATATAAAAGCAGTGTGCAGTTAAAACCCACTAACCAACTTTTTTCAACTCCCTGAACTCAATACTTCAGAAAAAGCACTAACAATGACAGTGACTCCATGACTGCCTGCTATGATAGCATTTTCAAGCAACTGATTTGTTCTGAAATTAAACTATTGCAGTTTACAGGGTCACTTTTTTCAATTTCTGAGTGAAGGTATTTACAGTCATAGAAGGGGTTCCTTCAGTCATCTACTTTTGGATGCCACAGTTGACAGGGAGAACAGTTGGTAAAAATAATTTTAAAAAAGGGAATAACTGCTGCTCTCAGCTGAAAACTGCTAAAACAAGGTCATCAGCAGACACAAATTTGATCTTTCTAAGGTTTTTGCAGCATAGGACAAAACAAATGGCCCAAAATTCTCGGGTTGTCCTATTGCGTATATCATCAATTAACTCAGCAATAACCCAGAAAAATCAAAAGCACTGTGCTCTCCTCAGTCCGAATTACTGATAACACAACACAAGCGTCTCAAATAAGCAGCTATAACTTGTGTTGACTATGTAGCAGGCTTTACCTTTGGGCTTTAGATCAGTGCTGTGCTATTCACACCTTATATGCAGACTATTTAAATACAGTATGAATGGCCTTTTCTGGCTGCAAAGGGATTTTCTCACTATAATATCACAACACTGAGTAATAATGACATCCAAGGAAGCACATGAACCTTAGTGCAAGTGGTTAAAAATATCAGTTTTCAAAGGAAAAGGCATAAAAGCTTTATGAATTGCTAACTAACAAATGATTTGGATTTCACACAGCCAGTCTGTTACTTTGTTACAAGCATCTTTTTCTGTTCAAATCTCCAGAAAGGAACCATTTCAGTGCAACTTGCAAACAGATGGGAACATACCGAATGCTTTCCTTTAGGCCCCATGGCACCCCTTACCCAAGGAACTGAGCACCGGACGGTCCGACTTCAATCAGGCGGCTGGCCAGACCTTCACCTTCCACCATGGGAGGCATGGTGGCCAGTCGGTGGCGTTTCACCAGCCGGCAGGTCACACGTGTTGGAGCAGTGCATTTCCGTGGAGGAATAATAATTCGTAGTCCATTATGTCTGCAACCTCGCATGGCACCCCCACGAGCATCCACCATGAAACTAACTAGGAAGCTGGAAAATCAGGGGGAAAATATTAGATGGAGAAGCAGACTGACGTTCCTTTGGTTATGTTTCACGGACGTAACAAACTACAAATAGACATACAGCTCTTTCTCATGACGTATGATTAGAAAAAGCCTTTCTCCCATGTGAAGCATTACAGAATCACAGGATCTACTAGGTTGGAAGAGACCTCCAAGATTACCGAGTCCAACCTCTGACCTAACACTAGCAAGTCGATCATTTATTAATTAAACTGACAGCTGCCATCTAAGAGTTCGTCACAGAACTAGTTTTACTTTACAGTGCTGCTGTTGGTAGAAATACCAGCAGTCACTCATAGATGTGTGTTTGTGTGCACACCATATACATATTGGACAAAGTTAACTGCAAATATCTCTACTCTGTACCTGTGAGCATCTGTAATGTTAAGTTGGCACTCTTCAAATATTTTACAAAACTAATATATCTTAAAATGATTTGCAGCTCAATGATATAAAGCCAATTCTGACTGAAGGGGTGTTTTTTTGTTTTTGTTTTTTAGGTTATCTATGTAATTTTCTAGTAATTTGATAAACTTTTTTTTAAAAAAAAAAAAAAAGCTCATTAAAAAAAGATTTCATTCTTGAGCATGTGGACACAGCTCTTACTGAATCACTGAAGCTATCACCAATTTATGTCAAAAATCTCCAGCTTTAATATTAATCTCTCAAAGAACTTTTCCCTTTATAATAAGACTGTTGGAAGAATTATTTTAATGCAGGAAGAAAAAAAAAACTACAAAAAAGTGACTGTTTCACACTAAGGTTAGAGACTTCACTTTTTTCCTTACCCTTTGCAACAGATTATGAAAAAAAAATTGGTTAGGAAATTACAAATGGATTAGGAGAAAATAGTGGTGGGTGAGTAGAACCAATAGAAATCCTTGATTTATTAAAGAAATCTTTCATGTCATTAAAGAATGACTTTTTTTTCTTGGTTTTATTTCTTTACAAGACAAGCTGATAACTCAACATGTCATCATAGTTTGAAGACAAATTTTGGATTTGGGTGAGCTGACAATAGCTAGTCATTATATAGGAGGTTTACTTATGGATTTTTGTCTTTCTGTGTTATTTTGCACAGCAGTGCAATGTCCCAGTGGAAAACTTACAGATGCAGAAAGCCAGCTACAGGGAACTCTCCTAGCACAAGGTAAATTATTTTGTGTATATCTTATTTATATCTTTTTCTTTAAAAGGGAGAAAAACATTTCACAGAATTTCTTATAGGCTGAACTTTTTATAGGTCCCTATATAGCCAACAGGTAGCTTTGGAAAGATTTGCTCCAAAGATTAGGGATATTCTTGGGAAAGGTACAGAACTATTTCAATTTTTTTTTATTGGTTTATGACTTAGGATCATGCCTGATGTGGGATGGGAATGTCGGGTTGCTGGAAGTGAAAATAAGTGCAGATGAGACAGAACGGTATCAGGCCTACTTCTAGCCACTAAAATAGAATCATCACAGGGGGAGTCGCAGAAATGCTACTGAAGGACCTGCAATAGAGAAAAGCCCTTATAACGTGAGTTACAAATACAGGTATTTTTCCACTGTCCCCTTGACCGTTCTGTGCAACAAACATTGCGTCCGTTCAGTACCCACACAGCTACAAGTAACTCCACATGCTGTAAAACACAACACTCAACACACCGTGCAAGTCAGAGAAATGGATGAGGGAGCCACAAGCGCCAGTCAGAAGCACACCATGCACCAGGGATGCCAGTCTTTCTCACACATGCAGTCTCCTACTCTACTGCCATTCATATACCTCTAGGTTTTGTTTAGTGTAAAAGTCTGGGTAGTACAACCATTATCTCATTCCTTAGAGGTTGGTGTTTCTGTGGTTTTAACAGGGGGGAAAAGAAAGAAAATGAAAACATTTTACAGCTTTGATTCTCCGGGGATTAGTTTAGAAAAAATGGGAGCTTCCTTCACAAAATACATACTATACATTTTAAAGCACAGAGGAAAGAAGAGCTTTAAGAGATACTAAATGCTCAATTGTTTCAATAATGCTCCTTTAACGGTATGAAGTAGTGTTATCAAAGTGTTTCTGAATTATGTTTCAGAGAATTGGCCCAAGCCTCTGTTATGATGCGTGCTTTAGAGGCAGTTAGTAACAGCAAGTTCTCGAAGAAGAGTTTCACATTTTGGTGCAAACACTGTGAGCAACAGAACTACTACCCCCATAATTACCACAAGCTGATGAGTGCACTTACTGAATAAAATTAGCAATCACATTGTTCGTTGTGTAAGCTGTCACGAATACAATGTTTATGATTCATTTATTTTTCATTGTTGACGTAATACTCAAGATTGCATACTTCAACAGGATCATCTTCTTTTCCTGCCCATCACTGAAAATACTAGTGCTAGTTCATCTGTCTGTCTTATATCCGCCTTAGCGTATCTCCCCGTGTGTCTCGGCAGTGCCAAGAACTCCGTCAACTGCTAGAAGAATACCCACACACAAAAGGTAAGGGTCAAATCAAAAAATCTTTCCTCTGATCACAACAATGGGTGCTGTTGCTTTTAATATGGTGCTTTTTCTCTGTACGGTAATTCCTTTCAGACTAAAGATGAACAGGGTGCCTTCTCAGAAAGCACACATTACACAGTTCAGATAATCACCCCTGTTGTGTATAGCCACTGTAAAAGCAGAATCAGGAGTAACCTTTGATTTTGACCACCTGTAAGAACCTGTATCTCACCTGACACGCAGCAACACTGTGTCCCCACACCTGCAGTTTGCAGAGTCTAATACAGACCAACTAAAATTTTAACATGGCATTTCTCTCTCTAAACTTAAGAGTTTACCTCTTAATTATGATAGCAGTGTGTGTTCAGGCGTTAATTAAAGTTGTAACTTTCTTTCATTTTAAGTTTACTGAAGGTGTCTGGCAGCCAAACCACGTCAGGGCAAGGTCTGTCAGTCAGCTATCACTGACACCAACCAGTGCTCCAAAGAGTCCAACAGGCAAAGATAAGTATCACTGAAAGGTGGACACAACAACAGGACATCACCATTCACTGTAGAAACAGCTGTTTCTATCATAAAGATCTAATTTATTAACTAAGTAACAGGATAAAATCTGGAAAACAAGGAGTGTTCATTACAGTATACACCAAAAAATAAACCTGTTCCCTCTCCCTGAAACAGCCTCCCAGGTGAAATGAGAGATTTCTGAAGGGTTCTGACTTCTGGCTAAGTGTGAAATGCTAGATAGTAAATTCAGGCAAACACAGCCTAGTACAAGGGTAGCAGAGAAAGAATAGTGCCAGTTATCATACTAAATATGGAGGAGCTGGTTCTCAAAAAGAAGCTACACACTACTGAGAAATTTAAGGAGAACTAATTTTGGAGAACTAGGAAGGGCTAGCATTAACAAAAAGAAAGAAACCAAAGGGGAAAAAGTTCCCAGCTCTGAGCTGTAGCATGAGAGTCTGTAAGGACACTACATAGATGCAGGATTTCTAGAGCTGACATGGAGTGTGGAAATACGTTAATTTTCACCATACCATCCTAATTATTTCCCAATCTTTTGCCACATTTGTTTTCTCATCCACTTATTTAATCTAATTATTTTTATCCATTTCTTTAAATCAGCACAATTCATATTGGTTTGGGTATTTATATGGAAGAGTCGATAAAATAATTTATAACAAAGTATTTTCTGAAACACAGCAGCCTCCTTTATTGCTTTTTTTGCTATAAAACAGAGCTACAAGACGGTGACATTACTCTTCCAGGACTAGAAAATCTTTGATTTTCTGAAGGACTGTGTATATCACTATGTAAATAATTCATACAAAACTAAGGGATATTATAAAACTTGCTTTCTGAAACATGCCCTTAGGAAAGTGAAAAAATTGTTTGACTAATATAAAGGAAATTTAAAATTCAGATTAATTATTTGATACGTACTGCTTGTATGTGAATAGCCCTAACATATATATCATCTAATAGCTACAGACTGGGGAAGCATCCCTCTTTAGCACTAACTTTGGATTATTTTGGCAACCCACTGCAAGAAATTAAATTTTAACTTAAGTGATGATTCAAAATCAAAGGAAATTAAAAGTTAAGGTGTCAAAGACAAAATTTGTATGGTGGGGTGACAAGGGCAACAATGAGACAAGCTTTGTCAGTACCAGGAGACAGGGCAGCCTTTGAGTAAGTTTCCTTTTCTGACAGTTTTAAAGGTTGAGTTAGAAATGCTGCACGACACAAACACATGACATTGACGTTTATAGTCTTGCAAACTGGACTGATACTGAGCTTTCCTGAGACTTAGCAAGGCAGCAGTGAAATTACAAGGGGTTTTTATAGCAAAATCAATTAAACGGATTAGTTTATGGGAAAATATCAGGATTTAAAAAACAACAACAAAAGCAATTCTTTTCCAGAAATACATCACAGACTGCAGGTGACTCTAAACATGCTTCTGTTAAACACATGGTCAGCAGTTAGACAAAGCATCATCTATTCTCTAATTTAGCCATACCTACCCATAAATCATGGAGGCCATTTCATTCTCTTTAATTTTAGAGCAATTATAAGCTCACCATATGAAAGGTTATTATATCAATCACCATCAGCTACAGCATCCTTCTGGTTAAGGACACAAAAAAGTTCCCTACATCTTTCAGGCTGATTCCCTGCCTTCTACAGAGAGCAGAGCAAACACCAATGGGTTTTCTCATGGCTCCACTTAACAAAACACAAACTATGCATTGAATTCATCCACCTTCCACAGAGAAAAAAAGTTATTTCCAATAAATTTTTGGATTTCAAATGTGATCCTGTGTTATTCCCTTTGCTGTTTTTATTCACATGGAATTAACATAGTCTTATCCTATATCTACGTTCATTTAAAAGGTAATAGCAGGATTTACAAACAAAAAAAGGATGTGTCAGCACTGGGGGGCGAAAGAAGAGAGTTGCTGTGTGATCTGTAAAGAACTGCTGTTATGTAAATAGCTTTGCAGAAGAGTCACGCTTCCAGGTAGCTGTGAACGCAAGCAGTTGGCACTCAAACGCACTTCTCATTCTGCAGAATCATTTGGAGAGCCATGCAAACCTAGCAACGTGAAGTGCCTTTCTAGAACAGGCAATAGCTCTTTTAACACACCGGTCAGAATAGGCAAAATCAATACACCGTTTCCGTGGTTAGTTCAGATGTGATTACCCTTTTAAACTAGCTAGGCAGGCACACATGCTGTCATCAGATAGCAAGGAATGATCAAAAAGCTGCAACTGGAGCACATCCATTGTAGACACATTTGAGAACATTTATGTGTTATCTTAATTTTATAAAAGCAACTGGGAAACAAGGAGATAGCAGCATTCAGTGTAAGTCGCAGTGTGAAGCAGCAGAAACAATCAGGGTGCTTCAGCCATTGCAAAGTGTGCAGCTGGAGAAGGAAACCGATAGAACATCGGAAATGAAGAAGAAAGGCCTTGATCCAGCTCCCACTGAAGTCAACAGCAAGTCATTCAACTACCTCAGGGTGCTTTTGATCAGGCTGCAACTATGCCATACATAAACAGGGCAAAATACACATTCGAGGAGGACAAAAAACATGATCCTACACAAGAATCCACTAGAAATAATAACTGATGGCAGCACTCTCTTCACTGCGTTAGTCAGCTACACAGAGATTGAGTAGCATCCCCTAAAAATATGCTTTTGTAGTTTGGGTTTTTACTTAGCCGCTTAATAATTTTACACAGCAGAGTATTTTAGAAATTTTATGCTTTTCTGTGGTTATGTTAAAGGAAATGAAGAAGTATCGTGCCAACAAACACCTAGTGTGCTAAGTGAAGACATTTTCCTTTGGGAAGGTCCCACTTCAGGTGCTCTGTGCAGGATGCAACGTGCCAGCGATAGAAACAAGGTCACACACAACATGTCCTTGGTACGAAAAATTAAATATATGGGGTCAACTTTCATTTTTTCAATACAGTGCTGTTGCTATTTCCAACAGGGTAGTACTATTTCAAAAATATGGTCTAGGGAGTGAGTCTGCAACACTGTCTATAGCGACAGGTGAGAGAAAAGGCCTCCTGTAAAATGGTAGTTGAAACTAGACCTATTTACAGTGGTTTGTGTTGCATTTTTTATTGTTTGTTTTTTTTTTCCTTCCTTTTTAGTAACATTAAACCACGTCACTGATCGAGAAAAAATAATGTTAAGTAAATCAAGGGTTAAAACAAGCTAGGAATGTATAGGAGGTTTGTTAAGATTGTTTGCAGTGGACCTGTAAGGAAGAGAAATAGGTCCATGCTAACTGTTATTGCTAGTCAGTCAGAGTAGATTTTTTTTTTTCTCTTGGCCAGTGTGCACTATCAAAATACTAAAGCATCCTGAAGTGAGGTAAGAGAGGAGGATAATTATGGGGTGAGAAGTGCAATATATTAAAGAAAGAAATTATGCAGAAGTTCACCTGCTGTTGTCATGATCAAGACATGGAGAAGAGCATCTGCAATAGAATAGATGATTTAACATCAAGAAAGAAAAGAAATGGGAAAAAAAGAATGAGTTAAATGAAATACTGAAAAATAAAATAGATCTCTAAATTAAACATATGAACGTATACATATATATAGGTATTCATTACATGCAGGAAGGTAGAAGTGGGTATGGAAAATAAGCCTACACGTATCTTTGGTTACACATTGTTACCACTACTACAGCAGTAAAGCTAAAGTGATAGCTTTCTCTACATACATTCTCAAACTGGAAGTCAGATACATAAAATGTACAACTTGATTCTAAACCTTTCAGAAACAAACCACAGGTTGCTTAGTGTAGTTATCCATACATAAATGTGGACAATGATGGATCAAAAGGATGTATCAAAGGTCATTCCAGACTATTTCTGATAACTCGAGAAATCATTATTTTCTTCCAATTTCCTATCAATGTGTTCAATCCTCCACTTTCTTCCATTTCAACATGTTTCTTGTCCTCCTTTTGTTCTGTACTGCAGAATGACAGATTTTAAACTTTCAGTTTGAGCTGTTTAGGCTCTCAGTAATGTGTCATGGCCAGTTAGTTTTCTGGTGTTGCTTGTTATCTGTATTTTCATTGCCTTTTTCTTCCATTGACATGAACAGAGATTTACTATTAATGAACCCAAACTGCAATTTTACCTTATTATGGCTTCCCAAATAAGGCTAGAACACAATTTGAAATCATTTAGACTTTCAGATTTTAGAAATGACTATCAGCTGGTAGCTGCCAGGTCCTGTTTCCAAAACTATTTCTAGGAAATGAACGTCACATTGGGGAAAACAATATTATGGATTCAAAATACAACACTTGAAATACATTTTGTTTACCTTGTTAGCAAGGATCCAGTCTCCTTTTTTGCAGACAGACAGCTAAGAATGATAATTCACATTATTTGTCACAGTTCAGCTGCCAACTCCCTTGTCCTTCTCCCTTTTTCCTTGATGGAAGCAAAAACTTCCAGAAAGGAAAATTCACTAACAGCCCAACTGTTTGTCAGATGCAAATACTGATGAACTTGGAACATCTATTAGTCAGATATGTTAATCTCTTCTTCATCAAATTAAATAAATGCAAACAGTATTTTTCATTAAATGGGAGTTTTACAGCAAATTAGCTGGAGAAACAGTAGAGCTGCTATGTTTCTTGCTCTGGACACAAAAGCAAGCTAATATCTGAGCATCAACTCAAAGCTCCTTGCTCTCAGTGCCATGTTTCTGCCAGTATGACAAATCTGCCTTTCTTCTTATCTACCATACCCTTAGATATTTCTCAGGAAAATACTTAGAATATAATCTATGGAACTAAATCGAGACAGTTTGTTCACCATATCGCCAGAACCCAGGTATGAGAATGGCATAATTTTGCACATAATTTATCCTTTAAAATCTTACAGTCAGCCTTATCTTTACCATTCACACTTAACCATCACGTGTGATACAGACATAGGAATATCATACTGGCAAGCAAGCCCTAAATGCTGCAAGTGGAAAGAAATCATTCAGTTCAGTGCTTGTTTAGCCTTCCAACTTAATGAAAATACTGTGTTCTTCCACAATAGGATATGACACTAAAGCTGTGAAACATACTTACATCGATGTAGGTGTTAGTTCTGTCTCTCCTAACGCTTCAGCAGGAAATCATACATAATATCCCCTAATATTACCAGCAGTGATAAAACTCTACCTTAGTGGATATTTAGCATCCAAACTTCCTGGTATATCGACAGATCCTGACTTTTGCTGAATACGTAAGATGGGTTAATTTTATTAGCAGAAGCAAATCTGATTTGCTGAAAGGAAGTTTAAATGTAGGAATTTGTATTGCATATGGAACTAATCAAAAATAGGTAATTGTGTAAAAATGACCAGGAGCTGTTTATGTTGAGATTGTGGGCACCAAGAGTGTTACATTTAATGAGACAATTATTTTCTTGGTTTTGAAATGGCTGCCGAAGTCTCTGACCAAAGATTTTGTCTTTTATGCCATACTGATGAAATTATTAACCTACTGAAACAACAGCTACATTTAAATTTTAAATGAATGGTTGAAACATTTTCCTTTTCTGAAATGTCACACCTAGGAGAAGTTTTGGTTAGTTATGGAAAGTTTGAAATATGTTCCTGTGAGATACCGCACCCAGAGAACAGTTCTCCATACATTTAGCCTTTTGACTGGGGATGCCACACCATGATCCGCAGAAACACTTCCCTACAATAGGAGACCAATAAGAACTCTACAACGTGGTGTTTGCCACTGAAGTAGTGCAGGGAGAGAAGAGTGTCGATTTTTTCTCAGACTGCACAGAATACAAAATGAAGATCATCTGTGCCAAACAAATTGCTGTCCAATACTTTGCTGATGTATTACTTCATGAAAAATTCAATACATTTCCAATGTCTTCAGCAAAAACAAGGTTTTTGCTTAAAGCTACTAACAATGTTTATATAGCATTTCTTCTCAAGCACTAGGAGTCTTCTTTTATGGCAGATAAAAAGAAGATAAGAAGATAAAAATAGATTTAGGCAATATATTTTCCTAAAAAAGAGATGTAAACAAGATGCACCCCAACAGTTTATAATTCAGCCAAATCTAAGCAAGATAAAAATGAAGTGTACAGTCTTTTCCAAAGGCTGATTGTTATTATAGATTTCTTTATAACAATATTTAGCAGGAGGTTAGTTAGAATATATAAAAAGCACATAATTTGTGTTGTGCTAAATGTCACTATTTAATACAAGGCTCTACTGAGAGTTGCTTTTCTTAAATAAATCAACTATTTTTATCCTACCGATAGCATCCTGGTCAACCAAAAAAAATCTAAACCACTAATATAATTTTTTTGAATTAGAAATGAATGCTGCTCTTCTGAAAGTATTTAGTTCATACTCTGCAATAACCAGAAAGACCTACCTCTGTGTAAGTGAAAAATCATACATCCTTTGGAAAAAGTCTGTAAACTATTTAGGGTTAGAATAAACCAACAAAACAATTTTAAAGCTTCTGTTTTGACACAGATATTAACATATATATCCTGTACAAGTCAAGCATGTTCATTTCATTTGTTAGTTTTTGAGCTCAAGAAAAGCAAATTCAAACAATACTGTCCACAGCTAAAAATCCTGCTACCACATAACTTCTCATATAAGCCACAAAATGAGTCAAATCACAATGGCAGCTATGACCATACTGCTCCTCTTTCTGACCAGGACTGCCTGTCATTCCACATGGGACACCGGTGTTATTTTTGAAAGACACAGACTGTAAGATTGCTGCAAACTCATTTGAGATTAACAAAAAATCTTTCATTTAGCAATGTGCAGCCATTCTGCAAACAACATAGCTCCACAGAAATGAAATGCTTTTGTATGACGTTGATTACTAATTCATCCGCACGTGCCTCGTCAAACCTGATGGCAGGACACAAGTGTAGAACTGAGTGTAAAGTATAAAATTACTTCAAACGCAGTAAGCAAGAGCGCTCAATTGCATGCACAGATTTTGAGGCCAACCATGATAAGCTTTATTAGTAAGAATTTGGCTGGGCCTGCATTTCGTCCGGTCTTACTCCTTTCCAATAACTTTGCCTGAATGTAAACACTTACAGAAAGTCAAGTGTGAGAATATATGAACATTATGGCCAAATGTGTGTAAAGCACCTCATGTTTGGGTTGCTTGTCTATTACAGGCTTCATGTAATTTAAAATCCTTGTATTTTTTCTTTATCAGTAATTCTGACAAACACTAGAGTCGGTGCTTGCACAATCCACTAGCACAGGAATTAACTTGCCCTCTGAGGGTTAATTAACTCATGAGGCCCTTGGCTTCAATTATTACTAACTTTAAAAATGACTTTTTTCCATAAAATTTATACAGATGCAAGTGTGTATGCATCTTATTATCTTCTCTCTCTTGAACCTGACTGAAAGCTAACTGGCATCAGTTCACTGACTTAGATTTACTTGATTATCAGAATGTAACTGACTGTAGTAATTTATTGACAGCTCTAGGAGAAAATGAATTTATAATATATCTCCTAGTTAAGAATTAGTTGAAGCTGCTGCTACTGCTGGTATTCTCTTTCTCCCTCTTTTTTTTTTTTTTTTAATAAAATAAAAGAGATAATGCTAATTGATACACTCACCCTGAGTGAATAGGGCTGGAAGAAAGAGCCACATTGTCCAAGTTTTCAGGACCCCAGCTTAAGCGATATGAATTCTTCTCAGCTTCTTTGGCCAACGTTGTTACCTTTGTAAGCAAAAAAAGCCCTGCTTTATACTACAATAAAACCAATTAATCAACCAAACAAGAAGATGCATTTTGCATAGTACTGCCTAAAGTGTTTACACTCTTCAAAAAGAAAACAAGTGAATGATAATAGCATAAGCATATTAGAGACATTACTTACTGTAACATTTTACACTTGCCCAAAGTAATCATATCTGTTAGTGCTCATACTGAAATGAATGATGTGATTTATCAAAGCAGCATTTCCTAATCATTATTTTTTTAACTTACAGGCATGCCTCACAATACTATCTTTGAGGACAATGCCCTCCAGTTCGTTAGATCGCCTGAATATTTGACCCAATGGCTATTAGTATCATTCAAAAATAAGTTAAAATGGAGAACGTTATAAAGATAGATCCTGTACTACATTCACTCAGCATAGCCATTTATCTTGGAATAGTTTCATATTGCATATAGTACAATCTGCCATTAAATATCAACTGAAATTACAGAGATTTGTATTACACTAGACAAGCAGCATGCACTACACGGCATCATTACTACAATCCAAACAGCAATCTTTTTATGTTTCCATATTTGTCCAACTGGTGAGTGAAGTAAAGAGACTGCTTACCTGCTGGCTGGGGATTACAACCGTGTCATCGATCATGGCACTGTCCCTCAGGTAGGAGGCATGGCTCAGCGTGTGAGACCTGTCTGAACTGAAGGACCGCAGGCTGGTAGGTTGGTAGGATGCCATAGCAATGGATCAGCAGTACAGATGATGTTGGAAAGGTGTGATGAGAGAACGAGTGGGAGAATGAAAAAAAGCGTGCTATTAGCAATATCATGCAGCTTCCAGGGGGAGTATGTAATAGTCATGGGGGGGAAAACAGCTTTACAAATCCGGTATGCCACCTTTCTGACCAAGGGCCATGAAGTCTTTTGGCTGACATTTGTTTGCCCCAAACACAGAACCTGGAGATTAGTCTAGGTGACAGTTTATATTCACAAATGGCTTTCTGGCATGATCGTTTCCTTATTGCAAGGAGCATGAATTCCTTTTCAGTAAGGCTCTTTGGAGGAGTTTTCTCACCTGCTTCATAATGCAAACAAATTACTACAGAAACCAGAATGCTAACACCCGAAGAAAAGCTGAAATGACTCTTGCCTACTCTCTCCCATTAAAACTGTAAATGCGTAAGGCTTGATCCTGTCCCCTGGAAGATACACACAGCAAGGTGAATTGTGGCCAGCCACAAGCTGCCGTGCGACACAAGGTTCTTCCTCTGTATGCCAACAGCATCTCTCGAGCAGCAGTCCGAATGTCAGCACTGTTTTCTCTGTGAGTACACGCAGCTCTACAGAGCATTGGTTGCTGTAGCAATGAGGGATGCAAGGCAATAAATAAGCTGCTTCCAAGCACAGGCTCAGAATTTAACTGCAGCATCCAGGAGCAAAAAGCCAAAAAGACAAGACACCACAGAAGGACATATTGAGGTAAATGGGGTTCCTGCTACCAAATCTCACGAGTTTTGTCCTTTATATGTATTTACTAGCAGCAGTACTACAATAGTGACCTTTAGAAACAGATGAGCCACCTTCAGATGTTGTACGTGCTCTCTGTGATGTTGTTCTGTACCCTGAGGAAGGCAGCACATGTAACTGAGGGAAGCAGTTTTATTCTCATGGCTTACGCACCCATGAGTAGTACTCATAATGACTAACACGCGGGATCAGAACAGTAGGCCATTTATCTAGACATGCAGATTTTTTAAGGATAATTAATTTTTCAGTAGTTGGCAATAAAAATATCACGATTATGTTGTGGACATGAGATTCAAGTACTTTAAATGCAGATCTTGATGGAAATCAGATTTTAGTATCTGATTCAGACCAATCAGCCTTTTTAAACAATAGCTAAATTCACTTAATAATTTTTGATCCATTTTTAAAAGCAAATTATAACCTTATTAATAGAAATATATTACAATGAAGAATGATCAATGCCATTGTTATGCCTATTTAGCATAACAGATGGATTGCACAAAACTGAAAGCAAAGGTAAGTATTACACGAGTATCAATGTTAGAAAAGTCTTGAGAAAAGAAAAAAAACACAACCAAGTAATCTCACATGTCATGAAATGTCTTTCACCCAGACATGTAAGGCTGATATTTATATTATTGGGATCGCTCACTTCTGGAATAAAACTCTGATTCCATTAAAACAAACAACAAAACTTATTTTGATTTCAAGTAGTTCACCCTGTTTTCATATAATGATTTCAGAAAAAAATTATGACAGGAACTCTTGACAGAAGGGTACTCTGGTTAAACATTTTAGGGTGAACTAAGTAGGCAGAGTACATGTAGTTTACTCATAACAACAGTACTTTGGTGAACATTTGTTCTTTGGGTGGAAAGCGAGCTCCAGTAGCAGACCCCATTTGCCATCATTACACTTTACTGATTTTAATACTCAACACTTTCAGAACTGCTTTGCTGTGCCATGCAATGCTTGCAAGAAGTTCACCATCCAGGTTGTAGGTTCTGCCATTCAGCTAATGTCATGTCCTGGACAGGGACTACATGACCAGAAGTATGTCCTAGATTTGACTGTTTTACTGTATGGTGACGTTGTCCGTATTCTCCTGCAGGTACCTGACATTACTACCACCACCACGGCCAGAACGTATCCAGTACGTGGCACATCTGTGTGCGCTCCAGTACACACCCAATGCACTCACAGGATGGACTTCTTCAATAGACAAGGTGTGCACAAGCACGACTAAGGTCTGTACCAAATTACTTTAATTTTTTACTACACTTTATTTCAAAACTAGTTCAGATGCTGCTGCCCCTCTTCTGTGCACTGTACCAGCTACATGGAGAGCTAACCAGCAGTTCAAGCCTGTGCTTCTGAGATTTAGGAACAGAGACGCTGACTGAAATAACAGCCCAGTTATGGAACTGTAGTGCTGTTGGACAGAACCAACTGTTTATTATTTTTTATTATTAAAATATGACCCTGAGTAAGTGGTGACACTACTGTCTAAGTGCAGATTCTTTCCAAATCCGGCTGATAAATCTCAGCCCCGGAGCTTCTGATCAATAACACTCTCCTCTTTGAACTGTGGAATCCAGCAGCCCTGCAAAGCTCCCAACAGAAGAGTGTCTTGCCTGTGTTAGGTAACGCACAGGCATGCAACATCACCTGTCCTAAATGCTGCACAAAGCCCAGAAAAGCAGCAAAATCTAGCCAAGTTTCTAATCTGGTTGACTAGAGGACCACATTGTACGCATCCACTTTCCAGCCGAGTCAGAGATCTAGCAATCTCTAGCCCAGGTGAGTGTATCTGTCACTGTGGGAAGCATAAGGTGTTTCACAAACTTGGGAAAAGAGCTGATATCATTGAAAACTGTACAAATTGGCCTTGAAAACATTTCACTATTCAGACTGAAAGCCTTCCTCTCAGCAGTCATGAGCCAGAGAGGTGGAAGGAACACAAAAATACTGCTGATCCAATGTGGCCTGAATCAGTTCTTTTTCTCCATATTCAGGAGAATCCACCTCATGTAGTCAATTCTATTGATTTTTTTATTCTACCCCTGTTTCTCCACATAAAGATGAGAACAGCTGACTTTCCCAGCAGCATGATGACAGGACAGCTACCAGTTGCGATCAATCTCACGTAGCTTCAGAGAAGTTTCTCTGGGACAGTGGCTACGTCACACTGTGACCTTCCTAGACAGACAGTACTGTGGTACCTTTATTTACCTCTGCATACAAACTCATTTAAGACTACTACCACCTCCAACAACGTGTTTCATTTGGTTCTTAAGGTCAACATTCCAGCCCCACAGCAGGCCTCCAAAATGGATGAAGAGAGACAAGTGCCATGAAAGGATATAGAGACGACGTTTTCATGCTATGTAATACCTACCTGGGCATGGTGCTATGAAAGCATATGAAAAAGAATGAAGGGGAGAGAGAAATAAAATAAATAGGGAAGATGGTTACAACAGAAAAAAATATGTATGTTTTCAAATCAAATTGTTTAATGCATAAAATTATGTGAGTATAGGCTGCTAACATTATTTTGCTTTGCTGAATTTCTTGAAAAACCAACATCAGTGTGATGCAATGAAAATCAGAAGCAAAACCAAACTAATGCAAGCAGTCTGAAAATTCTTACAACCAGTAACCTGACGGTGACAGAAAATGACACATGGAGTTAGAAAATGTCCTTTTTTTCCATTCTTTCTGCCTTTATCATTTTGCTTCATTTCAATATAACCATGTCTGATAAATAATGTGAAATCACTTTCATAAAACACAAAATAGGACACATCAATTATATGGCTGTGAAAATCTACTGAAATCCATTGACAGTGTTTAAAAGTTAAATTATTCTAAATGAGAGCAAAAACTAACTTAACACTTGCCAGCACAATCACTCCCATACAACATCTTAAAAAAAAACATGTTGTTACCATTGAAAAAGCGTAATAAAAGGGTTTGATTTTTAAGCACTCTGATGCAGTTCATAAACATCTTCTGAGACTCAAAAGCAACACAGTCACTTTGTTTTCAGTGGATTCACTGGAGCTGTCTAAAAACCAACAAAGACTCCGAGTTTATAAGACCTCAGTGATGAGAGATTTACACATGCTGTGAAGCAAACTAAACTGTTTCCTGACATCTTTTGTTCCAGGAGCAATTCACAGCCTACTGAAGTAAACAGAATGGATCCAACTGATTCCACTGAGCTTCAGAAATGCTGCCAAAATAACAATCAAGACTGGAAAACGAAGTTTTCAAATACTTTCACACTACAAATACTTTCTGTTGCCAAGATCCCAAGGTTTTTGTTGTTGTTTTTTGTTTGATTGTTTGTTTTTAATGAATCTCAGTTCCCCATGAACTACTCCAAAAAGTCAGCTCACCTATTGCTAAAAGACCCTGTCCACCCACCCATTCCCTCACTCACGTCAGGAGATCAGGATGATTCATGAGCCCTTTCCATACACAGCTAGACTCTTCTTCCTTTGCCTGACCACAAGGGCAATAAAGCAAGCCATGCTTTTTCAAGAATCGGAAACAAATTCTTCTCTAGATTCTGAGTACAGTATTAGTGCCAGATGTATTCGTTTCTGGACTGGTTAGGAGATATTCCTCCTGACCACACCTTCTCCTATGAAGTGGCGACTGGCACACTGACCTATCTAATGCAGAAATCTTGACAATTGCATCCCATGTCTCCCTTGATTTAGAGACACTGAGAAAGGAATTTCAAACACTTACAACAAAATGTGTGTAGAACTGCCACAAGAAAACGTGTCCAGGCAAATACCTGTCAGATCGCCCTCCTTCCAAGCTGTACCTCAGGTAGTTCATACCATCCAAGAACTGGCTGCTTGGTAAAGAGTCATCTCCGAGTTCTTTGAGGTCTTCTGGCCTAAGGTACTCTCCTCCATCTCCTGTCATTGTATCATCACCTTTAAACCAAACACAGAAAGGACAGAGATAAGCACACACACGTTTGATTTTATTTGCACATGGGGATCAACAACTGAATGGCACAATTACAGGAAGGCATTTCCCACTCAGGAAACACTGCAATCCACAAGCAATTAATGTATTTAATAAAGCTAGCACATCAAGCAGGATTAAAGGAAATTAAAATAAATAAAGGTGAATAAACAATTGTATTTAATCTATTTTTTGCTGTTGCACATACTGTCAAGGGGCAAATTTCTTTGCTATTCTGTAAAGCATGGTCTGTCCACCACTTCATCTTTTTTAGCTCTCTAGTCACAGGTATGTTGTATCACAACTGGGAAGCTTAAGATTAAATATTGCCATATATTTGACTGCATGCTACATGTTTTCACCGGAAAAAGTGTTTTCTCTAGACTTATGCCTGGCAGTTGCAAATCCTAATTCAAACTCTCCATTGTCCAAATACCTCTTCATATGAGGACATCTCACCCAAGTTCCAACATCATTCTGTGATATGCAAAAGATTATTATTTCTAAAACATGGCCATATCCAGAATCTGGAAATAAATTCACATATGTAGATGCTACTGATTGTTAATCCAAAATCACAATGAATCAAAGCCTAAATGATAATTGGTTATTTGATACAGTAACCTTTTTGCACATATAACTTGAAATTTCAGGCCCAAAATGATTTTCCCAAGGAAATTCTGTCTATATGAAGTCATCGTTTGCTTTTGCTGGCAGACAAACAAAACAGCTTCAATTGCCAAGCAGCATGTAGGTGTTTCTTTTCATTCCTATTTGCAAGACAGTTTCTCTCCACAGTTTATTCAAGGAGACGTTAAGTATTTCAGCCACTTTTGGTTAGGGTGAGCCTGCCAGCAGCCTGATGTGGCCCACAGAAGCACACAACAGGACCCCAGGCTGGCCATCGATGTGTTCAGTTTTTCTCATTTTCTCAGCTGCACTGGCAAGTGTGAAGAACCTCAAGCTCCTGTTCAGTTATGTGAAGAAGACTGCAGCTTTCATACAGGAGCAGTAATCAGCAGCTACACGTCCCAGCTGCAGGAATTCACCCTGATATGCTCAGAAACACAAAGGATTGCAAGGGTTAGACAAGTGGTCTCTGCGCTGTTACAAACAGAATTCATTGGGCATCAGGACAGTTGCCTCCTGTGTGATCTGAAGAGCTAACAAAGCAAGGCTGCCAAAAACAATTAATGCTACTGCTGCCATTTCTAGTAGAGCACCCTTCTCTTTTCCCTGCAAAATCTTAGCACAACAAAGTACATGAGTGGTGCTCACTCCTAAAGGAAGAAAACTTGGTATTTGTTTTCATAAAACAAATCATGTTAGTTTGTCTAGCTTGATGTTTCAGCTAATAAATAAATCATTTTTATTTTTTTCACCAAAAAACATGTAAGTTTGGGGATTTTAAAGATTTTTTTTTTATGTGTGTACACAAGTATTATATATAAAAGTGAGCCCTAAATCTTTTCAGTTTAAAAACAACAGCTCTTGAAAATTCCATCTGCCCACATTAAGAGGGAGAAACTGGGCACAGTTTCACAGAAAACAATGAAACGCATTTAATCATGGCATGTTTCCTGCCTTCTGACAGATGATGCCTCCTGTTTCCTGGGAATGTCAAATTATAAAGCAGAGGGCTTAGTGAAAACTTGGAAGATATTAAAGGCAATGATGTTAATCAAACAATAAAAGGAATATCAAGTTATATTGTGAATAACTAGATACTGGTAATCACGCCGGACATTCCAGCTATAACAGAAACAAAGGCGAAATCTTCACCACTTCCATCACACCCACATCCTTTAAAAAATCAAATCTCTGCTCTTATTTCAACTTTGGCTTCTCATCTAAGAGTTGTCAATAACGGGTCTAAGTAACACTCGCAGTTTTGTATGATGTGAACATCTGTAAGCAGCAGTAGGAGTATGCATGAACCACAGAATGGCTCGGTTGGAAGGGACCTTAGAGACCATCCAGCTCTAACCCCGGCCATGGGCAGGGACACACCTCACTAGGTCAGGTTGCCCAGGGCCTCATCCAGCCTGGCCTTGAACACCTCCAGGGATGGGGCATCCACAGCTTCTCTGGGCAGCCTGTGCCAGGGCCTCACCACTCCCTGAGTGAGGAATTTCCTCCTAAGCTCTGACATAAATCTCCCTTCTTTTAGTTTAAAACCGTTCCCCCTTGTCCTGTCATTATCTGACCAAGCGAAATTTGTTCTCCATCTTTTTTATAAGCCCCCTTAAGTACTGTGAAGCCACAATAAGGTCTCCGTGGAGCCTTCTCTTCTTCAGGTTAAACATTGCCAGCTCTCTCAGCCTTTGTTCATGATGCCTTCAGAACATTTATCTGTTGGTAATGCAGCTTACTTGCTAGTGTACTAGTCTTGAGTGAGGCAACCAGAAGTTAATATCACTCCCCACAAAGCCCTGTGCCCTTCCTTCTTCACTGAATGAAACCAAAACTCCTAAAAAAAACCTGCATGGCCTAGTATATGAAAAAAAATAGTGTTTAAGTATAAATATAAATAATTGTGCAGCAGCATAACTCTTCATACAACCGTGCTTATCTGAGAGTCTTAATGTCAGGTCTGCAGGGCAACTGCACATACACAATGGGAATTATTTTAAGTTTGTGTAAAAAGCACTCATTCATCCTGCCAGTAACTCTGAGTTGTCATTAAAATATCTCAGTGTTGTCATTATAATATCTCACACAGCTCTACTTCTGAATCTCAGCCAACTCATTGTGCTGGAATTTGTACAAAAACATACACAGATTTGTTATCTGCTGAGAAGAAATTACACATTCAGCTGACCATGAGCTTCTTTATACAGCACATTTTACTGGATGGCAGTTTTGTAGCAGTACAAGAAATGGCCCCTTTCAATCATGCTGGAAATGCTTCATTCACATTCCCCACCAAGGTAATTCCAGTCTTGTTTTCTCCACTTACTAAGCAGTTCATGACACACATAGCCCTTTACACTGATCTTACCAGATTTCCAGTGCAAAATTTTCTAATTTCCATTTTGGAAATTTTTCAATTTTCAAAATTTTCCAATTTCCATTTTCATCCCTGCCACTGCTCATCTCTCAAATATCTCTAAAGATTTTGTCCAAATCTGACTTTCGGAACAATGTCATCTCCTTTAGGGAGTTATGAACAGAAGGAAAATAGACAGAAATACCGATCAGCTGGACTCTGCTAAAAGAAACACTGGGGATTTACTGGAAAGGACGCTTGAACAACAGAAGTCAAACAAAAAATCTCCAACCCTCTATATTTAGTATTAAACAAAAAATGGCAAATATTTGAGTTCCTGCACTTGTTGCTGCTATTATTTTTATTTTGCAGAGTGCCAATGGTTCCCAATACAACGGGCAGCTTTGCCATAACACACAAAGTGTCATGGTCCCACTGCACTCTCACCAGTGATCCAGTTAGTCCATTAATCTGCTTCCAGTGGTCAAACTAATGCCTTGCAACAAAATGCAAGCACCCCACACTCCCCAAATCATACGTTTTGTACAGTTAGCACACTTTGAAGCACTGGATCCAAGGTGAGTAAAGACAGGGAAAGGAGAGAAGAAAACAGGCTGTAGAGGTGGAAAAAAGAGACAGTAAATCTGAGAATCAGAACCTGAAAATTCAGTAAGCTTTAGGACTTAGACACTATGCTTAAGGCGAGGAAGGCCCAATAAAGAAACCAGTAATGGGCAAGTGAAAACTACATTAAATGGTTGCTCTGTTGGTCTTAAATCTTTGCCTTAACCAAGCCAACCAAGGGCATAACTACTTTAAGCAGCGAAGCACAGCTCGGAGGTTCTTGTGCTGGCGAATCCATGTGTACCAGAGTACTGAGCTGTGCAAACACAGCGGCTCAGAAGCACGACAGCCACAGCGACTGAGGGCTGCATGTGAGCAATGAGCTGTACCATGGCAGGAGCCCCTAAGCCAGCAGCATGGTCATGCAGCTCACCCGAGAGGTACCCCCACAACCAAGATGGGGGAAGTTTTCCCCTCTGCTCTGTTCTGTGCTGTAGATGTGCCCAAAAAAAATGACCAGCTAGTTCTCTGAGGACCCCGACCCTTTAAGACGCTGCTGCCACAGAAACTAAACCAGACGAGCAGCAGTGGTGTCATACTGCTGGCCTGCGGGCAGCTTGATGGAGCCTCACACCACCATGAAACACGAGGAGCAATCAGCACAGCTAGGCAGGCAGGCACACAAAAAGCACACCCAGCATGAACGAGAACCTTCCCTTCACCAGCCCTTTCAAAATAAAGCTGCCTGGAGGTTTTTCTCCTCGCCTACATTAGGGAGCTGAGTAAATACCATTGCCAGGCACTGTAAGAGCTACACAGAGCTGTTTTCAGAGATTGCATTAAACAGACTCAAACAGCCAGCTCACAAAAATCCACAACTAATCAAATTTTTGCTCAAGTCAGCAATGTTGTATGATGACTCTTACCCATCTTTTGTTTTTCCGTTTATGCTGGTCACATATTATTTCTTTACAAATTATTTCTTTACAACTATTATTTTACAAGAATAATAATAATAATAATAATAATAATATCCTCCTTACTGTCACAGGGAACCGTGCAAATGCTAGATCAGATAAGCAGCTTTAAATTTTATACCACCACACTCTGGATACACACCTACAGCATCAACTCTTTTGGGGAAGCAGTGACTGGGGCTGTTCCCTCAGTGCTCTCCTGCTATTTAAGGCAATTTCTGCAGGAGAATTCCTTTGGATCTGTTTCTAACAAAACATACAGAAAATGTAGGAAAAGGTTAAAAACCGAAAGAAGGAGGGCTGTGATAGAAACTGCCAGAAATTGCCTTTAAGAGATGTTTTTAAAGCCAGACACAGCCGTGTGAGATTGCCAAAATTACTGTTTTCTCTGCTACATGCAGATAAGTCTACAGCTCCCCCCATACGTGCTGCTTCTTAGAAGTCACAGAAGGAGAAGGGACAGCCACGGTAAGCGTGATTTTTTACTGCAATATGTAAGTCCTGATGTAAGCATCTCAACAGAAATGCATAACACAGTTTCTCTGACACTTCTCTTGGCCACCTCCAGTTCCCTGAAGTCGCTCCTCTATTTAATGGCTCCCCCACACGAGGAGTTTCCCTGAAATGCAAGAGGTAACAGCTGTGCTATTTATAAAGCTGCTAAGTTGGATCTAGGTAACAAAGAAGAAAAGCACTACCTTTCTAGAACTGGAGCAGGACAAGCTATTCCTGCCTCTCTAAGCCACAGAAACCTTGGAAGGTCACACATATTAACTGGCATGCTGACAAGTCTGGGGTGTGGTGGGGATACCATGGGATGTATGGTCAGCCTGGGACTTGAATGAGTGCCTTGCATGGCTTCAAGAGGAGCAATAAAGCAGATCCCTCAGAGATTTCTGGGCAGGAAATGTCATTAAAAGAACACATTGGGGAAGGTGCTGGAGAACTGATTCAGCTTTTTGTTCCCCCCCAGAATGGTGCTTTATTCTCATGGAAGAAGAAAATTCACTTTAAATCAGGTAAGTGTTATCTACGAAATAAGAAATTTCCTCTCAATATGAAACACTTACATGGGGCACTAAGCAAGGAAAGTTTGCTCTAGCTGTACGGACATCTGTGACTCAGAACAAGCCTTCACCAAGATTCTGCACTTGTTCAAGCGAAAATGATGGGGAAATGGTCTTTTCCTTCTTATCAAGGATACAAATTACTTACTAATTTTGCCTTTACGAAATTCGCATGGCAAGTACCTCTCTTTCACGTAGCACTTTTTATAAGATTTATAAAATGTTATATGCGGACACACAAGTCACAGCCATGTTGTTCCCGAGGGAACAACTGCCCGAAATACCTGCTGTGCAAGGATTGGGTAACATTCCTCTGATCGGGACAATCTTCAGCTAATTAAGGTTAATGCAAATGCAAAAGCATACTTTTTTTTAACCATCCACGAGTAGGAATGACATCCAGTAGCTTTGAAGACATCTTCCGATCAGCTGGGTATGACTAGTCAAAAATACATTTCCCCTTTTTAACATGTGATGTGATTTGCTTGAATGAACAATCTGTTGTAGCTCCCCATGTAACTTCGATCTCTGCAGAAAATAATGCAAGGCTCAACACTGCTCATAAAGTAACCATTTAGGACAGAACGGATAAGTAAATACAGTAGTGTCTCCTGGTCATGCGCATGCATTATTCCTTCTGTGCACAAACAAACGTGTTTGTACTTTTGATTGTGCCTACGGATTTCACTGACATCATTTATTATTGCTAATCTGGTCAATTCTATTTTTTGTCAACAACACTGAAGCAAATGAAGAACATCAGTTTCTCTAAAACTTGCCAACACTTTTGCAGCCTACCCACAATCTCCTATTTTTCAGTACTAAAATGTTGACAAGTGAGGAATCTTTAGCAAATTCTATCCCAATAAAAATAGGTCTAATTTCTTTGTAATGACAATACCAGATATAAAAAAAGAAATGAAAGCTATATTCTGTCTGAAAGATTTCAGTGGAAAAATTCAAGTAAGCCTTTGTTGTATTTTTTTTCTTTACGGATCCTAGCAACAATGTCAATAAAGCTATAAGAGAAAAATTGAGCAGCTAACTATTAGACTGAGAACCTTTCACTTTAACACAACACAGAAAAAAAAAAAAAAGGCTACCATTCTTCACGTTTGCTGTGGCATTGGCATATCTGACACTTTTAAGAATTTCTTTTTTAAATCCTCCTTTTGCTCAGGCAGAAAGATAAAGTATAACTAATTTCAGGGAACCAACTCCCATCATCATGGATGACCTTGTTAAAATGATCCAGCTGTAAATGTAAACCATCCGTAAAACAAATCTTTTAGGGCATCTAAAACATAAAAAATAATTTAAAAAATTGGGATTGATATAGGCATATTTTCTGTGCAGGTTCTCGTAAGTAAAGTTTTAAGAATTAATACTCACTTCCTATTTCTTTGTGAGCATGTATCTTTCCCTTTTTCAGTTGAATTATCAATACATAGCTTCTGATTTACTTCTGTATATCAACTGTCTTTGGGTATATTTTATACCACTAGTTATAAGATGCTTAATTTAGAGTGTGAATGAATTCAGTGGTGTTATTCTGAATTTACAGTGTTTTAGCGTGCACTAACAGCACCTTATGGAATTCTTACCAGGAACAGTTGCTGACTTCAACTTTAAATTCCAGGTTTTATTAGGCAAATTACTCCTTAAGTCTTCCATTAATTAAGCCACTATTTCATTGGAATGATGTGCATGTACAACATCAATGAATTCTGCCCAGATTTAACTGCTCGTTTCTCTCACATGACAGTAGCGTTAATGTACTCGCTGCTACATTTTAGCATTGTTTACTGCTGTTAGAGACACTATTGTGGAATTCAGTATTTTTATCAATGTGCAAACTGCAGTTACCACAAACAGAAAATGTTCTCTTTGACAAAATAATATTTTGGGGCATCAGAGCACATTATCATTTTATAATAACAATATTCATAATACCAATGAGGTAGTCTGTTAGTTCCAGACAAGCAGTTACGAAGACAGGTAGACAGATGCATGCAGCATTTTCTTCCATGGTCCCAAAGGGCCAGGCAAAGCAGCTTATCATTATTCCACTCAACAACTGGTCCAAGACAATTACACTGACTTCGCCAGGGTCACTCAGGAATCACCAGTGGTAGAGAAATAAATTCCTGAACCCTACAGGACTGTGTATCTGCAAAGCAGTAACTTCTGGCCTGATTCCATCGATCATGTGTATCTGAACCAGACTTAATAAAGCAACTTTGGAAGTTCTGTTCATTGACACTTTGTCTAGAATGAAAAAAAAAAATGGTCTACTTTTAATCCATAAAATGGATATTTTTAAAAATCATAAATCTGATGTAAATGGGTATGGATTAGCTGTAGACTGTTGGGTTTTTTTAGAATCTAAGATCACATTTTTGTTGTCCTTAGGCAGTGCAATAGTATACAGATACGCCACTGTCACTGGTGCACAGCCGTGAAGGGATAGCAAACCCCACTGTTATGCAGACACTGTTACCATGGATACATTTAAATGATGCAGTATCACAATTTTGATCAAGCCTGACAACTAAAAGGGAAAAAAGGGAGCAACTCTGTGAGAGGAAAAATGCAACAATCTGACCCAGGGGCACTACCATATATAGGTATTAGCATATATTTATTTTTTTAATTATTTAAGGACATGAGATGATGCTTTTTCCATTTTTATGAATATTTCAACAAATTCAATGTCCTACTGTCTTTCTTTTTAAGATGCCTTTATGGCCTTTAGATTTTTTTCAAGAAATACAAATTTCTGAAAAAACAAACAAACAAACAAACAAACAAAAAAACAACAACCCTGTGTTTCAATCAGGCACTGGGGTGAATCTCTACCAACTTTTAGACAAGCACTCTCATGATAAGGATGCTTTTTCTTTGGATATTGTGGTGCCATCTGATTTTTGAGACTCCATTGACTACTGGCATGTGACAGTTTGCTTGACTTTTGTCTAACCCTTCTTTGCAATGAAAGTGTCAGCATTAATGGCTGTGCGGTGTGACCTGACCTTTATGATAGCCATCTGAGGGGCATGTTGCCACTCCCATAGTGTCTCACCTTCTACTTCACCTTTTCTATTCCCTTCTGCCTGCAAAAGTAGTCTGGCTGAGAAACAGCTTGTAAAAACAAACAAAGGTTCATTTCTGGATACATTAGTTCTCAGGGCTGGTTCACCACATGGTGCAACGTTTGTGCTGACATAATGCAGGATACGGAAACCTGTGGTTGGGACCCATGACAACTTGCAGCAGCCAGAACTTGTTCTCAGAGAGACAGTGAAGCCTTATAAAAGGTAAATGGGTTGAAAACAGTTGCAGATAGAGGTGCAAACAGACATAAGTGAGAGCTCTTTGATAACATGTCTTACTGACTGGTCTGTATAGAGCTACACTTACTGTTCTGTCTCAGATGGGATTCGCAAAGGTAAATCATCAGCAGTCTGTACAGTTCTTTAGCCACAAAAATAATATAAGAGATGAGAAGAGATGAACAGCAACATATTCCTCACTATGATATTAACATATGAGAGAAAAAAATAGTCTAGATTTCATAGTGTGTCTGCACTGGCTTAGTCCTAGCAGAAACATTTGCCTGTGCTTAACTTCTCTAATTCTGTAGAGTTCACTCAAATTTTAAAAGATACTCTGCAGTACTTGCCCATTTCTGCTGCAAGGACACCTCAAGTGCAAATTGCTTCTTTTGTGGCAACAGCTTTAACAGAACTAAAACTTGTCACAGTACAAACAAAATCGGCAAAATCGGATACGATGCTTAAAAATGCACATTTTTATAGTTCGACTGTATGCACACAAGGCATTTCTGCTGGCTTGGATATGTATTACAGGAATCACATCACTTAACATCTATGCCTGTGGGAATCTAGCGTAACCCTGAGCAGCACATTCTTAACCTTTTTTTTTTTTTTTTTTCCCCAATATCAGACTATCACCTTCCAAACACTGATCTAACAATGTATGACTATCCTTAAACACTCCTCATGGCTGGCAGTACTACAAGCAAAGAAAGCAGCAGTAAGAAACACATGTGCATGTGTGTATTTATGTGGTATATAAATAAACTGCTAAATAAAACTGCACAGTCACAGAGCAGGAAAGGCTCATTAATGCCACAGAGTATCTCACATATTTAGACCCACATAATTATCCTTGAGCAGATGAAGTAGGATTTTTAAGGTATTCTAAAAAGTAAAGAATTCTAAATAATGCTAGTGCTAAGCATGAAAATTAAAGAATTACTTACATACCAAGCCAAAATATTTGACAGACAATACGGCCCTTTACTTTATACTGCCAAGACTGGATTTTAGGAGTAAGAATAGTGTATTATTATTGTAACAGTATACTAATTATGCAAGATAACTGTTTTCCAGGCAAAATGTAAAATACTTAACCACCAGGGATGAACAGGCTCCACCATGGAACCTCAAGTATTTATTTGCTCCAGTAGTTTTGTTGTGTTGAACTTTATCATTATATGCTTACAGCTGGCAGGTTTACCATGTCACATTAATTTATTTCAGAACATACTACGTCACTTCAAAGCTGCCAAGAACATAGTATTAGAGAAACTTTATTGCAAGCCACTTATAAAGACTACACAATCACTAAAGTTCATCTTCTTTATTAAAAAGTTCTCCACTCTTTCTGTCCCCAGCTACTTCATGTTCCTCTAATAAATACCATCCACATTAGCCATTTTTTCAACATCCTCAATATTTTGCCTCTAGAAGCTGTTTTCACAAGGACAATGGCATGAGGTGCTTTAATTGTGGCCAACCTGCTTAGCAACCTGCAGCAGGATCACAGACAGAGGCACTGCTGGTGTGAGTGCTCAGTGCAGCCCTGAGAGGCAACGTGCCCGAGTACCTGTATCATATTGGCTGGCTATTGACAAACAGGAGGTGTCAGATGGTAACAGGAAGCAGAGAATGTTAATTCAATGCACCGGAGAGCATTAGTCATGCTGGATGGTCACGGTAAATTCTGCCAACTAATTAGAGATACAGGTAGCAGATCTTGGATTTTCTGGCTTCCCTTATTCCTCCCACCTTTCAGGACACACAAGCCCAGCCACACTTTATAAGTAACGAAAAAAAGCAGTGTTAGGCACCCAGCTTAAGCGAATTTCTGTTGCTTCAGCACAAAAATAAAACAAACAAACCAAGTTAAACAAAAAGAGAAAGTTTGTAAATCTTACTCCATGAATTTCTGCTAACAGCACCTCTGCAACTATATACTTCCCCATCACTGAAGCGTTCATCATCAGAGTGTTTAAAGGCTGTTCAGCATACAAATTCATTTGAGAAAAAGAAATACCCTAAATATTAATCCCGTAGAAGCAGATAAACATACTGTGCTTTGCAGATTTAAAGATGGCTAAACAGTAGTTCACGAGAATAGGGGAAAATGAAACAAAATGAACATAAGGCTACAGGTAATATAAAGGTCTTTTGTCATCATAATTATACAAGTATTTGGATGTTCTTCAAACAGAGAAAACACAGCATTAACAAGCCTGACACAAAGAACTTAAGTGATCATTTTGCAGCAGAAAATAGCTTATTTTGAATATAAAATAAATAAAACAAACAAACACTTGTTTGCTTTGACTTGCAGCTTTGCAAGCATTAAAAAAAAATAGTATCTGGAGCCTAAACACAGTACTTTCTCAAGTGTAACTCATTTATCAGTGTAATTCGCAAAGTAATACAAGCAGTTTAGGAATATGAATGTGAGTAACTTCCAGAACAATTTAAAACCACAAGTGCATTCGTGTTCTTTGTAAAAGAAAAAAAAAAAAAAAAAAAAAAAGGAAGAAATGGTAAAAAAGAAAAAAGAAAAAAATAAATTGTGTTCCTAAATCCCTAGGATATTTTGAAGCTACAACCTCTCTATAAATTATTTATACAAAAGAATAGTAACCATAAAATATGACTTATGTAAGATACTGTAGTATTAATTTACACTTCTGATTATCAAAAAGAACTTAGAAAATTTTTGCAAGTACATGTATATGTATTTGTTGCCCCAGTGATTAAGATTCGTACGATGTCATTCAAGAACTTTTAGAAAGGGATGTTTTTAAGCTATTTCCTTAACTCTGTGCTGTTTAAAAGCACAGTGCTTTATCAGTCCCTACAGAAGTTCACAGAAATTTTCTTGGGACTTAGCTAAGCGATACTACATATGCCTCTCGTCTGTGCACACAATAAAGTCTGGGACCAAAGTGCCAAAGTTATTAGCATGTTGTTACTTTATGTCATGCTGTATGCATCTGTGATTTGTGTGTGCCAAATACTCCCTCTAGGGAACAGTGTCCTCACCTTCCACCTTAGGCATCTTCTTATGTGAATGTTTCCAATTAAGCAGAACTCCTAGATATGTGTATCTGAAATAAGTGGCTGTGATCCAAAAATTTTACTGCTCAAATTCATCTTTATGGGAGGGTCAAATCCAGCTTTGGGACTGCTTTACATTTAAATTTTGAAATGTCAAGTTGAGAAATGTTTGCATTTGCTGATTTGGTTCAGATAAGATAGTAAGCTTTTATTTATTTTTTTTTTCCTAAAAAAGAAGTTGCATTTTGGTTTGGGTCAATTTTTGGCATACTTATTCAAATGCCATAATGATTACATCATAAAAAAATGCTATTACACAGATCATCATTTCAAGCACTGTAAAACGAAGATGTATGGAAGCAGCTATCCTAAACCTCTGTTACAGGTGGCATAGGTGGTATGGAATAGGAACTTAAAGTTGCTCACCTTCTTCATCTGAAACATCCAGGACCTCGGTCATTGTTTCCGGTACATTTAGCTTGTGTTTCTCTGTTACAGTCTGCAAAGACAGAATCATCAATCCTCAAATTAAACAACAAAAGAGGCAGCAAGTTTATAACAGAGTATTTTCAACAGCAGCAGAAGTGAGGATCTGTTGAGACATTTCATAATGTGATTCCCCTTCCCCTAACTATATTGTTTAACATTACTTCAGAAGCTCCTGTTCTCAGTGCTGTATAAGGTGACATTTACTCTGGCAGAGAAGTAATACAACACACGCACAAAGATAATGAGCTGGTCAGAAGGAAAAAAAAAAAAAAGGAAAGAAAAGCAAGTACATAGCAAATTTATTTATAAATGGTGCACGCAGAACAATTCGGTTCAGTGTTTCCAAGATGATTTTAAAATGAATTAGGTAATGTCTACAGAAGAGATTCACAGAGTTGCATGTGGCATATGGAAATTATTAAATCGTAAAGCATTTGGAAATGAAGTTATGAATGATGTGAAATTTTTAAACTAAAAAAAGATGTGAAGGATCTACACAGATCACTTGAAACATTTCTTTCTCCTCCACTCCCCCCAGAACTGACTACACTGCATATTAATGATATCCCTTTAATAAATCATGTGTATTCCCCCAAATCACATACACATCAGAACAATGCTATTTGGAGATTCTGATTTTGTGGTACAGGGACCAAATACATGCTCAAAAGACACTAAGTGCAAGAGCACAGAGCAGGAGAACGCTAGAAGATTTTCTTATATGTGACTTTATCTGCATAAATAAGGAGGAAACACGAGATGCCTACGGGTGCTGAATTAAGAATGGAGGATATCCTTTTAGCATCAAGACAGACATCAGAAAAGTAGATAAAGAACACAATGAGAGAAGCTGCGAGAAGTGCAAGGTGTGAGAAAGCTGTCTGAAGTAAGCTCTTCAGTGTTCCAATACAAAAGACAAAATGTCAAGGACTTAAACAAGAGCAGTGATCAGAACAGCAATAGTCACAACAGAAAAATAAATATTTCCCTGGCTCCACCCAGCTCTGTACAGTCAGCTGAACTGAGGAGCTGTGGAGGGGAGTGAACTCATCACCCCTCGAGGCATGTGGCAGCAGATGTGCCCCTCTGGCGTGGAGGGGAATGTCAGGAGACCGGTGGTGTGAAACTCCCCCTGAGGTAGTACTTCGCTCCCCATTGTGGATGGTATCTATCAAGCATAAATTAACATTATACGCAGAAGCAGTGAAAGAGCGTACAATCCGAGTGCTAATTAATGTCAGCCAAATCCCCAGGACTTTACGCAACGTGATTTTGGGAAAATGCCCATTGATATCAAGCAGCAAAGTCAATAGCTGTCACCATCGCACAAAACCTACCAGGTATTTTCCAGACTCTGCCTCATATTTCTCCTTTTCTAACAAACTGACAAAGATGGCACTCTTGATTATTCTAAGATACTGCATTTTCAAAACTAACAAAGTTACCAATAGAGTAATTACTTTGGAAATCTGCTTAAAGAGCCTGCTTTACAGTTTTGAAAATTTATTTATTGTGACAGCAGTTCTCAATTCTCCTGAGGTACAGGGAAAGGACAATGACATTTGTTTCGAATGGTAATCCCAATTAGGCCCCCTAAACTTACTTTTAACCATGATTCAGGAAATCAGTTGTTTCTGCTGCAGTGCTTTTCGTAACACACGTGCTGTGTTGAAAAAAATCGTTTATATTCACTGAATGCCTCCACCAATATGTTTGACTTTTCGCCCTGCATGCCTACAGCTTTTCACAGATACAACTGCAGTAGGGTGACAAAGCCAGCTGTGACAGATGGAGAGCATGCTGTTGTTCAGGTGACATTGACCTTGTCTCTTCAGCAATACAGCAATGAGTTAACAAATGCATCCTACACTAAATAATAATAATAAAAAAATATCACTGGCACCATGCTAAAGAAATAAACCCAAGTGAAGGGGGGGCTGTGCATTTTTCAAGTGAAATACCAAAGTGTACATGAGTACCAGTTTACTGGCATCCTAATTGCCATTATAATAATATTTACACAAATTTTAACACAGCTTTGCTATTGCCAGTTTGTAGGTTCCCCAGGTAAAATAACAGAAAAGTCAGGAAAACAAAGGCAGAAGGAGATGATCAAGTTCTGAAGAAAGGGGAAAGAAGTGGACTGCCTAGGAGTCACAGATGCTAGTTTTTGCATGTTTGTTGTATTACCAAAATTTATTTAAGAAAACTTGTTTCCCCAGTTTGGCTTATGTACAAAACCCATTGGATTAGAAGAACAGAGGAGTGAAAGGATGCTACAACACATGGATCCACAAGCTACAGGTATAGAGTATCTTCCCCCCTGCCTGTCAGGTATTTTGTGTATTGTCTTAGCATTCACATAGATCTGCATACCCTAGAACATAAGGTTAATTTATCACGGCATCAATTTATTCATAAAATAGATTTGTACTGCTCCTGGATAGTAACAACCTCAGGCACTATTATTTATTTACAAAGAAGTAATGATACTGTATTTATTTCCTGATTTTCCCTTCAGTATAAAAAAACTTTTACATAATTTAACAACCGAAACACAGTCTGGAAAAATGAATCAATGTGTGTGTATATGTGTGTGTGCGTATGTGACTGTATTTCAGAAGAAAAACTCTGTAATATCATCTCTGAACTCAGTAAGAGTTATTAATGCTACATCAATTCCCAACAGAAGCTGGGAATTGTTTCGTTGTTGTTATTTTAAACAAAAATATTTTTATATTTTTTTAACTGATAGGCACATTAATAATGACAAATACAAAATCTGAAATCCTTATCCAGTTCCATGAATGGCCCACTCACTATTGTTTAGGGCCACTGAGAACTCTATTCTGGACTTCACTTTAAGCTTCTGTATTGAAAACTTTCTTTGCAGGGCCAGAATTTCATGTGTTCACACAGAATAATTCAGATGGATTTATATAAACCTGCATGCACGTTCAGCAATTGCTTACTCAACAGCAGTACAGCATAAAAAAATCACAAGGCTCCTCATGCATTAATTTGTCTAAAAGAAGACTATGCCTATTTGTATAAATAACCCCAAACTCTATTGCACAGTAAACCTTTGAAAGTCTACCTTATTCTGTTTTGCTTCCATTTCATCTCTAAGCAGAGTGAAAATATGTGCACCTTACTCTATTGCTTTATATTCATGTGGCTCCACTAACAACTAAACTTGTAAAAATAAGAGGAAAATTTGTTCAAAGTTAGACCAAAGGCTTTGGCACTGGAGATTTTTTCCTCATCTCAAATGGCAGTGACTTGAATATTAATAAAGCATCAGCCTCTCTAACATCCTCCATGCATCACTCTGCTACAACCTCAGAGAATGAAGTAGCTATGGTGACAGTACCTTTTTGCACTGCTAAATGCTGGTTTGGCAATACCAACCTCATCATTTGGAGAACTTTATTGCAGGGAGTGCCTATGAGTGCCTGCTATTTATCCCTCCTTTTTAGCACTTGTTCAAAATTGTGTTTAATCAACAGTAACCACCATCATCAACAACAACAACAACAGAGGTTTACATTCTGTATATCCCTAAGGTAAAAGATTCAGACAAATTCACATCTGAAAAATCTGCTGAGTTCACTGAGGGTTCCCACCTGGCTTTTAAAAATAGTGGTTTGTACACAGACACAGTGCAAGATTTCAGATTTCTCTCATATGCAAGTATCAGAGTTCAGCTATGCAAGTAAGTTTCAGCATTTGATTCAGCCCTAAACCTCAAGCATCTGGTATCTGGTTGAAAAGGCCACTACTCTCAAAGTTTAAAGAAACATTTATCCAAAGTAAATAACTCAGAGGTGTCTTTTCACAGTTGGATCCTTATTATTACAAAACATACTGTATGTATATATGACAAGGTACAAGGCTCTACAGCGCTGTGCAATGTACGACAGAAAGGAAGTTACAACTTATGTCAGGCCTGAATAGAAAAAGGGTGACAGGACACAGCAAAGAATAGACTAAAAACAGCAAAGGTGTCATCTGAGAATAAAAAAATATATATGCTATAGAAAATAGAGCTAATGTTTCTTAAAAAAAATTATCTAGCTTTTATACTTTTTTAAATCTCTAGATATGTATGTGCTTATGCTTGTGTGTGGTCAAATCAGAATGTGAAAGAAGTATCAACAAAAATCTACAGTCCTTACGAAGAGACTTCTGGAATTATGTTGGAATTCCTTGTCCAAACCTGACTCAGTCTGATTTTTGCAGGTCTTTAATAAATTATGGCTCACTCTGTTTGTAACCCTATGCCATGCTACTTTTATTCCATCTTCCTCAGTTAATAACAAGGAGACTTGCCGTCAGCATGCAGCAAAATCAAATTTTCCCATTTCTTTAAACAAGAGTGCATTCCTTTGCCTTCCCCTAGCCCCCTCCCTAATTGAATAGTGGCATCTATTAAGCAATCTGTGAGCTCCTAAATGACATCTAGATCTGATAGGTTTTCTAGACTTCTGATCTTACTTGCATTTAAAAAAAAAAAAAAAAAGCAGGATCCTACAACAAGGTTCCAAGATAAAATGCAGTAATGGAAATTTATAGTAAAATTGATTTCTTAAATGATGCACTATTTTTGATGTTGTCCCTTCCTAACTTCTAAAAAAAAGTTGTAGATGGGAGGTAAAATTACAAGCAGAGAAAGCCTTCCCCTGTCAGTTTGTCAAAATACATGTTTTTTCCTGGCTTAAAGCAACAGTACCACCTTGCCGATGGACAGCATCTACTATTCACAAACCCTGAAAAATACGGATTACCAAGAGTGAGAGGACTGAACACATAAGGAAAAATTCTTCCGTATTTTGCAAAAACAGGATCCATTTGAACTGAAAGTGCCTTGAGTGAAAAAAACGATTGATGCGATTCAGAGCCATCTAGTGAGCATCATTAAGCTTGGCACCAGTCCACAGCTGGTAGAGTCCAAATGCTAAGAAGCCTGCTGTGGTGCGCTGCAATGGTTGAGCCCCAGCAGGTGTTAAAAGAAATGTGGAAATGTAAGAAGAGACTGAAAGGGAGAGGTAAAAAGACAAATAGAGGAGCAGGGCAGGATCTATACAACAACTCCCAAACTTCTGGGAAGTTTGGATTTGTGGCTCAGACCCATCTCCAGATAAAAAGTTTTACTCTGCCCCTCAGTAGTTGTTTTTCCCTCTGTATGCACATAAAATTTGTTAACTGGATCAGTAAAACCTGATGTATTGCACACACTTCTACATGCTAAAAAGATATTTTGAAAGCACTTTTGCAAAAACCTGACAGAAAAGGGGGGCTTAAACTAGAAAGTAAAAAGAGGTACATGGGGAATCTGAGGGAAGAAAAGAAAGACAACATTCTGAATAAAGAAGAAAAACATTTTAATGCAGCTGCAACTCACAGTTGTGGTGGTAGTAATCTCCTCCGTTACAACCTTCAGCGTATCGACCACTGAGATATATCCCAGACGCCTAGCAATAGCTAAGGCAGTGTTACCATTCTGGAGAGAAAAAGAGAGAAGAGGAGAGAGAGAGAGAAATGAGAGGGAGGATTGTGATGTGAACCAATGAGATCACTCTCAACACTGCATGAGCCAGCATTTCCATCCAAAACAAGGCGCAGCCTAGGAAAATCACTGTTTTTTTACCGTTACATCTGACTCTGTCTTTGTAACTTCTTTAAGACTATAGCTCTGATTACCATGGTAACACAACACACTTACATCTGCCTGCTATTCTAAATTAAAAAAAAAAAAAAAGTGCTGTATGTTTTAACCCTTCGGTAGTCAAATTCCACTACACAGACTGTCTCGTCTGCAGAAGTTCATGCTTCATTTTGCATAAACTGACTTATATTAAACATATTCTTCTTTAAAAAGTATTTTTAAATCTTACAGTTTCAATTCCAGTTGAAACTGTGAGATCTTTATCTGGTGCAACTCCTCTCTGAGGAATACAAGATTACAGCTATATTCTCCACATGCACTTTAAATCCTCCTTACAACAAAAATGTATGTGCAAAAAGTACACAAAAGCTGCTGATGGTAACAAACACAAAAACAAGCCTATATGAGGCTTGGGTGTTGGCAACTATTTTCCATGTAAATACATTTACTTGCAGTTTAAATGACCATGATATAGAGATGTGCCATTCGGGAAATGCATATTACAATGATAATTTAGTGAAATTTAGGGAAATGCATATTACAATTATAATTTAGTAATTGTTTAGGCATATTTATCTCCAGTTTATCACCTGGAACATTAAAATAGATTGGGAGATAAGCACTATTAATTCAATTTTATGAACATAGATTGTAACCTTTCATTTTAAATGAACAGTAATTAAGATTGCCATCTGTCTCACTGCATTTGAAATTCCACTCAAACTGCCTCAAAATAGGGTCCATGGCAATTTATTTCGAGGAGCTCTTCCATTGTAGCATAAGGCCAGCCACAACAGGAGGCAAAATTAATGAACCTTTTCATGAAAAAAATAAAAGAAAAATAAGTATCAGAAACTTGCTAAATCGTCCATAACTCTTTTGAGGGCATAACTTCCCTGCAGAACTGACTGACGGGACTGGCAGCCTGTTCTGAGTGACCTGGCTCTTTCTCTGCGATGTGGCAGTCCGTGGGCCCTGCGTCACTCAGCTTGGGGAGGGGGCAGAGGGACATAGTCCATGACTCTCCATAAAGAGCTGCACACTGAACTGTTTGACATTACTTTGCACTGAACCGAAGAACAACATGCTAGCCTACTAGGGGAATCGTGGAAAGCCACCGTATAGCTCTTCACACTGTATTGGTTTCTCGCGTGATACCACTGCGCTATGCGCAGGGTGTCGGCCTGAGGGTTTCTCTTCCTTCAGTATCAGCTTTAGTTACCCATCATTTCAGTTCTTCTGCATTAGCCTAGCTCAGCAGCCCTGAAGCAATGCAAGGTTTGTGGATTAGCACCACAAAATGAATAGATAAGCATCTTTACAGCACAAATAGTGTGATTGTTACTGTCACTTGCACAGTAACTGCCCATATCCCACTCCCATAACCTCATGTCAGCTGTCTCATGTTGAAATTCTCTTATGTCAACCCAAAGGTTGCAATATATGGACAAGAACAGAGTTAGAATCTTAAAAAGCATGCGAACCATGCAGTGCAGACACATTCCTGAGACTCTGCTTGGATTTGGGTAAGTGTTGGCATGACAGACCCAACTTGAGGACTGAATTCAAGTAAAGAAACCTTTGGCTGAATGTGTCCAGCAGAACCTTCAGGCCCAGAAGCTGACTAAAGATTTCCTGTTGATGATACACATATGCTGGTATCTTGGATGCATGGTTTGGATACTGGTGTCTTGGGTCATGGCACATAAACTGCTATCTTAGCTAACTTCACAGAAGATTATCCCATGTGACTGTCCCAGGACCAAACAGGTCCCCCCCAGTGCCAGTCTAGGCATGCACAATACACATAATACATGGTAGCCGGAGCAACTTTGGGAATGACCACAGGTTTTGGACTTTCTGGCTACATTTTAAAGATTTCCCAAGTAGAGGTGACTAACAACAACATCAACATGAAATAGAACAGTTGCATTCCCAGCTGACCATGGAAAAGGAGCTGTGCAAGAGGTTACTCATGGTCTTTGAAGAGGTATTAACATCCATGAACTTAGTAAGAACCTAAAACAAACAGAGAACCAGTGGGTAGAGGGACAGCAATCTGGATTCAAATCTTCCAAGAAACCCAGGTTCAGATTTCCGCTTATTTTTTATGGAAAAATATTTCTCAAGATACCAATTCTCAAGATACCAACAGCTCAGAAATCAGCTTCTTCACATCATATACAGCTTAGTGCACACTGAGTTATATCTGAACTACCTTAAGAGTGTAAGGAAAAGGAGAGGAAGTTACTTTTACACATCTGACAACCAGCTGTCTGAGGAATACGCTCACCAAAACAAAGACTTGCTATTAAGCCTTAAGAAAGGAAAAGAAAGAACTATCTAGGGAAACATATTCCACAGACACTTCAAAGACTTACAGTGGTGATGGCGTTGGGCTTGGCCCCGTGTTGGAGAAGAACATTGATGATGTGAGTGTGGCCTTGCTGAGCAGCTTGGTGAAGAGGGGTGTACCCATTCTGTTGTCCACAGTGGTCACCATAAAAGCAAACAAAGAACAACAACAACCAGCAGCAATTAGATTAGACACTTTGGTTTGCTTAATTCTGCTCCTTTTGAGACGTTTCTAAAAGAAATCAGGCCATCAACTGACACTAAGATGATATATCTACAGTAATAATAACATTCTTTCCCCAGATTAATGAAAACTTAAAGAAAATATTTTTATTCATCTATCATCTTACATCACACAATAAAAGCCAATTTCTGGATAGGAACAGCGAGGAACAGCAAATTAAAGTGGTATGCTAAAAACACAGAATCATAGCTGAAGCAGAGAATTTTTCTCTTTCTCTTGCCTCTTTGCTTTCCATAGAAGCCTTAAGATTTGCCTTTAAAATATTTGATACAATTTAAGAATATGTAATTTTTTAACAGCAGTGATTTCATGTCATTTGCTTTAAAAAAGACTAACAATATATACCTGTTAAAAATTGCAATCATTTTAGCCTTACTTTCACTTCGAAAAGTCCTGGTCAAGCCATAATTACACTGAAAAACATGTACACAATGTCTGTATTAACAAACATGCTTAACTGTATATGTTTATCTGCTCCAGTGATTCAATTCTGTTGTTACACAATACAGAAACACAGCCAAAGTGTACTTTGGCTAGTTGATCTGAGATGGTATTATGTAAGTCCAGTCAGGCAATTCATTTACAAAATGATTTGCAATTGGTTTGAAAGCAAGCAGAAAATAAACTGGGAGAAAATACCAAGTTGATTGCACTATACAGGTAAAACCTGAGGGCAGGCCCTGAACACACTCTGAGAATCATCTCTTTCGCAACTCAACAGATGCAAGTAATGCTATGTACAACTAATTAAACAGTGATAGTTTAGAACTGTTACAGTTCTTAAATGTACAGTAATGCACGCATGGACTACTAAGAAATCAAAGGAGGATCTTATTGTAGGTTGTAGTGCAAAGTATACTTACTATCTTAACTTAAATATCAGCGCAGTCCTTTAAAAACGGAGTTCAGTAATACTATTTTTCACTGGAGATGGCATAAAACATCCTGCAGGCACGAGAGCTTACTTATACTTCAACATGCCTACCCTGAATCCAGCCAGGATTGATTTGCTCTAAACCAAGTGCACAGTACTGGTTGACAGACTGCCCATATTCTTATTGGTCCCTTGACATGAGATTTCGGAGAAGCCCTGCCCCTTACTGTCATATAAACTCACTGACTTCAATGAAATTACTCTAAATTAGTGAAATACCTGGGGGAACTAGTATCAGAATTTGTTCCAGTGCCCCCGTACACATTGAGTGGGACCTAATACTAAAGATACAAGTATGTATGCCCCTTTAGTTAGCTTCTAAATACCTCAGCTTGAATATTTCACAGTCACCAGAAAGTCTGTTTTTTTATATACTCTGGAGATATGCACATCTGGCTACACAAGGCATCACATTTGTTTGCTAGGCACACCAGTCTATATTTAAAGGAATTGCTGAAGTTAGTCGTTAGACATTCAGTCTGGCAATTTGGTCCACTTAGTAGACCTGTTCAATAACAGGAGACCCAGCTCCCTCTTGAAACCAAACAAAATGTCGCCAGGAAGCTGCATTCTCCCAGGGCTGCTGCTTCCTTTCCCAAAGTCATGCCACCCATGCTTTGATTGGCAGTAATTCTTCCCACTCTTCTCCCAACAGACTGGAGAGAATCTGGCAACACCCTCACAGTATTTGAATTGTTATTTATCAGTTTGGCAACAGACAGGTATTACACTGGTGTAAACCATGTGTGAATGCGATCAGAAACAAGCTTGCATTTGTTAGTTGCATATGAAAATAAAACAAAAAAACACCAGCACCAAAAAAATAACCCCTTACACACACCCAAAGAGTTACTTGACTTTTCTTTTGTGAACACTACACAAGGAGATGTAGCAGACAGAATGCATTCCAATACAGCCACAAATCAGCAGATATGGACACCTACCATCCAATAACTGTAGTTTCATAGTGAGAAAGGCACCTAGTGGTGTGTATCAGCAGCGCTTGGTTGATAACTTCATAATAAAGAGCAAAAGAAAGCAATGAAATATTCTTTACCTTTGTTTTAGCATTGACATTTGCTCCCTGCTTGAGAAGAAAATTCACCATTTTGATGTTTCCATAGTGACATGCCACGATCAAAGGTGTGTAACCGAGCTACAACAAGAGAACAAGGAAATAAAACTGCAAGCTCAGTGGAACATTCCTTTACAACGATAGCACCCCTTGGCACACTGGAGACAGTAGTCACTCCATGATTTACCTTTGTCTGAGCATCCTGGTTTGCACCATGTTTTGTGAGTATTTCGGCAACATTCACTTTATCCTCTTGAGCTGCAAGGTGTAAGGATGTCAGCCCGGTCTGGAGATAGAATATATAAAATAAATAAATAAATAGGGGTAAAAATAAAATCTTCTTTACATGAGAAATCGAGCCTTTCTCACTTTTGCATCTTTAAAAAAAAAAAAAAAAAAAGAAACCAGACCCTAGCTATAGCTTAGAAATGTGTTTTTTTTTTTAAACAAAGTAGAGTTGATGTTTCTTCTGTTCTGGCTGACAAACAGCTCCACAGCAATTATATCACCAGAACCACAGCGTAAATGTTTCAGGAATCAGTGATCACATTCATATTTTATACAATAATGTCACTGGAGAAGCTGTTATTACTGGAGAAGCCCATTAATAAATTAGGGCAGGAAGCACAGTCATTGGGCTTCCCACTCCTCAGACGGGAAAGGGAACCTTGACAACTGCAGGCACAAGTCAGAAGGAAGAAAGGAACTCCAAAAATAGATCCCATTCAAAGACACCAAGGATGCAACTTTGCCTAAAAGCTCTCTGTGATCACGCAAACAGTGCTCGCCCATGAACAAGGAAGAGAACAAATTTTGAAAGAGAAATGAAAACTGCCTTGTTTTTAATTGGTTATATAGCATATTACACTAATTCCAGGTAATGAGACTTGAGCCTTCCATATTGAATTGTACAAACAAAAGCTGCAGCCTTCTGACCTCAGGTGTGCGAGATTTATATGTATGTGCATGGATAAATCTGGTGACCTATAAAGACCTACAGTAATAGGTTTTTGAGGAGCCAGCTCATTTTCTTTATAGGGCTCATCATGTAAAACCATAGAAAATCCAAAAGACTGGAAAGGTCCTCCAGAGCATTATTTTCTACTCACTACTCCACTGATACTGTTGTTTTGTTATTTGCCAGAGGCTGCCAATTTCTTCCACTCAGAAGGAAGGCTGAAGGGTAAAATATATGAGGAAAAGAGCCTTTGCTGGCATGAGCACTAAATTCTTTTGGACTGTAGCTCTCAGGTTTCTGTTATACGTTATTAAATCAGCCCATGGGCCCACAACCTCTGAATTTTACATTCCTCCTCTTTTGCAACTAATGTAAAATTCTAGCAGCATATATGAAACAGCTCAGGGATGGCAAGGTTGCAACACAACAAAAATGCTGCAGTCCTGCCTTCTTGAATGCCCCAGAAAACATTTTCTCCTGTAAGCCCTCTACCAGAGCCAGGTGTTACACCGTTTTCCTCCAGTCGTGGCAAACAGCCACAGCTCCTCCTGTGGGCTACCCGGTACAGCCATTAATTGCATGATCTAAGTTAACTGGTCAATCTATCTGCCATGCCTTGGTTTCCCCTCCATGCTTCTACTGTTCACTCACCTGTCATCACTTCTGCAGGCTCACAAATTCACATATAAGGAAGTGAAGCAGACAATTTCTAACAACACTACATGATTCTCATGCTGTGCTTTGTATCTTAGTGGGTACTCCCACCATAGTACTTCATCTCCAGTTGTGAGTTACCTTTGTTGCCACATGGATATTGGATCCTTTCTCCAAAAGCAAGGTCACCATGTCAGTGTGACCTTCTTGGGAGGCCAAATGAAGTGGGGTCACTCCCTGTTTGGTCAAAATGTTGGTCTCAGCCCCGTAGTTCAGTAGAGTGGTCGCTATCTGCATCTGATTTTTCTTGGCAGCGATGTGCAGAGGGGTGTATCCATTCTAACAGATGTCAGGAAACAAAATGAGAATAAAGTTAACAGCCACGTAAGCCTAGGAAGTCAGACACCTTTGAACCAGGTAATTTCCTGTTACCCCATATCACTAGAGATGGGACTCCATTATATTTTCAGTGCCAGCCATGTCCCACATTGCCCTGATGTCCTGCTGCTGTCGCTGTCTGTTATTTTCTCCATACAAACTGGAACAAAGCAGGCACTCGCTAGGCAGACAGGACCTAATACCTCCAAATTAGCCTGAGTTTGACACTCAGTTTTTTAATAACTTATATTGTAAATATTCGCCTCTGAATGATGGGTGACATTCCCTGGGATGAATGATGGGTGCACACTCTTCATTACATTACGTGTGGTTTGGGATCGTGTGCATAGAGGTGTGTTTGCATATGGGATTTTGATACGTGTCAGTCATGACTCTGGTTGGGAACAGGGATAGGGATGAATGCTTCTCTGATCAAATGAACCATTCAAGCAAAGGAGAAAGGTGCTGATGGTATTTTCTGGCAACAAGGCAACTTCCCACCTTTAATTGCTTTACAGAGCACCAAGTGGGAATTCTGGCTCAGAGCAAACAGTCTCTGTTGGAGGTGTTCCCTCGGTTGGTCTGTGTCTTCTTAAAAGGGAGCTTTCCCGAGCTATCCTACTACAACTGAAGCTTTCCCAGCATAAACAACAGCTCTCCTATCATCACTTCAAGAACTGGCTCTATTTTTTAGCAGCATGTAAAAAGCAGTTTCGTACAGGGTAGAACATGCCGAAACCGGTACCAATTCTCTTGTTATTCTCTCCTTTTGTTAGCCTGTGCCTAGCACAGTGATATCATAACACAATTCCTAATCCCTGAATGAATTCTGCTTATGTGTGGTCAGAATATACACATGGTTTCTAATATTACATAATCCTAAAGTGAGTTCCAACTATGACTAAAGCTCGCAAATATAAAAATGGGCAGAGAGAGGCATATATATGCATACATGTATCTATTTCTTCTTTTTCAGGGAAGGTCTGGAAGAAGAACAATTTGGGCAGGGTGTCAGTCATCTAGTTGGAAGCAGGGCCAGCCTCCCAGGTTAATTAGGGACCAGCCAAGTCACATTTTGACCACCTCCAAGGATCCCTGGGGCAACCTGCTCCAGGCAGTGAGCCCTCCACCCCTTGGAGGCTTTTTTTGTTGTTGTTTTTTTTTTTTTTTTTAATTTACACTGAACTGCAATTTCCCCCATGCCCGATGACACCTGGCACTGCCTCCAGCTTTCCACAGAGGATGGGGAAAAGCGTTGGGAAGGAGGGAAGGGAGGAAGGAGGAAGGGTGGCCATCGGGGTGGCTGTTTGGGCGGCCGGAGCTCACCTTGGCGGTCGCGTGGGGCGAGGCGCCCTTCTCCAGCAGCAGCAGAGCCACCTTCTGGTTGTCGTAATGGGCCGCCACGTGGAGGGGCGTGAGGCCGTTCTGTAAGGGCGGTTAGCGAGCGTTAGCGGGCCGTGGGGCAGCGGGGGGGTTAACGTTAGCAACGGTGACCAGAAACCACAGGCAGTGGGCTAGGCTGTACGATATGGGGGAGAAGCAGCTGAGGGTGAACACGAGCAGCCCTCAGAGAACCCGTTCCCGCAGCACAGGGAAAACTGGCCTCGCCCCCGTGTTGGTTTTTTTAATTAGGATTTTTACAGTTTAGACAGCCTGGTGGCATCGGTGTTTCTTGAGCCACAGAAACACGTTTGTTCTCCCAGCCGTGCACAGCGTGCCCTCCTGTGAGGAACTGAAACCCAATGGGCAGCAGCACTGCCTCCAAAGCTAATGCCCATAATCATCAGCCTTGGGAGAATGTGACCTTAATAAAGCTAACAGACCATCTGAAAGCAGCTGCAGGCTTCCTCCGCGTGCACATTTCACACAGTTAGACCCTAAGTAAGAATCCAAACCACTGCTGATTGTTGTTTCCTCTCTCTGGTGAGTACCTTGCCAGCTGAATCGGGAGAGGCGCGACGCTGCAGAAGGAGCTTTGCCACTTCCAGGCTTCCATATTTGGCCGCCACATGTAAGGGTGTGAATCCCTTCTGAAAAATTTCGGGAGACAGAAGAAAGTGCTTGTGTTAAAAATCACATTGACATCTCCCTTTCAAGAACCACGTCGCTAAACTAGTAGTTCTTCAAGCTATATTCTAGCTGTTAGAATCAATCACCATCTCTAGAAATAGCATCATCCCTTAAGAGCAGTTTAGAAGCATGAAATACAAAAAATACTTTCCCCTTTCATTATCCTGTCCAAAGTACATGGCGACAGTGTGTCAGACATTTTATCTGATACAGATTCTGCTAGCAACATACACTGTGTGGGCAATGAAGGCACTTGTACAAATTCCTATTCCAAACCAGCTGCATTTTCCAGTTTCACGATGACAGCTTTAGAAATATTTCTTGTGTCAATTGTTGCCAGTAACAATGAAACACCAACTAAATTCAGCGAGACAAGCTCCAAGCCTTATATTTCTTCTTGAAAGAGTTTGTAGAAAAATGATTTCCATTTGTGTTTTTTTGTTTTTTTTTTTTCCCTTTTTTAATCTATACGGTCACCAACCTCTGCTGCAGCCTCTGAACTTCAGCTAAAAAAAGTCATGCCTGACTCAACGCTAGTGCTTTTGGAAACATTGGAAACATGTGGCAAGACAAAAATCTTGCCTTTTGGAAAGAGTCCTTTTCTATTTGTTCTAGAATGCTTGTCAGTAAAGCACAAACATAAGGCCTGTGTCAAGCTAACATGCTGCTTGCCTACTCATTTAATTTTAAATATCACGTTGATAAGGAAAACTCACGAATGCAAGACAGTAGGTGGCAGACTGCACCACTGCCCTGACTGTAATTCCAGGGAACTACAGTGACCTATTTGCCTGACACATAAGTGATGTATAATGATTATTATCATCACCAACTTGTTCCATTAATCCCACCACAACAAAAGTTTACGTCAGGGAATCAAAAACATTTCCAGCTCATGAATCACGGGTTTGTAGAAAGATTATCTAGAGGGCTACATCTTTCCCTCATAATTATAAAATGTTTCTGCAGTACTAAAGCAACTGTCATAAAGCCGTATGGAAAACTGGGGAAGTATTTAATGTATTTTTAACCGTTTTAATGTGATTTAACAGACGGATAAAAGGAGAACAGCAAGCATTCCCAGTAATCCATGGATCATAATTTCAGATTGCTAGTTTAGTCTTGTGAACCCTGGAAGACACCCCATGATTCAAAAATATGTTTTAAACTACAACTGTGATATCAGGGGTACTTCTTTAGACCTAAAACAATGGTGAGAATCACTTATTCACATGTGATAAATTTAGGAAAGTTATCTTGGCATATTCACAGTACCTATTCACAGTACCTATTTTCTTATGTGTTCATCAATGTTATGAATGTATTGGTAACCATTTTTGTCTAAGAAAACAGCAATATTCCACAGATTATTTCTTTTGTCAGTCTAGAAAAATGGCCTATTGTGTCATATGCTATCTCATTTATAGAAATACTGAAAATAGATTCAGAATTAGATGAGTCTGGACAGATGCTGAATTGTATAAACATGCATTTAGGAACATTCCTTTCAGCTAGTACAGACCAGATTTATTTTACTATTTAAATAAACAAGTTTTTGAAAAGCAAGCAGGCCTGTTCATTAGAAAAAAAAATAAATTGCTTCCTCCTCCCAAATCTGCATTTTATACTCTGAAAATGTTTGGAAAAAATCCCTACTTGTAACACAATGGGATAGAGATGAACGAGGACTTCAGGTACATTTAAATTTGTTGTGGCAATGTATTTTTCATGACCTGCATTTAGCTCCTGTGGGAACCAAACTCACAACTTTAGATGACAGCAAAATATGTCAAAATTTGATTAACTTCTGATGTTACTTCAGTCTACTGGGTTACTGTGGATTAAATAAGAACAAAAAAAGACCCAAACTAGCTCAATTTCTCAGAGTGAAAGTACCTTCTTCATGAAACAGACCTGCACAGGAATGCACTGCCTGTGCTACTAGAATACAGACACAAAGCATTTTGTCTTACTTTGGTGGACATGGAGTGTGAGGCCCCTGCCTCTAGGAGCACTGACGCAACATCAACTTGTCCCTCTCTGGCAGAGATGTGCAGTGGGGTGTACCCATTAGTCGTTGCAGCATCAGGGTGGGCCATGTGCTGTAGCAGAAGCTGGACAATCTCTGTTTTACCCAAGCGAGAGGCAATGTGCAGTGGAGTCTGTTCTTCCTACAACTCAAATTGAGTAGATAATTAGTGCAGGTAGAACTATCCTGAACACAATATTGTGTTGGATCCCAATGGCTGTCCCTATGCATTGGTCTTGCAAAAATCTTAAGAATTGATAATACAAAGAAGGCAGTAAAGGAGGGCTTGCCGGTTAATTCTGGAGATGAGCTTCAGCAATGTCTTATCAGAATAGAAAGATAGGAACTACGAAGAAAAACATTTTTTTCCTTTTCTCAATAATATGACACACAGCTTCCATCACTTGCTTTCCTCTGTGTTCTTATTTGTTGTACACCAACTACCTTGCTCTTCAAATTGTCCCCTTGGTTTCAGAACCTGGCAGTAACTGCTACCCAACCTCTGATGCTTGGATTTAGGACGCTGCTGTGCATCTTCTTGGTTCGATGGAGCAGCTATTGTTGGTCTCAGCCAAGTATATTGTACAGGGCTTGGCTAGAACCGGAGTTAATTTTCTTCACAGCAGCACATAAAGTGCCGTGTGTTAGATTTGTGACCAGAACAGTGTTAACAGTACACTGGTGTTTTAGGTATTGCTGAAAAGTGCTTACACAATGTCAAGGCCTTCTCTGCTGGGTGGCGATACAGCCAGGAGAGCTGACCTGAATTGACCAGAGTAATCCATACCATGTAACGTCATGCTCAGCAATAAAACTGGGTGGTAAGTTTTTCCGAAGGAGCTGTTGCTTGGAGACTGGCTGGGCAGCAGTCTGCTTGTGGGAGGTGGTGAGTGATTGCCTTTCCTTCACTTCTAGGGGGAGGGCTTGTTTTGTTCCAGTTTTTTGTTTCTGTTTTTTTTCTTTCTCCTTCACTTATTAACCTGTCAACCCAAAAGTTTGTCTGACTTCTGACCTTCTGATTGTCCCCCCCATTCCCTAGCATGGGGAGAGAGCAAGTGACTGAGATACCAGCCGGTGTCAACCCACCGCACACATTCTGTACATTACTGGTTTTGGAACCGTTTCAGGTGTGCTTAGTGTTGAACCCACAACTCAAATAAAAATGAAATTGCTCTTCCTTTGCTCCCCTGCTTCTGCTACATTTTTGAGTAAGAGAAAGCAAAAAAGTTATAAGCAGAACACCTACCCTGGCTCGGGCATCAACCAAGGCCCCGTTTCTCAGGAGGCAACGAACTACTTCCACCTGCCCAGCACGTGCTGCCATGTGCAGCGCCGTTTCTCCACGCTGCAGAAAAGCAAAAAAGTGTCAGTGTCCCAAACCTCTGTGAAGAAACAGAGCTCCGATGCTGCAAATTCTGCCCATGCTTCGGCTCGTGTAGAGACCCGCGTTTCTGCCCACTGAGAACCTGGCTTCAGAGCCAACGACAGGCAGTTAAGAACAGTGTGTGCATACATGTCACCGGGTTGTGGTCTGCAAACTCGGTGATCCTGGACAAACATAATAACACTCCAGAGGGTTAGGATAAAAGTCCTGGTTTATACAATATTCTGCCTTATAGAGTCCCCTGGTTACATGCATTCCTCAGCCTTCTACACACGGATGCATCAGCTTGTGCACCATACAGGAGGTATGAGTGTATTGAGCCCATCTCTCCTGAGGGACAGTGAGGCACACAAGCCTCAAGATGGAAGGGCATTTTTTTTCCAAATGCTCTCCTCCTGCACGCTGTGTGGAGCTGGCAGCTTTAAAAGTCCTTGCAGTGGCTGTGCACAACTGAGCCAGCACACAAAATGTGTAAAATCTGTGCTCAGCAGCCCAGCTCTATCTGCAGGCTACAGAATAAATGTCATTCCAAGCCTTTTGCAGCCCACAGAATTTGAAGGAGTGTATGAAACTTTGGAAGGCTAACTGGAGTGATGTGGAATTTCATATCTGAATAACGAAGTACAGATGATACATTCAAAGCATAGATTTGCACAGGAACACTGAAAGTGACTGCTCCTTGATGACAGAGTTTCAAGCTGAATTTTGCACAGTTCAACATTCTTTGAGCTTACTGTCATAAAGTGGACTAAAACAGTCCCTGTGCAGCTCATCTACATCTGGTACATTAGGTACTGCGGCAGTTCTGCAATCAAGAGCTCTGTATATACCTGTTATGTTTTGACAACACAGCAGGACTGAATGCTTCTATGTGTTAAGTTCCTTCTCCTTACTATAGAACTGGACCATATTTTATGACTGTCAAGGTAACATATAACTGCCAAACCAAACACTCTTGTCAAGTTCTTTTGCATCAAAAATCATGTCTACTTGTCCTTCTGCCTAGATGTAGCAAAAGAAGCAACCTGAGTTTAGCTTCTGTTATGAATTTCTAATTAAAGCAAACTGTCTTCACCTGGAGTTCATTTATTTAGTCACTTTAAAATTAACATTGTATTACCCGCTCTGATTACTAAGTAGGCAACAAACAAAATCCCAAAGCCCCAGTTACAAACCTGAATATGGAATTTCATCTATATAAATTTTATTACCTGAAGAATGAAGTGTTTAAAATGTGAACAAATTTTACATTTCTCACCCTCTAAAGATCAGATTGCTATAAAGACCCTTTTGTACTTGAATTAGCAAAGCAATTTAGCTTTTGAAAACAGTTAGTAAACCAACAGGGAACTTCAGCTTACGAAGTAAAAGCCAAGACACCTGTGTCGCACAAATTGTAAAGCATTAAACTTTGCACATATGTATCCAGTAATACCACCACAATACTTTTAATTGCTTCCACAAAAATTTCGTGTTGGATTCCGTATCATCAATAAAGTTTTTACATAAGAATTGCTTCTATAAAGAAGTAGAAAGCAGTAAGAGGTTTTCTCAAGAAGAGTCTGTTCTAACAATTCAGGCAAACATCCCCGCATGCTGAGCGCTGTCCCTGGGTTCCACTTAAGATTTTTCTAACTGATGGGAAAAACTGCCAAGTCCAGCATACCTGAATTAATTTGTTGCTGTTGTTGTTTTCTTGCTAGGAGCATTTATTTATAACATTACTTGCTGGTAAAGAGCTGCTTTCAAAGTGCGGACAGTCAGAAGTTAAATATTTGTTTATGCTGACAAATAAAACCAGTAAGATATCTATGAAATATAACTCAGGAAACTATCGTGTTCTTTTTATTATTATTATTCTTGGTAACTAGGCTATTGGTACACAAACACCATTTCTATGGTAAGTCAGGTTCTGCATTTTGTTACCTCCCAAAGGTCACATTTTCTAGGTTTACATAAGTTCTTTCAAAAGGCACTAGGTCCTGGAATTTCCTGCATAAAAGCAACATCTTGAGTTTAACATTTTTGTTTAATTGTTAGGTTTAAGCATCTCATATCCTTTCACTAGCACAAATGGCACAATTTCATGACAGCCAGCAAGACTGCGCAAGCAGAAACTGGAGCCATTTGGATATAAATTTCATCATTCTGAACTGAAACACAGTCTTTCCTGTGGCTTGGCTTACATTCACAGCTTTGAAAGTGTTTGGTGAGCTTTGTCTGTTTTTAAGGGAAACTTTTACTTATTCAGGCATTGCTGAAGAGTACGTGAAACCACAGGTGGCTTACAATGCCTATACAATAGTTATTTTCCCCTCAGTGGTGATTGGGAAAGGTGCTAGGATAATTTATCCTATATAATATCCTATGCAATAACGTAATGAAATATCATTCAAATGTGACCTTTGGTTGAACTGCATGGTAGGCCGGGCCCCTCTGAAGGAGGCATGACACAGATGATTCTAGTCAAAGCCATACTCACAATGTTAGTGACATCGGGAGAGGCTCCGTTCTGCAGCAGAAGGAGGACTATGTTCAAGTGGCCCATAAATGCAGCCACATGTATTGGTGTGAGGCCCGACTGCGAAACAAAGCAAGAGCAGTTTTACTCCTCTGCACCGGCATAGGGGAGGGGCTTCTTCGTTTCATTAAAACATAAGTGAAAGTGAGGCATGACAGGAAAGAGAAAAAAAAGGAAGCAAAAAAGGAGAGAGAGAAGGAATGTTTCTTCAGGGTATGAAACATTTTTCTACCTCTGTTATAGCCTGGATTGAAGCCCCATATTTCACCAGGAGTTCCATGACTTTGATGCGATTTTTCTTGCAGGCAATGTGCAGTGGAGTAAAACCATTCTGTGCAAAAGACAGTCATGTTAGTTAAAAACATGCAACTACACTTTCCACACAGCTCCATGCTGGTGCGCTGGGAGCAGAAGGGTTAGAGTACCAGAAGCAAATTTTCTTTAAGCACAAGAGGTTATGAATTACAGACATCTCCCAGTAGTTTGAGGCAGAACAAAGCAGTGCTGCTGCTTTCTTCTCAGGCAATGGAGAGAAACTGAACTTCCACCTCTGAAAACCAAATACAGACATGCCTGTTCTGACTTGCAGGTGCATGTGCGCACGTGTGTATGTATGTATCTGGTTCTGAAGGCTGCACATGTGTGTGTGTACAAATGATTTGCAGTAGCTTCCAAGATTGCCTAACACAAGAAATAAAAAATAAAAGAAACAATAGTGGTAACTTTGAAACCATTCAGTCTTTTGAGATGTACAAAGTGCATTTTATACCTCTCTATAGACAGAACAGAGTATTTCTTCCAGATTCCACCTCATTTTTTGTCTTTATCTTGTAGGCTTGTGCAAGCCTTAAGCACCTATGTGTATTTATTTTGTATTTGCGCATCAATCTACAGTATACTGTATTCGTGTTTGTGTATGTGTGCATTTGCAAGGACACCTTAAATTAATTGCCCTACTTCAGCTGTGGTTTCACAAAGTCTCAGTATATTTGTGGCCCTTCTTCCTTTATTCCTGCCCTGCTGAGTCATAAAGCACTGTAAGCAAGGTATCAGCCCTCATCTGGGTTAAAACTAAATAGGACAGGGCAGGAACAGGAATGAAAGGGGAGTGGAAAAGGGAACATCTTAAACCAGTATTGCAACCTAGCAATCTTATACTGTGAGACAGTAGGTTTAGTGTTGTGCTTACAAGCAGCAGATATTTGTTTCTTTCAAAATGCTCATTGAGTAAGACTGGGGCTCTTTCAACAAAGCATGGCTCTGTACTGTGTACGAAGCATATACGCATACTTTGACTTTAAGCTCTTTTTATGTACTGTTACTGCTAATACAGGTTAAGTGTGTGCCTAAAGCTAAGCGAACACATTATTCACTGTATTGTCAACATTTTAGTGAACAGCACAAGTAACGTTTTCAGACAATGTCAAATAATGGCTGTATTTTCTAATGAGAGGGGTCAGTATTGCTAAACACTCAACTAGTAGCAAACAATTTATCAGTGAAATCTTAGGTCCTAGGAAGAGACACATGACAGATTATTCTACCGTCAGCTTCTGTTAAGAGAAATGTTAATTACTAGTTGATTTGAAGGTACTTTAAAGCATACACAGATTGGAAAAGCTGAGAACTCATATAGTGCTTGTATCCCTAAATTGTTTTGCAAATAGTAATTATTACATTTTTAAATATAGATGAAAATAAATTATTTGTAAAATTTGTTCCATCACAGTACTCTCTGCCGAATATTACTATTAGCCTTCCCTAGTTTCTTAAGAAGTAATCAAAACCATTAGATATTCTACCTCCTGCACATCATATCTCAATATATTTCATAGGGAGTTTCACTGTTTCAGAAGTCATCATATTTTCCACTTAATTTATTGCCTGAGTTGATTTGACTTTCCTATTTCTATTTAAGCAAGAAGCAGTTTGATGAGCGAAGGCATAAAAAAATATAGTACTAACAGAAATCATGTATTTAATGTATTAAATACTGTAAACAAGCCAGAGGTGACAGGTCCCTGATGGGAGAGGAATCGCGAGAGTACGAGAGAGGGGGAAGGAGAGAAGGAAGGAGCAGCCTGAGCAGTTCTCCTTTCCTTTCAGCATAGATGTTTCTCGGGGAGGGAGGAAGGGAGAGGGAGGTATATTCTGGTCATGGAAGGAAAGAAAGAAGATGTGGGGGCTAGCATACAATGTGTATGTGTGGGCAGCTGAGGAAAGTACAGCTATAGATAATCAGAAGACTGGCAAGAAAAACAAGTCCTGACTGAAAACAGCATTGAAAAAGACCAACCAATTGAAAATGATGCTGGAAAAGACCAAACAAGAAAAACATAAGATGAGGAAGGAAGAAAAAGGGGTTATGAGATTTGCAAGTATAGAGAGGTCAAGAAAAATGACAGAGCAGAAGAAATATTGTCTGGGTTTGGATAGATTAGACTCTTGAAAGCTTTTTATGCTCCTGAAGTCAAACATGATGTTTTTCTCTGAGTTAGGAGATGATGGTTTGCACAGTGAGTGAAAGGAATCATACCTGTTTTCATGTAAGCATCAGAAGAACTGTTTTTTAAAAAGGAAGGAACATGGCACCTAATACAAGGGAATGTATTAATCTGATAAATACAGAAATATTAGTTTTGTCATATATTTTCTCCATGCCGATTAGCTTACTGATTTAGTTGAAAGTTTTTAAAAATTATTTGTGTATCACAACATAGTATGAAAAACTAAACTATCAATTCAACAAAATACCAATGCATAAGTTATCGTCACCTAGAAATAGCTGTGACTTTAGGAACTCTGTGGAGCGTCCAGACCTGACACTACAGCCACTGGTCATGGGACATGGTACATGACTAAGCTTAATGATAGGAGACAGAATACTGGTAATGAGTAAGTGTGACAACCCCTTTGTGACTGCAGCTATTCAGGGTTGTTGGAGTTTCTTGACAGTTTTCACTTGGCTTTACTAGTAAGAGCTACTCATCTGCCCTTGGTAGGTTTGCTATGTGACACAGGTGGGACAGGTTTACCAGGGCACGAGCATTGGGATTTGCTCTCTTGTCCAGAAGGAGCTTGGTGACACGATAGTGGCCACAGTGTGCGGCCACGTGGAGGGCGGTCAGGTAGTCCAAGGTGACATCGTCCACAGGAGCTTTGTGCTGGAGGAGATGTTTGACACATTCCACGTGGTCCCCCTGGGCCGCCATGTGAAGTGGGGAGAGCCCATTCTGTGGCAAAAGAAAACAGAATGGTAACTTCTAGCACCTCTCTCCTAAATAACAGCACATTCTCAAAGAATGCCACTGGGACTTCGCAGAGTAATCCCATCACCGAAACAGGGCTGCATTTGAGCTACAGATGGAATTAAAAATAAAAACTCTAGTCACCCTTCCCCTTCCAGGAAACGCACTGAAATTTAGAGAAACATTATATAATTAATTAAAATCAGTTGTTAATCAAAGGAAAATCATCTAAGGGTCTTGCCTTATGATTTAATATTTAATAAAACATATTCAACATATTATGTTGAAATCTGTGGGAAGCAGACAATTCAAAGGAAACAGAACTCTTGCTAATAATATGCATAACATTTTACATGTGACGAGAGATTTAAAAAGCACCGTGTTTAAAGATAGGCTGTAATACAGAGACTCGGACTGGTAACTGAATTGGTGTGGCCAAAGTGACTGTTACCTGGAAGGAGGGAATTATTCCCAGTACAGTTCTCCTCTGCTCAGTCCTCAACACAGGGGAATGTCCAGATGCTGCCACAGCAGCCCAGATGTTTTGCCCTAGCTGGCAACCTCTGCCTTTGAATGGGAGCATGTGGGAGTCCTGCCTGAAGCACGCACAATGTATGTGGTAGGGTCTGTTCTACCAAGGTTTTCTACCTCTTACTGAAGGGAAGGGTGCTGACAGATAGGGTTCACCCAAGCACCTTCTCCCACCAAAGGAAGCAGAGAAGGTCTAAGGAATTTTTTTTTGCCTACAATTACCATCTCACTGTGGATCCCTCCTGTATAAAGAGATGAGCTGGACTACTTAGTGCTATCAAGGGATACAAAGCTTGAGGACATCCTTACTCAATGTATCTGATATGCATGCAACTCAGTGATAAAACCTCCTGAAGACTATCAAGAGAAAATATTACTGGTCTCCAGTAAGTACAACAATGGCTCAGAATACATTAATTGCCCTTGTTTAGAGCCCTGTTTGAGGGAGTGGGGCTCAATAAAGGATGCAATGGTCTGAAAATGATACTTAAATTGCTTGCTGCAATACTTTATTCCACTGTTTTGCAGCTAATGATACCAGCTACCTTTGTCGGACACTCTGAAATCTACTGATGTGAAGTGCTGCTCATTGAGGTTTGTTATTATACTACAAGGGTCTTTTTCTCACTGTTTTGACCAAAGAGACAGTATTTCTATTAAATGCATTCATCTTAGATGTACTCTTTTCAGAAATCAATAAGAAGACACTGAAATAATTTTCCAAATATGAAATAGACCATAAAAATCACAGGTCCTAATTAGTTTATATGAAGGATAGGAAAATATATACCTAGAATCAGTTCTCTGAAATGTCTGACCCACCTTTTCCATCTTTCTGTCTTATGGCTGTAAGAAGCCACAGAAGTGAAGTGCTTTCAATAGCACTGTACTTCAGGTGTTCAGTCTGGTATTACAGAGAGGAGTATTGAAGTATATACTGTTTCACATCTTTGGAAAGCATAGTTCCTAATTATGTAAGAAAACCTTATTTCTGGACCATTATACCCATTAATACATTTCCTTTGGGAGAACTGAAATGTTCCTCTCTTCTTCCTCGTCCTTTCAGTGACATTATACATGATTTGGAAAGTTATATAGAGCTGTTACTGTATCTTCTAATACGGCACTCACCTTGGTCCTCGCAAGCAGTGGGGCACCTCGTTCCAGAAGCAGTTCCACAACCTGGTCATGGCCACTTCTTGCAGCACAGTGGAGTGGAGTGAGTCCATCCTTAAAGCAAAATGAGGGAAAGTAAATGAGCACATCCTCCAGTGTCCATTATGGCACTCTGAGAAACACCCTTGCAACAACACAGCCCCACAAATGTGTTAAAAAGCTCACTTATTGACTCCTAACTGAAGCTGGCTCCATTACATGAAGTTTCCTCCCTATTTTTCCTTGTACTAAGATTACAGTTTTAGAGAGGAAGCCCACTGTGTGTTGGAAGTCTTATCAAAGAGGATAATGTGAGCATGCATTGCCTCCTCCTCTCTGTCTCCTCTGCATGGATTTGAGATTGTACTGCCTCTCTGGTTAATGTGTGCTAGGCCAGAGATGCTCTGTTCATCAACCCGTCCTCTGGATAGCTTTTGATACAGAGATGAAAGAAGAAATGTCCATGCTAGAAAATTTGTCCTAGAATTTATTTTATTTTTTTCAAACAGGCAGCAGGAGAAAGGCGGTTTTAAAGCAGAAAGAAAAAGAGAAAGAGAAAGTAAGGGAACAAAATCTTTTGTTTCTGTGATTGAGAACAAAGAGCTAACAATTCTTTCCTAGAATTACTGTGAGAGCACCAGTTCCACAGTATTTTTCCATTGCAGAACACTACCCTGTACGAAAAGATTTGTTTAGGCTACTCAGTAATGATCACAGCAGAGATCACAAAAGATGCATCAATGAAACATTTACACAGGGAATGCATTCTAGGTACTTCTGCTACAATTTGGATTTCATACAGAAAAAGACAAGAAATATGAAGCAAGAAAAATGTTTGGAAGAGAACATTAGAGCTGAATGACAGAAAAAAGAAAATTCATAACCCAAGATTTTATCTCATTAGGCCCTAATATTTTTCAAGCATACACTAAGAAAAGCCATCAATACTCCTTCAACAGACATAGGCTTGTAACTGTTAATAGCAATAGTTTCAATCACAGAGAAAGCCTTTTCTCTTTGAGACAAGCTGCTTGTCTTAGATGAAGTAGATGCTATTATTCCAGGGTGCCTTCTGAAGAATCCAGTAACAGCGCAATTATGAGTATGCTTGTCTGAGGTAGATTTATTATGTACAGGTCAAAAAGGTAGTGAAAATGCAGTAATGTGGCATTAAGTAGGAGTTAGTGACCCTCCTTCACACACAGGTATACTGTTTGCCTTCGTGGAGTCTGTGGGAAGTCTACATCATGGTATTTTCACTTCTACTATTAACAATTTTAAATTAAAAGTAGTTTTAGATTGCAATATCGTTTTGATTATGCAAGCACAGCCCTTTAATACTCTACAAATGGTATTTCCACGAAGTACATCCTGTCTCATCCTAAATTTTAAAAGCACAGAGCACCTCCCTGAGATAGCAGCACACAAAGCTCCACATCAGTGAGGAACTGAAATCTGGGGAGAATTTTTCTCCTTGACTTATCTACTGTTTCCAGAGACTTTTCAGAAACATCTGACGGGGTTAGGTGCGCCTTGGTGCTCGCTATCTCAGAGGCAGTTGCTGCATCACTAAATCCCCTGGAAACTTTGCAATGAAATTCAGCAGATGCAAGATCAAACCCGTGAACAGAATTCAAGGGTGCTCAGCACCTAACAGATCTGGTCAAAATGAAGGAATTGAGTATAACTAACTTACCTGTTTTCTTCTTCTCTGAAACTCCAGAGGACCCTAAATCAAGCCTCTAAATGCAAAACAGGTATATTTTCATCTCACTGCCAGAAGGATTCATGCACAAAATTCCCACTAGCATTACTAAGACGAGAATATGTCTCAAATGCATTTCTATGAAAGGTAATTATTTGGTATTTCTTTACAGTTTCTGGCCTTTTGTGCTCTGCATCTTAATCAAGGTGGGAGGTTCACTTTCCTTATCTACATATTGACTTTGATGTTATTCCATTTAATAGAATAGCGAAAGAAAGGTAGAATTGTGTGAAGTCTTGAAAAGAAACGGAACAAATCCTCAGAGAGAGGGAAAAAGAACAATACAAGCCAAGAAACACCTCAACTCTACAAGAAAGTCTAGGTAAAAGAACTAAATCATTATAAAGCATGTTTTCTCCTTTTTTCTTATCTATAATTGCCTGTAAAAATAGATTTTAAAAATATATCTATCCTATTTATCCTGCCCTATTTTTCATAAATGTGTATCATTTACTATCTGTGCAGTTTCCAGTAGCTGAATTAAGCATATGCTTTGCAGCCTTCCCATGTAATTTTCTTTCTCTTCCTTCTTTCTGCCCTGGGTAAAGCTGTATGCATATTTTAAAAATGTTGTATATTTAATATTCAAGTTCTATTTGTGCTTATATTTTATTCAAAGATGAGGGAAATTGAAAAGAGAGTTATAGTAGAATTAGTACATAATACAATGAGGACAAGCTGACATCAACCAACATCAAGAAACATACTGTACGAAATTAGTCTGCTTTTGCACCATTATCTACTTGCAGTGAACCTCTATGCTCTGGCATCTGCTGCAGGAGTTTGCCTACCTACCTTTTTAATCATTCCATCACTAACTGGTATACCACGTGAGCTGAAGATTGCATGCTGACCAAAGTATCTAATGCCATGTAACAGGACATACACACAACATAGGGTCAAAGAGACACAGATTGAAGCACAGAAAGAGACATGAAATTCAACGCTTCTATGCCCAGTATTTATTCCCTCATCCCAAATAATATCTATAACGGCAAGTTAAATGTTTTCATCTTCCAGGTGGCTTCCTGTACCTGGCATTCAGTTGTTCCTGTATGTGGTACTCTCCTAGCACACTCTTTGCAATGTAACCAAGAAGTGGGGCACAGCTAGAAATGACACTACAATCCGCTCTGTATGTGTGGAAGCCAGGAAATTCCATCATTCCTATTTCCTCTTAAATGGCTGTCAAAATAGAAAATAAACTTTTGCTCTTTTTTTTTTTCTACCCAAAGATCAATCACTGATCATTTTTTAACCTGCATAATTAATTTTTAATTCCATGCATGACTCCTAACTGCAGAACCCTGGCAAGTAAATTAGTAAGTAATTTCATAGTAATCAAAATGCTTTAACCTCAGTTTACCAGAGAGACTGAAATAAAAAGAAGCTTTGCTTACAAGGAAGACTTGGGAAAATGGGAAAGTATGCGAGCAGTGTCTTAACAGAAGGACAGTTGTGCACATTCGGTGCTCATCCGAACGAAGACTGATGACAGCATATGAATGTCAAAGGCCATATTATCAAAGAATTCTTCCAAACTGCAGCTGCATATTCTCATTTGTACAGGGGTGAGATTAAATTTTAGTATTCTGTACGTTTGATGTGCAAAAATGTCCAAATTTGCTTGACAAATAAAGGCCTTTACATTAGATCATTTTTATGTTGTTATTAAAGTGCTTGTCTTTAAAAATGAACAAGGCAAGTGTACCTCCTGCTTGAAGCTCTGAGTCTTGATGTAACTGAACATGCTCTAAAGTATTCCTCCAGGAATGCCTCTCAAGGTACAAATTTAGAGAACACAGCAAAAATATACCATGCATCTGCTTGCGTAATAAGATATTAACTTAAATAATTCTACATAATCGTCGCTATCTGTACTGCTTGCTTAGATAATCTGTACAACATCCCTCCCACCTTGCAAACATCACTTGAATACATTATCTTTATAGCCTGCATCTGCATTGTGATTAGCTATTTACAATCCGACTTGACTTTAGGAATAGCAAAAACTGCCCATGAAATGTTAGGGCTCTGTGCATTTGTAAGAGCAGGAGAAAATGTCACAGCAGCGTTACTGCAGGAGCAAACGCTGCAAGCACAGCACCGGGCCGAGTGTGAGGCTCCCGGTATGCTGGCTGAATGACACAAGGCCCACGGCCACGCTGTGATCGCAGAGAGCCATGCCTGTTCTGTCAGGATGCGTATTTACAAAAAGGGACACTATTACGAAGAAAATCTCAAAAGGTTCCCAACATGAGTGCTAAGGGGTGTCTGAAGCTCATTCACCACCAAAAAAACACCAACAATCCAAGTTCCCCCCTCCCTTCCAGCTTCCTCTTCCTTTCCCCTTGGTACCACACGTCTCTGTGACCACCCTTCTGCTCCCTGCAGGTCCAGCTGGGTCTCCGTCCTTTCCTGAGGCCCTTCTCCAACCCAGATATCACCCCAGACTTTCTGCCCACCATCACCAGGCCTACTCCCCTCTCCAGCTGCCACCCTCCTGGCACACAAGGTATTTGCTTTCTGACACGGTAAGCTTCCCATCCCGAGAGCAGAAGCTCGAGCAACCAAAAATGCTTTCCTTCCCTCAAAGTGAGAACTGGTAATTGCCACATTTCTCTTGATCACATGGCAATGATTTAATCAAAACCTGAAATTTCCACTGTCTTTTAGAGATAACACACTGATGCCACGTTTTTTCGCATTTGCTTCTGAAAACCAGCTCCACTGGTCCACCACAGTAAGCCATGCAGGTCAGAAGCTCAGCTAAATAAAGTATTTTTAAAACATGTCACTGAAGTCCTTTTTTAAGGTGAACTTTTAGAGATTACAGATTAAAATCTTTTCAGATTTTAAATATGAAACGTTTTTAGCATCAGAAATTTTAACCGTTGATCAAACAGACCTCCAGATGAAGCTTTTATGTAAATATAAATAGCACAAATGTCAATATAACACAGTAGTAACAAAAAATCCTATCAATACCATTGGGAATAGGGTTTACATTTTTTTCTTTAGATACAATACAACAGAGAAATGAAATCACACTTTTAAGAACTTATTTAGTAGTTATTTGAGAAAAACAGTAAAACTTACCAAAACCACTTAATATTGTTTAAACATACATATACAACAAGTGGATTTACTTGCAATTCTACAACTTTAGAGAGAAATGCCATAAAATTTCAGGAAATACATTATGAAATGCATATGAAACAAAACCAGTTCCTGCAGAAAGTAGGGCTTTTCTCTGACATGCAACATTAACTATGGAACAGTAGGACACATTCATAATTTACTCATTCTGAAGAATGCACTTTTTTTTTTTTTTTTTTTTTTTGGACAATGCATAGGCTCCTAATACTCCAATGGAATATTTTCAAACGTAAAAAGACTTTGCAGATTAACTATGTAAAGTTAAAGTACTGGGGGCTCAGTTAAGATCTGTTAAAATATTTTTTCGCATCTTAATTTATGCATCATCAGATGTCATGTAAGAAGGTTAAAAATAAAATGAATGAAAGCAATGAATACTTCTTTAATTGAACAGCTTATCTCAATATGGTACAGAGACCCTGAATAAAAGCCCAAGCTACCTGGCAATGAAATATCCTAGCACATTTAATTCCACTGTTTTTCAGTGAATCTGACCTACTGGAAAAATAAAAGTGTTCTTTAGGAGAAATGACAAGGCAAGTATGGAAAGGCAAGCATGTTAGTACCAAGGAGGAGGCGGCAGAGGCCTCTCCTTTAAAGTACAAAACACATGTATGCATGGCATGCAACACACAACCTACCTCCTCAGTACCCTACGTACTCACGGCCATAGCAAAGCACAAGGCATGCGGACAAAGCAAAGAGGAAAGAAAAAGACACCAAGACTACATAAACAGCTGGCATGAAGACAAGAGCACGCCACAGAGAGAGACACTGACGGCAAAACCAAAGCTCTGGAATCTCCCCCACTGTAAAGTACACGCAGCTGACCACCACCGCGTGTCTTCGAGCAGAGAGAAGGCAGAAGATGGAAGCAAGAAGAAGCTGCTGAACCTGTGCAAACTGGCATGTACGTGCTTTAGGATACCTTTATGGCTTGTCACCAGTAGCTTTGTGCTAGCAGTTTTTGTGCTAATGTAGCAGCTGACAAAGGGCAGGAAGCCGAGACAATGTGAAGACTCTAAAATTAGAGCCTTCCACCTACACCGGGCAAAGTCCTGTTCTTTCAGTTTCATTCAAAACTGCACATCAATCTTTCTGGGTGTGCGGGGAGGGGATACATCTTGACCTCATAAAATCCAAGATGTCCTTTCAATCATCTGGCACAACTTGTCCAAAAAAAGTATCTAAATACTGAACAGCAAAGAGGTGAATTCACTACTGTCATCCCATAGGCTACATGGACCATTTCTATATGACTGCTGTGTTTATGCATATGTGAAATATCCTGACTGCAGTGTATTATTACCATTTCATGCCTCTTTTCCATAGGATTTTAGGCACTTCTTAAGGTGAGTTTGAACACAGATGATTTACTGCACACCTTCCTAAGATGTATCATCTTCCATCATCATTAGTTTTTTTAAAAAAATAAGAGCAAGAGAGACATCAGGAATATAAATCATAATCACATACAGAGTTACATGATAATCATGCTTCTCTTCCTAGTTTATGAAGCAACAAATAGTTGATGAAGTTAGTAACAAAGTAACTGCTGAGGCTGAATAAACCACAAGGGCAACTGAATGCAATATACCCTACCTTTCTACCTTATTAAACAAAAACTATTTAGGTTCAAACTCTTAAGTGCAGCTCTAAACTCTGTGTTCTGAAAGACTGTATATTACCTGGAGATAATACTTTGCAGATCAGTGCTTAAGAACAAGCAGCTTTCAATAACAAAGTTCTGTGCTCTTCACTTTGCATTAATGACCACATGTTCCTGAGTGGCTCCAAAATCCAATTTTAAATAATTACATACACACCACAAAGTGGTGTGTTTTTCGTTTGTCCTGAATGAATAAAGAGCAAAATATTGGTGTGGCTTTTCAACAAGGCAATTAGAGGGAGGAAATCAGTAATCACCTAATTCTTTGTGATTTGTCCAGGGAGGAGGTGACACTCTGCTGGCACAGAGTAGGTTACTTTTTTTCCCAACATTGACTCTTCAGTAAGAAGTGATTGCCAGCCTACTAATGTAGCTTTCCTTTTCATGATGACTGGCACAAACATATAGGAGTCAGGGGACAGAAAGGCTTAGCTGGGCTTAGGCCCTCCCATTGCCATGCAGCACATGTGCTCCTGTGCCACATGTAGTGGGATCAAATAGCACACTTAGCTCTTTCCTCAACGAGATCAGAGTTTCATCAGCTTTTTCTTGTATGATGCAGGTAGGTTATAGAGGACACTGAAGGAAAGAGTTTTTCTGCCTCCTTCTGTCATCAATGCCTGCCATTCTTTACTCTGATACCACAGAAAACAGTCTACATAAAACAAATAGTCTGAAAACTAAAGGTAGGATTCTGAATACAAAAAAGGGTAGAAAAATACTTCTTTAGAAATTGTTTTTGGAGTCATCATGTAAATTTGGTCCAAGTTTCACAAACAGTACACTTGTGAAGAGGCAACGTTTAATATTTTTGGAGATGTGTTCAGCTGAACATTTTTTGTTTGGCTTTTTGAGAAATTTGTAACAGCTGCATCTAATGTCTCACTTTAAGAACAGAACACAAGACACAATTACTGAAGCAGAATGCCTAGTTATGAAGCTTGATGTTCCCAGTCTCTGGTTTAAAAAAAAACAACAACCAAAAAATAAAATAAAATAAAATAAATAAATTAAAAAAAAAAAAAAAATTCAGGGAATAGAAACACTCACCCTGGTTTTGGCATCGATCTGCCCTCCGCGATCCAACAAGAGCTTCACCATGTTTGTGTTTCCCCTTTTGGAAGCCACATGCAGTGGGGTGATTCCATTCTACACCATGAAAAGAACAAACAATGAGCATGATGGATTTGAAGGTGTATAATGGCGGTGAATTTGTGTTTGGCTCACAAAATGAGACCATCACATTATAGAGAATAAATGAAAATGTACTTGAGCATCAGAGCTAGGCACACACCATATAAGCTAGAGTTAGTATTCCTTTTTAAGCAAGAATCTTTATTCAGTGTTCGTTTGTTTTATAAACGAAGAAGCACATCTGCAAAAGCAGCGAACATCGCAGTCCCAGAGTCAGACAAATAAACAAACATATACCAGAGTCCCAATGAGTCAATATTCACAAAACACTGATGCATTTAAATCATTGCAACACACAAATTACACAAATGCACGACTCCTGCACAAAGTAATCTCATAAATGTAATGTAAATAGCATAGGTCCTGTTTAAGCTGAAAGTCCTTGCAAATGCTTGGGGTGAGGGCAAGAGGTAACATTAGCAGCTACTCCAGATGGGCAAGAGGAGGAAGTCAGTCTGAAAGGCTGAATCCTAAAGTAATTCAAAATGTGCCTGGCAATGCAAAATCAAACAGAAATCTGTGATCCAGCAGATTTAACAATATACAGATTACCAGAGGCTTTCATGGCACCAGATGACATGCTTCAAACTAAGTAATGCATGAAAACAAATAGACTGTTTTAGGTAGATCTGCAGTTGCTTACCATAAAATATTAGTCATGATTAATTAGTACTTATAATGTTATATTCATATAATGGCACTGTACCTTACATTTGCTATTTCAAAATATGTTTACATGTGAAAATACCAAATGAAAGTGGTATAGTAAATATTGAATCCCTAACAGACAGGAAAAAGACAATAAGCCCGATATATATTTCTGAAGTATGTCTAACTGACAGGAAAGCTAAAATAAATTGACATATCCTGAGAACATCAGCACTGTGACACAATTCAAAGGAGCCTGCTTCTGTCAACTGGGAAAACTAGTTAACAGTAAGCTCCCAAGGATTCTGCATGAAGGTAACTTTTTAAAACTACGAGGAAAAAAAAAAAAGATGTCTTGAATACTACAGATTTTCAGCATTATTTTGCTTCTCATTTACTCTTGACTAGGAATTACACAAAGATATGCTCCCACTTTCATAGGCCATTACAACTAAAAAGAGAAAAAAACTCCTCCATACCCTTGCTGTGAAATCAACTGCAGCTCCTCTGTTTAGCAGCAGCGTTGCCACATTGACATTTCCATAGTGTGCAGCTATGTGCAAAGGTGTAAAGCCACTCTACAAAAGGAAACAGTCCTCATTATAGGAATCAATTTATACAATACAATCAACTTAACTAGAACCTGACTTTAACAGTTGCTGGCAAACAAATGTCTTACGCTGATTTTATCCAGTTAACCTATAATATAGCAAAGTCTTTCAGGCAGGATATATGAGTTTTCATGTGGGATATTATCAAAAGTGTTTCTTTCTTTCATTTTCTGAGCCAGCGTTCAAGCCAAAAAGAAATCAGTAGCTTTCGTAACATAAATATATTATTTATTAATTGATATATTATCCATCCTTAAAGAAAATAAAGGGAGCTTCCTTATTAAAATTCATAAACAACAAGGGTCTTTTGGGCTGCATCTGTTTACTGTTTTTGTCTAAAAACAACAAAAGCTCTTGGACTCTGGTTTCACTGAGCTAAGAATTACAGATTATTCAAGATGTAATCCAAGAGCTTGGTCTACATGAGAAACTTTGCTTATTATAAGAAGCATAATTTTGAGAACCATAATTATTTACATTTATATATAATTTAGATCTCAAAAGAGCCAAAGAAACTTTGCCATCTCTCTTTGAGAAAAAACATGATTTACTTATTGCCTCTTGAGCACTAGAAGGTGAAACACAATTCATTTACAAGATACAGAATTACCTGACGACAAAATAAAAAAGATTAATTTTTCAGAAAGTAGGGCACGCAGCAAGCTTTTAGTCTCAGAAGTAATTCAAGTAGAAAGGGCCTCATATTTGAGGTTTCCCTAAAGAGCTTTACACTGATTTGATCAGAACTTACAATCTTATTGGTGGTTATGGGAAAGAAAAATACTTCTGGCTTCTGGACTATACTGTATTTTCAACTAGGTTTTCTTTCCTTCAGTGTACCAATCATTATTGTAAACTGCTCACAGAATAAAGACATGTATAAATAAATATGTGTATAAAAATGTGGAATAAAGATAGATGTTGCACTCTGAAATCAACTTTATTCCCCAAAGACGCATCAATTGGATCATTATTTTAACCTAACTCCAGTTACTTCTTTGTCAGCCCACAGGTGATCCTGGTCGAAGTCATCAAATTCATAGCCTTGTTGCCATGGTAAATTACTGGGAAAATGTCTACTGAGGATATCAGCACACAAATACGATCCTGTACTTAGCTACAGAGTGAATTTATGTTGCATTGACAACTAACTTCTCAAGGACATGTATTTACCTTGTGACAAATGCAAGGTACTTTATGTCAATGTAATGGCCAGTGAAGGAGATGGAAACTGCTTCACATTTACCGTAAGTGAAGAAGCAGGCATTCAAAAGAAGAGACTGCGTTCTTGGAAATAATGCTTTTTCCTAAATGTGACAATAATTTTTTCGGGGGGAATCAGAGTTCTAGCCAATCTGACACTTCACTTTTAGTGAAAGTACTTGTGGAGACTTGTCACTTCCACAATCAGTATAAGAACTGTAATATTCTGATCATGTACTATCCCCTAAGGACTTCTGAAAACTTTACTGAAAAGATCATAATAAGAACAATGGTGAAAATAAGCAGATGCTCTGAACAAGTTTTTACCTTGGAGGATTCAATTATATGTTTTACTGTACGAGAAGTAAAATGAATTTTATCATGATTCTGGCTGAGCCAGACATTTTAATATAGTTATGCCAAGTTAGTGCATTTTCATAATTAATTTAATTGAGCTAGAGGAACATCTTCATTCTCTTAGGTCCATTACTCACTTCAAAATTCTTTGAACTGAATGTGAGTTTTCAAAAGTTTACTTCAATATGGTGACACAAATAAAAAGCAATTATAAAACAAAGGATGAATAAAAACAGGTTTGCTGAGTCACAAATTGCTATTCATTAAAAAGTCATAACTTTTAGTGCTAAATATTAAATAAATATTGCCACAGAGCAGATAAAATAATTATAAATAACAGAAAGAATAATTAAAAATTTTTGATCTCGGTACCTCAGTCGTCCTATTCACCATCATCTGATGCAGCATGGTTTGGGAAAAAGAGGAAAGATATTAAAGACTGGCTGCAAAACGGAGAACTAAGTTGCTTTTTGAAATGAGTTATGTTGTTATAATGGGAAAAGCCACTGAAGCATGCATTAACATTAAACATAACCTATGTTCCCACAGGCAACAAACCAGTATCCTATTTAATAGGGAAGCAGTGATTCTGCTTCCATTCTTTCTTCTGGTTTACAAATAATGAGAGAAGGCTGGTTACCACAGAAATGGGAGGTATAAGGAAAAAGCAAAAAAAAAAAAAAATGTGTAGCTTGCAATTACTGTGTCACTAAACACTGCTGAAGTAGATACATTACTGGCGATACTGGTTGTGGAACTTGGCTTTCCCCACAGAAGAAATTCCCTTCAACCCTTAGGATGAAGGAAGTAAAAGGTTGCTGCCCACTGGCACTCAGCCACGTGACTGTCCTGTTACCTGCAGGGCAGCGTGGCGTTACCTTGGACTGCACATCGGCGTTGTGATCGTTCTGCAGTAAGAGTGCTGCTGATTTGGTGTCATCTTTTCTAGCGGCAATGTGCAAGGCTGGTAATCTCACTTTCCCCTTGGTGTCATTTTCCAGCAGGATAGCCACTGCCTGATTGTGTCCTTGTTGCAGTGCAACAGCTAAGGGAGTGAAACCATCCTGCAAGACAAGAAAACAAAACATCCGCAGTATGTCAAAGGACACGGAGCTTCACTGAACTGCACGGCAGCGTTCGCACATGGAAACTTCATAAGCACATCACCAGCTGGTTTCTACCTCTGCACCAAGTGCACTCCAGTGAAGTCACGTTGGAGGCAAAACATTTTAACCCAGATGTGACTCCAAACATGTCAGAAGCACACTTTTTCACTTCAAAGTACATATGTATATATATGTGTGTGTGTGCATATTTATATATTTTAAGTACAGTACAAGGAAAGAATCATTCCACAGTATCTCTCATATTAACTTGTCATCTTAAAATGGACTGCAAAGCACATTTTTGCAACACTTCCAAAAGGATTAGTGAGCACTGCACAAGGTAGATGTGTAAAATATAAAGGGATCTTGTTTCTGAGTACCTCTGGGAAAAGAAAGCAGATCTTCATATGCATTTGCTTCTCTTTCCCATTCTAAGTCATGCATGGGCTATGACTCAAGAAAGTCAGATCATATTTAGTAATTTATTCTAATTCTAAGCAGCAAAACATCACGTTATTTCTGGAAAAAAAAAACAAAGTCAGGAAAATCTATCTATTTTTCCTTTATATTTTTAGCTTTGTTTTAAAATTATTTTCAAAATTTCTTGCTCCATCACACAGGGCCTAGATTACCAATGCTGTGACACGTAGCATGTGCTCACAACTTGCTATCTCAACAGGTACTGCTTGCTCGCATGCCCTTTATTCTGATTTATAAAACTAAATCTAGCTCAAGTCTTGCGTGCTGCCGAAGCACAGGTGCTACAACCACATGCTAGACTGGAGGGCAGCTAAACCATGAGGAGCAGAGCAGCCCTCAAACTGAGCCTGGGACCAGAAGGCATGCTGAATAACAGTGAAATGAAAAGGGAAGGGAATAAAACAAGGTTTTCTACATCTAGAGAAGAGTTAGTTATAGCCAGAAAGTGAGCAAACTGATTAAGACACATTAAGACACATAAGGCGTAAGAGACAGAATTGATTAGGAATAGGAAAACGGAAAGATGATAAAATAATAAAGGATGACTTAGGCAGGAATGGGAGCCAACATATGCTGAAAGAAACATCTGAGGAATTGCCAAAGTAATTTTTCCCCCTAGTAATTTAATAACATGCACTCCCTTTTGCGTTGAACTGTGGGTAGGTGCGTTGCAACAGCTATGCTATTATAGTTTCTTTCTGTAATAGAGATTAAATTCTGTACAGTGAATTAAAAACTGGTGAACAGCTGATGAAACAGCTGAACTGTAAAGATAATTCTGAGATTGGGGCCACATTAGGTGTTGAAATGGCTTAATGCATTTTCCTTTTGCCTCTGGAAACATGAGAACAAATCCTGGATTAGAGGGCCCTATGAAACTGAGCTCATCCTGATTCTCATTTTGTACCTAAACATATATAAAAGTGCAAGGAAATGAAATAGAGGAAACAAAGTATATCCAAAGGCGGTGCTAGCTTCAAAGCTTCAAAGACAAGATCAACCATTTGATTTTCCCCACATTATCTTTCATCTTTCTCTAAAAGGCCCCAGCCCTTTCTGCATTCTCTCCTATTACACAGCTAACAGGAGCCCTGAGAAAGCATTTCGTTTCCACATCTCATGATTGGGAAATGAATTTTCCCATTCTCATCACATGAGAATAATCTTTGGGGCCAAACAGAATGTCTTTCCCATGTGCTGTGGTGGCATCCTCAGTTCAGGCTGCTATCCCACCTTATTTCATGTATCATTTCTTCCTTCTGTTTGTGAAACTAAATTCTGGGCACATATGAATGCAGAGAGTAGTTCAGTCCATCCTTCAGTTATACTCACATCACTAAACCATCACCTGAGCAAGATCTGAAACCAAAACTTGTCTAAGTAAGTGATAAAGGGATAGACAGGCTTTAACCTCCAGGCCACAAAAGTGAGATCTGACCTTTCCTGGTGAGAGAAGACAGATTTGGACTCAGGTTCTGAGTGGGGGTGCAGCTGTTTTTTCTCCTCCCCTGCCTCCTTTTTTTATTATTATTTTTTAACAGAATTAGAGCATAGTATGAGTTACAGTAATGACTTGAAGCCTGTGTTCAAGCAGAAGCCACGTTAATTATTACCATATCAGCCTCACGGTACCTGTAAATTAATGAATGAATTTCCAGTGCTCCTGATCACAGTTAGTACAAGTTATTCACTGCAAGACTGCAAGCAGGTGACTGTGCAATGAATCCAGGCTGGGCTCGTGGAGAGCCAAAGATACACTGCGACTCGTTCGCAGAGGGAGTTTCTGCCAAGTTGCCTGACTATCACACAGGATTTCATATTTCAGAAAGCCGCAGGGTAACGTGATCTCCATGTATGCAGGCCACAAGAGGATTATTTTAGGAGCTGTCATCAAATGGTAGAGTATCCATTGAAAGAAGGGATAGTGAAGCAGCTGTTAAGGCTAGCAGTTCAGTTTAAAGAAAAGGAAAGCAAGTATACATGCAACATCATTTTCAATGCATCCAGGTAATGGATGAAAGTAATCATCTGAAGGTAATCCAGAGGGGTAAGTTTCTATACAGACGAGGGAAATTAAATAGACATGAGCAAAAGCTCTTTGTCAAGGGAGGAAGTTTCCTATTACTATTTCACATTGCATATCCTATCTACAGAGCAAACACAAAGCCAACAGACTTTGTAGAACTGAGCCTGGTCACTTGCTCTCTTGGCTCAGACCAAAACAAGATTTGGCAGAAGGAGAGCAACAGGAAATCAAGTGAGCACAGCCTTCATTATCTAGAAGTTTTCCCCATTGCCCTGAGATCCTCTCATTTGCAAAAGGAATTCAGTGATTCAGTTTCTCTTGAGATGGAGACTCATCTCTTTTCCACTGATATCTGCTTTGCTTGCTCCGAAGTTACTGCAGGTTTACAGCACCGCAGTGAAATCCAGACCCTAGCAATGAATACCATCCTTCTGCATATTTACACCCACATGGTTTAGTGCTAGAAGTAAACTGTCTGAGGAGAAAACAGCACATTGCCTGGTGAGCTCATTGCTGCAATTCTTGTTAGTCATTTCATTTCCTCAGGAGAACCCCCCTCTACAGACAAGAGCAGGAGATGCATGTTAAAATATTCTATTCACTGATATTTGCCTTCATGTTACTATGCAAATGGACCACAAAGAGAGCCATGTTGCTCAGGTGATGGCACTTCTAGATGCTTGAGTTTTCATGGGCTTTGTCAGAGATGTTAAGACGTTACAGAGACATACATCTATTCAAATGAAATGCTGCATGTACCTCTTCACTTAGCCTATGATCGATCCACTCTCCACTTTACTGCCCTGACAATACCATTTCACTGAGGCCACCTTATCCTCCTACAATTTCTACAGAGGTTCCCTTGGGATCACTTTCCAAGTCTCATTCATCTTTCAAAAATGTCTCTGAGAACGTGGTAGGAGAAATGGGCACAAACTAAAGGTGAAAATCCTGGGCTCACTAAAGTCAGTGGATCTTTTGCTGTCAGATGATTTGGGCTAGATTTCATTGCTTGACTCCTCACCACTTCCAGAACAGTTTGTCTGTGTGTTTTGAAAAAAAAGCATTAACAATAATAAATACAATAACAATAATAAATACAACTCAGTGAAATGAATGGGCAAAAGTTCTCCAAATATTTGAAAAAAAACTGAAAATCTTCTAAGCGATCTGAATATAAAGGTAAAGGAAAATAAGGGTTTGTATTAAAAAAAAAAAACAAAAACACAACAACAACAACAATATACGTCACCTCAGTAGCTGTGCTTTGGTTGGCTCCATTCTCCAAGAGATATTTCACCACTTCAATGTGGTTCTCTTGAGCTGCCATGTATAATGGAGTGAAGCCATTCTAAAGAGAACACATGAGAAAATACTGTAACAAGAAACAGAATATACCAATAATACCGAAATATAAGTAACTATAACACTAAAAATGTTTTGATGTTTTTTTAACTGAAGTATGTAGGTAGAACAACTAAGTATTTTTAGTATAATATGAGGTTTAATGTCATTTAAACCTACACAACTCTACATGCTTTCACACTCATTTTCTTTTGACATATTTTCTGAAAACAATGGACACACTCATTATTAATATCAGTATTCCTTGCTGATAATGGCTCAGGGACTGTAAAGCTGGCAATAAAGTCTTATGAAAGATGACAGGAAAGCAAACATTTCTTCCATTTATTACATTAACTTAACCAAAGTCATCATCCCCTGGAGACCATGAAGTCCATATCTCATGACAAGCTGAGCAGAGATGACAAAGGCTTAACATACTACATACAATTTTGTAATACATACAACATTGCAAATCATCAAACATAAAGGACCTCAACCTTGCAGAATAACAGCCACATTTCTGACCATACACTATGTTTGTCTAGCATGTAATTATAAACATTCTTTAACATGCCCTGGAATTCTTATATGAATGTGCTCCGAATAATACAGTAATATCAAAAAATTCTTCCACGTTAGTTAAACTTCATGAAAATTCATTAGAAACACACTTTCTTCCCTTTAAAATACTTCCCTTTCTTCTCTTCAAAATACTTTAATGCAAATGATTGTAATTAATTATCTACAAAATCCATATGAAAGGAAGGCATGGAAGTGAGCTATCTGCCTGATAACTTTATTCCGAAAGTTTTTAGAATTGTTAAAGAGACCTTGAAAAATTCTTCAATATTCTGCAACCTACCATGTAAGTAAGAGGACATAATCACCTATGTTTGTGCAAATTTTCTTCTGTCCTCGAATGGCACTTTTAGCTAGAATACAACCCATAAACAAGACTTCAAATACACGATTTTATTTTTTTTTTAAATCTTAAATGCTGTCACAATAAATTACAGACTTGTGCATTTATATGAGCAATACAAATTAAGGCAAATAGTGTGATAACTAAGAACATTGTTTCAGAGAAGCCAATGTTATTCTTTCTAGCAAACCTGCTATGGAAACATTCCAGTAATTTCCTAATGAAATGAAATCTCGTTTTTCAGTCAGTAGATAATACAGCTGATTGCAGAACTGGTGGATTTACAACCCCATCTACATTACAAAAGTAGAAGATTGCTCGGATCAATTTTATATATGTTGTATATGTGACGTGACATGGATCATATATGTTGCAGCAGGTTTTTTAATACTACTTTGCTTATCAGTCTAGTATTTTCATTAAAAATCTTGGGACATATAGTTAAAAAATTGCACCCTGACAACAGTCAACAGTTTAATGCCAAAATCATGTGGTGTATTTTGAGTGGCTTTGCACACAGGTCCGTCTTTGGCAGGTATTATCCAATACTCTCAGGAATGACTTGAAGGATGGACCCGAGTGTTCATATTACAGCTGCAGACAGCATGAAGAAGGTGTTCTGCAAGCACACAACCCAAGAGGAACATAATTTGAAAGGTTCCTGTTACCTTGGAGAAAAGGGCTGGAAATGTAATTTAGTAAGGACGAATACAAGTTGCAAGGCTTTGGCAGGAATAACAAACTGTGCAAACAGAGAATGATGAGTTAGAGAAGAATACTGCAAAAAAGGACCCCAAGGTCGCAGTGGCTTGCCAGAGAGTCACTGAGCTCATTGTGCTGTAATACAGACAATCATTGCACTGTTGTAAAATTAAAATACATCCCCCTGAGGAAGTTATTTTTCTTTGAGAAAAGGCTGAAGTAATTGGTGTTATTTGGTCTAGAAAAGGAAAACTGAAAGGAAAATGGTAAGTGCTCAAAGAGGGAGGGGAAGATTTGCTCTGCATGCTCATACATGCTAAAACAAATGGGAAAGTGCACAGCTCAGTAAGGTTGCAGCAGAGAACATTCACGTTAGACATCAAGAAAAGCATCTTAACAGTAAGGTCAGCTGCGTTTTGATGGGCGGCTTCCCTCCCCCAAATCCCTGGCAGCAAACGGGAAGCACGGAGGAGGCAGGAAGGAGGCCCAGAAGCCAGCCTCTTCCATGTCCAGCCTCGTGGCTGGGAGGCCACCAAGCCTGGCTGCACAGGGGGCTCCTGGCCTCCCTGCACACAGCCCTTTAACAGGGGGGAGAAAACGAGGAGATCTCGCCAGAGTGTAAAATGAAGGGCTGCTGTCGTGCATGTACCGAGGAAGGCACAGAGGACTGCCGAGCTGAGGGCGTGAGCTGGCAGTGGGAACTGGGAACAGATCGGCTCGTTTCCGATTGTGCTAGGGCTGCAGAGCACAGAGAAAGCTGCAGGTAACCAAGCTGCCTCATTGCTTTGGCTTTCCTTCCCACACTGGGAAGAAACACCGTGGCATCCTATTTAGCTAGAACTACCAGTAATTTTCCACGCCCGTGATTGGGATTTTAATATCACAGTATAATGGAGCATTTTTTAACTGGTGATATGCACCATTTGTAACATCCTCCTAATGCTGAAGAACACTGCATGGGTGAACACAAGGAGCACAACCCCGCTAATGTAAACGCGAGGAATATGAGAATTTTCAAGCCAAAGCAAATCAATTTGCTTACAAGCTTTGAGGTTTGTTTTAAATCAACTCAAGTCCCTAGTTCTGCAACAGCACTGGGACAATAAATCCTGGGTTAGGACACCACGAACAATACATATATGACTTCATGATCATTTACAAGCACTAAACACTTCTCCACCCAGTCCCAAGACTGTTCCAGAGACTGCCCAGTAGATCAAGGATATTCTCCTCATACCTGTAACTACAGCAAACGTGGGTAAGGAAGTACTTGCACTCCTAGCCTTTTTTTCCTTTTCAGGCTCTATTTATAGTTTAAAATTACTATATATTTTTCCTTAAAAGCTGGCTTATTTTGGAAACTGCTAGAGCTGCTGAGGTTTATTTGCAAAACTAACTACACCAGACATACTGAGAAGCTTCCCCTGGCAAGGTCAAGCCCAATTTTTTCCACTGGCAGGGTGAAGTTTGCTTTCTCAGTGAAGAACTGGTTTCTGAGATTCTAATTGCAGTGTTCCTGACCTCAGCGCTTCTGGCTCATGGCCAGAGACTCCTATTTTAGGAGATTCCCAGTATTACCACGCTCTGCCCGGTGGGATTGCCTGTTAGCCCTGCTGGAGCTCTTCCTTCTCACTTGTCTTCTGGACCCCAGGACTTCCACGTCTCCTCCCACCTCTGACAGGCTATGGTGCATCTGTCTGTCTGTCTGCTACACGGCAAGTTTCTTTGTCAGCCAGTCCTGCAGTTAAATGTAAATGCCCACCACAACAGAAGCATATCCTTTCCTCCATTCTATTTACTTCTTGAACCTAAAACCCCCTTCCCAGTTTCTCATCTTTTAGCTTCAATGAGCTATATAATGGTACTTGGTTGCTCTGTTCTGCTTTAGAGAGAGCTCAAAGCTCTAGAGCTCAGACCTCTGCAAATTGGAAAAAAATATACATTTTCCCTAGACTTGTTTCATTACCCAAAGTTTTCTACTGAATCCAAAGCATTCTGGTTAATGATGCTCCATGGATGTATTGCAGAAGAGACTGACCTCTCCCCTCTTGTTTTAGTATATGCAGAGAGACACAGAGGGTTTACTGGGCCTTGAAGAGGAAAAAGTATCCTTATTTCAATAAATATTTCTTCAGTTTATAATCCCATGTTGTATGAACACATTCTAGAATTGATGTAAAAACACTGACTAGCAGATAAATGTCACAGGGAAAAGGAGAAATGTGCTTTCTTCTGGTATTTCGGAAAGCCCGGCTGTGTACTTATACTGTGACTGGATGTTTAGATGCGGTACATCCTCTGAAAAACAGAAATTAATTTTGTAATGATATATAACATTCATTTTCAAACAATGATTTCATCAGAGTATTTGCAGTGAGGACAGAGTACTCAGATTTCATTATCCTCTAAAATACATACTGCAAGATGTTTGCTGCCATAATATAAAGTTATTATGAGAAATTAATGCTAAATAAGTAGAGTACATTCCATACTCCATTCTTTCTACTACATTCACTGGTTTACTTGCTAATTTGAGAAAATGAGTAGCTCTCAATGATTCTTCAAGCTATTAATGCAAATTGGCGAGTTTTTATATGACTCAGAATTTGTATCGTTAAATTTTGCCCAAGCCCTAATGAAGAACACAGTCTGAAGAAGCAGAGAGATTATTAGAGCATTTAGAAAATCACACAAACAGAGCCATAGCCTGGCTTAGCTGTATTTTAGGGCAGGCTTTCAAGGAATCTCATCCTTTGTGGGCAGTACCAAATGATCAGGAGTACACATCTTCCAAATTGTGTTTAGTAGCCAGTCCTTTTGAATGACTGCCCTACCCATGCTTGTCCATCAATATGTAGCCTTTAGTGCCTATGTAATATATATGTCATATGGCATATGTATATATATATCTCCATATATACCTATATGCATGCTAATGAGGAAAATAAAGAAAATAAATTTTCTTCCCTTAGTTTGCCTTTTTTAAGATGATATGAGTTAGCAACATGTCTCGTGATGTAATAGGTAATATAAGCCCAAATGAACATACCTATTTTACCTCAAAAGCCTCCAAGAACTGTATTAGAAGATCACCGAGGTTACTGAGGAAGACAAGACAGCTGACATCTAACGCAATTCTCTACACACAGTAAAATGCTCATTCCTACTTACTCTTCAAGATGTAATTACTAAGCAGAGGGCCAACACAGCAGATTGCCCCACCCAGACCAGTTGCCTCCTCTTCCTCTCCATCCTGCCACATGGGCTTTTGGTTGAGGTCTTCATTATCTTATTTCCCCCGATTTTGCTTCACATCAATGAAATGGAAATCAAGGTCACAGTTTAAAACCGAAGTAGTTAGGCATTTTCTTGTAACCTTTACTACAATTCTGCAAGTGTACTTCTCAAGCAACATTTAGGAAAGATCCTGTGCACAACAGACTGCACATATAAAAGCTCGGTTTCCTCTGGGTTACTCTAGAGTTTCCTTCATAGGGCCTGGCACTTGAACTAACCCGAGAAAAGCCTTTGTGCAATTCATTCTACCTTTCTTCCTGTGCCTCCTTCTCTTTCCACTCAGCGAGTCCCACAAAGAAACAGATAGTGACACAAAGGATGAGATAAGAATGAGACAAGGGTGATACAAGCTTAGATTACTCACGAAACAGCACACCCAGATAATGAGATGTTCTGATTAATGGTCATAGCATTTTACGCAGTAAGACCATGATCATTGCTCGAGTCTTTAAATTTCAGTAACTTACAGGATTTTTCTACTCTTCAGAATATTGCTTAATAGCTTAAATAAAAATGGCAAGACCTTGACTTTATTCATCTTTATTCAGTGGCATACAACTCATCCCCCTTGTTTCCTCATTCTTCCACAGATAGTAGACTAAACAAGTGACATCTGCATCCCACCTTAGCAGTTAGAAGAAGGTAACTCTACCTTCACTAGCTGCTTCTCTTTCTCTCAGTCTCCAATAATATCCACGGGAGAGGAAATAACCACTCCAGCAAAGGCTGTTCTCCCTTCTCAAGTAGGACAATGATATGCATTGGAAAGGACAAGAAACAAGAAAAAGAAGAGGCAATGGGCACAAACTGGAACACAGGAGGTCCTCTCTGACCATCAGGAAACTTTTTTTTTTTTTTCTAAAAGCCTCCTGGGCATGGTCCTGGATAGCCTACTCTACATAGCCCTGCCTGAGCCGGTGGTCTAGACCACGTGAATCCTTTTCCAACCTCAGCCATTCTGTGAGTCAGTGAAAAATCCTCTAACAATTCAAGCAATTAATTATTTTAATCCACAAAACATGTGAGTTAAAAATAAATGCAACACTGCAAGCCGAATTTGGTATGCAAACCTTGAATAATACCAAGAAATTGGTAGCAAAAACCTTCATGAAAGAATCAACAATATTGGAATTGTGAGAACTTAGTTGTGTATTATGGCCAGAGCATTATTTCCAGCCACTCTAAAAATATACACTCCATAAGAGGATTTTACCTTAGCAGGAGAGATTCTCTGCCTAAAAGGGTGAATTAAGGATAGATCAAGGTAACTACTTGAATTTTTAAAAGTCTGTGTTGGTTTTTTTTTGTTAGCTTACATCAGAATCCAGAAGTGTGATATGGCAGTAACTAAATATTAACGGTACAATGATATATGCATGAAAAACTTTCAGAATGATTTTCTCATAGTACGCAATCACACTTAGACTGAGATATTTCAGCAGGCTTTCTCAAGTTGAAAATGTCTAAAACTCTTAGAAAACTACATCACTTTTTTTCTCCAGTAAACCTGTAGCACCTACCAAGCCTTCAGATCAATGATACTGATGTGTGACTCGTACTACCTGAGCATTGCTTGCTTTTACTTCTAAATACTTTATCATAAGATCTGTTTGTGTAAAATGTCCCGTTGCATGACTCAGATGACGGTTTGATATTTGTCTGTTTGTTCTCCTCAAGTCTCCTAGCATTGAGTTTGATTCTACTCCCACCCCACGGAGAAGCACTGAAGCACTACCGGTGAGAAAATAGATTATGCCTTTGAGAAGCATAATTCAATTCAAGGTTCCTTCCTTGTCCTGGGAGAAGTAATTTGCTTCAGCTTCACATCTGGTTCAAACCTGAGAGATTCATGAGGAAAATGTGCTCTGTGCACCTCTTGTCCTCCTGTACCTTCTGACTGCACTGCTGTGACTGGTATCTACTTCATGGAGGGAATTTTTATTTTCTCCTGAATCCACCTTATGAGAGAGACGGCCAATAAAAGCATCTTTTGGATACATCAGCAACTAGCTAAATTAAATGCTGTGGGTATGTTATTGATGAAAGGACCTTATGTTTTCGGACAGAGTCAGTGTTTCAAAATGAGCAGGACACAGCACATTAGTATATATTCAGTTCCTAGGGGTATCTTTTCCTTCATTAACAAAGCTGGTAAGTGCTAGTAAGCAGCGTGATGCACAGATTAGACGTAAGCATTTGCAGTCACAGAACTATTCAGTGTAAAGTGGCACATCTGTAAGGGCACGGGAGGCCACTGGATTCTGACCTTCTGTAGACTAACTCCCTAACAAGTGTTAGCTCATCTTTTCGGTAACAACCCTTGCATTCAATACACACAGCAGATTCGGGGGCCACTAGGGTCTCACACACTGTAAAACTTCAAGCTGAGAAAAGCACTTAGGAGAAAGGCTGGAATTGCTGGACTTAGAGAGGCTGGTGATTCTGCATTCTGGGGCCAAGCGGTTAAACAAAAGAAATAATGACAGAGCATCTATCTGCTTGACAGGACAGACCATAAAACTGATTTGTACTAATTAAATAAATAAAAGGATCTGCAGTGACACAGAAGGATACATAGAAAAAAATAGCACCTCTTCAGCTGTCTCACATTCTCTAGTAATATAAATAGTGTTTTCCACTCTATGCCTACAGCAATGAGATAACTATAAAGCCCACGAATAAAAAAGGTCTGGGTTTATGGTGCTCACCAAGTTGGTTTGTGAGAGATCATGCAGACCCCCAGCTGCATTGCAGCTTCAGGCAATACTAATGCATCTTCCACCTGTTGCTGTGCAGTTACAAGAACCCCTCTCCTGGGAAGTACATTTTACTGTAAGCCACTTCCTAGCTTATGTGACAAACTTAAAGAGCACAAGCATTCTATTTTAGGGCTTCAAATATCACGATTTTCCCAGCAGGAACAGGAAAGTAACAACAGTCTGAAACACAGCCCGGCAGAAATCAAGATGTTCTGTGCCTTGAAAGTGTCATTTTTACGAAGAGGAAGCCTGTAATAGGAATTGGGCTGATGGGGAATAATGGGAAGAAAATAGATTAGTCATGCACCAGGAAACATCACCTTGGTACTGGGCATGGGTTAGGGACCAGCTTAGCTAGGGCGAAGTCTTGTATTTGAATTCTGGGCTGTCGTCCAAAACAGCATTTGGGGTTTGCCTTCTATCTGTGGTAAAGTGAAAGCAATTCTGGAAACATACATATGCAGACATATATTATGTATATGGTTATGGGCTGAAAGGATGACAATATTGCACTAAAATCATAAATAAAATGTTTGTACTTATTGGATTTTGACTCAGTTATATCTAACGCTCTCACAAATATAAGGGGATAACAAAGCCAGTTCCTGTTCTTTATTGTCTCAGATTGCATCATTACAGTTGGGTGAAATGTGGCACGTCAGTCTGGTAAACCCTTACCTTTCCAGCTAATAGGCTCGTTTATACAGGCTCCTAAGGTTCGTGTATTTGATGAACAAATCTTACAGGACACCTCTCCATCGTATCATTTGTTGAAAAAAAAAAAACACTATTTGTTTAAGTGAAAGTCTTAAGTTCTGACCTGCACCACTGATACTAGTTTCTTTTATGGAGCTTAAACCAAATAGATTGCAAATTACCAAAATAGATTAAGAGATGTTGTAAACCTTTTCAGTTTGTTTTCAGACTGTGCTGGCTGAGAAACATGCATTACAAGATCTTATACCATCTCCCTTTTGATCAATGGAATCTAATAGTTAAAGACTATCAAAGTACAGGGTAGAAATTATGATATTTAAGTAAAACATGTTTTGTCTTAATTTGTTTGTTTGTTTGTTTGTTTTCTAGAGACAAGCTAGCTTTTTACATGTCATACATTATGGCAGGCTATTCATCTAGTTAGCTGTAGTGACAGTAGTGGACAACAGCACTTATTCCACAAATACGAAACTCGTCAAACTACACATCTGTAATGTGCATATAGATGTACAAGAATCTCCATTTGCTATACTCACAATGCAGATTGTGACTTCTAGAAGGAGGACATTATTACATGAGAATGTGCATTTTTACTTATTTATATTATTTACTTTATATTGCATTGCTATTTCTTATGTCTGTTTAAAAAATCTTGAAAATGTGATCCAAGTAAAGTCTGATGCTGTGATTTCTATTCATGCAGGTTGAAGATAAAAGAGATGAAATCTGCATTATGATATAGCAAAAATGTTGATGTCACATCACCCCCTTATGGCGTTCCTCCTGAGAAGGACCCCGACACAGGTAAGTAGAATAGGAGAGATTAATTTTCCTGCCTCTTCTAGAAGAAGTTGCCTCAAAAACACCACCACTCCAGCTACAATACAAAGATAAAGGGCATCATCTTATGATACAGGGGGATGACTGCCTTATATTGACCTTATAAATATTAAATCCTCTCACTAATACTGAACAGGCCGTCAGTATATAGCAGCTGGTTGAGGGGAGAACGTACTCTCCTTTATCAAGCATTTGTAAAACTGCATCTGGGTAACTATGTCCATTTGGGGGCTTATCAGAACAAGGAAAAGATGGACAAATTGGAACAAATACAATGGGGGGCCACTGAGGTAGGTAAAAGGGGTTGAAGCCTGAGACATGAAAGGACACTGAGAGAACTGGGGTTTTGTGAAAGGATGAGAGGCAAAAGATCCAAGATGAAGCAAGAAAAAAATCAAACAGATAAAAAGAAACAATTCCTCACAGGGTGGGTGGTCAAACACTGGAACAGGCTGTGCAGAGAGGGTGAGGAACCTGTCCTTGTAGATACCAAAAAATGGACAGGGCACAGTTCTAAACAAACCAGCTAACCTCATCCTTGGGTGCAATTTCAAAGCTGGCCACGCTTTCAGCCCAGGTCGGCAGGGGAAGGGTTGGACCAGAAGGTCTCCAAAGTGACTTCCACCCTACTTTAATCTATGATCCCATATATATTAGCATTGCTCTATAGGCATTCATTCAACCAAAGGCTAAATACTGTGTTATTGTACGCCTGATAATTATTCAATCAATTCAGTGAATTTGGAGACAAAGTCTCAGGTGCGGTTCTGAGATTCTTCTAAGATCTCTACTAAACCTCTCTGTAATAGTTGGGGATCGCCCTTGGCCTATTTTAAGCTGTAAACCTCACCCTGACAAGTTCAGTTGTTTTGGGGCTGCAACTGGGATCCCACAGATGCATATCAAACTGGCTCAGTACCCTCCTTGTTCTTCAAGAGCTCCTGGTCCTCGGAGCAGCTATCGAAAGCCAACCAGCCCTGTATTTCTAGATCACTACACTCCTTCTGCTCTGGGCGACATCATAAACTGGGCACCCTCCTAGGCTTGTTTTTCCTTTAACAATATGAATTATTAGGGAAATGATGAAGTCCCATATTAATACTCTGATACCAACAATCATTATCTTATGTCTACTCTCTGTTATCCTGTAATTCCCTGCAAATCTGTAAGCACCACTGCTGTCTCGCAACCACAGGCATACTGCTCAAATACACCTCACTGGCTGCCTGAAATCATACCTCACGAAAAGAATAACTGTTGGTTGTCAGTAAGTGATGATCACTGGAAGAGACAGGCAGCTGAAAGCTGGACTAGCTTAAGGGAGGATGAACAACTATATCTGTTCCTTCATTGTTCTTAACGTATTGCTTTTGTTTACGTCTCTCAAAATCCTTATAATCCTCCAGAAGGCAGTTCTTATTATTTTTTCCAGGGAAGACATAATGGACCTGATCCTTTATTACATTAGTAATGATGAACTGCAACTAAAGTACTCCCCTTGATATACACCAGCTAAGAATCTGTCTCTCTGAATATACCAATAGAAAACAGAATGCCCTGTTGGTGGGATTAACATTTTTTGTCATAATAGGTTACCAAATACTCTGCAAAATACAGTCCATTCTGATGGTAAGATTATCTTTACGAACTAGAGGGAGAGCAATCCCTGGTAAAGCAAATCCTGGGGCATCCCGATAGAGACAAGCAGATCACTTCTCTGACAATCATCTAAATCCTGCCTTCACTGGTAACACTGAATATGGACATTCAACGAGCTCTCTTATCGCTCATTTTTGGGAAAGCATATTAAGGGTGGAAATTCTGTGCTATTCTATGGATTGCTTTAATCCGACAAATAGTCTGGATAAGAATACTCCAGCGGTCATCTCCTGTGTTTTGAAACAGGGAACTGGCAATGGTAATGGGGACAAATTTAAGCACAAAATATTTCTTGGCTAATGTGTTTGCAACGAGCTTAGAGAAGGATATAGAGGAAAGGAAACCAGAGGGCTTTTAAATAACAAGATCAGCTTGGGGGAGGACTGATTTATCTAATCCTTGCCTTCTGTATCTGGGTCACTTTAAATAATCTGATGATTAAAAGGTAGGCTCCTCCTTTTGCCAGGGCCCCTAAATGAAGCAGTGGTCAAAGCACACCCTTAGCAGCTAATGGGGAACACACTTTCTTCTAAGGTCAAGTGCAGAAGTTTTAAAATCGATGGGAAGTGTTTCTTAGATGACTGCAGGATATGATAGCTCCCTTACAGTTACTGAACAGGAGTGAATTCTATTTCCTTTTGTTGCCTTTTACTTTTCAGCTCTTTGTACCTCAATCACTTGACATTTGCACCAAGAGGTGCGACTCTTCTATTAGACTAACCTTTTTGACCTTGCCTGGAACAGAGAAGGTTGGGATAGATCCATTCCACACGATATGTGTGGTCAGAATAGCTCAGCATTACTGCTGCAGGGAACAAGCCTAGAGGTAGACTCGGTTATTAAGATTATTGCAGTAGGGACATCATCACACTTGGGAGACTGATATTCCAGTTCTCAGGAATCTCTGATGCCTATACGTAAATCAGATGAGACAGTTTGGCTTTAAGAGAAACTAACAAAGAAATACTAATTCATCAAACGGAAGGGTTGGACTGACTAAATTTGGTGACACTTCTTCCACCTGGAAAAAAAGACCAAGAACTGACATAAGAATTCATATTATGTTGCAAAAGTAGACGTTCACTGAGAGGGGAATTATGGAGAGGGATTGCTGCTGTAATGCACAGGCAGAACTGCTAACAGGTTGTTTGGGGTAAAGAAATTATCTGGCTGTGAAAGGAGGAGACCACTGGGCTGGACAGCAGAGAATGTGTGTGGTCAGATCTCTACACGGCCAAAACTCATGGTCAAATCAAAAAGAGAAATTGCAGAGACTGATTTCTGACTTGATGAAGCATATCTAGATCTGCTCACTGAACCATGAGCAGAGTCAACCAAGTGGATGTCTTACAGATATTCATTAAAGATATTTTTTCAAGAAATATTTGTAGCAAAAGGCAGCTAACTGAGCCAAACAATTGTGCACTGGTCAAGTTCTATGTAGAGGTCTGCTGAGAAGGACCAGTAACTTCTACACTTCTTCAGCCATTTCTGGGTTTGCCCTCGTTTCAGCATTTGTCTGAAACATACTCAGGGAAGATGTCAGCTCTCAAATGATATGCACACAGGTGAAAGTGGAGTCATTCAATTAGTAATCACTGTGCAATTAGGCTTTGTATCAAAATAGAAATTACTTTTCTAAAAATAGGTGGTGATGACGTATTAGCTCAAAAGGAACAGATTTCTAAAAAGATAGGAAGAGGAACAAAATAACAGCTCTGAAGGCCAACAGAAAACTGAAGGGCAAAGCAAAGTAATATAACAAAAAACAAAATCCATAAAATCGAAGTCCTGAATGTTTAACAGCCTCAAATAGCACAGATGGGGTTTCTAATCTCAGTGGTTGCAATGTTTTTAATAGCCTTTTCTGAGATAATTCTGTTATTTCTTTGTTGCAAGGAACAGGGAAATCAGTGTGGCGTTTCAGATGTCACTTGTGGTAAGTTTTGATAAAGGCCAGTGTTTTTATGTAATTTAACTGCAAAAAGAAAAAGAAAACGGCAAGCTAAAGAAACTAGTGTTTAGAATGCTCACTTATCCATCAGTTTATAATCAGAGAATAAATTTTATCACTATGGCAAATTCTCATCCCTGGAAATGGGAATGACCTTGACAGATACCAAGTTCCTTAAAGAGGAAGTTATGAAGCAATCTGAGTATCTTCACCGGCATTAAATCACTACTACCAAATGGCATTTAGCAGGGGTCTAAAAAAAATAAAGTGTGAAATAACAGAGATACTAAGGAGAGGATGTAATACACCCTCAATACCAACAACTGTTCCTAAAAGATTTGAGTGACAATATAGCATCTATTTTTAAAAATGGAATTGAGATAAAATCTAGGAAAGAGAAACTGAGCATTTCAGTCATAATTTCTCTCTTTTTTTTTTTTAATTAATTTTTGCCTTTAACTTGTATTTTTGCTCATTTCAGAATTTCTGTATTAAGCCTGGTAAGATTAATTTTATCTCTTATTCTTTTTATCAATGCCATATTGCTTGACAAAAAATAAAAATGGTATTTGAGTATTCACATTCTCTTCAGGCATTCTCTTCTCCTTTTTCTGTATAACTGCATGTTTATCTTTTTCAACCAGCTGTAGTTACATACTCTTGACTCTCGTCATAAATCAAACATCCATTCTTCATTAACACTGAAGTCTGTTTTCCTTTTTTTTTTTTTTAAACGTATTTATTGCCTATGATGAATGTGATTCTTGAGCATGTAAATCCAATCTTGAGTAGAAAGGCAGCATTCATTATCCTCATAGAGCATAAAGACAGAGAAATAACTTTTAAATCTAATCTTCCACAGGAAGTCTCTGGCAAATCAGTATCAGAACCAAATTCTTAGAAGTCTCCTCAGAGCCCTGAATAAAAACAGGCATCCTTTCCACCCATCCTATAGGCAACATCTATTCATTCGTATTGCAGTTTTTAGCTACCTGGGAACACACGCGTGAAAGGACAGACACACAAATACTACTCAAAATGCTGAATACCATCAAGAGATATTACCCAAGTGCATCCATCCAACATTTACCAAGAAGACAGATCTAGGTAGGTCATTCACCTCTTTCTCTGTGTGCAACTACCAGAGATGGTAAAGCTCTACCAGGACTCAGATTTACTGTGGTGGGCAAAAAAAACATGTTACGTAAAGCTGAATGACTCGCTTTAAATGCTATGACTCTTTATTTACAAATTATAATCATTTTATAAACACTAATCAAAGTCCTTCACTTCATCTTTGTTCATTAATGCCAAGTCTACATTTGCCTTTTGGGGTTTTCCTTAGGAGTGCATTCTTTTACATCTAAAAATGTAAATACTCCACTTGCAAACGCTTTGTGGAGTATCTTCCTAATATTGCATCCCTCCCCCATTATTCTGAAAACTAACTCCTGACAGATAGATACAGATTTCAGTAGGCAGGAAACAAGTGTTTATGCCAGGTTGCCGACTGCCATCTTCTAAATGTCTGTTGTTATCTGTTGAATCGATCCCGCTTGGATGGTAACTGAAGTAGCAAATGCCTGTTAACAGGTCTGCACACATTACACAGAACATTCACTGCTAACAATAAATGTGTTTAAAAACTAGAATAGCATATAGAATAATGTCTGTGAAATTAATTTCCAATTCTGTCAGAATGTGTTTTTCACATCTAGGAAATTTTATTTCTTTTTCAAGCATAAAGAAAAGTGTTTATGAGGGGTGATGCTTCATGAAAGTATCATTTTTACCATTACTTCTCTCACTATGCTCAAAATCCTAATATTAAATATATCGGTTAATCTTCTTATACAATGAGAAGGATAGAAAATTAATGCAGAAATCATTCAATAAGTTCATTAAGAAAGTAGATTCCTAATTTTTTTAGCAATGGAATTACAGCATTCCTTATCTTTAATGTAAGTAGAGGATGGAGAGTAATTGACCAACAGTTGTCCCGAGAGAGCTCTTTAACAGCAGTTTTGGGGCAAAAAGCAAAATTAAGAATAAGAAGTCAAAGAATCTTGGACTGGAGGCATCTTAGAGATCTTTTCAATTTCTTTCTATCGTTATAAAATATAAAGAAAGCACAGACAGACCTGTTTGTTTTATAGTGCTATTGGTTCATCTCTTGGCCTCCATTTACTTTATACCATCCATCTTTTATGATGACATCAAACAGAAAACAGAAAAAAGAAAAAAGCAGGTTCGCAGGTCTGGGCCAGCAAGATGTGAAGGTGGTCAGACTTAGGATGGACTCTGACAAATCAAATCCTTTCACAAACCTGGCTGTGTTCCTATTGATAAGAGAATGCTCTACAGAACAGGACTGAGAAAAGCGTCTCACACAGGCCCAGCCTCCTCAATTTCTTTTCAACCAAGGTAGTTTCAAGCTACAGCATTTAATCACATCGCTCTCCTGTTCTGCTCATGTATCTCAGAAAGATTAAGCTAAGGGTCATTATTTTGCCTATAGACAGTAAGTGCTAGGAAAATTCAATTTGAAATTAATCTACCCCTGAAGCGTGACTTGTTTTCCTCCTTGTCATAGCTTACACCATTACTGCAAAAATGGTATTTGCAATCATTGAATGACGCACTTGAACTCAACTGGAACACTGTTAGCTCAATGATTTATTTCTGTGAATGTCACAAGCAGACAAGATGAGTTAGAAAGATGTTGCTGGGATAAAGATGGCAGTTTCTATATCATATAGTCCTCATCTGTACCACACATCCTGTTCTCTATAGCTACAGACAGTTGCCATAGTTAAGAAAGAAGAATTTACAAACATTAACCAAATAATTTATTGATAAATTGTTCCTAATCCTCAACAGAGGAAACAGCGTGCATCTTAAATATGCATAAGGATAACTTGGCCAACTGCTCCGTAGTGATAATAGTGTGTCTGTCTGAGGGCTGAGGATATGGGAACAGTTAGCTCAGAAAACAAACCATCATCTAGCTACTCTGCAGTGTGCTGTTCACCGCAAATCGCGCACATGTTGTTTACAGCTCTGAAATCACAGCAGGGAGGCAGCTGCCGCTACAGCCTTGCCCAAACTGGAGAGAGAACTGGCCATCAGTCAGTCTCGGCAACATCACCACCTTCTCTGGTACGTTTTGGAAGAATAGACAAGCTTCATGTCAGTGGAAATAACAGGGATCTTTTGGTTGGTTTGCCCACCAGGACAAGGTGGATTTCCCAAATTCAAATGTACATTTCAAACTTTTGAAATAGATTCTATCTGAGCCCAGAAAGAATGAGTTCAGAAGCCTGAGTAAGTTATCTGCAAATGTCTAGCCCACAAATAACCATGTAAAACAATTTTATAAATCAAGTCTGAGAATTTATGTTCCTCACTATGGCACACCAAATATAAGGAAAACATATGATATAATATGTCTACACTTTGCAGGATTTCTGAAACAAACAATGTATTGTTAAGAGATTTCAATCAACAAAAATATGAGTTTATATATCACACAGTGAGCACATACCTTCATTTTGTTATTTGCTTTTATTTTACTTACTGAGCAGTGAACACCAGGTCAGGTGTGGCATCAAAAGAGTTTGGAATCACCGCCTAGCACCTCAGATCTACTTCATTACATTTCACCAAATAACTTTTAGAAGAAAAAGGAAAACAGCATCATACCTGAGACTGTGCATTAATATTGGCTCCTTCCTTAACCAGAACTTTGACAACTTCAGCTTGTCCTGCTAAGGATGCAATGTGTAGGGCTGTATTCCCTTTCTGTTATAAAGAGGGAAAAAGCAAAAGACATTACCTTCTTTAGGAATCATTTTAACCAGCGGTTCTTTCATAATATCCAGCATGCAGGCCTTAAATTTTTAAGTACAGTTTTACCTTACATTTTCATGATATTCCATAACCATCAAAGGGATAGAACTGGTAGCAGCAACCATGAAGATTTCTTTGGTGGTTGTTCAACACTTACATCCCAACATAACTTTTGAGTGAAATTACAGAATTTGATTTGGGTTTGGAACAAACTTCTAGATAAGGTATAATACGGGCTAACAGGTTTTTTTAATTCAGCTCTAGAGATCATGCCCTGTAGAATGCAGCTGAAAGGAGTCTAGGAATCCTAAAGTTCAAGCAGTGAATCACGTGTAAAATGCGATTTCCTAGTACAAGGCCCAAAAGGAGGATATAACTTAAGTGACAGAAACCAATCTTTTAGAAGTGGAAGATAACCCTTTTGTTTTCCCCCGTTCTCTAATCTGCATAAAATTAAAATGTGTATTCTTGAAAGCTGTTCACTTCAAGTTGAGACGAAGTGCATAATAAAAAACATCTCTCGAAAACAGCAGCAGCATGGTAGACAGCTGCTTCTGTACGAGTCTTGTATTTTTTCCAGGCCAATCTCCCATCCCCAGCTTTTTAAATTACTTTATTAAACAATCAAGACCAGGTGCCTAAGGCTCATAAAAGAAAAGCAAAACCCCAAAGTCCCATCTGGAAGCTGGCAGTTCTATCAGCAGCTTCACTGAGGGGTGACTTAAAGATGTTTTTGAAGGAAGGAGGGAACTTCTGTTTTTCTTTCAGTGACAGAAATGAGAAGTTCAGCAAGAAGCACTTTGAGCTGATGACCAAGTGCCAACCTTGATGTACATCAGCAATCATGAAAAAAGAATCCCACAGGGACACAGTGGCAGTAACTTAATGCAAAGACTGGGCATATATCTCTGGATACGATATATTCATTTATCAATTTTCACAGATTTGAAAAAATCTACTGTTTTAAGCTATATTCACTCAATTGTCATTGGAAATAATAAATTTGGCATTGCTTTTTTTTTTTTTTTTAATTCTTCCCCTGCAAACAGATTGTATAAGTAATCTTCCCCTTTTTAATTAGAACTGACGAGCATCAGCCAATAACATTGACATAGACCATAATGGAAACAGCATTGTAAATATCAATGAAGTATTTATACCATCATCTTATTTTGTACTTTAATAACTTTTTCTAAATTTCTCCCTTGTATTTGAGTTACTCATTTTGTGAATAAACTTACAGACGTGTGTCAATTACCTTAGTGGCAGAATCCACAGCCGACCCTCTTTCCAATAATTCTTGTACCAGTCCCACATGGCCTTCTTTAGCTGCCAGGTGCAGAGCATTGAGTCCATTCTGTAAGCACAAGGGCCATATCAGTTACAAATATCAGTTCTGAAGATACACGTTCCTACCTTACCCTGGTATAAGACGAAGATTAGTAGCTGGAATACTGTTACATCTGCTAGCTGACTGTCTACATAAGTCAGATATTTTGGACTTGGCCAGTTAAGCCAAGGCGCTGTGTGACAAAGCTTCTCATAGCAACAGACATCAAAACAAACCATGTTTTCAGCCAGCAAATTCTCCTAAGAGATTCCTTCCTCCCTTATAGTTCCACATTTCCCTGGACCACTACACCTTGGGAGCCCATTATTTCCAAATTTGAGTGCACATCTAGCTTATACTTACTGTAATTTGATCTGTCCCTACTGAGGCATTACCATCAGTAAGAAATCACTAGACTTAGACAAATTTACACAGGATGTGTCTATTGAATTACGATACTTCCAGGCTGAGGTAGCTGTCCTGAACCCTGGACTCTCCCCCCTTTTTCTCTGGAATAACTGGTATCAGTCAGAAGACCACTCTCACAAGTAGATCAAAACAGGATTATATGTGACTTGCAAGGTGTACTGGTCTTTGACTTGGTACATCTGCTGGTTTCTGATGAGCAGGTCTTCACTACACTTGGTGGATTTGTAACCTCATTCAAAAAGAACAAGAAAATGATGGAAAGGAGCACTAGGATTTTCAGAGGAAAAAAAAAATCTAATAAAATTAACACTTAAATCCCTCTCATATTAAATAGGATACTTTATCTCCTATAAATTCCAGCTACGGAAACTGTATCTTCCTCTTCCTATTATCCCTATTCCACCCACGGGAAATATAAAATGGCAGTCTATTGTAACAGAACAGCCAGCCTATTTTTCACAATCCTGTGTTATTTCTCACAGTACATCAGGCAGGTGACAGCACCAGATACTGCCGTTGCCCTCAAGCCCTCTGCTGTTTTCCACATTGCAAGCATCGCAAGCGGCACCCAGGTACCTGCGTAACTCGCAGCACGTTGAGCGCTCTGTAGCTTTTGTCACTTGTCTCGCAGTAGTTGGTAGTCACTTAAATTATGAAACCAACAAGCAGCTTTCTAGTCTTTTATTTGCCCATCCTCAGAGGCAGCTTGAGCTCATAATTCCTGGTGGGATTTTAAAGCACTTAGCACTTCACAGGAGGCATTTAATGGGAGTGGGTCCAATGGCTGCCGACACTCCAGTCCAGATGCGTTTCTGAAGCAAATCCATTTAATTCTACATTCATGCAACACCAACAGATTTTGTGGTCAAATTCAGAAGTGCAGCTGTGAGGAAAGCCAAGGAACTGAAGGAAAGCTACATTCACAAGCTGCCAAAAGGCAAAGAATACCCTCATGCAGCCTGGTAGCTCGGAAATGTTACTGGGAAATGTGGTTTCAAATCCCATTATGCGGGTGAAGCAGCAGTAACCAGATCCTTCTTACTCCACAGGAACAACCCTACCACAGCACTGCAGAGTCCAAGGCTGGCAACAGGGCCATGTCTGGGATCAGGAATATAATTTAAGTCAAAATTTATGTGGTGAGGTTGACCATAACCATCAGGATGACTAGGACTGTACATGTCAGTGATATTTTTTTTGCAAGCTGCAAACGTTTCAGGCAGCTCTGATCTTCCTTGTTTTTAATCTCAGCTGAATATAAAATAACCACAACTACCACCTACAGCAGTTGTAAGTTTTGAAGTAGTATTTGGTGAGGAAACACACAGTGCCCTTCTCATTGCTTGAAAACAAAGACCTGTTCTCATCTAGTAAATTAGTCTTCAACACTTTCTATGCGAGTATGAACAGCAACTTTGACTCCATCCAGTTGGACACAGCTGATGTATTTCTGAGGTCTGTATCAGCCTTTTTTCACTCCGTGCAGGCAGACTGAACTCCACAAATGACAGCACGGAAACCGAAACGCTGCATGGCCTACACAAGCTCTGTGCACTCACACGCCTCTGGCTGCAGGAAGTTCAGCACGAGCTGCTGCCTTGCACTCACACCAACAGACTGTGGAGAAAGGAAAGCTCGTCCTGGTGCTAAATTAGAAGCAAACCCTTAAAATATTGTTATTTGTACCGGAGAGAGATAGCTAATGCCACCACATTAAGTAACTGAAAGCTAATGCTGCTGAACAGATTAAGTTTCTTTGCAATATTACTTATTTATCGTATTTATTAAAACATAAGCAACATGAATACAGTGAGGTCTAGTAAAAAGGCTACAGAAACAAACTGCAGCACAAACAGTTCCTACGGTACGCATTCAGATTCTGTAATTACTTAAACCAAGCAGCAGCAGAAGCAAGCATTGCACTTTGAATGTTAAGGGCCCGCACGACTGAAGCCTTAAAGCAAGCTTTGTTCCTCCGTAATCAGCACCAATGCTGTAATTATGTCCCGGCCCACAAGGCTGATCCCTGCTACTTATGATGATGGAAGCTCAGATTTAATCAATGCAACTCCTCCGTTCCTGTCAGCCACATTCTTGTACTGCAGAAAAACAAAGGTTTCTGACACTTCCCTTTTCTCTCCTGTGCCTACCAAAACGTTGTGGGTGGGGGAGAGATGAAGTTAGTCGTCTGCTAAGCACAACCATACCGCATTTGGGCTGCTCCTCCCAGCAGAGCAGACATATACCATAACTACCTTTTCTTTCCAGAGGCTCATTTGTAATTCTGACTCCCATAAAAGAACATAATACTCAACCTCACCAGCTTGGCTGTTCAAGTGCTTCCCTGCAGAGCCTGATTCCCTCAGTCCTTTTTCTCCTCTGCCACCAAGCTAGAGGTTTTGGCATTCTGCATCCCACGGAGTGCTACGAGCATGCACGCGTACCGCTACTGCTCACAGCACTTCCAGTGTTACCCTACACATTTTCACCAGAAAAGCCTCCAAATGTCCTGTTAAGTCCAGGGAAAATCGCCAAACTTTTCTAATCCATCTGAATTTCACTTGCTTTCTTTTCTGGACGACTGGCACCAGGTATCACTGCTGTCATCTGAAGATCACCTGAGGAAGTCCATGGTACTTTTGCCTTTGAAGTGAGCTGCAGCAGGACCAGCCCCTCGCTGAATGGATGCTCTTCAGGCCACTGCCTGGTGCAATTACTGCTCCTGGCACAGCGCTCAGATTGCTGTTGCATCCAGCAGCACTAATAGCTTGTACTATTCCTGTCTAACCCAAAGCAAACTGACCCTGCAGAAAGGTGACTTCTTGGCAGAGCACCACAGCAATCTACAGTTGAAGGAACATTTAAAATCAGCACTGGTACCAGAAGAATTGCTTCTGCTTCTCCTGTATCTTGCTGTTACATGCTTCACAACAGCAGGAAGCAAGAATGTATATTAACAAACGTAACCCTCTACTTTACACTACAAGTCTGACCCCGTGTAATTCGCAGTGACTTTGAAGGAAGTTGGGATGTGACACTATGCAGAAGGTGCTGCAGGTGTCAGAGTTTCTAATCACTCCTGCCTTTGCAACACAAAGTCAGAATGACATTTATGAAACTTACAGAAAAAGCATCATGAAAGTCAATAAAATTGAAAAATTTAAATCTGACTTTTGAATATTTTGACATTCTCTTGAAGCATGAAATACAATGCACTTCCATCGAGTTGCTGCCACTGATGTTGTGTTCACTGGCTTACACATCTGCTAACAGGCCAATAGCAAACCATAATTTACAAACACAATCGAAGTTAAAAAGTATTTTTTAAATTATTTTTTTTTTTAAATAAAAAGCTCTGCATGGTTGTGCTAACTTCTGCACATGTTTCAACAACTTCTTACAGAGTTAAGAGGGCATCTGAGCTCACCAGTAGAGCCTTAGACTAAAAGACAGCATCACAATCTTTGTCATCACAGTCAAACACTTTTCTCCATCTCTTTAAGATATTGGCCTAAGGTTGCTGCAAATAGTCTCCTTTGAATAAATCTCTCAGGCAACTCAAAAGTGGATGTGGTCAGGCTCTTTTCTAGAAGGGTTTGGGAGAGGGCACACTGGAGAACTGCACATGGATTTCTCCACTCAAAAAGTCTTTTGAACTTTTTTCCCAAAATATCACAAAGAAATAAAACAGAGGGTGGCAAAAGAAAAAAAAAAAAATCAGATTATGAAAATTCCCCCTTTATGTTGCTTTGTAGCCTATGAATTAATGAAAATGAATTAACCTACTGAGTTATCAACAAGTGATAGTGTCGACCTCATTATGACTGGAGTGCTCCTTCAGTCTATAGTTAGCACTACTAGGAGTGTTAGCTGCTAAATGAGGGAGTAATTAATAGCTGGTGCTCTGTCTTCCTGAGACTCAAGCAATAAAGACACCAACCAAACTATGAAGAAACCATCAAAATGAGAGCAAAAGCCAAACAGATCTAAGTTTTTAAAGCCTTGGAGCTGGAGACCCCTCCAGAATACCTAACGTTTGAGCCCTCTTCTCTTCTGGGTATCAGACTTGGCATTCACTCCTTGTCAGTACAGAAGACCTAATCGAAACAAATGTCAAAAGTCCATCACACATTTTTCCTTTCATGAAACTAATTTTTAATACTGTGAAAACTGACAAACCTCAAGGACAAGGCAGGGAAACATTACTGTAAGTTGCATTTTGGACTAACAATTCTCTTTCAAAACACAGCAGACTGCCGATGAACCCTTACACTTGTGGGTCTAATTTCTGCTGGAGCTTGGAGCTGCCAAAGTAAAAGGGCTTTATAAATGCGTACTATAAAAGTATAGTTCATTTTCCTAGCCAACATTATGAGTGTTGATTCACACACTTCAGAAGCAAGTTGGTTCTTCTTGCTATATTAACGAGAAATAACAGCCATGTCTTAAAATACCTAGGTTCATAAAATATAGAAAATAGCCTTAAAGGAATCATATTTCTAATGCTTATCAGTTTTTCAACCTATAAAATACTAATTATTAGATTTTTTTTTAAAGGGACTATTTAAAGGCAGGTAATTTTGCCCACGGACATTTCTAAATCTCTCCAGAAATAAAGAAATATCAATGATTTACGATTTCCAAAACAGATAATTGTGCTTGAATTCAGATTAAAGGGAAAATTCCATAATAATTTAACTTGACATGAGCTGAAGGTAGCGTTCAACAAAACATAATTATGTAACAACTAATCCCTGCATTTAGTATACTCAGAAACATTAAATTCCACCAGATTTTGGAAGCAATTAAACCGGGGAAATATTTTTATCATTTATAAAGATAGCTCTGTGAAAATTTAGGATCTGATAAACAACTGCTAAAACCAAAGAAAGCATTTTCTTGTGCTACCTCTGTCCAGGAAAGCTTATTCTTAACATTACTTATTGTTTACTGAATTGGCATCTAGTTTAAAAATAGCATTATACTGAGAAAAAAAATGCATATAGGCTTCATGTTTTAAAAACTATGCAGATACCCAACTCTTTTAAAATAAATTACATTTCCTATGTTTTGCAGAGTGTGTTAGGTTTTCCCATTAGACTGCTGGGACACAACCTGGAGACACCCCACTGAAACCCCTTGAAGGAGGAGGAATAACTGAGGCTTCAGCAGCAGCTGCCATGCCTTATTCCCTACCCTCTAGAAGAAAAGTATGCTTCCAGTCCTAATAAAACTTAAAACACACCAGTGATGCTTACTGATTTAATGGAAGGTGGCGGTCTTAGTTATTGAAAGCTAAGTGAACCCAATTCAGACAGCTTTGTGAGCAATTTCTTGTAATTTCTAGAGCTGGAGTTTGCAGGAAGCTAAAATGGCTGTATGAGCTCAATGCATGGCAAAGGCTAAGAAATCATACTCTCTAGCCCTGACGATGTAGGAGGCCCATCACAGTTCATTCTTTGTGCTTGGGAAGCCCCTGAGAGTAATCAGTGTCCTCAGGGAAACAGGTTATCCAGTACACAGAGGAAAGCTTTTCCTAGCTTACCAGGCCTCAGGCATTCCAAACAATTTTATTTATAGGTCTGAAGGGATTATTTAAATATTTTCCATTTTGTACTACTTGTCAAAAGCTCAAGGCTTCATATAGTGTAGAAAATTCCTGAGTCAACCCAAATGTCAGGTAATATTAATTATTGAATAATATAAAATTTTACTTTTTTTTTTTGCACAACAGTCAACTTTTTTTTTCCCCTACCCTGATAAACGCAGGTATAAAACCAGATTTGATCTTAACCGTAAAGCAAAACCACAGATTCTAAAAGTTAGCAGTGGTATCATCATCTGTCATCCAGGGATGTTTTATCTTTTCAGATATTAATTCTATCTTATCACATATAATTCTTTATAAGAAATTATGCAGCATCTATTCTTCTGCATTTACATATTGTGTTTGCATTTATCTGGCTCTGATTTCACCTGTAAGTGTCAATGTATAAGAAGCCACTGCTTTGCACAATAGTGTTAACATGCCCTTACAAAAGAGGAACTTTGTTACCCAGTTTCAGAAGGGAGCTACTTTTCAAAGAAGATGAATCTATAGCAACCCTGGTCATGCTCTGCTCTAAGCAATCAAGAGAAAATGAACACTAGAAAAAACTAAAAAACTTTTGATGTTTCCAAGTGATTATCATGTTAAATATTCTCTGTCCTGAGGGTGGGTCTTTTTGCTAATATTGCTGCTTATTGCTAAGACTTAAAATTTATTGGATGTATTCAAAAATATTTTTGAGAAGTACTTCTGAGAGAAGAGCAAAAGAATCCAGGTCTAGATTTGATCCCTCCTAACTGCATACCTTGAAGTTCACCAGCTTCTGTGCCCGGTAACACAGCAAGCATTTTCTTGACAGGATGTCCTTTAATGAAACTTTCTTCTAGATAGCAAGAAAAGATTGTCTCTATATGTTTTCAGTAAGGAGCACATATAAAGCCCCAGTTCTTCTCCTGTTCATCGTTAAATTCTTTGACACAGACAGCAAACAGTACCTCTCTCACTTTTATGTCCTAACTTCCATTTGACATATGCCTGCTGTAATAATCTGCAGCTTTCAGCTTCCTTCAGCAAGGAAGACAATGTCTCAAAATATTTTAGATCATTTCATTTCTTATTCTTCCATCTACTCTTTTCCAGAAATGAACAGTGTCCACAACTGTGGGCTTTTTGAGTTAGTTTTGACATTTCACCATCATTGCCAGCATTATCTGACATTCTCCAACAGAATATTTTTTTAAATGCATACTTTTTCTAAGTCTGAATGTCAGCATGTATCAGAAAGGGGCAAGGAATTTTACTGAGAATTTCTTGGTGGTATGCATAAAGTTTTGGATAGCATAAAGCTCCAGTGCAGGAAAACAGCCTTCTTCAGGCTAGCGGCAAGCTGCATTCTTAAATTAAACTAATTAGGATTTAAATGTAGTTTTAAAATGAATGTGTAGGTAATTTACTAGAGAATTAAGGATCTAAAGAAGTTGAGAATACAAAAAAACTTTAAAAAGGTATCCCCTTGCCCCAGATTCCTGTCAGCACAAGGTCTCCCTAGAGCAGGCTGGGCACCCCGCACCAGGCCCCACCTGCCCCTAGGCCTTCTCCTGGGCCCGCGTGGAGCACCAAGTCCCAAAGACATGGCTTGTGCTATTTTTTTCTGGGTGAGACTTCCTGAAACAACACAAAGGGTGTACCATATTAAAGAAGAGTTGCATTTCTTGTTTGTGTCCTTTAGCATGGTGCCATGAGGAAGCTGTGCACTACATGGTGGACAGCATGGGATAAGGCCTTTGGGACCGAGGTTTGCGTGGGTGGTACTGGAGAACCACCAGGTGCTCCAGTAACTCAGTGTTGGGACATATTTCAAATTGGAACATAGCATAATGCAGCAGCATGTTCAGTCTTTTCCTTTGCTCCCCAGCTTTCCCTGAATAAATGCTTTTTACCAGGTGAATGCTTCTTCTCTACAGCTCTTCACTGTTGCAGTAAAACAGAATAAATCGTGCTGTCAACATGTCCAACCTGATGCTGTAGGCTATGAACACAAACATTCGCTGAAGTTTCTATTCACCTGGGGCACTGAAATTTTAGTCCATCTCATGAGGCATGAGTTACAAAGTAGAGCTAATATGAAATTTCTACTGAATGATTTACTCATTTTCATGTTATTTAAAAACAATATTTAGAAGCAATTTTACTTCCCAAATTTCTAGGCATTGTCCACTTTGTTGTCATTTTGATCAAATCTGGCTTTTAGTTAGGAGAAATGCATTCACCATAAAGCTTGAGCTCTCAAATCCCCATTCAGAGAAATGCCATTGACTTCACTCGAATGTCAAGACATTTTGCAGGCCTGCTGCAGACACTTACTTGCATACTTATTTTAAGTCACAGTTACCATGCTATTAAATTTGATAGTACTAGTCACTCATTGCAAACTCAGATCCCTGGGCTATGAAGCAAAAGTAATTGGATTTATAGAATAGAGTTACCAAAGACCCAATCTAAAATGTTCTATCACGTTGCAGTCATATCAATGGTGGAACCCTAATAGTGTGTTTTTACAGTACTAGTAATTTCTCTGAAGTGAGAGGCAGCACTTTAAGCACAAAATGTAAGTACCTTTTTATGTCCATATCTAAAACAATTTACTTTATAGAGAACATTGAGTGGCAATAAAAACATATCTAAATAGTGTTAAAAGCATATTTGAGTTTACAGTTTTCCAAAACTGTTTTTTGAAAAAAGAATAAAAATCATGGCTATTCTAACCATCTGAGGGTAATCAGGATTGCAATGCTAATTATCATTTGACTAGAGATTCTGCAACTGAGCTTCAAGATGTTAATCTGCTTGGACACAAGTTAGCTGGTCAGCTAAAAATACTACCCACTGACCGTTTACTTGCAGGCTGAGATCTCACAAAAATAGCAGGGGAAGCCTCACACTTCCGCACCCCAGGTCACTGGGGATCAGGTGCTTCACGTGGGACAGTGTGATTAAAGGCTAAGGAAAATCCATGGGCTGACCATACCGCTTTCAATGTGATAAACTAGCATTCAATGTTTCTATAATGCCCAGGCTGTCTTGTGCTATTTCTACCATAGGAGTGCAGGTTTTGAATTGGATTTTATCTTGCTCTTGGTGAAACAATTACCTCTACAGTTCCAGCAAATGTTCTTAGGGGAGAAGGCTGGCACTGAGGAATACTAAACCTCCTGCTGCTTCCCTTGAACTTGAAAATGAAGACGTGGTTTAGAACCCACTGAAAATATCTGAGGTCATGCACTAACTATGCAGTTGCAAAAAAATCCTTCTAAACTTTTATGAAGGCCAAGATAGAATTTCAGCATTAAATAGCCAACAGACAAAGGAAGTCCTCATTAGAGCTGAACAACAATGGAATCACCTTTCTTTTCTTCAGTAAAACACATACTTTCCATCATGTTTCTGTCTTTAGGTTATTAAGTGATGCTTAGTTGGTACTTTTTTTCACCATAAAATAGAAAAAAAAAAATTGAAAAAAAAATAATTAAGAGTTTGTGTACACGTAAATAATGAGGTTCTAAACTTGTTTACTGAAACATTAACTGAATGTTCTGAATAAAAATACATTAACAAAATTCACAGATATTGTGCAAATTTAATAATTTATTTTGCTAACATCTGCTGTCCTTGGTATGAATTATTCAATTCCTAGCCCATTCCCCAGCATTCATATTCATTTAATGAACAATCCAAGCAATAACAAGCCCTGAAAAACTAAGTATAAAACTGAAAACACAGACTGCTTCTATATTTTGGAAAAAGGTATCAACATATTGCAAATAGTGTCAGAATAATTTATTTTGGAGAAGCCAAAATTCTAAGTTTGTTACAAATTTAAACCTATAATTTCTTTGTTAAAGTATTGCCATTATTATCATATCATTGAGAGCGTGTCCTGGAAGATAACTCTTGTTTTAGGTATGACAGAAATCCCAGACTCTAAAAATTCCCCCGTGCTTAAACATAATAATACAACAAATGTGAAAATCTTTACCAGAAACTTCTTTAGGTGGCTGAAAAATGTTTTTGCAATTCAATTTAGAAATCTAGTCACACACTAACACATTCATCTTCGCAAATTATTGCCTGAGAAGATATTGTTAGTCTCAATCAGCTCCACTTTTATTATTCCTTCAAGCACACCTTCCTTTAAAACTTTCAGGCAGTGCCTTCACACATAAGCATTAGGATACCACTACGCAATTTTCAACTTCCTCCTTGGCTCTGCAAACAATGCCAGTCCACACTGTCGTTCAGACAAATGTTTGCAACAAATTTCTTTTAAATTATCCCCTACAGCTACACAGATGCTAGAGAAGAAGTATTCAAAATAGCTTAAAACAAAACAAAACCATAAACCTGACAGCTGGCATGCTGCAGAATTTATTAATCACAGCTATCTGACAGATGAGCAGAGGATGGTAGCATACGTGCTGCAATACCTATTGATTCCCAACCAATATTAGGGATTCAATATTAGGGATTCTTTGGAGAAAATAGTATCTTTCATTAATACGGGGCAACGCCCATTACCTGGGGACCTATGTCTCATTACAATTAAAATGGACACACTAAACAAAAAGTGTTATCTAACAGTGGAAAAAAAAAAAAAAAAAAAGAAAAAAAAAAGTGAATGTCAGCAGAGTCCCAATTCTACAAACAAAAGAATGAGACTACCAGTATAGAGAAAAAAAAGTTGTACGACGAGTGGGCCTCAGCTTTCCAAACCTGCTGTTCAGACAGTGTTCAGTCTTAGCACAGTCACAGCAATACAAAACCAAGGGGACCAGGAGCAAGGTGGATTTTGCAAAACACAGATGCCCCAGAACATTTACCCAACCAGCCAAAAATACTGACAACCTTCAACTTGATATCCAGGCTTACTTTCATTGTACTTACCAGTATCTGAAGAATACTACATAGCAACTTCCTCAACTAGAATAAAACATTTTTGCATAACTTGAGTATTTTGAGGAATATATATAGTGCTCACTGTTGCAGTTAGAAATGGAACTTCACAACATTAGGTCCATTTGTGTCAGACTACCAAAACATACCTTAAATTTTGATTACAGGTACTCCACTAACGTATATATCCAAACCTGCAGGATACTAGTGAGAAAGAGGAGCCCAAAAAGGTCTATGCAAAACTTTACAAAAGCAGCACAATTCTATAAGCACTGACTGCTTTCTGTAGGAAAATCCCACTGAAGAGCAAGCCTAAAAACATAGCTTGAGATAAATCAAAACATCTATCTTGCCTGAAAAAAAATAGGTTTGGCACTGGGGGTCCTGCACTTCACTCTTGTGAAGTTGTGTCCTTCAAATATCTTACCTGATTACATGTATTAATGTCTATTCCACTTTTCAGGTATTCCACTACTTTGTCCAGATTGCCAGCTCTGGCAGCTCGGAGAAAGCTTGCATTGCTGTCAGACTGTAAAAACACAAGAAGACAAACAACTCTAGTTAGCTCCTGTTTAAAAGAGACCACAGTTTCATCACAGTGAAAGGTTTCCACATTTTATGTTGCAGGTTAATAAATATTGTGAAGACTTTATATTGCATCTGTATTAACATACGGATACATCTAAACAGGGCGATACTGGCACAAAAGAACTGCCAACCTGCCAAAGTGAGCAAAAAAGTGCAATAATTGCTGAAGTTCAAAATTGTGGAAGAAGCAATGACAAGACAGAAATCACGGTAAATCATATTAAACAATAAGAAAAAAAATATGTATCAAACTTCCTAGGCATAGTTTTCTGCATATGTGCTCAAAACTAAGGAAAAGAATTACCCTGTTGTTATTGGTTAAGATACTTAACAAAACATACGTTGGCTTTGGATTTGTACTTGGCATATGAAGTTTTATCACTACAATGCTTGTTCACGCAAATGCACTGGCTTAGCACAGTGGCACGTACTGGAGAAAATATCCAAGAGCAAAAAAAATCCAGTGAATAGACTTTATCAGCTGTGACGCAAACTGGGACATGATAAATGGGTAAAAAAAATACATAATTAAAAAAAAAAAAAAAAAAAAAAAAACATAAAACTGAGCAGGAGTGCAACTGTAGCTAACCATGGAACAAAGCGGATGAAGTACTCAAGCCTGAATATCTAAATCCAGGATAATGTGGCAAACATGCTTGCTCATGAACTGCCTGCACTCGTAAATCCACACTCAAAGTCCCTTCAGCATTATGGGTTGGGAAAAAAAAAAAAAAAAGTTTTCATTTTTGAGCTAAGTTTTGGGATGTCCCGTTAAGCAAGGGAGCATGAAATGTTTCCGCCCTCTCACCTTTGTCGACCACGATGCCACGAAGGCTATCTGAACTCAGCACACACGTCGGTGTTCACCCACGTGCAAACCCACATGCAGGTAAATTGGCTATTAATGCAACTGCTGATTCCAGGAGAACAAAAAGTTGTGCAACAGAGGTGGTATTCGAACAGAATTAGCATTAGGGAACGCACACAGAGACAGTAATGGCTTTCATACTTCAAATAGGTAAACTGTAGGAGTGGGTTTGAGAAGGGGGGCAAGGCTGCTCGGTGGGCACGTGGTTAGAGGTGCCTCAGCCCACTTCACCTCCCTGCCAGAAGGGAAACCTCTCTTTAGCATCCTGAGAGTACCCTGAAAGCCTCCCAGTATCAGCTTATTAACACTGATTGACAAAGCAATTTATTTTGGTCACCCGATCCATTCCAGTGCATGTATTTTGGTTGCCCTGCTTATCGCACTGCACGAACTCACTTCACAGCCACCGATTCCAACCTATTTTAATCTGCAACAGATGGATGTCATCAAAATGATTCTTTTTTACAACTGCGCTACATGCCAAGACAAGAATATTTCCTTTTAAATTCCTTTCAGCAAACTGCAGCACATTTTCCACATCTTTTCCCGTTAAGAAAACAGACCGTGCTTCTGAACACGCAGCGTGGTGAAGAGAAAGGTAGCACAGGAATTCACACTGACAGAAACCTCTTGCAGCTTCAGGCCGGAGTCAATCAAGCATTTCGATTTCAGCAGGCCCTTGCAGGAGATCCCAGTTAAGGCTGAAGAACAACTATTAGCACTGCACCATCTCCTGTGTTGCGTACTGTCGTGGTTCCGCTCGAGTGGGCAGCCGAGCTCCACCACAGCCGCTCTCTCACTCCCCCTCCTCAAAGAGGAATGGGGAGAAAATATGTGAAAAGGGCTCAAGGGTTGAGATAAGGATGAGAAAATCACGCAATAATTATTGTAACGGGCAAAACAGACTCGGCATAAGGAAATAGTAAGATTTATTGCCTATTACTAACAAGCGAGAGAAGTCAGAAAACAAAGGAAAAAGCAAACCAAAAGCACCTTCCCCCCCCATCCACCCTCTTCCACCTCCTCCCCCCGAGCGGCGCAGGGGAACGGGGGAATGGGGGTTATGGTCAGTCTACAGCGCTTCTTCTCTGCCGCTCCTTCTCGGTCACTCTCGTCCCCTGTGCTGTGGGGTCCCACCCACGGGATGCAGTCCTTGATGAACTGATCCGGCGTGGGCTTCCCACAGGCAGCAGCTCTTCCAGAACTGCTCCAGATATGGGTCCGTACCACGGGGTCCATCCCTCAGGAGAAAACTGCTCCAACCTGGCTCCCCTACGGGCAGCAGCTCCTGCCGGGTCACCTGCTCCTGCGTGGGCTCCTCTCCACGGGCTACAGGTCCGGCCCGGAATCTGCTCCGGCAGGGGTCTTCCACAGGCGGCAGCCTCCGTCGGTGCAGGGCCACCTGCTCCACCGTGGTCTCCTCCACGGGCTGCAGCATGGAACCCTGCTCCACCGTGGTACTCCATGGGCTGCAGGGGGACATCCTGCTTCACCATGGTCCTCACCACAGGCCGCAGGGGACTTCTGCTCCGGCGCCTGGAGCACCTCTCCCCCACCCTCTACACTGACCTTGGTGCCTGCAAGGCTGTTCTCTCACTCCCGGCTGCTGTGTGGCGCAGCGTTTTTTCCCTGTCTTAAATATGCTCTCACAGAGGCGCAAAACAACATCGCTTATTGGCTCAGACCTGGAAAACAATGGGGCCCTCCCCAAACATGGGGCAGCTTCTAGATCCTTCTCACAGAAACCACCCCTATGGCTCCCTGCTACCAAAACCTTGCCACATAAACCCACTACACGTACGCGCGCACACACACAAATACAAAATTGTATTTCGAAATGTAAATGTCTTTGAAAAACCAACTACGTTGGTAAAAATGTTAACCACAATCAAATACTAGAGCACATGAGATAAATTCTGACACTCCTGAAATCAATGGGAAAAGCATCTTTGCCCTAAATAGGGCACACATTTTGCCTTTTGTCCCATTTTTAATCATACTTTACTACAACAAATTAACATGCCAAACCTGAAATCGTCTGGTTTTATGCTATTAGAGGTTGTTAAGGGAGAATGACACTACAAACATCTACAACTTCTTTTTTATTAGAGATAAATCCATCAGAGCTAGTTTTTCTTTCCCAGAATAACATGAAAGGCTAAAAACCTTAAGCTCTCAATTACTGCCAGAAGCTCAGATGGCAGCTAGCATATTAATATATTTCATTTGTTTCTGTCTAAGAAGATGCAAACAGCACTTTTAAAGTAGATTCTCATTTCCTTGGTGCATACTTTTGTCATCTCAAAATTACTGCAGTGCACATCACTTCAGGACTCCTTGCGTACACCTGAGCATTGATCAAAATGCAGAATAAACACTTCTCGTCTACGTGAAGAATTATTACAAATTAGTTATACAGGATTAACCCCCTGCGCAGGAACTCTTATAAGCAGCATCTCTTGCTGTGTATGTTCCCATTGTGAAATAACAGTGCTTGACAGCGGAGAGAAGAGCCATAGGATTGCTAAAATCCCAGTGAAACACAAGATCTTGATGCTCCTTGGAGGTGCCTTGAAAATACCAGACCGCATAATCTTTCTTTTCTTTTTAAATGTACTTTCTCAAGATAACACATACTGATATCATATTAGATGAATATAATTGTGACTGTTCTCTTTATAGTCCTGCCTATCCTATTTCAAAAGGTTCTCACAGGCTCTCATGAAAAGTATAAGCAAAGCAACTGACCACACGCCCAACATGACTGATGCCTAAAGCATCACCATGTGCTTACGCAGAGCCAAATACTTAACAGTCAGGAGTATGAGAGTCAATGGAGACTATATCAAATGACAGAGAGGGTCTCCTCTTCTCTTTTTTATTACTTGAATAAGCAAAGGTATTAGGAATCAATGGAAAATATCATGCTATGGCACAGAGGAAGCAAGCGAGCTCATCATGCCTGGCATTTTCACAGCCTGTCTTGCATGACATTTCCACCACAGTGTCTCAGATGACTAGCCACCATCGTCTAGGGTGTCGTATTATTCCATACAAAAATGATGTTCTTATTTAAATCAAACTCAAACACACAACTAGATGACACGAAGCAGTTCAGCTGCTTTGCATACAAATTCATGCACAAATATCAGTGAGTGCTGGCAGCTGAAGGAGCATCCAAAGGTTCAACACCGTGTTTTAAAGCTTGGAAATCCTACAAGTTAGGAGTAACTCATATCTCTATTTTCTTTCCTGGTCTGGTTGTCAACTCTAATTTTTCAGTAGGTCATCGGCAGTTTCTCCTTTTCCCCGTGCTATCAAGGTCTTCAAAAAGCATTTTTGTCAGGACTGCGCTCTCAGCAATTTACTTACTTTGGCACATCTCAAATTCAAATCCATTTTGAGAAAATTGTCTCAGTAGTCAGCAGCAGCAGCAGCAGTTTTCTATACCTTTACCATGCTAGGAACCCATGATTTGTGATCTGTGGACTTTTCCAATTAATTCAGTAATCTCATGAAATATTTTGTTTCCGTAAATGCAGATTTCTGCTTGAATTCATGATGCATTTCTGTGGCACAGAAGCTGGAATACTGCTCTTCATTGGCTTGTCGGCTGGTGAAGACGAACTGTCAACAAACTGTCTTTCAAAAATACTTCCTTTACAAGAAAGAAAATTAAGACATGGTGCCAGAAACCATTGCATCCTATGATATTTAACATGTCATCTCTCCCTGTGTACACACCTCTGAGATTTTTAGGAGTTATACGCCTATATGTGGGTCATATGCAGAAGCAAGCACTCTACTAATAATAAGAAGAAAAGATTACAGAACACAAGTATGTGGTAAGCAGCTACCAGCAAGGCCATGAACATGCGAAGCTGGCAATGTGGGAAATTCAGATATTAACACACTGATTTGCAAAGTCTCAGCTGGCATCTTGGCACATCCCTTGGGGTTCAGGTCATTCGAGTTAGGGACCACTTTGCTTACATGGGGCCACTAAGACTGCAATTTAATCCCTGTGTTATTAACATGCTATTAAAACAAGGTACAGAGGGCTGCATAATGCTTCCCTGGTATTTTATATCATGTAACAATGGTATAAAATAACCTGGCTGAAGTAGCAAGCTTTATTTAATGTACTTTTTTTGAGACAACTATGCTGTACGGTGAAAAATGTGCTATTAACAGTAGCTAACGTTAACTTTTGAAGGGCAAATAGAGAAATTTCACAGCAACCAAGATTGAATCTGGGCTATTTATTTGCAGCTGTACAGATACCAAATATTGCTCACAGACTAGGTCAATAGACATTGTTAAAACGAAATAACAAAACCAGCCAAACAACAGAAAGCAATGTTCCAATACATCTGCTGTGAGAGAGCACTACAAGTCTTTAATGACTATCTTTTAGGTTAACCTTAGAATCACAGACTCATTAGGGTTGGAAAAGACCTCCAAGATCATCTGGTCCAACCATGCCCCTACCACCAATGTCACCCACTAAACCACGTCCCTCAGCACTAGGTCCAGCCTTTCCTTCTTTGTTAACTTTTGACTGAGGATAAATTAACTTCAGCCAGAAATGAGAATTTTCCAGAACACTACAAACAAATAAGCTACAATGCAGAAATTCATCGTAACCTTAGGTATTCTCAAAGGAGAAGGCAAAAGCGTTGTCTGTAAGTAGCTAGTTGTCAGACATTACATATAAAAATGTAAGAGAGAAAGGACAGAATGCACATTATCTGATCTAAAAAAGGCTGTGGATCCAACTTCTTTCATGCTAATTGCAATGCCAGAATATTGCCTGAATTTGAAACATGTCTCAGAGAGCCTGAGTAACTAAAACTTCTATGGAAATCAGTGTTTTATATTCAGATAGCCAGAAAGCTTCCCTTCTGGGTCCTCTGTCCTCCCTCTGGTTGCCATTCCTGGCTCAGCACACCACATCACTTACAGCACATACCATGCGCCTGCTTCTCAAATGCATTTTATAGATATGTGTAAAAATAAATCATGGTGCGTAGTGTTGAAGTCATATGCTGTACCAAACTCCTAGGTATTTCTCAGCGTATTCAGATTTCCTGGTAAAAAACAGTTCTGTGCTTAACAAGAAAAGATTGGGGTGTAGGAGCATTCAGTTTTCTGTAACTGAAAACTGCTTTCATGATAGCATTATTCAAACCATCCACACAAGTCCTTGGAAATCATCTCTATAGTAAAATTATTCCAGAAGGTTGGCTTTTATTTTTTTTTTCTCCAGATAAGGAGAATGAACCAATGCCTATCCATAATCAGAAACACCTCCATGCGAGAACAGTCAAGCAACAAGAACTATTGAACATTTATTAATTGAATGACAGGAAAAACAGAAGTCAAAACTGGTGCAAAGTAAACAAATAATAGTTTTACACCTTAATTTAGCATTTTTGATTTCTGTAAGTTTTGTATGTGTCAAGGTTTGTATCCGAAAATGAATAACCCTTTTAAACTTACCTTTCCAGCACGCACTCTGTGACATTCTACTTGGATTTTATGGAGAAAATTTAACCAGCCATAACTTTTGAAGAGTCTGGCCCTGCAAAAACTGGTTGTAGCTTGCATGTATTATATAAATCAAGACATTCAAACTACAAATAGTTATAACAATGTCCACATTAAATTGAACCCTCTATTATTGTTGTACATAAAATCAGCATTAAGACAGAATTAGTCAATGCATCAACCTTCAGGTTTATCTGACTGTTGATGCCATTTACAAACTCCAGAACAGTGAGGAGGTGTTTGTTCAACAGCTGCTTCTATAATTAGTAAAATGCTGAAGGCTTGTTAACTGTTTTTTCTTCATTAAAAAGCTCTTAATTGACTGGTGGCTCATCATGTTAATATATTCAGGTAACGCCTGGGGTTGAGAATTCAGCCCACCACAGACAGAAAGTTGCGTCACCTAAACTCAGATTTTTGTGGCTTCTTAATGTTATTCGGTACTTAAAAGACACAAGGAAATAAAAATGACAGCGATGTAAACACATTCCATTATTTTTTTATTATGAGCGTCAATTTCTGCTCGCACCCTTGAGGCAACCACTAATTTTTTTCCCAATTGGCTTGGCTATTCTCTGACTTCAGCAACCATCTGCTCAAACCAGCCATGGTTTAATTGAGTGCAACTCCACAAAGCAACACAGATGAGGTGTTACCATGACCCAACTCATTTCTCACATACGTATCTTTTGCCAGTATGGTCGCTTTTTCCATACCAGCATCCAAATGTAAAAAGATAGGACTTGAAAAGGAATGTTTTTTCTCAGGAAATGCTTTCTGTAAACCTTGCCAGCTACTCATATTTCGTCTTTTGCACCCTGATTTTTTTTTTATATGGGGCTGAAAGTGCTGCTGCTATCCAAAGGACATCGCAGTAGAACAGCGGTGATTTTGTGAATTACAAGCCTAAGATGCAGCTCTGACTGCAAGGCTACAAAGGCTTTTTCCTTTTTCTTTTCCTCTCTTTTCTTTTACTAAGCCATCGCAGCAGAGTTTCAGACTGCACTTCTGACACTCATGCTAAAACATGAGCTAAGTCTTGCACTTGCAATGGCATAAATCTTTTTGGTAATTGGTAAATGTTTTTAAGAATGTTTTTATTTAAAATAATGTTTTCATTTAAAAATATTTTTAATAATGTTTTTAATAACAGTAATGGAAACATACTTTCCCCAGCTTTTAACAAAGTAATGTTCATCATCTGAAAGAAAAGAAATACAATAGGGCTTTACTTTCAAGGCCACTTCCAACCCCTTCAATTCTGTGATTCCTTTGCTAAGTATGTTTTCCTTCTGTTATTTTGCGGAAAGACACGAAGGAAGATAGATTAAATGTCAGGTCTTAAAGAAATTATAGTATCTGAATTTCTGGATGAACAGCGTGCCCTATTTCCTTATAACAATTTCAAAAAAGAAAAAAAAAAAAAAAAACACATAGTTTTTCCCATTCAAGCGTGTAAAAGTACTTCAGATCTAATTCATTTTGCTGTGTACCTTTGCTTGCATAGTTTGTTAATCAACCACTGAACTAAAAAGCCCACAGATCTAAAATGACAGTCGTAACTAAACAAGTATGTCTCTTTCATAACCTAAAGCATCCTCTTGTCCAGAAAAAAGACACAACTTTCCTTGCAATAAAGTAACCTGATAATTTTCTTTTTCAGAGAGAGAAAATGAATCATAGGAACAATGAAGTACAAACAGGAAGACAAGTCTCCAGAGACAAAAGATCACCAGCAAGCCAAGTATCCTCAATCAAGATATTGCTAACAACATCAAAAAATTGATTATTTTAATCCCAGGGGTCTAAGTATATGTAATAAATACCACATTTATTTATCTGTCTAGGTTGGCAGTGATGGTTATAAATTGGGAAAATATAAATATTCTTTTAAGTACATATGCACATGAATAATTTCAGGCAGTTTGAATATTTAAAACAATTAATCCTGGAAAGTTAGGAAGGAGATGGAGAAGTTGGCATGACTCTCGCTGGCACTGAGCTGGCCCCGCGGCTGGAGCTGCCCTCCCCGTAGCGTTGCACACAGCACGTGCACGGGCCCAAACTTCGCAAAGAAGACTATTGCTATTTACAGCAAAAAGTGCTGCGTAATAACAAGACGGTGAAATAGCTGTAAGTAAAGGAAAAGCTTTTGTGCTATACACTATGTACAACCTTGGATTAAAACATTCAGTGGTTTCAAATCAAAACAAGTTTGCACATATTTAAACTCAGAAACCAATTGCCCAGTACAGGTGGCTGTGCTAGAGGTGATGGCATTCAGAGGTGGCCCTTCCCCTCCTGTGCTCCTCAAGGTGAATACTGTCTCATCAGACCTACTACAGGACACGGAGGAGCCAAGACTATACAGTGCCAAGGTAGGTGGGAAGACTGATGTCATTGCATCCATTACACATACTGGTAAAAGCTTTCTTATGGCTGCAGCCAGACAAGAGACAACGAGGCTGCAGCCAAAAGAAGATATAATGCGTAATGATATTCAAGACTTAGAGTGTCCTCGAGAAATTAATTTCGCTGGTATCACCAGACATGGAAAGAGCCGCTGCAAAGAAGAAGCTAAGAAAATAAAACTCAGTCAAGGAATGCATTATGATGCACATCCATTATAAAATTACAATTGTGTTATAATGCCATTATTCCCATATTGATGGGAAAATTCCCAATTATTTTAAGGGATGACTTTCATTCTACATTTGTCGTTACACTGAAACCCCTTCAATTCCTTTGCAAACTCCTTTTTGAAATTCCAGCATTTGCAGAATACCTTTTTTTCCAGCCATTCTTTTCTTTCCACTGGAATGTACAAATGTTTAATCAGTTTGGGCTTGTTTAACCAGGGGAAGAATAAAGGACTACATTCAGCAAATCTTGCTTCAGACTTAGCTTGTTTTTTAACACATCTTTGGGTCCAATAGATCTCAAATTAAACATGTTCTTTGCTAAAGGATGGATGCATGTTTAGCTGTTTTCTTGAGTTTGGCCCAATATTAGAAACAGCAGCAGCAAAAGAGGAAGAGAAAACTAACGCAAAATCAACCCTTCCTTGAGCCAAGAAGCAAATGTCTTCTATAAACCCTTTATGACACTTAGCTGCCACAGACATCTGTAGGAGTCCTCCCACTACGTTCATTAATTTGACATACTGGACCCACTGCCAGCTGACTTTTACTATGTCAATGAAGGATTTGTGAGAACAGAGGCAAAACTGCATAGTTTTCTATGAAAAAGAATAGAAGTCTTTTTAACCCAGCTGGAGTTTCCTTCAAATTACTGTATTTGTAATGATATGTTATTTTAATCCATACTCATTTTAAAGTATAAAGCAACATCAATAACAGGGTCCTAATCTAGAACAGCACTTCAGTACTAGCTGAACTTCAGGCACGTGTTATCCCTGATATCCCACTGGGCTTAGTCATGTCCTTAAAAACAAACATTTTGGTATAAATCCCAGCTTGGAAACAATGTGTTCACGTCTAAGATCAGGAGGAATGTAAAAATAGAATCTCAAAAGCATCTGGAAAACACAGTCTAGATTAAAAAAAAAAAAGAAAAGAAAAAGAAAAGAGAAAGAAAAAAGAGAAAGAAAAAAGAGAAAGAATAAAGAGAAAGAACAAAGAAAAAAAAAAAGACTTGGGTTCAATAAACTTGAATGAAAGTATCATTTTGTCATTTCCAGAAACAACAAGGATTATGGCATGTTCACAAATGAGCCACAGGATCATTGTAATGTCTCCTGTATGACACTCCCACTTTCTGAAGTCTTTTAAATACTGATATGGAACCAAGATTTCTGCTAAATTAATGGAATAGTATTAAAGGAAGCAATAATATTTAGGATCACCTGGACACCGTGTATTGAGATTTTGAGGTGTTTGGAACACCTTCAGAACTTGGCAGACATCTACACAGTTTCTGTGGCAAGTTGCCATTACTAATGATGTCCCTAAATAGAGAAGTAATGATGTGAGAACACCTCTAGAAAGAATTAGGATGCCATTCCAAACATACCTAACAGAAATTTGTTTTTAACTTGGTTAACAAAAATCTAGCCTGCAAATGAAGTTTATGACAGACTGCTGACAAAGAATTCTGTCACTATCATTAATTTTTCATCCTTTTCTATCCCTTGTCTTATCTCTGGAGGGCCATTTTCTAAAAAAAGAAACGTACTAACACCATCAGGGCTAATGAATCAGACAGCTTTACTTACCTAAACACCATTAACCGATTGGCCATTGATTCAAATTTACTGGTACCATAAACAGAAAAAATGATTTCATGTTCCTCTGAGATGGACTAAAATAGATGCAAACAAAATGGGTGTTACTGAAAGGCAGCAGTTCCTAACTCCGTGCCAGTTCTGCCAGCAAGACTCATTTAAGCACCTTACTGTACAGAAAGGTAAAACAGACACTGAAGTAGTAAATGAAGAATTTTTAGCTCTATCCCTCTATCCACTGGGAGAGGCAAGGTTTCCTTCAGTAGATTTTTTTAAAATAGCCCAGTACCCAGCATGGACGGTTTCCTTTTGTCTCTTCACATTATTAGCTAATTCCCAATCAACTGGGAATTACACCGGAAGGTTACGTAAAGCAGACAAAACCTTTCTCCTCCTTAACTGGGACATTTGCTGGGTGTACATTTGCTACGATGTTAATCAGTCATCGCTTCCCCTGAATTCCTACCATAGCAGTACCCGTGAAATAAAACTCCTGTAATCCTGGGGCCAAACCTCAAATAATCCAGCTCAGGGCAGCAGAGGAAAGCACCAGTTTCACCTGACTACACCTGTATGAAAGTTACATTGCTCATTCAAGCAGGTCATACAGGCTACCTATAATATCAAATTATATGTAATGATGATAATAATAATAATAATAACATGGTACTTCCTAAAAGCAGTTAATTCCACATCAATGTTAAGAGTCTAAAAAATGTAGAAGGAATAGCTCTGTGGCTGGAAAGCCCCTGTTTTGGAAATCTGTAACTCCCACTTCTGACCTGCTTAACAGCTTCAAACTTGCTGGCTAGGCTCCCCACGCTGCAGTTACGGCACAGGAGTCTGGACCACGAGTCCTACTCCCCCACCTCCCTGGGCAACCCGCCCCAACGCCTGACCGCTCTGTCTGAGCAGACATGTCTCCTCATTTTCCACCTAAACCTCCCCTGGCACAACTCGAGGCCATTCCCTCTGGTCCTATCAGTAGTTATCTGTGAGCAGAGGCCGACCCCAGCTCCCCATCCCTTTCCTTCAGGCAGTTGCAGAGAGCAATGAGGCCTGCTCCGAGCCTCCCCTTCCCCAGCCCAAACACCCCCAGCTCCCTCAGCCGCCCCTCACAGGCCTTGTGCTCCAGGCCCCTCACCAGCTCCGTAGCCCTGCTCTGGGCACACTGCAGGGCATCGATGTCCTTCTGGTACTGAGGGGCCCAAAGCTGAACACAGCACCCGAGGTGGGTGCGGCCCTGTTGGTTGCGGTGGTTTTTACAAAGTTGAACTCAGTATCAGCATCTGACTCCCCACTTGAGAGTTATTTAGCACCATATGGTCAACTCAGGATAGTCAAGCAAACACGTTCCTGATTTCCCCAGCAAGGTAGGTCTGAAGCAGCAGGCTGTATTTGATCTTAGCTTAGAAAAGATTAGATTTTGCACTGCAGTTTTGCTACATGAACTGGCTGAGTACCAGCTGAATTATTCTAACCCTCGTATTTGGTACTAGAGCCTTCCTACTCAGCTTGAGGTGGCACTGCCCTTCGGAGGAGACCAGGACAGTGTGCGTGGCCACACACACACACACAACAAGAAAAAAAAAGCACACAAAAAAAAGCACAAAAGCAGAGGAAGCCCTGAGCACTGTGCTGCACAAAGCACTGTGCTGGATATGACATTCCTGCTTGGGAAAAGGCAATGCACGATTTCTCTCCTCAGAAGACAGCTTGATTGGTATCTCTGATCTACAGACCTTTTTTTAACCATTTTTATAAGGAATCATAAAAATAAATATACTGAGGTACTGTACACCTTCTTAGGGAAATAAGGTAATTCTTTGCAATCCCCCAAAGGAGTGTAACTGAATCCAGAGCAATTCGGTCAGTGCTCACCAGAGCCAAACAAAGCCAGGCCCTTACGATGAAATGCACTGAAGCCATTATCAAAGTGCCTGATCTCTGCCTGCTATGAAAAGCTCTGAAGGCTGAACTGAGAAGTATCCAAAAAAAAAAAAAAAAAAAAAAAAAAAATCACATGCTGCTGGATTTGGCTCGCTCCTGCCTCCTCAAAGAGCTGACCTTATCCAGAAGGACAGCCTGGTGACTGTACATTCGAAGAGGGGGGGAGAGCTGTTGCAGAGTTCGCTTCTTTGTGCATTTCTTATCACAGGGAACCTCCACACGCTACCTAACAGCGTCAGGCCACTCACCTTAAGGGAAATACCACAATGCCCATCCAAACCAAAATAACATAAGATCTACATATTCAGCAATGCCTCCCAGCACGCCGGGAAGATCTGAGCTCCCACTGCCCTCACTGACTACACGCTTCCCACCGTGACTGCTGGAGCTCAGCTGTTAATTCAACCCAAAGCTGCTCACACCTCAAACATGTATTCTGGGACAGAGCAGCACTTCTTGCGAGAGGTCTCCCTGAGCTGTACACCGAACCTGAACTACAGCTCCTCTAACACACTACAGCAGTTCCAACAAGTCCTCCACATTGAATACCTGAGAACAATTTCATTTTAGATCAATGTGGGAGAAGATACAATTTGGCTGCACCAATATTAAAGGTTTTCAGATATTCTTGTTCTGCCAGAATTTTGGCACTACCACCTTTTCTTGCCAATTTTGATCAAAATAACCACCTTATAAATGAATTTCCCAAGCAGAGGGGAAAAAAAAAAAAAAAAAAAAAAAAAAAGATAAAAAGGAGCACTTCTTTTGCCACAGACATTATACAAATATTCCTCTAAGTGATTTTCTTCTGGTTTGCAGAGGTTTGCTGACGTTACTGCTGTTATCACTTATGGCACACCTAACCCGGGTCTTGCAAACTGTTGTCAATGTACCCCCTTCGTGTGCCTGGTCCCTGCTCACTGCAGCCTTCCTCTGCATAAATACCTGTGGGGCTCCATCTCTGCTGCAACCACAGCAAATAATATACTGGAAAGACAACAGATTTAAAAATTAAAAAAAAAAAAAAAAGAGAGAGAGTTACTGAGTCCTGTTCTGAGAACGATTGGTGCAGGATCATTTAGGGCAGCAGTGTTACGCTAGGATAGCCAATTGCACCCATTCATTTGAAGGACCTGGTTCCCCAACAGCGGTCTCTCCACGTACCTAAGCCTTTTGGTGGCTGACAATGCTTTTAAGCTACTGCACAGCTTAGTGACAGCTGCTTGTTAATTACAGTCACAGTATCAAAACGAAGCTTAAACATGGACCCCTCTAGCAGATTACTGAATATTGTGAGCTATCAAGCAAGACCCAGGCTGAGCAAAGAAACCCTTTTCAAATCCAACATCCTCAACCATGATCTTCATTTTCCCCTTTGATTCCTGCTGTCCTCAGCCAAGACTTACCGGGGCTTGGGGATCTTTACTTTCTTCGCTGTTGCATCCATAATAATCAGGGGTTTTATCCAAGTCCTGTAAGTTCCCTGGCGCTCTCACGCCCTTATCCGAGTGACACGACTGGCAGAGGGGTGCATTGCCCATAGCAGGTCCCCGTCCCCTCCTACACTGGGGCTGCCCTCACACCACAGAGGGTGCCCAGCGCTCCCGCGGGACAGCCGAGGGCGCGGGTGTACCGGCGGCACGGAGAACCCGAAACCCCGGCAGCAACTGCAGGCAGCAGTCGGTGACCATTTCCAATTCAGGCGCTGCCGGCTATTTTTACACCTACCAGGCCAGCTATGCATGTAAATGGAGTTGGGCTGGGGTGGGGGGGACTGCCTCCCAGCACACAGCCCGCATGTAAAGTTAAAGTCCCACTGTGCGAAATGCCTCTGCATGTGAGGGTTATTGAATTACCCAGTTGCATGCCTTTGAATGTTTTGATTTTTTTTCCTACCGCTCTCGGCCTCGCTGTGTTTACATAAAGCACTAAATTTCGGAATGTTGCTAATGCCTTCCGAGTTTCTAACTCAAAAAGATGATTAATTCAAGTTGCATCTATTTGATACTCACAAAACAAGACGAAATGTCTGAGTACAGAGACTTCATGACCATTTTTTCCAGTGATTCATTCAGTATTTCATGTTCATGTGGATACTAACCGCGCTGAGCTTGCTTTGAATTGATACAACCCCTGGGTTTGATTTCAGAAGAGCTCAAATGCTTCCAAAAAGGACAACGCTTGTTCACTCTAGCTCTTGCCTGGATCATGTCTGATCTTGTTCTGATCATTTGTTGTTTTGTTTTAGGCCTTTTTTAAAGCTAGAATACCAATTAGAAGGGGAAAAGAGAGAAAGAATAAGGACATTCCCTCTAGGTTTGAGTTAGTTATCATGATTGTACCCAGGAGGACAAAAATCATTTTGAGGATTGTGTTTTGGAATCCACCCATCATCCCAGACGAGGCCCACTGCAGAATTAAAATAAAATATATATAAAAAAAAAAAAATCTGAGAAATAATTAGCATTTTTAAGATGCTTCCTGAACAGCTGGAGGTAACAGAGGTAACGGAGACAGACTGCCTGTCTGCAGGTAACGGCGACCCATCGAGTAAGAGTATATTGCAATTACACATCCAACCCATGAGTGGAGCTGGGCATGGATTGGAAAAATTAAGCCCCACATTCCTTAGGAACAGTGCGATCCTCAAAGGATTGCAACATCTAGCCAAAATTTTCCTCTACGGAGTTTCAAACTATTGCAAGTATTGCCACGCACAGCAGCCAGGTGTCCCTGCCGCCCCACTGATTCCCACCAGTTACTCTCCACAGCAGTGCCAGTGCCAGAGAGAGCTCTCCCCGGCCCCCTTTCAAGGCTTATTGATCTGCATAGCGTTCTCTTCTGTGTTAATTACCGTGAGGTAGATTTAAAATGGCTCTGTAATTTCTCCTTGACTGCTGAATGCTCCAGGACGGGAACATTAGCTCCTCTGAAAAGCCCTGGGCACTGCGGCGTGTTACGAGTTTGAGCGCACACACTGGAGAAATGCATGCATAAAGTAGCTGAATCCATTGTCACTTTTGGTTATGTGATTACATATTTATGTAGAACTGAATAAAGCCTGAACTGCAAAAAGTCCCCAGTAATGCCATTTTTGTCAGCAATTGGCAAACACAAGTGACAGAATGTGAAATCTTACATTCAAACAGCCCGAATTTCAAATATAAAATGACTAAAGGACAAATAAAGGCCTCAGCTCATGTTAAAATTATAATAATCAAATATAATATCTGCACACATTACTTCTTAGCTATGGGCAGTCAGGATGTGAATTTGCTGCATGGGAATGGCAGCGGCCCCCACCATCACAACCGCATTGCAGTCCCCACGATGCTGAAACCACTGACTGCTTCTAATCGACACCCAGGATGTTCAGGAAATTTTCACATGAGGCTAGCTGACCCACAGTTACCATACACGTGTTTTTCCTTGTTTTCTTCAATTCTTCCATGTGCTTACCTCGTGACAGTAAGGTATAAATACTGTCCTAACCTCTTCAGGTGGCTACAAAAACAAAAGGATGCTCCAAAAGCTTGACTCCACCACAGTTCATAAAACTACGGTTCTAACACAAACCAAAACGAAAAATCCTTGGATAGAGCAGTCAATTTAATGTGAAATGCACTTACTAGAAAACAGAGAAGAGGGTGGAACAAAGCATCAGCTGAAGGGAAAAGGGTGGCAAAAACGGAGTAGCTCGCATTCCTTTGAAATAATGCATGCAGAAAGCCCCAATCTGCGTGGACATCTGATGGAGAGCGGTGGATAAGCTTTCTGCCAGAGACTTCTAACAATATTACTGTTGTTTGTCGAAACAGTTCAAAGTCATTAGGGCAAATTACTCAGAAAGCAAACTTTTTCACGTTTTGCCAAACTTAGTTAGGGCACAATATTCAAAGTGTATGTCTTATGGCTATCTTAGGACTCCTAGGCTTTGCGGAGGAACATGCTGCAAGATCTTTGCACGCTCTTGTGCTCTTTCTTGCTGTTGTTTGGGCTGCAACTCTATCATATCAGGCAGCAGCAGCAACACAACCAAAACACAAAGGCACACTTCTCAAGCATGAAACTCACCCTGAAGCTTCTTAGTCCTCCCCTCCGTACGGAAACGCCTGAGCCAGTGCTGTGTTACGCTGCCAGAACTGCTCTGAAGCCAACGGCACCGCATGTCTTCACAGGGAAACTGAACTTTTTTAAGAACCTCTTGCAGGTTACTCACTGAATCCACTTACTTTGTCATGCTCTAATACACCCTCTGCTCCTCAGCTGCGCATCAAACCTCTGTGCAACAAGAGCTCCAGAAGCTAAATGCCAACTCTTAACTAAAAACGCTTTTTAGTGCCTGGTAAGAAATGGGGCACAGCATCTTGTATACCACGCTTAGGTGTTCTTGCTAGGATAGCAAGCAGCTGACTGGGATGCAATCCCTCTTGTCCCCCAGCACGCTGATGCTATAGGAGAAATGTGATAACAAGTCAATAGTCCAGGAAACAGCCTTTTTGCTTCAGTTTATGCCTTGTAATGGTAAAACTTGTAAAAAAAATGGTGGAAAAAAAAATCATGCCGTGCTTCACTTCCAGTTTGTGCGTTTGCCACAGTACTTGTGGGGACTGTGAGCTGGTTCGTTCATTTCGGCATGTTTTCCCCAAAGTTAGCCTTGCAGAGTAGCAGCATTAATGTGTCAATATTCACATTTTTCATTTTTATAGGAATATCCTGGAAATTCTCCTGTCAGAAACCCCATTCTTCCCACTCCCTTGCCTCCTTAATTCAGATCCTAGTTATCCGCACATCCAACTTGCTTTGTTCTTGTTCAATAAACTACATCATTGTCACTGATAAAGTACTACCTCAAAGACCAGAAAACATCTGGACAATGCAAAAAATACAGAAATTAGCATGACTGGGCAAATAGGTATGACATGAACTCAATTACACATTGGCATATTCAAGCTAGGAAAGAGCCACTCTCAGTTTGCCTGGAGCTACCAGACAGCCATAAGGCTAATTCTTCTCTTGGCATCATCCTTACGTGGCACGGGGCTCGCTGCAACACTTTCATTAGCTATTGTTCAGCAGAGAATCCAACCTCCTTTGGGAATTTTCTCCCTGCAACATTTGCATTTGTGTACCACTCAAATAATACAAAAAAGTGACCGGACTTCACCAAGACAATGCAGCTCAGCGAGTTCAAAATCCTCGGTAAAGACCATTACTAGTGTAACGGCCAGCTGCTAAAAATATAGAAACATATGGAGAGTCCTATCAGCTGCCTTCTCTATTTCAAATAATGCTATAGGCTTTGGGAAACATTCTGGTTTCAGCACTTGAACTCCCTCTAAGCCTGCAGCAGTTACATTTATCATCTTTTCAGCTACACAAGGCCAGTGCACAAAACCTCACACAAAGCCCGCAGCAGATTTCTCAAAGTTTCATCCTGTGAGATCTTTTGTATCAAGTGCAGCAAAATGTACCTTCCAGTCTCCCGTAAAAAGCCATTAAGTAAATTTTCGAGAGTCGTAATTTGCTGTATTTTGTACTACTTACACAGCTTTCCTATCCACGACACCTGAAAGAGATGCGGGTGAAGATAAAATTACAGAGTTCAGTAAAGATGTCCATTGCTAAACCTGACCAGAGCAGCCTCACTTTTATTTTTCTTTACAGAAGGGCAGTCTAACACATCATATAATGCCTGTTCTGAACAGCATCAGATATTTCATAGGTATTTTTCTCAGATCTGTACCTAGCTTAGTTTAAATGTTAGCATCAGACAAATTCTGACAAAACAATTGCTACCTCAAATGCCAGCAAACACCATCATGCATCTGTGACTGCTCACATAGTCAGGTTTGTTCGAAGTCTGCTGTATCTAAAAATACTGAACCTACTCAAGGCATGTAGTATACAAGTAAAACACTTGCAAAGCCCTGTAAATTAAAAATGGAAACCAAAATCCAAAGATAAATACAGATAGCATTGCCTGTCACCATATAAAACACTAAGTGAAAAAAATGAGAAACTATCAAGATGTACATTAACAAAAAAACAATATGGAAAGAAATGTTTTTGTACATGTAACGCTGCACTTTTATCATATCGTATTTATTTTATGCTTCATAATGTAGCCAAGAATAAAAATAGGCATATAGCAATTGTAACATCACCATCAACAAGAGCTTAATCTCTTAATTCCAGTATTGCTTCTGCCATCAGTTTCTGTTTTCCAAAGATCCTTGAGATAAATAGACACAACTCTACACTGTGACTGCCTTGCTACCGGCCATCAGGAAGAACAGCGCAACACAAAACCACCAATTTGCTGCTACTTGGAAAACCTCAACTAAGAGCTCCAAGACTAATGAGTGAGAAGCAGTGAAACCAAGGCTGTAATCTAATCTCCAGATGGAGACTTAGTTTTATGGGTACCACTCACCAGTCCGGGAATGGCAAAGCTTATGTCTTGGAAGATTAATTAAAAAAGACATTATCTTGCAGAATAAATGACAAGACGGCAAAATGGAGAAAAAGAGAGGGTCCATTCTGAGCATCACAACAAATCACAACATATATACTGTTAGTGACGTAAATCCCCAAATTTCCCTCTTAGGGATTCTTCAATAAGAAGGCAGAGTATTACAGGGCTCACTTGTTTCTGGAAATTATTTTGGGTCAGATGTTGAGTTTGTGTGGATGATAAACTCTGACGATTTATGCCTTTATATTATTTATGCTGCTCCATGTTTTACAATAATGATAATGATGCTATTGTTGTTCTCCCAGAGATTCAGCCTTTTCTTTCTCTGGTATTTACTATATGTCGGTCACACAGGGCACCACAAATAATTCCTGAAAGCCAGGTAGTCTTTATAAAAAGGCAGTTGTCTACTACAGAGGCCCTTGCAGCAAATCTTTTTCAGCTTAAATAATTGGAGTCCAATCAATTGCAGAAATCTGTTCTGAGCCATGCTGAAGAGGCCAAATCATTTTGCTATGCTTTAGATGGTGAATCATTCAACACATTAAGCATAACAATCCTCTCCAGCCAGCGACAAAGAGAGCTCTTAATCCCAGCAGCACCATATGTCCGTGCCTCCCCGTGGAAGGTGGGCACGGGTAACCTGTCCTTCGGGCCCTGAAGGGCCGCAGGTGTGTGACACCAGTGGAAAAAGATCATCTCGTTCAGAGGAAGCTTTAAAACAAAGTACATAAACTATCCAATAATAACATTTTTAAAAGGTTATACAGTGCCTGCTATTCTGAGATATTTATGGCTCCCTGGTGAATTGTCAGGGACCGTCCTCCAAAGAGAAGCCACCTGCGCCTGTAGCAGGCCACAGATAAAACACGGGGAACAATTTCCAAACAAAAACCAAGGTATGAGCAATTCACATTCAAACATGCTGTCTGATAAACCCTCTGAAACACTGGCTGGAGTGTAAGCAAGCGCAGAAGTTAACATTATTGTGGCATTTATACATGTGTGAAGCTAGGCGGTGGCCCAGGCCCTGCCTCACCCCCAGGAGCGTGGGGCCCACTTGTTTGGCACCGCCACTGCTACACCTCCCCGACACCTGCAGCGTTACGGGAGTGTGGGAGAGGGCTGTGACACAGGAAGGTAAAAAGAAATAAAATAAATGATCTGAACCTATTTAAGCTGCTGGGTCGTCTTCCCAAGCAAGGGCAGCAGAACCTGTAGGGCCGCACGGGCAGCTCAGGGCCCGAACGGGAGCATCGGCTCCCTGCACGGCTCTGCTCTTCCGTGGCCTTGCATCCTTACCACCCTTGTTCCGCAGGCTGATTTCAGTCACCATTTCTTGTGCAGCTAATTGCTTTTTTTTCTCTCAACAAGAGTAAAATGTTTTTTTGAGACCTTGCTGATCTATATCCCTGTGTGTCAGTAAGTGCTAATTGGTGCCTGCTTGTCTCAGGCAGTTCGGTCTAAATCAAAACCAAATATCTGGCCCTTGATTAGCTCTAATTTTTGTTCCTTAACACAGCCAGGATACTAATTCTGCCGTAAGCCATCTTGTAGGATTTCGTCAAGCTATCTCATTCAGAATTTGGAATATCCAAGTAAGGCCTCAATCCTCTTCTCTAAAGATAATCACCCTATCTGCTCTGCTGAATACATCAGCAGGGGATCACTGCTGACTCGGAAAATCCCAGTCTCTTAAGTCCTTGGTACTGAGATACAGAGCGCAGAGAAACAGCCCCATACAGACTGCTGTACCGCCCCATGGCCTCCCCCTGATGGCACCGTACGGTTACTCCCCTTGTTTTAGGGACTATGGTATCACACTGGCCCTCCTTCCCTACGTGCTTCTCGCTTCTCTTTGACTTCTTGCAAAATTTCTACAACTTTCAAAGACAAAAGTTTCATATCTTCATGTAAAATCAGGTGGCAAGGGGAACATATATTCCATAAAAGATAACTTCTCATATATACGTATACACCTTTAAATATAACATACATGTTAGTTTTCCGTAATGTATATTTCATTTTACTGCAGTTTAAAGGAATCCATCGATTCAATGAGGAATGAACGGTAACAGTATTAAATACATAATTCTTCCTTTCCATAAGATCTTGCCGTTTGGTCACATTCATTCACATGAACTTCCTTCAGGATACTGCCCAGCATTTATTCAAGTCTAAGCACTCTTCTGTCCAAATGCCAATTGTCCTTCTGTATTTTGTTTATGCAGCAGTAGTATCTGCAACACTACTAATGGGAAGCGGGAAATTAATCAACTGTAGTAAGATGGAGCAATGTGAAACAGAGCACCTAGTTTGGTCTGAGATTTAATATTTTGTTAATAATCTAATTAACATGCATGGAAGAAAAATAGTGAAAACAGTAAGAAATGCTGCACTTGTATTAAATATCACAGAATATTGTATCTGGAACATAAAGAAGTGCAGGTGATGATAAATTTCCTCATATTAAACATTGTGTTATACTGAAAATAAGAATACTGTTTTCAAGTAGAAGGTTGGGTGTTGTTTTTTTTTCCTCCTTTAAAAGTTACATTATCACAAGCTTTGAATGTTTCTGCACTGAAGCTTCAAAGAGAAAAATGTTCTGTAGCTAACTTACTGCCTTCGCTGGCCGTCCTAGGCAGGATGATGAAGCCTGCTTAGAGCCTAACATATTCCAAATGTCACAGCTAGTAACTGGAAGTTATACGATCTTATCAGACATTTTGCAGAACTGGAGAAATCAGTTTATATTTTAAAATGCTTAAAAAGACCCACAATTTATTTTAATATTAATATGAATTTTAATTGTGTCTGTGTAAAATAATTATTTCTAAAAATTGCTTGAAATTACTGAGTAGAAAAGCATCCTCCTGTCTCAAAGAAGGTGACTGTCTGGACACACATTATGGCAAGAGAAAGAGGCAGGCTGAAGATTCAATATCTAAGAACTGCTCCAGAAAATCACAAACAAGAGCGCAGAAACACAAGCTTCAGTGTCACCTACCAGCTTAGGTACAAAACAGGGAAGAGTATCAGCTACAATTTATATGCAGTAAAAAAAAAAAAAAAAAAAAAAAAAAAAAAAAAAAAAAAAGGTCTATGCGTAGGGAAATCAACAAAGAATTGTGTATTTTTGGTTAGTATTTTACCCTTGATTCAAGCTTTTACTCTCCCATAGTAATTAGAGGTTGCTGATGTATGTAATAACACGTTCTTAACGTACATACCACTAGTTCATTTATTTGGTTTCTTCTTTATTTTGCATCCTGTGCCTGCCTATTTATCTCAGGGCCCATTACATAGATCGGGCACATCTGGTATAAAAATACTTTCATCTTGAATACTAAATTATTTGTTCTAGTAAATATCTCCTTACGGTTAAAGTAAAAATCAGAAAAAGAGTGTCTAGTGCTATTGAAAGAAAACTAAGCCTAATCCTCCCCAAAATTCAGATGTTAATACAAATATATATATATATATATATATATAAATTCATTTTGAAAATTGAATATATCTGTATCAATGCTGAAAACAACCTGGCTGTGCAAAATGGATTTACATTTAGTTGAACTACAACCATAAGGAAATGTAATTTTCTATTCTGTGATACTATAGCCAGGGTTTTAATCCATGCTAACTAAGCAGACCACCAGCTACACCTGAAGTAACAAAACAGAACCTGGCATTACTGAGCAGATGTCTCTGGCTCTAACAAGTTGACAAGGTTTCTGTGCAGAGGAAAAAACCCTAAAAGGCTTGTTTTTCCCAATCCATGAAGAAAGAGTGAGTCATGAAATGAAAAGTTAGATGCTGTACTCATCACTTGTAAACAAACAGATAGGAGTGATATAAAACCAAGCTCTCAAATACAAACACTTGTTCTTTCCCCACACTGAAGTGGTTGTGCTGGATGATAAATAAGAGATGACAATCTTCCAAAAGCAATCAAAGGCAGTTTATCGGAGTATAATAAAGGATTTTGGTTTCTGCATGCAAACAACAATTTGTGCCTTATAGTTATATAAATCATCCAAACAAGGGACAAAATGGCATGAAAAGCAAGTGAGTACACTATGTAACTGAAGAAATTCTCATTATTACAGTTTTAAATATACAGTTAGAGATCTTATGATCGAAACATCTTCACAGAGTTTATCAGCTAGTTAGATGTGCTACCCAGGGGAAAAAAAAATAAAAGCTTCAATGCAATTAATATAAACACCAAAGGACATACTGACAAGGCTATCATCTGTAACCAAGCCCTCATCAAAGAAATTCTGTGGCTATTCTGAATTACAGATACGTGAAAAATAGAGATTATGAGCAACTGACAAAAGAAAAAGGCAAACTTTTGTGTACTGTGGTCTCTCAGGCCTATTAAAAATTGCAACATGTCTATAAATTAAAGAGAACTGAAAAAAGCACAATGACAGAAATGAGACATTTATTTCCAGAGATGTCGTAAGAATGCCATAAAACTTTATTCAGTGGCCGTTCATAATTCACAACACTGTGGTATGCACAATGTTAACGGTGCGCATACAGTGGCCAATAAACACGAGGCAAAATAGCCAAAGTTTCGTAAGAAAGAGAAATAAACACATAAGAGAGTCAACCAAGTAAATATTAGTTCAGGAATATTTCAAGGCTTTAGAAGAGCCCAGAGCAAGTGACCCTACCTTTGCCATGGCAGGGAAGCCTCTTGTAGGGCAGCGCAGAGCCCTGCTGGCTAGCTGGGGTCAGCCTCTGTAAAGGATGCTATGCAATGGGTACATTTTACCATGTACCCCATATAACGTACTTACAGAGTTGCTCCTCTCTAGGGATCGCCCTGCTACAAAAAAGTAATAGCTTTTGACGTATGGGTTTGTGAGGTCCATTAAAAGCACGAGTTAGCTGCTCTCTAATATCTCTGGAGATCCTAATATCTGGCAACAAATCCTCATCTGGACAGCGCGGAACCTGCAAAACTCAGCGGAGGCACGCAGAGCCTCTTCTTCCTGAAAAGATCCACACAAGGAATGGATTCTCTCCAAACCCAACACTGCAATTTTGGGAAAAGTGTGATTACAAACAGCTTGAGCAATCACAGATGCCCTCTACCACATCCCAGCTCCTTTTCCCCAAATCTCTCACACGGCATCAATGCGTCAGAGCAGCCACACCAGCTGCCCCTTGCCTTTCAGGCAACCAACTGCCTGCTAAGAGGCAAAGGGCCCAGGAAATTCAAAGGGCTTGATATGCGCTGGCCAGTTTATAGACAACGCCTTCTAGAATGTGCTTGGTTTCCAAGGGGAGCAATTTCATTTTATTCTCATGACAGATTATTTGGGGTTTTGAAGGAAGAAGACCACTTGGGTTGCCCGCACGGCAGAGAATGACTTCCAGGACCACAACTACTGGAAGTGAAACACCATGGTACAAAGTATTTCTATGTCTTCCTCCTCTCCCCCACATAATGCTTATTCAATGAGGAGCTTTCTACTTTTTCTTCAAAATAACAACAACAAGTGCATCTGGAAAGGCATTAATATTTTTCAGATGTCTGGACTGTGCTTCTTAATAAATTCAGGTAATTACTTAGCCAAAAACGTGGGGTCAGCTGTATAGACACACTCATAGAAATTCAGTGATGATATGAAGAAGAGTGACCGTGCACAAAAACATGGCCCTAACAAAGCAGCCAAGGTGCCAACCAGGAAGAAATGAATGGCACTAATGGCACAGTCCTGCTGGGGAAGAAAAGATACGACCTAAACTATTAAACTGTTTCTATACAAAAGGTTAGAACTAAGCCCATATATAAATCTTTTAAGTAGATTTAATGGGAATTGGGTTGCATGAATTTAAGAGGAAATCACTCTTATTTAAAGTCAATTCATAATATCTGAATATAATAACATTTTCTAGATTTGCCAGAGATACCTAATCGAGCTTAATTAACTGGAACAGTTCATCCTTTGCAGCCTACATTTAGGTTTTTGGTTTGCTTGTTTCCCACTGGTAGCTTCTCACAGCAAATGCTAATTGCTCTTCTTCTTTGGCTGGATTCAACCTTAAGCATGACTAAACATTAGGATTTAAAGTATTTGTCAAAGGGAGAATAACTGAACCAAAGTGCAATTCTGCTCTTGGACACACACAAATCAAGTGCATTACTCTGACTGCGGTGCCTTCAAATCTGAACTTGACTTGTAAGTCAGCATATTTGTTCTTCACATTTATTGGTGTTATATTGGCTCAAACTGAGGTTGCAGATCCTAAGATAAATATTAAAAAATCTGTGCTACCTTTACAGTGCAGTCCTTGCAGAGTCATGGCTGGTTTACAGTTTCATCAAATAAGATAAAACTACTATGAGATGCTAGTAAGCTCTATTAATGTCAACTAAAATTAACAAAAAGCAAAGAGAAAAGGAAACAGAAAGACAGAAAGAAAATAATAAAAAAAAATTACTGCCCGCAAGAAACAGAAAAAATATAAAATGACCCTTCACAAAGCCTGTACTTTCTTTCAATATGAAAAACATGTCAAGGAAGGTACTAGTAGCATTTTGAGTTCTGTGTTACCTTGTAACGGTAATATGCCATCATCAACAAATAAATTATGTTCCTGAATTGTCCTATACATCCTACGGCTTCCCCAGGACTGGGGGAAATGCTCAGCAATGGGCACTCCCCAGGCTCTGTCCCCCTGTCTTGAACAAAGCCCCAGGAGCCCTGTGTGCGAGGGGATGGAGCCAGGTAGGCAGCAGAATTTGGACCAAACAACCGTGCTCCTCGCTGCTCACAACATCCAGCCCTCCTCCCCGCCACAGCGCCTTTTCACATCTGTAGTACCAGCCCCGTTCTGTCACTCTCACAGCTCATTTATTTGGGCTTGATGGGCGAGCACCAAAATTTGGCCCAGAGGCAATTACAAGATGGAAAATAGGTCACAAGCCTCCACAAACCACTCCCTTGCCAATGTGTTCTTTTAACATTGGATTTCCAGCTTTCCTCCCTGCCAGCATCTTCATAATGCCAAATGGGACAGAGAGACATAAAATTCCAATTACATGCGATGGAAAAAGAATATGTTTCCAATTAGGTAAGTGCAGTTGTTAATAGGCAGGGTCAGAAATAGATTCCAATTTATCTGGAGCTGACTTCTGTTACCCTTTCTTTCAGAGAGCAGCGTGTTTTCATACTGCTACCCTCAGCACAGAAGTCCTATGCTCTTAATTAAGTGCTTATCAACAGAAACAATATCGGTCATTGATCCTTGGCCTGTGCTGTATCAGTGAAGAATTAGGTTGGCGTTCTGCTTTATAATACTCCCTGCTACCCGAGATAAATTCAAAAGAAATAGGAAGAGGTACCAGCATTCCCGTCCCACCCATAGATGCTGCCTGTTTTATGGAACACTGCATTGAACTTTCCTACGAGATGGGTGCCTTCAGGAACTCACTCCAGACAGCCCCTCAGAACAAAAGCAGAATACGTGCCATATGTCAGACATACCTGAGTATAAACCAATAGCATCATAATTTACATCAACACCGACAAAGTGAAACCGTAAGTCTGATTATTTCTATGGATTTTGAAAAGTATTAATTGTATTGCAAAGCAGAGTTAAGAACAATTATTTCCATCTTACATTCATGGAAGGCAACCTTTAGCCAGGTTCAGACCTGAGGTCATAGAGGAGGTCCTCTGACAAAGCCGCAGAGCCCCAGTCTTCATCCACAGCCTTACCCGTAAGACTACAATTCCCACTTGAATTGCATTTTGCAATCAGAATGAGTAAAAATACCGTGGAAAAAAAAAATACAACAGTATTTTATATGGCATGCTAATCGACAGCCAAAAAAAGCCCTGCTAAGTATATATATATATTATGCAATGATATTCTAACAGAGAAACTGGTTTTGTATAATAAAATAATTCAAGTGGCCAACATTTCCCAGGAAATTAATATGATGTCAAAGACCTCAGAGCCTATGTGAGACTTCTGAAAAGTCTTACTGCATTCAGAGTGACAAATGAAAGCCTTTTTTTTATTACTGCAAAGATGACTCATGTATGGGAGGATGTCAACACCACATACATGGGAAGCAGCTGTCTGATTAAGAATATTTGGCTATTCTTATCCATTCTCTGCAAGCCTGCTCCAACGCCCACTGAAGTCAACATGATCTTTGCCTTCGGATTTCAAGAGGATCAGTTTTTCCCTGGTCAGGCTCCCTCTTTCACTGAAGGACTCTGAAGGACAAAAATCAAGGAAGGGAAGCCCTGGGCACTTCTGCCAGCCACCTCTTTTACAGCCCACAGCCTCCTCAACCAACAGTCAAGCATCCTCAGTCCTGCAAGCAGCGAGGCATCAACATTTCTGTCCGTGTGGGATGTTTCAATTTGTGCTTTTTCCTTGTTGTTTTAACATAAAACCTACTATTTCTAAAAGTGAACTTTAAATCAGAGATATTTTTTTCCCTTTTATCTTGAACTCCATAAGCTACATAGTACAAAATAAAGTCACATTCATCACAAGGAAGAACGTGCCAGAGTTTAGCACAGTATCAGAAAACTTAGGGTCTTCTAATGCATAATATTGGGAAGAAGAAGAAAAAATGCATGAAAGCAAAGGCTTAAAGATCACTAGAATTGAAAGCATGTTAGCTTGTCATTGAAAATTCAATTCTTAAATATTTGTGGGTGTTTTTTTCTTGGACCTGAATTGAAAATGTAGCGAATAGAAAACCAAAACTCCTTCCTATTCTGAAAAGGAGATGGCCATGGCTCCAATTTTGCAGGACCATGCAATTCTTTTGGAGGATGAGGATGGCATTTCACCTTTTGTGAAGATGAATGCTTAGCCACTTTTCCCAAATGCCTGCAAAGTCAAGCTTTCACTCTGTGTAGCAGCAATTCTGTTTAGGGGCTAAGCAACACACCCATTTCCATGTTTAACGTTTACACTGTGGGGACAGGAGCTTGTGCATAATTGCTTAATCACTTTTGGGAAATTATTCAGATGCTTTTCCAATATTTATCGGCTGGACACTGCCGCAGTTCCATGGGTCATTTGATTATCCACATGTATTTTTAAAAGGACTAGAGGTACTGAAGTTGTTATTTAAAAAAAATAAGATTATTTTATATAAATTAGAAAATTCTTCCATGTATCCACTGCAAGATATTTTCTGTGGACGCATTCTGTGTGTCAAATGAGAGCTATCTACACACAGCAAGACTTTGACCCTCCTTCCTGCTCAGTGACCACCACCTGGCATGGTATTAACTTTGCACGGTGGAGATGTCCCTATTTTTAACACTTGCAAGAAATACCCGTGACAAAGCCACGGATGCCCTAAAGCAGTATTTAGGATGTGAGGATTCTTGCAGAATTCCTGATACTACTTCTCACGGCAAATAAGGGTCTCCCATCCCCACCAACCTGGAGGAGGTTGAAGTTCCTGTGTGAATGACTCGAGGAATTCAAAGACGTAACAGCTTACTTAATTTAAGAAGTCCTCAAACTTCAGCACGCACAAAAAAGAACTGAAATATGTATCACTTACTCATCTTTCAGTCTAAAGTATGAGTATCACAGGCGCTCACACACCACTGGGACAAGCACCTTTCCACCACTGGGACCACATCATTCCTGGCTGCATGTACGCTCCAGTGAAATGAAGGGGAGACTGTATCGGGGAGCCCTATCCGAGCTGGTCAGTAGAGTTATCTGGGCAAACAAAGGGCTGGAAGGATCTCAACTACTGCAAATCACTTCCAAAAGTAAAAGCACAGAAGAATATTTAGGATTTCTGTTCCAACAGGTTGAAGTGCACCAGCTTCTCTGCAAGGCTGAAACAAGCACACTTGTTCTTCGAAAGGCATTACACGGATGCCGTATGAACACCAATAGCTCCCAGCACTGGAAAAACCTGCCTGCATTTTATCCCTCTGCCTTCACAAATCTCTCTCCAATTCCACTTGTGATTTTCAGGCTCTTTTCGCCCCTGCTAATTACTTTAATCATTATCTTTAGAACATTATTACAGTTTATAAATAGTTCTTGACTACCAAAGCTCTCCTTGTGCTAACAACCTAACGATTCGAACAGAACAGGAACGTATCTAAAAAACAGTTCAGTCCTGAAGGTACAGCTGCACAACATTATTTTCCACCATAAATAATCCCCGTCTCCACCACGTAACCCTATTACACAAATTGAACAAATGTTCACAAATTACATTTGAAAATATAAAGCACTAAGATGGTTACGTAATATGAGATGAATTATCTTCTATTTGAAATGTTCGGGGAAAAAAAATCCTAAATCTCTTGAAATCATTAGCAAATCTTTCAGGGATTTTACTGAATTAAGATTATACTCTATATTGCTATAAAACCTAGTGTTCTCTAATAATGTTTACTTGTAGATCCCTACCTCTAAATTATCTTCCACTCTCTCAAAAATCATTTCCTGAAGGAGGGTGGCTCCTCGCAAGTGCTCTGTCCCATACTATTAGCATACATTTGGTATTAACATACCAAACACAGTACGTTTGCATACTGAAGCTGGGTTGACATGCTAACATTAAAAAAGTAAAAATAATAATTAAAAAAAATCTCAGATGCCTTGTCTGTGTTTCAGGCTTCTGGACTGATGATTACTACTATGGCAGTGAAGTGACTACAAAATAACTCCAATTTCTTGCTAGAAATAAAGGAGTGTGCCACTGCTACGTCACCCAGCTGCCTTAGGAATATGGCTAAATGGAGATAAGGAGGACGCTGATGGCCACTAGCCCTCCCCCAGCCTGCATATTCATAAGCTGAAGCACTACATTGTTTCCTCCTAAGTTGCTCCTGGAGCATTTCCTTCTTCCCCTCGATTGTAACGAGCAGCGCTGGGCACAGACAGGCACTGAGGAATCCATCGGAGTGCTGCACCAAGGGTTTGCTCTTACAGATGCTCTGGGGATGAACCCTCAGGGTGTCCCTGTGCAGCTCCCACAAGCCACAGCCCTGTGCAGGTGATGCTGCAGCCTCGGAGCTGCGTGGGATCCTCCCCTACCTGCGTGCCCACGCTGCAGACACGTCGGGTACCGAACGCTGCATTAGGGGGGTGAAGGCTGCGGCTCCCTGGGGAGCATGGGGAGATGGCAAAGCCCATCCGTGCTTCCCTCAGCCCGCGAGAAGCCCCGTGCTGCAATGCAGAGCTCTGCTACAGAGCCAGCTCTGTGTACGGCTATTAATTATTTCTGATTGCATTTGTTCGGGAAACCTTTTTCCGGGCTGTGTAATTGAGCGAGGCAGTGCCACGCGCTCCTTCCCAGGAACAGGCCTGTTAAAGCGCGCGCTGCTGGTGCCTGCACCTCAGGACAGACGAGTTCGTAAAGCAATTCCTACCGAGGCAGCGGCCGAGTGGTTTCTCCACCTTCTAGACAATGCTGCAGTCTGTGTGTTGTCACTGGGAGAATCAGGAGCCAGCACACAGCTCAGGGCCTTTTTTGTCACTTTTTTAGCAGCAGGATGCAGACTCCAGCACATCTCCCCACTAGTTGTCATGGAGTCTCCACGCGCCCCCACCAAAAAGCTTAGCTGCTATACATCAGTTGCTATTGCTACTGACCAGCCAAAATAACTTTTTTGTTTGTTTTTTTTAAACCTATTTCACTTTTTTGTCTCCATCAAATGCCATTTGCAAAATGATCCCATAATCGTTAAAGCCAAGCCTGCTTTGCACGCAGCAGCTTGGCGTGTCACTTCCATGCTCACATCAGCATTTTCACTGGGTTATCTCTGCAAAGGCATTCAGGAACCCAAATCTATCCACACATACTTCCTTAAATGAGCAACATAAAATGAAATAGGCTCCATTTACAAAATATTTTTTCCTTCTTTTGCCATTACCTAAAATATATATTTTTTAATTTGGTGCAAGAATGTAAACTTTATAGAGAGAAAAATGGCCTGGGAATGTGGGCAATGGCCACGACTCCTTCCCTGCAGGCAGTCCTGGTGGCTGGTCCCACGTCCATCAGCAGGACTGCAACGTCCTTGCTGGGCAGGGCTGTGACCCGCTGGCTGAAACTTAGTTTCTGCATGTAATTCTTTGTGCTTCAGTGCCTTAAAATAATAATAATAATAATAATAATAATAATAATAATAATAATAATAATAATAATAATAATAATAATAATAATTTTTTAAAAAGCAGCTTGAGAAGGCAGAACAAGGTCTTGCCACCCCTGGTGATACCCCGGCCTGGGCAGCGAGGCACCAACCAGCTTTGGTGCGTGCCGCCCTGCTGCTGCACTGCCAGCTCCACTGGCTTTGTGCGCTGACGTGTCCTGATCAGACATCCTGGCAGAACACAAGCTAGAAATAGTAAATAATTTAAAATAAGCCTAAATTATTGAACTTAAAACAGCCTGGAAAGGTTTGTCCTTACGCTTCCATAGGCTGAAACCATTTTCTACGAGCCTGGGGAAATCAGGGCTATGCCCACCCTGGGGGAGCGCCGCTTCAGCGATGGCTTTATTTCATACAGACACAGAGAGAATGCAGATCCCAAATATTAGGGAAAAAGAAATCCATATCCTTCCTCAGGTCAGGTACAATAACAGTATCATAATTACTTCTCAAATACAAAGCATTGTTTCAGCAGGTCATGGAAAACATAACCACCTCTTTCACAGACGTTAAGTCTCAATGGACTTTTTCAATGCACATGCCAACAACTTCTTTATTCCAGTGGCCTTTCTCTTCCTCTTTCTGTTTTTTCTTACTCTCTCTTCCTCAGGTAACAGTGACCACGGAGCTGCTTCCACCAGATTTGGTGTGAATTTTGCTGGAGGATGAGAAGCCGACTGAAATATCAAATATGTATTCTGAAACGTGCTTAGGCTCTTTTCCTTAAACCTGTCTCTTTCCAGAAGCCCTAAGCAGCAAATAAACTTTCTATACCTTGAGGAGGTCAGCATGCTAAATTCTTCATTAGAATCAATGAACAGACAGGAATTACAATTAATTTATTTTTTAATTGCAGCCTTGTTTTCAGTCACTTGTAAAAGGGCAGCTACCAGTTAATCTGTATTGATCTGCATGAGGAAGGTCTTAGGGAGGGAACAAATGCTGACAGAGTTTTGAACCAATCCCTGAAAAACTATCATCAAAGCACTGCGTGAATTCACGTTACATGCAACTTTTATAAATAATTACCTGAGAGAAACCCAAAGAGCTGTGCCAACGTGTTAGCACCTTGTACAGTGCCAGCTCGGGGAACCATCTGAAACCCATTCAGCAACATTTGTCAGGTTTCAGTAGTTCATATCACATGCTCCGGTATACAACGGGGTAACAGTGTGGAAAGCCTGTCCCTATTTACAGCCGGGCAACTCCACCAAACAGCGAGGAGAGCTGCTGCTCTGAGCGACCCGTGGCCTATCGTCATTTTGGTTGCCAGCAGGTGTGCCCCTCAGGGCGCGGGTGAGGACAGGAGCACGGCTGTGGCAAACATGCATGTGCCCCCAAACACGAGCTTCCAGTCAGGGAGAAGTACCCATCACAATTCAAACCAACATGCCCAATGTTATAATGGTGCTAAAAAGGTATTGCTTGGCATCAATGCAGAGAACAGGCATTATTAAAAACAAAAAAGCCTTCAAAAGCTATCGTATGGGCACGGACAGTCAAGCCAATGAAGCATGGACACACCTTTACCATCAGCAGTAGTATTTTGTTAAAATTCTATGAAAGAACTAACCTTAAGTTTGGATAAAACTCATGACAAGCTCCCAGAAATGCTGGTAGCATCAGGAGCTGACACAACATGCGATTAGGAGGCGAACAGGCACTACGAAGTCCCACCGGTATCAGGGGAACTTGCTCTGAACAAGTTCACGTCTCTACTTTGGAACGTGTAATAAATTTTTTACTGGAAATAAGTATGGAAAAATACTTGAAGGGGAAAGTTTTCTGTTGGATCGGTCAAGAAAACCCTTAATTACTGATAGTAGATTTATCCTTTGTTTAGTCCTTTTCTCTACACTATCTTTAGCGTAACACTGTGTGACTAACGATCATCACTTCCTAAATTTGTTCTTCCTTATTCAAATATGACTGGGCCTTGACAGGATGACTGCCAGTTATCTCATTAACCACCAATTTATACGCTTAATCAAGGCATTAACACTAAAAGAGTTTTAAAACTGCTGTAAAGTCCTCGTACAGGAGTTAAATATCAGACAGCATCCCAAACTGTACGTGGAATGCCTGCTTCTGTTTTCACTATGACGACTTATTAGCACTTAAGGAAGAAACTCAAATGACACTCAACCAACACATACATGCTTATAGAAATGCTTGTTTAGATTGTGAAGCAATAGTAGGACGGATGTTCACAAGGAAAAGGCTGAGAACCAGTTCCTGTTACAGGGCAGATGCAGTCCGTGACGCTTCCTGCACTCTGATCCCCAGGAACACAATCAGGTTGTGCCGGGCAGGGCATCATCTCGGGGGAAGAAGAAGTGTTACCTGACTGACAGTAACCCTACTGCAGTGCTCCGGACATACCCACCATTTCTAGGCTCTGGATGTGCTGTATGTTGGCACCTACAAGCACCAGAGCACAGCTCAAAACCTCACCACTGAAACCTCTCAGTGTTCGTATGCCATTATTTACTTCTCTTAGCTGCCAAACTTCCTCCAGGAGGTCAATGGAAATGCCTGGAGGACTAAATGACAGAAGCCAGCTTCCCAAAAGCTTGGCATCTCACAGTTTAACATCTAACATCTATATTTCTTTTCCTGATCTTGGCTTGTGTTTGTGAAACTTCCCTTAAAACACTTTTTAATTGCTTAACAGAAAATTACCCAAACAGAGTAATAATTCTTCTAGAGGTGCAGACAGTGGCACCAGTGTAATGGACATAGGACATCGTCAGAGAAGGTAAACAAAACCAAACAGCCAAAAAGGCACAGAAGTTTATAAGGAATAATTTCCTTCAGTGTATAAATGTGGTCTCAGTTGTTTTTTGGATTCATCTGTAGCTCCTGGTAAGTAGGATTGACACCTGTTATATTTCTGGAGTTCCTTCAGGCAGCTGCTGGCATTTCTCCTCTCTCTTAGTTGCTCTTTTAAAGCTCAAAAGAAGTTCTTTTTACTGAAATAGATGGAGTGAGAGATGAAAACTTTGGCATTTCGGAGGTTTCCATAACTTTATGTAAGCAATCACACTGCAATTACATTCAGCCATAAAATCCAAAGCTTACAACATTAAATGGGATTGCATCAAGCGAGCTCAGCGGTGCCAAAGGATAGGTGGGACACAGCAGCAACACGTTTCTCCTCCTCCTGTGTACAATGCCTAACAGCTGTGCTGTGAGCCCAGAGGTTCATCTCCTTTGGGAAGGGAAGGTGGAAGAAAGAAACAAAGATGCTTGTACCACTCTGGCCTCCATGACTATGGGAGAAGCACAGCTCCAGCTGTCGGCAAGGAGTGTCACACAAGCTGGACCCAGACCCCGGCCCAAGCTTGCTTCTCTGCACTGAATACATGCGAAATGAGTATTGCCACTGTCTTTAGCCCATGATACTTATCTACTAGCCAACTCCTTCATCCTGGCTCGAGACAATGTTTTCTCTTTTACTTTAAAGCTGCTTAGAGGCACGTCCACCCAGGGTTCCAAACACACCCTTAGGTAAAGGATCTGTGTTTTCAAACGCAGTCTACGTATGATTTACTGAGACCAAATAAACCCTGTCTTTCAAAAATTACCACAGAAACTAAATTTAAAAGCCACATATAAATCACGGTATGGTTAGGCAACAAACCTATATAAAGGGGAGTAGATATAAGGTTGTAATGAAGATTGCTCCTTTCCCATCAGAAACAAGGGCAATGGATATCATTGGTCTTCACTACAACATTAGGTCGCTTTATTTCAGAATATTGTGCATTTATGCCCAGTTTAATTACAGCAAACAAAGCAAGCTTCTGAAATAAAAATAAGCTAGACAAATAATGATACTTGGCACTACAGCATACTTGGATACATATATACAGTGTGCGTATAGTGGTGTACATATACAGTATGCATATATGTATACATATGCTTGTATACAGTATCCATCTAATGATAGTTGGCACTACAGCATTCCCTATCTGCAGAAGGCTGAACAGGGCTTAATCAGCACTTATTTTACAGCCCCAGCTGGTTTTCCTCTTTTAGATTAAACCCACGCTGAACTTCACAGGTAACCCACCTAGGATGAAGTGCACAGGACATCCAAGTCAAATGCACTGAGAGTTCCTCTGCAGTGAATATGTTAGATGTGAACAGATGTATAATCCTTTGCACAGGACTCATTTAAACTTATAATAGTCATTTGGTAAATTATTCAGAACATCATCACCAAATCCGAAGTATTTGCAAGCTCTGCTGTTGGGGTTACACACACATCACCTCTCAGGTAGGACACCTATAAACTGAAGCAGCAAATACCAATTTATTACAAAACACACTGTCATCAAAAGAGGCTCCGTTTTATAAAAAGGCAGCACACAGTGTGGTATTATTTTCATCCCAAGAAATATCTACATAATGAAAACAGACATCTGAGACACAGAAGGTAAATGCTCAAAGGGCATCAGGAATAGGCACCATCTACGCAAACACTTGGTTATGAAACACCAAAAAGATTTTGTCTCTGTGTGTGTGTGGTTGAAGAGGCATTTGAAGCATCTAGAAATTCTGGTGAATCACAAAGATCTTTGCCAAGGCAACGAACAGAACACTGAACCGACAAGACATGTTCAGTGCTGAAGAAAAAACAGGAGGTTAAAGCTGCAGCATGAAGGACGTTCACACCAGAGGGGATGCTCACCTTGGCATCCACGCACCAAGTGACCAGGAGTGAAGGCCTGTTCCTCAACACGTTTTCCTCTTTGGGATACTTCTTTCTAGCGTGCCCAAGCATCCATTATTTTCTTCGTGCCTACTTTTCCTCGCTGAAGCTTTGGCCCTTTCCAAAGTGACGAGCCTCACGTCTGCCAGCCTCCTGCACCGCATCGCCAACACCCACCTCCCCTGCCGAAAGCAGGCTTGAATTTCAAATGGGTTTTTCCGCCTGCTTCTGAGACAAATGCGACATCAGTTTCTACACGAATTTCTGAACACAAGATTTCTTTCCAATATTCAGTCCATCAGAAAGGGGTTGATAATGTGAGAAAAAGGCTTGATGCTGAAGGAACCCAAAGAAAATTCAATCACTGCCTTCTGCAGCTATGTGATAGAAGCGTTGACTCTTACACACACACCTGAATTTTGCTGACAGCAGCAGCTCCTTATTTCTCCCTCCATCCTTGTCCCTCTGCAGATATTGCCTAGAAGCAGCAGCTATATGTGAGCTTTGGCAGTACTTAGGGTGTCAACTGAAGGACAAAATTCACTGATACGCGGTTGTTTCCCAATCTCTTTTGGCCAGCAATGGTGAATATTCCAGATACTGCAGGAAATTTTACAGTAAGTTGCTAAGGGATGCTGAAATCATAAGGCTGGCCTTTAAAATATGATATATATATATACACATATATATATATGTGTGTGTGTGTATATATATATAGTGTATAATTTATGTATATATATATATTTTTAAAAACTTTAAAGAAAAAGTTTGTAAAACTGTATATTTAAATACTAAATAAATACCCTCTTATTGACAGAACCCAGAGGTCAAGCGCTGTCCTCAGTGCTGACTGTAAAAGGGTAACATGAATCAACTTACCACTTGTGTACATTCAAAACTCAGTTTAATTTGACAGCTGAATCGATTTTTGATAACAGCTTTGTTGTTGTTGTTGTTGTTTGAGGGGTTATTTGTGGTGAGATTTGTTTGTTTGTTTGTTTTTAGATTTTCTAAACACTTGTCACATGCAAAGACAGGAAGCTCTGTCTGCCTTGGAAAGTATTATAGACAGAGAAAAGCAAGTGTGTGTTACCCAGTGCCAGGGGCTAGGACGCCGGATTCCAAGGCTGTAATTCCAGCTTTGCTGCTGACTCAGAGAGTGACCGTCACGTAACCACAGCCCTTCATTTTCCTCACTCTGCAGAAGCTGTACTCAGCTATCTCACGCAGACACTGCGAGGCAAGCAGAGCTGGCCCTTGCACACCCTGAGTTCAGCTGTAAGAGAATTAGTCATGCCTAAACATCGATACAATCCACATGTGCATCTTAACCTGCTCACCTCCTCTGTTAGCATCTGGCTTTTACTGTTCTTGATATTCTCAGGTATCCACACGACTATTCAGACCAGTGGTTTTATGTTCACACACACAAATTTTATGCTGCATTTGCATCAGGATGTGTTTTTCAACACTGCAAGCAAAGACTGCATGCAGAAATGAAAATTGCCCATTTGGATGAAAGATGAGCAGAGGCAATCCTTGTCAAGTGGCTTTAAAAATCAAGTCAGTTTCAGAAAGAATGCAGGAGAGGGCCTTAATATTGTTGTCAGCTTCCAAACAGGTTTTTTTTCCCTGTTTATGGGTGTGGATTACTTCTGTTAATCTGTGAAACAACTATATGTGCCTAAGACCTGAAAAGACACAGTCTGAGCAAGAATGCTGCTGATGCGGGTCCTCTTCCTGACTCTGCTGATGGCCAGGGCGTTGTTACTGTCCAGAGCCACATCAAGTAGCAGAAATGATGACATTTAAGAAGATTCTGGTCCTCCCCGAGAGGCACAGAAACTACAGCTGTGGTTGGTGATGCAGCTATCGAGGCAGAAGCCGACTGCACTGCAAAACAGCATGGAGCAAAAATACTCCAGGGAGCGGGCAGCTCCCACACCTGCAGCATCCCTGGAAGCCAGAAGCAGCACGGGACAGCACTAACAGCTGCCCGGGGTGCTGGCAGGCTGGAAGAGAGAAAGCCACGGCCCCTTGTTGCCCCCGTTGGCATAACCAGGGTGTTCCAGGGGCAGAGACAAAATTTGCATCCCAAGGCCACAGCAGCACTTCATGCAAAGGGCGTCTATCAGCACACAGATAACACACACACGAGACTCTGAACAGACAGCCCCCAGTAACTTCTTATTAGCATAGCCCCTCTCCTGCTACAGCTCCCTCAGACAAAATGGATCTCTGCTGTACTGACAATCCAGTCACTGCAATGCAATAGCTTGCAAGTAAATCACAAACCCGGGGCCACGTCCCCACGTGCTGAAAGAGTTTAAGTACTGGCAGCAATCAAACAATGTTCATTTCCATCTCGTCTCTCGTGGGCCTACCCGTGCGACTTGTCGGGAGCCTCCATTTTCCAAGGGAGTCAACGCAAACTGGGAGGGCTCTGCACCTACTGGGAGACGGCCACGTTTCAGCACGGAGCAATTTACATTTCCTCAGCAATTTACGTGGCAGACGTAAACGTATGTTTATGACTTAGACGTGGATATCACAAATATAAAACCTAAATTGATGAAGAAATACATATTCTGTCACCTAGTCTACATAGTGTTGTATATTTTGTGTCTACTGTGGATGTTATGCAGGTGTGTGTGTACACACTCACATATATATAAAAGCTGTGCCTGACTACGTGCCCTGCACAGCACGGGCATGTACACAGGCACACAGACCGACACAAACCCACACTTGTGCCGCTGCACGTCTCATGCAGAAGGAGCACGGGGAAGATGCGTGACCCAGCCCACACCCATTCCCTCTGACGGCAAGTTCGGGGTGCAGCCAAGCACTTGTTTATGTAACAGCAAGGTGCAGCTGCAGTAAAAGGGAGACAGGAGCGAGGGCCGCTGCTGAATATTAAAAAGGAAGACAAGCAAACCATGACAGCATTCGCTGTATTTTCTCAGCAAAGCCCACTGGTACTTCCTCGATCTCAAAATGCCACGCAGCCTGCGTCCCCAGACACTATCGCTAGCGCAAACACAGCCTGAGCCTGCCCGCTCCCAGGCAGGGATATGCAGCACGCGCGGAAAAGAGAGAGCAGAAGGGGCACGATTAATTCTATCCCGCTTTAATTAAAGAAGTAGAATGCACGTCTGAATGAAGCAGGAGATGTGAAAATCAGGAAAAACACCACATGCTGTGATTAGGTAACTGAGATGGGTACTGGCAAACGTGAAAAAAGACCCTCCAGCAAAGGCACAAACACATTGGAAAAAAAAAAAAAAAAAAAAAAAAAAGAAAGCGGGGGGGCTATTTTGCAGAGAATCCAGCATCCAAAATGCAATCACAGAAACTCCCTTATGCTGCAGTGTCCCATTTAGGGGATTAGGACAGTAATCGCAATCTGCCCCAGCACCCAAGCAGTGCACACGTTAGAAATGGCATTTGTGTTTTGATGAAGAGAATCAATCAGCAACTTAATGAACTCCGCAGACACGGCCTTTTACGAGTCAGGGCGATCAGACCCACAGGTCCCAAAGGTACCAAAACAGCCCCAGCAATTTTATTTAAGTTATGCAGTTCTGCATATGAAATCCGTAAGACTGAGAACAGAGTGAATCCCAAATTTCTCAGGTATGCCAAGGGAGCAGATGGCTTCTGAATCCTAGGCGTTTGCCAAAAGGATCTGCACATTCAAGCGCTGCATTGCTGGATTCTGTTCCCTGCCCTTTCACGGGGAGCTCTGTGTTTACATGCAACGTAGCAGAAACAGAAAAGAGGACAGATTACGTCTCTCGATATCATCCCTTCTGCAAGATATTTATAAAGAATGGGTCAAAACATGGTGTCAGTGAATGAGTTAACGCCTATCGCAGCCTAGGGATTCCTGAGACGGGAGAAAAGAACCAGCAGTGAGGAGGCATTAACGCAGGCACTCCTGGTGCAGCCTAGTCCTAGAGCTGTCCTTAACAGCAGCTTCGGGTCCTTTAGTATTTTCTCCACCCCTGTACATTACTTGTGTCCTTGGAAACCATAGGCAAATCAATCATCTATGTTCTTTATTTTTATTCTGTGGTCGCTTTGTTTGTTTTCCAAGGTAACCTGACTTCATTCCACATTTCTAGCACAGAAAAAACACAACAGTTAATTATAAATTAGGAGAAACCTCCCTAAAATCCGAAACACCTAAATAGATGTGCCTTCACAGAATCAGAGACTGCCAGCAGCGACAGACACAGAAAGACAACAGATTGCAGGCTCGTTTCAGGCCACAGCCAGAAAAATACACCTGCAGTGTGCAGGGTAAATACACTGAATCACGGCTGCTAGCACAGCTCTGGTTACCGATACCTCCCCGAACAGCTCGGCTGATCCACCTAGTTCCACACGAGAGGTCCTGTGTGCAGCATTTAGCATCGATGCTTTTGGTGCCGATGCGGGCACTGGAGCTAAAAATGGGAAATGGGGGAGAGATGCTGCCACGGAGCACAGACACACACTGCAAAGCACCAGCACGGCCACCTCCCTCCCCGCCAACTTCTCCAGATCAGCTCGGGGCACGAAGCAGCTGGCTCCTGAGTGCCAAAACCATCCCCAGCCCTGCTGGGGGGTTAGGCAGCGCTGGGGTGCCCATGGCCACCTTCACGTGCCTGTTCCCCCTGTGGCTGGGGGCTGCCAGGTGTGGCAGCACCCGAATCTCACTGCAGCCGGGCTAGGTCCACAGCAGGGCACAGAGGCTGGGAAGGGATGCAAAGGGCAAATATGAGGTGGACAAGAAGGAAAATGGAAGGGAGAGCATTACACATGGCAGTGAACCCCTGGGAAGTGCCACACAGACAGAAGGAAGGGCATGGGGGGAAGAGGGAGAAGGGGCAGTTTTTCCCCTCGTACCTTGCGTTTCCGATCTGCCCTAGAGATTTTCCGCTGCCTTTTCCTCTCCTTCTCAAGGTTTCTCTCCCTCTCTTCAAGTTCGGACTCTCGAACTTTCTTAATGGAGGCGGCTGCATGAGCCATTGTGGAGAGGAGACCACCCGCTCCAGGGAAGCCGTTCCCACCACCGGCAGATATCCAGGTGAGTTAATTTTTTCAGGAGGGCACCGGCCGCAGGCCAGTGCTTCGCAGCGTAATCCACTCTTCCTCCTGCTTCTCCCCAGGAAGGGTCACAGCCCTGCAGCACCCATCGTTCGGGAGCTCGAGAGCCGTGTCCACGCGTGCAATGTGTGGCAGCGCTCACAGCCGCACGCACGCCATCGCAGAGCAGCCGGCAAATATCTGCCAGCAGCCTGAGGTCTCTTCAGCTTGGCTGCAAGCAAAGACAAGCTCAGCTGGGGGGGGAGGAAGAAATAGAAAAAAAAAAAAAAAAAGAATCGGCCTTTAAACACACACCACCAAATTGGAAAGGTCTTTTGGGATTCCTCCAGATAGGCTGTGTCTTCTGGCTGGGAGGGAGGCTCCACTTCAGCACAACCACCAGCTGGGGGAGGAGGCAGCTCCCGGCAGCTCCTCACGTCGCCCTTCTGCAGGGTGAGACCAAAATGGTGCAGTCTGACTTACTGACGTGCTGCCGCTGCCTCCCCGCTCTCCTCTTCCTCGCCACCTCCTCGTGCTGTCGGTGCCCGGGGAGCAGCAGCAGAGCCGCCGGCTTCAGCTCGCAGCCCCAGCCCCGCGCCTGCTGCAGCACGGAGCCGCCCCGGTGGGGCTGGCGGTGCCCAAGCCCTGGCCGTGCCGCGGTGCCAGGCTGCAGCAGGAGCCCTGCGCCCAATGCGGCGAGGAGGGGGTGCTGCTGGGGGCGTACGCTGGGCTCGGCCTGCCCCGCTCGGCACAGCTCCACCGAGGTAAAAGATAATGGCACGGAGCCGGCTCCAGGTTATTCAACGCCAAACGCGCTCTCGGGTGCTCCCTAGGACCGCTTAGGAAGCCCCGTGCTGAGGATGGGGAAGGATCACTGCAGAGAGACCGCAAGAGACAGGAAGAAGGCGCTGATCCCCTCTGCCCCCCACAGCCTTTGTTTTGGGGACACCAATTTATAGCGTGAATATCAGAGACAGCTGGGTCTGCCATCCCCGCCCTCCCTAACACCAGCACACCACAGCTCCGCTCCCGCCCCCCGGGCTCACTCTGTTATCGCTATCAGCATCAAAGGTTTGTCTATCAGAACGGGACACGCAGACAAACAGAGCCTTTGCATTAGCCCCCCAGGCGGCCGGTCCCATTTCAGCTCCCTCCAGCACACCGACCCGGAGGGGTCCTGAGGGAGGGGGCCGTGGCTGCCCTGAGCCCGCAGCCCTGCCCTGCCCACCCCAGAGGAGCCAGGGACGGAGCAGCTCGCTGGCAGCGGCACCAAAAGTCACCGAATCAAAGAAACTGGGGCTCCTGGCCAGATTTCCCTCTGCAACGTGTTCCCCGAGGTCAGACTAGATTTGAGTGAGTGGCTGCCGCGGCTGAGCACTGTGAATTTCACTGCACGGCAGCACCCCTGAAACACCTGCAGGTGCCCTGTGAGCTCTCGGTGTGACAGCAGAGCAAGGGCCAGGGCCAACCCCAGCACCACGCTGTCTCTGTACGCAGAGCTTGGTTGTTCTCAGGCCACACAGACCGAGACAAGTTATTAGCACCATGGGCCTGATCATTATTTACGCCCTGTGCTATTACTACAAGATTTCACTTGAACTTCACAAATATTGAAGACCGGGTTTTCATAAAGTACTTTGATATGAAAACTATGAAGCATTGTAGAGGCATCTATTTTGCGTCTGAGCCAGTGAGCTGCGTGCTCAATCAGAAATATATTTCTCTAGTGGGAGAAGACATCAGAAGAAGCGGGACTCTGCGTGCCAGCAAACCTCTGCCCATACAGGCCAGTTTTCTCCTGCTTGTTCCCATTTGCAAGAAGCCAGGCTAGACAAAAGCAATGACAAGAACACAAGCACCAGCAGCAGTAACAGCCACCAGCACAGCTAGGGGAAGCGAGGAAAGGGAGAAAATAAGGGAGACAACCGGCTTGTCTGACAGGAGGGTAGCTTGCCTCCCCTTGGTACCGCGGCAGGAACCTCCAAAGTAGCACCGCTTCTGCACCAGAAATGAGCAGCCAGCTCTCTGCAGCCCTGCCCTCGTGCCTCTGTGAGGATGCACACACCTCCTTCACCTACAGCACGCTCTGAAACATATCCAAAGCTACCGCCTGTCCATCTGCCAGATACCTGCCTGCAAATAAAATAACGCCGTAGAAGAGAAAGGGGAAATTAAACACAGCCGGCTGCTAACTATTCAGACCTACCCACAAACCTCTTCTATGGTGGGCAACTGGATTGAGGATTTGGGGTGCTCAAAGAAATGACACTATGGTAGAAGAGATGGTTTCAGCAAATTCTGAATGCTTACCTTATAAAGCAACTTTTTTTGTGGGATCTTAAGCAAGAAATTTGAAAGTAAGACCAAATCACAGGCCACTATGTTTAGAAGTCCTGGCCTTACCATTTCCCTAACTTTTAAGGTTTTCTTAAGCCACTAAATGCTTAAATCCTGATATATAAAGCATGCAGTGGGGTTTAAGGCACAGGAGGGTTTACAGGAGTCGTGTTTATTCTATTTATATATTTAGTCATGTTTGTCATCTTTTGATTCCTGCACATTCAACAGCTGAGTCTCAAAGATGTATTTCTTCACGAAATTCACTCAAAGCCAGTAAAGGACTTGATGTTCTCTGCAACCCATGTTTCAGGAGAGAACACAACCAGCTGCTTGAACGCTTGGTGCCAAGTAAGCCCAACTGAAATAGCAGATATTCAGAAGAGCACTGACCAAGAAGAACTTCGGCTCAGTTCTGTGAGTTGGCCATTATGTGCCATAAACATCGTCTCCCTCACCTCAAAGAGACATGAATGTATTTAAGCACAGCGTGGCAAAAAAGAAGTAGCTTTCAATAGGTTATTTTGGAAAGAACATACCCAATCTGGGATACATAAAACACGTGTCACTTGTACGTGACACAGCTAATGTCCCTGCAGGAAAAAGCATCCTGCTACAAGATAGAGAGATTTGCCTCATCAAAGCAGCAAATGGCCAGCAGTGCCCTGCGAATACAGCATTTCCCTGATCTTAACAAACAGAAATCCTTCTGCTGACATCAATCAGATTGAATTTTCAAGATCTGTTCAGCAAAAATGGAGACTGAGCAACTTCCCCCTAAATGCAGAAAATTCATCGCGAGGCTGCTACATAAGATAAGCGGCAAACACGGCGCTGCTGCCACAAGCGGCACGTAGGAGGGGAGTGGGAAAGTGGGCAGATGCACAACAACCTAGAAAGAACACAACACTGGCAAAAAGGCGGTGGTTTTTTGTTTTGTTTTTGTTTTTTTTTTGTTGTGTTTTTTTTTTTTTTTTCCCTGCAATGCATTTGTCATCATTAACCCCAAAAGCAGAAATACCCAACTCCTGAGGTCCAACAAATTCTCATTGGGGTAAGAAAGCTTTTAAGACCTCAGCCTGCACAACGTCCTGTGCGATCTGTGAGTGGGCTCCGAGTGACTGACCCCACCATGCAATCCACGGCTGGGTGGGCACTTAATTGGGGTTACAGTGCCTATTGGCCTGGTTTACAAATTGGCGTAAATCATTAGCTTCCTGACCCGATCTCCCAATTTAACAGGCCCCGGGTTCTGTTGTTTTAACCTGACCCACCAGCTGAGACAGCACGCTGCTGCGCTGCAGGGCTTTATTAGCCACAGCTATGATCTGCACTTGGGTTTTACTGCCAGCTTTCAGGTAGAGAAACATGATTTACTGAGCAAATCATCATCTTCTGTCTACAGAAGCCTACCGGATGAAAATCAACAGTAATTGAGGACAAGAGGAGAGGCCGTAAACAAGTGCTTATCTTCCCTGAAGCACAGCCACTAATAGGGGCCCGTCCCGTAAAGATGAGGTTCTCTCCACGTAAATCACGTGGGCAGTACGAGAAGGTTAAAACCAAGCCTAGAAATAACACCAGAAAGTGTGACTCAAACCTGTTCTCATCATTTCCCAGAGTTACAAAAAAAAGGGAGGAAATGATGGAGGCTTTCACACCTCAAAGGCAGAGTGGAGACCATCCCTCCAAGTTCTAAGTCGCTAGAACATTCAGGAAACGAGCTGGAAATCACAGCTGGTTTCAAACAGCTAAACATGGGAAAGATCTGTCCCACCATAAGACTGTCGTTTTGCAGCAACAAAAGCTGGGCAATTCAACTTTTTGTCTAGCACTGAGGAAGACACCTCTGGAAAAGGCTGATCCGAATTCTGTTGGGCAGCTAGGTTCCCCCCAAGATGATGTGCTTTCCCTTCTTCTTCTTTGGAGGTGTGAACACCCAGCCTTTGGTGACCTAGCAAGAGCTGGCTTGGCGAATTAGCTCACCTCTCCTCACAAACACGATGCTGACCTCCCCTCTCTCTTGGTGCTCTAGCAGGGTTCGATGTCAGCAGCAGGCATCCTCCTCCCTTGGGTCAGGAAATTGTCCTGTGAAAGCTGCCTCTTGACAAATGAGCGTGGAGAAGATGGACAGAGACAAAAATATTTGGAGTGCCAGAGCAGCGTAACAATTTACTTAAATTAAGTATTTAAACAGATTTGGATGGATTGTGCGTTCTAGCATACTCAGCCATTTCCATACCTCCAGAATTACACATTCCTAGAGTAGGAGACAAACCAAGTGTCATGGAAAGCACAAAGCTATGAAAATATACACTACATTTATACACCTGCCTCACTTCTTGTTCAAACCACACTTATTTATTATTTAGACAGTAGCAAATGAGCTAACTCTAAACATACAATAACCCTGCAAGTCAGTTAACAATCACATAGCCTTAATTTACATATTTTATTGCATATGTTTCTGAAAGAAAAGACATTAAGGTTAAAAAAGGCTCCTCACACTCACATCAATGAATACGTGAGGACAACGTGTTCCAGAAAGCTCTGGGCCAGACATCAGCATCACTGTGTTGGTACTGAAAAAGTGATTCATGGAACTACGCTCTGGCTTTTTTCTGTCCCTTGGAACAGAAAGAAGAACATGGAAGATGACACAGTAACGTTTGCAATGCTGTACCCTTCCTTGCAGAGTGGATTTCTGCCTTGAAGGTGTTCAGTTCAACATTGACAGGAACTTTAAATATAATTATTGGTCACACCAGAGAAAAAGATACTGCTTAGCTACCTTTGAAAGAGATACTGGAAGTATTTATCTCTTAAAAATGATAATTTTTACTATGTTAGAGTTGAAGAAATTGAAATAGTATGGTTAAATGCTCGCTTCTAAGAACTGAAGAGCAGTCATTATGGGATAAGATCAAAGTCCTTTGTCTCCAACATTGGCCAAAAACCAGATACCTAGCAAATTGAAGAGGGCAAATGAAAGATATTTTCTTCAAGTACAGCTTCCAGTCACTGCAGATTGATGGACATCCATGCTAGATATTTGAATTTAATTAGCAATCCTCAAAGGCTATTATCTGTGAACTTATCCAGTCTCTCTCTGAACCTGTCTAAATTTCCAGCATCAGTAACATTTTAAGGCAGAGTTCTTCAGCTTAACCACTCATTCAAGGTATTGCTGTCAGAGGCAGGTGCTTAAAACCAGAAACAAGGCAAGATGCGAAAACCCATTCCCAAAGCACAGACGTCCTTGCACTCAGCCTTTATTACTGTCCAAGCTGTGCCGTGACAAAGCAATGCTCTGCGCACATCGCCAGCTTCCTGAAGAACAAGAGTGGGATTTAGAAAACCCCTTCAGAGGCTGATGTCTCTAGTTTATTTGAACATCTCAGACATGAGGAAAAGACACTGCAGCTGCGCCAAAGTTAGCAGCTCAAGAAGCATGTTCGTTTTCTTCAGAATCCCAAATAAACCAGAGATGTGTATTTCCGGCAAGAGTGCCCGTTTTGCAGTTTTCTGACGACAGCTTCGCTGCGTTAATTCTGAATATCACTTTGCTTATTTTAGTTCTCGTATTGATTGGACACATTGGCATCGCATTCTATTTTAACTAAGTCAAACAAGGCCTGACCCAATAGCTTGCTAAGGGCAACAGCAGACGATTTATTGATTTAAATGGACTTTGGATCAGGACCACAATCATTTAGCTCTGCACTGCAACGTGCCTTCTCATCTTCCGTCCTGCCCTCGCCTGCCTGCCTTACCTTCTTTCATCTTTGACTATTGTGTTCAGTTTTGATCTCGTGGGGGTTGAAGTTGCTATTAATATGGAGAAGGAGCCCAGGGATCACCCCGAAGGTGTTGCACGTCTGCCACGTCTGATTCCCAAAATGTGCAGTTCATTCTGTAGTGTCCCTCCCCGCAGTCACTGCACTTACCTTCTGCAGGACCCGCTGCCAGGGGCTCACGGCCCCACCTTCAGCAGGTGCAGCGCGCCGAGCTGGCTTTGCTCTGCTGACAACACAAGGGTTATTGATGAATTCTGTTTAACCTTTTTATCAATTATTCGAACAAGGGGATCAAATGCACCCTCAGTGAGTTTGCAGATGACACCCAGTTCGGCAGGACTGGATGTGCCTGCGGGTAGGAAGGCTTTGGGGAGGGATCTGGATAGCCAGGATCGATGGGCTGCATCCAGCTGCCTGACACGCAGCAGGGCTCAGCTCTGGGTGCTGCACTTGTGCTGTAACAACCCCGCACAGCGGTGTGGGCCTGGGGAAGAGTGGCTGGAAAGCTGCCCAGCAGAGAAGAACCTGGGGGTGCTGGTCCACAGATGGCTGAACATGAGCCAACAGCATGCCCAGCTGGCCAGGAAGGCCAACAAATCCCGGCCTGCATCAGAAATGGTGTGGGCAGCAGGACCAGGGAAGCGATTGTCCCCTTGTACGTGGCATTGGTGAGACCACACCTCAAATACTGAGTTCAGTTTTGAGCCCCTTGCTACAAGAACACGGAGTTACTCCTGTGTGTCCAGAGAAGAGCAACAAAGTTGGTGAAGGGTCCGAAAAAACAAGAGTTATGGGGAGCAACTGAGGGCACTGGGGTTGTTTAGCCTGGTAGAAGAGTAGGCTGAGGGCAGACCCCATTGCTCACTACAGCCACCTGAAAGGAGGCAGCAGCAAGCAGGGTGACAAGTGATAGGACACAAGGAAATGGTCTCAAGTTGTCCTTTGGGGTAATATGAATAAAATAACTTTGTAAACCATGCTAATACTGAAAAAAAGAATTATGTTTTAAAATAAGAACGCACAACAGGAAAACTGACTTGGCTGCCATCGCTTCGAAAGTCTGCAAGCCAACATGACCCAGATCTCACCCACTTCAAATCCCTTCAGTTGCAACCTAGATGCTGCACATAATCAGCTCTGCTTAAGCACTCCTGCTGGCAAACATAAAAGTGCCCCTACCCTTCGGGGTAGGGCCAGGTCATACACGTTCACATCTGAATGGGCCCTACTCTGAATGGTAAGTTTACATGTCCATAACTATCCGAATAAAAGCTTGAGCATCTGCTACATATACCAATCTTTTTTACAAAAAAATATATATTTTTTATTTTTTATACCAATATGTTTAAATTCTGTGATTCTGTGATTCTGTGATATTTAAACTTCACAGTGCACCTCCCCAACAGTGAGGTTACAGTTTGCAAGGTATGGAAAAAAGTGATGGCTGAGTGATGCATCTTTATATTCCTGTCTACTGTGTACATATGCTATCTAAAACGTCATTTCTGTCACCTATACAACATCAGGACTAATGGATTGGACTGTATTTGGATTTCAGCTACCAGCTGCAATACACTTGGAGCCTGTTTGGAGCATAGTGCAAGTAGATGTCAAAAATAAAATGAGCACACGTAACCAACCATCTTTGTTCCTCTTTTTTAACCTCACAAGAACAGTCTAACTACACAACTTCTAAAATGCATCAGCACCAGTGTGCCTGAAGTAACAACATTCAGAAGCCTTGCATACCTGCTCTAAAGCCAATAATGCTATTTTCTTTCTCACTACATAAAGCAGGGTTAAATAATGCATTATCTCCTTGAATACTTTTGGCGTATCATTTAAGAAGTATCATTTAAGGTGTATCATTTAAGAAGTCTTTCCAATACATCCTTCCACTGTTTGTAGTGAGAGCAGACATACCCGATACTCATTTGTAAAAACACATGAGGAAATTTGGTATTAAGAGTTCTCCAAAGAGCTCTCAAAGACAGTTTTTAAAGACCCCCTCAAAATTTACAACTATGCTTAACAAATATACATAGAAATGGAGAAATGAGTCTGACTGTTCTAAACCCTTCTCAACTAGGTGTTTTCCACCTTTTCCTCACATAAGACAGAGATCCCTTTACTTTTGTGCCCCAAAGTATGATCAAACTAATACAGCGAGTAGCATTACTGCCTACGGTGTACCAAATCCCTCTGTCCTACACGCACGCAGCCTAGCACCACCCTCAGCGCACATTTATTTGGCAGAAACAGGGAGAAGATGAGAAAGGACAGCGGGGTTTTGCCGGGCTGGGCCCTGTGTCGGGCAGCACCAGGGAGAGCGGCCGGCCCTGGCTGCGGGCCCAGCATCCCTCCCGACTGCCCCCCCTGGTCCCGGACAGCCCAAATTCAAGCGTTCACATCCCGGATAGCCAGAGCCAGTTACTGCTGCACTCCTGTAGGAACATGGAGCCGGATGGCTGCACAGGCTCCCTGCCGCGGTGCCTGTGGCAATGGATGGCGAGCGATCCCCCTCTCCTGGCCACGCAGCGCCAAGGCAGCGAGGGATGCAGAAGACGGGTTCATCAGCACCACTGCAGCCCAAACACAGCCTTTGGGGTGGCTCAAACACAGCGTTGTTCCCGCTGCAAGTGCTGCAGCTAGCACCCGGCCCAACGCAAATATGTACTCTGCTCGGGATATCGGCGATAATCGTTACCCACGGTCATCTTTCCACACACACACGCACCAAGGACAGCGGGATCCGGTTTTATCACCACACCTGTACATGCCCTTAAGGTAACAGCCTGCAGGAAAGGAGGTGAAAGGCACTGCCAGGGGTGAGAGGAGGCCAAGGACTGAGAGCAGCGCCTCCTCCGCACCCCGCGCCCCCATCCTGCTGCTCGGGCCCCCAGAGCATGATGCTCTCAGTTATCACACACCACAAAACTGCTGGCAGCGGATAAAGACTACCAGGGCATTTCTACAGACAGCACCCGGCAAGCTCCGAAGGCCCCAGAGGCACAAGAAGTGAAGAAACAGTTTCCCTACAGGACACAGAAAAGCCACAAAGCGAAGCCTCTCGACCAAACCCTGTGAGGCGGAGCAGGCCTCAGGCCGGGCTGTGACCACTGCCAGGGGCCCTGCCTCACGGCTTGCTGCTGCTCTGGGACTAGCAGCTATATTCTTAGGCAAGCGTCTGCCTGGTGACCTTTCACAAGCACTTCAAAACCTATGGAAGCTATCTTTTCTATATGACACCAATTTAAAAGCAGTCATTTTTGAGCCCACTGAAGACATGAATTAGTCAGAAATCATACAGGATGCAGCTAATTGTCTGTGACCTAAAAACACAATGCGGATCTCATCTGCTAAACACAACTCTTTAGCCTTATATTACAGTATTACTGTTAGGAAAGACAACTTTTAGTTGTCTTTTTTTTTCATGGACACAAAAAGCACATGAGAGCACTGCCCTCATACACACTCCCAATGTCTATGGACATGCCAAGGACTGTGGAATGCCATTTTCACCTTTACTTCATTTACTTCACATTTTCATATTAAGAGTCTTGCTCACTTTTAATGGCTAGTGCCTTTAAAACATTCAGACGTTCAAGAGGCCAGTTCTGACTTTATTTGTTGGAACAGCCTGTCAAAAAGCAACTGGGCTTCTTGTCGTAAGGATGTTCAGGTCACTTCCACAGAGCTGCACTCCAAAAGCACAAAAGTCACCCTAAGTAAATTATTTTCTTACCATGAGAGACTGAAATGATTTGGGCTACGGTAACAGCGATCTGCACAGGTCTCCTAGGCCACAGCTGTATTCACATCGAACTAAAGGAGCTGGTCTGATTCTGTGTTTGTACTAAAGACAAAAACAGCCCAGATCTGAAGCTCATTTGCAGAGGCAACTGCACGTCTCAAGCTAAATATGGGACAGTATATCTGATGCACAGCTTTTCCTTTCACTATGAAATCTGTCCCACCATGTAACAGAGCTTGGCCATAACATTACACCTTCAGCTATGTGAAACAAAGCACTCCCAGAATCCAGAGAACCATCTGACACACAAAAATGAACATATTACCGTGAATTTGTTCCTGAAGTGCCTTCAATTTCCATTAGTTCTTGTGGAAGATGAGGAAGAAGAGCCTGCCTTCTCAAACGGCTAACACGAAAGGGTTCTGGCTCACAGCTAACATAAAGGCGGCTGTCTGCCTGGATTCATCACCACCATCACTTTAAAAGCAGGGTCCTTCTAAAAGGAATAATTTCTGAAAAACTCTGACTTCTTGGGGGCTTTGGGAACAAAGACCTTACAAAAACGGAGCTGCCCGAACCACCTTCCCAAACAACATCTTGCCATTATGGAGATTGGAAAACGTATTGCAGAGATCATGACCAAAATTGCATCCTTGCAAAAGCACACAGTAAATAATTGGAAGCCTTACTGTAACTCAGCTGAGTTCATCAAATGACCCTCATCGCCCGTCACTATATATTTAGCAATTTTCCTTTTCACCAAGACAGCAACATCAAAAACAATGAATGAAGAATACTGTAATTTACCCATTTCCTCCATTTTACTCAAGGTCAAAAACTGGATGATCTTGCTCGGAGCCCTTGAAGTTTGCTATGTGTAAAACGACAAGCTCCTAAGAGCATAGACAGAATCTTCTTTAAAATCAGAGATCATAGAGTTGGTAGTGAACCCTGGCTGGAAAGGACTAGAAACAGCCCTGCAAAAATCTGAGCAAATGTGACCCCCAGCTGCCAGACCGGTTCAGACCTGAGCTGGCCAGATCTGTCTGTATGCACGTGGCAAAAGGGCTGATGATTTACTCATGTGGGTACGGTTGTGTTCTACACTACAAAGGGATACAGGCAGCAAACACAGATCACATTAAAAAGGAGGACAAAAGCTTGCAAGTGTGTCAGTCTGGATCAAATATGTACTACAGCCCAGGCTTTGCCTCACGGGTCAATTTATCATCCATCCCTTATGCTCTTGCAAAGGACAAAACAAGCTGGCATCCCGCAGTGTGCAGCACTGGGTTACAGGCAGCATTTTAATATCTCTCTGCCAAGGTAGCACTCCCAGACCACCTGCAGTGAGAGTGCTGGGCACAGCCTGCTCTCCTTCGTGTGCACAGGGCTGCCAAACTGGGAACAACTTGCACAGCACGCAGATCCTGCTGGTGACACAAACAATTGCAGGAGATGCGTTGCAGAGCAGAAGTTAACTGGCTTGTGTGGAGAAGGCAGAAGCTGGACTCCGCTGAGAGACAACAAAGATTAACACTAGCTAGCATTTAGCCCATCACTTGGGACGTGAGAAACCTAGATGCAAAATCCCAGGTGTCCTATTACCTCAATGAATGAGTGGCCCAATTAAAACACTGTCATTTATGTAAAGTAGAACAGCTCCAAGAATGAGGAACAGACCAGTCGGGCACTAATATTTTCATAGGAGACATCAGAAACCTCCCCGAATCAAAAATTTGCAAGTAAAGCCCTCCCCACCAGTATCTCACCGGGCAAGTGACACGGGGCACTGGAGCACACTGTAAAACCACGCAGTCAGCCCAGCCTGTGTGGTGGAGCGTGCTGCTGCTCAGGCGCCAAAGCAGGAAAGGCAGGGCAGGGCGATGCTGCATCCCAGCCCATCTGTTAGCTGGGGTGATTTGCAGCCCTGTGCTGACATGCTTCCCTTGCCTCTGCTGGTGCCAGCTTGAAGGTCACTGCGCTGCCCACCGCTGCAAGACGCAGAGCTATCACCTTTGCTGTACTGAAGGGAAAGTTTGCAAACTTTCCAAAATTACCTGTCCCTTCCACTCCTTTAGTTGTCATCTCTTCTCTTTAAACACACAATGATGCATAGCAAAGTGCTTTGCTAATAGAAGTCAGTCCTTAGTGCATCAGCTAAGCCTGAGATTTGTTTTTGCCTAAAAGTGAAGGATGTTCAAAAAAGCAGCAAGGACTCACTCGGATGAAGCCGATGCTAAAGTCCTGCGTTATGTTTGCATAGTACCAGTAGGTTCCAATTTCTAAGAGGTCTGAAGATCCTAAATGCTTCCTAAGTCATGGAGGTTAAAAAGTGTTCATCCACAGAAAAGCTGTGAACTTCAGCATGGACAACTCTGTTCTCCTATGTTTCAGAGCCATCGCACCTTCTTCTCTTTAGCTCACGATATTCGAAGCCCCCCTGCCCCAGAAAAGTAAGCTTCACCCCCATCTTTCCACAGCCAACACAGCACTAATACATCCTCCAGAGGGGAGCTTCATGAGGAGGAATGGTTTACCTGTGTACATGGAGTTTTTACGTTAACCAGAACTGCAGAAACACATCCTGGGCATCCACTGTTCCTCCCCCGAGAAATTCACACCCCAAGCTGGGTTTAAAGATGAAAGTATGCACGTCATTTGGTAGAATTATTACTAAAACCAAAGAAGAGATACAGAGGGTTGTAGCAATCCAGATGTGTTTATCTATATTAGATACAGGTATTACATATAGCAGTGTTGTAAACAGCTTGCATTTTATATATGAATATGAGGTCCATGCCTAAGGATAAGGAATTTTAGATTTTGAAATGGTCTGACAATCTTACCATATAAAAAACAATTTATATTTAGTTTTTAATATGCATTATGTTTGCACGGTTCATACGTGCAACCTTCAGACACTGTCGAGCAGTAGCCCCTGCTATGTTGTGCACCCATCACCGCACCTTCATTTGTGCATAAGACACTGCCTCCACACCTCTAAACACTATAAATAGAGAGGGATACTGTAAATAACGTGTATTATTTTATACTCCGGCTTTCTGTAAGCTAGATTTTGCTCCAAGCTTTCAAGGTTCCTTTCAAGGTTCCTGTTCTTTCTGGCTCTATGGCTTTCCCCCGAGCAGTGCCTGTGGCTGGTTTGAGATGCCGCCGCTCACCTGTCCCTGTCACAGCGCCTCTGCTGCTTCTCCCACCGCTGCTTGCTGGGCCAGCCTAGATTTCACTGCTGGCTTCTGGCTGCTGTGGCAAATGACAAAACATTGAGGGATAAAGTAGATTCTGTTGTCCCATTAAATAATTAAAGCACAGGCTGGCCCTACAACAGGAAAGTGGTGTTCCAGCCTTCGGCTGCTTCCCCAGCCAACACTGGCAGCCCCAGGCCCCCAGGCGTGTTCACTTCTCAATGTTTTGCACCCCAAGCACTGATGGTGGCATACAACTTACCACGGTGCTCATCCCCTCAATTAGTCTCCTGTTTGGCCTGCTCCGTACTGTAACACACGCTCACAAATACGATCAGGCCGTGCGACCTTGGCACCCCTGATTTCACATCCCATTTGGACTTCGTTTTTCCAAACTCACCCCTGTTGCACTGAGGGGTTGCATCATGCAACTGCGCTGCACTGAGCTCAGGGGTTTCCACACGGGGACACGCTCAGTTTCTTGCCTACCAGCAACAGCAATGCACATGGGAGTTACCGCTGTCTCTTCGCACGCAGCAAGGACAAATACCTGTTCAAATGGAAATCGTGCTCTTTTTAACCATCAGGCAGGTTCCTCGGGGAACGGTGGCTTCCCCAACCCAGGGAGGTGACAGAGCCCAGTGAAGGTAGAGAAGAAAATTGCAACCAACAGACCCCTGCTGCCTCTTGCTTTGTATGGGCTCAGATTAGCTGCTGTGCAGCCACGTACAAAGGGGCTATTTCTGAATTAATCAAGCACTGAGCTGCCCAGGGATAGCCTGTGTGCAGAAGGAGACACTTCACCTGTCGTTTTGTACAGCAGGGCACAAGAAATCTGATTATTGCTGCTTTGTCCTTTGCTTTGATTTCCCCACCACATTTATTGCTGCTCTTTTAAGCTGTTCCTGCGCTGGGAAAAGCAGGGACTTCTGCAACAGGAACAAAATATTATTGGGCAGAATTCTGGGTCCAGCCCTTAAATTGCATCACCTGTACTTCATCTGCACCCCAATGGGATGCAACAAAGGTGAGGAGTGGGGCATGATGCAGAGGGTAGGCAACAAGAAGAGCGAGGGGGCTGTGGAGGAAAATATTACAGGGGAAACATGCACGAACCTATTAACTTTAAGGAACATTAAGAGGTGTGCCCACAGCCATCTTCCCGTGTGATCTCTGCATCATTACAGGCTCAAACTGGAAAACAAGCCCGGAGCTCTGGGAGCTGAACACTGGAGAGTTCACCATGAGAAAGGAGGCCGATGAAACTCCTCAGCCAGCCTCCCGGAGCTCTCTGCTCATCTTTCTTAAGAGCCTTTCCACAAGCACAGAGTCACCTGCACAGCAAAAAGCCTGCTTAACATCGGACCCAAACTCCACGTGCATCGTCTTGCCATGAAGGGCATTATCAGGAAAGCTCTCTACTAACACCAGCTCCTTCTTTCTGTGTTTTCTGCTGATGTGGGCTAACTGAGACGCTAACAGCTGGAAGTCAGCTGCGTAATTTTGTAGAGAATGTGTTAGGATGATCCAACTGGTTGTTAACATCTGTCCTTGAACCCAATGCACTTTATTCAGAAGCCCTAAGGTGTGTGCACTGTGACAGTCTGTAATTAACACCCCTGCTCTGTACGTTCATGAAGCCTCTGCCTCACTCAGTGCGTGGGCCCAGGCAGCCTGCCCTTAAGAAGCAGAGCTCTGAGTGCTCGTTTTCCCCTTGATGCTCACTGGGTGGCAGAAGGACTTCAATTCTGCATGATAAAGCTGGTTTCTGCAGATGGAATTACTAATTTTCTCATAGGCTTTTCTGTAACTCTCTGTTACCGCACATACCTACCTGCAATAAGTACCCATATGTTCTCAGCAATGGCTTTGTGAGATGAAGGGCTCTTAATCGTCGATTTACGAGGCTGAAGGTATTCCCTAACTTTGGCTGCAGCAGGCGGGAGCACTTCAGATCTTATTCTTCAGAGCAGAGGCATGACACGCAGCGTTCGTCATTCCAAACTGGCATTTCTACTGGCTTCCTTTGCTGTAATGAACGCTGGGTACTTCCACAAGCAGCCCGCTGCTGGCAGCCCCAGCAAGCTGTGTTTCTGCTGTCAGCAGCACCACAGGGGACCTCTGGGAGGGAGGGAGTCGAACCCACACCTCCAGGGCAGCGCTCCAGTTCCTTAACGCTCAGCCGTGATCCCACATCCTGGTGCAAATGTCCCAGATCAGCCACATGGGCTCAGCACAGGCGGTGCCCAGCCTCAGCTGGGGCTGCCGTGCCCATGGCCTGCCCCTGATTACGAAGGCTCATTAATGCCTGTTAGCACCGCTGGGTACTGCAGTGAGCCGGGGTTTCCATGGGAACAGAGCGGCTGGCTCGCCTCGCGGCGTGCTGTTCTGCACATCCAAACCCCAAAAGTGGGCAAAATGAACCCGAACACACACGGCCAGGCAGACACGGGGCGGGCTGAACAGGCTTGGCAGGGCTTGGTGAGTGAGTTCAGGGAAGGCCCTACGTAACAAATGCTTCTCTAAATCTATATGCGGTGCTCCTACACATTTTGCAAACTCTCTGGCTCACCTTCTATTTTTTGTCAGGCAAAATATATTGAGTTTCTGTTAAGAGGTGTATAAGGATACATCCTCTGTGGTCTTTACAGGCACTCTGATCACTTCAGAAGATAAACATGTCTACAACAGAAAGCAGTACGTCTGCTGTCCAATAACTACATTAACGCACACTGATAAAATGTGATACCGAAGTACCACGCACTCACCACTATGCAGATTCATTTTCAGCAATCTCCACTTCCCACCACCCTATTTCTTATTTTCCCTACTCTCCAAGCCAGGAGGGGGAATAAAGTGTGTTTTCTGCTATGTCCAATGCCATCCAGAACACCATGGCACTTACCGTAACAAATATAACGCATAATAAGCTGTCTGCATTGCTTCTCTCCCTTTGCTTTGCCCAAAATAGTCCGAGCTCTGAGTTTCCACCTAGCTGCATTGCTTATAATATTGTAAAGCAAATGGTTTGATTGATAATGAACAATAACACAAGCTGTTTGTTTGTTTTGTGGTGTGTTTTTTTTTTCCTCTCTGCAAGCCACGGTAAACACCCTGTACAATGCATACTGCTTAAAATGTACTTGTAGTCTGGCTTCTCTTGCCTTAAATGTGCTTGGAAAATTATTCCATTTCTTTTTCCGTAGAAGCCTGTTACTGTCTCAGTCTCTCTCTATACACACACATTCATGTGTATATAAATACATGAAGAAATATGTCTGTATGTGCATATATATACATATCTATGTTTTTATATTATATGTAAAATAAAACTTGGTTATACATATGTATACATACACATACAGACATACATGTATATTTCTATATATACAAAAGAACAACTTGGATAAGGTCTAGCATGTAAGGATCAATGATGCTGTAACACTGAATTGGCCACGCTGCATTAGCAGAACTGTCACAGTCCAGCATGGGAAGCTGGGAAGCAGAGGATCCTGATCAGCGATCAGCCAAAATGTTCACGTTGCGATTTGGTGAGCTATGGTATTGTGTATCGTAAGGCTTGCCACCAGTAGATACAGAAAACAACAATTTCTCTGTCAGCAGATAAGGAACACAATGACGCTCCTAGTCCAGCAGTGTGCTTCAGCAAATGCTTAATCGTTAAGATCTTGACAGTCTTAATGATTTTCATGAAATGAATAGCTAAATAACTGCTTAAGTGTGTGCCATAAAGCAGCCTATGAGCCCCGCAAAAATAAAACTAATAATTGTTTTAGGTATGCCAGCCTCTACAGCCTTCCTATTTTTTAAGCTGTTGTTCCAGTTCACTTTGGCATGTGCATAATAGCAGAGCATTTCATACACAGGGACCGAATATAAAGCTGCCGATGAATAAGCTCCATCAAGCAAGGTCAATTTGGAAGGAACTGATTAAAAATTGAAATATTTATTCTGGATTGTTTGCTAGGTACTACTCAAAATGCAAGCGTAACTACTGTCCTCAAACCATGACTGTCCAAATCCTGAACCAAGATTTTAGATTCTTGTAAAAACAACGACAACACGAGACTAATGTTAGATGGCAAAGCTACAAGAATGGGCACGACTAAATCACATTATGTTGCCAATAAAGTCTTGTTAGAAAAAAAGAACAGGGAAAAAAAAAAAAAAGAACAAAACTGAGATGTAAGGCAGACTGAGATGACCGGATCCCGAACACAGCATAAGAACAGCCCATAGGTAAGGCATTCATCATAACTGCTGTCCTGTGTGCTCTTTGGCCAGAGGATTTGCTGTGAAGTATCTTTTGTTGAAACAACTTAGGCTTTCAAGTTGTTTTTACAATCCTAGCTGAAAAAATAGCCTTGTAGGTATGAAAGCAGAGTAAGCAATGCAGCAGTGACTCAGCCAGCAGACCACCTGGAGCATCAGTAAAGAGGTTGAGTTCCCCGTTCACCACTGCCTTGTTCAGCTTGAAGAGGTAACGCACGCTGCTTCATAAAATTTAAAGCAATCAGTACTTTGCTGCCATGATGTTAACACGAGCATTCAGAGTCCTGACCGTTTCCCACACCATCCTTAGATCCATTGCAAGGGTCCCCACAAAACTGCCAAACCAACAGGGCGGCCACTCCTTTGTGACGATACTGCTGGCTGCGGAACAAGGGCTGCGGCACATTGCTCTGTATTTATCGCATTGAGCTTTCTTTGGCCTTGTTTCCCAACATGCATTTTCATCTCTTATAAGCACAGCGAGTTACTGTGGATCTTCTCTGCAATCTTTTAGCAAATCACACCTAAACTGATCCATTAGATGTAATCAACACCAGTACGCCTCTGTGCATTCTGATAGCCCGCCTCAGATGTCTGTCCCGATTTTTGTGCAAATGCATTTGAAATAGAGCAATCCATTCCCCCCAAGGAAACAGAAGAAAGGCCCCCTCCCTCACCTCTGACACCAGAATCCAAAATACCTGTATTGATCAAGATGAGAAAAGGCTGCTTTGAAAATTAAAAGGTCAACGGGCAAGGCTGAAAGAGATTGTACGTCACTCTATCTGCAACGTAGAGGCGTGAAGGACTGCTGCATCCCAACCAATTGCTTAAGATTTCACAACTCAGAAACGCTGTTTGTTGAGAGCTACAATCATCCCCAGCCCATGCTTACTAAGGAGCAAGTAAGACCATGTCCAACATGACGTGATCCCATGTCAGGTCATCTTGGCCCAAGATCACGTCTAATCTAAGACCATCTTCAAGAACTGAACGTTGTGATGACAGAAAAGACAAGAGATTATTATTTTTTTAATTTTGCATTTGTATCCTAGCAGTTCGATAGTGTTTTCTTTAATGACAATTTTCTACTCTTTTTTTCCACATTTTGTTAAACTTCTTTTGTAGTTACTTAGACCACAAATGACATTAAAACTTGTTAGTTTGGGCCCCAAACTTTTGCCGTTGTATAGAGCACTGCAAATGACACGATCTCACCTAAGGTATCTTTCTTGAATTCAGTGCTTGATGAGAAAATAAGGCTTTTTGCTTTCCTGTCCTATTCAGAGCTATGATGAGTGTCCTGTAGGGACAATGGGGCTTGTAAAAGCCTCACAGCAGCAGCTCTCACATTGTACACAATATCACTGCTGAAATATCTTGGATCTGTTTGCTCTTCGCTAGCTTCCGTGACAGGACTTGCATTGATTACCACTGTGTCCTGAGTCTCTGTCATCTCTTTGTGCTTACACTTAGGTAGTATTCTTGCAGAGTATAACAGCTGTGAATGCTAACCATCCGGTCTACTCCTGTATCTGATTTGGTGTTTTCATAGACATGCCAACTCAACTGAAACCGTAATAGGGGATGCAAGAGATGGTATCATCAAGTGAGGCTCTACATGTCATAGAAAACCTTAATTCATGGATTTCCTTTTGAGTATGAGAACAAATTGAGTCCAGGACGGGAGGAATTAGAGAACAGCACTCACAGTATAGCAGCAGATGTGCTACAAACACAGGAGTACAGCAGCACTGCAAATAAATCTACAGTAACAGCCAGCAGTTTAGAAGCAGACACTTGCAACAGCATGAAGCATCCAGTTATACGGATATAAGTTTAGAAGAGACCCCGGAGTGACAGCAAAGGGTAAGATGATTCTTCAGGCAAGTCTGCATGAGATCTGAGAGTGGTGGTCCTCCGGCCACAGGCTGGCAGGGAGGTCACGCACCGCCTACTGCCGTGTGCCGTGGCAGCCCTGCTCCCCCTCTCACCTTTTGAGCTGAAGGGTACGGCCACAGCTCGGACTTTACACAGAGGTTACGGGATGCACCGATGGTGATGGCTTGCTGGAGAGAGAAGCAAACAGCCTTCGTATCCTCCTACCAACATAATGAGCACAAATTAAAAGTCAGAATTTAATGTTTTCTTTGGACTGTGCTCTGCTTTGAGCGCAGGGTGAGCAAGATGATCTCCAGAGGTCTCTTCCAAACCTCTGCTTTCTGGGATTCTCTGAAAACAAATCCAATTAACATACTATGCTGTAGAATACTAATCAAGAATATTTTCCACATAATTAACAATTAAATGCATGCTGGCAACCTGGTGAATGAACCTTTCCCCTTCCACACACGAGCAGCTATCATCTATCATTGGTACCCTCTTGGCTTTTACATAGAAGATCACGAAAACATAATCAGTGTCCTCATGTCTTTCGAAACAAGGCTGTTCTTACAAACCTGGGCTAAATACAGAGTCACTGCGCAGAACAAAAGGGCAGAGGAGCAATGCAGAGCCCCCCGAAGGATGCGCTGTGCGCCCTGTAGGCAGCTGTTCTCCAGTCATGGGCTCAAAGGAAGACTGAAATACTCAATTCTGCAAAACCTCTCACAAACAGAGATTCATCAAAGACTGCCCTACTGGAAGAGTCCCAAGAACAACGTGGTTGGGGTACGCAGCGGCCATAAGGTACAACAAGAGATAAGTCAGCTTATGTCTAATTGACCAAGCACTCAAACCTGAGGAAAATGAGTTCTCGTACCTTTACCAGCTTTATTAAACTGTATTTCTGCAGAAGCCTGCTGTAACAAGATTCTTAAAACTCATCAGAAAATTATAATTAGGATTTCTTATCCCTTTTACATGGTTACTGATTAAAATCCTCCTCAGTCACAGAAAGGCTTCCATTGACTTAGGAGGCTTTGGAGAATATCCCCCTGATTTTCATTGATGCTACCAAGAGTTGTGTTTGGAAAGGAGAAATTAGTGAGTTGATTTTCTTCCACAAAGAAAACTTCCCGAGTTCTCCTTTAGAAAGGCTTCCACAGGGACACCTACGAGCAAAAAAAAACCCTCACAACTGTACAAATTTACTGCTGCAGATGGGTTTACACCAAGCTGTTATTTCTACTGAGGAAAGTCTCTGCAGAGCTCTTCTCAGCCATCACAGATGAAGGGAACAGTCATGTACAACTTCATAACCCAGAGCAAAATGTTTCTGCCTACACAAGGGCACTGTGTGAATCCACACGGAACAAGGCGTGTGGAAGTCCTGGTGAACATCGTGCTGCATACCAGGAGGGCACGTAGAAGGCAGATAACAGTCTAAGCAGCAAGAAGTGAGGAAGGCAGCTCGTTTTCACTGTTGTTAATGACACAGAAGCTCATAGAGATCAATTAAAATGCTTCCCAAAGCAGCTAGGTCAGGTACTGCCAGTGCAGAGCCATAGCACCCACCTGGCACACAGCATCTGCCAAGAACAGTTGGCTTATGGTCAGCTCTTCATAATACATACACAGATTGCCTACGTCTATTTAGCTGAAATACGAATTCAGGAGCACCCACCTGCACTTCCACGACCTCACTGTCAGCGTATCGTGGCTTGCTTCTTCACTACAAGAAGAGCAACGCTTAAAATAGGTTTGTAACTGAAATTAAATTAATAATTTTTACCATGACAGCAATTTCGCCTACCTTGCAAGGCTACACAGCCCAACAGTGATGGCTAATTAGGCTCTAGCACGACTGTCAGTGGGATATTTCTCCAGGATTTCTGAGCGTTTCTGTGCAAGGAATGTTGATTTTGCCTTTCAGCCAGTAATAAAACATACATACATATCAGATACACATACAATTTTGAGAATAGTAAATGGGATTAAAAATTAAATGCATGCATCTGCAGGCTCCATGCCTGAGAAACATAAAAAATAAAAACCGAATGTTACCTGTAAGAATGGGAGTGATTGCACTGTGTTTAATTCACAGGAGAACTGCTTCACTGGGATATTTAGTAGCAGCCAGCATCAGGACAGTGGGCTATCAATCACAGCGAGGTACAGAGCCTCTGACACGCTCAAAATAAGAGTCCATGTCTGGGAACAGAATTTGCTACCAGGTCTGGGCTAGTTTTCCCTCAGTAGCTCTAGAGGAGGCCTTGCTCAGCTCCTCCCTGCCACAAGGATATGTTGTACTCACTGTGACCGCTGGCGGTGGGCAGGAGGAGCCAGGCAGATTTGGTGCAGCAGAGCTACTGCGCAGGGAAAGGGCAACAGCTGAAAGGCTGCCGCTGTTCCCGGCACCGCACCAGCACTCCTCGAGGCTTCAGACAAAGGGGTTCTTTCCAGCCATCCCCGCCAGGATCAGATGTCAGTGAGATCATGTGGCAGCGAGATGACAATGGTCTCTTAAAAAAAATCTGTGTTCTGCGAGGCAATAAATGAGCACGCTGCCAGCTATTCTAGAGATGTGTGCGTCCCTCTTTGGGAACTTCAGCCAAAATCCCAAGCCCTGGCAGCGAGTCCCTGGGCTTCCCAAAAGCGCAGCCCAGGCAGGACAGGGGCTGCAGGGCAGGGCGGGCAGGGCTGAATGGAGCTGTGTGCCTGGGAGGTCTCCATCTGCCGCTGGGGCAGGGCGGAAACAAAAGGCGTTTTCAGCGGGTGTGCGGTAGCTGCAACACCACAAGCGCTGGATTTACGCTTGACCACGACCCACGTTCCTGGGTCACCCTTCTCAACGCTACGGTCACGCTTTTCCCAGCACCGAGGCTTCACGACAGGCGGGTCATATCAATTAATGTTTTTAATTTGTGAGTTTTCACTGCTTGTCAAGGGCACCGGCAGTGCTTCCAGCTGACAGCCCTGTACCCACAACACAGACAGAAATCAGTGCTTCCCAGACATGAACCCAAAACAACTGGCTCTGCAAACCTGCCTCAAGGCTGACACTTCCAGGAGAGCCAGAGAGGGAATGTGAGCTACTCGTCTTTGGGTGCCCATGGAGAAGAGAAGTGGCGGTGCTTGGGGTGGGTATCTGTGCACTGTGCGGAATAAGATCACCCCATCATTTCATACCAAACCTCAGGATTTTCTCAGCCGACTTTCAGTGTCTCTAAAACATCTCCATGTCACTTTAAAAAACTCCTGTTGTAACATTTTTGGGTGGAAAACAGCTTGCCAAAACAGAACTCCTAATTAGGCATCCCAGCACTGATCACAAAAATATTTGTTTTCCGCTGAAAAACTCAGCTTTGCTTATAGATGAAACGAAACAAAAACCAAAAAAAAGAGAGAACAGCACAAAAATATCCTCCTTGCTGCAGAGAAAACATTCTGCATTTACAACAGCAGTAATCTCTGCCAGCCAGGACTAAAAATTAATGAGGAACCTGGGGTGGAAAAAAAAAATCCCCAAGCAAAACTGTTTTGGGATAGTAATCTCCAGAATGATCCGAGCACTCCTCAGAGCGGGCTTCACTGAGCCAAACTAGGTTCATGGAGAACAACAAACAGAGTCCATGCTACGTTATTAATTCCGAAGATATTTCAGATACTGGGCACAGCAAAAGAGTCAGGTGTTCAGGGCTGCGCTGTTGGCATCCCTGTCTGCAAGGGATAAAGGAAAATCTGCTTTCGATCCATGTGGCCAAGCAAGTACAAAGAAAGCAACGAACGTGCCAAGGCTTCCTGACACGGGAGATGCAAAATCTGGCTAGGTGGCATTTGTTACACAAGTAAAATTTGTACATACATAACAAACACTTAGCTGTAATTATTAATGTGGGTCTCCATCTGGCTAAGATTCTCCACACTGTTTTAAAAGGCAGCGTTTGCATTTGGCCTCCAGTCTGTATTTCTGCAGGTTAATGAGTTTGCAGCCGCCTCCAAAGGCATCCCATCCCCTCCCGGCAGTATATTCCCATAGTGACTTTGAGCAGCTCAAGCAATAACACACAAAGCAGCAGCAGCAGCGCAGAGCAGCAAGAAGCAGCAGCAGCTTCAGCAACTGCAGGGGCCGGGGGGCTGTCAGAGCCAGCGAGCACGGCTACCTGCTTGGCCCCCGGCCCGCTCCTCCCCCTGCAGGAGTGCCATAAAACTCCGGATGACAAGGAGAGGTCAGACCTGCTCTGCTCAGCCCTGCACCGCTCACACAAACCGTGTCCTCCAGCACTACCAAGGGAAGGGGGCTCCTCGGGGCACACAGCTTCGTGAGGCACCACAGTTTTCATCTGCTGCCCAAGCGCTGCCTGGAGAGCCCCGATGAGCCGTGCTTTGCTGCACCACGCTTCAGCTGAGGGCTAAACGTGCATGCAAGTATTGACTTTTATTCCAAAACCAGGCAGCTTTAACCTACAAGACGCAAAAACAGCCTTAGCTTTGGTGCCTAAGCCATTCCTCCGGAAGAACGCAGGGGAGATGCCCCAGCAGCAGTCAGTGGGTGCACACATCGCACAGGGGCAGGCACGGCGCTGAGCCAAAATTCGCCCGAGCCGTTCAAGAAGGCTGCACGGCGTTCTCTGAAAGACGCTGCTAATTACTATAATCCCCTGCACTCCCACTGATGTGGCCAACTCTCAAGAGGCTGGGACTGGAGCCCCAGTGCCAACAGGCTTGGGGACAACGTTTCTTTATATTGATAATCCGGGCGCGCTCACCCCCAGCAGCTGTAACTCACGTATATTTCCTTTGTCTTCACCTTCCTTACATTCAGGAAGTGTGAATACCAGCAGGACAGCCACCAAACACATTGCTAACCAAATTGTGGAAGAGAGAGTCCTGCTTCAGAAGCCATCAAATACACTGAAGCTTGAGCTTCAACAAAGCTGGAAGCCTCTGGGCGCACCAGGGATGGGAGCCGCAGCCCTGGCACAAAGCTCCCAGGAGCAGCTCTGAGGCCACCTTCAGAAACGACCCGTGCCAGCTACCACCCGCTGATATACAAGGCCTTCCCAGAATATTAGCAGTCTTCTCTCCTGCAGCAACTAAGCCCTAATATTTTATGTTACCTCCCCAAGACCCCGTTCTAAATTTCCACCCAGCCCCAGAAAGAAACCAGCTGCATTTAACAGCCTGCAGCCTTTCAAAAGAAAGACATCCAGGCCTCTCCATCTCAGTCCTGGGGAAAGGTGGCACACAGGCACCCCAAAGCTGAAGCTTGCTGCCGAACAGCCCACGGAGCAGGGGCAGCGTAATTCAGAAGCAGGCTGCTCGCCTGCATCCCATCAAAACGCCCCAACCTGTTTTTTTTAAACAAAACCAGCTCTTGTTCCCAGGATCTAGTGCCCAAACTTCATATATAAAACAGAGTATATATAAAAAAAAAAACGGGATAGGACCAATAAATTCACCAGATGCCACGGTTACACACCTTGAGGACTGGACGCCTCCTGCAGCCTGCCAAGGGCCTTCTCTTCTTGACACACATCCTACAACAGAGGATTGTCCTGGGCTAATCCAAAAGCCTGAGTCGGTAGGGCTATCCCTAAGAGTTTCCCTATAGATACAAATATCTTAGCTACTTCTCTACTGCCGGCTTAGCTTGAAGACTGAGAACCAGGCAAAATGAGGAAATAAATAAGTTTCTTTAAAACAAGCACACACCAGCAGTAACTCTACCAATCCCGGTGGCGTTTTTGTTTCTATGCCAGCATGGATGGTACAGAAACACAGCTCCACGCTGACCTCTACCCCCATGGCACAGATCTCATCTATTCTTCCGCTCAAATTGGCAGCATTTATGCAGTAATCTATTAATTTTATTAATTCATATCTCCAACGCAAATACAGAACACACACATCTTCTAACCCTGTTTTTCTCTTCAAAATCATTACCTCGTTTTACATGAAAAGCCTTCCTCTGAATATTTTCAGAGGAATACAACTTCTAAGCGTGCTGGCTATGCTAACTCCAGCGTGTCTCTCAGTTATGACGACTTGCCTTTGATTTGGAAACTTGTTTCAATAAAAGTAACATACAACACAGAAATTATCACAGCGATGACAAAAGCTGAAGTTAATATTTCTGGCTCTTTTTCTCCTTTACCTCCAGCCAGACCACTATTAGTTGTGTATTCGTTGCATGGATTGCAGAAGGAGGGCTGGCACCTCTCACACACCACCTACCACTTTCTGCTAGGTGAGTCTGGGCACGGAACAGCTGCAGCAGGAGCCGTAGGAGCAGGATTTAAAGGCTTGGTGGCCCAGCGTGGGCACGAGAACTGCTTTTTGATGCGCTGCCCATGTTTGCTGCAAGCACTAAGCCCAAACCAGCACCAAACCCCAAGCCCTCCCCACGCACGCCTCTGCCCTGTGTGGCCTTCCTCCTGGCCAGGGCTCGCAGTAGCTGTCTCAACCAAAGGTGAGCATCTTCAGCTCCCACCGAGCTCCCTAAAACCTGTGCGAATGGCAGATCGTCACCAGTAATTAAATTCATTTGCAAGCTGTTTGCCTGCCAGGCTGCAAATTCACCGTAGGCTTGATACGCCACGCAGTTATCCGCAGCACACAGCCAGTCACAGGGAAACAGCTTCTGTCAAGGGCTAATTGTCATCTCCAGAACAACCCAAATTATTTGATTTTCCATAAATATTTTGCTCAAATATTTACTGCTCCGAAGCAGCACGGTGGGTTGCTACTGCGAATTGTTATCTTCCAGCTCTAGCTGGCAGTGGCTGTGCAGTATAACCTGTGTTATTTTCTCTTTTAAAACAAATATTTGAGAAAAAATAAGCCCGCATTTCCACCACGCCATGCAGTATGTTGTGAGCAGCATTAAACTGCGCGAGAGCAGCACAGCCAGGACTGGGTCGATGTCCACAGGTCCTCCTGTGGGCGAGGTGGGGTGCCCCTGGCCCTATTTCTGTCCCCCTATCTACAGAGGGGAACGCTGTGTGTTTTATGTGCCATATAACAAGAAGCTTACACAAGTACCTGTTCGTGCAGCTTCCTCTCTGCTGCCCTTCGTGGCAGATTGCTTTCACCCCTTTGGAAACTGGGGCTCTGTGGGCTCACTGAGCAGAGCCTACACAACATCTACAGGAGTCCGCAGCAATCCCAGAGACAACAGGACCCTCACAGCTGCACGGGCAGACCCACGTGAAGTCCTTTAAGAACTGCACACCCTCCTCCGCTTTGGACTAGCAATTCAATGTAGCCCATCGTCAGCCTGTTTACCTTTCTGGTCCGTAATTACAAATCCTTCGTGCTCAGATATGAATTTCCATGAGATACCAGCTTTTGCAATCACTGCTTTTCTCTGAAGCGCTTCCACCTCCCTCACAGCAGCCCTGCTGAATGCCGGCTCTCTGTTCATCTCAACCACCTCTTTGGAAGGCACGTTGATAGATTTGGAAACACGTCTGGGGAAGGAGACGATTCTGCTGCATGGCAATGGCCTCAAATTCCAGGAACCCAATTTGCTGCTTTACAAAAATGTCTAGTCTGGATTTCCAACATGCATTAATACGCTAATACCTAGCTATTTCAGACCTGACCCGTTACTCTTTTTGTTTAGGCACGATTCCTACTGAGTTCGGTGACGACCTTTCTTGACAAAGGCGACTCATCCCATGGGCTGTATTAATTTTTGGTGTCTACTTCCGAGATTTACTTACCAGTTCGTAGGAAGAGCAGTTGTTATAGTCTTACACTGAATATTTATCACCCTAAAACTTTATCCTTTTTTCACAAGCAGTAAGACAAGCATTAGGAGAGAAATAAAACATTTTCCACTCTACAGCAGCTCACACATCAGGAGCTGTCCCACGTTAGCAAACAAAATGTCCTGCAGCGTCCAGGGAACGCTGAATGGGACCGAGTGTAATGTCATCGTGTGCCACTGCTCCCCCTGCACAAGCACCTCGGGTCTTCATCAGAGAGCTACCCATGGCTGTACCCCTTCACACTCCTCGGAGAGGGCTTTGTCACCCTAAATCTATAAGCCCGGGGTTTAAGAAATGACTTGGTGACATGATATCCTTTAAACGTGGTGTGATCAGAGGTTACGCTTTACTTACCATTTTCAACACTTCTAACAATACATTTTTGAGCCACCATGCATACAGAAATGTGTATTCATTGAGCTACCACGGAATGTTTAAATAAATGTAGCTGGATATAAACTTTTCTGAAAACTCTCTTAGATCTTTTAAATATGGCATTGTCTTTTTTTATATATTAAACATTTGCATTTCATATGTACAGTGTTTCAAATTAATATACAACTACAACTAGAGAGCAAATGCTAAGCTGAAAAGTCATGCCTAAACTGCTCAGCACACTAACACCTTGCCAGCTGCCATACAGAAATATGGAAAAACCAGTGACCCCGAGAGAGAAGTGGCTACGTTTGACACCATCTACTCACTAAATACCAAAAGAAATACAGTATCATGCTGTTTTGTAGCCTCTTTTTTTAAAGTACCTGTCTGAATTAATTCAAAGCTCTCTGCCCTGTTCGGCACAGCATCAGGTAAAACACGCCAACTGCAGTGACACTGCTCGTTGTGGAGGCGCTGAGCTGCCCCAAACACGGCCACCTCTTCGCAACAGGAGGAGAAAGGTGCTTTGGGAAACAGCAAGCAGGACTATTATAAATACTGCCAGCTCCAACAACAACTTGAAATATAATAGCAAATGTAAAAAGCATGCACTCAGATCCATAAAAACTGATCCAACCCTCCTTTTCTCAAGAGATTTTCTGGAGCCAGCCTGGCCCCGGAAGGCACAGAGCAGCAGAGACGGGAGCCAACGTCACAGCAGCCGTGAGATACCCGGCGGGTATGTGGGTGTAGGACTCCACCTAAATAAACCTGGCTTTGTTTGCTTTTTCAGTTCACTGCAGTTTGCTCTTCCTGAATATCAAAATTCAAATGAAGAACTCAATAGCAAGACTAAGAGTCTCCATCATAAGGAAGGAAGGAGGGAAAGAGCAAGACGTTATACGACAGCAGTGATTAAGACTTCATTTTTTGGGCCCACAAAGAGTGGGTTTTGCAAAGCTGTGACAGCAAAGGAGTACCCTGTTCAGCTACATCCGAAGAGGCTGTTTGCAGAGATGCATGACTGAATGCTAGGGAGTGGGTGTGCATGAAAATGACTGGTGCAACAGGAACGTGCTTCAAACACTACTAGCGTACCTCAAAATAAAAACTCCTTTGGAAAAAAAAAAAAAATGCAGGCAACCCTGACACTCAGAGTGGAAATAAAAAAAATCTCTTGAAATACTTCTTGCAGACCACTGAAGGAAAAGAAAAGAGCAACAACAGCAACAACTAAAGGTCAAGTACATCCTGTCAAGCAAAAATATCAGCACAGGTAGAAAAGGAAAAAGACCTCAACTGTACTGGGTTATGACATGGATTAAGGCCTTTTATCTCCGGTGGCTGACCTAGCATAACGACTTTCCCTTTTGATGCTGTCCAGAGCCAACAGACATGAAAGAATTAGGTGTCCCGATACAAAACGCAAGCACTCTCTCACCTACTACAGCTGCTCATGGCCCCAGTAATAACACAGGTCTTCTAGTCAGGGAGATCCGTGCTCTGCTCCATTTGTTCAGGGCAGCTCTCTGACTTGGCACACACGGGGGATCTTTGGTCTTCAAGTCCAGCCTCCTGCTATTGCAGGCAACACACCGCCCAATCCTAGCCATAAATTTATTTAAATCCATGCTAAATCAGCCAACTTACTTGCCTCTCTTTGCTCTGCTAGCAGATGGTGGCTTCCAAGCCTAGTTCCTCAAATGGTTACAAATAGTATAGCTCCAGGCCTACATTTATTAAACAGAAAATTTATATCCATTTATAATCCAGGCCAATGTTTTCATCTCTTATAAAACAAACTACTTTTTCCAAGTCTCTTCTGAGGCCTCTCCTGTCCTGTTTCAATTTGCAGTCATCTTTGTAAAGCTTGGTTTTATCAAATTTTGCATATTATTATGGATGATATGTCACTGGTGTTTTGTACAGTAGCACTGACATTCACCATCTCTGCTCAGAGGACTGTACTTGATAATAGCACAGGATTGCTTCCTTACCAGATTTGTGGCTCACTCATCTGTATCCTGCAGTCAGCTGTCACGTTCAGGTCCCTGTAGCCTTTGACTTCCAAAGCATTAAGAACCGAGAGCACAGGAGAAAATTGTATTAGGCCACAACTGCATGATCTGGTGTTTTATACGAGTACCTTTCATCCCTCTCCCGTAACATCTCTTGAGGATTATTATCCACTTCCTTCTGTGTCCCACCCTTCTCAATCCTGCAGATATCAGCAGGTTTTCTATTTCTACTGTCAAAATGAACTTATTTCCAAAAAAAAATCTAACTCTGAGGAAGTCATCAGTCCCCTGGTTCAGCTTTGTCTGTTAGGCTCCCTTCAAATGCACCTCACTGGGATCTCTGCTTCAGCCACGTCTGTGCTGCCGAGACAGCATCACTGACACAGACTTGGCAAAAATGTGAAGACTGAGCATGGGAAGATAAATACGGTGCTCTAGCGCTATATACAGGCAAAGGGGCTGCAGGCAGAGCTGGCTGGGGATTTCCCCATCAAGGAGGTTCCACTCACATCCATTTCTAGTCAAACCATGGCAAACCTTGTTTGTTTCCTACCCACCTCCTGTGGCTGTTGTGCAGCCCTGACTCTTACAGTTCCTAGCTTCAGGGTGCTCCCTTTGGGCTGAGTGCAGCCTTGGGAGCTTTGATTTCCAGACCAGGAGGTCAACGCACGCAGGGCTCCTGCTCCCCCTCAGTCACCAGCTGCCAGAAGGAAACAAGAGCTTTGGGTTCCCAGCTCGAAAGCCTTCTGGAAATTCACTTTAAAAAAAAAAGATTTTTGAGTATTTATTCCTTATAGTCTAAAACAAAATCAGAATTTTTTAATATATACAATTGAAAAAGATCATAAATTCTGATTATTCAGTATAAAGTTACAGATGGAGAGCAATCCCATAACACCAATAACACCAATAACACCAGCAATCCCTGTGGTAGCACATCACAGGACAAGCCAGGTGGTCTCACCTGTGACAGCCTGCAACCCTGTCCCACTGACGCTAACTCCTCGGGTGATAAAAGATGTCTCTTCAAAATATTTGTAACTTGAGGCACTGCCCTAGCAGCTGTGAGAGCTCTGCACTTTGTCCTGCACCATAGGTTAAATCTGAGGCCCTGAAAAGGTGAGGGAAACCACACATGCATTTTTAATGTTCTGTTTGCTCACACCCATGAAACCCAAGAACTCCTTCACTCCCTGGCTGGAAGCTCCCTGCATTTTATAAATAGTTGCTGTGCATGCCAACAGTGCCGCGGGGAATTAAGCCCTTATCCTGAAAGATGTTTGAAAACCAATGCACAGCTTCGTATTCTCAGTGGGCAGGCAAGCGCCCAGCATCGTATTGGATCAATCCCTGGTGTTAGAGACCGAGAGGAGTGCAACTTTAAGGCACAGAAGCCATCCTGCTGTTCTGCCTCCTTGGCGCTTCCCCCCGTTAATAGAGCCACTGCGAAAAGGCAGAGCGCCCACATCTTGTTGTAAGAGGACCTAAACAGGGCAGTGCTGCCAGAGCCACATCCAGCACACAAAGGGAGTCACGTAATATTGCCAAAGGCTTTCGTGCTGTTCCTGCACATAGCACGATCACTGAAGAACCATCAGGCGTAGCATCTAAACCTTATCTCTGATTTCGGACTTGACATTAACGCTGCACGCAGGCCTCGTTACAAGAGGCTCTGGAGAGGAGGGGAAGGGCACCTCTGCTGCTGACCACGCAGGGGAAGCTGGTGGGGGAGCTGCTGCTGCTCCTCTTGGTGGCCCGGACCAGCACTGCCCGCGGCTGCTCGTGCTGCAAGGTGGCACTGCACCTGCACGGGGCACACGGACAGCAGCTTGAAGAAATTCACAGCTAAACGCCTGGCCGGCAGCCTGGCCAAGGCAGAGGGAGATTTTAGGCACGCTTCTTAAAGACCTGCAAGAGAAGAGGTGAAGGCAGAGGGAGGATAAATCGTGTTTTCAAAATGATGTCCAAAGAACAGAGAGCTGCTGATGGAAAACACGTTATTTATAGAAGCCAAACGCGAATCCCTTCCAAGACTTTTCCTTTCTGGATTTCAAGTTATTTTCCTAAAAACCTTTCCCATATTTTTGTCTCCCGTGGCTCTCCATTTCATTTCACTGAAATCACATTACGTCCCAGCAATCCAATTGTGAAACCTCTACACTTAGCAAATTCCCAGAGGCTACAGAAACATTTCCTCATTCAGAACCACTGAAGAAATATTTCTTTATTCGAGCGGACAGATACATGGAAGGCATTTAGCGACCTAAGGAAAACGACTCACTGAGCCCTGCACGGGGTGACGAGCTGCATGGATGGCGTGGACAAAGGTCTTCAGCGTTCATGAGAACCTTGCTACAGCCAGACCAAGCATTTATGTCAATTATAGCAGAGGCTAAAGGAGATCGATGAGAAAAAAGTGTGTTTCCTTCACTTCCATTCTGAAATGTTTTGTAATTTGAAATGGAATTTTAAAATTTTGTTCAGCAAAAGCTATGAGTAACAGAATATTTACGGTTAGGAGATCAAACAAGAAGCAGTACTCTCAGAAAAGAGATTTCGAAGAAGGAAGGGATCATACTTCAACATTTCCTGCTAAGGTGTTGAGACACTGCCGTGCATGGTCTCTCTGCTACTCTGAAAACAAGGTCTGTTGACCAAGCTGCTACATACAAGCAAACTCCACAAGTGGCAGCATCCTCTCCAGGACAAAAACCAGGAGTTTTTCATTCCTTACAGCCACAGAGATACCCCTGCCCCACACAATCCCTGCTGTTACTTTGTAAGGGTTTTCCCACCTGATGTTTTTTTGTCAATTCTGCATCCGAAGCTTGGTGCTGGTGGGGCTGGGGAGCCTGCCTGCACTCTGCCCAGCCGGGGGGTGCCAGCAGCCACAGCTCTGGGCACCGATCACAGGAACATGGCTCAGAGCTACAACAAGACCTGAGCCCCATCCCCAGCGAGCACAAGCAGCAGAAGGCACCACCCAGATCCCTGGACGTTACTGCTGTAAGGAGAGATGCTCGCTGTCTGCCTTAAAGGGAGTCTCTGTGATGAGTGAGGCTGTTTCATCGCACTTCCCACTCCAGAAACACCCATGAAGGTTTCAGTAGCCACACTCTGACCGTGTGAAACAAGCTCCTCTACCCAGCAGCACTACTCCAGGTCAGGGGCTTTGTCTGACGGATCAGGACAGCGTCAGGACTATCAGATTCAGGCACAGTAAGCAGGCACCGCAGCTCACGTTTTGGAAGCAAAATCCCCCAGCCTGATTTTCCAAACACACGTCCTTATTTCCAGCAACACTGGAAAGCTTGCAGGAAACAAACCTGAAGTTACAGCAGGGGAAGGTGCAGCTACTTTTCAAGACCTCTGAATAAAACAATTTCACCTCTCCTTCTCTCCCAAGGTTCATTCCCTGGCACAACACCCGGCTGGGTGCGCAGAGCCCTGCAGACAGCATCACCTGCAACACACCTGGAAATAAATTCCTAGCAAACTAATGGCTCAGCTAACCATGTCCTTGCTCGTGTCTAAATCCAGCTTTCTCCTTGCTGGAGGTCCGGCAACTCTCAGTGAAACTCTGCTAGCGCCGTGTCTTGTAAGTTTAATTAAGTCTTAAAAAACAGGACACAATATTTCAGTGCCACTCACGATGGAGCACTGAGGCACGCTTCGCTATGGATTAAAGCAGGGGAAATGCACTCCTGGGTCTCAGCAAGGACATGAAGCAAAATACAAAAGAATTGGTGAAAAGATGTTAGGGTACCTGTTTCATTTACTGTTTTTAAAACTCAGAAAAATAAATAAGCAAAATCAACTCCCCCCAAAAGAAATTGTTGTAATACCACCTGGCACCAATAATCCACCCACACACTGCACCGCTTCAAGGCTGTATGTGAGGAACTTACTCGATCCTGACAGCTGGGCTTCAGCTCGGTCACAGCTGAGCACTGCTCTTCTGCTTTGAGGCCAAATTGGCACAATTCAGTCAGACAGGTATCTGTATGCATCCATAGTTATCGCTTTGCTGAATTTTATGGTAAAAGCTGGGAAATGGACTGACGGTATTACGTGCTTTCCGCAAACACCAGTATATGCTAACGGTTGTGACTGCTGCTGCAATAAAGCCATCCAGATAATTCTGCTAAGTAACAAGGAAAAATGTTCCGGAGAAGGATTAGAGACTTTGCCCCGGAATTTATCTAACCCGAACTCTAAACATATTGAAAATTAGCCCTAATTCAGCCGTTAATGTAGCTAAATCCCATAAACATCAAGGGTAAACAAGGAAATATTCAGCTTATGCCTGATGGGCTGAAGCTCAAAGCCATTAAAAGGCAGTCTTTGAAAATTACTGAAGTCAGTGGAAGTCCCTCCATTAACATCAACAAGCCTTGGCTCACACAGCAAAACACGACTTACGTTGTTTTTTTTCTGAACGCAGCTAAGAGAAGAGTCTGCTTTCCAGGACACATCTTAAGATACTAATGTTAAAATCACCCTGAAACAGTTCCTGAATACTTTGAGTGACCTCTGAGGAAAGACTCCAGGCTCAGCATGCCCTCGGGTGAACAGTCCAGGGCATGGAGAGCAAAGAGAACTGCAATAAAAATGCCCAGGGGTGCTCCTCACCTTCTGCTCCGATGCAGGAGCGGTGTCTGAAGGCAGGGAGGTCACACACTGTGAGCACCCGGCGAGATCCCCTGCAACTCCGGTACCCACGCTGAGCTTAACACTGCTGAAAGGCAGCATTAAGGGGGAAAGCTTGCCAGGCGTTTCCTAGGAAGGCCGGAGTACATCGCATGATGTGCTGTTGCAAATACACCCTAACACACCTCAATTTTGCACCTAACTTTCAAACCCAGCTCCTTGCCCTGGTTCACAGGAAGGGGCAGCGCCGGCTCACGCTGCTTCACGTGGCCTCAGCCTTCAAAAGAGATCAGAGAAAATAAACCACGGCCCCACCATTTCCAAAAGTCCCAGCCCGAAGGGTGCTTACCCATGGTGATGACCCACCAGCTCTGGTCTCCCACACGGACTCCCAAAATTATGCTTCACCAACTCACTCAGACTCGACTGTTTTGCAACCGTATCTTCGTCACTGTGACTACAGCAATTAAAAATGTGACTTTCGTTGATTATGTTTACTGCTTTCATTTAGTGATTATTCTGTTTTTTAATTAAACATATTTGGTTTCCATTCGGATGAAACCAAATTATGCAGATGAGGTTTCCAGTGACAGGATTTTTTCATTCATTTACCCAAAAAAGTGGGATACCATTCACGTAAGCTGTACACACGTGAGCCAGCCTGCGTTATTTCTGCTCCGAGGTGTGAAGCAACCAGTTCCTAGCAGTGATCTCTAGGAAAGGCGCGTTGTACATCACTATCCTAATTGCTGTCAAATTCCAAATGGCTCCTGCTCCTAAGCTTACAGGGCAAAGGCAGAGACCCGCTTCCTGAAGCGTGTGTTAGGGCGTAATGAGCTCGAGGCAGCTGCTCCCCAAACGAAGGCACCGCCTGCTGCTTCTGCTGCTTACCTTGCTGTGAAAAGAGCAGTCCTGCTGCCGGCCACACACACACCCACACCCCACTCCTCCTGATGTTTAAGCCTATTCATCCCTTGGCTGGATCGCTGTGCCTACCAGGACAGATCACGGTCACAGTGATGATGAATAAGTGCCACTGTCTCTTGACATTTGCACGCTGACGTCTGCTCCCTGATGGTGAAAGCTGCCAGATGTACCAGACGCTTAAAACATTTCAAAATGAGGGACTAGCAGAGCCCTTTGGTCGTAGGAAAGCTGCATCACTTTTAATTTAAGTTTCAAACAAGGTTCAGAATCATACCTTCTATGGGGGAAGAATAAAAAGCAATTGTTTATAAACATCAGCTTTCAGCTGTGCATTTCAAAGCTATCGCTGATGTTCTGCACTGCCTCAACCAGGTCAACAAATACTTCAAACAACACCTTATAAAAAAGCCAAGTAGTGGAACAAATTGTCAGATTTTTAGCAGATTTAGCCTATTGTGAACCTAAATTGTTGCAGGAATCTGTGCTTTCCTGGTGCCTCTTCAAATCCACATCCTCCGCTCAGATCCAGCACTGCACCATACTACAAGCCCACGCCACCCAAGACTGGATGAAACAAAAGCAACCAAGCGCTTCCGAAACACTTAGCCTGTGGCAGAAACCTATATGCTGTTTAACCTAGAAAACCATTTTGAGCCGCAATTACTGCAATTTACTCTATCATTTCCTTCGAAGCCGATCCTGCTCTCCGGAGAGCACTTCATTCATGGGCTAAATGTTTCTTTGTGTTTGAGCCGCGCCGAGAGGAAATACAAGCAGGTTACAAATTGCTTACCTGCGTGTAACCCAGTGGCAAGCCAGCTGGGTGCAGCCCCAGCTTAGATGAGATGATGTTGGCAGGCATCTGCCTTCCCTCCCCAAACTGCTCTGTGCTCAAGACCTTTTATTTCGGGAAGGTTTGGGGAAGACCCATCGATGCCCACGTACCTGACTTGCAGAGCCTGTAAGGATACGCGGCCTTTCTCCTTACGAGGCCGAGGTGGAGCGCTGCCTTTGTGTCCCCCAACCTCTCCTTACAGAAGAGAAAGGTGAATTTGGAAACAAACTATGTGCATGTTCAACTACGTGCTGTTTTCTCAAGTGGGACCTGGAGCAACTGGCTGCATCACTCACCCAAGCTCACAAACTGTTCTGAGGGAGCCTGACGCACTGGCCCATCTGCCTACTCCCCCCACGCCCTGTTTGGTGCCAGGGCACAATGAAATCAAGGGGAAAATAAGTGGGAGAACACGACCAATCTAGGATCAGGATGACACAGAATGGTAACAACACAACAAGTTTCTACTGAAAACGAAGCGGGGAAACACTGCGTTATTTCTGTACAGTGCAGGAATAACAACAGCAAGCTCAACTTTCAGCTCAGCAATTTCTGTCACCGAGACAAAAGAAACCACCTTAATCAGCGAGGAAAGCTTCTGTAATAATTAATTCCTGCAAGTTAATGAGGATGCAAGAGATGGCCGCATCACAGGCCGCAGTACAGGTGGAGGCAGAGCACGTGGCTGCCTCCAGCTGGGAGCTCGGTGTCCCCGGAGCTTCAGGCTCCCCCGAAAACCCAGCTCGGTGCCTGCCACGGCCAGCCCGCAGGAAGGCGTGACGGGGCTGCGAGATGTGAGCAGGATGCAATCTGTGCGGTGCTTGACAGCCCCAGGCATCCTGCGGGGAGAAAGGGAAGCTGGCGGGGGAACAAGGGACTCGTTCCTCTGACTCAGCTGCTGTTTGCCAAACATTTGGGAAAATGAGCAAGAACTGTGAATGAGGAATCGGAAGCCTGAAATGCACATCAAGCGGGTGCGGGCTCAAGGCTACACACAGGGCTGTATAAAACCCACCACTTTTATCCAGGTGCACGAGCAGGCAGATGATTGCCTCCGTATCAGCTTCGCAGCGCTTAACCTGTGAAATGTAGCGCTTGCACAAACCTGCTAATAGCTGAAATACCTCCATCGCTTTGTTGCTTATGACTCCTTTAAAAATAACTTCAAACATTTCAAGGAGCAACATATAAGTTACAATGAAGTGTAACATGAATACATGTAACCTTGTAAGTAGCTGTGTCAGCTCTAAGACGTGTTCATTGCTTATTCCTCCAGCACCACAGAGCACAAGAATACCTGCAGTCTCCTGCTGCTCTACGGGACCTAGAAAAGCCAGGCGTGGCTGCTGTCGTTTGCCTTACACCCTTAGGATGCTAGAAGAGCAACCACGATGGCAACACAAAATGCTGGAGTCTAGATGTTCGGCTATATCCCCCGTCGTTATTTCCCTTGTCTCTCTGCTGCAGGAAGTGGAAATTATTTCCCCAGAGTGTCGGGCACCACGGGGCTGCCGCCAGAGAAGCACGGGGTGCCTGGTGCCAGGCACCAAGTGACGGCTGCTCTGCTGCAACCACTGAGAGGTAAGGTGCCTTATCTCCTCCTGAGGCACCGGCACGGTGTTCTTGTTTTGTTACCGTTTCTCACAGCAACCACAGCTGGAGGGAGCGGGCGGGGAAGGACAGAGAGAAAAAATTAAAAAACAATAATAAAAAAAAAGCATTTGCAGCTATGATGTTAGTTTTATACCTAGCACAAAATGTACTGGAAGCCTTGTGATGGGAAGAAGAGGCAAAAGGAACAAGCAACGCATGACCACAGTAGTGCAAGACTATCAGTGGAGCTGCATCAGAGAACAAATCTTTAGGAATACAACTGGCTTAATCATTGATCTTTTTTACAAACCTGCCTCTTACTTCCATGACTTAGAAAGAGGTTTTGTATTTTTTTTCCCTCTACTCTGGTCTTTCCAGAGCCATTTCTCTCTGTTTACTTCCATGTAAATTGGATCGAGTCAAGTGAAAGCAAGGCTGTTGCAGTTCTCTAAAACTGGTTTAGCCAAAAGAATAAAACCTCGTAGATTTAAAAAAGCCGTGGTACTTCATCCTGCTAAAAGTAGAGGACTTGGTCTCTCTTAGAAGAGACTTGGTCTGGTTTCATCTCAGCGGGATCATCAAACTGGGAAGCAAAGAGCAGCACGGCCACAGCCATTTGTCTCTCACCAGTAAAAACAAGATGGTGAGGGAAAAGGATGCAGCTAGGGAAGCCAAGAGGGTCTTAGCAAGTGTGAAATGAAGGCAATTTGGAGGCAATGCCACCCAGCAGATTGGGACTGCTGTTGGACAGAAGCCTCCACGCTGACTTTAGGGAGAGACACATACTGGCTCAAATTGTGCTTCTGGAGGCATTCAATTTTCTCCTAAATTCTGTAGCTGGAAGAGAGAAATAACCTGGTAAACAAACATTTAAGAAGACTTGAATATCCCATTTGCCATCAATGAAACTGCTTTGTAATACCATTACAGCAACACAAATGACAAGTGAAAACCGAGGAACAAGGGAATGAAAGAGACCTCCGCACGTTGAATCCAGGCCAGCGCTCCGTTACAGAAATCACATCTCATTCACAGCTAATCGAGTTTCTCCTGGTTCTCTACCTGATTATACCTATTAGAAGGCTGCTGAAGAACCTCATTTCCTTTTGCCCTCAGACAGCCTTTTGCTCTGGCACACGAAAGAGGCCAAGCCCTTCCAGTTTTTCCATGAGAGGCTCTCTCGCCCAGCAGCTCCTCTCTCTGTGCGTGTTCATTCTCGTTCTCAAGCCTCGGTGACCAGAACTCTGCATGTTTTCCAGACTAGGTATCAACTACCTTACGTGTAGAATTAATAGTCTTAAGTAATCAAAATTAATTAAAAGCATTAGCTTGTACAGTGTAATGATTCCATTAGCAGGTATACATGTACATCTCCCATTTCTCCAGTGAAAGGACCTTGCCTAATGCATCTGATTTAACATTTTCTGCAGCTGCATTTAACATAGGAGACGATGCTTGGGTTCAGAGAAGTCATAGGCATCTTCCTAAAAAGAAGCATTACAACTTCCTCTGAGTCTTTCAGAGTATGAGCTTGACTCCAGGCTTTTAATTTCTCTTATTGAGCAACAAAAGGGGAATTCTTTAATAAGCTGAGATGAATTATTTTTGCATCAGTCTCTCAATGGCGTGTGCTTTATGATCAGCACAGTAAGAACCCGTGGTTTCGGGAAGCCCCTTTGCCAGCAGTGCTTCTAGCAATCGACAGTAGGAATATGCTTGGTTTTCTATATGATGACCAGTAGGCTTTTTGATTTCTGCTGTGGTGGTTTTCCATCTGAAGCATCTATAATAGGAAAAGCCAGCCTTGGGAGGGTTCTGGGACACCCAGTAACTGCACAACGTGCTCAGCAAAGCACAGGAGGAGGTCTCAAAAACCTGAGGCAGCATAAATTGACGTGCACTTGTCATGCTGCTCTTCAGAACAGGCGGTTCACCAGCTACAGGGACAGGACTGACACACTCCACGCGCTGCTCCCGCTGGGTTTCTGCTCAGTTACACCAGCAGCAGAACAAGGCAGCCCCTCTTCGCTCACACCTCCAGCAGAATAAGTCTCATGCTCTCTGACACTAGAACTGGATGAGGATAGAAATTTAACACGATTTTTCCTAGGAATGAAGTTCACGATATTCCAGGTGTAACGTGGAGGAGAAGTACCACGGGAAAATCGGATCTTAACCCTACAGCTGGAGTCACAAACCCATCAGGGCAGCCCACAGACTGCTCACAAGCACCTCCAAACAGAATAAATTTATTTTGGTGGATCATTAATCTCTCCATTTTATGAAAATTTCACCTGTTCAGTTTTTCCTATTCTATATTAGGGTGACATTGAAGCCATTTCACTTTAAAGTGTGCAAACATAGAACAAACCTGGAGCACTGCTGCAAATCAGAGAAAACCCTACACCACCTCCCAGCTCAGACACTCTCCTGGAATAGAAGACGACCCAACTGGATGCTGTAGCTGAGATGCACTTCCCTCCACCTCTCCCAATACGCAGATCAAGCTCATCTGGCTCAATGAATATTTAACTATCTACACAAAAGGGATCAACTTCCACAGAACAGATAGAGGGCACGTTGGATGGTGCAATGCAGCTCCGTTCAGCTAAAGTAGTTCAGGACCTGCAAACAGGCTACGTTACTTTGGATTTTGGAGCTCGTGCACGTGGCACTTTCATCTCTGCTCCAGAAACTGTGCCTACCCAGTCAACGTGGAAGGGAGCTGAGTTCAAATGCGTGCTTTCTGATTCAGACAAACAACTTCCATCTGCAATTCTCACACCCTTGGCTATTCCAGGATGTCTCTTCCTTATTAAAAAATTTTGATATATCAATTTGTAGTTTTAAGAAAGTTATTCCTAGAATCTAAAAATGAACGTTCAAGTCTGGAAATGTATTTCTTCATGAAGGCAATAGGGCAAAAGTTCAGCAGACCTAAGCCTTTACCAGACCTGAAGCACTACCAGCTATTGCATCCAAGCTGAGTGATTACGATTTTTTTTTGTTTTACACTTGTCAATTGAAAATGACCAATTAACGTTTTCCGGTCATAAAAGCTCTCTTGCAGACACAAAAGCATTGGTTATGTTTTTTGAAAAATGGATGCATCAGCTGTTGGCAGACCCTGAACACGCAGGCTCTGTACAGGAGATGCTTTCTAAGCACCGTTTGGCAGCAGAGCCGCACACACTCGTGTTTCAACCTTGAAAGGCTCTTGGCCACTTTACTCAGAAAACAATGGCAAAACGAGAAACCCGTATGTGTGGATAAAATGAAGGAGATGGAAACACCCACTTTGATTTCTCAGAGCTTCAACACCTCCCTGCTGACACAGGCTGCTCCCAGCCCTATGAAAGCACTAGGTACACACCCAGTCTCTTGATTTTTGCCTCCTCGGGCGTGCTCAGAGCACCCTTTCCAATTCTGCCCTCAGGTTTGGAGGTGAGACGAGGCGGGCGCTCCCTCCGCCTCTGTCAGGCTCAGCGTCCAGGCAGGGTGCGATATAAACCCCCCGCTGCGCGGAGATCCGGCAGTGCTCCATGTGCACAATGGGGTGGGGTGAGGCGGGTTTTGTTCAGCCCCTCGCCCAGCCCGGCTCACCTCGGGTGCTCGCAGGGACACACAGAGAGCGGCGGGGGGATGCGGGTGGCACTGTCACCTCTCGCCACACCGCCTTCCTCCATCGCCAGCCCCGAACGAGCACCTCGGTGCAGCTCCCCGTGCGCAGGGCTTTATCTTCTTTATCTTACCAGGCTCAGACACAGATCCTGCACCCCACGCTGCTCGGGGGGCTCATCGCGGGGCTGCACCCCCTCACCTGCATGCTCCCACAGCGGCTCTCTCGGGGTTATGCGGAGCCGCAGCCCTCCTCAGGGGACTCGGGCGCTCCACAAGCTCTCCCAGCGCCGCCTCCAACATCGGGATCGCTGCAACCAACAGGTGCCCCCGCTTTGCTCCCCGGGGGCCCCAGCAGCCCCGCACCCCCCCCGCCTCCATCAGCCCGACCCCAACAGCCGCCCCTTCCCCAGCTCCCCCCCCCTAACCCCGGGTGGGGCCGGGGGAGCCCCCCGCCAGCCCCCCGCTACCTTCTTGGGCCTCTTTCTGCGCTGGCTGCCGCCGCCGCCGCCCTCTCCCCGGTCGCTGCCGTCGCCCCGGCGGGCCGCCTCGTCGCCCATCGCCGCCCAGCGCCTCTGAGGGGCCGCCGCCGCCGGGCCATGGGCGCCTCCCGCCGCCGGGGGCGGCACCCGCGGGGCGGAGCGGGGACGGCGGCGGAGGGAGGGGACGGAGGGAAGGGGAAGGACGAGGAGGGACGAGCCGGGAGGGGAGAGGAGGGGGCCGGCGGGGCGCTGCTCTGCACGGGGACACCGGGAGGAGGGCGGCGGGCGGCCCCGGGGACAGGCGGCGAGGGAGGGACCCGCCCTGAGGGGCGCCCTGAGGGGCTGAGGGGCCGAGCCCGCGGTGCTGGTGTCTGAGGCGGCAGGACGCCGGCCCTGCCCCGTTTCAGGCGGATCTTGCACCAATTCGGCCCCTCTGCAGAGCTGGCCCCTCGCGGGCCGTGCTAGCGCCTGTTTGTGGCCCCGCGAAGCGAGCCGCCACAGGCAGGCTGCTGAGGGGGGGTGTTGGGGTTGGTCCCCAACACATGCAGGGGCTGGGGGACACGCCTTGGAGTCGCTACGGCCTCAGCTCTATGCCTGCCTCAGTCTTGAGAAGCGTGAGGCAGGAGGGCTGAGGCTGTCACAGGCGAAGGGAGAAAGGCAGCGTTTCCAGAGCTGCTGCACACCGGGGAGGTTTGCTAGTCCTGCACACCGCAGCCTCGCTTCAGGCCACGCTAGGGTACACGTTTTGGGGGAAGGCAGCAGTCCTGAGGCAGAAGGCTGGGCTGCACACAGAAGCCGCCCCCCTCCTGTTAAACAGCCAGTGATGTCTACAGTGAAACACCGTCCTCACCTCTTCTTTGTCGTGTTTGTTTCTGAACACCACCACAGCACTGCAGGAAACCAAGTGTACAGCGTGACAGCACCCACAGACCAAAACCTGGCGAAGCGCCTTGTGACACCTGTCAGATCCTCGCCAGATCCTTCCAATATGGGGTCAGGCACTGCACAGTAAGCAATCTTTAACCCCAGGCTGCAACCACATACCTGCGTACCCCTCAGCATCTTATAGAAGGGATATCCTGTCTTCAGCCCATACCTATCAACCCACAGAGCCGGAGCAGTATCCCCGGCGAGTAATCTACAATGGGGCAGTTCCCACAAAGTTCTTCAGCAACGCGCTGGCCCAAGCCCTGCCAGAAGCTTCTTGTCGCACATCAGGGGTAACAGCAGCAGCATTAAATGAATCCCGTCAATCTGGTACGTGCAGTCAGTTGGAAAGGCTTCCCTGCTGAGCTTCATTTGGGCGCTTTCCAGACACAGGACCCTTGCTCCCACTCCCCTTTGGTCCAAGCCAGAGCAGAATGGCGTCTGTGGGGCTGCTGGCAGATGACACCAGCCTGCACCCAGCTCCATGGCACCGCACGGGGAGCGCTGCTGCTGCCACCGCTGCCACCCTACAACTCCCTCGGGAATGCCCGTGCTGCCATGCCCTCACAGGCGACGCCTTTTTCTACCACAGAAGCCAAATATTCCTAGCAGAAAATCATTTTTTTCCACAATGCTTCCTTATGACAGCATTCCCAGGTACTTCCACAATTAAAAAAAAAAAAAAAAAATAGATCTGGCCTTATTGGGATTATTAAATCAACAACAGCAGACATTAAATTTAAGATGTCTAAAATCCCACTATTAAAACAACCACAAAAATTAGAAAATTCTAGGTAAATGATGACTTCTCTCTGTACCTTGATCTTGCTTCAAATTCTGCATCTCTGCTAGCTATGCGATCTATACTTCCCCACACACACAATCCCCCCCCAAAAAAATTGTCAGCAAGTCAGTACACTTCCATATTTCACATTTCCACGCCCCACATTTTGGAAACTGAAGGTTTGGGGGGTGTCTTTTAAGTGTGTTTGAATACATGATTGGAGGGACGACAAAAAACATGCTTCTGTGCTTAGCACTATATATATATACATATAAACAACTCTAAATACCACGTGCAGTAAGTACTCTGTATATATTGAACAGTCTGTCATGGATGGATCATCTGGGATTTTATTGACTCGCCACTACAGGGGGGTTACTTTCAGCTGAACCATCAGCTCCCACTTTGTCCCATGCTGATAAGAGAAGAACAAAAGAACAACTCAGAGGTGGGTGGAAAAAAAAATCTATGGTTTACCAGCAAACCAAACTGTAATAGAAATGAGATAAAGTTTGAATTGATTTAATTATACCAGAAAGTCCGAGCAAATTATGTTTTAAATTATTTTTGTTATGAAATTAAGTAACACATCAATGAACTAAGCATTTTTTTGCACTGTTTTATAATTATTCCCTATTTGTATCCTCCTCAACAAACACAGCACAAACAGAATCAGTAGTAGAGATACAAAAGTGCAAGCAAGAAAAAACAGAGATCAAGGAACAAAAATCTACTCTGGTTCAACAGATTGTCAAATTATTCCTTTTTAATTTCAAAGGCACTTTTTGTTTGTTTGTTTGTTTTCCCCTATAGTTTCTCTGTGTCAAAATTCTGAGCAAGGTCCTGGCTCTAGTAAAGACGAGGGCAATTCCATTGTTGGCTTCACCCAAACCAGCCGACCACTGCTTTTTAAACATGAAACTCCCTCCCAGTAACACCATGACCATGCTTATCTGATGGCTTTTAATATACAGAACATGATTTAGAGACCACAGGAAATTCCTATTGTTTTGTTTAAAGTAAAGTGGATGCAACCTCACTTCTTCAAGCAATTCTGCATGCTCCTTGGTAAAAAAGAATTCACTACCTAGCAGAGACCAAAGGGGTGGAACAAGGAAAACATCTTGCAAACAGGTCAACTCATACCAATTTTATTTTCCTGAGTCTACCTTTCAGTCATCAGCATGGAAACAAAACTACAATAGGCTGCCAGTGGTTGAACCACGTAGTTGTTGATGACTACTGATGACATTTCCCAAACTGTACCACCAAAATCCCTCGATGCCCAAGCCTGACTGAGGACACAGCAACAGGCAGCACAAGAGGAACTCGCCACGAAGGCCTGAGGTGGCTGGCCTGCCAAGGATCCATATGGCAGGGCCCCTCTGGAGGACCTGAGCAGGGACCTGCCATTCCAGACGCTTGGTACCTCAAGCAAAATGCTGGATACACTCTTCTCTTTTCCTTATGGCTAGATGAGGATGGCACCAGGGAAGAAGGAAAGAACAACAATCCTTACAAAAAAAAAAAAAAAAAATCTGAGTTGCTAACCCAAACTATAACTCACAAAAATACCCCAATTGTTTTCATATACCATAGCAATAATAAAAATAAATGAATTGATTAATAAATAAGGCACAGAGATCAAAGAGGTGGGACAGTGTTTCTAGTAATTCTGACTGCATCTCCTAATAAGCACATTCCTCCAGCCAGTGGAGGTTTCAGTGTTGACATGTGCCATACTTTTCTATTAATCTATTAAGCTGCATTGAAAAAATACTGCAATGTTTCACACTTTGCATCTAAAAACGTGTGACAAAGCCATCCTTCTTTAATCTGAATTAATGTTACACAGCTGTGATTGACCTGGTAACGAACCTTTTCAGGCTAGTAAGTCATAGTCTCAGAGCCAAGAAATACAAAGCCATCTTCCAAGAAATACATCGGCTGTACACTTCCATTCTGTTAATACATCATGCTTGAAAACCAAAACAAAACCCAAGCTGCCTGTCGCTCCTGGCTTTGCTATTCAGCACCAGCAGCTGTGGACAGCAGCAGGAATTAAAAATGGGTAGTACAGCAGAGGGTCCTTCAAAAGAAGAATATTTCCAAATCGTGAAAAATACAGATTTGAGTTTGATATACCATCAACAACTTGCATATGTAAAGAAATAGTGTGCATGCATTTATATACTGTGGTATTTTTTTTGTTTGTTTATTTTTAATCACTTTTTTGGCTCTCTATTCTTCGTTCCTCTATCCTCTAGAAATAAATGTCATTCCATGGAAGTAGCAAGGAACTATCAACATTTAAGATTTTTTTAATGGGATTCTCAACAGCCTTTAAACATTGATGAAAGTCAAATTGACAGTGCTGAATAAATCTGAGACTACCTATTTAAATACTCATTAAAAAGTAATGCAGTATGCACATTGGACATCGTACCCTCTTTTACTTTTTTGCTAGAGACCGAGTGCATTATTGATGTCAAACCACCAAACTGACTAGACAAAGTAATTGTCCAAAGAGAGAATTAACTTTAAAACAATTGGTTATTTTAATGAAACACCAACTTTGTTGTTCAAATGCCTCCTATTTGCTGGCGTTATACAATATCTGTAGCATTAACTGCACTATAATTGTCAGACAAGTTTTGCAGAGATATAATTGGCCATGTGGTCTGAAAAGATCCACACAACATGGACATGGCAGAATTTCACGTACAACTGATGGTCAAAACACGGGCGTACAAACATTAGATTGGGGAAAATACATTTCTCTCAGCACTTGCAGCATGCTGTAGATCAAACAAATTAAAATCTATGAACTGAATGCACCATTTTCTGCCCAGTGGGAGCTGCAAATTGATCGCTTGCATTATCCGTCCATCTGGTAGTTACAATTGAGGGTATGTGACCTCACATAACACCTCTGCTTAGAAGACATCAAACTTAGGCAAGAGAAAAGGCTCTTAAGCACCTTGCAATTGCCATGCTGGTCACATGCGGCATGGCGATTGCTATAGTAACCAGACACCTACCAGGGACACTTCCTAGCTAGAGGCGTTCCTCTCCGATGCCTTGAATTTTCATTCTTTGGATTATGTCTTATTTGGGGCTAACGGAGTTGAGCTTTGTGTTCATCTGGGAAGGGAAAGACGACTAGAAGCGAGGTCTGAAACCAGGTTTAGTGTAAGAAAATTAGAAAAAAAATATTTGTGTCATGGCAACTACAGAATACAGTATCTGTATCATTCCACGGGCACAAACTGCAAGAGAAACACACTGTGTATTTTTCAACAGCACATAGCAGAAGTGTTTTTTCTTGCCAGGTACTCAAACATGCATCAAAAACTGAAGTTATTATAGCTATGCTGGTAATTATGATCACGTACAACCTTCTTCTGCAAGGTGCTCTCTTCATTTGTCTCGTGAAATGTTCCAGCCAAACCTCCACCTCTTGGATTTCAGTTCTCTATCCTGACTCTCTCAAGATCACCCTTACTGCAAACATCCATCTGACAGAGTTCAGCTATTAAATATATTGTATTCACATACTTTGGATCAAAAAGCACAAGAAGTGTAACAGGAGGGAGAACGAGGGGAGAGGAACTGGGATGAAATCTGGGAACAGAGAAATTATACATGACATTGAGAGGCAGAGATGGGCAGAAAAGCCTACTGTTCTCCAAAACTGGCAACACAAGTCATAACCTACACTCAGAAAACCCTGTCAAACTCTGCAGACAAGCTGTGTAGCAGTAGCTCCTTGCTGTGTGTATGAGCAGCTATTATTAGTAAATAGTGACAGATGGCTGTCTACTGATCCAGAAGTAAGGAAAAGTAAATAGCAATGGTGCTCGTATGGCCTTAATTCTACCTGTGTTCATGCACTGCACAGTCTGGTCGTGTCATCGCATGCCTGTTGTTTGACTAGAACCACCTGGTCCAGTTGAGGCTTGGACGGATACACCAAGGGATCGATACGAGGCACCGACCGAAGGTACCCATTACCTAAAATGCAGTTTTTGAGAAAAATTGACAGACATGTTCTAGAGCGCCGCAGAACTGGGAACAGGATGGTGGCTTCTCAGCCAGAGCAACTGAACCTTACACCAGATTACATTTTCACGCTGCTACTCCTGTCCCTGACACCGTACTTACAAGAGAGGTGTTTAAAAGAAGCTGGTCACTCTAAGGGTTCTCCCATTTTCCAAATGCTTATCCGAGGTCTTGTGAGCTTGTTTCAAGACAAGGGTTAAAAACCCTTAGCAACAATCAAAGCCAAGAGGACGTTTTATGGCTGTAATCAATGAGATGGAATATGCTTCCTCTGAAAAACAAAGCCCCATTTTCCTGAACTAAAGATTCAAACGCAGTCAGAACTTTCAAGTGTCATTTTTATCTTTCTTTCAGCAATCCCATCTATTAAATTGGAATAATTGCGTCTCTTCATTTAAAAGAAATATAATGAAAAATATTTTTCAATACTCTGGATATTGCTTTGATGAGCAATATAGATGAGCCCCCAAGGGAATAATAAATCTGCCTTCAAAGTGGGGTTCAAATAACATGCTGTAAGTAAGGCCTTGGGGCCACAGACTGTACAACGAGGCGGAAACAAGATATTGAATAGCTGCTCATTAAACGGGTATCGTCTACGCTGTGCACTGAATATGACAGGAGTTGGTGGAAAATGCATTGTGGGGCTGGGCAATTGAAGACTGTATCGTGACACATACACATGACGGGACCAAACAAAGGTTGCAAAAGCATCTTCTAGAGTTGTACTTTCAGTAAGTCCTCTCTCTCAGTGTTGTTTTTACATATAAGGTACATAAAAATTAGTAAGCACTCAAATGCAATACAGGATCAGGGATTGAGGCACTCTGATTTGACAGTGCTATTTTCAGTGCTCTCAGATCTTAGGTGTTCAGCTTTTACTCGATGACTTCAAATCCAGCATTAGTAACTTGCTCAAAACAGGAAAGGGACAGCAAAAAAAAAAAAAAACATACGGAAAAGGTTAGTTAATTAAAAATACATAAATTCTACATACATAAATTCTACACACAAAATGAAGAACTGTGGGCTCTTCTGACTTAATATCCGCACTGACACCAGCTCCTTTGGCTTTAATTAATGACTTCTAGAGCAAATTCCTGGCACCCCAGGAGCTTGCCAACTGTCCCCAGTGCTGCAGTACCTAGTTGTTAATCCACATCCAGCAGCCCCAGCAAAGAGCACACCATCACAGGGATAGCACTGACTGCATCCTATTGTAAACTGGTTCTGTGAACACGAGAGAGAATTATTAGCATAGGACACAATAGCAGTGAGAATCCACCCACGGGCAAAGGAAGTGATTCAGATGCACGAGCCAGCTAGTTACAGTGCGGAGCTCCACACCGCACGTAGATGTGCTGCTCAGGAAGTTGACTGCTTACAAATTTTTACTCCTCTTGTGAGACATTGTTTTTAGTGACTATTATTCCTAGGGACAGGCTGCCTTGACAGATTCCTTCAAAGTGCTCCTTAACCATAGCAGAGTCCTGTTTCCCTGGGCCCAGGGGTAAGGAGATAATACTGTGTAAGCCTTGGTGGCAAACAGGACCGAAGGCCCCTGCGTACTCGTGGCTTGAGCCCTGCTCCGAGCTGCAATTCCAGAGACTGACTGCTGTAGGAGAAAATCCCCATGCTTCCTCAACCAAAGAACCCACTGAATCACAAAGTGCTGCAACCTCGGGCGATGGCTTTCCCCTAAAAGCTTCCCTGCCTATGCCAGCCTACAGCAGAATCCTCCTGCACCCCATTTTTCCCTGCCACAATGTTCCATTTCCAAGTGTTTTCAGTCAAATATCTAGGACAGCTTCTTGCCTCGAGTAGAAAAACACTCCTTCCAACTTGCAGCGAAAAATTGCATGTGTATATATTTAGCAACAAAAACTGGAGTAACATTTAACAAAGATTTTATTCTTTCCATACTGTATGAGAACACTTCAACATGTCAATCTGACATTCCTCTACCGAAAATTCATCTCTTTAGAAAATATTCTCTTTGGAACTCTACCAGTATCTACTCAATGCAGTAAAAAAAATAAAAACATTAAAAAAAAAAAATCAGAAGTATTTCCTATGGTGACCCACAGTTAATGTACTAAGTAAAAGAAAATTTTAAGAACCATTTTTTTATTATATTAAAAGAACCACTTTCTGCAGTTCTATAACTTACAAATTGTTGTTCTCTTGGTTTCAGATGCGAAATTTGTCCTCACTTTTGCTCTTGGGATCAAGACTGAGAACAGGCTGGGACACAGGCCCCAAAGGCAGCAGCAGTGGTTTGCTGCTGCAGCAAGCAGCCACGGCCAGTGCCACGAGAGCCCGTGTTATCCACCGTCAAATAAAGGACCCCACACCAGCCCCAGACGCTGCTCGGAACTACAGAACAGAGCCTCAGATGGTCCTCATACAGCTCTGTCCACAACCAAGTATCCACCAACACCGTGATGCATTTCATCACATGTAAGTGCTTTTTTGTATCATGATCATCTTGAAATGTGTGCTGGAGTGGTGTTAATCGTAAAACAAACTTATACAATAGCCTGTAAGCTTGCACGTCCTGCAAATTGAAGCGTAAAAGAGTGAAATATCACTCCAACATAATTTTTAAATATTTGTTGCTTAAAGATGATTAAGTCAAAATTCTCAAATGTGCAAGAAACCAATGCTGGTCATTCCTAAAGAAAATGGACACTTACTAAACTCATTTGTTGACCTCAACCTTGCCATTTGTGTCATAAAATGCAGTCACGGGCCTTGTGAGTTGCAGTGGATAGGCAGGACTTGGCCCATGGTATGTAATAACATGCAAATAAATAACATTTAATAATCAGTGATGAGCCTTAAGTAAAAACAACGTTTAATGACAGAATGTACTTCCCAATAGAGAGCTCAATCTTGGAAACAAACTGGAAGAGATCGTCTTTTAGAACTGGCACTTCCCCCGAAGATGCTGCCGGTACGCTGCACGCAGCAGCCCTGCGCGCTGATTCAGCGTAAGGAGCTAGCACTTCTCTCACAACGTGGCAATTAACACTCCCACGGTGAGTAACGGGATGAATCATTTCAGCACTAGCAAAAAAGAAAAAAATCAAGGAAAATGGCTCCACTATACGTTCCTGTTACCATCATACTGTCAAAGGCCCAAATACACTTGATCTTAGAATAAATTTTCTGTTTAGAGTATCTTGAGCCAAAGCATATAAAGAAATGAACGCATTTATTTTTAACTCCTCTCCCTGTCTCAGTAGGGAAGCTCTGGCAAGGACAAGCAATGCGTGGCCGGGGGCCAAGCTGTGGGACAGCCACTTTGGGAGCGGGGATGTCCAAAGCCGCTGCTCAAGGCAGCCAGAGAGGACTTCCACAGCATCATCCTCAATGTAAGGCTCACCCCAAAAATGGTCTTGGCATGACAATACTCAAGGCAGACATACCGTGGCAAACCTAATGCAGGATATCAGATTGCCTTCCTGCCCAGAAGGAAAGTCCAACATATTCATGGTCAGAGACCATGGCCTTGGGAAATGGAGAAGAGCACAAAAACAGAGTTGACTCTTAGATGATAGACTCCGAAAGCTCTTCAGAAATGACTGGTGGTGTCGTAGGAACCCCACACCAATAAAACCCATTTGGAAAAAATGTAACCAGAACATTCTTCCCCACTCTTACGTTAACAAAACTTTGATGTCTTATTTCAATCCATACCTGAACCCACCCTTCATCCTAAAAAAGTAAATATCCCAGAGAGACTAGCTAAACCTCTGCTGAAATCTGCACTAGTTCTGAACAGGAAGGAGACATCCTTCACCTATTTTGTGCATCCTATTCTGGTTTATCTCCATCCAAAATCATTTGCTTAACACATTTATGAATAGCTTTTGGTTAAGATATTAAAAGCAAAACAAAACAAAAAACAGCATTTTGGGTAATATACGCTATTCACCAAAAGTATTTTGTTTGATGGTTGACATTTAGGTCAAAAAATACACCCACATCTTGTGAGGTACAGTATTTTGCTTTAAAGATGACCCTGAGATACTAACTATTTTGCTGCCCTCTTGCTGGCATTTGACTGGGGAGTTGTGACACACCAAAAAATCTCACTTGGAAGGTCAATAAAAGTGGAGTTTGTGTTTTGAAGCCTGGGAAGGAACGAGGCCACCTGACGTGCTTACAGAATGGGGACAGCTCTGCTGCAGCCACAAGGACCTCTGGTGCACTTAACCTTGGCAGGAGAGCATCGAAGACACTGGTGTCAGTCCAAGCACAAGAAACTTCTACTGGTGCAAAGGAAACATGAAACAAAGAGGAAGAAAAACTGAAAGCAGATAAAACAAAACCCAGTTCTACCCCCATACATTACTGATAAACCACAATGAAGTTAACAAAATGAGTTGAACCAAACCTTGAGGTGACACCAGCAAACCATAAAGACATCTCGTCTTCAAACAATGGGCTACGAGGGAGGTGCTTGCTTGCAGAGCAGAAACAAGCACGCGCATTAGGAGACTAAAATCCTGAAATACACAACTAAAGGAAGGTACAACAGGTGGCAAATATATTTGAATTATAACATTAAAGAGCAACTTCCACTGAAAAAAGCAATCTAAATTTAGTATATTGCATTTTTGTGATCAATATTAATTAATAAAGGATTCTTTTCCTGTTGCACTGAAGTCAGGATTCTTAATGAAATTAGAAAGAATATAAAATGTCTTTACCATTTGTTTCCTAGAAAACCAGCTACAATAGCAAAGAATTTGGAAATTCAACCCAATTTAAACATCAGAGCTCACATGACAGTTCAGAAAATAACCATGGCAAATTTTCATTTTGGAAACATATGCAGAACTTCCACTTGCAGAATAATCAGAAAAGACACAGAAAACATTTTATGCAAAATAAAGAAATGGATGTCTTATCCTGCAAAGACAAAAATATTTCCTGTTGCCAGTAAAAATACTCATAAAATTTGGAATGTGAAACAACAGCTGGGAACTGTTAGCTACAGGAGAAACAATCTGGTTTGTGGTTATTTTGCAAATCGGTGCACATAGTGGCAACCATAGGTTTTCATTTCCTTTGTGATAAGCTTTTCATAGCAACAAAACTTGGCAGTATTTCTTTCTGACGTACTTTGAAAGCTAATATGAATTCCATAAATTCATCACATTTGAATGGTCTAAAACACGCTCGAAAGCACAGCAGCCACCACGATGTGGAGACCACCGTGCTATGGATGGAAAGCATCCTTATTGGCACGACAGCATAAGAAAGCATCGAGGTGGTACTAATCCTGTCCCACAGCTGCAGTGCTCACTCTGGACCTCTCTGTGCTTCCTGGGTGAATCAGGTTCATCAGTTGCTTCCAGCAGCAAGTCAGAACCAGTTTCCTTGGGATAAATGTCTCACCGCAGCAGAACTGAATCCTATCTTCACTCTTTGCTTAAAACCCATTCTTGGTTCGTACTACACAAACTGAGGATCAAAACCCAGTACAAGTGAAAATTCTAAAGGTTAATTTCAAACAGATTTTGTTTCAGCAGAAAAGTTTTCAATATTTTTTGCTTGATAAGTTTCTTTTTTATTCCTTCCGTGCAGTCTTCATAATGTTAGAAAACATTGTGCTTTGATAACATTTGAGAAACACAGCAAGCACATTTTGCAACTATTTCTTAGTTTCATCCAACCATTTGCACTATTGTCATTGACGTGAAACTCAGATAACATATTTAAATTAAATAAAGGCTATAACTGGTGAAAAGCAAGCTATGGGTCTCATTTCTCAATAGAGAATTCGAACTGTTGCATTTTTTAAAACATAAAACCAGTCTGAATTTTAAGCCACACTGCTGTAACACTGCAGTTTTACATTAACACCAACAGGCAAAACCCAATCATCTAACACATTGCTCACTACACGAGAGTAGAAGTGTTCACTTTATAAAGCGATTATCTAAATAGAAAGTTCATTTCAGGGCATAACAACATAAAATAGTGCCTTGGCAAAGGATTTATTTTTTTTTTTAAACCATCCCTATGACTGAGCATAACCTGCTGACTGGCTCACAGACGAAGATCACACATCCCTGCATTTTTCACACGTGTGAATGATTTCTTAAGTGATATCTTGCCAGCAAAGTCAAGGGATGGTGTTCAATCTAAGAGAAAACTTAAGTCCTTCATTAAGAACACCTTAAGGAGGATGATTAAATATGGGTTAAAAATACTACCATTGCATGCTTCTGTCTCCTCTGTTCGTTTAAGCACCTTACTGTACAGCTGTTTAACCCCATTAAAGACCAAGATAGCACTGATTCTACCACAGGCCTGAAAATGCTGGCAAGTCGGTTCTCCCAGGGTCAGTCCCACACTAGGACAGGGCTCCTTCCCTCTGGAGGATGCTCTTTCTCTCCTGTTGTTCTCTCCAATCAATAGCATGCTCCAGAACATGAGCCAGACGCGTCTCCCCACCCACAACAGCAAAGGTCAGGCTGATCTCAGGACTGGCATTTGTGGGAAGGCTGGAACTGGAGATTCAGAAATTCAGGAGATGTAGGAAGTCTTGAAAGAAAGCACACTTTCAGCAGGCACTGCTGAGCACGGAGGGGGAAAACTGAGCTGTGCTCAGGCTGGACGTGCCTACATTTCACACCGGTATGCAGAGACAGGGAGGCAAACTAAGAACCTTGCTGCCCCACCATCTTTTCCTGAGCTGCACGGATTTGGAAGCACAGGCTCCAGAAAGCAGCATGCAGCTGGAGGCAAACAAATCTGCCTGGCAGCAAAAGGGGGCACAGAGGTGGCCCTAGGGGTTCTTGTGGGAACGCACGAGCCAGCACAACGCTCTCTGCCAAGAAGTAAGAGCACTGCCTTAATATTTCTTTCCCAAAACACAGCATCCTGTTGCTTGCTGCAACTCTTCCCAAGAGCTATCAGTTAAAGTGCTTTGACTTTTGCTTAATTCCTCCTGTCCTATGTGCTACTTCTTTCCCTGTCCTTTTCTTCCCCCTATAGACTCCTACCTTCTTCCTCTTGTCCCTTCTTCTTGTGTTTCTACTTGGCGAATCCCCCTTTAGCTAAATTGGACCCAAATATAGATATTTATATATATACGTTTAATAATAACCTGCTGTGCCTGTTTACCAGCCCTCCTGCAGTGTGTCTGTGCCAGCCCTTCTGTTGCCCTGCGTGTGAATCACCCATTTAGGCTGCAACCTTTGGGCAGAGGGCTGCCCGTTGTTCCAGTCTCGTGCGGCGCCTAGCACACACAGCTCCATTCTGACGACTCAGAGCAACTCCATCAATGCGTTCGCTTTCTGGATTGTTGGAGGCTTGCTTTGTATGCTTTTGCTTCTCTGGTTTATCCTGGGGTTCAGAATTACAGCCACCTTTGAACATCCACTGAGCAGCACGCGTGAGGCAGCAGAGCCTTGCATTGCAGATAAAAACTCCGTACCAAACCTTCACTGCAGGTCAGCCGCTGCCACGTGTTACTCTGATTTCTGGCAGGTGTAAGATCTCCCACGCAGAATTGCACCCTTTTCACCAGAAAAAAAAGCCTTTTTTTTTTTTTTTTTTTAATTCAAAAAGATACCATTTGCACGAGTCTAATTACAAGCAATAGTGACGGTGATGCAAGGCAGGCCCTGGTGCTCCGAGCCGTGACCCACACGGGTTCTGCACCTCCAACACCACCACCATCGGGGTCAGGAGCGGACCAGCAGCTCCACGTGCAGCCTGTGAGCAGGACTGAGCCCTGCCACACAGGGAACAGCAAAGATCGAAACCCAAACACTAGCAAGAGGACAGCACAAGGAAAGAATGGCATGTTCCCGGACACCGCAGGGCGGCCCGAGCCCTGCCTCCACTGACAAAAGCCCCTTTTCATTAGGGGATAGAAAAAAAATCCCCTTTTATTCTTTATAGCCTTTGAAGGGCTTACATCACTGCTTCTTCAATTTCAGGATTTTAGGGAAAACAAGCTTTCAGCTGGGCTGGTCAGATGACTGTAACTAAGGGTTCCTGGGAGCATTTAAGCCGCACACTTGCCTCATTAATTGAGGGGTAGGGGACCTTCTAATAATGACGCCTCTAATGAGGAAACAAAACCACAGCAAAACCCCTCCCTGCTCCTGCAGTATTAATGTCACACTGAACCTGGGCATCTCTCCACCAAACAAATCACTCTACCTTTTATTTTCCCCCTAATTAGACCCAGGGCTTCCAAGGGAAACCATAATGAGCCTTATATATCGTAGAGAAAATATTTTAATGCTACTGGTTCATCATGTGCAGAAAAATACAATTTCATTATCAAGCGTGTCCAGCAGATGCCTTGAACGCGAAGACAGGAAGGATTTGTGAATACTAACAGAGGCACATTAGCAGAATTAATAAGGTAAAATAGGTAGTCACGGCAGCCCTTTTTTCATACCAATTTAAACTATACATATTTCCCCCAGAATAACTCCATACACATCCCTCTGATTCCTTCTTCTACTCCCCTCCAGCTCTGGGAGCCCCGCACAACCCAGCAAGCAGACAGCCTGAAGCACACAAGCACGAACCTGACGGCGGGCAGGGAAATCCTCTATGGTGGATGCTGAGGAAGCTCCAGATTAATACAAATATTTGTGCTATTATTTGGTTACAAACAAGCAAGCTGTGCGAGTGATTTTACAGCTGAAATACTATGAAATACAGCTGAAATACTATACTATCACTCTTCCTATGAGCCCTTCAACCTTTGTTTTATGACTTGCACAGACAGGTCTTCTAAGCTAAAAATACTCGGAGCAAATGTTTTCCCTCCTGCTCCACCAACACACGAGGATTCAGGCAGTCTCCTTCAGGGGCTTAAACTCACCTTCCTGTTTAACCATGGACCTGGCACGTAGCAGAGGAGAAATGAGGGCAGGAATTCAGCTGGCTGTGGATAACATTTAGGGATTGCTCCCAATTGTAGAAGCTGGCACTAACTTCTGAAGAATAAGCAAGCCAAATGCACTTGGGACAGTCTGAGGAACAGCCTGAGCACAGCAGAGGCTGCGAGGAAGACAGCAAGGGAACAGAGCAGAAATTCTTACGTTTCTTCATCGGGTTTTTCTGCTATTATGCTCAATTCTCTACCTGGTAATGAAACAGATAAAACAGTTCTTTCAAACCGTTTTTTGCTATATAAATAGCTGGATCTGTCTGTATAAGAAAAATAGCCAAGGACAGGAATAGAAGAAAGCCTGAAGGCACATGAAATCTCATTGCAAATAATGCACAGCTGTCTCTCAGACGAGATGTTTTATTATAACACTTCCTATGTCATTCTCTGCCTCTCAGTCCTAGAGTGCTAACTATACGTGTCAATTAAAAACTACCACCTCGGTAGAAGGGTGCTTTTCTTTTCCCTGAAACACAGGGCGCAGAAGCTGTTTGCACTTGCACAACAGAATGACACCAAGTCCGTGTCATCACTTCGCTTACTCAGTGCCTCAGTCTCTCATCGAGCCTGGACAGCAGCTGTCATCTGTCACCTGTAAGTAAACTCATTTCATGAAAGGCTGTCCTACAGCAAGAAGCCAGCCCACAGTTAATCCTTGTCGTCACCTGCACATTTCTGGAAAGTGCCTGCAAGCAGATCCCTACCAAAGGCCACGGTATCCTGAACTGAAATTTGTTATAGAGCTTCCAACATCAGCCACCGTAACCCTTGAACTGCTTCTGCAGGCTCAGCAAGTGCCAGGGAGAGCCAGCATAGAAAGATCTCACCACAAGTCAACGTGCAACTCCTTCTTCGCCCCCAGTTTTCTGTAGTTGAGGTGATGACAAGGTGCTGCGTACAGACCTGACCCACCAGAGCTGGCAGACCAGAGCCCGTCAGAAGGGTGGCTACCTCCAGCGGGTTGAGAGCACCAACACAGTACGAAAATCGGCCCTCACAAATGACAAACCAGAGATGTGTCTGCAACCTCTCATTTGGGAGCATACACCAGGACATTCAAGGAGAAACTGAAGGAGTCAGAGACCAGACTTACACACTGGGCTTCCATCAACCCCATCCTCGTCTACAATTTGAAAAGGATATTTCTGAAGGAAAATATTTGGAAAATGAACATTTCTACTTCCGAATGAGGCAGAAATAGAGATGCTCTTGTTACAAACATAGGTGTGCTTGAAGGATTCGTTTTGAGGTTTTCTGTTTAGAAGCCTTTTTGCTTTGCATTTTTTTTGTTTTGTTTTGTTTTGTTTTTAGAAAATCCCATTCTGTAGAAACAAATAAATTATTTGCAAATTGTTAATTGACTGAGTTTAAACACCAAGTTTATAGCTATCTGAACACTGCTATCAGCACAGAACATGCTAAACTTAACAGCTTTAAAATGTGTATTGTTTATTTTTCATATAGAATATGCATGCTTATATAGATTATGCAGATAAGGTTAAATTTAGATGAGTCCAAATCAGACTCCAACCAACATATTTTCATCAAGTAGAGCATGTCTGTTATGTTGTTTTGTTAAATTTTTGAAGCAATTTACTGCCACTTCATGACCACAACAAAGGATAATAGGTTAGAATTTCTCAGGTAACGCAAATTCTAAGTTTTGACCCAGCTAGAAGTGTTTTTTCAAAGCGATGAAGGCCTTTACTGCTGAGCAGAGCAGAGCTGCAGCTGGATGCTCACAGCTTTGCTCAATGCGTGGGTGTGTGAGTGTTACAGATACACATAAAGGAGCGTTTACTTTAACGTGATGTATAACACAAGCTAAGCCAATTTTTGTGGATGAACCTGACACCCCAAAAAAGACCTTTTTCCTGGCCTACAGCAGTGCAGCACATGAGATGTGAAAGGCTTCCCCAGCCACCTAACTGCTTGACCCGAAGGACAGGACGCTGATAAATCTCAGCTACGCCCGACTTTAGCCTAGGAGGTGGAACATCAGACCCTGAACAAGCAAGACAACCTCTGGCAGACACTGCATGAGGCATTCTTAAATGTATTTTGTCTGTGAAATTAAATCACGTTAAAAGCAGTTAACTGAGCCGAGCAGTGACATTCAAGTAGAAATCACATCACTTTGTGTTTATTTGCATTAAGTTATCCCCACCAGTGACCACAGTCCAAATCTTTCAATGTTATACTAATAAAGGAAAGTGGAAAAAAAAAATGGTTTGAAGGAATTTGCGATTAGAAACAAACCTTGGTTCCAAACCCGGCCTTGCTTCACCTCACTGCTTAGAAGGAAAACGTAAGCAAAAATAGCAACGGAGAGCATGAAGGCAATCTGACCGCTCGTATGGTTGAACCAGGTGACCCGTCCCCTTACGCCGTGTCTGACCTGACACAGATGCCTTCTTCGCTTCTGTATGAGACTTCTTGGCACATAGGGAACAGGGATCCTCAAGGCCCTAACAAAAGGTTTGTTTTGCATTAGGAAACGTGGATCTGCTTCCTGATGGCGCTACGCAGGCAGACAGCAGCGCTCATGAATCCCGACGGCTGGCAGGGAGCTTTTCCGTCCTGGCACCAGGGTTGCCGTAGCGCTCCTGGCTGACGGGATGTTCTTAGCAGCCGGCCCCAAAATCGGCCCCAAAATCGGAGATGGCCAGACCCACCACCAGGGCCACAGGGGCCCCTCCGCAGGCAGGGGGGGCTCTGCCATCTGAAAGGCAACGTGCCTTGGGGTAACACGGGGGTGCGGAGAGAAACCGTGGCTTTCGGGCACTGCACAGGGAACAGTAAGCTTGTGTCCGGCTTTCCCAGAAGTATCTTGGAGAGTCAGGACCCTAAACCTCCCCTGGGTGTTATACCACCCAGCAATAAAGCAGCTCAGCAGTAACTTGGTGAAATTCCTAGTGGTTAGCACAGTGATTTCTTTCACACTGAGCTGTTAAAGCTTGAACTACACAAGCTACATGAACGAGCATGCTTTCAACCAGCTGAAGATAAGCCAGGATCTAGGCAAACCACAACACCACTGCTACTTCGGGGGTTTTGGCGGCTCCCTTCAGCTCTAGATGCTGTCAGCGGCCGTGTGCTGCTGTTGCTCCTTATGTCTGGGCTTCTCTTCACTGCTCGCTAGGTGCAATGGTAGCAAAAAGCAGTAACCAGACCCAAAACAACATCTCCATTTTCAGGCTGACTCAGTTTATGACTGAGTGATTCACAACACTTCACTCAAGTGGTGCTTTATAGACTGCATCTGGGAATGCAAATGGGAATAGCAGAGAGTAACACTCAGTACAGGGGGGTGGATAGGGTGGCCACTGCTTGCAGACCAGTTTGGACCCACCGTGCCCCACAAACCTGGCTCTGCAGTCATTCATTGCTATTAGCTAGCACCTTACTGACACGGCAGGGACTTGGACGCTGCTGGTGGAGTGCTGGCCACCAAAGCCTGGTAACAACTGCTCTTTTCTGGACAAGTGTTCACTAAATATATCACTTACAAGACCTGTAAGGAGAAAAATCTGCTTCTGCTACAGCAGCTCAAGGCAAACAATACTTTACGAATTATGAACCCCAGGAAAGTCGACCTTCAAGGAGGTCTCTCAAAAGGTCAATAAAAAGTTTGCAGAATGCAAGCAAACAAGCAGAAAATACCTAACTGTGCTTTTGGAGATAAAAGAGACCAAGAACTGAAGTATAGAAGGCCTTCTTGGCATTATTTTCAAAAGGCAAAGAATAGCAGTTTTCCAGACAGTATGGTCAGGGTGTCATATCAGAGCCTTCTCTATTGCTACAGCAATCACAAGCTTCAGCCACGATCAGGGCCCCAACGCGTTGGACCCCGATGTTCTGCACTGCGACTGCAGGAGCGAGGACTGGATTGGGAACCCCGGTGTCACTCTTCAAGACAGATCCTGGCAGATTCCCAGTTCTTCTGCCGGAATCTCCGAATGTTCCCTGTTGTAATGAAAAGCACCCCCAGCTAAATATCAGGAAATTTGCAGTGACCCCAAAAAAATGTAGCAGGAGAATAACAAGGGCTAGGCAAATAGCTGGATCGTGACCCCATGCCAACGGATGTAAAGGGGACTTTCAGCAGCTTTTGAGAAACACGCTAGCTTGAACTCAACGTACGTAAATAAAAGCAAGATTAGGTCTGACATTTCAGCTCTGCTACTTTTTATCAAGTGGAAATTAAGCAGAATCCTCGCAGATGCTCAGCTAATACGCCGATGATTTGACAAATATCAGCCAGTCCTTTACTTTTCCATTTCCTGCATATTTCTGTTCAGATAGATCCTGGGAAGATGCAAGACTTGGTGTTGCAAAGCACCCAGCTAGATTGTGTTTACTTGGACAGATTTTGTGGTTTCTTTCAAGTATGCTAAATATAGCTGATTATTTTTCTTCCTAGCCTCGAAAGGGAAAATCACAGCTGACACAGATTTCATCTCAGCGGTCGCCTGTGAGCGCTGGTTGCGGATCTCCTCCCCCGGCAGCACAAGCAGCACGCTCCTGCCTTGCAGGTGTTCTGCCCATCCGCTGGACCACTACCCTGCTTCGTCTCCCACTCCAAAATTAAGTGCTGTTAGCAAACGGGAAACGCTAGAAATAGCAACTTTCAGGTCAGCTACAAATTTACTGTACATGCAGTTTAACCCAGAAAGAAAGAAGAGATCCCACAGAGCACATGGAATTAACGTTGGGCTTAATGTATGCTCAGCCTCGAATCAAAGCAAACTCTGCATACATTGCAGCATCTGATTTATACCCCAAGAAATGCCAGCTGACAGCCTTCACAGTTATGTCACTTTGATGATGCTGAGCCAGAGCCATCATGTTGGGAACCCTTACACAATGTATTCCAGTAATTTTCATTCTGAATAGGTGAAAACAGACATTTTAAAGATCCCATTTTAAACGCAGCAATTTTTTCTTTTTTTTTTTTTTAACCACTTTAAGTGTTTTTAATAAAAAATGCTGAAGATGCCACCACCTACCCAGTACAATTTGCCCTCCTGACTATCAGCAATCTCCTTCAAAATCTCTATCCTTCAAGGTGAGAAGATGTTAAAAGCTACCCATTAGCGGTGACGGTGCGTTACACAAAGCTGCTTACGCCACACTGAGAGAAACACTGCTAAAAGAACATAACGCCTGCAAATCCAACAGCTCAAGTGGCAGGGCTGTTAGATTCACCAAATTCAGGTTTGCTTTGTGTGTTCACGTGCTGTGGTAGCTCGATGCTCTCTGTCCCCACTCCATCGCAGCGTGGACGATGGGTGCGGGACCTGTGGGGTGCCTGGCGCTCTGCCTCAGCACCCAGTGGCAGTTCGGGGAGCGAGGCTGTTGCACCTCCGTACAGAGCAGAACCTGGCCCCTCACTCTTGACAATACTGACAACGCACGAAGGCTTCTTCTCAACAGAAACACCCACTGCAGAATCACACGTGAGGCTCCTGAGAATTTCCAGAAGGGAATTTGGAGCTCATTAGCGTGACTCCTTGTGCTATTTGCAAACACGCAGCTCTAAAGCACTTACTGGTAAGCACTCTGGTGGATTCCACAAATCATTAGCACCACAGCAGGAAATTTCTCTCTTTTTCACGCATCGCAACCGATGTGCTGATTGTGTACAGCGACTCCAAAACATCTGCAAATATCTGAGTTGCAAGAGGTCAGTGGAAATAAACTGTGTTGGAAATACAGTTGTTATAATGATGCCAATTGCACAGAGCACTAAACACAAACGAGCCATGGCAACCAGCTCCCAGGCAGACACTCCAGCCTCGTTTCACTGCGATCAATCGGAAATAACCGAACCTCCAGCCAGACTCGAGATTCATTAAAATTAATTATTCCTGCGGTTCAAGTAAAGGAAATTTAAACTCTGATCTCTGAAAAAGCAAGGGGAATTTGGTCCCAGGTAAAAGGAGCCATAGAGCCTCGGAGTATTTCAGGCTGGAAGAGAGATCTGCACGTCCTCTAACCACCACGCAGACCAATTTGATGAGGATGGTCAGGACTGGATCCAGTTGATTTCTGAACACCTCCGAGGATGGAGATGCCACAGCCTCTCTGGGCAGACCTTTCCAATGCTTGACTGCTCTCATGGTGAAAAATTTTCTTCCTACATGCAATCAGAAATTGCTGCTGTGTTGCCACTTGCCCTGGACGTATTGCTGTGCACCTCCAGCGACAGTCTGGGTCCTGGCTCTCCTCTATTAAGTACCCAAAGGCAGCCAGAAATAAGGAGCAGTGATTGCTGCTTTTTTTGTTTTTCCTAAAACTAAGGTCTTTTAAAATTTTTGCTATGTGAACAACAAAGACAACCCCCAAGAAAAAAAGATGCCCAAAGCCCAGAAAGAAAGAACTGATCGGTTAGCACTGCACTCTGCTAGGAAAGGGTCAGGAGGAGGGATATCAGGGCACTGCTGCACTCAGATCTGGCTCACTGGAGAGATTTAAATCACAGCTTACTTGCCAGCAGGTGGCCAAGTCACTTCAGATTCTTTTCAACCAGATTTTCCTACTAACTTGAATCGAGTGCTATGCTAAAAAAAATAATCAATGTATGGCACGAGTTAATTGGCTGTGAAAAGCTTGCGCTAACTCTATAATAGCTACTTTGGCCTAAGTTCACAAAGGAAAAGGTTATTCTAACCTACATTTGTTGTCACTTATGGACAGAAGGCAAGGGTTTCGCAATGGTTCTTTAATTTTAAGTCACTGCGACTAAGGAAAGCCGTTTCAGATTTAGAAAAGCAGAGCACGCACACTGCCTGTCCCCGGTGAGAACAGCGAACGGCACTTCTGGACAGCCCTGACCCCATGAACCGGGCCGGCTCCTCCAGGCTTTTCAGCAGACACTGCCTAGAGCTTCACTGGCAGCAGGGCCCGTGTCCAGGTGGGGAAGTCGGGCGTGACAGCAACATTTCTTTAAAGCAGAACAGAGAGAAACTTCCATAAATTAGCAGGGGAAGGTTCTCAAAACCTTTAGCAATTCGTGTGTAACACAGAAAGCCATACTGTTCCGATTAGAGGTTATTCAGTGATTTCTGGAAAAGAATCAAGCGAACGGCTCCTCATGCAATTTAAGGCTGAGTACGTGCACAGCCTACATAACTGCTGCTGGGGGAAAGAAGGAGAAAAAAATCAAGCTGGAAACATGTAAACACCAAAGGTGCTCACAGTTGAAACAACGCAGCAAGAGAGATGGCCTGCTGTTGCATTTACCTTGAGAGGCTGCTGAGATGGGGCAGGGACAGGTGCTGGCTCCATGGCAAAACACTTTGTTCATGCAGAAAAAGGGAAGAACTTTGGTAAATTAGCAAGGGAAGATGCTCCGCGCCTTCAGCACCACACAGCTGAGCCTTGCTGCAGACGCAAGAACAGATTACAGAGCCACCGCGCCTTCTTACAGGCCCCAACTCCACTCGTTAACACTGACAAACACAGACAATTAAGTGTGGTCACTAAATGAACTTTCCCTGGGCACTCAGCTTGACTACTTCACGCCCCGTGCGAACAAGTGCTCGGCAGGCCTGCCTTCAACATCACTGTGCTGAACGGGAAGGGGGGGCAGATGAAGTGCTTCTATAATTCCACTTTGCTGCCTAATTCTGAGACCACATTTAAGCTGGATTGTGCAAGCCCGCACAGCTTTCTGCTTTTATCTTTGAAGGCACATTTGCAAGTTTAGCTGCATCTGTTATTAGTAAGGAGAGAGACAGATTTAGATTTTTAAGCCTTATTCCCTACAACCATAAACTGTAAGCTGTAATAAAAGAGACTATAGAGCTTGTTTGGATTTCTGCACAGACACGTATTTGAAAAATATTTTTAAACTGGGCAGAAGCCTGATATTTATTTTTCTGGGAGGTGTGTGCTTGTTAAAAGGCAGTAAACAACTTACAGACTGGATCTGTTGGAGCAAACATGGGATAGCAGTGTCAGCCTGCAGTGCTTTGGCTGAGAAAAAAAGAAAAATCCCCATCCCACAATGCCTGAATGTTCAGAATGTACTTGGAGAATGAAGAGGTGAAGAGAGAGGATTCTCTCCAGGTTTTTTGATTTTTCTGTACATACTTACTTTTGAAGATGTCAGTTTTCCAGTAATTGTTACACCTTGAGCTCTAACCCAAAGTAAATAAACAAATATACAAATCCAGAAAGAGGATTGTAAATACCCTTTTGGGATATGTCCTAGATATGTGAAGAAGACTAAAATGCTATCCATATTTAGCCAAGTTTTTCTAAAAGTGCCCTGATCACAGACGTGCGGTAAAATGACTGAAACCAAGAGAACACCTGGAAAGCTCCCGAAATTTAGCGCTGTTGTCGGGACTTGGCTGATGAAGTGAGCAGGAGGCGATGGAGTTACACTCACAGGGCAGCCCCAAAGCTGGGTGGCACCACCCTAGGGTGCTGGGGCACCCGTCCTGCCAACCTTGTGCTGCCTCTCGCCCTCACTGTGCAGCCAGGAGGCACCAGCACCCTGACCTGTGAACCCGGTGCCAGAGGGAGAGGAGCATTGGCGGCAGGACCAGGGACAAAGCAGCGAGCAGGAAGACGTGCTGGAAGAGCAAGGAAAACCTGGCAGTGGAGATAACCAGGCAAAGCAGTTGGATGGTTACAGAGCAACAGGGACCACTGCAGCCTAATCCTGAATGGAGCGGTGATGAAGTAACGATGCAGGCAGCGCGCTACGGGTGGCAGCTGCGCTCCTGTTAGACTATATGTAAAAACACAAGCGGCTCAGCACTTCACCCATCTTCTTAAATCTTCCCGCTATTAAGAAAATGCATTCAAGGGAACATAAGTGGATTGCCTTTAGTTTTCTTTACATGGAAAATCCCTCTGAGCAAGCAAAAGCCGCATAAATGCTTTGCTATAAAATATTTCGTAACGAGAACATTTAATGGCAGCATTATTACTGACAGGGCTTTAACTCACATGACCTGGAAATCTATCGGCACCTAAAACCTCGTGATGGAGTTGTTGTTTTTTCATACTAGGCAGCTGTTTCTGATCATCTTAATTGGTTACTGTTCACAGTGCCATATTTAGGGAAATCAGGCAATAAATTATATAGCTCATCACGTGCCCATGAAGCCAGTGAATCTTGATGGTTTTTAACACTGGTGCCTCATTTTACCCAGACAGCAAGGTTCGGCAGTGCCAGGTGAGAGGCCAGGAGCAGCACAGCCATGGGGACGGGGACTGGGAGGCCCTGGGCCTCCTGTCCTGGCCCTTCGGGACACGATCGCTCCTGGGGCCGTGTTCAACTGCTGAGCCAGAGGCACTGCTGAATTTCCTGCACCCGGAGCTCTGGGGCCTGCTTACTCTACTGACATACTGCTCTGAATGACTAAAGACTGAAATTGCTCACTTGTGGGTATAAACTGTGGTTAAGGGTACTGTAGTCCTGCCACTTCCAGAAAAGCTCCTCTCTCCCCTCCCCACCCTGCCCTAACACAGTGGCTCTTTTAAGGAACTATCCCGAAAAAGAAGTACACATCACCCTGCTTTCCCGTTCCCCGGCTTCCTGCTCACTTTAATTTCTCTTAAGACACTGAAAAGCCTTATTGAAAATACAGCTAAATGGGTGATATATTTGGGTTTGGTTCGCATGAGACCCAACTCTGGGTCAAAAGAGTCCTTCAGAAAATGTTCATTTCCCTTGGAGTGACATCCACACAGCAACGGGGACCTCCTGGTGGTTTCCGAGATGCCAGTTCACATTAACGATAGGCCTTTCATTTGTGATGTATTCTTTCCAATGAGTTACTGCAGGAAATGCAGTGGGGAAAGAGCTGTTAGAAGACAGGACAACATTTTGCTATAGCAGTAATACGTAGTAAGTCCTATGGAGGAAGCAGAAATTGCCCAGCACACACTTGTGTCTTTTCAAACAGAACTGATCCTTAGCAATGTAGGGTGTCAGAAAATGACTCTTTTTGTTACACGTAAGCAATCTGAAGAGTGACCCAGCTGCACTTTGCCTAATACCTGTCAGCTAAAACCCTAACAAATGTTGTTAGTATGTCATGTACTGCCAAAATGAAATTGGCATTGCTTCAGAGAAGTAGGTCGAGGACAATTTACCTTCTTGTAATTAAGCTATTCAAGTAGTAAACAACCTTCATGTAAAACTTTTAACTCCGGATGTTAGTGACTATTAGGAGCAATGTTATTGCAGCCAGACTCCTAAGAGCTCATGTCAATTTAACGTGGAAATTTCCTTCAAAGTCTAGGATGCCAAGATGCTCTGAAATCAGAAGCTGAGATCACCAAATCAACTAATGTGCCAGGAAGATACATGTTGTGAACACAGCATATCTTCAATGTTCTCAGCGTTGTTATCCACTGCTGGCCTTATGGCCCTACGCCATAATCAGGACCTATTGGTTCATCTTTAGGTTAAGACAGCTTTTCAGGGAGACTCTTGTCAGTGTAACTCAGTTGAGCAGCATCTTTTGATTCAAGCAGCCTCTTAAAAATCCAATAAGAGAGTCTAGGTTCTAGATGGCAAAATAAGTAGAAAAACCTACACAAGCCTAGCCCAGTTCCAGGAAATGCTTTGCTGACACCAGGAACACTCATTAATTCTGACAAAATAACTAGTCAAAATTAATTGCTTATTCCAACTTGTATCAAAGCATTACCCAAACTGGTGATGCTGCAGAATGCTACAAGCTTTAGCACAGCCCTAAAAAGACAGCTGAGTGCAATTTTTACTCATACTAAAAAGAGACACTAAGATATGGATAAAACCAGATGCTCAGAAATGGACTAAACACATGGATTCAAACCACTTACCCCTCAGTTTCAGGGAACCCCATCCTGCTGCTTTTCTTTGGCCCCTGAGTGCCTCAATTAGAGTGACTGGCTTCCCACTAACGCCACCAGCAGCATGTGCTGAAAGCAGCAAAACGTCACGGGAACAGCAGGCACATTTAAGGGACGAATTCTCTCACCACGCTCATGATGTGGATCCTCACAGAACAAAGGCGCCAGCAATGCTCTGCTGGTGACCTGCCCACGCAGGGCAGTTAGGAGCCAAACCTGCTGCTTCCAGGTCACACTTGGTGGCTGCAGTGGCGTGCCAGAGCTACCTGGTGACCCAGAGAAGCATCCCGGGTGCAATGTGGAACGAAACCTGATAGGGCAGAGAGGAGGTAAATCACAAAAATGACGCCATGAAAAAATGGTAAAAAGATATGCATGGAAAACCACTACTCCAAGGTATGTATAAACAGCCAAGCATCAACAGTCCCCGCAGGTTTCCATGTCAACCTCACACACAGTAAGAAGAATGGGCTTAAACAAACCTCTTTACCCAGAGAATTATGTAAACTAAGAGCAGAGACGACTTTAGGTTGCTCAAGGTTCTCACAAATCAGTATTTGTTTTGGAACGATGTATTGATTGCATACACAGAAATAATTACAGCTGTTCTGGAAGTATGGCAAGACACCTTTCTCTTGCCTTTGCTTTTATTTGAAGAGGTTCACAACCCTAAGAATTCCCAAAGGGAAAAAAAAAAATGAAGTGGTGAACATCACAGGAAAACGAGCAAGATAATGTTCAAAAAAATCCAGAACAAAGGCCTCGGGAATATTAATAATGCAAAGATAATAGCAAAATTCAAAGGCTTGTCAGAAACCACGCAAGTCCAAGTTAATTTTGCAGAGATGTTATTGCCACAGATAATAAAGAGAGAACAGCAGCAGGCTCATTTGTAGTGACAATAAACCCATAAAGCAGTAACACACAGAATAAGGAGGTACAGCACAAGAAAAGGTAAGTAGATTGATAATATTTCAAACTGAAAATAAATAAATAAATGGCTGCAATGCTGCTATGCATCATCTGATATTATTTATCAGATATATTTCAGATATTTATCAGAAATAATGCCGAGGAAAACTTCCAAAATGCAGCCACTCGTTTTATGTTAAAACATAAAGGGTTAAATGCCATTTCTCATGTTTTCTTCCTACAGAGCACCACAGCCACCAGCTGGGCCAGGGCCAGGGCTGAGCTCCCCAAGCACCGCCAACAGGGGAGGAGGGAAGCAGGGACTCTTCCCCATGAGCAGCCTCCTATCCCTTTGTTGGGAAGGGGGAAAAAAGGTAGTGCTGGGGCTAGAAACACCACCATATCCGCGAGCTTACAGTGATTTATGCTTCCAATTGCACCAGCGGATATTTAACTCCGGCATCCTGCTGCTGTAAACATTTGTTTTGGCTCGGTTCTTCAGCTGCAGCCATGTGAAATAAAACCTTGCCGTTTGTCTGCCGTACTGCTCATCTTTTTTTCAGAGGCCGTTCCTCCTAGGAGCACTGATACATAGGAGAGGGCATTTAGGTAGAAATTAGCTTTTCTGGATAAACAGAAGATTCTGATTTCCTGTAAAGACTCCTGACGCGTGGCTTTCCATTGGTTTGAAAGATGGCCTTACAAACCAGGCTTAGGAGACGAGACGTGACAGAATATGCTTTTTCTGTCATTTCAATTAATACCAACAATATTGAACCATGTTAATCAAACAATGTGTCAGAATTTGAAATCAAAGCTATCTGTTTTATCCATAGGCAATCTTAATATTCGGTCTACTCAGCACATCAAACCTAATGGTTAAGGTGATGCATTATTACAAATCACTCAGAGGATGCACTCAGCTACAAAGTGATTAGAAATTACTGGGTTGTAATTCAACGCCTTGTCTTTCTCCTCACTGGAGATATGCCCGTGCACATATTGCATTGACAGCTGAGATGAGTGGCAGTTAGGAGCTTAAATAACTCCAAAAACTGTATCAAGTGCCATTGTGAGATGCTTAACAATACATGGAGATCGAGAAGTCTAATATAAAAGCACATGTATTATATTTTCTTTTCAAATGTTTCGCTTATAAAAAAAAAATGTAAAGACAGAATACCAAAAAGCAATTTCTTGTCTGCCTTATACGTTAGTATTGGAGCATGCACTAAAACTTTGGCACACGTTAATTTAAAAACTGTTCAGCATAAAGCACCAGTATGCCATGGAATAATCAAGAGTTGAAATACTTCAATCTAGCAATTCCCATGTTGCTTTTAACGCATCTTTCACTTAGCTGTCAACCTCAGGCTTGGTTTTCGCATATTTCATCATGCTACTCTTCCAAATTAAAACATACGGAGGGCTCCCTGACCCAGCATTTGCCTTCTACTCACCCCACAACACAGGCAAGTGCACAGTGGAAGGACTTGTGCCATTAAAATCCAGCTAAATTGAGCAAAACTAAGCACTTTCCACCAACTACATTTTTCCCAAGGCTTAACAGAGCTGCACTGCTGTAACCCACTGGCCATCTGAGAGTATCGCCCTGTGGTGTCCTTTAAGCATCTGAAAAGCACAAGAGGTGGGCTTTTATGGTGGGAGGGGTAAATTATAAGTAGATTCTCCCATATGTTTGCTGCATTGCCATTTCGATACATACTTCATCACAACCTATGCGAATTTAAAAAAAAAAAAAGAAAATCTGTTCAAGTGCAAGAACAGGAACTTACTTCAACTCGGTCTTCACTGGAGCTCACACCTGAGGTCACTTGTTGAGCATTCAGGAAGATGCACCCCAGAACTTCTTTTCCTCAGCGTTAGAATTACCAGAGGGCCCGGGCAGGGTTGCTGCTTTGTGCTATAGGACTGATGCACCCGGCCTGCTCTACTGCTCTGGGAAAACACCGAACACGTTTAATCAGCAATTCCTAGTCCTTTAGGGCAACAAAAAATTAAGGCTACATTTGTTTCACGTACGCACAGAGCTGAGACATCAGTCGACAAAGACTCCCTTGCCATGAGTGATAAACTCCTGCAATGACATTCCCCTGCCTTCTTCATGGCCACAGACTGAACTTTGCAATTCACGGAACTGATCTAACCTGCAGTCAGGCTCATCCCTTTGTGATCATGGGTTGGAACAATCAGCTGTCAATGAGACTTACTCATAAAGCAAGGCAGAACATACCAGTAAGCTGAAACCATCCCCATGCTTTTTTTGTAAACACGGTAGTGTATGAACATCGGTAATCGGAAGTCTCATACACCATCAATTGAACAATAATTGGGTCTTATCCAACTTTTTAGAAACATATTGCTAGCAACTTGCAAGATTCAGTGACCTTGAATAAAGCTTTAAATATTCCTTCTTAAGTCCATCCGATGCGGTACGAGTTTCCTACTAAGAAGCAGCTGGGCTATTAGAACACATGCAATTTTTATTTCTTCTGCTTCATCCCGCTTTCAGGGGATATCGAGCGAATAAAGCAAGCACGGCTTCCAACCAGGGCTCCAGACAGCCATGCAGTGCCACTGAGGGTCTGCAGGAAAAAAGGCTCCCTCCACTGCAGGACAAGCAGCACCCTCCTACTGCAACCACAGCGCTAGGCTGGCACTGCAGCGCGCCTCTTTGAAGAGGCCAGAGACAAAAACTTGGAGCACCAGATACAAGAACTGGTAACAACAACAGGCATGAATACTAGGGAGCACGTTTCTTTCTCTTGAGCACGTTTCAGGTAGGACAGAAATGGGCAGTTCTGCTCATTGACGGAAATGTCACTGAGATGTGGTCCAGAACTGCAGAAATGGCCAGGTCCCTGCGTTACAAGAGGGGCATCGACAGTCCCTGCACCACTATCCAAACGAGTACCCTGCTGCACAGCAGCAGCATGGATTGGTAACTCGCTTGTAAAGTGTTATTACAACAAACACCCAAAACTGCAGTTCTTTTGGCATTCCAGCTACAGCAAACAGACATCCTAGCTACAAGGAGAAGACCTGAGGCTGCTCATTAGGACTGTTAATTAACAGCGTTGCTATCCCTGTGGAACAACAGAGGCTGGTGCAGGGGCTGCCCCCCTGCACGCCCTCCTTTGGCAGCATCCCTGCACCGGCACCACGCTCCAGCTGCAAGCACTCATCCCCTGTACGCCGCTGGCTCCAGGAGGTGTGTGCTTGCACTCACTGCATTAGAGCTCTCCAGAGAGTTATTCAGTTTTAGGAATCTCACCACCAGTCATCACATACATGCAACTTAAAAACCACCTGTAATTATTTCTGCAAATGGAAACACCAAACTACACATCATATGGGTTAAGTTCATTACGGACGTGTGATCATGAAATGTGACAAAAATATAAACACACTCCAGTATCAGAAAATACCAAAGCAAAGATCAATGGAAAGAACACGGAGTTCTTTTAACAGCATTATATCACACAGAAGAACAGAGATGAAAACAAAGCCATACAGTTGGATTGGAAATGGAAATTCTTTCAGTTCCCCTATCAATCACTGCAGTGATTACAAGTCCAAGGCGTGTCTTTGAATTGTGTGCCTTTACACTTCGCTGTATTCATCCTCTGCTGGTACAATTGCTTTCCACATGAAGAGTGAAAAAGTAGAAACCTGACAAAAACACTTTTCGTGAGTAATCTTGCAGGACCAAATCTTAGCATAAGAGTCATGAAACACAGCAAGTGTCAAGGGGGAACAAGCTGCAAGGGCAGATCGGCTATTTTCAGCTTATATCTAGAGGGCCCAACCCATTGCACATGAAGATCTGAAATTGCTTTTCTACAGCTATGGCTCTATCCCCAGTTTTTGTTTTGTCTTTCTTTCATTTTGTTTACTTTATTTTTTAAGTTTTAATTTAAGGTTCAATTTAACCAATCCCTTAGTGGCCAGCTGCAAGCAAGAATGCAAAGCAATAAAAAGAGAACTGCCACTAACAGTACAGGGATATAAGCAGGAACCACTGCAGTCAACTGACCCACCAGCCCTATTACAACGTAAAACCAACAGTCAGTCAAAACCACAGTGCTTAGGAGTCAGTGCGTTTAGGTTTTTTTATCATCAGGAGAAAGACTACTTGTGCAAAATTAATAAGAGATTTGGGCCTTATGCAAAATTCTACAAGTGAATTTCTTTTGTGTCACTGAGGTAGTAGAATATTAATGAGCACTGGGAACGGGGGCAGTCAGAATTACAACAAGCACTGAGGTCAGTCACAGAGGGTGGAATTGCACGGTTATATTTTGAGGGTTTTTTGTTATTGGCTTGTTGTTGTTTTTTGTGTTTTTTTTTTTTTTAAGTTGTTTGGCTGCATTTTGTTTTTTTTTTTTATGATTTTTTTAATTGTACTTTTTTTTATTGAACGCATGCAGCCATGCATCTTTAGATGTATTGTTATTGTCCTGAACAACAAAAAAAATTGTTAATTTGTTAGGTGGTGACCTGAATATATGAACTGAAGTACTCCTTTTTATTTATTTTTAATAACTATCTCAACTTGGACTAGTTTTCTGATGTGCGGGAAGAACCCATTGCTCAAACTCATGCATTTTAAACTGTGAAATCACTTGAAGCTCAACATCAAAATGAACTGAAATATGAGAAAGAGATCACACTGAGCTGGACAAATTAGAAATGTATAAACAGGTGGACGGGCACAACAGCAGCCGCTCCAGGAAGAATGTTTTAATGTACTTTTTGATTCGGTATGGAGTTACTGAAAGCTTTACAACAGCAGCTAAAGGAAGAAGCTTCCTTTGTCTGATCCAATTTGCAGAGCACTAAAATACATCTGGATGCATACCTGCACAGAACAGGGAAACGCCCTGAGCTGCAGCGACTTTTGCCCATAAATTGAAGCCGAATCCTTGTACTCCCTAATTGAGGAGAAGATGCAGAGCTTTACGGTAATACTGGAACACAAACCCATCCTTTGTCCTTCCCTTTGTGTACGCACAAACGACCCAATTTAGCACAGCACTGAGGGAATCTCCTGAGACAGGCAAAGTTCATGAAAGTATTCATGGGAGAGAAGGTATGTCATTAGCTCTGCCCACCAGGCCGCAATTAGAAAGCTCTCTCTGATAGCAGATGGGTCTCCTGGCCTCTTTCCAGTTTACGCTTCGTGTTGTCTACAACAGCAACCCAAACTGTGAATGGAGGAAGGCATTAAAACCTTTCCTAGCGTGCCCGTGGACACACCTTTGTTGGCAACCTTAGCGGGAAGCTCAGACCAGACCCAAATGCTCCGTTCACTTCTTCCCCAGCCTTGTCAAGTCAAAGCTGGGTAGGAAGCTGCTAGCAGAGCTGTCTGCTGTCCTAGTGCATGGAAACCTTCATGGCTGGTTGATTCACCTTAATCACACGCTTCCCTGCTCCCCACCTCCCCCCAAACAAGAGCCAAAGGTAGCGGTTTGGTTCTGCACAGAAAATAGCTAGGCAGCAAAATAAAATTACAGAGCATGGGGAGGAATGGGTAAGAATGAAAGATAAAATACTAATACCCGTGAAGATTAGAGCATTTTTATGAACGTAATAGCAGGCACAGCAGGAAAAGTGGTACCGTAAACCTTCCTCCTCTGTTTCAGTGGCATTCACTGGGTGAGCTGTGGGCAGGGCTGAATCCTGGATGAAAACAAGGTTCAGACTCCACAGCCACGCGTCTCTGCTGCCAGCAGCAGCGAGCTTGTCAATTAGTGCAAAAAAACTGTGGAGGTGATCTAAAAGATGGGGTTACGGCTGTTGGGAGCTCCCCTGAGCCCTTCAGACTCATTTTACGGAGACTGCTGAAGAGCTATCAGATGGTGTCAATTTCCACTCACTGTTACAGCTGGACAAATAATGAGAAAAATGATATGCAAACATCCCAGCGACTCCTAGGCACGGTTTTGTCCCCATTGTGTTCCCACATCTCCTATTTGATTATCACGGATGCTTTGCTGATAGGAAGAGTTTGCTCTCGGCGCTCTCTCAGGACCACAGAGTACATCTTACTACCAACGCATCTTACTACCAACAGCAATTCTGAGGAAAAAAACAATTACACACAAAATGATTATTAATAGCAAACAGGTTTCTTAAAATCACAGTCTGTTTGCAAGCAATTTGCCATTAATAAAGGCTAAATCAAACAATTCTTTATTGATAATCACCTTCCTCAGCTCTAATCACGAATATAGCCAGGACACTTGTAAGCTGAGGTGAAAGACCTCAGGGAGCCTTAGCACCACTTACGTGCTTCTCTCAAAATGTGAGTTTAATTTAGGATCCTTGTATGTGGAAATAGCCCTAAAAAAAAAAAAAAAAAAAAAAAAAAAAACATGGAAACCCTAGATATAATGAAATTCAGCTTCTCAAAAGATGACGTGTTCCCGGAAACCTGCTCAGGGCACCTTTAGCACTAACACAGCATGCACCCACTACTAAAGGCTCGGGCCTACCACGTTTATTTGGATTCAGCCAGAGCTCAGAGGAGCAGAGTTACTCCCAGACTCCTACTCCATTCTGGAAGCCAAAAAACTTCTGGAATGATTGTGAAGAGAGACCAGTCATTTTGGCAGTACCGTTTACGTCTGGCATGTAATTAGTTTGCTTGGGGAAAATAATTTGCTCCCTACCCGCCTACAAGCATTTCTGTCTGCGCGGTGCATCCTGAGAGAAAAGATAGCGAGAGGTTAAAATTAGCAGCTAATGCAGATGCCATTGTCTCTTCCCATTACTTCCTCCCACAGCAGGCATCTTGCCTTCAAACTGAGTGGGACTGGGAAAAAAAAAATGAAGCTCATGAAAATACAGCAAAAAAAAACACCTTTTTAAAATACTGAATGCATCAGACGCTGCTGGCCAGTGATCCCTTAACATTTTCTGCCCAGTGAGTACAGCATGCGATATGATTAGCATTTTAGGGTAGTACTCCCCACCGCCAAACATCAGGGTTTGGTTATGTACATGAAAACCCAGAGAATATGACGAGTAAGGCTTCAAATATTAGAGTCTGAAGAAAACAAGAAACCTTCTGAATAGCCCGTTTCTAGGACGATGTGCTGTAAACAGGAACGTCAGCGCTGACTTCAGCTCAGCTGCCACAGAAGAAGGCATCTGGTTTTCTTCCTGGCGCATACTGAAAACAACTGAAACACTTACGTAGTTGAGATATAACAACACTTCCAAAATAACGTTTAAGAGGAAAAAAAAAATCATTCCTACGGTCACATCTTCAAACATTTCTCAGAAATGTGCATGCAGCCTGACAAAACCAGGGACTGGGACCAGTGAATTCTGGCGTCTTGCCAGATTTCAGAGGGTCACTGATGTCCCTTCGGACACCCCTCTTTATTCCTCTTCTGTGTGTTCAGATCTTACCCATCTAACACCTGAGCAGTGAAACGTTTCTGGATGCAAACAAAACGCAGTGCTGGTCCATAATTTGCGGCTGAACCTTAGTCATGTCACACCTTATTTTAGTAATGGGGAAAAAAAATACATACTGCAACTGTGGATTGCATGTGGGTATGGAAAAGGAGCAGCATGCTGCTGTGATGAAAGCAATTCGACATGATAAAGCTCTTCTATTTTTGCCTAAATTCCTCACTCTGCACTGACACATCTCCTCATCCTTCTTTTCTTACCTACTAATCAGAGATAGCAGGTGGCAGGCAGCACAGAACAAAGCCGAGATAACGTTTGTAAAGTGTGTTGGTATCCTCGATGGCACAAAATAGCACGAGGAGATTAATCCTCCCATCGAGTGGCGGACAGCATCACAAAGGGTCAGGGCTTATTTATACACCCAGGGCTCCTCCTGGAAAATTACTATGCCATCCCAAACAGAAACCAAGGAAACTGAAGCCTATGTTGGATAACCCTTTTAAGATGTTTCCTCGCCCAAAAGGGCACAAGGCTCCTCAGACCAAACAAGGAAAAGATGTGTATTTTTTGAGGAAACATACTTAAATGAAGAGAGCAAACTGAGCATGCTCCTGATCCCAAGGTTTACTCAGAAACTCATAAAGTCTAATAACAATCTCTAAGACTAAATAAATGTGGCCTGTTAATGCAAGCATTTCATTAATAATGAATTTTAATTACAAATGAACTTATACAGAATGTTCTGCATCTCTGTAGGCCTCGCCTCCGGTACCTTCAATTAAATATTTTCACAAAGATTTGTGTTCATACCCAACATGCTGCCTCTTCATAACTTAAAAAGCAAGTGGAAGGTGGTGTTCTTGGATGGCACCACCTCCTGCCACGAAGCTGTCTGGCGCAGCAAGCAGCATTTCATTTACCGGCTCTGTCAAACGAGCGAGCTCTTGGCTCTTGGTGTGTTTGCCCCTCATGAGGGGGACAGCACGTAGCTGTGCTGGCCAAGGCCAGCCCGGAGAATAAATCATGTTGTGGTGGAAGGTAACACTTCTCTGGCCGAGCTCACACCGCCCTCCATCCCTCCAGGAAGGGACTGGTGCCCACAGCAAGCTGGGCTCTGAGCTTATCGGGGTTGGAGGAAGGATTTGTGCTTGCATTTGAATGAGGTCTACTAGCACATCCAAGGGCAACCACACCGAGCTGGGAGAGCCCCGTCCTTTCTCAGTCCCCCCATGTTCTTGGCTTATGAAGCAGAAGTTAGAATGTGAGGAATGACTCCAAAAATCATTAAAAATTAAACTTTCCGGAGTGATATATCAAGCGTTGTTTTAATTCACCGTGCTATGACTGCTATGAAAGAAGCGTGCTGGGTTTAGACAGGACCAAAATAGCATCAATTCGTACAATTAGGGATAAAACGTGTCCTTTTCAATTATAGACTAGAAGCGAACTGAAATTGAAAAGCAGAGATACGTGGGGATTATGACCCCTGGAATTACGTACAGCTCCATGCCAGGCTCAAATCTGAGCTACCAAAGCCTCAAAGGGGTGTGCGCAACTGGCCGAGGCTTAGCACAGCACAGATGCATTCGAATCAATGCAGAGAGGAAGTTATAAAGCATTTGCTCTCCACGACTGAAACATGTAATGAAATTATGCAACTCCTTCCTTCCCCTGCTGTCTGCAGCTCCTTAGTTAGCCGCAGACTCGTTACTGTCGCTTCTGACAGCTGCAGTACAACATGGAGAGCCATCCACAGCTCAAAACGTCACCGTGTGAATCCCACCCCCGCCGCAGAAGGGACGCCAGTTCTCCACAACAGCGACTTATTTCAAAGCAACGCCAAGGTGTGCTGTTAGCTGGGTCACCCGAATCTCTAGAAAATATACAAAGTTCAAAGGTAGAGACGTGGAACGACCACTGGGGCACCTTGAAAAACAAGAGACCGTGCGTGCAGCTTGATTACACACATGGCCTCTTAATGGGTGCCTCCAGCAGCCCAGAAGAGTACACAATAGGATTTTCAACCCTGTCAATCAATCTGGGAGTCACATCTGTGAAAACAGGGAGCAATTTTCTTGACCTTCTCTCACTCAGAAGGAAGAGCAGAGCATTGCTCCAAAACATCAGGGAATAGCTCTGCACTCTAATAGCTGACGGCAGCTGTGTTTGCCGTGGTCACTCTCCTGTTGACCTTCTTTCATTTATTATCCACCGTGTGCGTGTCCCTAAGATGCATATTAGGTTGGAAGTTTACTATTTATCATGGCTATGAAGACATAAGCTTAACTGGGACACACTGACCCATGCTCAGGAAAACATCACAGTGATAAATCTTTGAAAAAGATCCAAGTGAACGCAGAGCTAGATACCACAGCAAGTCGTCAGTGAGCCCAAAGCATAAATTAGGTTCGCACGCCTTATCCTTAAATGAAAAGGAATATTTAGTGTGGAGATCTACATTTTCTCCCTCCTTCAGCTCCCCCTGTGTAACACGTTGGTGTGCAGGCCGAGCACTAACCAACCTTTCCTTACACATCAAACAGAAAGCCCCAGGCTATGACACTTTTATCTCCCAACCCCTTTTGCTTTCTTCCTTTCTCCTATCATGCCTTGACTCTTCCCCACCCCACTGCCATCCTTTTTCCCCCTTTGTTTCTGACACTATTGTCTTCTCCTCGATTAGTTCGTTTTCCCAGTCCCTTGCCGATGCCTCCTGTGCCGCTTCCTTCACTAGGAGCCGGGGCTGCACTGACGGGAGCCTGCTCCTTCATGCACCTGCAAACACCCGCAGGGGAGTTAACCTCGGAGAGCTGCTGGAGGACACGGCCTGAGCATTACTGGCCATTTACCTTCCCACCCAGCAATGACCTGATGAGAGCCCAGTGCAGGATGAGAGGAGCTCGCTCAAACCCTCCCGCTGGTGCGAGCTCCCTACACCAGACACCGGCCGTTCTTGACGGATTTCTCACACCATTTCTTACCGGCAGCGAGAATCTGCTCCTCCAGTGCCTCTCAGGGAACACATGGCCTCAGTGCTCACTACAATGACATCTGAGCAAGTGGAGCAACCATACGCTATTTCAGTACTGCCTTATTCAAAAACTTCAAGCAAATGCTTTGTTCTGCAACTGATCCAAGGCGTTGCTACCAGCAGAGCCTTGTCCTTCACTCCACTAGGGCCAGGCTCTAACCTGGTTTATGTGGCAGGATCCTGTCCATGACCAGCGTCCTGAGGGTATTTGCTTTCCCATTGTCTTCCCTAAAGGGAAGACAAAAACACACAAAGCAGATTTTCTGCGCAGAATAAGCACATTTGAACATCAACACTGATGAATTTAATCTTAGCAGGTAGATCTCGCACATCTTTCTTCTATTTTATCACTGGGAAACCACTGCACTAAGAGACTCATTTTAGAGCTTCAAGAAAGTTCAGCCCCTGAGTGTGCCAAATCCTCCGCTCCTCTGCTTTTTTCCTTCCTGGTTTCACAAGGATCCTCAGTACGCAGCATCTAACACCACATCAGTTTCTTCTTTTAGACCCCAGCTCCTCAGCGTTAAGCACCAGGCCATTACACAGCCATCTCCTTCTTAACAGTGACATTCTTTTTTTCAGTTCACACTGAGCAGACAAGCATCTTGTTTTGCAGATCGCAGATACTTCTCTGGCAAAAACAAACCGTGCCCTCCTCAGACCTTTTGATTTTCTATGAACAAAAATGCATCTGTGAACCAGCCTGTGACAAAGAGGGAAAGAAAACATCACCAGATACATTTAACTCCTTCTACTCCTTATGGGAGCAAGCTAGAATCTAATTATATCTATCTGTGCAGCAAATACAGTACAAAAGGATGTCCTACATATCGAGAAAGCGGTGTTAAATACAAATTTTCTACAGAGCAGCTTGCACTCAGGCTCCCGGGGACAGAGCATCAAAAGCTCATCAGTGCTTCTGCTACCTCCTCTGCTTCCCAAACAAAAGTCTAATCCAGAAATGGGCTAAGGAATTGCATTTTACGGCAGGTTTTTTCCATGGTGAGAGGGGGAAAAAAAGAAAAAAAAAAGATTCTGTAATTCAAAATCCCTATTTGTTCTGCCTAGGTGATCATAAGGTAATTTTCCAGAATCCCTCAGAAATAACCTATGAAAATGCCCAAGCAGACAATCAAAGACAGGGCTTCAATCTGCTTTTCTGACAGCTGTGATGAAACAGCTTGAAGCAAACACTGCGCTTGCAGGAGCAGGATAAAAGACTGCCCCCGCAGAAAGCACTGCAACACACCGAGCAAACCATGAGCAGGAAGCCTCTTCTTTTCCATGCACTACAGGGAAGCGGGCACTGGGCTGTTGCTTTGTATCCTGACAAATTTCTCAACACCCAACAGAAGCTCACAACACACAAGAAGGCACAGCAAACCCAGGAAAAGACAGGGATGAACAAAGCATGCTGTGGGGTTTGCGTTCACATTCCATATCCTCTGTACATGCAATTGAAGTGGAGTAAAAATAGAGATCAACAAAACTTCACGCGCACGGGATCATCATCTTTCAGGTGTCTCAATAGATTTTTGACTACTTGCTGCAGCAGCAGCCAGCTCCAACACAACACAGCCTTTAAAGACCAGAAGCAACTCAGAGGCCTCCTCCTCCGAATCCTCCTCCTCATCTTAGGATAAAACATGCGGAGCCTGAGAGGGGAGCTCATGCATTACACAGATGCACAGGGCAGCAAAATGGAAGCACTCACAAACCCAAGGGCTGTCAATCCAAGATTTGGGCTGTGATCACTTTTGATTTGCCCAGAGCCCATTTCCACCCACCTTCCAAGCAGCACACACCTCCTAGTAAGTCAGGTCTTCGTTCTTCAGTAGTTTCATGACACAAAGAAAAATGAAGCATGGTCTACACTGCACAAGTCTGTCCATAGCTTTGACAGGAACATTAGAAACAGTAATTTCATTACAACGTGTACCTACTTAACTGAATTAAGTAGAGCTCAGTCAGAACTTGGTGTAAAAACAAGAATTAGCAAGCTCGTGACGTATCCTTTAGCTCCACACAGTCTGAGATCGATCCTGATGTTATTCTGTTGACTAAGAGTCAGAAGCTGCATCAGCAGTAAAGGTGACCCCCTGCCTGCCATTTCCTGCTCTATGGAAATGCACCTGCACCAAGAAACGTTTAATCTGCTCTAACAGAAAATGTCAAAGCTTGACTAAATGTCAAGATTTCATTACCCTCTGAAACAGACACTGTCCTGAAAAATAGCCGCAAGTCTGAGCCAGTTTTTAAATATTTGTTGATACAAGACTAAAAGTAGTTTAAAAAATATTTCGTGACTAGAATCCAGATTCTGACAAAAACTGAGGTTACTTTGTGATTGCCCACTTATTTTACATTTTGTGATATGAATTGCAAATCAGATTGAGGTTAAAGGCTGAGGACAGCATTTCAAAATAAGTTTGTAAGGACGCATGCCATCACAAGATACTTAAGAGGCTGTTGTCTAGAGAACTATAAACAAAAGTAAAGCAACAAAAAGTTGGGAAACTCAGGAAATACCAAACTTAAATTTCCCAAACAGGAAAGCAATGAAAGAGAAAAGAAGAGCCCCTGAAAGAAAAAAGAAACGCTAGTCATACTTTGCCAGCTAACACACACACCCAAGCCCTCCCTAGCAATAACCAAGCTGAAGACCATTCCCAAAAAACAGATGATGTTCAGTGATGCTGTAACATGACCTTCGAAAAACAAATATTTGTCTGATATTACTGCAACTATTGTTGAAACGATAGTACCTATTTATCCTCTTCTCAGTTCAGATGATACTATTTTCCTTACGTGAAAACAGACAGAGATGCACAACGTGTTATACGCACTTCCAGCCAGGATGCTTTTATTCCACTGAGGAGATGTTCAGCACCCTGATCACTGCCGACCTCCTGTCATTTGGGCTCCTATGGAACAGGTGATAAACCAGAAAACTGCAACAGGCAGCACCGCCCGTCCTCTCACAGGCTTGAAGCTGAGCTGCCCTTTTCCTCTTTAAGACACCGTCCTCCAAGCAGGAGGCTTGGACACTGGTGGAGCTGCAGTAGGCTGAACTGTGCCCGCTCGAGGTCTGGCCATGAATAACTGCAGATGCGTGCATGTGTGTGTGCTCTGTTTAAGCTGACATCTGTCCCAGGACTGATACTACAGTATTTTCTTTTTCTTAAAGTATTTAAACCTCAAAACTCCCACCTGTACAGTGAAACTCAGCATGTGCTCCTCACAGCTAGCTGCAACACAAAAGTATTCAAGGAAATTCACCTTCAGAGAAAGAAATACTTTGCGACTTGACCTGAGTTTTAAGGAGGTTTGGTTTTTATAGTAAAGCGACGTAACCCCCCCAGCACACCCCACCTATCAAAGGATCCTTTGACTAGCAAGGCTTCCGTGAATGCTGCACAGCAATGACTTTCAACCGTGCCTCAGTGCATCTGGCTGATAAATCTGCTTCCAGATAAAGTGTTGTAAAGCTATGCAAAAGCATCCCACCTGTGCGAAACCATTCTGCATTAGAACCACACATCTGAAGGCGTTCATCTGAGGTTCAGTGGGACTGTGGGCTTCTGAGGTTTGATTTCAAACCCAGTTTTAGCCCACCAACTGAGCTCCTGCTAGAAAGGGAGAACCATGCGGCCACAACTCGAGCACTTTGTGAATAGGAATTTAGTTTCCTGACCCATCTTCAGGACTCAGGTGGCTTCTCCTGTGCTCCTCCTTCATATCACGTCCCTCCTGTGCATGGTGTTACTCCTCCCTCCCACCTCACTGCTCTGTGTCTGTCACCACCGTGACTGGCAGCCACCACGACCTTCCTCCTCCTCCTCAGCACCAGGACTCGTGAGCAGAGCCTCAGCCATGCTGCAGAAGGCTGGTGGCTCTGCAAACTGCAGCTCGGTGGCAACCTGAGGGAGAGGAAAGACGAGCCTTGCACTGGTTAGCACACAACATTGTTTTTCTGAAGATGTCCGCATTGTTCATGCAGTCAGAGGTTAAGGACAGATCTGTGCTGGTACTTCTGCTGGTGGGTCTAAACTGCTGCTGGGTAATTTCAGGAGGAATTGACACTAACGTGGTCTGATCCCTGCACACAGAGCCACTACTTCCACCTCTGCACAGAGCACTCCACAGTTTGCTAATTGCTTTTCCTGGTGCTCATGTGAAAGACAACAAAGAAAGAATTTGTACTCCAACAGTTTGAGCACAGTACACCCAGCAAGGTGTGTAGGAGAGGAAGAGTGCTCACCCGACTGCTGCACCCAGTGGCATTACCCACATCAAACACCACGCTTACCTGGCAAAGAGCTGACCAGCTCCCAGTTACAGATGCTGCTGGACCTCACTGGGCAGTAGCCCAGAGTTGTACCACACGGCTTTCCCTTCCTTTCTCCTTCACACTCACGGATGTCGCAGTCACTCAGCTGGATTTCAAGAGCTGGTAGGGGAAACTTACATGGGAAGTCATACTGGAAGGCGTTAAAATTAGGGATTTTATTTTAAAATAAGTGTTTCCTCTGTTTCCTCTGCTATCAAGTAGAGCAACAGGTCAGGTTAATTAAAACAGCCCTCGACATCTCATAAAAGCCTTGGGGCAGGGAAGCGAGCCGCAGCAGACATGAGCACACTCTGCTCGTTTGAACTTTTAATGTTTTTCCCTCAGATGGCAGGAGCCATGGAAAAGCCTGATACCACGGGCGACAGCAGAGCGTCACTGCACTGTGCCGCTGAACCCATGACCCCACCCAAGAAAAGGGGTTGTCTAGCGCCGGGTTGGCACAAACAAAATAAAGAACAAAAGAGGCAAGAAGCAGTCAGAAAAGACTGTGAAGAGCCTGGTGCGCTCCGGGCAGCAGGAACTCTGCCAGAAGCTCGGCGCTGACAGGGGAGGAGCTCGGGTTGCTTTCTGGGTGAATGTCAGTAAAATGTGACGCAAGTGGGGACCGCTTCCCCACACGGTACCTGAGCCAGGCAGATCCCTTCTCCCCACAGGATGTATTTCTCCTACAGCCCTGACTTCACGTCCTTTACCCTCGCAGACCACAGGTGCTGAGCAGGTTCAGACAAGGAATTTACTGTCGCTGTAACTTCTAAGCAAGCTATGCCAAGAGAGAGAAGAAGAAACCAATACATAACAACACATCTGCTTCATTTTTTTTTTTTTTTGCATGGATCTCAGGGTCTGGGAAGTTTCAAGACTGCTTCTCCTAGCTGATTCTGCTAGCAAAAAACACTAATTAGCAACCGCATCACATCTCTTTGGTCCCTCTATCACAAATCCCACTAGAGGATTAATATGCCTTTCAGCTACAATATAAATTGCACATTATTTCCGGCATTTTAAAAAGGAAAGATTTTTTTTTTTTAATTTTTTTTTTTTACCAGCCATGTCACAAGGCAGCCAAGATTTTTTATTTCACTCTACTTGAATAAAGCTCCTGACAGAGCACGAGGAAATAAAGCCCGTGTCCGGGCCCATACAATAAGCCTGAAGAGCTGGCAGGATAAACACTATTTCAGGAGTCTGCTTTCTAGGGACCACCAAGTGGAAACCTCCAGAAGAAATCAGTACACCAAGCTGTCAATCCCACTTCTCCAGTTGCTCCTATTCCCTATAAAAACATGCAAAGGGCTAAATCAGGCTCTAATTCTGAGACTCGCAGCACAACACAAGTGCTGCCTGGCTCATTGTGTGGTTTGTGGGCTTTTAAGCTAACCAAAGGGAGACCAAGCTACTGGGTGTCAGCGAGCTGGCTTACACCTTAGTTTTCAAAACGAGGAAAACTATCAGTAATTTTCCTACAGAAGACGTTTTCCTTGTAGTGTTTAATCAGGGCTTTGCATCCAGGAATTCAGAAGAGGAGCTGACATTTCCTTTTGGCACCGCTGCTTTAAAGCACCGTACGCCCAAATGTCACCTGCAAGGCGGGCTCCCCAGCGCAACGTGTCACTGTGCCACAAGAGTGCAGTGGAAAGACACTGAGCAGAAGGTGGCAACAGAGCACAAACCAAAACGTGCAGCAAATTTAGTCACAATTAAACACTTGCTGTCAGCACAGAGCACACGCACACACGGGTCACACGCCTCCACCAAAAGTATCGTGATGTGGGCAGGGGCTTCTGATGGCCAGGTTTCCCCTGAGTTAATGCAAGGAGGGCTGATCGTGGCAGCTGCCCGAGGAGAAGGGCACAAGAGCTCCCTAACCACTCAGCGTGCTGCCTACACGGCCCAGAAACATGCTGAAACAGGTTTTTAGTGCAGTTTGTATTTAGTGCAGTTTGTCTATGTATTTCTAGCTGAAAAGCCACATTTTAAGCACCTCTCTTAGAGAGTTAGACATTCTATGCAATAATATTCTCCTCCTTTTCCAAAAAGCCATCTCTTAAGCACTGGTGGAAGCCATACAGAAAACGTCATTTTTTCCTCTTTCCAAGATTAAAAATATTTTGCATAATAAACACTTAATTATTAACCAGGTAGCCATACAGATATTAAACTCACCAGAAGTTTATAGTTGGGCTTATGAATGTCAACTTTTTTAGTTCCTAAATTGTCATGTTACCTTGTAGAGCATCTTCTCTACAAAACAACAGGACGAAACCTCATTTTCACATCTCTTGTTTGCAGCCTTCCAAAAGGTGCAAGATTTGAGACTGAAAGGAAAGATTATTGAATGCTGACCTTAATGCATTTTAGAAGCTTAATTACATCTCCCCCCGCTACAGGTGGGCTGCGGATGCTGCATCCCAACCAGCCAGCCGTGAGGGCAGGGGAACTGGGATGCAAAACCCGCTAACAGCCTCACCCCCTCCAGCAGAAGTGACCGTGGGCAGCAGCTGGCAGCCCCTCATGGCCACGCAGCAATTAAAAAAGTGTTCAGCAAACATTTCTGGCAATGGCTTTAATGGTCTGTGAGGATATCAGCACCCCCACGCTGCCAAACAGAGACCCGTGTGAATGCCGAACGATAAACATCATTAGGTTTTGGCTGCTGCTCAGCCACCCCGGAAGGATCCCAGGAGCTGACCCCTCCCTGGATACGGGCACTGCAATTGTCCAGCTGTAAGAAAACAAAACTAAGCAGGCACAAATCAGTTTAGGTATCTGACACCCGAAAAACCTACTAGGTTTAAATACAACCAAAAAAAAAAAAAATCCAAAATGACAAATACAACCAAAAGTTACTGCAGTGGCAAAAAGATTAGGATCCCCGACTGAGACTGAATGACTGAAGACCGAAGTGCATTGGCACCTACCTGCCTAACGTACCCCAAGTAATCTTTAAAGCAGGATTTCAGTGTTATCATGGAGTTTATAAACTCACCATTTCAAATGCCACAGAAAGCCCCGCAGAGCAAGCGCTGGAAGGCAAGCAACCAGATGTAAAAGAGTTTGGTTAGGCATTCACGCACACACGTGTTCTGCTGAAACATTTAGGAAGCATTTCGGGGAGCAGCTGTGATTTCAGCTCTCCGGCCCCGTGCACTGCGCTCGCATCTCACCCCCAAGTTCAAGCTCAGCTGCTGCCGCCGAGTGCTCGGATAGGCAATGGCACGTTTCTAAGGCATCCCCGAGGCCATTCTTCTGCGGTGGTTGCTGCTGCCCTACTGCAGTCTCTTCTGCCTGCCTGTACTCACTGGCTTAGCACACCAATTTGCTGGAGAGGGGACGGGGCTGGAGACAGCTGCTGTAAATCAGTGTAGCTCCTTGGACGTGGTCCCCAGCGTGTGCACTGAATGTACAGAACAAGTCTAGGAGAAATAGTTCAGTCGTTGTGAACGCATCTAGCTTTTTAATTTTATAATCTATCTTTTTTTTTTTTTTTTTTTTTCCCTTGCCTATGAAATAAAGAACTAAAATCCCTATTTTTAAAATAATCAATATGTCAGGGAAGTTAGGACAAATTTTTCAGATGAAACCATGTTTTCATCCAGCTATATCCTTCCAAATAGCATACACTTCTTCTGTTGAGAAGGAGTTTAGGTGTATATAAAACATACATACACGTACAGGAGTTTACATACATGTATATATAAAACCCACACACACATATACACACGCTACATAGAGCGGACAAAGATCCTCTCACCAGCAAATAATTTTGCTAGTAAACTCCTTCAGAACAAACCAGTCTGATATACTTAAACGTCAGTAATTTATTAGCATTGAATAAGGCAAAGCAACTAAAATGTAATACAGGAGACAGGCCTTGTTATCTAAATATCGGATATTCTAAAAAAGAAGAAAGTTAAAGGGTAAACTGCCTAGCATAGCGACCAACAGTTACTGCTCCCTTCACCGTTATCAGTGCTTTTAAATAACTTGGCTTCACTACTATCACAGCAACAGCGTCCTGACTGGTTTACAGAAGCTATTTCTCGTCCTGGCTTCTTGTCTGGCTTCGTGACAAAATTGCAGGAACCCAGATCTGACAGGTTGGCAGGGAATCGCCGCTGCCATGTAACCTTCATTCCAGACCACTGCCCTTTATCAGAGAAGTGTTGCACTTGAGTCCCACATAAATAACTTTGCTTCCCCTTGGACGCAGTTTGGGCTCTAACTACGTTTGTTATGTGCTACAGTTACTGAGAGCTGGGAGTCCAGTTCAAAAGAAATGATGGACGAGTTTCAGTCTCTGGTAGTTGGTCACTATAAAGCAGATTAAATAGTATAAATTAATCAACGCAAAACGAAAATGAGCAAGAAAGATATGAAGGGCCTTTCCTTAAAAAAAGAAAAGGATAACTCTTGAAACACATTTATTTTAATTGCGCCCGTAGCTTTTCAGTAAGTCAGATTTGACTTAATGTGCTACAAAAAAAATATTATATACCCCAAACCCCCAAACCGAAACTAGTAATCACCAACTACTCCCATCAACCTTGGAAAAAATATTGTTTTCAATCTGATTTTATACCAATGATGTAATAAAAAAAAAAAAAACGCACTGCTGTGTATGTTTGGAGAAAGCCGCTTGTCTTTGAGAGCACACACTCAGACTGGCAGCACAAGATTTAACAGAACAGCAGAGGGAGAGCTGTCTACATCTCTGCTCAGTACATCCATCCAAGTACATGAAGCTTCATTTTAGCTGAGTGCATACTGTAGTATAAGCACAGTGCTTATACAGAGATATGGACTTGCTTTTTACTGTTTCCACAGCCCTTGAAAGGTACTGCCATATACGACTCCAATTCAATTCCTGGTAATATACAGATGATTTCTGTCAATATTTACTGGTAATAATTTACTGATGAGGCAAAACTATGAGGATGTAGTGCAGCCCAGGAGGCCAGATGGAGTCCTAAGGGACTGTGCTTAGCTTCCTTATAAAAGTGCCATGAGGGTAGTACGTTGATACAGGCATCCGCATTTGCATAATTTCTCATGCTTAATTAAAACAGAAATTGTTTAAACAGGAACAAAATGTGAAACTTTTTACATACATTACAAATAGTACTTCCTTTGTTTAAAACTACAGAAGGTAGAATAGCAAGACTGAGTCCTGATAGGATAAAATAGTACAAACCAATCCATTTTCCACTGGACATGCTGTTTCTAGACAACACTATTTCTTCTCCACGCAGTCGATTTATTAAATAGAACTTTGTCAGGAGAGAGTTAGATCCAATTCAGTTTCTGTACTCCATAAAACTCAGTGTTTCAGAGAGGAAGATACGAGTGTTTTGACTGGCCTCCTGCAGAGCAAGGATCTCGGTGCGCTCCCTGGGAGGCACCACAGCACGTATGATGCTCACATGCTGTACCTGACACTGGGAGCTGAAATACATTCACGGGGTTTGGTTTTTTGTATTTAAGACTATGCTCTTTATGTATAGGGACTACCCTCTCATCATGCTATGAGGAATTCAGAAAAATATTGTTACCAGCAGCTGGCTTCAAGGACAAGGTCTATGTGACTGCTAATCACAAGGGGGTTGTTTTCTTGCAGGTGGGGTTGTTTTCTTGTAGTTGTTTGTCTGAGTGCTTTTGACCAATAATCTTGTGTGAGACACTGTCCGCCCCTGTTAAGTTCACTATAAAAGTTGGGCTATTCGGGCAGTAAGATGGAGCATGAGCTGACCACACTGGTGTCGTGCTTTCGGCCGTGCTTCCTGCAACACGGGGCCTGAACAGGCTGAGACCTGGACAGGCTGAGGCCCGCACAGGCCAAGACCTGGACTTGCTGAGACCCCAACAGGCCGGGAGCCCGGAGCGGTGCCGGGAGACCCGAGGCACACGGAGGGACTACTGCTGGACAGAGAGAGCCCTGAGAGACGCTGCAGAGCCACGGACGGCTCTGAGAGACACGGAGAGACCTGGCAGAAGCTGGAACACCTGAGAGGCATTGAGAAACTCCAAGCACCGACCCGGACACAGGACTTGTGGTGAGACACGGGGAAAAGAAAGCGCGGGGAGACGCGGGAAAGGGAGCTGTGGAAAACATGGGAAATTGAAGTAATCGCGGTGTGATGCGGGACATCCAAGATCGGGTTGCTACGGGAGACCAGAGGGAGACCCTCACCTGAGGCGAGTGGGCACAGAGCAGAGGGGCGGAGATCAGCACCCTGCAGCCCGTCTGACGTGACCATGGAGGCAGTGGCGGCTGTGCTGCTTCTCTCTGGCATTCTGTTTATGAGAGGCTTATCTTGCAATGCAAAAAAGCATCTGCCATACAGCAGACGTTACACTCTCTTTCCTAACTAGTAATCATGTGTCTCATCCATTTGTGGTGAATGGTCAGTGGCAAAAGGAAAAGGGGGAGAGTAAGGGGTGACAAAGACAGAAACGGTACCAGGAGGATGCCACTGGCACTAACAGCACGGGTAAGAGGAGTGGTGTAAGTGACACAGGTGATGCTGCGGGTTGGTGGCTCTGCCTGCTGCTCGCCCCCGCCGGCCTGTGCACTGCTGCCAACGGTGCGAGAGCAAAATGTGAAGAATCCCAGTTCCTGTGTAGTAATGGGCGCTGTATTCCTTCACTCTGGAAATGTGATGGTGATGAAGACTGCTCAGATGGCAGTGATGAGAGTGCTTGTGTGAAGAAGACGTGTGCTGGATCTGACTGTGTGCAACAGTGGTCAGTGTGTGCCAAACAGATGGCAGTGTGATGGGGATCCGGACTGGGAAAATGGGTCTGACGAGAGTGCTGAGCTGTGTCATATGAGAGCATGCCGGGTAAATGAAATCAGCTGTGGTCCTCAGTCAACCCAGTGTTCTGGAAATGTGATGGTGAAAAACACTGTGACAGAGATCCTGATGGAAGAGATGAAATTAACTGCCCTTCTCGGACCTGCAGGCCAGACCAGTTCAGATGTGAAGGTGGGAACTGTGTCCATGGGAGTAGGCAGTGCAGTGGTGTGAGAGACTGTCTGGATGGCACTGATGCAGCAAACTGTAACAATGTTATTCAGTGCTCTGGACCTGGCAAATTCAAGTGCAGAAGTGGAGAATGCATAGATATCAATAAAGTGTGTAACCAGCAGAGAGACTGCAAGGACTGGGGTGATGAGCCCATAAATGAATGTGACTGTCCAGCTGGGTTTGAGTTTGTAGACAAGAGAACCTGTGGAGATATTGATGAATGCCAAAACCCTGGTAGCTGTAGTCAAATCTGTATCAACCTGAAAGGTGGCTACAAATGTGAATGTAGCCGTGGTTATCAGATGGATCCTGCTACAGGAACCTGGAAAGGGACATGTGGGTACAGAAATACAAATAACACCTGTGATTACAATGACGCTGCTAAGCAGGGTTTAGGGGCTTATGGCACGGAGACAAGGGGTAACAACTACAGTGTTTGGAACAATTGTACAGCTTTGGCCTTACCTCCTGATGTTTCTCTGATTTGTGGGGATGGGGCCTGGCAAAGTATTGCTGCAAATGCTATCAGATGTCCATGTTACTTAGATAAACTCATTGTATTTGCTCCTAGCTTGTTACAGTTGCGTGAGATCACCAGACATCAATGGGCATTGCTTGCACCGGATTGCAATGATAATGTTGAATTGTGTGGGGTTGCAGCTAGAGCGGCATTGGCAATTTTAGTGCCTGGAGTGGCATCTGCGGCTGCACGTAACAACTTAGAAAAATTGGTGTGCTGGGCCGAGAAGCAAGCCTATGCCACGACAGAGATAACTTGAGGAGATGTTACCAGATCAAAATAGTCTGCGACATGTGCTCTTACAGGATCAAGCTGCTATTGACTACTTGCTTTTGGCTCAAAGGCATGGGTGTGAGGACTTTAAGGGAATGTACTGTTTAAATCTTTTTGATCATAATGAGTCAATTCACAAATCCATTACTTTCCTGAAAGAGCACATGAGAAAGATTCAATATGGTATCAATCCTTTCAATCATTTGTTTGAAACGATGCATAGATGGTTACTGGGATTAGTCAAAGAGGGATTAAGGATTCTGTTTGCTGTGGTGTCGATCATCATTGCATGTGGTATTGTGATAACTGTGGTTAAAGGGTTACTTGCAAAAATGTTATATTGGGCGTGGTTTGCTCAATTTTCTGTATTTTTCTGAAAACTTCTAGAATATTCATGTTTTGGAAGACAGACTTAAAAATCTGGCTGTCATGTCAGGGACAAGCTTCCTGCCTTCCCCATGAAAAGGTATCCAGAATTGAACAAGTCACGAGCCCCTAAAAACGCAGCTAACCTTTTATTACGTTGCTTTTCCCTTGCATAGAACTTTTCATTGCTAGTTCAAAGCGCGTTGTAACGTGCACTTCCATTTCATATTGGCACTGCTTTAAACGGCATTTTAAAGGCTACTAATTTTCTGTAAGGTTCAGTTTGCATCTGGCTTCATCTGTCCCCCCCCATGCCTGCTAGCTTGTACTCGCTCTCCTTGCAAGCAGTGCACACAGCCAGCAAGTGCTGCTGCTTGTGGCACCTGGCTGCAGCAGGGCACAAAAGGGATGGTTTCTCTCATTCCTGCCATTTTCTGCACACCAAGGGAAAGGAGAGGCCATCCTGCATGCAAAGGGTGAAGAGGAAGAGAAGGAAGGGCCAACATACAGGGAACCCGCGAGGACCAGGACTGTGCAGAAAGCAAGAAGAGTAAATGACACACGCTGACCAAGCGTGCTCCTGTAAGACAAATTGCAGAATTTCTGTCTTACAGAAACGTTTTAGTGATTGAAATGAATGGCAGGAACAGCACAAAATGCCAAAAATAAGAAAACAGAGTTTGTTAGGGTTAGTGTTTTAGAATCAACACACTTTCATAAGACTCCTGCCTCATTCGGCACACAAAATGGACGGAGCTCCTCAGCAAGAGCAGCTACTCACTGTTTTATCTTTACTTTTAAAAACTCAGCTGTGACTACAGTTTTTCATTTCCTGATGGATTCCTGTTGAAAGCTAATATTTTATAAATAAACCCGCAGTTACGAGAGCAAGGAAACTGAGAGGTCACCCAGTCCGCTACTGCAAAAACTCAAACACCTAGTAACTTGAGTAAGGAGATCTCTTTGGGAACGGTATTCTCTTTTCAGTGTTTTGTGTTTTTTCCTCGATCATATGACAGTATTGAGCACATTACTACAATAATTACCAATATCCTTTAGCACCAATATTTTCCCTTATAAATCTTACATTCTCCATCCCCAAATGTAAGAATAGCAGGTTTCCCGTTTCCCACCCCAGGGGCTGGAACAGAGGTGGTCTCAGGAATTCCCCTTCATTTAGCAAGACAGAAGGGCTTTACCTTAGCTCAAGGAGGGACAAGTTTATAAAAGAGAAAACATTTGAGGGTTATTAAATACAGAGACAATATCCAGCTCAGGAAATCCCCTGAGCCAAAGACAGCTGGAGGTTGGGAGATTATTAAGGGGGAGTATTGGCAATGCTTGCCCTGTCCTTACTCTTCCCCAAGCACCAGGCTGCAGCTACTGGTGAGGAGAAAATACCAAGTAATGCAGACTCCTAGGTTTGCTCTTAAAATGCAGACTTTATGGATGACAAATGTGGTTACCGTAAGGAAGTCCAGTCCAAGTTCATTTCATTGCATGCTTGCAGGCTGTCTGAAGAATGACGCAAGCAGCAGTTTATCAGGTCACAGCGCATTTACAATTTCAGGACTGTCACTACCACTAAAGTGATTTTAAAACCATCCATTAACAAAACAGAAATAGGAATGAGAACAAAGAATAGTTTTTTTCTAAATTTGGCCACACAAGAGGTTATAATTCCCAGACGGACAAATTCTTCTTCTACAGCGATGAGAAAATAGGGAGCAAATGACAACTCCCAGCTCGTTAGCTAACAGTGCCACATGCACTCACCTCAACCCTTCCTAAAGTGGGAGGATCATTGATCCTGCCTTCTCTGAGAACCTTCTGCGCTTGCCTTAACGGCACTGATCTTCCTTGGACTGCTTCTGTTATTGTTTCCAATACGTCTTAGGTCAGGTGCCCAAAGCTGAACGTGCCTTATGGAGGAGCCTACCACTGACTTTTGTTCTTCTACTTGTCCAGTTCTTAACACAAGGCAAAATGCAGTTTTCCCAGCTGGCACTCTGTTTTAAAGTTTTGAAAGATTAATAGCTCGGTCCAAACACCACTAACTGCTTTCCTTGAGCATCAGACCCCCTTTGCACCCCAGCAGCTTCTCCCACCACGTATCACCTCCCATTAATCCCGAAGGGATTTCTTTTGTTACAACACTCAGCTCTAGGTTTTCCAGCTTGGCTCTGTTATATGTGGAGTGGTAATTCGTGTCGAGAAAATGGTTGATATCAATAAAGAAGGGGGAGATTTGGGAGTGTGGCCATGGGGGTTGGAAAGCCCCGTGGTTGAGATAACATTAGACTCTTAACGATGAGGCCATCAGGAATGTAAAAGAGTTTAGAGGGAACAAAGAAGGGTGATTCAGGAGACTCCACGCAGTCTCCAGTTCCTTGTTCTCCAGCCATTGAGGCATGGAAGTTTCTGGGTGTTTGCTGTTGATGTTACATTCAAAGTTGTTTGACCAATGAAAAGTTGTTTTGAAAAGAACTGCTGTGGAGAGAAGGGTATAAGAGGGGAGCCTGCCCTCAAAATAAAAAAGGAAGGCAACACGATGTGAAGTTATGATCAATAAAGAAGCAGGAAAGAGGAATGTAAAGGAACAGGCTGGCAGAACGGAGACCAGGACGGGAACAGGCACATTGATCGCCTCATGAAGATCGGTTCGGCCAAAGTCAGCAAACTGCTCAGAGAAGCTCCTACTGAAAGTCGCTGGAAATGGGCGCACCGGAGCTGGAGAGAAGCTCACGCTGAGAGAAGCGGAGCCCTGCACACAGCTGCCCCTCGCTGGTAAGCAGTTGCGCATTATGGGGAATCATACGTCCTTAGGAACAAAGACTGTCCTGGTAACCTTACAGCTTATTCCCTTTATTGACAATCGGACAGTTTATGAGCCTGAAACATGGGACCAAACTGAGGTCAAGGTGTGGGACTCTGCAACTAAAAACGACAAGGTTGCAGTGGGCTTGCTCGGCACCTGGCGAGCAGTCTCTGAGGCCTTAAAGAGCCGTGTGGGGCCACAGTCAGACACGTGGGGTTTGGCAGACAGTGAGGGAGCTGCAGGCTCCTTTACTGATCCTGCTGCTGCGCCATCGGCCCCTCTGCTGCTACAGCCATCGAAGGCCTTTGCTGTTCCGCCCCCTGGTGACCTGGACGTGCCTTTTGACCCAGGCCCTATTGGCCTTGAAAAGGAGATGGATATGCTTTTATTCGATGTGGGAAGCACGGGATACATAAGGCCTGAAGACCGAGTTGCTTCACAACTTAAAGCGAGACATATTGTTCAAAAGCAACGGAAAATGGAGACTGTTAAGTCATGGAACTTAAAGGATTGTTTGTTATCTTTCCTGATTGTACGTATGTATAGGCATACTCGGGTTTAGTATGTAAAGCAATGTTCTGTATATTTAGGATGTTTGATGTTCGTGTGTGCGTGTTGGTGGAGCGTAGACTCCCCGCACACCCAGCGCTGTTTACTTGCCTTTTATACCTTTTAGGAATATTTGTTTGATAAATATTACAAAATTCAGATTGAGTTGAGACCTTGTTTATAACAGCTCCCAGCAACCCCATAACCATCAACCTATCAACCTACGGTCGGCATCATTCACAACAGGCATTGCTCAGGTGTGTGTGTGTTTTGTTTTGTTTTATTCCACTGTATGTAATAATTAAAAAATCTCTTCTATAACAGTGTGAACAGACTCCTCAGAAAGTAGCCAGCTTCTATTGAAGAAATGGCCATTAATGTCTAAGTGCTAGAGAAAAGGACTTGAAACGCAGCAGAAAGTGTCTATTAGCTACTACGGATTTTATCCGAGCCTTTTGGGTGAAATCAGCTACATCAGCCGACTCCCCTCTGAGAATTCAGAGATTCATTAACGTGTTTGCCAGTGTGGAGCCGTGGATATGGTCTTTGTTTTGCTTAACACACACTCGTACATACATACTCTATATCCGCACATGCATGCAGATATACACACACACAGATACATATACATATATTTCCATGTTTTTTAATTAAAAATTGGAAAAATCCTAATTGCTCTGCTTTGATATTTATAGCACACAACTTCCTCCCTATCATTTTTATGACCTTTTTCTTTAATGTAGTTACCATTACAGCAGATCATAATTTGTTCTCATGGCTACAAATTAATGAGACAAATTACTGTGGCATTAGAGTTTGAGGAAAACAAGAGCAGATCATGAGACAGCCCAGCTTTAATCAGCTTCTTTAGCTAAAAGGCTCCAAGTACGCAAAGAAAATTAAAATAATAAAAAAAAATACCTATTCTACCTCTGCATTTCCACCTCTGCAGCAAGGCAGAGCCCCTGAACCACACAAGTTACAGCCGCAGGCTGCTATACGGCAGCTTTACAGTCATTTAAAAATATATGCAGTACGTATCAGCTGCTACCATCTCTCCCCCTGCCCAAGGAAATTTGGGGAATGAATTTTGTGAGAAAGCAACCTGATTGCTGATATAACAGTTTATTAAAAGCTGTTCCTAACCTGAGGTATACACGGGAGACGATATTTGATTACCTCAGCTTGCTCGCTTAGAAGAAACAATCTGAGGGAATATATTTTTAAATTATTTTTATTTCATACCATTATAGAGTTGTCCAGGGAAGCTGCTGATTTATAAAAGCTGAGAGATTAACCATGTGCCACTGATATTTTATGAAGGATAAAATCCAAGCCTGCCCATTGCAGCAAGATGAGTGACGAGACTGACATAGTTTATCCTCAAATGTGTCGGTGGAAACCTTTCTTCCACTGATATACATACCCAACACCAACCTTACTTCCCACTGGCTTTACATGGGCTTTTGAAACGTAGCCAGTGAAAATATGATCTTTAGAGAAGAGAACATCCGTGAAGAGCTCAAACTGGTGGCAGATTAGACGTGCATTTTCAGGTGGCACTTAAAGGCAAGAGAAAAATTCCTACAGGATAAGCATGCACATACATGTAAAGGTAGGCACAAGATTAAAAGGATGGCTTTGGACACCCACAAATCTTTGATGGTGTTTGAAACTGACAAAAAAAAGTTTTATACCTTGGCCCATTTTTAACTTGAAGCTGTGCCAGCAATAGCACTGGACAATGGATGGAGAGAAACAGAAGCAACGATATGCTGCAATTATGTTTCATCAGAAATTATTACCTACATCCCAGCTTTTGTTCCCAGCCAACAGTTAATACAGTAAGCAGAAGATACAGCATTGCTTCCTAGAAGACTTGGTCTAGCTGCAGAGCAGAGCAATTGGAGACAAGAGCAACATGAAATGGTCACACATAACTTCCAGAAGACGCCAGGGATTATTCTTGCTTGACTTACTGAGCTTAGCAGTTTAGTGCTACAAGTATTTAAAAAAGTAATGCCGCTGGATGAGCATTATGATATGACTGCAGGCCCAGTTGTCAAGGCAGCTCTCTGCTTTTAAATGTAAGGGTAGTGTAGAGCACCAAAAAACTGCTGTTATTTAATTCATTTGAGCATTTGGAGAAAGTTCAGTTTCCCTTTCTTACATCGTAGCACAAAGCCGTACCCAGAGCTGCCCATTGAAAAGCATTTTTAAAAATAAGCAAAAAGACTTAGCTATTTAAGAAAATAGCTTAGCAGACATTGGCATACGTGAAAGGATTTGCAAACTGGAGGTGCCAGGGACAGCAACCAATAATTATCTGAGGCATTTAAACAAGGAGAATATCTTTAGAAGTAGCTCTGAGAAGTGGCCAGACCTATGCTTCCCCCTGCTCTGGCACAATAAAGAAACTCCAAAAGCTGCATTAGCCTCGAACAAAGTGCTTTCTCAACAGATGTTTATAAACAGAATGTCAGAAATTTGTTTGACAAGAACTACCCATTCCCCCGCTGGAAAAACATAATGCCCTTTTCACTGCTATGCTTGTAGTAAAAGAAAATAAATAAGATTCTAGCAGAAAGGCTAAGACTTCCAGAAATTTGGCAGGCAACTTGTTGCACTTTGCAGTGAATGCTTCCCAAGGGAAGTTTTACTTCTGGTCTGGAAAACAAGCTGTGCAAAGGTGTGGGACCATACCAGACACTTTCCTCAGGATTCGCAGGCTGATATACGTGGTCTCTTTTCCAAATAAAGAGAACTCATTTGGGGAGGTCTCAACATATCTGAAATGATTTCTTCCGTCCAATTTTTATGCTCAGGGAAAAAAAAAAGAAAAAAAAATCAGCTCATAAAACAACGAGCCACAGAAGGGCCACATAAAATCTGCTTTCTAAACAGTCGCTGCTTCAAGCGAGATGCTTGCTGCACCCATTTTCTTCTCGGCTCCTAAAAGGAAAGCTATTTTCAAGCATGACTACACAGCATCTTAGCACAGCCAACACACACTCACTGTACATCAGTCCGCCCTTGGCCAACATGCCCAGCTTCCCACCCTTCTGGTGGCAGCCTAGGTTCAAACCTCATGCTGAATGTTTGAGTCATCCTGCGTGCCTTTACGGCCCATTAGCTTCCATTTGTGATGGACCAAGTTTCTCTCCAGCTGTAGTTAGCCTAGCTGCTAATTGCCCCAGCATTTGAAAGCATTCCACGTAAAAATCAATACTAAGAATAAAACTTTTGAACCTCTACAGACACGCTGGAATTTCACCCACTTTGTAGTCGCAGATCCCAAGAAGATCAAAAGAAAATAACCATGGCTCTTGCCCTTGCTCATTTTGGTTGTGATAAAAATGCTTTTCCTTGCATTTAGTAACACAGGCCAGGCCACGCTGGATTAAATTAATCGTGAAGAAAATGATCCTCCTACCAAGAAATGCAACGTGGCAAAAAGCAGTGCGAATTCACCATAGACCATTCCATTCTTGTTTTGAAATAGCAGTCTGAAGTCAAGATAACTTATTCATCATGCCCATCCAAACTTTCACGTCCCTTGAAGTTGCCAACAACCATACCATTTAATGTGAAATGCTGTGCTGGCTTGTTTTCAGATGTGGACATCTGTGGCTTGGAAAATTCAAACAGGTAGATAGTAGTCACAACTTAAAATCCCTGTACATCTACACTGAATCTAAGGGTTGTATGGTGTACCGTTTGTAAACACAACAGGAAAATAAAAGCTAAACTACAGAATGCAGCTGAAGGAAAGGATGAACAACAGTTAAAAACTACCAGAGTTCTGTGTTTGTGCATAGAAGCATTTCAGAGACCTTAGACGATGCAATTTAACTAGCACTACCAAACAAGAAATCTTGAAGTACTGCATCTGCTTTTAAAGGAGAGAAAATTATAAAATAAAATTAAAAAAAAAAAAGAGAGAGAAAGAAAGAAAGAAAGAAGCTGCAGACATAAGATCATCCTGTCAGTTCTACAACTTGCACTGCTCACTGTGGAAGTCTTAATACAAATCCTCATGTCATCCACTTCCAGCCTTCCTCACAAATACGGCACGGAAGTTACCTAGGAAAATACCACCAACAGTGTGCGACAAACTCCAATAGCTAAGTACCCAGAATCAGCGGGGCTTAAGGGTCATCTCAGCCTCAGAAAGATTTGGTAAGAGCATTGGTTTTCCCACAGTGTGCGAACAACTAAGTTGTTTCCCTCAGACAACTTCCCAACCGAGGCATCACCACTACTGGATGCAATACCTGTGCTGGTAAGCAGCAGAGTGATGCAAAAGAGAGGTTTGCACTACTTGTGGAGGAAAAAAAGAAATGTTGTAGTTGTTACTGAGCAGCTATGACTCTGACTTCCCAATATGTATGACTAAAACCATGGAAGGGTCCCATTAGAGGCTGCAGTTAATTAACACAACTGTCCAGGTGAAACCAGGCTGTAGAGCACAGCCCATTATAAATGTTCCAAAATTAATACAGAATTGGACCCCACATGATTTCAGTAAACCAAATTTTTCCCAATGCTTTTAAGTCTAGTTATCTAGACTGATCAATGAACTGGGTTTTAAACTGATTAGGTTTTTACGCAGCTGCTCCCCAACTCTTTCAAGTCAGGCAGATGCTATAACAGAAATGAAATTACATCCTCCTTTTGCTGCTATTCCATAACTTTAGTCCTCTGATGACTTCAGATTACCTCCGCATGCAGAAATACCCACAGCTCCATGGGAAATGAATCTAACACACATATTTTTCCCCCAAAACAATGATACTACTCTGCTTGTAATCACCAATAGTGTTTTATTAACCTGATATTCCTTGCGATTCTTTGCACAGAGTAACTAATTGCCAAGCACTTCGATATTTCAGGGCCTCTTACAAGCACCAGGTCACCGTTTAAAAGTTTACTGGCACAAACGTCAACCTGTGAAACTTGCCGGATATTTCAAAAGCAAAAGAAATGCCCCAAACACAGGTGAGACTTGTGTCTAGGATTCAGGAAAACTGCAGCACAATCTCTGCTACCTAGAGCTTCGCACTACTGCTGACCATCGAGCCCGTACTGGGACACTGCAGCATCAAACTGCATGGAGGATCTCTCTTCCCTGCTATGTCTGACCGGCTTAGCTTTTAATACCATATACCCAAAGGCTAAAGAGATTACAGAATCAGCGTGTAATAGAAATCATAGCAACTGAATTAGCTTAGCACGATGAAATTGCACACTACCCCATGCGGTGCGTAAAAGAACGTGCGAGTTCATAAGAGGCCTAACGAGGAAAAAGTAGGGCATGGAGAATGAAGATATTTTAATAGACTGATAGTAAATGACATCTTTTGTATTTATCTTGGAGGTCTTTCAGCAGGGAAACTACTGCCTTGCAGTGGATCTAGACAAAAGTTAAAACCAATAAAGGTAAATCCAATAATTCACCCACCCTACAGCGTCCCTGTTCGGCTCTGGGAACATTATTTGCAAATGCAAACAGCTACAGTGCACCACTCTCCAATGGAAACGTTTCAAAAACATAAGTCCCTGTAGAAGAGGGTACAAGCTCCTTTTTACTCCTATTTTTCCTGCTCACCAGAATGCCTTCCCCCCACCCTCAAACTAGAATCTCACTTTCCGAACCGCACGCAGCATTTGTTTCGCTTTGAAGTCTGTGAGTAGGCGCTGCAAGTTCTCCATGGCATCCCGAGCTCTGCCTGCGCCCACGGAGCAGACAGACAGACAGACACCGCGGTGAGATCTGCCGGCCCCCGCTGACCCCGCTCACGTTTGTGTATTTTTTTCCATGGCCTCACAGTTGCCCTACTGTGTAAGCTTACTGATGGGGAACATCTTACTGAAGATCTGCTGATCCTGCTGCTACCAGAAGGGTGGTAGGTACTTCATACGAAATGCATTTTACTTAGAGAAGTCCACAGCATAGCTTTCATCCCTGAATACCCTAAACCCAGCCAATGTCAGTTCTGTTTGGATGCATCTGGTAAGAAACTGCCCCTCTTGGAAAGGATAACCACTTTGAGTTGGCTGTCAAAAGGCACTTTCATCATACCTAAATCACAAGACACAGACGATGCCTCTCAGGTAGGAGATCTGGCAGCTTTTGCCATTCAGCTGCATTCACCAGGGGTTCTGGTTCCCTGAAAATCCCTCAGGATGTTCATAAAAAGATCCCACGAAGATCCTCATGTAAAGATAGAAACTGAACGCCCTTCCAATTAAATCAGCTTCATACATACATATACACGCACAGAGCACGTCTCAGCATTTTGTCAGGTGCTGTAGCAACTGGCGCAGTTCAGAATTACCAATGAGAGGAACAAAATCTGGCTGTTTACAGCAGAGCCAGAAACAAGAAAGAAAAGAAAGAGTCAGGCCTGTTCTGGTGCCTGGCTCCACAGAAGGCTGGGGACGTACGGTTGGGCGTGTGCCATAAACCCAGTAAGTGTCTTTTATCAAAAGCTTGAAGAGCAAAAGGACAGGGCAGCTCTTCCCGACTGCACAGCACAGCACTGGCCATCTCGCAACCACCCAATAGCAAATGGGCACATTTTGTTCTGTGGCATCAAAGGAAGAAATACAGCTCTGTGACTGCCCAGTCCTTAGCGTCTTGGTGGAGAAAAAAAAAAAAAAAAGAAAAGAAAAAAAAAACAAACACATTAAACAGTAGAAAGGCTCAGGTGAGCACAGGGAAATCAGTGTAAACAGCTCGCATTTTCCCTGGTAACTCTACGATCATACAAGCTAGAATCTTACTTTAAGAGGCAAGGCAAAATTACCAGAGAGCAATGACACTGAAATCTCAGAGGAAGGTGACCTATTTTTGAGGATCCCTGACCTTAACACGCTGTTTGGCATTTACCTAAATGAACTGAGCAATCTTAGTACAGAGTTTAAAATAAGTCCTTTATTGAGAGCTTAAACTCGCCCATACAGCTTGACTAACAAAACAAACAAACAAAAAACAGACAAAAAGAAAGTCAGGAAGAATAGCAGAAAAAGCTGACAGAGCAGCTACACGCAGACAATACAGGAAAGCTTATAAAAGGCAAAACCACCCAAAAATTTTCAGCTGAAAATCTTGTCAAGAATACTTAGTTTTTACAACAAATACAGTTTTGTTGTTGTTGTTGTTGTTGTGTGTGTTTGGTTTTGGTTTTAACTCCAAAAACAGGGAAGGAGTAGAGAACAGCCAGAAAGCACGGTGGTCTCCATGACCTTTTCACAAGCTGGAAATTCAGAGTCAAACCTCAGTTCTGCCTTACCGAGACCAGAAACAAAGTTTATTTTCCATAGATATATTCCCTAATCAAAAAGCTGATATTCCTCTTTCTATTTCTCTGTCAAAAATACTAAGTATAATTTTTATTCCAGGAGAAATAACTAGGAAACTGCCATGTTTTTAAAGAACAGAATTCTTTTTCTTTAGCCAGCATTTCTGAAGATCCCTCCAAATAACTCCAGTTACCATTCCTAATGGGCATTAACTGGAATTACTGTACGTACCCATCGCTTTTCCATCAACCTCCACTTTTCTGAGCGATTTTATCAACTGCCACATTTGACAGCAAACATCCTACAGAATTATAACCTGCTATCAGTCATTTAAAAAGTAATTGGTGGGTCAAGTATTGCAAACAAAATACAGCAGGGTATGCTTTGAGATTTGTGTGTGGGTGTAACAGGCAGAAGCTCAAGAATTGTGTTAGCAGCGTATTTGCAGATACCGCTGCCCGACGCGCGGCAAGCCCTGGCATACTTACCCATCTGGCTGGCAAGGCAGTGGCTGTTCAGAGAGCAGACACCAGTTCAGCCTTCTCAGGGGTACTTAGTGACGTCACCTCTCAGAAACACGACGTGACACATCTATCAGCATCCGAAACAGACTCGCCAGTGACTAACACCATAATTAGCAAAACCTCAGCTGACCCCAGGGAAAGTCTCCAGGGGCAGAAAAAGATTTCAAGCACGATACCCACCCATTTCGTTCATTATGTTATTCCTACTACTTTTTCAGCACATAGTGGGTAAAATAATTTTAACCAACTGTTTAAAACCATTTTTCTATTCCCTATAATGACAACACAGTGAGGGGCTCCTCCAGTCTAGACGTCACCTGACAGCAAACAGAAATCAAGCCCCTGTGCAGTGACACTGAACAGTGCTCAGAAGAACTCCCAGTCCACGGCTACTCCCGGTTACTGCACGGTACAACCTGCGTTACCTTGAAGTAGCCTGTGGCCTGCTAGCAAAGCACCACAAACGTGTTACCTGTACGCCTCAACAGCATCACTGCAAATGAGGACTAACATGAGTTAGCATTTGGTTAATCAGTACGGATTACATACCAAAAAAGTAAGAGCATAGTGTCCAGCTTCCCGTTAGATGGGATGTCATGTAGGGATCGCATGAACACTGATGATTTTCACTTCTTTCAATCATTCAGCAAACAAGAGAGGATTTTTGGTTTTTTGTTTTTTTTTTTTTAAAAAAGGCAAAATTCATTAGACATACAGAAATGAATTACTCATACATTTCTCTGCAATCTAAAGTGAAATACCTTTTGCAACATGCTGGCCATTTAAACGTCAATTCTTCATGTCCCATTCAGTTACTTACCTAAAAAAAAAAAAAAAGAAAAAAGAAAAAATCCATTAGTTTTCCATGTTCTCAAATCTATCATGAATGCAAAACCTTGTTCTCCACTCTTCCCCAGCAAATTTTCAGTAGTTATAAATTAGGTAAGACTATTAGGGTAATGGGTTCTGGTTATATCATTAGTTTAGATGACATGTTTTCACTTCTGCTTCAGCTAAGCATTCATTAATTGAATTTAAGAACTTTCTTTCCTTATTATTGCTTCTTTCTTCCCCAGTAATGATATCTAAATAAAAGCTTCTTGATGCCCTCAATAATTTGATTTCCACATTCTATTTACTCTGGGAAAAAAAAAGTCATAACTGCAATTGCAGTAATGGAAATATAAATGGAAATATAAAATATTCAGCAGAAGTACCCTAACATCATACTCAGTACAGAAACAGATGTTTGTGCAACTTCTTAACAGCAGTGGGGAAGAAAAAAAGAGAAAAAATCCAGCAGGTTTCGAATGTACCAGAGCACAGAACAGCAGACCACGAGACTCCAGCTGACAGACAGCTATGAATTCAGGTACGGTCTCCATAGGATCTATATTTCAGCCATGGATTTCCTTCATGGTTCTGTCGTTACTTTCTGTGACCTTGACCCACTTCATCGCTTTACTTTTACAATGGCAAAGTATTTTTTTTGCCCAGGTCCCTTGAGGCTCTGGATATTAAAAAAGAGTATACAGCAGTAGGTACTGCTACCTGCCTGAGCAACTAGTTACTAACGAGCACGTAGAAAAGAGCTTGCTGTCAACTATGCTCAAGTCTTCACTCGCTCCCTGTTCAATGATTTCATCCCCCTCATCAGCCAGCCCTTCCTTTTCCTCTCAAGACATCAAAATCATTTCCGAAGTTGATGCTGTTCTCTTGCTTTTACCATATATCATTTTAGAAGGGAATGACTGTATTCAAAGCTTTGCCAGACTTCAAATTCATTAATGACAACCATGTCAACGCTCAGGAATAGCCAAAAATTGTATTTAAGTGATTAAGTTGAACGCATTTCAAAGGAGTGAAATTGTACGTTGTGTTTGTCCAAATGATCAGATCAGTCCATTCTGCAGCCCTGTTATTCTCCGCACTGTACAGAAGCGATTTTGGTTACTCACAACATTAACTAGTGTCCTAAAACACTTTTTAGAAATTACAAAGCATAACAACTCGGTAGAACAGACAGCTTCTGGATAGTACTTCGCAACACCAGCAAGCAAAAACCAGCAGCAGGAGAGCTGGACCCACCAACACGCGTTTTTTGCCAAGGGGAATTCATGCTCGGGTCCTGCCCCCAACACTTCAAAATGGTGAGTTGGTTTCCAAAGTCATAGAACAGGGCTTGGAATGAAGGGAATTAATTCTGTTTTCTTAAGGTTTTTGAATGCTTTCTTGCTCTATAAGGATTGTGCCTTTCAGGCTTTTTTCTTAAGTACGAAGGCATAAAGATGTACCTCAAAATCAGAACTTGAAACAGTCACGTATGCACGTACCCGTGGGGAGAAGATCTGCAACATTTCTATTGACGATGAGACCAAATCCCAGCAAAGCAGACTGACAGCTAACAGCACTGCTAAACGCACTTTGCCTCCAGGTGACACAGTCCGTACAAGCCCCCAGAGCAGTCCGTGCCTGCTGAGCTCACCGCTCTCCTCCCCACGAACACGGTTCCTGATACCATTGCAGCCTGCCTCTGTTCTCGGCCAGCCCTTTCAGCGCTCCCGCAGAGCAGGCAGGCACAAGGGCCGAACCTGCGAGGCGTCCCAGCCTCCTCATCCTGCCAGGACCGAGCACCCCGAAGGGAAAGGCCTCCAGAACAGCCTCACCCCCCGGATTGCACCCAAACGACCATTTTTGACGTATGCTGGCTTTTCAGATGTTTTCTTAACCAGCACAGCCAGTCGAGAAGATGAGGGATGTACCGAGCTCCCCCAGCAGCTACATAGCGTTGGCATTCAGGTAACCTCCCCCCAGTGTCTGTAACACATACCCGCACCCTTCCCACCGTTATGCTCGCGCAAGCTTCCCGAAACGAATCAGAAGGAGCTCGCTTTTGCACATGGCCTGCTCCCACGGAGCAGAGCGAACAGGCTCACCACGAGCTCTGCCTGCTCCCTACTATTTCAGGCTGAAGCTGGGAGGCTGCCAGCGGCAGACACCTACTGCACAAGCTCTGCTGCTTCCACCTCCTGTCAGCCGGCTCTGGGATGCCTCGGAACGAGCACGGTGCTTTTTCCTTGGCAGAACTCATTTTACCCTCTTTCAAACGAGAAAATTTTGGTTCCTCTGGTTCACATGCACGCACATGTTTCGTCTTTTCCAAGAGAAAAGAAGTGCCAGCTACAATCCGTACCTCTTCAGGGAGTAAGGCCATGTCAGAATGCGTAACGCTGCTGCACTTGAACTACAAGGTGCACGTAGCTGCGTTCAGACCGCACTCCTTTCTGCCTCTGCCTCTACCATAACTACTCAGTGCACTAGAGGCACCTCCCAGCACTTGGATCAAATCTGCCAGTGCTGGGGTTTGGTTTTCATTCCTTCCCTTCTCAAGGGGGAGCACAGTTCTCACGGTTTGCAAGAAAACAAATTAATCCTGTTCATCGCAGGTGCTTTCACTGCTAGCTCTCCTACAGTTATTTGCAATAATTACCCAAACACCTTTTCCACGGATAATTTGGAGTGGTAAGAATAAACCTGAGGGTCTACTTTTTGCAGTGTCTTGTTTGCAGATTAAGAAGTCAGGAGGGTCCCCGTAAGGGCAGGGGGGGGAGCATTAAACTTCAAGTGCCACAGCCAGACCTTCCTTTTTGTGAGGGGAAAACAAAATCCTTGTCCTTTGCCATTTTGCAAGTGGCGTGCCGACGGATTGCCTGGGGTTACACGAGAAGAGTCGCAATCACCAGAAGCAGCCCTTGTTGTGCACGAAGGGCACCCCCCAGCAGCGCACATCCTCGAGCTGGCCTCCCACGGAGCTGCAGACCCCACGCACTGCACTCGGATGAGGTGTGGTTTCTCTTGTAAGGGTGAAAGGTATTTATATGGGAAACAGCGAGCGGACCCCAAATGAGGTGAATCTTACACCGATAATGCATCCCATACCTTTTTTCCTTCCCCATGTAACATCCTCCATTTGCACCTCAGCAACCTGAGCCAATTGAGATGCAATGATTTGGGAATTGCCTAGCACAGCCCCGAGATGCAAGCGGTCAGCCTCCAGCCCCCTTCAGTGAGGAGCAGGCCAGGGGCAAGCTGACGGCGGACCTGCTGGCGGGCAGGAGCTGCTCATCGCTCCCACCCTCCTGCCTCAGGTATCCCCAGCTTTGCACCTGGCAAGAGCTCGAGCTTGACCTGTGAGAATAACCCAGCTCTGGAAAGTCCTTAGTACACGATTAAATGCGATATATGCAGACACTGGGAACTGGCACTTAGAAGAGAAAGCAACATTTATTGGGTTGGGGAGAGAGGACGCATACCACGCGTGTCAAAGCAGGGAAAGCAGGGAAGAAATCTGAGTGAAAACTACAATCAGGCCCCAGAAACGCTACTGCACACAGCAGGCACGGCTTTCTGCCTCTCCAACATCAACTGCAACGAGAAAAATGGCATCCAAAGGAGAAATAATGACGCCCACGTTAGGAGCAGGTGGCACGGTGCCACTTTTACCCATGGCACGCACTGAGCCTGGTCTGGGAGCAGGACGAAGACGCGATAGTTAGCGTGAATCGGGAGGAAGGCGGTACGGCAGCTCAACCGCCGAGCTTCCCAAGGAATAGGATTAGCACTAATGGATGAAGCTGTCTCCTGTCTGCCTCACAATTAGAGGTGATCCTCCAAAAGCACTGTCCGGGATTAGATCAACCGGCAATTAGCGACATAAATAGCTACGGGACTGAAATCGTAGTTCTCCTGCCACCGCAGAGGACTGCAAACTGAAGTCACTCAGTCCAAACCCGCGTGCTGCCCTTTGCTCGGTGAGCAGAGACAAAGCCTCCCTCCTGCACGATCCCTGCCCACACAGCGAGGCTCACGAGGGGGCAGCCACCTTCACCGTGCCCGCCCCACGGGGCAGCAGCAGCTGGTGAAGCACTGCAGGCCCCGCAGCGACCCCACAGCACCTCAGCTCGTGCATCCCGTGGCCAAGTGATCGTGTCCTGCGGCCTCCTTGCACTTCTCGTTACGACACATCCTTGCATCTGCTTGGAGAGCCTCCTGCACAGAGGGACCACGGCAGGGGCTGTGTGCTTAGAGCTAACGCTGCACGTGGCCCCCGGGACAGAGAGGAGAGGTGATGAGGTGGGACAGGTGATCAGCATAACAGCATTTTCCCGGTTTTGGAGACTTGGGTGTCAACCTAGGTGAAAAGAAACCTCAAAAGGGGAACTTGGGATGAAGGTATCCAAGCAAGAGAGTGAAAAACACACACGGGAAACTGTTGGTGATGGGAGGCAGAAGGAAAGAGATAAAGAAAACTCAAGAATGAGACGTTCTGAGATAGAAAAGAAGTCAAGAACGTGCGAGCAGAGTCACTCACTAAGCGCAGCACATGAACACGTGGGATAGGCATGCACACATCTCCTTCCAAAGCTGCAGGCAAACAGGCAGGCAGCGCTGGTGCCAGCCAGGGAGAGAGAAGGCCAGCGGGAGCAGGGCAGCCCAGCAGGATGCAGGAGAGGCTGCAGGGGGCCCAGGTGCTCAAGCCACAGGTATTCACTGCACTCCTGTGTCTCCCTGCCCCTTGCTTGGTCTTACTCTTGCCCTAGCTGATAGGAAAGGAACAAACTGTGGGCCTAACAAAACTAAAGCTGGTAAGATCCTAACTAAGTCTTATTCTGTCCCCCATCCAAGCTCATAGTGGTTAAAATCCACACCCGGCTACCACCCCTAACAACATATGAAATTCTAACAGAGCAGCTAACATCGGATACAGCTCTCACTTTGCATCCTTGATACCATTTTTCACTGTTTTACATGATGCAACTGATGCATTAAAATGAATTTAATCGGGTTTTCTGCTTTTCAAACCCACTGCCTCCGCACACTCCACTTCAAGAGCTCCGAAGCCAGCTTCCTTTTTTCTGTCGGAAAGTTTCAGCACGCTGGCAGGGCACTGAGTCACCAGGGTCACGGCGAGGGAGAACAAGCGCAGCCTTTGTGCGCCGTCCCTGGACCACGGGGAGCTCGACTGGCAGACGCAGTGCAGTTTGGGGCAGGATCAATTGCACAAAATGCGGGACATTAAAAGCGCCGAGAGCATGAACTCCTTCACGGTGACAGAGGCTCTCCAAGCCCAAGGCTCTTCTGAATGTTTTCAGCAAAAGAGTTCCTTTAGGAAAAAAAAAAAAAAAAAAGGACTGAGTTCTTCTTTGCTCTAATGCTTGGCTGGAGCTTGAACACTAGAGCCCAGTTCTGAAACTCTTAGAAATCATCGGCATGTCTGTAAAACCAGCAACTGCATCTACACAGTAGCTTACCCTCTCTTCCTAACCCTAAGAATCACAAAAGATATTTCAGTAGTTTTTAAATTGCTTAAACCCACCATGTACTTATAGCTGACTACCTAGTAATATGAAATTAAATTGAGATTATGAAATTAAATTCTATATTACAGAAAATCAATGGCTTGCAAATTCTGATTAAATCTTAGTGGAGGGGTGGCAACCCAGTACACTTCTATTTTTATATACATATTACGTTATAACAGTGTTGTGTAGCTGGTTTCATTTACCATGGTATCATCAGTCTTCCTAAAAGCACTGAAGAGCAGAAGTCTAACATCTGGCTTCGAGGTGCCTGCTGAATAAAATCTAAGCATTAATAGCAAAGTAATCTACTTAATCCTTTGGGGAAATGGAGATAGGCTATTTCTGCTCCTCCAACAGAAAGAACAGGCAAGAGAATAGCTCTCGACATCCTCTCCAGAGCAGCTCTCGGAGTTTTCCTGCCATCCCACCTTTTTGCTAAATGGCACGTGGAGAGGCCATTTGAACTTTTGGCTCCTCACTTAGCGCTATACTTCAATTGATTTCACAATTGCATAATTTTAAATCTACACATTGAACAAAAAAACGGTGTTATGAAAACCCTAGGAACTATTTGCTACATGCTGTACTGATACCAACCACGATGAGACGTCTGTTCTGATGCCTTACTGAAGGACCAAAACATATAGGGCTGATATTTTGTAGTGGTGAGGGAAGGAGCTCTGGAAAACCCTGGAAGCGATCATGATGCAGTAATGACAGTCCATGATAAAGGGGAAAATGGAGTCCATAAAGGGTGAAACAGAAGAGTAGATAAAATTATTTGTGGTGTGCTACAGAAGTGAAATGTTACTACAAAAGCCTAATTTTGGTAGGGACAAGAGACAGCGCATTCATCAAAACAGAAGTTTGAACAAGAGCCGTGAAGACGATCAAAAAAGCATGTGCTAAAAATGTCCTGCAGGAAAAATCAGGAAGAGCTGGGTGTTGGTTGTGCAACTGGGTTAAACCCATCCGAGCCCAGGCTGACACTGCAGGAGGCGCACCCACAGCCACGTCCCTCCAGCTCCCCCATCTCAAGATGTTGGAGACCCCGCGTTGTAAATATCTTAATGCCTGCTACACGTTCTGGCTCTCCACATTATGCGATGCCCAGTTTTGGAAGATCTACAGAAGACACCTACGCAAAGCTGGCAGCTACTCCTCAGCTCGTTACATCTTCTGACCTTAAAACATGAGAAACTAAAACGTGTAATTTTGTCTCCAGCAATGCCGCTCAAAGGACAGCGACAGATCTCCTTCATTGCCACACTGATAACCACGGGAAGGTGAAGCCAAAGGAACTTCTCTGCAAGGAGAAGCCACAGAAGATGGGGCAGCAGTGAAACCCCACACCTGCCTTCCTCTGCTGCCTGGGCCCTGGCCCCACAGGCTGAAATTATCCCTGAGAGAAAAGCAGCAGCTGGTGTAACGCCAGCTCCATCACCTGAGCAGCCACGTCAGAAAACAACTCCCACGCTGCAAGGCTGCTCCTCGATCATTTCAAAGTCATCCCGCCCCCTGAACGTGAGGGTAAATGGCTTTTCCTTTCCTGTAACGCCTAGTGCAGGATGCAGCCTGTAATACTAAGGGAGAAAGGGGAGGCAGAGAATAAAAGACGATAAAAACCATCAGCCCGATGCTCCTCACATCTCAGCGCAATTCAGAGGTTGGAGACACTCATTAATGGCCAGCAATTAGATCTCTGCCCACCATAAATACACACCCTTGTTCCCACCGAGAGCACAGCGAGATCAGTGCAGCGAGAACACCTGAACAACCTCCCGTTGGCAGTGACTAATCCGTTTCATAATTATTTATGCTCTGTGTTACAGTGTTGGTGTGCTTTTGAGGCGTTTTTGCGACACCTCACTGGCTCCCTTGGTATCTGACCCAAGCAGATTTTCTCACCAGGTCCTGGGACACGTCCCCCTGCTGCCAGAAAGGCCTCCCGCAGCTCGCCGGGACGCTCCCCAGCTGCTGAGCGCTTCTGAACTTCAGCACGTGGCTTAGGAAAGCTGCCTTTCTGTTTAGGAAGCCTGTCTTTTAATTAAATAAAATGGAGATGTTAATCTGATTTTTGACAAACGAAGCAGAATATAAATATAGCTTGGAAAAAAAACCCTCCTTAGCGGGTGCTGCTGGACTCTCAGCTCGCTGCCTGCTGTGTGAGCAGAGCTTACTGGGGGCAGGGGCACGGCCCCCCCGGCAGCAGGCAGGAGCAGAAAGTGCTCGCTCAGCCCAGGTATACAATTCCCCCAAAGCTGGCAGCTCCAGCAATCCCTGACCAGCACCAGTAAACTGGATGGAAAACTCACAAAGCTGTCCGGCTGAGGAAGGAGGGCCAGTTGTTGCAATATGCCTTTATCACGTTATGCTATACTAAGGATAAATCGGATTTTTAGTGCTCCTAGGCTGACAGGCATGGGTATTTCACTCCTCCTCTTGAGCACAGTACGAACACAGAGCCCTGAGGGTGGCTCCACATGGCACAGTCCAAGGATGAGGCTACCTGTGACCTCCCAGGTCAACATTTCCTTGTTCCATGTGAAAAGCCCAGCGAGGGCAAGGTTCCCTGCATTATGGGGAGATGTAAAGGGCTACTGCCACAGAAACAGACTAGTTTTTTTTTCTTTAAACCATCATCGCTGTCACACTTCTTTCCTATCTTATTTCACTACGTTTATTATGTAGGTTAGGAAAAACGAGAAGCCCCCAAAGGATACCAGTAACTCGCTTTATTTGAGATTCAACCTTGCAGCAGCGTCCTTCTGGCTGGGGTCCAGGCAGCTTGGGGAAGGGAGCGAGGGGCACGAGCCATTTCCAGGCAGCCTTTTCCACACAGCTTCTGGGTCTGCCTTTGGGAGGCCAAATCCAGAGTCACGGACATCACTCAGGGGTTTGCTCCCCCCTCCCCTTTACAGTCCCAGCATCTGGTGGAGAACTCGGACAGAAAGTACTTGTGTGTGCCTTTGTTGTAAAGCAGAAGCTCTGGGGGAAGCCGATCTGTCTGGGCTTGGTTTTTAATTCTCAAGGGAATGAATGAGGGACCGCAGAGAACAGTCCCAGAAGGAAACACCAGCACGCGCTGTGCCACGCAGGGGATTTTCTGCATGCAGGAAGGAAGGGCCAACTGGGTCTCGTCTGGTTTGGGACGAGCCGTAACCCTGGCACAGCGCTCAAGCTGGCCTGCGATGTCCTGGATTAAAAATTTCAAAAAAAAAATTAAATTCAAAAGCTCCTGCTCTTACACAAGTCATTAAGAAAAACAGAAAGCTACTGTTAGCCTTATTTAATGCTTTTTGACAAAGAAAGCAAGGAACAGAGCAGAGAAGGTGCACCGAAACGTAGCCCGGAGACCCCCTGCTCTGCCCCACGCCCTGTACCGAACTGCTCTGCGCCAGGAGAAGGGGCCGAGAGAGGAAAGCAACAAGAGGGAACCTGAAGAGCTTTGCTCAGAAGTTCTGCAAGACAAAACGCATTGGGCAGGGGCGTGTGGCAGGGTCTGAGCGAGCACGAATCACGCGGCAGAAGCCAGGGAAATCCACCTGGTCGCACAAACCCATCAGCTGAAAACCCTGTGTGCGCCAGAGGCTCTGCAGCCAGGCTCGCGTCCCTGTAACCACATTTCACTCCCACACCTTCACTGCTGGAGCAGGGCCACCGCTCTGCAGCCAAGCAGCTCTCTCCGGAGCTCCCTGATGACTTTTTTTTTTTTTTTTCCCAAAAAGTGTCAAAAGCTGTATTTAGAAGCAAAACAAATTAAGATTTATTTCAAAACTTCCTATCTGGAAAATTATATAGCATCACGTAATTTTGCAATTTCTAGCCCTTCTTCAGAGCAAAAGAGCGTTTTTCCACGCCGCGAATTGCCGACAGATGTTCTCCTTTCTGTTGTTACACAAGTCTTGACAAAAATACACCCCAGCCTTAATGGCACTGCATGCACCCTAAGCAGGCTTTCCATTTGATCTGCTCCGTGCCTCACGGCCTTTTTTTTGTCTGCTTGTCCTAGCACAAAGCATGTTTGGTACCACAACAGTGACAGCTGACAACTGCTTCTCCTGCGTCCAAGAGCTTTGCCATTCAGTTTGAACCAAAAGCATTTGCCACATTGCATGGCACTGAAGTCGATTTAATCAGAGGCGGCCACGAGGTTGTCAGTGCCAGACGGAAGGAGTTTGGTAGGACAAAAGCTGGATTTGTCTCCAGAAATTTAGGCAGGGAGAAGCAGAGCATCTTTGTGAACACATCAAGAGGAATTTCAAGGAGGAGAAGTGAGAGCTGTAATTAAAATATTCTTGTGCAGTGCCAGAAAACCACTCCTACATGACCAGAGGATGCACCTAGCACCTTGTGGCACCACTGTGAGAACTGACAGAGCGAGCAGCCCTCCCTTCTTCACTCCAAGCGTTACCAGCTGGAGGGGGATACCGTCAGCGCCCTGCTGCTGCACAGCTATCAATCCAGAATAACAAGCATCATCCCACACCTGGTCCCTTCCAGCAATAAAGCCACAGAAGTTAAACAGAACGGAGTCCCCAGGCTGCAGGGACAGTCCTCAAAAATCCTCTAAGGGATTTGGTGTCCTAGTAGAAGTCATAACAAAGGATATTGCGTCTCTCCTAGCTAACATGTCGGGGACCACATTAAAAAAAGTGCACCATGCTAAGAGGAAGGACGTCTTCATCTTTTTGGCATTGCCTGGCCACCGAGGTCATCTTCCTTACTCTTTCCACCCCTTGGGATGTTGTAGCTGTTCCAGAAGATTTACGCAGGTAATATTTAAATTCAGAAGAAAGAGACTGGAAGAGAAGGTGGGAGAGAAGGACTAGGAACGCAGCTTCTCTGAAGACCCCTGTGGGACACGACCTGAAAAAGCAAGGCACTGGGACAACCTGCTGCGTGAGGAGCCAGAGCTTTGTGTGTGCAGACAGCACGGGAAACCCAATCGTTGGAGTTAGCAGCAGAGCGGGCACTAACACCGCTGCTCTGGTGCGTCATTTTCAAGTGAAATTTAAATCTCCCCAAGTTTTAATTAACTGGCTGCCAAAGGCCCGAGAAAGAGAGGCCTGGATGTTGTGTAGGGCGCGCTGGTATAGCTGGTCCTTTGGCACAAAGCAGCCCGGTTTTTGGCATTACCGCATCGAAAGCTGCCTACAGCACGTTAATGAATTGGAAGCCAGCCCTGCATGAAATGTTTCAACATCCACTCCAACTGTGCTCAAGGAATTTCCTATTTGCCTCTTTCCGCTAATTACGGAGCCACTGGCACACAGCATGGCTTGTCCTCAAGTGCTGCTCCAGCCCGTGAGAGACGCGAGACATTTTCCTCCGCGCAGAAGATACACCTGAACTCTGAGAGCCAAGACAGTGCTTAGAAAGAGATGGCAAGTCTTCCCGAACTTGGCAGCCTACAGGCACCAGCACCCTTCTAGACCCAACACAGTCCTTAACCTAGAAGTGACAACGACCCTGTGAACGTGCCATGCTGTTTTCACCCAAGACGACGACTTGTTGTCATGCTGGTTGTCCAGTGCCACGTCTCTGCCCTCAGCCACAGAGCGGGAGATCAGGAGCTCGAGACTCTGACCCCTGGCCCCCAAGGCCAGCAGAGCTTTTCCTGATGCCTCCGTTGCGTGCAGAAGCAGGTGGAGCCTTTCACCACTGCCTTGTAGGCGCTCTCTTGTCAGATGCATCTCATCCTGCATCACTTCTTCTGGTTGTGCTGTTCTAATTCAGCAGCATCGTACGATAACCAGCAGAGCACACAACACATTGCATATTTTTCTTTTAAGGATGCTCAGTAGGTTATGGTAATCACAGTATTTATTTCAATGCTTTCAGATTAACGAACTGATACAATTCCCCATTGAATGGGTTAATTTTGACTCTTATACATGCAGTAGAATCTATGTTCAAAAATTCCAAGTGATAAGGAAGACTTAAAAATGTAGGGTTTTGTTGTTTTGCATTGATGTTCCACAAAGAAACTGAAATGCTATCCTTATCTGAATATTAAGATAATTAGCTATAACTACAGTTTGAAATGCAGAAAGCTAATCTGAAGGCAAAAGGTGGCAGCTGAGGAGCACCAAAGGCCAGGCAGGACAAACAGCACGAAGCCACAAAAAGCCACGTAGTGATAAAGCTGGCAACGTTTCACTGTTCAGCACGAGTCACATTTCCCTCAAGAAATGAAAATCAGGAACAATTCTGCCTAAGCCAAGAGCTGCACTGACCTACAGCAACCAGAGTGAGCCAGGCACCCACTGCCCCAAACCCATTTTATTTATTTATTTGTTCTCCATTCCTGGCCCCGGAGAGCCCCCCTTTGCTGCACGTGTCAAGTCTTTGGAGTGCACGTGCAGAATAAGTCTTAAGAAATCTCTTCTTAAGCTAACATTAACACTGCAGACAAAAAACTGACATTGCGTACATTCAAAATAATTATCCTAAAAACAAGCAGAAAGGATTCCTCAAACTCATTCCCCATTTCGCCAGTATTTATTTTTCACTTCTCTGTATATGTTTTTGCAGCAGTAGGAAAACAACTGGGGCTTTGAAGCACAGCTGCTTTTATTGGTGCTTCAGAAATTCAAGGTCTGATCTGCATTGGCATGGAAAGCCTCCCAAATAATCAAATCTCATCTGTACCCAGGGAAAAGAAACACGTGCGACATTTCATCTGTCTTCTCAAGCATCAAGTCCCACTATTATTCTTGCCTTAATCAAAGCATTCATTTTCATTTAAGGAAGTTACATTTAAAGAAAAAACGTTTTTTCTTAAAAATCAAAAACCAACTCCTGATATTCATGAAGGAAACAACTTCCGTGAGTTTTGTTCAAACACTCAGAGTTAGCCCCATCCTGATCCCCCCAAATCCCACGACTGACCCCAGTAAGCAATAAAAGCAGCAGTACGTCCTGCTGAGAGATCTTACCACACACACGCAAAGACTGCGTGCATTTGTGTTTTCTTCTCAAGGACTCAAGCTACCAATTATGAGAACTTCACTCCTGAGAAGTTGGAAGAGCCCATCAGGCTGCACAGGGCATACCCTACTGTCAAAATCACATCCAATTCTGCTTCCAATATATAGGTATTTTGCACCTCCGCTAGACGTCCTCATGTATATATTAATGGTTTTGCTTGCCATGCAAGTCTATCATGCGAGAAGTTAATCTTCCCCATCTGAAATAACAGCTACTTCCCATTGCAGGTAGAAGGGAACACACGGACATCACAAGGACACACGCAGTCAGCCTTCTGTAGGGTGCCTGTGGCTTTTTAGAAGGAACCAACACACCTGCATCTGAGACATCTCCCAGACCGTCTCCTCCTCAGCAGCACAGAGGAGCTGCCTCACGTGGCTTGGCTTTTATATTCAAAGTAACTTTAGTGTTCTTCGGTGCTCCTCAGGCAGAGACTCCCATCAGAACTAGTCAAAATTTTCCAGTTGGAAAACTCAGATCATCAAAACTGAAGAACGAGTGAGGATTTTCTAGTTTTAACCAAAGTAAAATATTCCTTCCCAATGAGGGAGCCAGGAAGGGCTGCATCCATTTCAAGTTCAGGTGCAAGCTCCAGAGAAAGAGGCTACACGGCAGAGCACCCAGTGACTTAACTGGTAGCACGGGAGATGAGCTGCAGGATGTACCTTGCTACTCTGGAAGGTCCCCAGGGTCTCTTCCACATTGCTGGGCAACGTCTGCTTGAAGGAGACATGGCTTAAGGTGCCCACACCAACAGATCATTCCTAACCCAGCTCTGTCCTTCATAACCTCACCCGTCAGTCCTTACAGATACACATTGCTCCCTGTATCTTTTCCTCCACTGTCATTTCTTTCATCTGATTACTGTGGAAGAATAAATCAGGCTTGAAATTTATCATCAGGCACACAGGGCTTTTGTTTTACTAGTAGGAGCCTCCTACAACTGCACTCAAAATGCTTCAAGAGTAAGTTTGAAATTCAGAAAAGCTGTGGTCTAAAATGTCACCACAAAATCCCATCCATCCAGGAGGGAGGGAGGGCAGATTGCCATCTCTTTCTACATCAACATTTTCAACTCCGAAACGCCCTCACTGATGATGGGACAAGGAGGCCAAAGCTCATGTGCTTTTTAAAAATAAACACTCTAGTATTTGCCTAATAGAAGTTACTGCCTCTCCCCAAGCCCTCCTCTCTTACTTTCCAGCCCTTGTGGTCCCACCATCAGTGCTGCTCTGGTCTCCAGTGAAACATCTCCTTCTTCTCCGTGGTACCCATGTGCACCTGAACATCAGTGACGATATGAAGGCACCTCTGCCCTGACAAGGAACCATTTCCCAGAGCAAGACATCACTGAAATACAAGCCAGCCCAGGTAGCTTTCAGCCTCACCTGTAGATTTCTGCTATCAAGCGGATACACCAGCAGAAAATCTGCCCTCAAGCTGCCCGTTGACTCAGAGAGCTCCTCCTTTCCTGCATTTTTCACCCAATTACACCAAAGATCTGATGCAAGTTCTACAGATATTAGTAGACCTATTACAGCAACTCTAAGAGCTTAGTCCTCACAACCTTTAATTATTTTCTCTTTAAAATGCATGAATACTTTCACATCACTGTCAAACATTTATTGACACTTGTAGATGAATATTTAATGCTGATTTTAAAGAATACCTTCCTCTTTCATACAGCTCCTGCTATTAAATGCAAAATGGCACTTCCACACTCTCAGGTGTGCTCTCAGTAGAAATGAAAAGGAATTTTTAATCTTTTACAAGGCAGACTATAAACATCGACTACTGCAGAGAAATAATACATGACGGACTAGGTTTTGTTCTGTTTGTTTGTTTTAAGCTACTTAAGTGATTAAGAAGCCCACGCAGCTCCCATTTAAATTAATAGAAATTGCATGTCTCAATCTCTTAAGCCATTCTGAATACTTCATCATCCTATAAAGTATCTTCTCAGTTCAAGAGTTGCAAGTTTAGAGCGATAAATTGCTAACACTGTCTCTGATGTGCTGTGGAAAGACTTCTCAAAGCAGAACGCTTTTTTTTTTTTTGTCCTTTTTTAAAATGATACCACAGTTTTCTTTTATTTTCTACTCACAGAAAAAAATCCCCTATGTTGTGCTTACATCTGCATCAGAGCTCTAAAAGCATACAAGGAGAATGAAATTTAACAACTGTCTCACTTTCCTGTATGCTATAACATTTAATTACCTGCTTTCTCTTTCTACTTATCATCTTTCATCTGCAAAACAAGATATTGCCCATGTAGATAAAGCCAGTGGAAAGGCAGATTTCTGAACCATGTGTTCAGGACTAGGAGGTTCAGACAGCAACATTTTTAGCATAAAAATGCTATTCAACTTTTAAGAGCTAGGATGGTCTCATTCCTTCTTCCCTTTATTCACTTTAACTTTTGTTCTTGATGTTTCATCTGTCTTTTGGGTCACGATCTAAAGCAGAACGCATCCACCACCTAAAAAAGCCCACACATTGCGGCGGAGATGGTAGGGCCGCGCAGCTGGTGCCGAAGGGAGCATGACTGTCCTCGCCCGGCTGGGAAGCTGTAACGTCAAAGCACCTCCACCCCATCCCGGGCTGTCTCGAGGATCATGGAGCTGGAAAGCAGCAAAAGCTTCACACCAGGCTCTGCGCGCCAGACTCCAGCGGTTCCTCTGTTAGTTCTCACTGAAGCGAGGAAGTACGGAGACAGTAGGTAAAATATTTGTAACGCAGGATGCGGATGGCTTGCCTGGTCTTTGCTCTCGAGGAAGGCTAAGGAATCTCCTATATTTAAGAACATTCACGTTTTGTAGTTGTAAAAGTATTTAAAAAAAAAAAACAGCAAGCAGCCAAGCACAGGGGAGGGAAAAATAACAACTGAAAACTCGCAATAAATGTTTCGGAAAATGAAGTGTGAAAGAGGAGCATGCAGCACTGTGCTGGCCATTACCAACGTGCCCATTAGAATTCACATGGAGCTGAAACGCCAGGATTTAGGTAAACAATCCTCTGTCCTGGGAAATCTTCAGAAATAATCACTATTTGCCAGTAAAAAGTGGAAGTTGCCATCATAATGTTTTTATACAAGTGAACTTCTGATAAATATTCAGCAACTTTGTGTACAATACAAGCATGGATACATCTCAGATTGTACACAATCGTTCATACGAACGCTACAAACACTTTCTGTTCAAGGAAAAGGTGATCACAAAACGGTTGGATAGGATTTCCTTACAGCAACAAAGAGCACGAAGGGTGGACACGGTCTGTCCGCAGGCTTCACAAGCAGGACCCAAGCAAAAAGGAGGGCAAGGAGAGAATAAGCGCAGCCTTCGTGTCTTGCAGATGTATACACACAACATGTGTATGTATTTCTCCTTCTTCAGGAATAACAGAGGAGAGGATAGTTTCTGACTTCTTAGAGGCTAAGAGCTGCATGCTCTCTAGCACTTGCCTTTGTGCTAAGTGCAAGCTTACGTTACCTTCTAGCACAAGCTTATGGTAGTGCTGACTTATCAGAAGTAATTGAAAAAACTGTAAAATACACCCAAGTTTTGAAACAAAGTTACCCAGAAGAGGTTTGTCATCAATCAGCTCTCTCTGCTTACCAGCCTACACACCCTGAAAAACGCCAGTCACTCATCTTCTGCTTAGTTTAAAAGTACACAACCCTGAAGTTAATTTTAACACATCTCTGTGCCACCTTCTCCACAGAATTTTATGATCATGTTGTTCGAACATATTTTTTTTATAAAATAAAGAGCAGTCCAGAGAATCATGACAGATTTTCCCAGTTTTCCATCACGCCCAGAGCATCCTGGGCTGCAGGACCTCCACGCTGGATCCAGCCAGCTGAAGGCAGCAGACTTTCAAGGCAATGCACAGAGTCTAAAAGGATGTGACCGTCATTAGTGACCACAGCAAATGCTTGCTCTAATCCAAAGCACTGGAAATTTTGCCACCAATTTCACACTTCCTTGTCCTTCTAACTTCATTGTTGGACAACCCTAGCCCCCCAAATACCTAAGTAGCACTACATCAGGAGAGCTGGGAGGCTTGGGGTTTAAAAGGCATGACTTGTGGTGAATCCTCGAGGCACAGAGCTGTACAGAACTCACAGCAGAAGAGCAGATATTCTAGCACCTGATGGGGCAGGAGGCATCTGCAGTGCCACACGTTATGCCATAGGAGTTCCAGTAGCTGCAGCTCCACGCTTAGTGAGTCATTGCAAAGACTAGAAATAGAAACCTTTTACTTTTAAGTGCATGTACACCATTACCTGATGTTATTAGGGAACACTACCAGCTGAACACTGCTTACTCCTCTCCCCATTCCAAAAGGGAAGAAAACAAAAGCAGCCTGCTCATGTCTTTCCAAATTAAGCCAATAATTTGTTCCACAGTACATGATAATTTTGTTTCATAAATGTATACGCCATCTATTGCCTTTCAATCAATCATTTAAAATCTGTTTTACAGAGAAGAGCTGGAATGCTTTATCTTCGTAAACCAAGTACTGCAAGGAACCTGCGAGGCGAGCCGGAGGCACTCAATGTCTGGAAGCAGTGAGCACTCAGCAGAATGAAGGAGAAAAAGTGGAAGCTGCTGAAGATGGCTTCCTGGAATAACAGCAAGCAGCACTTGGATTCGTGGCTTTAGTTACGCTTAGAAATATTTCTGCTGCCTGTCTGAACAGGAGCAGCACACCTGTAGAAGATAAGGAGCATAGTGGAGAGCACTCTTACCAAAATCTGCTCTTCTGGGCACACAGCCCCCACAGATGACTGCAGCACGGTCTTCAGCCTTTTCACTTGGCACACCTCGCTCCCCAGGTGACAGGGAGGGATTGCCAGTGAGGAAGCACGCACAATACCCAGCTCTGGTTGTATATCATGCAGGAAGGAGAACTTCCACACAGACAGAGGCAGCAGCTGGCTCCAGAGCTCGGAGCGCCGTACCTTTCTGTTCCGCCTCTTGGTCTTTATCATCAGCTACCAGGCTGTGGGGTCACTGCTGCTTCCAGCAAAACGTGGTATGAAGAAATCCCAGCCCTTCTGCAGGCCACAGCACTGATGTATAAATAAAGCTCTCTGTAACTGGCAGCAACTAAGATTTTCAGTCGCTGCTAGAATTTAAGAAGACTGAGAAGTGAGCCCATAATGTCATATGTTTACTTCAGCTCAAGTCATAACATTGATTTCTGTTTACAAACCAGCTCGGTTTTAAAAATTGATAAATATTTATTGCTAATAGTCTCCATCTCTCTTCAAGACATGGATAGAAGCATGAACTCTTATCAGTAGAAGTTTCCTGTTAATATTATCCTGATATTAAAAACATCTCCAAAACAACATTTTCTGTAAGAAGCACAATAAGTAAAATCCCTTCACAACTAATTTTGGAGCTTCCCTCAAGGCAGATTATAACTCTAAGCCACAACCAATTCATTTCAAGTAATCTGCATGTGCTAAAATCTCACCCCCCTACGCCTTTTCCCAGGAAACCAAGAAGAAACCAAATTAGGTTCTAGCTCCAGAACTTCACACAGCAGACGGGAAAACATCTAGCAGAGATGTCTTGTGCAAGTACAGAAGTACTGCAAATGTAACTCGAGAGCTTGGGTAGGATTATGGGGCTGCCACCGCCTGAAACCTGTGATGAGACAAAATGAAGACCATAATAGAGCTCAATGCCCAGCTATGTCTAAACACTGCTTGGAATCCGTGTGTCATTGGTCAAAGTAAATCCTTAGGAATTGCCTTTTTTTTTCTTAAGACATGAAAAAAATAAGGCTTTTTGATCAAAACAGCAAAAACTTTTATTTAAAACAGTCTTCTTGATAAATGACGGTTTCAAGACTTCTGTATTTTGTAGAAAGCATTGAAAATTTTTAGAAAAATGACATCTTTTGTTCACTTTCAAGTTTTCTCCCTTGATTTCCAAAATGAATTTGGTTTTCTATTTCACATATAAACATGTACTTGAGCACATACAGATAGATCAGTATATATTTTTTAAAGTTTATTTGCTGATTCTCTCCAAATCACATTGTGAGGTTGGGAAGAAGTGTAGAGTGAAAGCCTTTGTCAGGGCAAAAAGAGAAAAAAAAGTTGGAAAGGATAAAAACATTCAAAAAAAAAGAAGTTCAAATACAGTTTTAGAAACAAAACGAAAAGCATTTTCAGGCCACTAGCTTAACTAGAAGAGGCTTCAGAACCCTAGAATGATATCAATGATATAAATGTCCCTGAAATTTAACCTGTGGGTGCTGATGGAGGTCGATGAAATTGGATCGTTTCTGGTTTCAGTGCAAAGGTTGCAGATGGGCTGGAGAAGGGATCCTGGGGGGGGTGAGAAGGCCGAAGACTCTCTGGAAGTAGAAGAGGTGCTCTGCCGAAAAGCTGGCACAGCACAGCCAACCTCGTCAAGGCATCGTGCTCCGAGTATCTCACACGAATCACCGATGTTCTTTCAGGCAGAAACCACCGAAATCCAGGTTAATCTTGCATGAAGGCAGCAGGCACGGCTGGGAGCAGAAGACCCCGCAGAGCCAGCACCGCAGGGGGAGGCTCAAAGGGTCGATGGCTGCAGCGGGCACGAGGCTGGCACCAGGCTCCCACAGCACGGCAGCGCTGGCAGGACTGGGACCCGTCTCAAGGTGCCCAGCACACACCAACTTCAGCTCAGAGAGGGGCTCCCCTCTGCAGCAGGCACAGAGGGGACTGCTCCGAGCCTTGTGACAAGAGTGGGGTTACACACTGAAGCAATGAATTCACAAAGAAAGATGGCAGTGATGTAAATGCGACTAACATCATTTATATTGAAAGAGAAACATATCTTTAAAAGGCTCTGACTAAGTTCTGTGCATCATAACCACTTAGGATGCCCAGCTTGTAATTAAAGCTGCTGCACGAAGCTGAAGAACTTTATTCTGTGTAACTAACCCTGGTAAAGTTGTTCAGTGAGAGCACAACTGTTTCACTTCCCAACAGACAGATGTCACACATCTGCACTACACTGGCAATTTGTTCTCCAAAATCAGGGTTGCTGTTATTAAGCTTAAAATACAACCTCACATACATGTATAAATTTGGAAAAACAGGGTTTCTCTAGTTTGGGATAACCGCTTTCCACTTGGTTGAGCACTCCCAATGAACTACTTTCGAGAGTCAAATCTTCCAAACCTCAGACGCCCAAATAATTTTCAATGACAACAGCAGCAGTCACAGGAGCAGAAGTGTGCATGTCGTTATCCCTCACGCACAGGAATTACACACTTAAGTCCTTGTCAAAGTCTGCATTATCTTGTCATTGCTAAGACACAACAAAATGCAGTGCCACACTTTAACAACGGGAACAGGCTCTGAATACTGGCTGCTAATTCAAGATGGACAAAGAGGCTCTGTCACAGCTGGGCAATAAAACTTGAGCACTGATTTGGGGCAAGTTAAACCTTAGCACCCATAGCCATGCATGCTGACATGCAAGTAGATCAACCACAGCACAAAGCACGTTTGTAGGATAGGTTTGTAAAGCACATCTACAGCATCCACCCTACAAGTCAGGTTTTATTTATATCGTATGTGTATGGTCCCACCATCAATCCCACAGCACCCTGCAGAACAAGAAGTGTCACCGACCACTTTTTTACCCAAACACAGCCTGGTTTGCCCCAGGTCATGCAGGAAGTGCGTGGCAGCGCTGGGATCGCAGAATCCCCATCTCAATATTCCGGCCACGCTGCCATCTGTCCTCAGCCATACTTAAAACAACTAAATTACCGATGGCAACAAACGGCAGAATCTGACTTTCAGATGAGCCGATGGGCACAATGAGTCAATCCATAACTTTTGTCTCCTCCAGACACTTAGATGGATGGGCTGTATGCCCAGCATGTTATAATAACCCTGAAAAGCTTTTGGCTCAGACTGCAAACGCATTAGCATTAACTTAAATCTGCTGCTTTGTTTACTATCTGAGATATCTGCTTATGCTTTTTGGATAAGTGATACCAAGTAAAGGTACCCAAATACTGAGCTTACAGAACAGTTTGCAGCACGAGACTAGAGCTACCCACGGACAGACTGCGGAAAGCTTTACTTGGTGTTTATTCTTCTAGGGCACCGTGGTCGAGGAGTCGCCTTTCTCACTTCCAGTCATAGACTTGTCGTGATGGACATTCAAAACCCTCACAAGAAGTCACTCACACATCAGAAGCTGGGTCTGCTCCCACCACTTCTGAGGTGGATTAATGCGACTCCAGTCTCGCAGCCATGGCCACGGGTCACGGTGAAGCCTCCCCTGACTCAAGCTGCTGGAGAGCGCGACAAAGATCCCAGATTGTCCTGCTCTTTCCAGTGCTTAAGCTCATTACAGAGTCTACACAGCCACATAGGTACAGGACTAAATCACTCCAAGAGAGAAAGCTATTCAACAGTAACAATAAGAGGCTTTTCTTGTTTCTTCAGGGTTACAAATGTAGCAGGCCTTGGAGAGGTCTAATTACAGCCAGAACACCCAAGCAGCATTGGAGGCAATAATTTATTGGCCGTAGCACCGTAGCCTAATGCGCAGACAGAAGAGACAAGTCAAGGATTGTATACAAGCCGCAGAATTACCCACAGCTAGCTAGGGTCCACGGACTGCTGCACACTAATGAGGTAATCTGACAAAAACCAAAAGCAAGATTTATAATAAAACCGCACTGCTTTTACTACGAGGGCAGTAAGAGAAGAGCAGATGCAAGTGTTTCTTTTCAGTGCTTAGAAACCAGCCCAGGAGCTGGCATCAAGACGCCCTGCAGGCATCCAGCCCCTGGTGGGCAGCGGGGCCCGATCCTGAGCCTGTCCCGGTCCGAGCAGTGCCGCTCGCTGATCTGAGCGGGCTCCAGCCACCGCGCCCAGCTGCCAAGCCTTGCGACAAGGCACCTACCTGCGGGTAACGGTGCACCAGGCGAGAACAAAGTTGCAGGGGTTACAGATTAGCGAGACGGCTCGTTGAAGGCTTTCGTGTTTTATCTGCTTATCCACATCACCCAACCCTCCCGCAGGAGCTGGGATAGGGGTTTCTGTGCCAGGAGGGCATTATGAAGGCACTGTCAGCACCCAGCTCGGGCTGCCCTGCTTGCGGTACCCCTCGCCCCGCGCTGCCCCAGCCCATTTTCCGCAGACACCGAGGAGCGGAGCCCGGGCACTGCGGCGGCACGGCCCCGCCACAGGCTCCGTGCAGTGCCAGCACGCCCCCGGGGCGCCTTCTCCCCCTTCAACCCGGTGCCACAAAGGGAAAAAAAATAAAAAAATAAGAAAAAGGGCAATGCATCAGCTAGCTATTTATGCATAACCGAAGGGAATCCATGGAGGATGGATGTTACACCGCGGACGCTTCCCCCTCACACCCCCCGAGCCGTGCCGAGCCGCCACCCCCCGACCCCCGTCACCCCTCACGGAGCCCTCACATCGGCGGGGCCGGCTCCAGGCGGGGAAGGAAAGCGCAGGCAGCCTGAAATGATCAGCCTGGAATCGGCAGCGGGGACTCACGGGGCTCCGGCGGCTCGGCTGGGCTCGGCTCGGGGCTGGGGCTGCCGCAAGGAGAAGGGGGGGACCCGCTAGGGCCGCCCCGGGCGGAGCAGCCCCAAAATGGCCGCGCCCCCAACGGCCGCGCCCCAAATGGCCGCGCCCTCTCCTCAGAGGCGGCGGGAGGCTGTGAGGGGAATGGTGGCTGCTGAGGGGAAAGGGGTGCTCCAGGGCAGCGGCACCGGGGCTTGTTCCCCCAAGGGGGGCAGGACACAGCGTTAATTAGCGGCTGGACACAGCGTTAATTAGCACCTGCCCTTCAGAAGAGGTGAGCGCAGCCTGACTGCCCCTCCCTGCGCTCACAGCGCTGAGGGCTGCCCGAGATGGCTGAGGTAAAAATGCCCGTGCTGAGCACCTGGCACCCTGTCCTAGTCCCAAAGGGACACTGCTGTCCAGGCACAAGGCTCTGGTGGAAGCCCGAACCATGTATGTACAGCTTGATAGTTTTTGGAAGAAAATATCGGCCCCTGCATCCGAAAGTAGGCTTTGATGTGCCACTGAAACAGCACTAGGGAAAGGGTTAAAGAGAACAGGAAGTCGCAAGAAATGCCAAAATAGCAAGAAATTGCCCTGGGATGCTGTGTACATCAGCTCTGGTTTCCGATATCTAGTCTGTGCTATCTGGAAGCGATTCTGAGAAAGCTCTAACAGTGCTAAGTGCTCCTCCCATTAAATCTGTCAGTAGGGTAAAGCCTGGCCGAAACCATGCTTTTTTTGTATAAATATAGATCTCTTCCTGCATGTGCCCCCAGGCTGCACATCCCCACCCGAGACCAAAGGGCTCGGCAGTGCCCTGTGTGAGGCCGGGGGCTCCGCGCCCTGCGGCACAGCACACACACCGAGTGCCATCGGGGAAGCCAGGAACGAAGCAAACGAGGAAATTGCTGCATTGAAAGGCACGGCATGAAACATTCATTTGTTGTGTCCGTCCCCCCCATTCCTCCTTCCTTCGTTTTTCCAGATAAATCTAAATTGTTTCATTCATAGCAAGTGAAATCAATAATGCTTTTAGCGCTGAGTGCATGAGGAGCCCAGCATAATGCTGCGCCCCTCTCACATCCGACTCCTTCCGGAGCTCAACGGGAACAAATCCCAAGTGTAAAAGAAGCTGGAGCAGGCCCAGCACGGCCATATGAGTAAATACAGATACTCTCACGGGGGCTCCGGGAAGGATGGGGAGCGCAGCAATGTTTTAATGGTTTCTAGTGGACTGCACTGGGGGCCAAAGCAGCCCGAGCCCCTCTGTCTGTCAGGAAGGAAGGGAGCCGCTCCACTGGGCACAGTGGCTCCTCCACGCTCTGCTCAGTGACACTTGAGCAACGTGGATCCCCTCTGCCTGCTCCCATGCCACCAGCAGAACCCATCGGGCCGCCGGGCTCAAGCAGGCACGGTGCTTCTGAGCTGGTAATCTGCAGCTCAGCCCCATTGCAAGTTAATAAAAGATAAAATAGCAGGTTACTACCCAAAAGAGAGTTTTACAAGAGATGTGAGTATCCACAGACTTTAGAATGGCTTTTCCATCATGGCCTTGCTACCTCTCTTACATCTCAACAGCATGGATGAGAAGTGGCCAAAGGAACCTGCCAACAGCGAGGAGCAGATTTCTCCTGCTGGATTCAAGGAAATTCCTTCAAGGATTTCCCCACAGAAGTGAGAGTTTTCTCCTGCCTGGTAACAAACTGGTGAAGTGAAGGATTCCTCTCCACCACTAGCCCCTTCAGAAAGAAGCTACCGAAGGCCAGCGCTGAGAAGAGCCCCTCACGCACCACCTTGCAAACCACCAGATGAAGGACAATTTCCACCTTCCAGGCAGAGCCAGCCACAGAGACCATAAAAAACACTTGCCAAATGCACATTAGCCTGTGCCTACATAACAGCTGTGAATTACTGTAGATCAGAGCCTTGGGTATTTGAAAGGCAAGTTTATTGCTTTGTTGGGTTTTGTTTTCTTTTTTTTTTTAAATTCCATTTTTATGACAGTTACTTCACCAAGGCAACAGCAACAAGAGGTGCTGTTAAAGACAGCAATCGGAAGTTTTAAATGAAAAGCAGATCCTTCTTGTTCCCAGAGGAGTCCCTACCTGTGGAAAGATCAAGGTAAGATCTACCCACACATTTGGATCCTAGCCCATTGAAAAAAATCACATTTCCTACTGCCACACCTGCCCATCACTAACTCCAAGCCAGATCCCACAGAGCAACTCCCATCACATCATGGGAAAAGCAGAGGAAAAGAATGGCTCTTCAGTCCTTGGCTTCCTCTTCCAGCCTCCTGCATCAAGGAAGATCAAGGAACAAAATGTGGCCAGGTTAACAAGTGGAAGATGCGAGGCACTCATTTTTCTGGCTGAGGGGGTAACTGGTAAGAATTGTTCTATACTCTATTTTTGTTCACTGTTATTTGTCTTCCCTCTCCTCCCCCTCAAAGCCTTACTGGTAAAGGAATTTAACTTCATTTACAGTGAAGGCAAGAGGAAGTTCTCTGGTATTTGTTAATTTCCAGCATTATGTCCTTCTAATTGAATTTCTGTGCATCTCTGCTTAGTGTCTGGCATATAATTGAAGGAGGCGGTTCATATAGTTCAGCCACCAGCACGAGCCAACCTTATGATTTTCCAGAGCTCACGATAGCAACAAGCAGCTTGCAGACAAATCCTTGAGGTCCTGAAGGAGCTGGAAACACAGCAGGTAGCTTCCACCAGCACACCCAGCCATGACCACAGCGTAGTCATAACAAACAGAGCTCCCCGTGGACTGCACCCACTTCAAGATAGCCAGCAGAGCTGAGATGTTGTCTTTTTCCAAGAAAAGCTACAATCCAACTGTGATCACAACAATTCATCCTATGGATTCGGGAAGTCAGAGCTACAGTGCTCCCTCTGGAATAACAGAATTTTCTGTCAAGTACAAAGATGGGAAAAAAGAACACAAAACATTTCTTTGAGTTTGGTACAGCTTTTCCCCAAACTTTCACCTACCTCAGAGGACCGCTTACTGTCTTTTGGGATTCAACTCACTGATGAAGCCCTTGAGTGTGCCCAGAGCTACTTGCTATTGTGGCTATACCTTAGCAAAAGGATTCATTAAATACTTTTTCCATTGCGCCTAATGGATGGTTAGGAGACAGTGTTTTGAGGAAAACAAGCAGATTCTGAAGCCAAGGAGTAAGATGCTGGCAGGAGGTGTTGTGAGCAGGAGGAGGTTTTAATGAGTGTCTTCTATTTCCATTTGAAAGAGTTCTCAGTATTGAGGTACACCCACTCAGCCCACAGACTAATCTGTACTTTTAAACACAAGCTTCTTGTTAAACAACAAAAAACAACTCCTCGGCACATTATATATCCTAACGGAACTGTCCTTGATGTGTGATATGAAGGCAAATTTGTTTCCTGCCAGCCTAATGGACTTCCAAGCTGCAGTTTTTCCACTCCTCTTAATGACTTGTTGCAATGGAGATGAGTGCTCTGTGCGCAGCAATGCCATCTTCTGGCACGGTTCTGGTGAGAAAGGGATCTTGCTGAATACCATTAAAAGAAAGCTCCTGCTCTGTGAAAATAGGAACTCAGGCTCCACAATAAATCTCGGATTTTCCCCTACACGCTGTTGGGCTGTAATTGTTTGAGGAACTGAAACAAAGAACGAGAATGTGTGCGGGGCTCCGTAGGAACAAACTCCCTCAAGTGGCTCTTCAAGGCGCACCCAAGCACGCCGATGAGAACAAACATCACCGCTGAGTCCCGAATGCTCCAAGGTGAAGCGGTGCGGCTGCAGCCACAGATGGGTTCAAGGACAATTGTGGGGCGGTGCAGGAGCCCAGGAGGATGAACAAGCAGTCAAATGGAACCAGCTTGGCGTACCTCTGGGGAAATGCTTTCCGTATCGGCAAACCTTTCACACAGCTGAGTTTACTTTTGCATTCCAAGCCAGGAGATCTGCATTAAGCACCAGCAAACACCGAACACGCATGCTATTTGTACTAAGGAAATAAATAAGGGCTACAAATTCACACCTTCCGCGTAGTTCTAATTCTGACTTTCTCCTGAACCATCCTATTTGTAATTTGGAGGTACAGTAAGACAAGCTTAAAATCAAAGGTCCCAACAAATCTATACTTATGCTTTTTTTCCAGAATCTACAAGGTTCACGTTCCTGAGTATATGGGAGTGCAGATTTCAAAGGATGAACAAGAAAGCCAGATGTACTCCAGAATAACAGCTGAAGGGAAATAACACTTGTATGTTTAGCTACTGTGCCATTTAATACCAAAAAACAAACCCACCCTGAAAATCAGATGTGCTGCAAAGATCTTGCTCGGTAAGATGTTGTTCTTTAAGAAAGCATTACTTCCACATAGTTATGTTTTCATGTATGTTTTATAAAATAAGTGTTTAAAATCCACTAAGAAATGTTTTGGGTTGGCAATTTGTAAGACTTTTGGACACACCTGAAAGTGTTTTGCTGTCATCTCCAGTTTCCTTGATGTCTTTTTATCATCTTCCCTCTCCTTTGTCCCCACTCCCAAATGGTTTTGTTCTCCCCCCTCTCTCTGTTTTCTTTTAATTCCAATAGAAGGGGTCTTCCCAACGTCCCTGTCCCAAAGTTATCTTCTCATGGTTCTCGATAGTGCTCCAAGTTAAATGCACTTTTTTTTTTTTTTTTTAAGTTGTCTCCTAAGTAGCACAGCTTTCATTAATGTTTTCAAGTAACCTCTTAATGCACATGACTGTGCAGAAAAGCTGGAAAAAATATTTATTTTATAAAGTAAGTTTACCAGTGGCTTTTTATTTTACAAAAGGATTTTGTAAGTTAAATACCACAAAAATGGTTCAGAATGCACTCCAAGTCCTAGATTTCTATCTCATGTCGGTGAGCAGACTAACAGCCAGTCCCACCAGAAGTATCATTTTGGAAGTCAATGAAAACCAGGTGCTTCCTACATTGTGAAGTCTCAGATCCCCATGGCAATACCAAAAAGAAAAGACAAGACAATTTTTGAATGTTTTCATAGGCATGACTCTTCTGGGTTCAAAACAGTCACCCACCTGGCCCTGACACCAGCTTGGCAAGAGGTCTGACTTCGCAAACAGGAGTTGCTGCAGCATGTAGGCACGCTGATTTCCTCTAAATCCCAAGCCTCACAGTTTGGGCTTCCTGTGACGGTGCTCACAAAATTCAAGTTTGTCTTAATATTAGTTGGAAGGAACACATCATTTTGACAATCAGGGCTGTCTGAACACATCAGCATCTTGACCTGGCACGACTCACAAGGCTGTACCCCAACAGCAAGTACTTCACTAAGCCATTAAAAGGAACCAAGAGGAGGAAATACATGGTTGTGCAGCCACCAGAATTGCTCTAAGAGCTGCCTGAATTATATTCAGGCTACAACATGAGTTCATCTCAAGTCTTAAGACAACACATTCACAGAAAAACAAAACAAACAAAACACAAGCAACCGCAAGAAAAAAAAAGTCTGAATTGAATTGTTGTGTCTAACACAGAGCCAATTCCAAGAAGACAGTTTCCCACAGCAAGTGTATCTGGAGACCCCTGTTCCCAAGTAGATTCCCAATAGATTATGTTCAAGAGTTACAGATTAGGCTCCAGCCTCTCCCACCTCTTTTGCTGAAAACCTCTCTAGTTGCTGCTAATTCCCTCTCAGAAACTTGCTATTTACTCTTTCCCAATATTGCATATTTCAGGATGAATGTGCTTTGATAAGATTCTCTGCTCTTATTCTGACCGAGAGGGGAGAGGTATGGCCTACACAGGCATTTTCCTAAAACTGGTTTGATTTACCCAATAAACAGTTTAAGAGCCAGCCTATCAAAGCAGCCAGACAGGCACTTCCAAGAAAACCAGCCGATTACTGGAAGCATCTGCAGTTAAATAAAGTTTGTCCTCTGGACACGTTCACATAAGCAACCACTGACACTACCCTAATGCGTGGGGTAAATGGAACAAATCGGCAGCCACAGCCACTCAGAACACGGAGCTGAATAGCTGACGTTGCAGCTTTTGTTTTTAAGGCTCCCTCAGCCAAGCATCTTGTTTGTTTCTGCCTCTGTGATGGAGAACAGTCCTTCAAATTGCTGCCCCAGACTTTGCACCCAAGCTGTCAATCACTATCCATTATTGTTTGTTTGTTTTTTAAGAGTAGCTAGCTAAACATTCAATTTCTCTAATTCTCAAGCAAAATCGTAAATAGCACAGCTATATGTAGCAAATACACAACGGCGTTGAAATAAAGAATGCCCCAGCAGCGTTACCATATGAAAATGGTGTTACTGAATGCTTGGAAACCACCTATTTAGTTTTCCCTTAGTTTTACTACAAGCGAATTACTGGTTTCAAACCTCTGCTGAACCCTGGGTGATTTAGGCATTAATACATACAACATCAAGACAGAAAACGTGGTTTGTTTGTTTTTTTGTTTTTTTTGTTTTTTTAAACCTTACACTTCCATCTCAGCAGTGGCACGTGGAAGCCAATCACGCTTCCAGTAAGGCCATGCATGCCAACGGTAATACACCAGGGCAACTTCTAGAGGCGAGAAGGATGCAAACTGGCACGCTTGGGAAACAGCACGGCCAAGACACAGATGTTTGGAAGAGAAAGCTGCATTCCCTCCATCACATACAGCCATTGTTCCCTCGGTGTGAGGCAACAGACGTCTACCTGCCAGGTTTCTGCAGAGTGAGACAAGAAGTCAGGATCTGGGCTCCAATAGCAATGAATTCAAATACTCATAAAATTGTGTGTATATATAAAACACACCACTAATTTCAAAAATCACAAAACAAAACAAAAAAAAACCACAAGGAGAGCACAGAACAGTCCGTGAAACACGAGCACATTTATGCGCAGGACATCTAAATTGGGTGCACCCTTCAAATATTTGGCTAGCTGTGTTATGACTTTTCTTCTCAACTTTGTGCGTCTGGGTAAACACACAGCTACTGCCCATCACTTCACCTCAAAAAAGAAAAAAAAAAAGGTAACTTATTTTTAAATTGACAGAGATGCCACTCTGCTCTTTAAGAAAACCACACTTGTTGCATCCTCTGTTGTGGGTGAAGCACACAGACACTGTTTCAGACAATCAACTTGCCTCGACCAAAGCAAAAAATTACCCTAATGTAACCTGCAAGAGTCAGCCTTTTTTCTGTAACAGTCCATGCCCCTAAAAAAAATCCTCTTTGCTTTGTAGTTATAGTGGTTATAAACCAACCCCCAGTTTTTTCTCCTCAATGTCCCTAATCGTAGCTGCACGCAGCTCAAGACCCCCTCTCACCCAGAACCTGCAGGTGAGGTGGTTTTCCACACGCATCCCCCACGAAGACATGCAGCAGGTCACATCCCACCCATCTTGCTTCAGTTCAGCTGAAGAGCAACTCTGTGTGTGCACCTGTGATGGATTTATAGCCTTACTCCCCGGCCAAAGGGAAACAAAAGTGCACATGCTGATGGTGGAGGCTACTGTGCACTGCGCCTTCAGTTGTTGCTGGGGGAGTAGTAAGCAATAAGTTAGCCTGCAAGCCTTTTGAGCATTGCAACCATTATTTAAGATCAAATGTTGATGTCACTTGTCACTTCTTAACGCATCTACTGCCAGCACATACTTTTATTTGAGTCAGTTTAATCAAGTTATTTTCTAACATTAATTGTTGTAAAGATAAGATATGAATATGAGGTATCATTCTTCCATTCTACGGTGCTCACGCAGAAACATTGTGTTTATGGCTGCTGATTTATTTTTTTTCCCCTCAATACATGCAAAGTTTTAAAATGTTTAAAAGTGAGGGTTGAAAATTGCATTGATTTTTTCTTTTGATATACATGTATACTACCTGAGTAAAGAATCTAGAGAATAACACAGAAAACAACAAAGAACAGAGCTTAACTACAGTGAAACACTGGGAGTATTAAATGAGAATAGTGCTGATGTAGTCCTCGCTGCTAGCTCCATTCTGCCCAAGGCTGGTTTTGTGCACAGGCACTTCCCAAAAGCGCTGGGCCAGCTCCACGAGCAGTACTTCCCACACGCACTAGAACGCAGCCTGAAGTGCCTTAAGCTGCTGTGGGTGTCTCAGGGCCTCCCGAACACCACCCCTGCTCCCACACTGAAACAGACTCAAAAATTGCTTGAGCGATTTGGCGCCTCTGCAATTTGAAGCCCGCAAACGAAGCCTAACACCGAGTGCATCACGAGATGCAAAATTAACCCGCTGCAAAGATAAATGTGGATTCCAGGCAGAGGGTCGCTTCCTTTCTGCAGCAGGCATTCAGCATCACAGCTGGGGCGGCAGGTGGCTCAGCGCGGGCTGCTGCAAACAGCTTGGGCCCAGGGGAGCTTCCCAGAGCCGCGAGCAGCGACCGCAGCCACTTCAGCACCGTGAGGGGCAGTCGCTCAGGTGCTGCCCACACACAGCAAGAAAGCCAGGCTTATAGGTCACTGCCTGCCATTAATTTTATCCACCCCCAACCTAAAATTCTTCCTGGACTGTAATTAAAGCATTACCCGGGATCATTTGTTTCGCTGAGAGGTTTTCTGTTCTGAATCTGAACCGCTGATGACCTTATGGAAGTGATGGGCTCCTCTGAGCCACAAGTGTACAGAAATCTACAGAAAGGCATAAAATATCTTCCAGTGCACTCATAATTCAGAGAGATGAGTCTCACTCCAGTCAATGTTTCCTTTGTGCACGAGACCATCTCTGAGCACGTCTTAGATGATCCCCTTCTGCAGGGACATTGGGCATATTTTGGGGCGTAATCCTGAAATAAGAAGTCCTGAAGCAGGGCACAGTTTCCAGACTTTCAGGATGCTTGGACAAGTGCTCAGAAAAGCCTGGGTGACACAGGCTGCAGGTAGCTCCAGAAGTGCTTCGGGCACGTTTCCAGCTGGCACGGGAGCAGATATCTGAAGCACTTCACATTAACCCATGAGGCCAAAGGGTTTGATTTAAGCAAAGCTCCCATTTGCCTTTCCCTTCTGCGCTCAAATAAATCTGTAGAGTTCTTCCACAGGCTTCTTCAGCAGAAAGCAGCAGCTTGGTTGGTGCAAAAGTGCTGACACGATGCCTCTTGCTGCTGCACCTCCCTGCAGCCCCAGCACCTCCCATACACCAGCAATAACGCCCCAGCCATCCCAGCTGTGCCTGTCTATCCATCCAGACGTACTCCAAAATATTCTGCTCAGGCTCAGGAGGAGGAAGAGATCTTTCCTCACCCCTTCTTTTCAACCGCTTTAGTCACCAATGTAAAGTTTCCCCATTTTTACAGCCTCACAGCGAGGTAAAGAAGCCTTAGTCTAATGCACACTTTAGTATAAACTGTGTGTGTCTAGATACAAGAATTCTTTAACTTCTGGCAGAATATAAGCCTCAGAGCAGACATTTAATTGCACTGAAGGGCTAAATTGCATCCCCAGGTGAGTTTGTACAGGTTTTCCATGTGCATGTGGTGTACGGGACTGACACCAGGAGCCCCGTGGTTTGCAGCTACGTTACGATGCCAGGAGTATTTCTCCCAACGCACACTGATTTCTAGATGCATATTTATGTTCTTCTAAATTTGACACTTAAATTGCATAAAAATGATTATATTAATTATATGTTAAATGGGCTTTGAGTGAAAAACATAGTAATTAACGTGATTAGAAATGCGATAGAAACATCGCCTTTTATAGTTATTCCTGGCTGGCACCGGGGCTAAGTACAAAAAAAGCCAATGGCTCTGCTATCGCAATCTATGTTACCATGGTAAGGGTGCTGCCATACATAATCCTATCTGCCTACAAACAAAGACCAAAAATATATATCTGTGTCATCTCCAGAGGAGAAGATTTAATTTTCCATTCCTCTATCACAGTTTCTGAAAACACATTTATCTTTGTAACTGCAGTTAGGCCAGAATTATTTAATGACAACTAGAGTTGCTATTAAAGAAGAGTTACGAGTTTAAGACAAAGATTCAAGAAACCACACAGTAAAATTTTTATTGTCATTGATTTCACAACACTTTACTGCTTTACTTTTTTGCTCTAATCCTTTTAACTTTCTACAATAGGAAAATAAAATTGTCTTTGGAACCAACCTTAAGCCATTATTTTCCAACTTTTTTTTTCCTTCCAGATAAGCACATCATCATGCGCTGTCACAGCTAGCTCATGGGAGAAGCCTAGAGGGTTCATTGCAGTTTCTTCATGAAGTACAATCTCTTTGGTACACATGCTTCCTATTAGAGCTTTAAAGAATATGTACTACCAAAGCAAAAGAAAAAAAAATTTTTTTTTGAAAGAGAAATAATCATTACTCTTTTGAATAAGATTGGTTGAGCTTTTTTTTAGCATAGCATGTATGTTAGAGATGAGCCATTGTTTTAAAAAGCCTGTTTCAGTGCAGCTATTATTATAGAATAAGTATTCTCAGGACTTGTTTAGCAAAGTCACTATTCTGCACCAGGGAGCTGCTCCACACACACACACACACTTCCACTTATAAATTAGTTCTTCGTATACACACACAAACCTGAGAAATTCCACTCGACATCCATCTGTATCAAAGATAAAATGAATACTCTCTAACAGATTCAGCCTACATCAAGATGCATTTTGCAACATCAAGCCACTTACTCTGCATTAACCAAGGAGAGTTAATTCCACGAGTGGATCTGAACTGACACCACGTTCCTCACGCAGACCCCAAATCTGCTGCCTTCAAGTGAGTCATTTTGTGACCTCATAAGAAACACAGGCTAATAAGATATTAAGCTGCAGCTGGAACTGAGGTGACCAGCTGTCCTCCATCCCTTGTTAAATAGCCACAGTGCCGGGTAGGTAAATGCTGCGTGGTCTGGGGTTTGTTTGCCATGGCAATAGCATTGTAGCAACCTGAGGAGTCAGCCTGGAGCTTCTTTTTACAGTACGTGGCATTTCTCGTGCTCAAAATAGATGGATCATAATTAGTGTCAGAGTCATCGGGCCAGTCTATTATTAATCTCCAAAAACCCTATTATGCTGTTGCTCAGCATTTCTTTTCCTATGACTGAAGTGAATTTTTAAGACTAAACAAATTTTGGAAAAAAAAAATCAAGGATGCAATACACCCAAACTTCCATGGAGAACTTACGGGGAAGAGGCGTCTATGCTGCATTACTGCTGCCTACGGCTGATGCCACAGTAAAGCTCCACGTCTAAAGCCCCAGCAGGCACTAATCCAGTGGAAGCTCAGTGGGACAGTGGGCAGAGTAGGAGCTGGAAACCTCTGCTGCTTCTGACTGCAGCAAAGGACTGATCCTCCACAAAGCTACCATGAGCCTGTGTTAGCAGGGACCCCGGTTTCATCAAGCGCAGCTAACAATGCAAAGCCTTGACAGGGACTTCTCATGCTTTTGAATCCATTGGTGCATCTGGCTGACACCTGAAAAAAGACTAGAAAGCCACAAAGCCAAGCCCAGGCAGCAAGGGAGCCTTAGCTGGTTGAACCACAGAGTGCTGAATGGGGGAAATGTGGGGAAAAAAGCACCACACAGCACTCTGGGCTGCCTGGTGCGATGTGCCAGGCAACCCAAAGAACCCAAGGACCCCATCAAAAGCACATGCTAAGAGACAGACACCTCCTTCCCCACCCCAAGGACTCCCCAGCCTGCCAGGTGCAGTACTCCTGCAGAGCCCTCCAGAAGATGCTACGAGCAAGGTCAGAGATCTGGCGAGGTGAAGGCCATTAGCCTATGCTATGTGATAGAAGAGTTCAGGCACAGGTGCCAAGACCAGGAACAAATAAATTAGCTGCCAGGAGCAGCGCTGGTCTGGGTGATAAGAGGTTATCACCCATTAGCACATGCTGAGCAAGCTATTTCATGTCACAGAAATAGAGCATCGATTGATTTCCTATGGTGCCCGAACATCGACTTACCAAGTCTTAAGAATGCATCCAAAACTTGTCAGACAAAATACTTCTCTATAGATTTCATCCACATTTGCTTTACTAAATATAGATTTTCTTCTTAGAGCTGAACAAACTGAGAGGGAACTAGCAGCCACTGGAGAAGACAGCAGCTCTGCAGAGGTACTGCTCAGTGTCTGTACTCGGCTCCTCTTGTTCACCACTTACCTACTTACCCAACTGCCAATGTAAGAACTGTAACACTTCCCCCTTTTACACTTTTGGGGTCACAGAAACTTAAGATCCTCTGTTTTTCTTGCCTCTTTTTCTCCATCTGCATCCTTAGAACCTCATAATTACTATAGAAGAACTCCCAGAAATCAAGGCTGTTAGTTTTTGTTTGCTTTAAACCAACCCTCATTTGGACAGCAATGGAAAAGCCTTTCATGCTCATGAATAAGTCGCTGGCTACTCCAGGAATTTGTGGACCTTCTCGAAATGTCAAGAGTCTTAATTTCCAAGATGGGTAATTAACTTGTAGTCGATTTATTACTACTTATTGCAATCAAAAGCACAAAGCAAGAAGTTCAAAGTATAAAACAAGCCTACTGCTCCAGCAAGCAACCCACTGTGACAGATAACACAAAGCAAGAGTTTGCTGAACACAAGTTTTCCCTGTAGTGGTGAGATCAGGCACCTAGCAGCTGAGCGTGTTCCTGCAAAGTGAATCAAGCAACGAGCACTCACAGCAGGGATCTGGACTCCTGCTCTGAAGGTCTCCCTAGGTTCACATACAGACAAACGCACAAGAAAGCCTCACCTGGCAGCTCGAACAGACTGCTCCAAAACTTCCCACATTGGAGTTACACTTTGCTGAGGTAAGGTTCTGACCCAGCAGGGGCAGGTGGAAGAGTTTATTTCCCATTACTTCCAGCACGTTACAGCCCTCGGGAGCAGCCCATTTTGCTCTCTGTGGAGCCTGCAGAGGGTTTTGCTAACACACACTCACTTAGGGGGTAAAAATAGGACTGCAGTGACATCTTTCCATCAATTATTGTCACCTGGAAAATCATGTGTGCTCCCAGGTGCTGGTGAGCGACCAAGTCAGAAAAGCTCAGGCCAGGAAGAGGAGAGCCAGCCCTAGTTTCAGGGTTTCAAGTGTGCACCGATGTCATTCATACCACAGAGTCCTAAAATTGCTGGGACATCCACCTCGAAGTGCCAGCCAGCCAGCAGACAGCACGGAGCACATCCCAAGGCAGCAGCGAGGCCAGCAATAACTCAAGGTAGAGCACTTCCAGTATAAGTCTGCCTGCTACAGAAATAATGCTCATAAACAGCCTCGTTAAAGGCCAGGCTCAGGTTCAACAAGCTATTTATATGAAATCCAAGACTAAATTATTAGTGACATGATCTAGAACTAAAAATCCCCGAAGTTTGCAGCGCTACAGGAGTCGGAGATGTGGCACGTGACGCCCCCGTCTGCTGCCCCGGGCAAACCCACGGGCTTTGGCTTCTGTGCACCGACCAGCTGCTGCTCGCGGCAGGAGCTAAAATATCATCTTGAACCGAGGCCAGGAGATCAGCGGCTAGCCAGGGCAACTTCAAGTTCCCAGAAAGCTCTTGCACAGTCACGAGAGGATCCTCCTCATGTCAGAGCCCTGCCCCTCTCTCTGCCAGCTCCAGCGCCCGCCATGCGTCCACACAGGGCACACATGAGAGGGAGCCGCGGCCACAGCCACCCACAGCTGCTGGAAGCAAACCGGCATTCCTGAGAGCAGCAGCAGCAGCTGAGGGTCACAGATGACCGAGTGCTGGCAGCCACTCCACGGCAGCAGGAGGAGGGAAAGCTAGATTTTTAGAGAGATAAAATAATAAACAGAAACGTCTCAGAGGACCCGTGGAGCTGCAGCGCATGAAATAGCACGCAGAAGATTTGTCAGAGGAGGTTTGGTTGTGAGAGCTCAAGGCCAGCTACTACTAAGAAACAAAAAAAAAATAAAATTTCTTCATAGTTCATTTTCTTCCCTTGGAGGTGTGTGTGGGGGGAAGGCAGAGCGCTGAGTGGGAGGCATTTTTAATGCAAGAAGTCTGGGTGCACAGGAGTTATGAAATGGAAACCGCCCTCAGCTGAGGGCAAGGATATAGTTAGGTACGTATGCTGGACTTTTAGAAAACAATGAATGAAAAAGAAACCGCAACAATTACTCTTCTCGTGTAAGTTTCCTAAATAAGTCTGGACACCCTCCATCTTTTCACAAGTAGGCTCAAAACAATATTTCACCATTAGAGCTAACATAAGCGACATCATCATTCACAGCATAGCTTTATTGGTTGAATCCACCCTCTTTGAATGCTCTAAACACATTCCCACCCATCGGATGCTTGGTAACAACCCACAAGATAAACATTTTCCAACCAGACACACAGCTTAAGTCAAGACCTCTCACACCTTTTACTGCCTTTCATATACACCTTGATATTTTGTCACATCAATTTGTGCCACGCATCCCACACAGAGCCATTGTTCTCAAGACAGTCACACAAACACATTCGTGCACCACGTTAACATTTAATTTGCTTTGCAAAGAACAATCACCACAGAGATCAAAAGCTTTGTCGTTTAGTCTATTATGAAATAAATCTACCACTTATATGCAAGTCGTGACCTTTAAGGCCTTTAGAATAAGCAATACTGAACACGATGCCTGATGCAAGGATTTCAGCAGAACTAACTGGGCATCTGGAGACAACAGGATATTAAAGGCAATGGAGAACAGCATCGTAGTTATGTCGTCAGCAGGTCAGCACAGAAACCCACTGCTCCCAGGGCAGGAGATGTGTGAGCTCTGCAAGAGGACAGTTGCCCTGTGTATCCCTCCTCCCTGGAGGCATCATCTTAACACAGCCAGAGTACCTCAATAAATAAAGCAATTTATAAATAAAGCTTAGATTAAGAAAGGGATGCATCTCGTTAAGATTTCTTACCACTTTTCAGAAAACACAAGCCTTAAAACCAAGAACTCATAACTTCTGGAGGTTTGCCTTGGTTATCAATGGTTATTGACACCATTGAAAGAGAACTCCTGGAAGTGGGAGGTCAGTAGCCTGATCTGCTGTAGCTGCCATTTTATACACATCACTGGAGTTGAATACAAAGAGTTAATAAGGCAAACACTTTTCCAAAATGCTTTGCAGGGGTTTTAGATGAATGAATGAATCCTTGTTGTATAAACAAAGATTCCTTTAATATAGGAAGTCTCAAGTAACTGCCCCATTACATATTGTACTCTTAGTACTCTATAGAAGCAACACAGTTCTGCAGGAAAAAAAAAAAAAAAAAAAAAAAAAAAAAAACTTAAAAACTAGACAACCAAAAAAAGAAAAACTATGATGTACAGCACAATCATCTGCTGTCTCTGCTTGTAAGTACTATGCAATCCCACAGCTCAATGCAGTCTTTTTTTTTTTCCACGTATATCACAGCTGAGATTCCCCACGACTAGAGCTTTAACTCAATTCAATCTAGAAACGCAGAGCATTTGCACATAAGTAGTACCAGCAGCTATTTCACAGACCAAGAGAAAATAGATGCAAACATTGTTCTAGGATACTATTAGTCAACTTACCAGAAGCACCTTTATAAACAGTATTCCCCAAAGCTCCGAGGGTTTTAATTTTGAGTTCTGAGGCAGGGGAAGAGTAGAGTGTGACTCTGACATGGTTGCCATAATCTCATTAGCAAAGCCAACATACTGCTGCTGTTGCCTGTCTACTGCAGATTTAGTAACCACTAGCTGAGATTGCATGTGCAGTGAATTATCAGAAGAATGTCAGGACATTATGCACTGCACATTAATCATACTATTTTAAAATTATGATCAGAAAACGGAGTATTTTTTTGTTAAAGTGAAAGAGAAATTTCACATCATAACTCATTTTTGGTTCTGAAAAATCTGCAGCATTGCACATTTAACCCATTTTCTATAAGGTATTACTCCTAACACGTTCAGTGAATGATGTCCAGCTTTCAGTACAAAAGCTCTGACAGAAACCTTAGCAGACCACTTCAGCCAGATGCCCACTTACATCGTTAAAAAAAAGAAAAAAGCCTTCATGTCAACAATGGATTCCCAATAAACACAGCTTGTTTCCCCTCAACAAGATCATAATACTACAGAGTAATGAATAGCAGTTTCTAACTCCTCCCCAATACCTCAGCCTTCACTTTTTTTTTTTTTTTTTTTAATGCAACTGAAGAGTGCATATTGTGGTTATATCTTGAAGCCTACACCCTGCTAGGCAAGAGAGTTGATTCTAAATTTCCAGTTTACTCACCACCCCAGCAAGGACAATAACACATTTATACAAGAGAAAGGAGAAGGAAGAGGGAGGAACAAACACACACACAAAAAAAGGACATATGAGAGCAGAACATATTGTGTTTTGTGTTTAGTGAAGTGTCTTCCACACTCAGGCAGTCAGTCCTTTATTGATGGTTAACTAGGAAGCTACTAAAAGCCATTTGCCAATTACTGTTTTTAAACATGGAAAAGATCTCTCTCAATAGAAGCATGTACCAACAGATGGACAGGAGGCCCAACACTAGAGTACTCTAATCACCAGCAAAGCATATTCTCCATTCAAGGAGCACGATCTCAGTGACTATAGGTTGAAATAGACACATTAGAGCAAACTCAGATACCAAGATTATTTCCCCGTTGCTATATTATCAGCCTTTTCATTCATCACGCCATAGAGCGATATCACATACAGGGCTATATCACAAGATAGCAGAACGGTGACTCAAGTCAAGTGGAGCTGTTGTGGTTTCTGGCAGGAACACCGTCTGAAGGCAGCCTGACCGTGCCCAGGGAAGGCTGTACGGCTGCTTGCAGGGTGGATAGCAGCAGCTCCAAGGAAGATGTATAAGCTCTCCAGAGCACACCCACACAGAGACAACCAGAAACTGGCAGAGCCTCAGAGACTACCCTAGAAGAGGTTCCTGTGGCAGTGCCACACAGATCCTTTCAACATAAAATCCAGAATCCCCCATGAAGGCAGCCTCTCAATAATAACTTCATAACAAAGCCAAAATACAATGTGTTCACCATGACTTTCATATTCTACACTAAATGCTACTATTACTTTACAAAAAATACTCTTGGTAGGGGACAGAGAGGCAAGGATTAAGAGCCCCAAGTCATGCTTCCATGAGACACATCATACATAGCACAGAAGGGCTTACAAGGAGGCCATTTGTTTGGCTTCCACATTGTAATTGTTACACAGCACTATTCCTTCAATATTTAATTGTCAGCTTATTGAGCAAATCCTCCTGGAAACACAAGGCATGCAGAAGCAGCTTTTTCTCAAGCACGCTGTAGAAAATATTTGTTTGAACTCCTGCCCCAGCACAGCCCAACCTGAGGGAGCAGGCCAGGCCCTCACCACAAAATGGCGGGAGCACTGTGAGAAGGCTCCCGGCGCCCTCAGCAAGGAGAGCCCCCATGGGCTCCCCTCACGTTCAAAACCTAACACAGACAGCTAAACCTCAGCCTCCAGTAAAACCACCACACACAAATCTTACAAGGGAGGGAAATCTCCAGAAGAAAACCAAGTTTCTCTCAAATGCTCTCCACTTCTCATTAGATATATATGCATAAATAAGCGAGCACACAGAGAAACTTCAGAAATCAAAGCAAAATAACTCTAATACCAACACATCCCTTAAGCAGTCGCATTGAAAGGAATATAAACCACTACCTCAGTGATTGTCCACCAGCAACAAGCCTAAAACAGCCTCACCCTTACCAATGATAGAGCTCTGCTGAGGTAACGCAAACTTCTTCAAAGTCTCTTCCTACATGCTGCTTCTAGCACCTTCTCGGTGGCTGCCCAGTAAGCGACCAGCTGGGTGAGTTACAGGATCTGAGTGTAATGGTCCTGCTTCAAAATTAGTACCAGCTGCCTGTGTTATCATGGCCCTCAAGCAGGCTCCTTGGCTGCAGCCATATCACAGATGTGCCCACAAGGCTGCTAGCAGGTGTGAGGGCTGAGGCACCGGGCTAAGCCAACAAAAAAAGCAGTAAAAGACTGATAAGTTTAAGGAAATCCTTTCCCTGAGACTTCAGGAGGGATAATTCTCCTCACCATTAGCTGTTCTCCTGCACAATCACCAGTCTCTCCTCACGTCCCTAAATGCCACCAAGGGCTGCCCAGCAAGCCTTCAGATCCAGCCAGGGTCTCCCAGCCCCTGGGTGTCTCCCCCCAGGGCTGCCTTAGCCCTAGAAGCCCTCTCAGTGTCTCTGTCTGGTTGTGCTTCACTTGCTTTGCTTATCAAGTGAAAAACTGCAGTGGGGCTAAGCAGCAAGCGGCCTTTGGCTCTGGTGCTCCAGCTTTGTGTCCCAGCCCCTGCAGGCCTGCAGCCAGGCACCTCAGGGGGGTCTCCACCAGGATGTTTTGTCCATTTAATAAATACAAACTCATCCAATTTTATCTTTATATGCCCAGGAGCAAGCCATAATACTTGAACAACAACTTACCTATTTTCCTTCCCACCTGACTTAGATATCCCCTGATACTACACATACATCATAGCACCTGACAGTATTTACTAAATTAGGCTGGGAATATATTTAATACTCATTGACAGAATCTATGCTTGGACTTAATTTACCTTTTTTTTCAGCTCTTCCACACTCTTCCATAAACCAAGAAAAGGCCAGACTGGAACAGGAATGGATTTGAACCCTTTAATTCTTCCCTTTATAGCAAGCTTAAAAACGCTAGCTCAGGCTAAACTGGTTTTCATGACAGTGATAAATCTTTGCACTTGGTTTCTGCATAAATTGGGACCATTCATTGTAGTTCCCTCACTCCAGAGTCTCCTGTATGATCAAAAGGATTTATTAATACTACTAATTTTTGGGATCGCAGACCGCTCCTTTGACTAAAATTAATCAATCTGCAGTCATGGTATCTCATAGACTCTACTTTGCAGCTATCATATGTCATGAACACAGAACTAAATATAAAACATTTGCTGTAATTTTGCACATACAAGATTTTTATCATGGAGAATGTTTGCCGCATTTTTTTAAAAACTCCAGTATCTCTGTTGCCTGCCTCAAGACTCATTGTGTTTGGGTGACTGAAGCACAAATGCTGAGCTGAACTGTAAGCAGCAGGCTAACCTTCGAGCCACATTTACTTTTGGAAAGTATCCCTCTTAGCCTTTATCTACACCATCAGCTTTAGGCAGTGCCAGGAATTAGTGTGGTTGTACTTCCCATCCATCCTCCCTGGTATGTGCTTTGTGTGCAATCCATTGCAACATACCCCTTCGAATCATCATCATTTGTGATTCCTTAACTGACTGCTACAGAAAGCAAGCATTTAAAAATAACTCCTCTCCCTTATGTACACGCTCTTCTCCTTCAGGGATTAGATAATCTTCATGCCGCCCAACCATATGCCAAGGCCCAGCCCCTAGGTAACAGGAAAAATTTGCAGGGGTGAAAACCTGGAGCCGGAGCTGTACCTTTAATTTCTGCTTGCAAATTCCCTTCATGTTTGGCTGGGAAGCAAGCTTTCAAAAATTACTGCTTCCCGTTTTTTGATTGTGGGCGTTAAAAAGAATAAAAAAAAATTGACAGTGTGGCAGAAATATGTTTGTTATCCTACAGTGCGTTATCATATATTGCAATTCCATTTCTAGGACCACTTAAGCCATTTTCTCCAGAGACTGAATCAGTGTAAAGGACAGACAGGGAAGGGGAAAGAATTAACATTGCACAGTCCTTAATTCTATTAGCTTGTAATTACTGAGTGTTTGACTTTGCAACCTAAATAACATTGCAGCATAGTAATTTTTGTATATAATCTAGACACATGTAGTCATTTATGCACTAACCATAATTACTTTTTCTTACATTAGCCTATATCTATTATGTAACAGGTTCATTATGCGTTATGTTTCATCATTTAAAATTGGTGAGAAGCCATTTTCTAGCGCATTTTTTCCTTTGACATGGCATCTACAGTTCACAGAAATAAAAATGTTCATTTTGGTAGCTGTTCTCTTTACTCAGTGCCATGATGCCTAAGCAAGCATTTCACTATGCTGGTTTTCAAGTCATTCAAGTTTTGAACAAATGACTTCTAATCCTTAATAGTAGCAGAAGGTAAGATTAAAAATAAGTTGGAATCAAATTAAAGTCCAAAGAATCCTTGATAATGGGGAATTCAAACCAATCTAATTTTTGACATTATGGAACTAGGCTCCACGCCAGCAAAGAGGTGAAGGGAAATGACACAATATTCAAGGCAAAGCTACAACAAGAGTGGGCTGGTAGGAGCATCAACCTAAACCAGCCATGGAAGAGAAGCTTCAGGTATCCTCAAATACCACTGTTAGGATGTCCTGCAGCAGGAGAGCCCTGGGGAATGGGGTAAAGAGCACTGGGCTAGAAAAGGCAGCACCCAAACACCCCAAGTAATATGTAAGTACAAGTAGTATAAATGGTCCAGAAGATCACCTCTGCCATTGCAGTGGCATACAAGCTTTCAGGAAGGTCAGTTTTCTTCTCCTTCACAAGAGCAAAATATAAAAAGGGACAGGAGAGTTGCAGGGAGAAACTCCTTGAGAAAAGCAAGCAAAAAGAAAACCAGTTCCTGCAGTCCCCCACACCAACTGGAACGCTCCCGGTAACAGATTTTTGTCAGCCCCTAGGTGGAGACCTCATACCGATCAGACCACATCTGTTAGGTTTTAGGTAACCTGCCAGGCTGCAAAGCGGTGTCATTTCAGCAGAGAGATGCTCTGCTGCTGCTGCTGCATCCAAGAGTCACATTTGGCACAGCACACGAGGCCAGACACGCTTCTTATTTTCACCAGCCTCACCCACATCTGGCTCTCCCAGTTCTAGTACCGAGGTACTGGGTAAAATCAGAAGATCTCGTATTCCCCTCTCTTGAGTATTCAAGCAAATTTCTTGCTCTCACTGATTTGCAGTACAGGACGATTTTGCCATGGAGAAACAGAACGACAGCTCTGCTCTGCATCCTCCCACGTCCACAGCAGCACTCTTTGCCTGAACACCATGGTGGATCCTCTCTCTTTGGTTCTCGCTCCAAGATGAGTTTGGCACCTGTGAACGCTTACATCCTTTGAACATTTTTGGATTGCCAAATACCTCCAGCCATATTTGGGAAAAAGAGGGTTTGTATGGGAAGAAAGAGGACTTCCATTTCCAGGCATTACTTTACAGACAGTTCTTTTCCCAAGAGAGAATTATAAGGAATAAAGGGATTTCAGGGGATCAATAAAGGCATTGGGAAAATTACCACGTTACTGCTATGTATTGCTTGACAATAAGTAATTTTGACTGAGATGAGATAAATCACAATAAAAGACACTCCTTCACCTTTTCTTTTAATACCAAACACTGCATTAGGATCAGTGATCTTAATGCTCGGTGATGAGCATTCATATTCAGAGGCACAACAGGATAGCAGTACCTAGGTGCCATGGCAGGTAACATGGGTGGGACACCTACAGCAGGAGATCTGGTCTTCGAAATAGGACCCCAAAACAGTCTGAGGGTTACTTACTGCAGTGGGAAACCCAGTTTCAGTCTCTTATGCCAAACAAGGCAGAAAATGAGTTTACAGCTGAGTGTCTCACAGTCCAGGCAGATGGACTTCTAAAGCACTTCTTTCCATTTCACCAAAAAAAAATAAATGTTGAAGTTTGCCCTGATGTGGGGCAGCAGAATAACCCAAACCTTCACAAAACTGCAAAACTGCTTCTTGCCTAGCTCTACCATTGATTTTATTTCTCTTGCTGACATGTTCTTGTTTCTAAGATATCTGTATGGTGAACAGTTTGCACAATACAATATATTTGGGTATCTCTGCCTCACATTTTTTCACTTTCTGCTTTAGAATGCAGCCAAGTCACTGGACATGATGCAGTCCTTCAAGGCATCTACAGCATTAGCAAGAGGATCTTCTGTTTCTTGTAGCAAAGGTGTTGGATTCTTCACTAAATCATACAAACAGTGTTGTTTAATTCAGTACTCACAAGCTCTAGTATTGTTGGCCTATTTTCCTTTAGCAGTATATATACTCAGCTCAAATCCAAAGCACTAAACAACCTTAGTTTTACGTTACCCTGTAAACAGAAGAATTATTACTATACATATTTTCTGACAACAAGCTAGGTAGCTTGCAGCTTGAACTGATTAAAAATATTTCCTAGGAAACAGAAAACAGTAAAAGTGGTTTTTTTTTGTGCGTGTGTTTTTTTTAACACCAGTTTGCTTTATTTTAGTCACAGAAACACTTAGATAAAATCTTAGCTCCAAATAGGATTCCCTGGTGATACATTTGTGGTGGCTGAGGAGGGCAGTCTGTGGCAGTTCTGGGGTCCAGGCACTGGAAGAGCTTCCACAGAGTCTGCAAGAAGGGACCTGTCTGCCAAATGGGCAAGGGGAGACACACAAAAGGGTTAATTTAATCACATCCAAGTGACAACATCAGCCCCAAATCCCAGTCTTCCCCTTCAGAATTAATTTGGTTGGTTTGTTTCTTCTACAGACCGTGTGTTCTGATGCGAGACACTTTATACTTGGTTTTAAAATGATGTATTTATTAATATGGTTGTATTTTTTAGCGTGAGGATAAGTGTTTAAATTTTCTTCTGACAACAGAATTAAAGCCTTGGCAACCAGAAAGAAAAAAAATGGAATTAACTCATGTGATGACTAATGAGAGAAACAACATACATTCTATTCAAAACACTGCGCTCTCCAATGATGTAATTTACACTGTCTTTGCTCCTTTTGTTCAGTACGTTCCTAAGCTTGACATGATAAATTTCAGTAGTATCTGACTGCAATGTTTGACTCAGCAAGGCGTACTTTAAGCACAATCTAAGTGCTACAACTCATGTGTTTAAGCTCCTGCTGAAACAGGCTCACAGATGCAAATAATGGCCTCAGTTCTGGAAGCATCCCCAGATGTATCTTTAACATAAAGGTGAGATTCAAAGGTCTCTCAAATTGATTGATAGCAGAAACTCCCCAAATATAACTTGAGCACAAACAACATCTTCAGTGGCTTTTGATATCAAGCTGAAAAACAGGACTGGCTTCAAGAACTGTTGGTAGACAGTGGGAATTCAGCATGCTGTTGATTTCGGTTCTCCTGAGGGACTGTTTTGGCAACTGCACCTGGACAGAATAATGTCAGGACAATGGTTTCAAGCACCTGTATTCACCCCACTTCTGTTTTGTAGTCTCCCAGTCCTACTCCCCTTCCCCCCTGAGGGTGTAAGAGATGTTTGGTGTAGTTGGAAGTTGGTAATGATTTATAGAAAAATTGATTGGGTTTAGCCAGTGTTGCATTCCTTACCTTGGTCTTGAGTGGCTTTGTTTATTTATTCATGTACTTTTAAAATTCCTGTGAAGGTCATCCAATAAGTCCTATGTATGCTGCCTTATTGAAGAGTAGAAATTCAACTAAAGACCAGACCCTATTACAGCCATAGTTCTGAAACATGACTGCTGAGTGACTTCTTTCTAAACATAATTAACAATAATTCTAAATATACAGTGGACAAAATGCATAGGATGACAGTAAAGCAGCTGAATAAGTCAAATCTTTTCATGAGTGATTTCCACTTACTAATTTGGGATATCACATTGTCATTTCGTTCTGCGTAAAACGAGTAATGTCATGAAAAGACAATCCGTAATGCTAGAAATTGCAGAAACCAGCCCACTTCGCTCGTTTCTGACTGCTCACACCACGACTGCCGGATCACCTCTCCGAGGGCCCAGCAAGACGCATGTAAGGCGTGCTGCTGTCCCCCTGCACATCTTACTTCCATACTGCCTTCCCCATAAAGCCAGCTGTCCTCACATTTGGAACCACCCAGCTGAAAGCAGCTGCTTGGTCTAGCAGGGCTTCACTTCCTTCATCTTCATCAGCAGCGAGTGGCGAGTGCTTGTTAATTATGGCTATTGACAGTGATAACCTCTCGCTGCCAAAATAGGTCACAGGGAGCCCGGTGTTTCCCCTGCTGTAATGACCCAGAGCTGTCTGGAGAGCAGAGGGTTTGAGATGGGTGGGATCAAGGCAGGAAGCAAGCCGTCACCAAGCGTCTCGGTCACTGCGTGGCGTGATACCATGGCCCTGCGTCCAGCAAACACACCGAATAAACCTATGTGCCGGCAAAAGGCAGCTTTCATGAGGCTGCCCGGTGCTTGGGGCTTCTTCATGGCCAGGCCTTTCTCTGCTCGCTACCTGCAACTGCTTTTTGCCCCCCAGCGCTTGTCACCTCTCCTGCTGGTACCGCTGGCTGCCCTGAGGAAAGCTTGCCAACGGACAGGAGAGAGCCCTATTCATTTATCTCTCTCCTAATGCCAAGCTGCTAAAATCAGGACACTTTTTTCCTCCAGTTCCCAGCTGGGGAGGGATGAGCAAGTGCCAAAATACTTGGGGGCGAGGGAGAGAGGCTGTTCTCCTGGTGTTTCCAGCCGGGACCGGCCGTGTCTTGAAAACTGATGCCAAAGCCATTTTGCTCAAGGTACCCGGCTCAAGCTTCCAGCGTGCTACGGGGCCAACAAGTTGGGATCGTCGCCCAAACTTCCCGACGCCCGTCCGAACGCCGAAGCCCTGCACTTCCTCAGGAGCAGCACTGCCAGCGTCTCAGCGAACGATGAAGAAACAAAAAGAACGGGGTGGCATTTACATTTGGATTTATGTTCAATGCATACGTAGCACGCTACTCTGATCACTCACCGGGAATCCTCCTTTTGCAACACCTTTTTATTTATCAATCCTAGCACGACAGCACGAAAACCTTCGCACAAGAGAGCAAACCGACCGCCAAGGCACCGTCCCCACGCTCCCACGGCCAAGGCTGGGTGCTGGCGGGGCACGGCCACCGTCCCCCAAGGGACAGCGAGCCGGGTGCGGGTGTCACGCAGCGCCCGAGATGTAAATCAATGCAGCAGCGCTGCGAGCTGCCCGCAGCGGGTCGGAGCAGGGGTGCGGGGGCTGGCGGGGTGGTGCGTGACACGGACTGCGGCGTTACTCGTGCCTCTGGCTGCGCCACGAAGGGCACCTCAGCCCCGTGCGAGGCGGTCTGGGGGGGGGGGGGGGCGATTTGGCTTTTTTTTTTTTTTTCGCGATTATTTTTTATTATTTTTATTGATGGGAGACACCAGCAGAGAAGAAACGGGGCCCTCCCTCAGCGCCCCCCCCCCCCCCCCCCCCATCAGGGTCCCCCCTCAGGGCGGCCATTCCGGGCTCTCCCCTCAGGGCACCCCCTGGGGGCGGCCATTACCTTGCGGGGTCCCCCCCTCGCCGCCGCCCCCTCTCTCAGCCCCCAGCTCCCCCCCAGCCCCCGGGGCAGCCGGAGGGGGCCGCTCCCCGCCGCCCTCGCCCCCCGCCCCGCGCACCCACCTGGCGAAGGCGCGGCGGGCCGGCGGGGGGCGAGGTGCCGCCTCCCGGGGCGGGGGGCGCGGGGGCGGCCATCTTCTCGCCCCGCGGCTCCTTCCCGCCCGGCGCCCGCCTCTCCTCAGCTCCCCGCGGCCGCCACCATGCCCCGGGGGGCTCCCTCCGCCGCGGGGGTGACCTTGCCGGGGACGGTGCCGGCGGCTCCGGGCTCGCCGCCCGCCCGGGCCCCGCGGGGGATGCGGGAGGGAGCGGGTGGGTGCCGCCGGGGGGTGGGGGGGGCCGGCGCGGCGGGGTGCCCGCAGCCGGCGGAGGAGGAGGAGGAGATGGAGGAGGAGGAGGAGGAGGAGGAGGAGGCCGGGCTGCCGATGAGATCATGGACAGCTCCGACACACACGGCGGGGAGGACCCGCCTCGCAGCCCCGCGGGCACACGGACACCCGGCACCCCCCCCTCAAACCAGCGCTTCATTGCCAGAGGGCTCCTGAGGTGGCACAGGGCACCCCGACTGAGCCCCCAGCCTGGAAATACGCCGATAAAGCCGCGTTTTGGGGTGCCGGGGGAATGCCGGTGCTCTCAGGTGTGGCTGTCAGCACGCTCCGTGCTGTTTTCAGCTGCCAACCCCCCCCCGGACTGGCAGGAACATAACGGGGAGAGATTCAGCCCGTGCCGCCCGCACTGAGGCGTTTCGGGGCCACAAGGGGCCCTGTAGCCAGAAAGGCTGATCTCCTGATAGCGACGAGAATTTCTGGGAATGTGCTTTCCCCCAGTGACTCCTGTAGCAAACCCCGAACAGCTGGTGGAGCTACGGGAGGCGCCTCAGAAAAGCGAATTAAATTGGTTGCGTTCAGATGAGCCCATTACAGCCCGGCAGTAAATTGTGCTCAGCTCCAGGCTCCAGCCCTCAGCCACCGCAGCTTGCTTCACCTCTGTCTGCACACACAGCCGGGGAAACCTCAGCCCCAGTATTTAAGCATGGGGCTCTACCACAAATCCTCACCCAAATACCTTTCAAAGTATACAGCGGTCTGCCCACCAGTGTAGGAAAAAAATAAAAATAATCATTTAAAAAGTTACCCCTTATTCAGCTGAGAAATTCTCTAATATCTATTGCATTAAGAACATGCTAAATTTCCGTCCACCAGCTAATTAATCTGAAAACCACTCAGGCTTGCTGGTGCCAGGGTTTAGCCCCACCTCGGGCTCCATTATTTCTGTCACGCACCCCGTGGCTGACCCTGTGGCAGCTGCGTGGGCAGCTGGATCCAGCTGCAGGATGGTGTTTTGCCCACCCTGGACAAAACCCTTTAGACTGAAACTTGCACAGCATCTATCTCGGTGCCAAGGTGCTGCGTAGTGAAGCAGAAGAAAGCCCCTCATGTCAGAAGTGCAGATAAATTGGTTCGTGTCTTGCAGGCACCCAACAAAGCTGGTGCTTACTGAACAGGGATTATGCCATGCCTGCAAATAATTCTCCCATTATCAGCTAACGTGTTGCTTTTATTGCTTTCATTCTCAGTTTTCACCTACTGTACAGGCTCTGCGCAGTGGCCTTTACCTAAACGTGACCTGGTGCCCAGCAGGGAAGGATGTCAGTGTTTTGGAGCAGCACGTTGAACACTGACTGGAAAACGTTCATGCGGATTTAGGAGGACCATGGTTTTCTGTAACACATGGCATGTCTTTTAGCATGCCCCCACTGGGAGAAAGGCACTTCAGTCATGGGTTGTTAGTCAGGGAGAGGTTATATTTCTGATTAAAGAACACTGGGTGCATGTTGCATCTTTACAAACCTGTACAGAAGCACGTTCAGGCTCAGAGGAGCTTAAAGCTCAAGGTGGGTATAGCTGCAGGGAAGAGGAGCCGCTCTCCATACTGACCAAGGCTTGAAGATTTCAGCAAAGCAGGGGTTTTAAGGAAGATTCGTCAGGCTTAGGGCAGTCAGCAGGAAACAAGGCATCGGCTGTAAGCGTAGGCAAGATGCAGGGGAAGTGAAAGGTGAGAGAGATGAAACGGGGATCAGTTGGAGCTCACAGGCCCAGAAGAATCCACAAGGACAGCAGCGAGGTCAGCCCAGAGTGTAAAGCAGTGGGAGCGCAGTACCAAGCCCTGTGGCAGTGAAGCACAGCTCACGAGACGCCTTTCAGCTCGCTACCAGAGCCCTGTGCCAAGTGTTCATCCTACTTAGCTTCATCTTTCCTGCTGCCACTCTCCATCTGCAGCATGAGGATTTCAGGTTTTCCCTCCTGGTTTCTCACAAATCTATTTTACCATTTACTTCCAGGATAACTCCCCCTCTCCCCTTCCTCCCAGCCTTTCCCAGGTGGGGGCATACCTCACCCCTGGGCCTGTGCACGGCCTGTTGCAGCCGTGGATTTGATGGGGACAGCGGGGACAACTGAGGAGCCAGCGACATGCCCAGGTACTCCTTGGGAGACAAATCCAGCAGCGGGAGGCTCCCCTCTCCCTGCCACATCCCAGGGCACTGCCTGGCTGTGGGGACACCTCTCCCGACCCCACTAAACCAGAGGTTCAGCTCTGAGTGTGGGGACAGTGCAGAAGAGCCCCATGGCTGAATTTGTTTTCCATGGCTGTGACAAACACCGGTGTGTCCTGCAGAGGTGGGAGCGAGCCCTGGAAACCAGGCTGTGCCCTGCGGCAGCATGGACGGGAGGCAGAAGATGGCCACTGTGCGGCCTGTGACTGCGGCAAGGCCCTGACATGGATAAATGTAAATAACGAGCCAATTCCCTCAGTTCTTCTGTTGCCTTTCTCATGGTGACAGCATCTGATGAAACAATGCTCGGGGCGTGATTTCCCAGCCCCCGCACGAAGAGGACTGATCCTGAGGTGGTGATTCGGAGCTGCTCGGCCTACATTCCTGCTCTTGGCCCGGCTTGGGGTTTCGGTGCCAGAGCTGTGCAAGCAGGCCAGGAGCGAGAGGCAGGCACCCCATGGAAAAAGGGGCCTGTTTTATCCCAGCACACAGTACCAGAGCCACTTTGGCATCATCTTTGCCAGCCTTGTGGCAGGGCTTAAAGGAAATATTTGGCACCGGGAGGGATTGCCGTCCTGCCCCATCCCCATGTCAGCATCCTTCCTCATCGTGAGCTTGACACTGTGCAGGAGACACACTGAAGAAGCTGCACCTGTATTTCAGTTGTGCTCTCAGCTTTCTGTGATGAGCTCAGAGCAGCAAAGATGTACCCTCTGCTCGGAGTGTTTTTTTAATCACTGCTTGTAAAATCACTACACTCAAATTTTGACTGACACGAGCATTCAGTCTTGCTAGATTTTTGTCACGTGTGCTTCTTAGTTCGCTATTACCTCACCTCCAATTACCTAATAGCTGCCTTACTGTGGAAACGTGCCTGCCTTTGGCCACAGCGACACATTTGACATTTCCACTCAGCCTGCAAGCTGCTCCGGAGGTGACCACAGCAGAGCACTGCCACTGACAAGCGACGTCCTCGCTGCTGGGCAAAACAACTCTCAGCCTTTCTCGCTGCAAAACCCCAAAGAAATCATTGCCTCACGTACCAGGGCCGAGTTGTCCCCCTCACGCAGGTACGGTGGGCAGGATGGAGAGGAATGGCTGCACTCCCACGGCCTGGGGGCTCCCCAAGCGCACAGGGGATGCCCCAAGGGGCTTCTTTCCCCCGGTGTAGCTTCCCCCGTGCGATGGACTAGGGCGTGAGGCACAGCCCAAGGCACTGTGAAGCCGGGCAGCGTGTGGCAGCTTTGCCCTCTGCTGGCCACAGCCCTCCGCGGGGTCCCCGCCTAAAAACCCGGGCCGCTGCTGGGAGCGCTGTGGACGCAGCCCCCTCCCCTGGCAGCGTTCAGCTCTGCCCCGGCCTGAAGGAAAGAGAGAAATGGTGTCGGTGGAGTGACCTCGAGTGGAATCACACCACACTGGGCTGACTTTCACACAGGCTCATCCCACCCCTCACTTTCTTCCAGGTCTTTTCTTTGACACAAACTGTTGGATTGGCGTAAGTGTTGGATCGGGCACCCCAGCGGCACGGCACTGCCAGCACCCAGGGTGCAGCAGCAGAAATTGCCCTGGGAGTGCAGCCCTCCTGCCTGCCCAGCCATTTCTTTCACGTACCACGGGTGGGTTGTGCTTCTCTTCACCTTTCTCTCACTCCTCGTCACCGTGCAGTGTTTGTTTTCTTCCCCTCAAAACGCCACGGGGCAGTAAGATGGCAGCAGCGACGAGCACGTGCTTACCGAGCTTCAAGCGAGTTGCCTGGGCAACTGCAGGCAGAGCTCTGCAGCATCCTCCTGCCTCCCTCTCCTCTCGGTTCGGCAGCGACAGCGACAGCATCTGAACCTCAGCAATCTGCAGCGGGGATTTACAGAGGGGATTTTTCTTGTACTTCAGGTCAGGCAGGCGGGAGGGGCTCTGGGTGGGATGTGGGCCAACCTCCAAGGCCAGTTTTGCCACCAAAGAAACTGGCATCGCACCTTCAGAACACAGCAAAAAGCTGCTAGCAATATCTTGCCATTGTAAAATTATTCAAGTATGTGCTGCCAGGAGTTTCTCTAACACACTGACAAAACACCTAGGGGCATTTTTAGAAAATCAAAGAAAACCATCGCCACTACCAGAACAAAACGTGACAGCCATGCGCTTGCATTTAAAATAAACACTCTTGAATACCTGCAGGACTGAACTCCTAACCTGCTACAGGAATAAAAATGCGTTGGGCATATAATGCCCTAATGGCACCGGGATGAGCAGGGCCAGCTCACATCCAGAAAGCCCCAGGGCCCCCTGTGCAGCCCCAGGGCCATGACCAAGTGGCGCGGTTCCTGCTAGGCAGCATATTCCACCTGTGGCACTGAGAGACTCCTTCGGTGCCACCCCAGAAATGTAACCACTTGTAGGTAAGATACCCACATTACCTCCCCTTGCAGTCACATTTCAAAGTCACCCAGGCATACCTTATCTAATTATTTTTTTACAGCATTATGCGGCATTATTCCCGTGATTTAATCCTGGCTGAGATCATTAGATGCTATGGGACCGTACGTAAGCAATTACAACGCTGAGATGCCTTCTGGGGGGAGCAGGCAGGCAAGTGCCTTTGGCATCCATCAGAGGGCAATTTTCTAACTTGATTTAGAGCCTCTCCAGAAAAGGATAATTGACTTACCTGCTAGCTTTCAAGGACTGGCTTAAAGTCTGATTTAAGCTAGGGTATAGAGCATGTCTTCAGGGGAAAAAAAGAATGCACCAGTATTACGTGTAAGACAAAAACACATAGAACAGGCAATGTTCAATTGGACACAGATGGGAAAGAAAGTGAGAGTCAGGCAGAGAAACCAAAGGGAAGGACGAAGCCTTTGGGAATACAGCACATCAGCAGAGGCGGCAGGTAAGATTTAGGAAACCCTCTTCCTGCAGACACCCATGCCCCGGACAAGAGCACAGGCACCTCGTAATTCCTCAAGTCTCCCGAAGGAACTGCAATTCAGTGCTAAGCCAGGGTTGGACAAGCAGAGCTCACAGACTTCTTGCGAGTGACAGGAATACTGTGAACAGCCAAACAAGAAACCTCAAAATTAAAACGAGGTGAAAAATCAGGAGCAGAGAACCTCTTCTGCACTGCCCAGGGCCAACAGAAGGGGCAGGGGTGCGAGCGTAACGCAGGAAGGGGGACACCCCTCTCGCTGCAGGCCCGCTAACTGCGCCGGCTGCTTTGGAGCCACGGGTGTTTTACCAGTGCCATGTTCCTCCTTCCACCACTTTTAGTGCACAAACACGGCTCAGGGGAGGCAGACGGTGGCAAACGGGGAGCAGACACGCGTGAAGAGGCTCGAGTTTCCTTACAGCATGTCACCAAGTATTGCGGTGGGAAACATGCACGTTCAGCGAGGTTTTCTGCCTTTGGCTGCTGGCCCTACAGCGAAGCCAAAGGAACAGGAGCACAAGCAGATTGCATCCAGGCCGGCAGACATACTCGTTGCAGACCCTTTCCTGCAGGCAGCAAACAATTAATTGCAACAGGCATCTCTGCTTTAATGTCTTCAGCTTTCTTCCCACCTGCCCTGACCCCACACCTTGCTGGCCACTTGGCAGATCTTCACCAAGCCACCCCCTGTGCTGCCAGCACACCCAGCACCTGCACTCCTCTCCTCCTGCCCCCGAGCCCTTTTTCTGCACAGAGCCCAGCACAAAGGAGCCCAGCACTTGCTAACAGACAACAGCGCTCAAGGCCAATTTTTAAACCTGGAAATGTTTCTATCAGAAGAGAAATCAAAGAAGCCTTCTGGAGAGAGGAAAAAAATATATTTGTTTTTATATCCTGCAGATATATGATTTTATATCCTGCAGAGCACCCACGATCAGGTTGGCTGGATCACAGCACACTTAGCAGTCCTTAAAAAAGTCTTTTAAATCACAAATGATAGGAGCTAAAAATATAAACCACTACCTGATAAAATTATTTTTTTGGAACTCAGAGCTCTCTATCGAAGTCCCCAATTATGTACGTCCCACTGGCTCCCGTGGCCTGCGTTAGGTCAGAGCTACGGAACTGGTGCTGCCCTGCAGAGTCGGCAACCAGCGGAAGAGAGGTAGAAATATAACGCTGCTAAAAATAATTTCAGATTCAGCACCGTGCTGGGTCACAAAGAGCACAATCAATCCTGGACTTTGCTCTAGGCAAGTTTACGTGCAAGAGTGTTCTTTCAATTCAACACCGAGTGTCGAAGCTAGAGGAATCAGCAAAAACAAGTGACAGCCATAGGTTATGAAGTACTGTGACTTTATATTATTATCCTGATGTTTTAATCAGAATGTTGTATTTCTGCAGAAAAAGATGCTGTTAAAAGTTCCTAGGAGTGGACAAATGTAGAGAAAAACTGCAGAACAGAACACTTAATTGCAAACAACCCCCCCATGTAACTGCAGGTAAGCATTATTCCAGACCACGCTAAAGGCACCCTCTGTTGGTACAGTCATATATGAAGAAATTTAGCTTTTTGGGGATGGTAAAACTCCACAGATAGACTCCTCTTCTTAGCATATGCTGATGGAGAGGGACAGAAACAGCAGATATTAACCGTAATGTGTACTTAAACTATTTAAACCATTCTGACACTTCAGAATCAGTGTCCTGTGTAAAGCATATAGAGTCCAGAACTTCACATGTGACTTGTGAAATAAATGGCAAAAATTCTTATTCCCTACTATATACAAAAACAAACAAAAACCCAACTAAACACCATCTTTTCCTGCTGAAGCAGATTTCCATGCTAGTTTGAAAAAAAAAATAGAGAAAAAAGAAGACTGCTGCTTAGTAGTAAATAGCTTACCTATATAAATATGGAAAGGAACAGAAGGATGACTATGTGTTCTAGTCAGAAATTATTAATAAAGCAACAAAACTCGAGAACTTCTGCTTGTGCAGCCCTGTTCCACTCTCCACGAAACATAAAAAGTCTGAATCATTAATGATTTGAATCACTTATAACATGGATGAATTTCAGCTTAAATGAATTTCAGCAGGGAAATCTAAGACATTCTAACCAGAGTAGACTTTTTTTTTCCTTTGCCCATCACAAATGAAAATGCTATCCTGTCTTTCAGGCAGGGTGGCTAGACAACACGTATCGATCACTTCAGCTCTTTTCACAGTTAGGTATCTCACCTCTCTGCACTGTGTCATCACGTATCTTACCCATCTAGTATGAGAGGAGTGGAAAATTAAATTTAAAAAAAAATCCTGCAACTGGACTAAACATCTTAGTACTGCTGAAGCCCGCACAAGAGCCTAGCCTCTAGGTTAGGACCTAGCCTTCCCCCCTCCTTTTTTCCAGACTCCTCTGGGAGGAATTGTCCTTATGCAATTTCCAGGAACGATTAGCAAACTTTTTCCCTCCCCCTTGAAAGTCTCTCTCTTATCTTGCACTTTTTTTTTTTCCTCTGTGTTTCTGCTATCTTTAGTTTGATCACTGTTATACCCCCCCCCCATTGACTTGTGGTAATCCTCTCCATTCACTTACTGCCCGAGGAGAGGGATCCTGTCTGCTGGTGGCTCAGATGCTAATCTGTGTCTGGTGGGAGTAAAGCAGGGAGACTGACACTGCTCGTGCCAGAGCCTAAGGACTGTACTGCAGCAAAAATACACCAAACTTTGTTTTATTAATATGCATCATTAAAATACCTATATATTCCAGCAACTTGGTAGCACAGAATTTTAAGATGTTAACCTGCCTTACCAGCATAAACTGCAGCCACAAAAACGCCTGGAGTGTCACTGACAGTTTGTTTTCAAGAGTCTGGCGGTATTTTAGGAATGTGCTTCTAGCTTCAAAATAACTCGCTTACCCTTCTGTTTATAAGGAAATTTCACACTTTTATAAACCAGCGTGTTAGCGTCTTCTTTGCCCTGCAACAAAATTTGCTAAACCTCATGAACAAATGTGTGAATTTCTCTAGATAAATGGAGAGAACTCTAAAGGCAGACTTAGCCACAAAAATTTAACCTCTTGTATCATTCTAATCTTATTTTTTTTTAACCATTGCTGGTCAAATAAAGCATATCAAGATTACTATCTTAAATTGTAAACTACACAATTTTAATACTTGCAAGTGATAATTATTTCAAGGAGCTAGAGTTACCAGATATAACAAAGATTTTGTAGTTGTAGTTTTGAGGGAGGCAAATAAGAAAACTTGTCAAGAAGACTCCAAGTCTAAATTCAGATTAGTGCGCATGTTAATATAAATTGTTTCAGGCTTCTCAATGACAGATTTTCAGACAGTCCCAGTCACTTTAGAATCCACAGAAGATCATATACTCATTCTACTCTATTGCTCAGTCTGATGGACTAAACAGAGGCCTAGAGAGGATTATTTACCAATAACCACCTTTATTATTTATAGTGTCATCAAACAGTGAATTAGAGATGCACAACTGAAAATTTCTCAAGCATTTTTTTATTTCATAACCTAGTGTATAAAATTCCAACATACAAAAAAAAAAAATCAGAAGTGAACTAGAGCAAGATCTCTTAATACAATTCTTCTTCCAGAAAGCTTTACCTAAAGGCTCAGAAGCAGTACACATTCAGCCGATTTAAAAATGGGATTCAGAATGATGTCCATACTTGGAGTCTGCAGAACTGTGAATTGAACGGACCGGGTTTTCATACCTTCTTAAAAGTGGTTTAGTTGCTGTAAGCAGTGATGGGCTTTTTTCTTCTTTTTATTTTTAAAGCCCCTGGTTCACTTCCAAGATCACAGTCAGTCTTGGTTAGTTATCTTCAGAGAAGCGAATATGCTTACTTGTCTGTTGAGTCTTTTCAAGTCTCATTCTTTCGGCTTTGGCAATCAGCTGCAAACAAGCATGAAAAACATTGAAAAAAAGATTAGAATAAAATTATATCATTGATATTATTTTTGTCTCACAATCACAATTGTATTATTCCATGATTTACCAAATTTTGTAAGAAAAAGATATTATTTGAACAGATCAGCTAACCTTTACATCCAACAAAAAAATAATTAAAGCAGCCCTGATTTAACTTATTTCAGAAGGGCGTCAGAACCACCAAAAATAAAATAGCAGAACATCCCTTCAGTTTCCAGACAGTGCAGCATATTTTATCCCAGTTCCTCTACCTCCCAACATGGTTGATGGTTGAAGAGAATAAAATTATGGATTCAGAAATCCCCAAATGCAGTCTTAAAGACCAAGTTAAAAAAAACACAAACAAAAACTACCCTTATATTGGATTCATTCTATCACTGATGATGCTGAAAAAACAAAACAAAACACCAAGGTCACAGCACTAAAAATGCCCTAGGATTGTTGTATCATTTTTTAAAGTCAGTTAGGCAAAGGTAAGAACACAGGAATCCAGATGGGGGAGCATCCTTCATGCTGGACAAACAGCACAATACACATCACAAGACTGCTGAGAATTAATCTTAAGAAATTGTGATATAGTTGGGAAGAATGTTGGTGCTAGGAATCCCTAACTCCAATCCCTGTCCAAGCAGGGATGTTAGTTTTTGGCTGCATTTCAGGTAAGTTTACTAAATTACTAGGTACCTGGGATCACTTTGCTTTTTCCACATGGCCTGAAGCTGTAAGTGCTGAACTGTTGTATTGCTGTAACTGCCTGTCTCATCTCCGCCTCGCTGTGGTAACGTCACAAGCGACTGCAACTCGTAGCTTTGATCAGAGAACCTTTCACTCCTGGCAGTAATTCAAACTCCTTTCTGCTCAGGCTGCCTTTCTCGCTTGCTTTGCAGAAGATTGATGACTTGGGCGCCTTCTGCATACCATGAGATGTTCCCCATCAGTCCAGAGGACTCTCACAAAACACGCTCTCCCCGGGACAGGGCATTTTTCCCAACCCCACAGGTACCTTGATGATCCAAACCTCGACTTCACCACAGCTAAACCCAGAGTTTAGTACAGTGATAGCGAGCAATCTGGGATCTTTTAGGATATTGGCATCTTACAGAAACAAACTCACTAGTAACTCCCTCACATGTTGCTGACTGCAGGTAAAACAGTTCTCTTGCTTCTTTGCAAAAGCGTGAAGTAACAGGAAAGAAAAACTTTTTCAAAGTAACAACATAATTTGATAGCAAATCCGACCAATTTATCTTTGGTTTGTTTCTCTTTCCTGCATTATCTTCAGAGTACATGTATGCGGTCACTAGTGCTGCGAAAGAAAACACATGCCACTTCTTGGCAAATGAGAAAGACAATTCTTCCTAACAACGTATCAGGAATGCTTTTGTGGAACATAACTAACTTGCTAATTTTCAGCTTACATACTGCTGTTTTTAGGCTGGAAACAAAATGCAGAGACCATCTTTAAAAGCACGCTTGTTTTTCAAGCGCTCATACTAGAACGTTCACTGATTTACCTACAGTACTGTACCAAAGTCGTAATACCCAAATGCAAAGACACAAGCTTTGTTGCTGGGATGCCCAATTGTGATTCCTTAATCTTTTTACATTGTTACATGAACAAGATGAAAAAAAAAAAAAAAAAAAAAAAAAAAAGGAAGAAGTACGTAAGGGACAAGACAGGCTTCCTTGTCTGGATAAGAGGCGAGAAAGCAGGGGACTCCTGTGAACCTAGACACATCAATAACACCCCGGCATAAATCCACATTAACTTATCTGATGTAGACTACCAGAACATATTAGCTGGTTCTGAGGTCAAGGGGGGTTTGCTCACAAGGCAGACCATTAAAGAGTTTCCTAGATTTGCGGAGTTACAAACATAAATCAAATCGTTTTATCTACATGACCGCAGTCACGGTTATATCCTGCAGACTCTACATCTTGTACCCAGCATGGCAGCACGTGGCACGCTGCCGCACTGATTACAGCAGTCAGGAAGTACACTTTAAACTGATGTTGCATGGTTTTACAGTGCTGTGCTGCAGTATAATTACACCGCTACAGTTAGACGCTTGTCATTCGCCTCCACTGTATTTCACTTGGTTACAAACCCTAACACATTCTCAACAGCATTAATACCTCAAGTTCTGGTTGATGTCTTCCTTTCTCCATCACTCTGCAGAAATAAATTTGATTTAAATGTTTAACCAAAAGTTCCTTTCATTCTCTGGTAACCAAAGAATGGATTAGGAGAAGTAAGTTCTAAAGAGAAATGAGGAGCAGAGTGGCTTACTAATTCAACATGTGGCAGGCACAATCACAAGCACTACAACAAAAGCCTGAGGATCTGAAACACCCTGTTCACGTCCGTGGGTGTTCTTATACCAGCACTTCAGGGAAGGAGGTGCTGCAAAAAGGCCTCAAGGATTCCCATTGGCAGGTACTCAGTCCAGGGTCAGCACCTATTTTGATGGTTCCCACCTCCCTGGGACGACTACTCGTATCCCAAACAGCAATCCAGCTCTTCCACAGATTCGAACTAAAGCAACGTGACAGGGAACAGGACTTGTGTGTGCTCTGGACTGGGACCCCTGTTCTGTCCTGTTCTCCAAACTTCCAGTGCCAGTGCACAGGCAGGGAACCAGCCAATCTTGCAAAGACAGCCCCCAGGCATAATCAGAAGAGAACGGTGTGGGCTGTGCCCAGGCATTCCCACTATCCCCCTTCCCCATTTATTCTGCAAATTATTCCTCCCTTCACAAACACCCAATTCTCACTTCCTCCCTAAGTGCCTTTCACTTCTACCATCACTCCCGCCTTCTGAAGCTTCCTCCCTTCCTTCTGTGGAAAGGGGCGTACCAGGCGTGAACTACGTCCAGCAGCACCTTCCCCAGAAGAGAAGGAGCCAAGCTGAAGGCGTTCAGACACTCAGCCCTTTGCTTTGTGTACAGACAGCTTTTCAATCCATGGAGTTTAAGGCTGTAGACTGACTAATTGCTTTAGATCTGGTACTGCCCTAAAGAAGCAGTCCTGAGAAGAAGATTTTTAGTCTTTTATCACTTCACGTTGCTTATCATGTAGTTGAACAACTAGCTAAAGAGAATATGGATTTGCAAGGGCCAGGAGAGGAAAGGACAGAGATCACAATGAACAAACAGGCCTGGGGCAAAGAAAAGTTGCAAAAGCAGTTTTTGTCACACTGCAGACCGACAATGACTACCTTTTAACCCCCTTCAGCAAGTCCCCAAAGGGTGGCTAACAATCAACCATAAACTAGCAGGGCATGCCATGAGACCCACTGCGGGAAAACCAAGCAAGCCTCCATATTTTAACACCCATGGGAGAGGAGAATTTTAACTGCCTAAACTTACAGTCAAAGCATCTCTCAAATCGGTTTGTTATAATGTACCGCTTGGAACATGATGTGGTTTATATGACATTATTACAATAAACACAGCACTGCCATCACTGCAGCAATGCGGCTTACATGAACATTTTTTTCAGCTTACATTTAAACACTAATGGAAACAGTTATCTGTATAGGAAAGTGCTCTTCTTCAAAAAGATCTGGTAAGGGATTTAAAAGAACATATTTTCATAAAGTAGATACCCTAATGGCATGCTCATCTCTATGTATGCAATTTTTTCTTCCTTTTATTGTGACCTTCAAAGGAGTGAACTTGGAAGTGCTTTGAAAAATGTTCAACATAAAAGATTAAAATCAATATTAATGAATAAAGAAATACCATGCTTATATTGATATTGGTCTACTTCTGGAATAGAGGCTGTCAAAAAGTAAAGGAAGGGTTAAGAGCCTTTGACTACAGCTAGGCATTCTTTTCCTGATGTCTTGCTTAACAGACTTAGCATTTAAATAGCAATCGCTATGCTTTGAAGTTAACACCTCCCAGTATTGTAAGGTGATGGGTAAGGGGGAGGAGCAGGGGTTTGCATCCTTGCTGCTGCTATTGTTAGGCAGAGCCGAGACAGTTTATATTTGCAAGCCTGGATGAGGCACATTACTGGCCACTTTACACTAGTTTGGTCTACAAATACCAACCTTCAAAAGATGAAGAAACAGAAACTTAAGAGCATGGCACCTACAGTCTGAATTAAAGTCAAAGGAGCCACTGACAAAATATCTTTTCCTTAAAATAGTTACAGAGTTCATTAAAAAAAAACAAACAAACAAAAAACAACTAAAAATAGCAGCACTCGGTTAAAGGCTCTAAAGCTTTATAGTTTTCACATTCATAAAGTCTGCTACTGCTTGTATTACGGAATAATGGCTAAGATCCAAAGGCATCTTTAGTATTGCTTTTAGAAAATTAGACCATTAATTTTGGGAAATTCTTTATGCACAGCTGTTTCTAAAAGGACTAGGTTGATGTATCTATGAGATCTCCGAAAACATTTAGACAACCAAGATAATACATGGAAAATATGCCTGTTTTTAAGTTTGTGACCTGTGTGTATATATATACATATATATATGTATATATATATGTATTAAATAGGTAAATGCAGTATTTCTTGTCAATTATATGGAATGACTAGGAGATTTGGTACTGTGTGCATGATTAGAGCATCTAGGAAACAAACTGTCTACAGGTTTTAAAGTCCTTGGAAAATAACTAAGGTCAGATGACTTTTAAGTTTTGCAAGCAACGGGATAAAGATTTAGGTTAAAGCCAACTCGGAAACCTTATCTGTAATGCATGTGTCAAGCAAACCTAGCAATAAAACATTTGTGAAATACTGTTTGGCACCTCTCTGTCGGGTGAAAGGTCACAGCCTCTTAATCAAGAATCCTTCATGTCTGGAAACATCTTCTGGGGGCAGGAGCAGAGGCTGCTGCCTACAAGTTCATCGCAACACTCCCTCAACAGTGTGGCCTGACAAGCACACCAAGGTCAAAGTTGGAAGAAAGTTTCAGCTGAACACTGAATAAAATCATGCTGCACTGCAACAGACAGGAAGAGCAGCAGTTTGGCACCGCAAGAGCAACCAGACCCGAGCTCCTTAGGTGGGTTCCAGGCACATTAGATGTGACAGGGTCTTGGTTGGAAGCTGCTTGGCTATGGATGCTGGTAGCAGCATGTGGATCTGTCTGCATTGGGAGGTACAAGACACGCTGTTGCTTGCATAGACTCAGGACTCCACTAGGAACACCGCCATCCACCACAGTGCTGGACTGTACATTAACCACCACCATGTAAATTGCGAGGAAAAGGAAAATCCACTCTACAGAAAAACATATCCTTAATGCACTAGACAATTAACCTAGAGCAAATAGAAGACTACTTTGCTTTATAATGAGCTCATCCAGAGAATTCTTAAAAGATATCCAACTTGCAAATTAACTTCATTTCTTTAGTCACGGGCTTAACTTTCTCTGCTTGTCTCCATAAAAACAAACCTTGCATTTGGCAGCTGGCCTAGGACAGCCACATTCTGGTTTGTGTCTGTAAAACCCAGCTGCAAAGTGAGTAGGAAGTGATCTTCCTGGACTAAACACAAAGCCAAACATCAACATATTTCAGAAAAAGTAGTTGTTTTCCAAGGATGGCTGCACTGGCAAAACCAAACAAACTTGTAAGTTACCTTCTCAGTACCCCGCTTCTTTTCTCGAGGCTGGTTAAGCTTAGCTTGTCTGTCCACTAAAATCTTCTGCCAGTAGCGTTGTTCATTATCACCTGGAAAATCAAGTTAACATCACAGAACGTGAATACAGCTGTTCAATACAAGTGGCATCCCAGATGAAACACTGCATCCAAAGAATCTTTTCTAACCCAGGCAAACACATGACAGTACTTGTCAGGCCAAACCCCGTCCTTTCAAGTACTTTTTCTGCTTATCTCAAAGATGGTTTTGAAACAGATTGCTGAGTAACAATGTAAGCTTCAAATATTTTTTTGCCATTAGTCTTCAGTTTCATAGTCCTAGAGTAATCATCCAGCGTTGTGATGCCTGACCCACACTATTCAGTGAACAAAGCAAAGAAAAACTGTCTAAAGAAACTTAAAGCTGACACTAGGACTGCATTCTGTACTGACTGGACAGGACTTGAACCAATGCACTTTATTAGCTTTAGGACCTGAATGCCAAGGTAGCTAAATATCCCCAAGCAAGTATTTTTACAAGCTTAACAAAAAGAGCTGAAGAAATAAACAAAAAGGACTCTATACACACAGTTGGTAGGAGGAGCTCAGTTTTAACTTTTGTATTTCACCACAGCAGCCGGCAGCCCTATAATTCACTGATATATTTAATCTCTACTTTGGAACAATGGAACTGACCATCTAACAAAAAATTACTGTAAAAATGACAGATTATTTTGTTTCATCAGAACCACTGTAAGAAGCAAACTGTGGACTTCATGGGCAATTTAGGAATGAGAACATGAGTGGAAATAATTTTCCAGTTTTTGTCAGTGGCTGTCCTGCAGTAAAAGCAGTTTGCCACCGTTTCCTCTGGTCCAAACTGTAACTATCACGGTAGGAATTTAGTGGTGCAATGAATGGTCTCATAGGAAATCTTCAGTTACAGCTAAGTCTCCAAGTCATCCTGGAAGATTCCAGCAAAAGTAATGATTCTGAGAAGGAATCTTACATGTATTTACATTAACATATGTTTAATACTTTGTCAGGTGAAAAGCTAGAGGTGCTTAGTCAAAGCTGAATTCTAGAAGGTCTAGGAGAGCTTCTGTCTCCTGTGGTAGGGAGCATTAAAGATTCTTTCATGGTCGTTATTCACCATATTCACCTTTACACCACCCAGAAATGCTGAAATCCTCTCTGTGAGTGACTTCTGCATTCCTCAAAAGCCTTTCCATTCTCATTTCAATGAACTAGTTGGAAAAAAATCTTAAAACTCTGAATGGAACAATCCTACAATGTAGTACTTACCTACTAATCTACTACTGTTCTTTTTTATGTAAGGGTGGAAAAACAGACAAATACACACAGAGCACACAGCTGTAAAATGCCATATTTCAAGTTTTCTGGGTATCTGGAACACAGAAAACTCCAGAGAACAAATCTAACTCAAAATGACATCAGTGGCATTCAGTAAGCATAAAACTTTAATTAACTTTGATAATACCATGAATGCTAATGCTCTCATTGCAGTTATTTCTTCTGTAATCCTTAATTGTCATTTATGTAGGTTTACATTCATGCATGCATGGAACTTGGCCCTGTGTGAGACTCTGTGCAGGCGTGTAGTAACACTTAAATACATGGACAAGAAAATCTCATCCAGATTTTTCTTTATCGTGTCTAAAATACACACACACACACATATATAAGAACATATTAATCAAATTTGAGAAACCCCCCAACTCCCCACTCCTTCTCCTACTCTTCCCTTCAAATGAAGGTGTTTCTCTACACATTGAAAATGATTTCAATCTAATGCAAAATAAGAATTTAGAATGGCAGAGTATTTCAGAAGGACAAAAAAAACCACTATAAACTTTAGGACAATGTTCCAGTAAAAATGTTAGCGTAAATATAATTAAAGAAGCATTACTCTGGCATACATTATTCAATTTTCTGGGAAAAAAAAAAAAAAAAAAAAAAAGACAGATTAATTAGAAGGCAAGTGCTAAAGCCCCTTTCATCATATCAGTGCTGCGAGATTCCTGTCCCATTATTTCACACAGCACAAGTTTGGTATTTTCATGTTACTCTTCATTTAAAATTCTTTTGAGTCATCGGAATGTTAAAGTCCTAAAGCTGAAATGCGAATTAAGTTCTATAGCCCACACCTCTAGAAGCAGAGAATCAAGCTCAAAAGAACAGAATTAAGTTTATAAAGGCAAACAATTTTGCTCTAAACAGTGCCTTAAAAACATTTATCGTTCTATCAAATCCACTGCAGTCACAAATCAAGAAGATTCATTGGAAAGAGATGTTCTATATATAGAAAAAAGCCGTCTTTTCCATGGCTACAAAGATAATTAAATATATCCATAAAGGTACCATGTAACACTACCCAATACAACTCTTTTCACATAAAGTATGTAACCTAAGGGTTCTTAAAGTTGCAGTCTTTAAAATTGCAAAGATACTTAAAAAATATCTCCTGTACTACAACTAAAAAAAATCTTACCAGTGAGAACTTCATATTTCCAGTTGTTTTTTATCTGTATTTCTTTGTGTGATTTCATGACAGTCTGTGCATCCTCAGGAGTATTAAACCGGACGTGACACTCGGTGTCTCCCTCCAGCATGTCTACATAGGCGACATCAGCCAGCAGCGCCAAAGCATCCTGTCAAAGCATGAGAGAGAACACAGACTGTGAAGCAGGTTTAAGAACAGAAGAGCACTTTGACTGATCTGTAGTACATCACCAGTATTTTCTAAAAGGTCACGGAGTACAATGAAATAACCAATTTTTTAATTTAATGAACAAATTTCTTGTTAAATAATTCAAAAGTAACATCCTTCTTATGAAAATGTATTGATTCAAAACTACGAGCCCACAACTTTAATGTGTTTATTAATATCTCATCCTGCACTCAACAACAATTTAAAGCAGTAATTCCCGCAATTTTGTGGGGGAATAAGAACAGTTTTGACTAATGGCACATGAGAAGTTATCCATTTATTTCAATACTGTATTTGTACAGACTTTTCCTATGAAAGGATCAGTGTTACAGTACACAACTATTATTGACATTCCAACAGAAAAACATCCAGCTTCTCTCTGTGCATGAAATCTATACAGGCAAGCTCATTCATGGCAGATAAACTGAGAAATTAGTATAGTAAATCAGTCCTTCCTATCTTTACGAAGTGATCTCTGTCTGGAAATTTTCACTATCAGCTGAAGGAGGAAGAGACACACATTCTCTTTCAGATGAAGTACTTCACTTGTAATACCTGCTGTTAGGGAAATTAACTAAGACCACACATTCCTAGTCAATTTTGTTCACAGCAGGCAGCCCAAGATGCTCCTATTCAAGAATTACACACTTTTAACCCTCTACTACCAAGTACAACCTTAAAATAAAACAAAATTAAGTGCCAACGTTGTTGAGATCATTTGAGAATCATCCCAAACTACTTTTAACTCTTAATTCTGATATCCTAAAGTCATACTTAAACAGAAAGTTATAGTGAATCATGTGTCTCTTTGTAACTGGCAAGTGTTGGGATCTCTGAGAAACGCCTTAACAGCAAGATATGGAAGCAGTGAAGAAAAACCATCAAATAGAATTATAATTACTCTGAGAAGACCCTTCCTGTATGTGTAAAGTAACGTATGCTTCCCATACGAGAAATACAGATCGACTCTGGAAGTTTATGAAGAAAAGACCTAGATGCATTGCTTGGTGGCAGCACTGGCCCAGGATAAGAGGCAAACACGTTTTTATTGAAGAGTTAAGCATTTGATAAAAGCAACTAGTATGGCCAGGAAAAGTCCCGGAAGCATCACATACAATTTGCAGCTTCCACAGACAATGGAAAAAGAGTTGGTGTGTTAGAAAGGATTTGTTGCTTTTTCCAACTACAGTTGTATTCTGCAATTATGTTTGTGACTAAAAACCTTGCCTTTTTTATTGGGTAACCTCCCACAAAGTATTTTGCCTATCCTCCTTGTTTTAGAAACCAAAACATAATGATTAATAACAGCAAAGGCCACCCCAGTCTTATTTTGTCCCCCCTTTAAATGATTAGTTTTCCTTGAAATGCTTCTCTTAAACTAAATCAAAAGAGAAACTTAATTTATATAATCTGCAAATATGAGACTTGAAGTTTATTTTCAGCTGCCGTGGGAACAATAAGCTTTTCCCCGATCACAGTATGTTATGCTGCAACACAGACTCCACACAGGAAGATGGACACTGCAGTCAAACTGAGCTGTCCTTCGAACATCCCAGTGACAACCACCACATTCTCTCAGTGCCTCCAGAACTCAGACACTGACTGCCTTTGTCCACCAAGGCAGATAAGACTGATGAAGCTGAAACTGTATGTATCAATTTGTCTTCAGTTAAAGACAACTGTTTCTCACCTTGCTTAGGTTTATGCACACACTAAACTTCATTTACTTGGAAGCTGACAGTGACTTCAGATGAAATATTCAGTTACAAATACAGGTAGTTTGATAAGTCACCTCAGAACTTGGGTTTAGAACCACTGTTGTCCTCAACAGTCTGTATATTTATTCTAAAGAAGGGTAAAAGCTGTTCAAATTCTTTCCAGATGTTATTAATCCAAAATTGCGGTTTCAGAAAAAGGTCCTGTGTCACAGTCATGCAAAAAACAGAATCAAAAAAAAAAAAACCTCTGCTGTTATTTCCTTTGGAAACCTTTTAATATTTCCATCTCAGAAGGACACAAATTAGAACTGCTCTTTTCCTTAAAATAAAATACTCTATTTAACATATACAACTTTCACATCATATCCAAAATAATGGTAATTATCTTTAAAACTTTTTTTTTTTTTTTTTTTACTTGAGGGAAACAGAGCACTTGCCATAGGGTGGGTGGGGGGATGAATACTGGACCAACTGTACTGCTGTCATTCTGACTGAATTGAGTTTTTGCAGTCGTGAACTATTTACTGAAATAGACAACTGTTTTCTCATGCATAGTGCATTTTCCTGCTCCTAAATCTCTGTTAATAGCAAACCAAACCAATTTACTACCACAGATTCCTTAATCTGAATTACACCAAAATTACTGGCACAATCATGCATAGAAAATGCTGCACCCACTTGGACTTCACACTTCCTTTTCTAAAATGGAAGACTTGTCTTCGCAGTGATTTACTTTTAACAACATAAAACTAACCACATTTTTCACACTGAAAATGTAAAGATGGAGCAACAAGAGCTGGAGGTGGAGGAGACAGCTTCTCATCCTCTAGAGCACTATTTATTTTGGCCATTATTTTCAAACTTGACATTGCTTGAAGCAGTCCAAAGGCTACATTTTGCTGTTGTAAAATCTTCCATTAACAGGTACTAGAGAAGAATCTGTACACAGCTACTGGCCAAACAACAACAACAAAAAAAAATCAGTAAGACTTGTTTAAACGGTATTCCATATTCAAACATTTTGGGGGCACTGTAAGAGGAAAGGCTAACAGCTACCCTGAGGTTACAAAGGCATTACCTTGATCTGCTTCCTGCCCGGCAGGGGCTCCGTGCTAATGATCTTCACAATTACTCCACTCACAAACTGGGGCCCCATTGTGTTAGCCTTGACAGGAGGGGCAGAATCTTCACTGGTGGCTGATCAATTTGAAAAGAAGGGAAAAAAGAAATTTTACATTTACCAGTTTGACAAACTAAAGATGCCACAAAAGTATATAAGCAATGTGACATACACAAGAAACGAAGCAAAGGGCATTAAATATTGCTACTGCAGATAATTTTTTTTTTAAATTAAATCTTGGATCCAGACTGTTCACAGAAGTCACTATGTCTAAGAAAAAAATTCATATACACCACATCCTTCCTTTAAAAGGTATTTCATATTCTATTCAATTGCAGTTAATACTTGAATCCTGAATTCTAGAGTGATTTCAAATAAGTGACATGTCAACACTCGTCTACTATCAAAGTTAGTGAACTGCAATCAAAAACATACAAGTTGAACCAATAACATATAATTATAAAATTACTTCTAACTATAAACTTGGCAAAGCCCAATTAGAAGCCATTTTTAAATGCCTTTGAGTAATAGTTGTGTAAATCTCTGAAGGGATGGCAAAGCCTAAGCAAAATCAGGCCCGAGTTACATCATTACCAATTCTTGATTTATTTCTCCAAGGCTTTTATAGTTACAATTACCTAAAAAGATCCTAAGTTTAAGAAGTGCTACAGAAATATTTTTTAATCATTTACTTATTCTTCAGTACTAAACCAATCTACATGAGGGAAGCTTGTTTTTTGTATAATTTGGCATTCAAAGACACTGTTATTATAGAAAATATATTTTCTATAAAACACTAAAACCACTATTTTTCAGTGTTTCTGGAGGACCAGTGCCCATATTCGTGTACTAGAATCATAAAGAAAACAACAACAAAAAAATCATAAAGAGGGTTACATTTGGCATTTTTCGACTGAGGCTTTTTCTGTGCACAACCATCCGTTTCCATCTCTCCCACAGGCTCAGGTTTGATTTGAGACATTGTTTTCTTTAAGGAGGCCATACTGGCTTTTTGAAGAGCCAAATATTCTTGTTTCAAATCCATCCATTCGGTCCTGGAAATGAAAATAGCATGTCAGTTGTCAACAAGAAAATAATGTTTAGAAACTCACTGACAATTTAAGAACAAGCCATTTACAAATAGCTTAAACTTAACCTAGCAAGCAGTGAAGATGCTTCTGAACTCTTAGAAATGTCCTTGCACTTTACTCATCTTCAGCCTTGTGAGTATCTGCAGTTTAAATTTTGCTTTATCTTTTAATATTTCAAGCAAGTTGTTAAAAAAAAAAAAATCAACCTCTCATTTGTAGAGCGACTCTCAAAGTTGTTACAGATATTCAGAAAACATTTAGAACAGCTTGGTAAACTGTATTCTACTAGAACTACGGACAGCACAGGCATTAAATTCAGGCTAAATTCAGAGACAGTGAACTCTGAATTCACTGAATTCATTCAGTGAACCCACTCCTGTGTTACTATATTAGAAATTTGTCATTTATTTTCTAGAAAAATCATTGATCGAAAATCAACAACTGGTTAAACTCACCAAAAACCTACTGAGATAAGAACATTCCTCACTATTCAAATGCACTTTGGTTAAAAAATACCACCACATGGAAGCAATTTATATATTTACATACATTTAACATGGAGATGTTTCTGCAAACAGCTCGAGCTTTGCTCCATAGAAACACAATGCCTGTAGTGCCACTGTGAGAACGACTCATTGTTACCCTAATCTGTACTATCAAACAAGCTGATAGAGGATTTTTAAAGAGGAGGATATCTTGTGGTAATGGTTTTAGCTGTTAACATTGACAACTGTATACTTCAAAAAAAGCATCCAGACTCACCCAGGATCATACATTCTCAACAGAGCAAAGACATTAAAATAACAAAAGACCCACGTAATGATTCTCTGAGATAAAAAGGCAACACCATTCCACAGCAAGGTATGGTATAAATACAAGCTCAAGGAGCTACTTGTTAGCTGGATTCGAAGGAAGAGGAGACCAAGGGAATGAGCCAGGCAAGTATATAAAATGCTCAACCTCTTTGGAAACTTTTCCCCCGCTTCGCTATACTTTGCTAAATTTTAAAACTATTTTCTCTGTGTTTGATACAGTATTCTCAGGATCCTGGTGGAAGAGGAGAATAATTTTTGCCTTTTTTTTTTTTTTTTTTTTTTTTTTGTGGACCCCTTTTACTTTAACATGGAGGTGCTTTCTGTGATTTAAAAAAAGTAAGTGCTTCCATGTTTTAGTAGAGGTGAATCCTGTTCTCAATTCTGAAATGCCATCCGTGCCACGATTTTTTCTTGACAAGACTTTCACTCGAGTTGCCGACTTGCCAAAAAAAAAAAAAAAAGAACTTTTTTTTTTTAACTTTTTTTTCTTTCCTGAATAAGACATTTTTATGGTCTGTACGTTCAGAAAAAAATACAAGGACTACCCTTGCTTTAACATGGAGGTACCTGCTGCCTAAAAAAGTAAGTGCTTCCATGTTTCAGTGGTGGTGGATCCTAATGTCTGAAACATCTTTGAAGAAAACGCCGTTAAATGAAGAAGTTTAGATCCACCATAGTGGTTGCACAATTTACTGCTTCTATTGTTGCTGGTTTTGTCTAGTTATTCTTTAACAGAATGAAAAATTGTCTCTCCACATAAGGATCCCCGCAACTTAAATGTGGACGTACTTTCTTTGTTCCTTAAAAGTAAGTGCTTCCATGTTTTAGTGGTGGTGAATCCTTTTTTTGTCAACTGACTGAAACCGACAGGAAACTTACTGGAAGTCTGAAGAAAATATTAGATCAATTGCCCACATGTAACATCTCTTTGATTTCTGTGTGGAGATGGGAGTTCGTGATGGTTAATTAGTGTTAATAATACTTAATGCTTTCTTGTATCCTGTTTATTGCGTATTTGCACTTCACATGGCCTCCCAGTACAGGCAAGATGGCAAGGACCCCCTCTACTTTAACGTGAAGGTACTTGCTGGATGCTTGAAAAAGTAAGTGCTTCCACGTTTTAGTTGCGGTGACTCCTTAAAGCCCAACGTGAATTCTGTCCACCTACCAACTACTGATGTAATTAACCTCGGGAAAATGAATAGTGAGTGAACCTCAGACTTTTAACGTTGTATCTTTTCAACTACAGGCTAATACTGTTGCTAATATGCAACTCTGTGGTAAACAAATTGGAATTGCACTTTAGCAATGGTGATGGACTGTCAGACATACAAACAAAAACACATTAAAAGGTTTTGTTGTATCCTTTACCTGTTAACGTTCAATAAAGTATATACAAAATTACTGTTTTTTTTTTTCCTTCCTGTGAAATCTGTTTTCAAATAAAGCACTGCACATTAAGCAGAAGTCCACTTTTTTAACATGCCATGACATCAAATGCAGGGACACACTTAGTTAATAGTATGAAATTAGAAATATATGTTCAACAAAACTGCACTAGTGAGGTTCCTTCCCTCCACCCCCGCCCCCCCTTAAAGTACTAAGTAACCATGTGCTGTTGTTTGTCATAACCTACTTGGACAGTACTCTGAGTGGAATAACTTCTTCACCCATCTTGTGTCTTTCTTTGTGTTTTTTCTTATGTTTCCTTTTGGATTTTGAAAGGGATGTGTCTTTTTTATCACCATTTTTGTCATCTTCTGCAGGGACTTCTGAAATAAAAATCCCCAAAAGAAAAATTTGTCGAGTTCAGACTCTGCAACTGCACAGTGGTTCTTCATTCTCAGCAACTGCATTTTTAAACATTTTTTTTGGACTTGATTTTCAATGAGGAAAGCATTTCACAAAATCAGTCAGTGTACTACTTATTCTATCTACTTTACAAACTATCTGACCTCTAATCATGGATCTATGACCTCTCATCATGGATCTAGATTATCTTTACTGTCACCATTTGCCTAGGCCAACTATTTAATCTATACTTATGTCCTTGAAATGACTCATTACCAGGTTTAAATTTAACTGTCTAATCCAAGTAATAAACTAGTCTCCTATTCACTAACATTTTTGTATTACACTTCTTGCTTAGCAACCTCTTTTCCTCACTTTTCCTCATTAGCTTAATTGAGGCTATCACATTTATCCAATTTTCCCCAGATCACAAACTTACCATTGGAATCTTTTGGAGCTTCTTCTGTTTCTTGTTTTACAGGATGAACTTGATCCTTCTGAACAGTCTTCTTGACTTTTGCAATTGGTGTCTCAGCATCTCCAGAGCTACTTCTTTTTCTCTTTCCTGGCCTGCTTTCTGCAGGTACCTCTGTGCTTTCTGTTCTGTCCCATTTCCTTTTCTCTCTCTTTGAGGGCTGCCTGTGAACCTCAGTACCCCCCATTTCTGAACACTCTGATGAAGTCCTAGGTCTTTTTGACTTTGGCACTTGCTCTGTTGTAGTGTTCGTGTTTGATTCCTTTGTCTCTGCAGCTGCCTGGGTATTGCTCTCTTTCTTAATTTTGGATTTCTTTTTTTTCTTCTTTTTCTTCTCTTCTGTATAAAAGAAGTACAGCATTTAAAACTGCCAATCATTAAAAACTGGATGAGATTGACCAGTCATATCACTGGTCATGATAATCTGGCATGTCAAATAATCTGCAATGCATTGTCCCAGAAGTTCCTCCTGTCCATTTTAAGCAGAGGAAAAAAAAAGTGATAGCCTCGTAAGTGTAAAAAGACCCCTGTGTCACATGGACAATTTGGCTACAGGTTTTCTCAATGAGTTAGATGTTAATGCCATCCCTTACTTGCCACATACATAAACAAAACAAACAAAAATACATACCTCCTTCCAGGCTGAAGATGATCATTGATTTGTGTTTTGAGAACAAAAGGAGATACTTAGCCCTATAAACCTATAACTACCTGCCTACTAAAATTGTCATAGGCAGCATGCAGTATGAAACAGTAGAGAACATCTTAAGGAGGTTTAGAAAGCATGCTTTTTTGATATTTTTAGTTCTAACAGCCCTAATAGTTCCTAGTGTAACAAAGAATGACTCATCATTACACTTAAGAAAAACAAAGAAAAATATCTTAAGTCAATTGTATTATCCCATCAGAAATGAGGAAAAATGCTTCAATGAATCCAGTTACATGATCATGTGATACAGCTTCACAAATCAGAACAGCTATTCATTGCAAACAACACTCAATTGTGAATTCTGAATTCTTTTCTTTGTAACATCCAGCAGGTTTTGGCAAGCAATTATGGATCACATAAAGGGGAATTTTAGTAATAAGAAGTAATACATATATATATATATATCTAGCTATAAAAAGTTCATTCTGCCAGGGTTGCTCTGCTCAAATAAGAGTTCTGAAGAGGAAAATTGCTTAAGCAGAGAGTGAAAAATACCACAACGTTTGCTCTTATGTCAGAAAACCACAAGCTCGCCTAAGCAGCACTAACATTGAAGTATAACCTTACTTTTATGCCTGTGTCTTACTTGCACATACTAAATATTTCTAAAACAAACTGTCAAACTTGTCTTTTGCAAGTCCTTTGTATCAGTATCAATGTGCTTTGATACTGATTAACTGTACAGTCTAAAAGTTGTTCTGCCAGCATAATAATGATTAATGGTGGTAGCTGGCAAGAGAGGAAAAAATAAAGTTCCTTATCAGGCAGTAAAATAAGAGGGCAAAAACCCACTATGTTTCAAGCTTACAATTTCATTTTAAACCTACATTGGCCAACAAAACAAGCAGTAACATGCATTTTCATTTCAATTAGGTTAAATTTGAGATTAGACATAGTAACAGCAGTACATTCCAGATTCTCCCTTCAAAAGGTGAGGCACAAAACAGTTTGTTTCTTAATCCCACTAATTTACCACTTACCTACAACAGTGCTGTCACTTGTATTCAGTGCAGGAACCGGCTTATTTTTTACTGTTTTTGGGAAAATACCAGGTTTCCGTGGTGCTTCTTCTGGTGGATTATTCAAAAACTTAAAGGTAAAATAAAATTAAAATCCACATTTCATTACTAAAAAGAATCCCCATCCAAGTTAAAACCAGCAGAGTGATATTCATGATATTCATTCAAAAAAGATGTAGTCCTCTGTGACTGAAGATTTTTTAAATTTTGTTTTATTTTTTTTAGTACTAGAATATACAAGCAAATACAGAGCTTGCATCATCAGTGTGCAATATTTGTGTCTCTGTTACCGTTGTGATAATGAAACTTACATGTTTTTAAAGTTCCAAATCACTTATTTGAAGACAGAAAACTTGTTACAACTATACTTGCCTGAAGAAATTTAATAAGCCATTTTACTGTTACAGAAATCTCTAATTCTGTAAAAGATGCTGATGGTACCCAACCAAATTGTATGTCGTTGTTCCCACTCCCCGATTCAAATAGATCTCCGAGTAATTAATAGAATCACGATAAGATTAGAGGAATTGATTGGTATTCTGAGGGCAGGAGATAGAGACATAACTCCTGCTAGCTTTGCTTTTTTAATCATGATATTTTAGGATTTTCTGTATTCAAGACTCAGTAGGTGAACTAGTAAAGAGCACATCCATACCACTGACAAACGGGAAGAACGTTAACAGACTAGGGACACTGCTACTTACCTCAATGGCTTTCTCTGCTTGCTCTTTTGTTTCAAATTCAACAAAAGCAAATCCCTTCGGATCACCAGTAGATTTATACCTTGGGATACTGACGTAAACTACATTGCCACACTTCCCAAACACCCGCTCAATCCAACTGTGATTAACATTTTTGGGAAGCAGCTCCTACAGAAAGAAAAATAGACCTTGTTTTCTCAGTAATTACCATTGCATCAGATCGCGTACCACATTTTCTAATTATAATTCTCAAAACAAAAATTTAAGTTTGATGTAACAACATTGAAAAATATTTTTTGCTTTATTTCACTACGCATTCGTGTCAAGAGGTCATAGTATTCATGTAGTAAAGACAATGATCTGAAAATGCCTCTCTAATCAGTCACCTGTGCAAGTATGATTTGCATGAAGTTACACGTTTATCTCATTCCTGAGACAGATACCAAGGCCTCACCTGCAACAGGATCTTTGCGACATGGGGTATCTTTGTGAATTTTATATCTTAAGCATAACTTTGCATTGTCTCAAACTATCCACTGCAGACCACAAGGATTTTTTTTATTTTTTAAAGTTGTTAGAAATCCAGATTCACAGAAATTGTTCTTGTAGGTCAGGAAGAGACACTACGTAAACTGATTAATGCTGGTAACTGACATTTTAAAGCTTAGTGGTTACCACTCATGGCCTTGTTTATCAGTCGCTGTGGAAGTTAAAACTTTTAGCCAGCTTCTTGGATGACAAAACAGTCTTACTTATTTTTCCTATATTCCTTAATGTAACAGCACATTTTGGCAGCTTGCAGACATCATGGCTCAGTTCCTAACCATTTCCCTTCATCTTTTAAAGAGAAATCCAAATCCCATCATATCAATTTCTAAAGAGACCCCGCTGAACATGGTTTAAAAATTGAACACTCTCAAATTTAAGCCTAGACAAAACCAGTCAGCAATACTTCATTTTTTTCATGGCGAGTTACTGCACTAAGTTCTTCCCCATAAGAAAATGTTACATTCAAGGAAAAAACTATTTTTGCATGAACTCTGCTTGCCTGAGAAAAACATTTCATTATGTTTTTGGTATAATGTTGAAAAGCTGGTCAGTCACTTGAAACTTTAAAAATACTATTACTTTGGTATTGTGCTCATCCCACAGAATGTTGTTAACATATGTCATAAATAAAGAAAGTCACAAGCCATAAGATTACTTTTGAGAAATTTAATGAGATCTCCTTCTAAATTAAAACAAAGTTGTTGAAAATACAAACTAATGAAACCACTATTCCTTAAAGAAGCACTGCTCCCCCTTCTGGCTGCATACGAAAGGGAGCCATTGCACCATGAAGGGCAGGTATCTCACACACAGGTCCTTAAAAAATGAAACAAACAAGAAATCTACGCCCACCTCCCCAATTGGGTAGTAACAGGAGGATATTTTGGACTTACAGAAAATTTTAAAACTAAAAAACCCTGATAACTAGGTAGTTAGGCAACATAGCTCATTGCATTTGGAACATCTTTTCTGAAAATTACATAATCAAACTATTAGAGAAGTTCTAAGCAGTTCCTGCAATCACATTAGGAGAATACCATGACTGGCATATTGTGCTTAAAACAACTAACCTTTCCTGGGCTTTTGTTACAGAATTCAATGCTCTGAGTAATCCAGCTTCTATTTACCTGGATGGGCTGACATTTTGGGCATGATTATTACACATCTTCGTCACAGAAAGCTTGGTGCCTGCTCGGAATTACTACCTGCAGGAAGATCCAGCAGCTAACTGCTACAGGCATGTAACTAAGTTGACATCAGCCACAAACAGATCCCTTTAGAGACAAAGGGAATTCCATACTGGCTTCAATTCTCTTAGAAAAATCCACAAAACTTTTAAATAAGCGACAGTTCAACCATCAGACCTCATTCCATGCTACCATTTAAGCAGCTCAACAATATGGTAAGTAATTCCACTCTGACATCTGCAGTATGTTGAGATGCAGTGTTTTTCTAGCAGTGCAAGCTATTTTCATTCGTTAGTGAATAATTTCAGTACCAAGACAGCTACAGGATATTGTGCTATCAGGAGTATTTTTTTAAGAAAAGCCCCCTAAACATAAGACATTTAGGTACATTCTGTCATTAAAAAAAAAGATGTTAGTGGGACAAAAACAGCGGCACAGAGGCGTTCGAAGTAACATATTTTATAAACAGGTTGTACTGTATGAGGTATGCCTGAGTACCTTCCAATCTCAGTTTCTGTTGTTAGAATAACAACTTGTTATCAAAAATTTGACCACATTAATATATTTCATGAATTTTTCTTGGTACCAGTGTTGCCTCCCTGGTGGCATCAACCAGAAAAGCACAGTGAAAAGCAGTAACAGATAGTGAAAGTGCACCATTTTCTCCCTACGATACAAAACAAAATAGCTCTTTGTTCAGCATTTTAAATCATTTAAAATGGTACAAGAAGTCAGCATACCATACTAATCCTATTCTTTCCCTACCATGGTTACTGCCAGTGCTCATCTACCTAAAACAAAACATTTTACTGCATTAAATGTATGTATTAATGCTAATCTTTGGGCCTCTTCATTACAAGTTCAATACATCTATAATGCATTTTTCCTCTCCCCATTTTTTGGAAGAGAAAAAAAAAAAAAGAAAAAATCTATTAGAATTTATACTTTATATGATGTTTCCTGTACTAAATCCATCATCTTCGCAGAGAAAACCCACCCTCTAAACCTAATAAAATCACATGGCTGCTTTATATTGTATTTCTCATTCTTAATACTGCAAGTGACACTATGCAATCAGATCATCAGAGCTCATAATAAACATATATATGTTGGGTTTTGCATTCGAAAATAATATGCAGTAAGAACATAATTTTAAAGGAGTTTCTACAGTTAGAAATAAAGCGCTCTGTCATATACAAGGCACACACAACAGGTACAACCTTACCACATAGACTGTACGACTATCCACATCCTTTGGTTGCTCACCCAGTGGCTGTCGTCTTCTAATCCTAGTGCCTTCTAAATCCAACTAGAAGTTAACAAGAAACAAGCATTTTCTGTAAGAATACTGACCACTTCAATTCCACTGTCATTAGTGCTCCAGTTACAGCACGGAGAAAGGAGTAAAAACGTGAGACACTCACCTCTACAACAGATGAACTTTTAACTGCTCGAGCTATCAGTTTTCCATCAGTAGTTAATTTTTTCATTTTGTTGAAAGATACAAGAAGTGATATATCAACATCTGAGGAGGAAAAAAAGTGCAAGTGATGAAATCAATGCAATCTAGAAAACACTAGTGTGTCCCAATCAGACAGACATTAAGACTCAGCTAGTATTTTTGTGAAAAGAATGTGTGAGTCGTAACTCACCACACTACATGCTGGCAAGGATTTACAGAAAGTTTTCTCCATCAAAATAAAAGTTCCAAGTAATCATATATATGTATAGGTGCTAACCTATCAAGGGAATTTTGTTAGTCTCTTTTACCTCCCCACTGGTAATTACAGTCTTTGAAAAGAAGGAAAAACCCTTTCTTATGTGGTTTTACAATACAAAAACAATTTACACTGAAAACCGTGCTTCTCCTTCAAGTACTTAATTAAGTGTTTAACCCAGCAACACAAAAGAGCCCCTGCTTTTACTGCAGTTGTGATGAGTCATGCTGCCAAAACCTGGACAGAAAATTAAGCAATATTAGTCTTAGTTAAAGACACTCAAACTCTAATACCTCTAGAAAACGTAAAGATTTTTTTTTTTTTTAAAACTAAGGTGTGCAGGGAAACAACTAAAGTTCAATACCATTGGAGACTGTAACAAGCAGTTAGAAGACTAGACTTTATCACGTAAGGCAGCTGAGCTTATGATTTACACTTGAAATAAATACACAGTTCTTAAGACACTTGTGGAACCTACAAAATATAAACATAAATATATATATATTTTTGGAAAAAGATAACGTCTTTTCACAGACATACTGTATGTGATGTAATCCATCTTGTGTAACACACTAGAACAATTATAGATGGTATTAACCACACATTTACTACACTTAAAGCAAAAGCATGCCAGTCACACCAGTTAATGTGTAAATTAATTTACCCTTCAGAAAGCACCAAGTAGTTTCACTACCAAACTCCATTTCCTACTCTGCAGTCAAATTAGCCATGCCAAAAATGCCTATGGGAAAGAGACCTGTCACGGCCCTACATGCAAATGCACAATTTCTCACATAACAAACCTGTGCATTAAAGAAGAAAAAGGTATCTACATCAAACTGCAAAACCATGTGACGCTTTAATTTCTGCATTTACCTACCCTACAAATCAAGTAGTATACCTCTATGGAAAATAATTACCCTCGTTTGTTTACTTGTTCTTGTAGTTACACAAAAGGTACAAAAAAAAAAAAAAAAAAAATCAGGTCTCCCAAACAGTCACTGCTACTGTGGCAGATGCCTCTCATCTACTCCTAGAGCTGGTAGTAAAGGAAAGGATAAACACTAAATCCAGTTTCTACAAAGTTGTACCAGGCTATGTCTCCTGAGTTGCTAATCTGCTGCTGACTTCCAGCATGCAACTGCTATCTTCCCCAGGAGAAGACATAGTCATAATAATAAATTAGAAGACCTAATAATAAATGGTAACATTGCCACCAATATAGGGAAGAAAGCTAAAACCCATCTGTTTACTGAAATGTAATCAATGTAAACTTACATCCATCTCTGGACTTCTCTATTTGTTCCCGAAGAAATCTATCTTTGTGGAGATTAACGTCGCCGAACCAGAAATCCACTTGTTTTGCTATATCTGCAAGCACCTGTTTAACCCTTGACCTCTTCTTTTTCTCCCTCTCTTTCTTCTGTTCAGTGCTTTCCTCTTCCATGGCGTTGTCTCTTGCAACTTCAGTCTCCATTCCTGTCATCCTGTCAGTTGAAAGTTAAATATAACCTTTGAGAAAAACCGAAGTATTCTTATAGGAAGGAGTAAACACTGCCCCTTTCATGCAGTAATTTTGAAATATTTTATCATACATTAAGGAGGCTAACTCTGTGCATCCCCTGTAAGGCTGTGCCATTCATTAGTTGTGTACAAAAATACAAAGCATGGAGAAGATGAGAAACATTAGGTCACACAATAACTGTGTGCAGACTAAGCTGAAACTCACATCTTATGGCTCTTTGCACTGCCCTTTAGCCACAGCAACTCATTGCAGGCAGATCGGTACCAAACCGCAGGCTTTTCTTTTAAAATTTGTACAATTGTCTTAATCCAAAACGTCCCACAAACAGTTTGCCCTCCTCATTAGATCTCTAAAGGCAGTTTTTGACTTTGCGCAACAGTCATGACATTTACAGTTTCAACTGCTTTCATGCTTTATCAGACAAGCAGTGCTATTATTATTCCAAACATTTTTTAAGTGAATTCTTTGAAGTACTTTCAGAGGTCAGGAAGTGTCCTTCAATCAGACAAATTCCAGGTTACCAAAGACGCATGCTACTTGTGCTAAAGGGAGTTTACAAAATCCATCTAAAAGCAGTCAATTTTCCTCCCAAGAAATGCATTTTCTTAGATTTGAATAAAAATAAATAACTTGTTCTCCACTTCTCAGATGTCCCAGTACAAACCATTAGAAAACCTGCATAAAAAAATCCCACAAAGCACTACAATTCAGCAGTTACCCTTGTAGGCAGAAAGCAGAGCAGGTAAAAAAAAAAAAAAAAAAAAAAAAAAAAAAAAAAGGCTATACAGACTTGTGAACAGGCTAGCCAAGGACAATGCTCAGCAGGCATCTCCTAAAGCCAGCGTCTGCAAACAGGTTACGTTAACACACAGATGCTGAAGAGCTCGCTGCAAAAATTTATGGTAAGACCAAAATGAGAAGCACGTATTCATCCTTACAAATAAACACCATGTCAAGAGATATTTAAATATAGAGGTGGTATGCACAGAAGCTTTAGTAAGACTTTTTTTTTTTTTAAATAACCCTTACTAAATTACATTAAAAATGCGAACCGCTCTCTTGCAGGGCCTCGACAACTGACAAAAAGCAGTAATTAAAAATCATTAAAAATCTTCCAATCCTGCCCTTGAATATGTGCTAACACATTCCTACTTCATTTCTTGCATGAGCAATCTAAAATCAGAGTGTCGCTTTCTGGAGACCGTTAATTACCAGCCTTCTTCCAGTCCGGGTGTCACTCGGTATGTGCTACACCTGAAGAGGCTTCTTCCCTTTCCTTGGTCAGGGCTCTGTCACCAGTAGCCACTGACATTAATGGCAGCCACGTTCTGCCAGAAATGCAGATTCAGGCCCCTAGAGATAGGCACTAGCTAGTGGGAAGTAACTTGAATTTATAGCTTTACTTTGAAAAACATCACAACTTTTAAATGGATCAATTCATCTTTTTTTTTGTACATATTTCCCATTCACCATAGGTACTCACTCCTCCTTGAGAATTGTTGGCCACCACAGTAGTTTATTTTATTCAAGCCAAACAAAGCACTACTGGCAAAAACATGCTTTTGAGAATGAAATTAACACAAAAATTCCAGTAATTAATATGGCAATCATCATACGAAAGACTTTCCAGCTCTGGCAATGAAACCTAAGGAAGTACAAGTGCTCAGAGAGGAAGCCCACCTCTACAGCAGAATGACAAAAATGGAAATGGTCCTCAAATCATTGTGCAAATCAGGCTGCCTCAGCCAGAGATCAGTTTCTCTCACTGCTGGGAGCTGCCCACTCAAGGTAGTGAAAGGCCAACAATTACCTTGAAAAGATAAGCCAGGTAAAACTCCCAATTGAAGGCTTCAAGCTGCTCTCAAGCCCTTCAGCATGATCTTTATAGGAATTCTCCGCACGACAATACAGCACTTAGCTCAGGGCTATGGTGAGCTACACCTTTAGAAGCAAAGCTTAGTTACCGGATACTTTCTTTGCTTGCACAGTATTACTTGACCACACCAACAAACAGCATGGCTTATACATTGAAAAACTTTATTTTATGAAGCCTTCCGAAGTGTTTTGCTTATTTTGAGTCTCTCATCCTCTGGACTTCTTTCTCAGAAGAAAGGTTCCCACCAACCTTAAAGGAAAGGCACATAGCTGCAAGCTGTACTCTGTTGTTTTGTTTTGCTCCTCCTCCACCCCCATTCCCACTTTGTGCTACTTCTTTAGGAAAGAAGCTTTGAGAAAATGGCTTTGGAGAGCTTGCAGCCAGAGCAAATGTCAGCTATGAAACTATAATTAGAATCTGTACACAACCGAACAGTCGGTAGTGAAATACTCACACCTGAGAGGTCACAGAGGTTCAAATTCAGCACATGAGAAAACCCTGTTTATAGGTAAGCACATCAGCAACTCATGGCACTCACTTTTTTTGTCGGTATTCTTTTCATTCGCAATTAATCTGGCAACTCTCAGCTCCGCAGTGAAAGCCGCAACGCCAAGGCATACAGCAGCCTGCATTTTTGTTGCCTTGCCAGCCTCACAACTGCAAGCACTGTTCCCATAAGCCATGCAACTTGGATGAAAACTGAAGCCAAGGTCCAGACTTCAGGCTGTTAAGAACACACCTATCACCTCTTTGTTTTCCTCACGTGAAATAGAAGTCTTAGTGTCTTTGTGTGCGAGAGGCGAAAGAAGGGACCATTAGTTAGGGGAAGGAATGGAGCCAATAAAACGAAGTTGTTATAAACTAAAAGCCTACAATGACTTGCCTATGCACCTTAGAAGGCAAATATTAATCACAGTGGTGCTAATCCCTACAGAGCCAAGTTCCAAACCACTTCACCTCCACCAACCCAACGCGCCCGAACTATGTGAGGGCAGCCACCAAGCACCGGGCGCCCAACGGCCACCAACCGCCGCCCCCAGGCAGCCCAACGGCCGGCACGCGGCCAGCACTGCGCATGCGCGCGGCGGCGGCACCAGCAGCAGCAGCAGCGCCCCCTGCCGGCGCCCCCGCCCCCCGCCCACCGGCCGCCCCCCGCCGCGCGCCACTGACCTGCCCGCCCCGCCGCGCCGCGCCACGTGACGTCACCGCGGGGGGCAACGGGCCGAGCCGTGCCGCGCGCGCGCCTCCGGCCGCCGCCGCCGCCAGCAACCGCCGCCGGCCCTCCCTGCCCCGGCGCGGAGGGGAGCCCCGCGCGCATGCGCCCCTTCGGGAGCGGCCGCGCCTGGCTGGGCGCGCACGTGATTTCCTCCCGGCGGGCGGGGCCGCGCCGGGGAGGGGGCGTGGTTCAGCGAGCTGTGGGCGTGGCTACGAGGAAGCGGGGCGTGGCTAAGGGGTAGGGGGCGTGGCCTAGCGGGACGGGGGCTTTCCTCGGCGGCCGGCGGGGCGCGGTGACGTCACGCGCGCTGTGGCGGGAAGTTCGGAGCGCGGCGGCGGCAGCGGCCGCCTCAGGTGGGCGGGGGGGGGAGGGGCCGTTGGGCTCCGCTGCCCCTCAGGTGGTGGTGGCGGCGGCGGGGGGGGGTTAACGGCTCAACGGCTTCTGAGTTTGTTTTTTTTTGACAGAAAAATAATGGTATTTTTGCTGCCGGCAAACATCTGTAGGGTAAATTGGGGGACTCTGAGCCGCAGCGTGGTCGCCGCAGGTTTTTCTAGCCGCCAGCTGTTCGTTTAAGCAAATTACTTCCCCTAAAATGTAGAAAGTACGTTAATATCTATAAAAACACCGTGTTTGCCTATAGGCTTTGCATGACATTATGGTTAAGGTGTGTCTTTGAAACGTCCTCATCAGCTATATGCATCCCCCTGCCTTTATATTGCCTCCTATCTGCGTCTTTTAAAAAAAACACCAACAATCTGCCATCTGTTTTTCTGTATATTACGTTTTCCACACCTCCCTGGTTTGCTCTGCACATTTCCCCATCGCTCAGACGGTACAACGATGTGAATGTTTGCACGAGGAGCTGCCGGATGACGGTGCTGCCAAAGCAATGTCTTCTCAAGAATTTACTGTAAGTCTCTTTTTGAACCCCATGCAACTAAGGAAAAATAAACTAAATGACGTTATGGCTGCTGTGTTATTTACACGTTTTCTTACTTCTCGTTGTTTCAACGTTTCCCGCTTTTAAACCAGGTATTGTACACTCACCAAAAAATGAAAAAGTCAAAAACATGGCAAGATGGAACTCTGAGGATGAGACCTGGAGGAAATAAGGTGAGGAACTCAGCCTTAATGCTCTGTCACAGCGTCTGCTGCTGTGGATGCTCAGTGGCGATCTGGTTGATCTGTGAAGTAAAACTGATTATTTAAAATTATTATTATTTTTTTTTTTATTTTTTTTTTAATTCTTTCAGGCAACCCTGTTTGATGATAAAGGACAATGTTTGGACAGTATGTTTATAAAATCCCAGGTATATTTTTTCTGATTTTTTTCTTATACTTTTCTATGCTTAGGATTGTGGTTTGCATTTCAGGAAGCATTTCAAACTCCTTTTTGTCTGGTTATTATGGTAGCGCTTTTTCCCTAGCAATATGGCAGTTTTCTGTTGTAAATATCATCAAAGGATGCTACAATGTAAGCAACGGAAAGCTAACACAGCTTCCAGTTGTTGATAAGCCCTACCAGTGCTCTTCCAGAGCCACTGCGGGGGACTTACAGAATTATATTTCTTTTGGGTAGAAGCAGTGTTTTACAGTAATATATTAAATGAGCATATTTTGAAACTAGATGCTAGTCTCTTCCAGTATTATTTAATCTTAACTATTTATATGACATTGTGATGTGCTGAGTGTAAAATATAACACTTCAGATTTCTTTTTTACCTGTCAGTGTTCACAGTATTTAGAAGACGTGTAATTTCTCATATGGCACTATTATGTACATACTGCTACTTTCTCTCTCTTTTCCAGGTGAATGCTGGAGACAATTTAGAAAGTGAACGATATTTGATCACAGTTGAAGCAGTAAAAGTGAATGAAAAACCTTGTGAAGATCAGCCAAGGAAAGCCGAAATAATAGAAGTGAATAGAAATGGTGTAAAGCCTGGTATTCTACCCTCAAGACATTTGTCTGTTGGCTTGAAAAGGAAGTTTACGGTATGTCTCTTCAAAAAGTTGTTTGATATTGATGTGCATTTTAAAACACAAAGATCACATCTTTTAATTGAATAGTAAATATATCAATAATGCTTTCTTGCTTTTTTTGGAACTGTAAGTCAGGATGTGTTAGTGGTCATAGCTATTTTTTGCCAAGTTTACTAAATCTTTGTTTAGCTTAGCAGGATTACTACTGCTAAGGCTGCTGTGAAAATTGCAAGGGATTGAGATTACTTGTATACACCTGTGGAATCATCATGTGCTATCTGATCAGAACATGTTTTATGGAGTGTGCTCTATTTTCAACTTTTTTTCTTACAAAATGTGAAGCTGATTTCTGAGTAGAACTAATTTTAAATTCCTCTATTAGGGTTTCCAAGGGCCACGCCAAGTTGAAAAGAAAACACCAACAATGGAAGATGAAGAAAACCCAGCAACATCATTTGTATCTAAGCAGTGTCAGGGTATTTTTCCATCCAAGTTTTGTATTACCTCTCCATTGTTTTCTACTATTGGTGAGAAGAATGCAGAAACAAAGCTATCTACAGACTTTCATGACGATGCACTTACAAATAACAATAGAGACCATGGGTCTTTCTCACTGGTTTCGCCTCAGTTTCTTGATACGTGTAATGAAATAGAGAAGAGAAGCTCTCATCAGTCCATTGTGAAGCCAGAACCTCCTCTAATTACTGGCCACACCAAATCTTACAATCAGACAACTGGTCGTGGGGCAGTGTCACAGAACATCAGGAGCACGGCACAGATAATAGCTCTTCTGAAATCTAAAACAACACAGGCTTGCAGAGAGGAAGCAACACCTGAAGTCAACAAACCTCTGTCTAGATTTCAAGCACCAGAAAACACGAATAGTTTGTGTAACCCAAAGAGTACAACCCTACCTGCCTTTTCAGGCAACTCTGACAAAAGACTTGCTCAAAATATTCAGAACTTGCATTCTACAAAGGAAACTGTAAATGATAAAAAGGGATGGAATGCTGAAACGCTTCTACATTTGTCTGAACCTTGTGATAAAGAAGTCACCGGACAAAGACATGGTGAAAAGGCAAATAATTTAAGTCAAGACTTATGGGATCCCTGCAATACAAATAGCTCCTTCCTATCTGAATCCACCATAAATAGACTACATGAAAGCCAGTTTGTCCCTTCTCGTTCTACAAGTCCTACCATCTTTGAAACGCATCTCTCCACACACAGAGAGCATTTGTTGACTACTGGTCTTCAGGAGAATTCATCTGTCAAGTCAGAGAGTCACCTTCAGCCACAGCAAAGCTCAGAAAGAGTGTGTAGGGCCTTGGAGGTTTCTGAGGATATAACATTGACTGAAAGTGGAATTGTGAAGGAGGAATTCAGTACACGTGACAAAGACTGTGGACAAGATGAGCAGGTAATGCAGGTGAACTTTAATCTATTGGAGGCTTTTGATTTTAGTGACACAGATGATGGAGACCAGTGTGAAAGAAATATGAAAGAGCTCCCTGAGGAAGATGTGCTTTCAAAAAGTCCAGACAGCTTAGAGAGAGATGTAGCACAAAATACTGCATTGAGGCTTCATTCTTGCTGTGAAAAGGAAGAAATCAGATGTTCAACACTGGACAGAGAGAGTGATGGAAATGCCTGTGCTGCAGGAGTACCATTGCAGCTTTGTGACAACAATGTTAGAGAGAGAGAGAGGATTGTGGAGGACTCTGCAAACCAAACCCAAATCACAGCGGAATTTTTGGATCAGAGAAACAACTTAATAGAGATGAATGAAAACCAGCTAAGTGTCAAAGCCATGAACAATAAGGATGATCTTGATGGCTGCACAGCAAATACTGCTAATGGCATGCCAGGGATAAAAAACAAACACTCTGATCTTTTGCCTGATGACACAAATGTTATTGAGTGTCAGCCTGAATCTGCTATGTTTGAGAACACTGAAAGCATTCCATGTATTACTACCAGCAAAATAATTTCTACAGTAGAGAAAAGGACTAAAGAAGATGTTATGCAGCTTGGACGCACAAAATCCCCAGATAACGATCTAGAACGTTTCTGGGGTACTAAAAGTGATGATTCTAAACCAGGTAGTCCTTTGCTGGCTTTGTCACAACAATCTGATCCGTGCTGTGGCCTATTTCAATATATTGCAGAAGATCATCAAAATGTATTTGGCATTTCATGCAAGGAAGATACTCTTGTTTCCAGAAGTGCTATCTATCCTTTAGGAAAAGGCCGTTCGGCTCCAGAGGAAGCAGAAATAGGTGAAACTGAGGTTGAAAATGTAGAGAGCATAAATGCCCTTCACGAAGCCTGCAAAGGTGAAAGAATAGGAATGGATTGCCTGAAATGCACAGCAATGGCTGAAAATTCATCAGATCTTCCTGACTTGGTAAACAATATCGCTCTTCTAAGAGCTTTGTCTCAACATAGCACAGCATTAGAAAGCTTACAAAAGATGGAGGAAAATAATAGCATGGTATATGAAGCAGAGACTTCTAAAGAGATGTTTGAACCACTTGTGGCAGATGAAGGTTAGGTTAGCTTCTGTTTTATGTCTGACTCTACCTGTTTGACTTCTGTACTCTTATCTCTCCTGCTGGGCAGTTGATATTCAGAAGTCATACTTTTGTAGTGATGTGTTATGAAGGTTACATCATCGTGCAATGTTTAGCACTTAAGGCAACGACGTGCCCTCCAAATCTGCTTCCCTGTTTTCTTTAGTTCAGTTGATCTTAACTGCAATTATTTTTATGGGTAAGGGTTGCAAAGTCAGTAATTATTCAGAAGTTTTCGTGTCAAATGACGGCTGTATCATATTATGCTTTTCTATCTCTCGTAGCTATAAACGAGTTTTCAGAAATGCCTTACTCAGAAAGTATAGAGGCATCTTCATGCATTGATTCTTCAGGCGTTTTGGTAATTTTTTTTTTTTTTAATTATATATATCAGTTGCTACAAAATAAACTCATTTTCTATGAGGCTTCTTGAATACAATTCCTGGTTTATCAAACTATAGGGGTTGAGCTGGAAATTGCTTAGTGGCATCAACTAAGAAGCTGATAAATAAGATAAAAAAAAAAAAAAAAAAAAAAAAAAGTCACCTTGCAGACCTTACTGCTAGTTCAGGAGGCTAAAAGTCTGACAAGAAACACAATGCAAATTGTAATATCTAGTTATGTTTAGTATCACATCATTAATAAGTCTAATACTTCGCTACCTCATCTTCTTTTACCTTTTTTTTTTTCTTTCATCATCGTTTTGAATGTAGAATTTTTAGTATTTGGCTTGATATACAGCAGCAGTCATTTGTGCTTGATGCATTACACCAATTTGTGTGCTATTCTATTAACATTTTTTTTCTTTCAATCACTTCCAAAGGGAAAGAAAGATTTTACATTAAATTCTGCTTCTCATTTTCCATTTGAGTAGCAAGTACAGTTTATTATCATGTCGTGGACTGTTCTGGGCTTCTAACGAAAAGCTGTAATTTAAAACACTTTTTGTTGGATAAATAGATCAGGTCTTTGGAAAAATCTTGAGATATATTGGCTTAACTTTTCACCTTAAGAGGTTATTAAGCTGTTAGACTAATTAGCTTTTGATACTTTTATAGCAGCCCAACTGTGTGGACAGTTTATTACAGCAAACTGAGTTGTATATTCCACCTATAGCACTGGGCCAAAGAGACCCTAGGACATCTGACTGCCAACCAAAGGTACAGTTTCTGTGGAACTGAAGTGCAATTAATAGCATTTCTTAACATTCAAGCCAGTAGCTGACTACTTTCAATACATTACAATAAGTCCTAATAAATAGTTAACCAGTTTCATAACTGGCTTCTCAGATCACATTTTAGTGCATTTTTCTGTGAGATGTTTTCCATTGGTAGTTTAAACTTAAATTTTACAATATGAAAGTAAGGCTTCACACATTATGTCAGAATATCACAATTTTCTGTTGACAGAGATTTGCACAAAAACTTTCTTGGTGCTGAGTTGTAGGTCAGCAAGGGAAACATACCTTCAAAAGCACGGGGTATTTTTTTCTTCTTTCCCTAGTTTCAGAGATTATTTTTGTTATGTTTATGAAAAGTACTTTTTTTCGGTTGTAGGTAGTTCCTGAACAGTACTTATTTTCAGTTAATAATTCCAATGTATTGTGTAGCCTGTTGAGTTTCAAGGGCACCAAATAAAGGGATCAGCAGCTAGTGAGATAATGTTGAGGAATCCCTGCTCGCAGCTGGGATGGCAGCAGTACCCAGATAATACGCAGTTTGCAGCTGAGAGATTTCTGTCACCTCCAGTTTCAAGCAATTATGTTCTTTCTGACTTCAGCCAGGTAAAACATTTTTTTCAAAGTTATTCTTATTGACCTTATTGCAAGAAAATATCCTGAAAACGTAGAACAAAAGAGAATTCACTTTTAGAGTAACACAATCATATCAAAATGACTAAGAATCAAGTGTAATACTTTGTGGTCAAACTTTTGCAGTTAGACATGATTATTTTTACTCGTCTTTGTCACAGGAATATGTGTTTGCCAGATGTAAATTGTTTTTTGATTCTGTGATCAATTTCACTTAAAAAACCACCAACAACAAAAAACAACAAAACAGATACCTCGAAGTGAAAAGTAGCAAGGAGCTTTTATGATGATTGTTTTCAGATGATAGCTGTATAATTGATTGGATTGGAAATTTTGTCTTTAATATCTACATGGTTCCAAAACAGGGGTTAAAACTTTTCTTCTTGGACTACAAGAATTATTATTATTCCTCACGGATGTAAAGAAACATAAGATGAAACATTAAATAAAATATTATTTTTCTATTGCTGTATATATAGATGTTTTTTTTTTGTTTTTTTTTTTTAAACTTCCAGAATGGGTTAGAGATACTGAAATTTATAATTAGAAAGAGAGTCTTAGCACAAAGATACTGTGTATAAAGAGGTTAAAAGTTTAATTTCTAACAAGTTTTTACTTATACTTTCTTGGTACAGTCTCCAGGTTCAGGAAGGCTTCATGAGGATGATACCAACTTTATTGGAGAGGAGAATTTTGAAAAGAAGTCTAACTTTATTAAAGAATCGATAGTAGATCTGTCCCGTAAGTGAAAGTAAAAGCAGAATGGCAGTGATTGGCCTCAGAACAGTTATTCTGCATGACTTCTGTCCTTTGCATATTCTTCCTAGCACTGGCACTGAATGCACACTCTGAAGTTCCACCGTGGATAATGTCAGGCTCACCTTCATGTTCTGATCTGGGACAAATGCAGTGGTCATCATGGGAAGCTGACAAGGTGTGAGCTAACTGTCTATTGGAAATTTTTTGGGGTTTCTGTCTGGTCATAGCAGCAACTTCATGTTTTATTTGTTACTTTTTTACCTCAACTCTGAGAGACGTTTTATTTGTCTAGAACGACTAGAGAGAGAAAAGTGACAAAAGAGCTATTGTTGGGGTGTTTGTTTCTTGCGTTTTGTTTTTTACCCAGTCATTCACTTGCCGTGTTAATCCTTCATTCTGTAGATGATTTCATCAGTACAACTGACTTCCCCAGTTTCTCCAGCTTCAGGAAGTAAGGAAACTGTTCAGGACATCCAGACCCCCCTGATTCACAGGAACCTTCCAAGTGATTCTGAACTTTCAGCAAATGTTTTCAGTAAGAAATTCTAATTGCAGTTTACATTGTTTTTACTAGGAAATGTTTGATGATTTTTGAAGCACACTGAGTTGCACTATAAAAAACCTGGGCATTGAAAATACAGTGAGATACATCCTGGTAACTGTAGAGTTCAGTTTGTTTTTGTTACATATTTTTTCATATGTGTGTTTCAGTTTTTAAGCTGTTTTTGTTTTTATTTTTGTTTTTATTTTTATTTTTATTCTTTTCCAAATTAGCTGAATTAGCATGGGATTCCATACTTCCCACCCTGCATCCCCTCTTATTTTTTCCTGATAGAAACTTAAGTACAATGATGTAATTTTATTAAAAAAAAAAAATAATAAAAAAAAATCTTCCAGTGTGCAGGGGTGAAAAAGGCTGTAAGCTAAGCTTCTAATTCGTAGTAATGTTTTCATTCATTTACCTGCTTTAGTTGAAATCCATATTCAGCTGCCCTCTGACCCACTTCCAGTGATGACGTGGACACCTGTCATTGACTGTCACTTCTTATTGATAATGAATTTAGCCAACAGGATGCTTGTGGTACTAGGAATCTATTGATCCCCATCGGTTAATATTAATTGTGCACAGTTTTGTGGGTGATTCTTTTGGAAAAAGGAAGAGATGTTAAACTGATTGCTTTCCAGATGGCAGCTGTCACTGACCTACCAACAATATCAGTTTAATAACCTCCAAAGCAAATTAATGTTTAAATAATTTCTACCAACCATTTACTTTTATTAAGTAGAGTGCCTGCAGAAATGTGTTTGGGATATATGGATTTAAATATTAAAGGATCACATTTGAAATCACTCATTTTATATGGAAATTTAGTAGGGCACTCTACAGGCACAGTAAAAAGAGCTTGTCAGTTAGAAGTCAGGATGTAAAACGAAGAGCTTGGAATTCTTTCTGTATCATGGTTTTTTGTGCATCTGAAGTTAATGTGCTATCTGGAAGTGCTACGAGTTACTTATGGGACGTATTTGCTCTACAGCATGGGAGAAACACAGCTATCCAGAGGAATGCAGCCCTGCAAGACTCAAACCCACAGTTAAAACACGAACTCCACTTGTCACTGTTCCTGCCACTGAGAAGATTCCCGACGTGGAATTTTTTCTAACCGACAGTGAGAAGAGTCAGCAATCTTCTGGTTCTTCAGCCGTCAGTTTTAGCAGCAAGTCAGCAGCGTTTCCTATCAGTGCTCCTGGCCCTGAGGACAGGAATTATGAAACCTCCGTGTTTGGAGAGTATATGGAAGATAGACAAAGGGAATCTGTACAGCCGGTGTTCCCTAATGTGACTTCGCACTGTAGACAAAGCAAGTGGTTGAAATATCAAAGCAGTGCTCAGTGTGACTTGATAACTCAAAACAGCGATGATGTGGAAGTGATGGATGGCATCTGTCCTGAGAGCATCCTCGGAATGCTGCTGGGTGACACAGGAGAGAGCCAGAGCAGCGCTGTGAATGAAAACGCTCCCGGCCCAGCGCCTCTGCAGACAGCAAAGAGCATGCTTGGTAAACGTGGTGCAAAGAGCAGCAGCCAAGATTTGATTTCAGAGAGGAAGTTACTTTCTCTGCACTTAAGTCAGGCTCCTTTAGGTGAACCTACACAAAAGGTGTTAAGTCACCTGAGCTGCCACACTGTAACAGGAGATGTCCAGGTGTGTAACTGTTCAAGCAGATAGTTTAACTGACAGAAACACATTTTTCTGGACAAAGCAATTCCTTTTTCCGACTTCCTGCAAGATATTATCAGTATGATTGGATGAAATGGTTCTGTATGTGTAGAAACTCAAGAGTCTCTGCTGCAGAACAGCAGCTGCTAATGATTTTTTTTTTTTAGGTGATGTGACTAATCCTTTGCAAAGGTAATTCCTTGGTGTACATTGGCACCAGATTTAGACTTCTAGTCCAAACGTTGATGGCAGGAAGATGAAATAAAATCCATTGGACTGATTTGCAAGAATATGTTTTTAAGAAGTGTTTTTCTTAATTGCGAAAGAGCAACATTTTCGTGAATGCCCACATCTTGCTTCAAAGCATGGTCTCTAATTTTGAAATATTTTAAACATCATCAGTTTTAATCACAAAAGAGCAAATTATGGCCTTGAATAAGGGCCTAAAAATCAGCAATTAGTGCACCTGTTTGCGAATGGTAGACTATCTTAAAAAAAAAAAAAAAAAAAAAAAAGGAGTAAATTGGGGGGAAAAAAACAAACAACAACAACAACAAAACAAACCAAAGAATCAAAAAACAGTGTTTTTAAAAATGCAGGCTTGTTTTTCAGGGCCAAATTTTAACTTCGGCGTACATCCTAAAGATAGCTCAAGCTCACCATGCTGCAGCTCCATGTGTACTGAATTTTACTGCTATTGGCAGTCTTACTGAGTTTCTGTACTTCCGGTTAACAAAATCCACAAATTTGTGAAAAGGAAGAGTATATTTTGCTTTTAGAAAACTGGTTCTTCTTCAGCAGGTTTCATTTTGAAACTTCGGGTTGCAGAATGAGGCCCTGAAATTTTTCTGTTGGTTATAGTCATTATTGAGAATCCAATATACACTTGGGGGGAAAAAAAAAAAAAAAAAGGAAAAAGAAAAGAAAAACTACTTTTGGTGCATCTGTATAGTAGCCATTTATCCAAATTTGTCTCACTCAGGGTTTTGAAAACTTTTAACAGTTCTTTTTTAATTGTTGTTGTTTTTTTAGGAAATAACAGTTTCTGAGTTGTCTTTTCCTAATGTGGACAAGGTAAAATATGCTAATCTTCCTAAAAGAAAGATTGCCATACCAATTGTATTTCAGTCTCATGTTCACTACAAACAGATTTTTAAAGCTGCTTTGACAGGTATGTCTAACACCATGCAGTATAAAATGCTGTCATTTTTAAGCAATGTATTTCTGAAGCTTTACAAAACAGGGTGAGAGGGAGAGAGATCGTCAGCATCATCTGTTGGAAGGACTGTTAGCATTTGGATTTGCATATCTATCTATAAAAAATACTCAAATATATTCAGCCTATACCAGAAATTGTAAAGACAAAACGAAAGATCAATACTCTTCTTTTCAACTATGTAACCTTGCTCCTGTTTACCAGTCTATGGTCCTACCTCAGCTGCTGCTACTTCTTCTTTTTTTTTTTTTTTTTTTTTTTATGTACATTTATTTAGTGTTTGTATCATTTGGAGTTACATGATTTGTATGAAAGTAAGGCAGTTAGAACAAGTTGGTTTTATGTGCAGAATGTGAAGTTTGCAGGCCACATAGGTTCTTCTAGAACTCAGATTAAGTATTTTGATTTTTGTTTAAAAATGAAAGTTTCAAGTGAAATGTATTTGAATGCTGTGTACCTGTGTAAGCATTTTAGGGCTGTACTAATTGCTCTTTTATTCTCCTTTCTATGTCAAGAACATTTAAACATAATGCTTTTTGAGTTGTCACAAAGATTACACAATGCTCTTTCCAAAGTGGATGTATCATTTTACACTTCACTGAAAGATGGGCAAAGTGAGAGCAAAGAAAGCGGTGTCCTACTCTGCAGTCATATGCGTCCTGCGAAGCTTGTTACTGTGAAAAAAGAAGGTCAAAACAAGGTGCTTTTTATTCCTTGTTTGTTTACAGTTCCGGGTGTTTGTCTGTTTGTCATGTAGACCATATGGTGTGAACAGTTACAGGGCAATTCTGCATGATTTACAATTACAGCTTAAAGTGATGTGTTAGAGATCACTTTTAAGACCAGTTGCAGTATCTGCTCATGTCCAGCACTGCTGATGTAATAGCTCTTTCCACTCAGAAAGAGTTTTGTATATGTGAAAATCTTGAATTTATAGTTTTTTTAGGTTATGTTGGATTTTTGTAACCCATGATTATACAGGCTGGCTTTGGAAACTTTGAATTTCACAGAACACCCTTACTTTTTCAGCTAAATATGCTGAAATCTCAGATTTTTATCTGCTTATTTGTATAACAGCTGGTACTGATCATGTGCTTTACTTTTTCTTTCTGCTTGTTCATTTTATAGTGCTAATTGTCTTTTTTTTGCTTTTTTTTTTTTTTCTTCTTTCCTCCTTCCTAGGGTCGTTTGTTCTATGCCTGTGATGCCCCAAGAGCTGAGCGGTGTTCATTTTTCAAGTGGATAGAAGAAGTAAATCCTGCACAGATAAAATCCAGGCCTAGTGTAGTGCTGCATGATATAAAAAGTATTGGGACGTACCTCCGAAGTCAAAAGATTTCTGTCTTTGAGGGATGCCAGCTTTTGGTGAGGTATTCTGAAATGATATAAACCTTTCACGTGAATTGCAGGATTTATAAGAATTCTAGTAACTCTGGATTTCGAGAACATTTAACAGGTACATTCAGTAACTGTGTTTAAAGAGCTTGCAGTTCTGTGTACAAGTGTAAAAGCCAAATAAGTGAAGGATTAATACTCGCAGTAGTGGCATTTCAGGTCAGTACTCTTTTCAGCAAGAATCAAAACTGCTTACCATCGTTTTTTTCAGCTACTTAATGAAAACCCTTACGGGTTGTGTTCGAATTACCCTTCATTTAATCTTTCTTAAGAGAATTTGCAATAGACTTTGATTTATTCTCCTAGCGATGCTTTTCAAAATAGATGTATAACATACATATTCTAATTGTAATGTTAGAATTTATTTCTAAGGCTCTTCTGTGCTGCTTAACTGTCAGGGAAAGAATTTAACTGTGCTGAATATCAGAGAAGTACTTCTCAGTTGAGATGCATATATTTAAATCTTGCTAATATAACAAGATGAACAGCCAATGTCTGTGGGGTATAATTTGGTCCTGTCTGTGGGGCTTTCTTATTTTTTCGTTTGGGAGCCTGAAATTAATGACACGCTTTTTCTTAAAATTGCAATTTAACAGGAAAGCATATGAAATTCAAACACAACGGTGTAGTAAGTTTAAGAAATTTATGAATGTACATGCGAAATTTGATGGTGATTCTAAAAATAAATTGTACCTCAAACTAAGCAGAAAGGAGCATTATTCTATCTATAGCAAAGGTAAGTGAACCTTAAGCATTGGAAGAATAGTCCATGTTTAGATTCATGTTGTGCCTTTTGAAGTTCTGAATTATAATTAAAACCTAAATCCCTTTTCTGAATGCATGAGAACTCTGAGAATGCAACTATGATTCTAGAAGGGCAATGAAGTATCTTATTTCATCTTTTTTTTGCAAATGTTCAAATAATTAAAAAAAAAAAAAAAAAAACAAACCAAATTCCATGTCCTTAGATTTAGAGTGCCTGAATTCCATGAAAAGGTGAAGTGTGTTGAATTGATACTTTTATCTTCCTAGTTTGTTAATTTTGCTCTAGAAGATTATGTAAAGGAAATTAGGGAAAAAAACAAACGTGTTTGAGAATGTTTTATATAGACTCTTGAAATGTTGTGACAGATCAGGTTTTTGTAACTCTAAATTCTGTAGCTGTGCATAAGCAAAACTTTATCCTGTGTATGAATAACTTGTTGGTCATTTTTGTTACAGGCAAACATATGTAGTACAGGAGTAGTGCAGTTAGCTTTAGTCCCAGCAGCTGTGCCTGACAAAACAGAACATTTGTAGGTTGCAATACGTGTTGGTTTTGAATCGGGAGAGAAAAAAACGGTTAACTAGACTGGTGGCATACTTAAGTGATTTGCTCCAAACACTCTCAACATGGGTAACACTTAAGATTTATCAGAAGTCAAATGATGCAAAGCACATTTGGGAGAGCTCTATACTGTTACCAGCAGTTTCAGACAGGAAGTACTAGAAAAAATTATTATTTTTTCATTCTTTTAGAACCAAACGAGCACATATTTAAGACTTTCTAATACTTCCTAATATCACGCTAGCGATAGTTTAATTTACAACATAGCAAATGTTTGGCTATTTTGTCTGGCTTCATTTTCTTTAAAAGACAGCAGTAGGAAAAGCTTATGAGAACTGTGTATTATTTTTGACAGATGATATTTGGGTTGTTTCGAAGACTCTGAACTTTGATCCCCTTGATACCTTCATTGCATGTAGCGCCTTCTTTGGACCATCCTCTAACAACGAAGTAGAATTACTACCACTGAAAGGCTACTACCCCTCAAACTGGCAATCAAATAGTAAGTTGTACACTCAGTAATTTAGAGTTGTGGGAAGCAGCTATTATTGTGAGAAAAATAGCCAGCTATGAAGGATGAGATGTGAATTTCTCAGATCTAAAAAGTGATTTAATTCACAGTATTGTTTTTTTATTTTTAGTAACTTATTTTTTAAGTTACTTATTTTTGCTGTTGAGTCAAACTAAATTGATGGAAAGGGAGAGAAAGATCAAGTTAGCTCTGCTTGCTTTCCTTTCATGCAATGTGAAAATTGTGTGCTTGATCACAAGAGGCTTTATTCTTGCAACATTAATCAGGTTAATTGAGTGCTTTAAGTTAACAGATTAATCTTTTTATTCTTTCGATGTACTCATTAGATGGAGAGTTCCTGCAAAGCATAATTCAGTGAACCTACATTAAACTCTTGTTCTGAATTACATTCAGAACAATAAATACAATGGCATACGAGTTCTTTGTGGGCATACTTGCTATCAAAATCACAGGCTTGAAATGCGATTGGAGTTTGTTTTGTTTGTTCCCTGAGTGTGAATTGTAGGACTGGATCTCACAAGCTGTGAGGGTCTAGAAGAGTTAACATACAGTTACATAACATATAGTCTTCATTCTATTAAACCACAGGGTTTCATATTTATTCTTTGTGGTCATAATTACAGATTATTTCATAATTCTGTAATCATTGTAAAACTAAAACTCTAAGTTCAATGAAAATAATGTTTTAAGTAATGCATAGTTGTTACCAATTATCAACAAAAATAAAATAGAGGTATATGTGTTACTAAATGTATTAGAAAGCCCTTTTCACTTAGCCAGTCCCTGAGCCCCAGAACAGCATGATACTGTTAGAGAACTCAGCAAAAATATCATTAAATACTTGTTCCGTTCTTATGCTCTCCCTAGGCTTTCATTTTTGGGCACTTTGGAAATTGGCTAGATGGAACTTTAGCCCATTGTTGATGGAATGTTTCTGTCTTGTCTTTTCTGAGAGAACTATTTAACCATTGTGGTACAGAAGGCTTACTTGCAAAGCTCATCTCCTAAATCTCAAAGCCTTCTGAAAAATTTCAGGTGTCTTTAGAAACAGTAAAGATATTTACCTAAACTTCCATCCCAGAAGGTTTCTAATGTTGGAATCACAAATGCTTCAAATTAGCACGCCTTAAAAAGAAGTACTAATAGGTCTCTCTATAATATTCAGTCAGACTTGTAACTGGGTTAGCTTGATTTCAGTTTGAGGGGGCCTAATTATTCTTTCATCAATTTGTAATTAATTTCTCTATCTGATTTGAAATTTTGGCCTAATCTTATTTTTCTGTGCCCTTTTCAGTATCTGTTCATGCGTTGCTGGTTTGTAATGCTAGTGGTGAGCTTACATCTTTAAGAAATCTGGAGGAATACTTCAATCCATCTGCTTTACCACTAATACCATATCTACTAAAAATGTAAGTTACTATTTCAGTGACAATGTGAACTTGCAATGCATAAATAAGTACAGAAAAAAAACAGCAAGAATAGCATTGTGTTTGCCCTTTTAAAAAGAAGACAAGGAAAATTAAAATTAGAAAAACAATGCAAAGGACGAGAATAGAAAATATATTCATTGCTTAACTGTAACTCATGGATTTTAAGTATTTTCTTTCAACTTATCAGCAGCCCACATTTCAGAACCTAGAGATCAATACTGGGCATCACTATGACCATTAGACTGATAAAACAATAGTGACCGTACTATAATAATGGAGGTACTTCACTGGGGTTCACTGTAACTGGTTTTTCTTCCCGACTTTTAGAATTACTTGATTCAAAACCTTAAAAAAAAAATAATCATGGAGAATCAGAGCAGCGTGGGGATATTCCCAGGACTGCTTATGGTTCACAGTATCAAACAAGTATTTAAATGAATCCCTGCTGCCTCTGACTGTGATTCTACCACTCTTATTTCTGCGAGTCTCACAGCCTCAGAGTGAGTGAGATTGAAAGCATAACCTCATATTAAATAAGATAAAAGCCAAAAGCCTGATTTATATGATCCAGTTCTCAACCAGGGAAGTAAAAAGGAGCAGGAATATACACCCCAGGCACGTATTACAGTGCAGGGGACAGCAAATTCTATTTATGTCAACTGTTAACTGTAAAGTCTCAGCATTTTGACATCAGGTGTGTGGAAATGTCAGAACCATGCAATGCAATTCATACATACGTACTGTTTTAACTGTTATATTTCTCGTAGGAATCTTGATTCTGAGAAACCTGCTAAGAGAGTCAACAAAAGAAAATTTACTCCACCTGCCATGAGCCTGGAGCGCACAATGATGCATGGACCTGTCAGCACTGAAGTGGCGATGGGACTGGCTGAAAAGATGATTGAAACTTTCTCGTTGAATCCAGATCAAGCAGCATCACTGGTTCAGATAGCTCAGATGATGACCTCACGTGAAAATATCAAACCAGTGGAAGAACATCCGATCTTCCCTATCACAATCATACGTGGTATATAGCAAACAAAATTATTTACAAATTTAGATTTATTTAGTATCTTCCGCTTATCATTTTCATATTAAAAATACTTTCTTTGTCATATATCAGCTTTGCTAAATTATCATACCAAATCTTCATTGTGCATTTTTCCTTGTTTTATCCTTCTTTCTATCCTGGCTTTACCTGTATTCAACATGCATAAAAACACAAGTAACATCTTAGTTCAAAGATCTTTTTATTTCTAAATCAGTATTGAGATGTAGTTACTATAAATGTAAGTTTTAAGATCCTGGCAAAGTAAATACATTGACAATAATGACAGGCTTCACACGGATACTATTAGACTTAAATTGTGTGAGATTTTGTTAGGCTGCCAGGTATATTAATCTAGTGAGAATTAGTAGTCATTCCAAAAATCATCATCATCTCAAATTCCTTATTCTGTACCTCTTTCAACAATGTGAGGGTTGCATGAGACTTCTTAACAAGTACTGCATCTATTTAACCAGGAAATTTTAGGAAAAATAGCTTACCCTCTTCTGTAGTTTCTGTAAACAATGCATGCAGCAAAGGGGAAGCCTCATGGCTGTCCCTGGATACTTACAGCTGCTGAAGCAAGCATGTGCAATGTTTTTAGAGGAGTTAGGGCACAATATTTCACAAGATAATGTTATGTTATAGTGATTGATCAGAACTGTAATTTGTAGACAATTTTCTCTTGTAACTTTGGCTTTTTCTTCTAAAATGCCAGGTGTTTTTGGAGCTGGAAAGAGCTATTTGCTGTCTGTTGTGATCTTGTTCCTAGTACAACTCTTTGAAAGCAGTGAAGCTGAGGAGGGTCCAAGAGCAGTTCCATGGAAACTTCTCATTGCTTCTTCCACGAACGTTGCCGTTGACAGGATACTGCTGGGGTAGGTTACAGCGAACTCGGATTTTACAGACTGATGTTCAACAGACAAAAGTGTGCTTCAGCGGTAATGATAATTGTGTTGCTCTTCCCAGTACAACAATTAAGAGAGATTGCACTCTTCCCCTATAAATTGCTGCCCAGCGGCTTTAATTTTACCCTTGCCCCTTTGCACAGCATGCCTATTCTAAAAGACTGTCAGACTGGCTGGACTGATTTATATGGGACTAATCTCATGCTCTCATCAAATTTCCTATTAGAATCCACCCATGTCAGAAAGTAGAAATGCTCAGGAAGTGCTGGGAAATGGCAGTAGCAGAGAGAGGGGAGGGAGAGGATCAGGCTTGGGAAGCTTCATCAAATGCCAAGAGAAGAAAAAGGAACTGTTAGAGGTTAATATGGAATTTAAACCTCATGGTTTGGAAGGATAAAAGTAGGAAGGGAAAGTACAAACAGAATATTGTTTATGAGAGGAGAATCATAAAAGGATTGAGCATTTTTAAGACAAAGCATGATGAGGTAATTCTTTTTTACTTTGATTTACTTGAATTGTGGTCCAAGTTATTTCATCTGGTAAAATGTAGACATCTGCGTTCTTTGGTGTTCTGATGCGTCTGTTAGCCTCTTTTGAACCACTTTTAAATTTTTCAAGGTTTTTACGTTTTTCTAAGGCGTATTATCTCTTTTTCTTTGAAGTCTGCTTGATCTTGGATTTGAAGATTTTATCAGAGTGGGAAGTATTAGGAAGATCACCAAAGCAATTCTTCCTCATAGGTAAAAATCTTTAATCTTTATGGGATCTGGGGCAATTGAAAGGTTCATTATAGTATGCATGCTGTAAAATGACTATTTTGAAGTCGTTCAAAATGTGATTGCATTATGACTATCTCATTCTCCACGTGTTCCCCCGCATCATCACCCTAACACAGTGGAGAAATTTTACCTTGATTTAGGCATTTGATTTGTTGCTGAATGGAGCTAATGCTTTTAAATGGAAATGAGCAGAGAAGAACCCAATAATGGCAGTGAGAGATTTGGCAGTTTACACAAAGAATCCACTCTGAAATCAGCTGCATAGCTTGGAGAAGCCATTTACTACACTTACATCTTTGCTTGGGGTGGTGGGTCTGAGCTGGTGGGATAAAGGCCCATTTCGAAACAGGTGTTATATTGTATTTGTATTTCAGATGTGTATTTCAGCTGGTTTGGGGATAGGTTAGCACATCTTATGATTACTTTTCTATACTGGGTGTTTACTGAACACTGAAAGCTCTGTTATTTTTGGTCATTGTATTGCATGTTATAACATCTTTTTGAAGTTTACATGCTGGCTCAGGAAACGAAAACGAACAGTTGAAAGAACTTCTTGCTCTCCTGAAAGAAGATTTAACTCCCGTTGAAAAAATATACGTAAGGAAGAGTATTGAGCAACATAAACTGGGGACCAATAAAACTATATTGCAACAGGTACAGCATGGTGATGGGACGGGAAAGCGAGCATTCGGTATGCTTTATCCACAAGGCCCAGCAAACAGAAACTTGGCAAGCCACTCTCACACCTGAGACTGCCAACCTCCTAACGTTTTGAAAATCAAAATGAATGTTCAGGCTAGTACAGCTTTGATTCCATGGGTATAGCATAGTGTCTTACTTCTTGTACTTGAAGGTCCCACATAATGATAAATTGTGAGATGGAAACTCTTCTTGAACTTTATTGCAGTCTGTTATAATATTACCAATCTAGTTTACAAGGAGGGAAGAGAAAAATTACTGAACATTGCTACTGTTACCTTGAAACTAAAGTTTATATAATCATAAAGGTAAAAGATAAGGACTGAACTATATCTATGCTAGAGCTGAGAGTCAGCTGCCAAGAAGACCAAACATTTTGAATATATTTTGTTGAGTAACTTTGCATCAAAGCATTGGATTTTAGATTAGAATTGCCATTTCCTCTGGAAAAGTCTAACCTTCTGGTCCTAGTTATTTTCCTTTCCTCCTCAGTTTTAGACTCAAAAAATTCCATGTTGTTGTAGAGCAGTTCTGAGTAATATGCTCAGAATTTGCTTTACAAATCCTGTAAAACATATCTGAGCAACGTGGGGTTTTCTTGCGCTTCTCTTAATGGTTGTTGCTGCCATTTTTGCCACTGGGGCTCAAAAGGTTTTGGAGGATTGTGTAATCTGAACTCTTTCAGTGCCAGACCAGTTCTGGCCTCAAAAGCCAAGAATCGATGAATGGTTTGAACATAGAAAAACACCAAGCACGAGAAACGTTAACCTTGGATCCTCCCCTGTGCATACACAGTGTCTTTTACCAGAAATTAGAATATAATTTGTTGAGACTGAGTGAGGATGACACAGCATGCCGTAGAACTGATAAGAACTACTGCAGGTGTATTCTGTTGCTAAAGTTATAGTTACGTGCTGCAAAGAAACTATTACTTTATTAATTATTAGACTATTAAATGATCATAACTTTTTCTCTCCCCATTTTTCTCTTGCTAATAACAAAGGTGAAAGTGGTTGGAGCGACCTGTGCTGCCTGCCCGTTCCCTTGCTTGAATAATCTCAAGTTTCCTGTAGTGATGCTGGATGAGTGCAGTCAGATGACCGAACCTGCTTCTCTCCTTCCTATCGCAAGGTACGGCCACCCTTCTGTGTTTCAGCAGAGATGTAACTTGTAGTTAGCAGTGACACAACCTCAAATAGTTTCCAAACTTGGGTGTCTTTTTAGGACACAAACTCCAAGATCTTGCCTTAGAGAACGAGTAATTACAAATTGAGGCCTGCTCTTGGATGCCTTTCCTGAGTTACTATTTTATTTTAACTTTGGAAAGAAGGGTTGATGGAGAAGGGAGCCTGATGGAAAGCAATCTGTGATGTTAAAAGACAGTGTGCGCTTTGCTTACTAATATTTCAATGTCCTTTTTAGAACTTTTTTATTTTTATTATCTTATTTAGGTTTCAGTGTGAAAAGCTAGTCCTTGTTGGAGACCCTAAGCAATTGCCACCAACTATTCAAGGGTCTGAGAGTGTTCACGAAAAAGGATTGGAGCAGACTCTCTTTGATCGGCTTTGCTTAATGGTATGTACTGCTAACCACATCCTTAGAAACAGGTTACGTTCTAGGTCTGCTGGAGTCACTAAGAGTTCTGATTTAGATGTCAGAGGGTCAGCGTTTCAGCCTGTTTTTGAATTAAGTGGTTACCATTTTGGCACATTTCTCTGTAAATGATGTTTGCACAGTGCTCAGGCATTTGGAGACATAAAAAAAAAATGTAAAAGAGGAAAGAAATGAGGAACAATGACAGATTCTGTCTCCTGACCTTTATGTAAGGTTTTCAATCCAGGTAGAGGAATCAGAGGCAACAGTATTTGTTCTAACTTTGTTAAAGTGAATGTTGGCATTCCAAAACATTTAGTGATTTTTTAAAATTATTTTTAGTTTTTGCTATTCCCACTTTCTACATGCTCATCCTTTAGGGACATAAAACAATACCACTTCGGACACAGTACCGATGCCACCCTGCTATCAGTGCCATAGCCAACGAGCTCTTCTATGAAGGAAACCTGATAGATGGCGTTTCTGAGAAAGAAAGAAGTCCTTTATTGGATTGGCTTCCAACACTATGTTTTTATAGTGCTAATGGAACGGAGCAAGTAAGTTTTTAAACATTTCATTGTAGGTTTTCCTCTGTTCTGTTTCCATTGTCACTAGGCAGTGAAATACATTTTAACTGCTGTTAACGAGAGCTAAATTAGAAATCTTGCCTATTTCCAGACTGAAAGAGACAACAGCTTTTACAACATGGCAGAAGCTCATTTTACAGTCAAGCTTATCCAGTCTCTGATCGCAAGTGGAATAGAAGGATCTGTAATTGGTGTGATTACTCTTTATAAATCACAAATGTGTAAGGTTTGTATATCATCAGTAAAACAGTTTTCTTAAATCTGTTCATTCTATCATTCTTGTTTTTAAAGAAAAAACAAACAACACAATACTATTTCATTCCTCTGGTCACAATCTTTTCTTCCTTAGTCGAAATCTTTTTAATTCAAAATTTTTTATTTAAAAAAAATGCTTTCCCTTTTTTGTTTGCATATGTACACCCAGAAAACTGGCAAATTAAATAGTACTTAATTTCATATATGATCTGAGAGCTGTTATGAGTTGGCACATGTGACAAGGACAGAGAGTGGAGACATGTATGTAGCAAGGCTGGAGTTGTGTCTCACTCAGTCATCCAAGGCATGACATGGGCTACTGTGATGATGAAGTGAAAGTATGGTTGCCCCACTGAGTGGACCAGCGTTTTATCAAACACGGGCTCACTGCGTATTGTAGCTAGCTGAGGTTCCACTGTCATCATCCTTTGGAGTTTGTTTCTTAGTTTGCATCTTGTGTAGACTCAGACCTGCTGCGATTTTTTGCTCAGGACAAGCAATTTGCTGAACAGCAGAACTCATGAACATCCATATTCCTTTGTCTACAGATTCAGAATTTGCTTAACAGCGTACACTCTGAGGCCTTTGAAATCAAAGCTGTGCAGGTGTCCACAGTAGATGCATTCCAAGGAGCTGAGAAGGAGATCATTGTTCTGTCCTGTGTACGAACAAGACAAATGGGATTCATAGACTCAGAAAAGAGAATGAATGTGGCGCTAACAAGAGCAAAGAGGCATTTGTTGATTGTTGGGAATCTGGCCTGCCTAAGTAAGAACAGACTCTGGGGAAGAGTAATTCATCACTGCAAAGGTATTACGTTTTTCCTTTATTTTCAAAAATATGTAGCTCATCTTTTTAAATGGTAGAATATGCTGTGTCCAGCAGTATATATACAACACAATAGACATACTACAAAATGTAGAGTATACATACTATGTAAAATACTGTACATTTACTACATATATTGTATATTGCAAGTAGATCTCAAGTATGAAAGTTGTACCTTTGCAGTTTTATTGCAAGCTGCTTTTATACTTAGTGTATTTGTCATCCAGTAAAGGGACTTTAATTTTCATCTTTGGATGGCATCAGATGGACAAAGAGCACTCTCTGGTAAGGAGACCTGAACCCCGTTTCTGCATTTCCAGTCCTTTCCCAATCTGTTTTTGCATAGTAGACCCAGGCAGGAATAGATTACGAACAAATTCATCCACAGAGCAGTATTTCTGGGTAGGCAGAATTAATAAATGAAAGACAAATGTGCAGTGTCTTTCTGCAACTGAGGGGGCTTATTTGTTTTTGGATGATAAACATCTGAGTTACTAGGAAAAAAAAAAACAAAAAAAAACACAAAAATAACAATGCAACTGGAGATCAGTTACCTCTTACTGAGTAATTTCTGATTGCTTTGTTTACAGGCCACTGTCTTGTGAACACATGTGTTTTACTGGGCCACAAAAAGAAACAGGTTTTGAAGATCAGTTTCTTACCTTGTTTCTGCATATTTGCAGAAGCTTACTGCTTATTTACACACGTGAGCAACACCAAAAAACAGCTAAAACAAACAAAAAAACTAGTGATGCCTCTCACCTACTTGCACCTTTGCTAGGTGTTTTAAATGCCTGAACAGCCCCTTAGTTCTGTGTCTCTCTCACTCCCAGGGTATGCATACCTTGGAAAAAAAAAACAAAACACAAAACAAAACAGATGATAATTTTCCCCTTTGTTTGAAGTGGGACACTTCATATCTCAAAGCATGAGTACATTTAATCATAATTTTTGCCTTGGCAATTTTTTTTAAACTAGAAAATTGAGAGAATAGGTCCAAATGTCTAAAGTACATTCAATAAGCTCTGGCTGAATCCAGCTCCCCGGAACCCACACACTTCCTTACCGCTGGGCAAGGCCCTGCCCTTTGGAGAGACAGGACCTTAGTGGAGACTGCAAAAGGAGTGCTCAATCCCTAAAACGACTGGTAATGAGTCACTGCAAGAACAGGTCCCAAAATAGTAATTATTTTCTTTTACCTACTTGGCATCAGAGGAGGCATCTCACTAATGGCTGAACTCTGAAGAACAACAATTTTCCAAGTAGAAATATTATAGCTGTTTGATAGGGTTTTGGAAATAGATATTATCATCACCACAGACTGATTACGTGATGGGTGCTGCGAAGTGAGATCTAATTACCCTGTTTATTGTTACTTTCAGAATGGGAAAATGGATTGCAACATGTAAGCCAGTGTGAGCAGCAGATGAACAACATTCTTAAGTGTTATTTGGAAGAAAAGGAGAAGGAAGAAAAGAGTAAGAAAAAGGAAAAATAAATGTGCACATATTTTATGAAGACAATATATGAATGGTGTGTCTATAAAATTTACCAGAACTACTGAAAATCTAATATTTATGTTTAATGGGGGAAAATTTATTTATATCTCTGTCCTGATTCTTCTGTTTTGATCCCTTGTTTGTATGACTAAAACTAAAGAATAAAGTAACTGCTTGATACCTGAAATCCTTTTAAGCTTATAAAGTACCTAATTGTATTATTAGCATTTTGTTATTCCTCAGGTCTGTACATAACCTCATACTGTAAAACAATACTCGTCTATTTACAAATCAGCCAAATTAGGAGTGTGGCTAAAACAAAAAGGCCTTAATATATTTTTTTCAAGGAAAATCACATGTTCTATTAAATCTTTGGAAGTCAACAACACTACATGACAGCAGGTTGGCTGTATCTAGGTGTGTTACAAGCGTAGGATAAGGTCACTTGGCCCTGTTTCAAAACTAGCTGAAGTATTTTGTCTTGGAAGCAAGAGTGCTGTTAGGTGAGAAACTGTCACTGATGAGGAAAAAAAGTTTCTTTATCCCCAAAAAAGTTGACCCATAAGGTGTCTCAAAGATACATAGAGGAGTCAGTAGTTAATGTATGAACTCATACTAACATAGGAGGATTCTCAGTGATTGATTTATGGGGAAAAGTGGGCTGAGCATGGGCCTTGTACTATTCCTAGATGCTGTTTAACTTCTCCAGAAGCCTCTGAGGCACTCTCGCACCTGCCATGGACCTGGCACCCTGATAAACTAAAAACATGAGCAGTAATCTGCTTTCTTCTTATTCAGCTCAGAAACAAAGTAGTGACGAGCTTCTTGTACTCAGTCTCTGGACCTAAACCAGACCTGAGCCAAACACCGCAAAGTGACACCCCCACAGCCTGGGGACGCCGCGGGGACCAAACCCACACGGTAACCGCAGCAGCTCCGGCTTCGTGCCTGCCCGGAACCCCCCCAGCAACACCCCTCCGCGGGTTTTCGCCCTTCTGGCAGCGCACAAAGCACCCGAGGACCAGGAGGGTGCCCTGCAGACAGCCTCCTTGCCTCCTTCCTTGCCTCCTTGGCTCCCTCCTCGCTTCCCTGCCCGTGAGCCGCGAGGTGGCGCCGCCGCCCGCTGCCGTGAGCGCAGCGGCAGAGGCAGGAGCAGAGGCTGAATAGCGCCTGCAAATTGCTGCCGCCGCCTCTGTTCCAGCTCCCTAAAATCTCAATCAACAATCCATTAGAACTCAACGGGAGTAAAACTAAATCCTCGTTTAAGTGTATTTATCCGATCTCCTTTCTCTCTTTCAAATGCTAAATCCATTTCAGCATATGCCCCTTCTTTCTCTCGCCTTTCTCTAAAGACTGGCAGCCTATACCACTCTTGTAAATATGAAAGATGCTAATCATATGACATATCACGTCTCAGTCGGAGCCTGGAATAAAGCCTTGAGATTTGGGATCATTGCCTCCAGACAACAGCTTCATCAGCCGGAAAGTTGTTTTTTTTCTCCTTTCCTTCAACTCTCAATCCCTTCTTTGTCTGGGGGAAAATGCAGCCAACTCGAGCCACCCTGGCCATATGGTTCACTCTGTGTTTTCTTAGTTGAATTCTGAATTGTTTGTGACTTGCGAAGGGTTTTTTTTTTTTTTTTTTGGGAAGGGCGTATAAAGACATAGAAGAGGCTGCCTGCGCCGGGGCGGCTTTGCAGGGCTGCTGCATGTTCTTCACGTGTTCATTTCACACACTTCTTCTGCAGCCACTTCACTGCTACTGCTCTGCCTCGGAGCCAGAAGATAAAGCTCCGTGCATGCTTTTTGACAGTAACACAACAGATTCCAGGGGTCTCCTTAGTTTTTTCCCTTCGGCGGACAAAAACGCCTTCTTAAACCTGATGGGTTTTGGTTTTCAGGGCTGCCTGTACTTGTCCCTAGCCTGGTGCAAACGTGCAGCGTGTGCACTGGCGTACGCGCTTGCTGGCGAGCCCCTGCTACGAGCACCTCGGATGAGAGAAGTGCCGAAGTATTTTGCAGCGAGGGAGAGAGAGCGTGGCTTTTCAGACCTGTATAAATCGGGAGCTGAATGAGTTCGGCGCGCTCGAGTTTGGATAGCCCCCCGTTTGATAGCAGCCTGCCAAATTTTCTTTCTCTCTTTCCTTACACAAACCCCCAAAAAAGGCCCTTTCACCAAATCATTAAATTCTACAGAGGTGGTCAAGCTAGTCCTGCTTTTCATGCGTTTGAGAAAGAAAAGGGTCCTTGAAGTTTAGAAGATGCCCAAGGAAAACTCATTGAATGACATCAAAAGAATGAGTTTCCATAGCTGTTGAAGCACGAGAGCTGTGTAGCTGCACAAAGGCGGGTTGGGGCAGTGGGACTGTCCCACTGCTCTATCCCAGCACAATTGGGTCACTGAAATAGGGAATTAATTACCATTGGAGAGTGGGCAGCCCATTCACCACTGGCTGAGTTTTATTAAACGCCAATATAAATAACAAAACAACTCTTGTGGCTGCACTATTCCTACACGCCAAAGGAAGGATTATGTTGGGGATTAACATCTTAAAGTCTATGAGACTTTCTGACTCAAGGCTCGGAGCTGGTAATCGTATTTGTCTCCTGGTTCAGCGATTAGTGCTCTCCCTCGCGCACCTTCGCCTGGATGGCCAATGTCCCTTTTTGCAGGCACTGGGTTTTTCACACAATCGGCTGTTCTTTTCCCCACATCTATAGAAAAGAATAAGAAAACTGAAGCGTGTTCATGCGATCCTCAAGCTTCTTCTCTTCTTCATGGGAAAGGAAGGCACTGGCGGCCTTTTTTCACAAGGGGGGGAGGCAAACCCTTTTGGGGGGTGGGCGGCGGGGCTGCGGGTTGCAAAATCGCTCCGCAGGCCTGCACCTGCCATGCAAATCCGCCGGGAACAATCGTCCCAGTCCCCGACGAGGGGCTTGGTCGCCCCGGGGGGGCCGGGGCAGGATGCCGGGGCAGCGCTGCCCGAGGGGGTCCACCTTGTCCCTGAAGGGACCCCAAAGTCCGGACCCTGCAGGGCAGCCCCTGCCCCGTCCCTCCTCACACCGCTTTTTGGGTCCCTGGCCTCGGCGCCCTTTGGGGAGGGGACGTGCTTTGACCTCCCCATATTCCCCCCTGTTCACCTGTGGCAGCGGGGCCTGGCGGGCCGTCAGCGCCCGCTCGCAACTTGTGGGGTCGAAGCGCGGACGGGCCGCGTCCAGAGGTCTCTCGGCAACACAGACCCTAAACTTTTAGGGCTATCGGGTCGCCTGAGAGTTCAATCTGCTTAGGGCAAACAAAGCCTTTCTGAAGGTCTCCCCCTCTCCCGCACACAAGTTCAGCGGCCTTTATTTCTGGGCCGTGCGATAAGCTTAAATCATTGTGCTCCCGCTTCTTGATCGTCGCCCGCTTTGGCCCTTTTGTTCCCCTAACGGAGGACGGAGGCTGCCGAAGGGGCTGAAGTTGAACAGTTTGACCCCCGCAGGACAGCGGGCACCCCCGAGCCGCCCCCTCAGCTCTCCCCCGAGCCGCCCGGCCCTCGCGGGACCACACAGGCGCCCGGGCCCCGCTGGCTGTCACCGGTCCCCACAGTCCATCCGGGCAGGGAGCGAGGAGGCTTCCCGTGGTGTTCGCAGCTTGCTTCTGGTTATTTTTATTAGTAATGCTGTTATACGATCAGCGTGCTTCGTTAAAACTCTTCTGCAGTGCATGTGGGTTGTGCTCACAGCACTGCGGGCAAGCGCGACGCCTGTTTCCTCTGGGCGATGAAAAAAAAGGGAGAAAAAACCCAACCCAAACCCGACCCAAAACCCAAAACCTGCTAAAGAAAAACCCCAAACAACACCAACAAGGAAAAGGCGACCCCCAAACCCGGCCCGGCCCCAGCGCACACGGCTGGCCTGGGGCCGTCGGAGCCCCCCCCCCCCCCCCCTCCGCCCCCCCGCCCCCCGCCCGGGGCTGCCGAAAGGCGCCGGGTCCCGCGCGCGCCCCGCGCCCCCCCCATTCATTAATAAATTAGCGGCACGCTCCAGCCGAGCGCGAGGCTCCGAGGGGGGGCACGGGGAAAGGGGGGGGAGAAAAAGGGGGAGTGTGGGGGGGGAGGCCGGGGGCCGGGGCTGAGGCCGGGGCCGGGCGTCGGGCGGGGCGGCGGGGGGCAGGTTTGATTGTTCCCCGCGGGGTATATAAGGGGTGTTAAGGAGGGTCGTGTGCCAGACACGCAGCCGACGGGCCCCGGGCCGCTCCCCCCGCCCCCCTCTCTCCCCGCCTTTCCCCCCCCTCCCCAAAAATCCTCCCTCCTCCTCCTCCTCCTCCTTTCCCCCCCCCCCCCGGAGGATGCTGGTGAAGGCGGAGAGCCCCGCGCCGCCGGCGGAGGACGAGCTGCTGCTGCTGGGGCTCGCCTCGCCCGCCCCCTCGCTGCCGTCCAGCGCCGGCGACGAGGAGGAGGAGGAGGAGGAGGACGAGGAGGAGGAGGAAGGGGAGGAGGAGGCGGCCTCCCCGGCCCGGCCCGGCTCGGCCCGGCCGTCGGGGCCGCGGCGCCGGGAGGGGAAGCGGCGGCCGGGGCGGTGCCGCACGGCGGAGGCTGCGCAGCGGCTGAAGCGGAGCCGGCGGCTGAAAGCCAACAACCGGGAGCGCAACCGCATGCACCACCTGAACGCGGCGCTGGACGCCCTGCGCGACGTGCTGCCCACCTTCCCGGAGGACGCCAAGCTCACCAAGATCGAGACGCTGCGCTTCGCCCACAACTACATCTGGGCGCTCACCGAGACGCTGCGCCTGGCCGGGGGGGCGGCGGCGGCGGCGGCGGCCAGGGCCGGCCCCGACGGCGGGCTGGAAGCCAGCCCCTCGCCGGCCTCCTCCTGCAGCCCGGCGCCCTCCGCCTCCCCCTACGCCTGCACTTTATCGCCCGCCAGCCCCGACGGCTCCGCGTCCGACGCCGAGCACTGGGCGCCCCCCCGGGGCCGCTTCGTGCCCCCGCCGCCGCCGCCGCCGCCGCCGCCCCGCCGCTGCCTCTAGCCCCGCAGCCCAGATTTTCTCCCCCCCCTCCATCCCCGTCCCAAATTTCCTCTGCCCCCACCTCCGACGTTGCACTTTGTCCGCTCCCCCAGCTCCCGGGCCTTTTGTGTGTGTGTCCCCCCCCCCCCCGTCCAACCCTCCTTCCCTCCCGCTCCCCGTTTCGCCAGCTGTCTCTTGTGATTTACGAGGTTTGGGGTGGGGTGGGGGGGGGGGTGGGGGTCCACAGAGAGAGAGAGAAAAAAAAAAAAAAAAAAAGAAAAAGTTGAGTTGTTTTGTTAGGGGGCCAGGTTAGAAGTCATTGTATAATTTGTAGGCTTTGTGAGGGCTGAATGCAAGCGTGGAAATTTAGGCTGAACTCTCTATCAAAAGGGAAAAAAAAAAAAGAAAAAACAACGTCAAGGGAAAGGGGGGTGTGGATCGGGAGGGAGGACTCCTCATGCATTATTTATTTCGACCTTTAGGGGACGAGGAACTCCCCCCTTCTTTCAGGAGATTAAAAATAAATCAACAGACTGAAAACCTAAACAGACACGGAACATTACAGCGATCAGCCACACACGTGTTCACATTTATTTATTATAAAGAAAGATTTCATGGAAAATATGTATTTTTTTGTATAATTTACAGAGTTTATTCTAGTATGTATTTACAGCCGAAGAGCAAAGGGACTGTTCTCGTCATAAAATATAAATAAAATATCTAATTTTCATAACTTGGTTTGCTGCTTTTTTTGGCTGGCGTGCCAACTGTCAGAAGCTGGGGGGCTCCTCCGGCACAGGGGGGCTGGCAATGGCCCTGGGCTCTGCCAAAAATTGGGGTGGGCTGGGCAAGGAACCCCCCCGGGACCTAGCTGAGTTTGTGGGGTGCGATGGGGTGACCCAGGTGTGTGCCCCCTTGCAGGTGCTCCAGGGTTCATCAGAGCTCTCCCATACGTTTTCGTTTCTAAAATTCTGGTTTGCTTCTTCAAAAAGGACCTACTTTTACCTCCCGCTGCAGAAGATGTAACTGCCTAAAACCCTTCTTCAAACTGATGGCTCCTGAGTATCACCGAGAGGGACGTAGGACATAAACGCTACCCAGGAAAATAAAAATGAGCTTAAATAAAAACTGGTTTGGGCTGAAAGAGGAAGGCTCCGTTCCTTCATCTCTCTCATGTTCGGGTGAAACCCACGCCACGCGCAGGGCCAGGGGGAGCTCAGAGCACCTCCGGGGATGTCTCGTGTTGTCCCATGGAGACGTTGTCTCCTGCACAGGGCACCCAAAAAAGTGCTGAACAGGAGCAGCCAGTCTGCCCTCACCCTTCATCCTTCCAGTCCTTCCTTGCTCCATCACTGCCCTGCACTGGCTGGGCGTCCTCATCCTCCGTGCCTGTGCCACGAGCCCAAACCAGGGCGTTTTTAGCCCAGCGCCATTAGTCCATCGCTGGCAGGGCTGGGGGGTGTCTGGTGCACTCCGAGGCCCTTCAATCATCGCCCCGTGTGCCCAGCAGCGCTTTGTGACTTCTGGGTGCAAACACCTGGAAATCATTAAAAACCAGCGGAGGCGGCTGAATGTATTAATTAAATAAACCGCGCGGCACATGAATCTGCCCGGTGCCCCTGGATCCTGGGAGCGTGAAACCCGGCCCGGCGAGCGACGTCCCCGAAGGGGGCAAAAGGGAAAAAAAAAAAAAAAGAAAGAAAGAAAAAAAAAGGAACGTGTGAAAAGAGAATTAGTGAAATTAGGTTAGCCCAATAAAACGTGCGGGGGTTCGCCCCCCCTTCCCCGCAGCCTCGGGCGAGCGGTGCTATCGAGCCTGATCTATTGTTTCCCCCCCTGGCAGGGGGGTTATTGTGTGATAAATAATTCCTGGAGGACAGAAAAAAAAAAATAAAAGAAAAAAAAAAAAGAAAAAGAAAGAGAAAAAAGTGGGCGCATTTGCATAATCACGGCTTTGATGTGGCCAGCGATATGAAGCTGTGTTCCCCCAAATCTGCCGTGGGCCAGAAGGAACAAAACAGGAGGCATCCTTTCAGTGGGGCTGGCAGCGTGTGGGGTGGCCTGTCGGGAGCGGGATGGCTCTGTCTTTCTCTGTGAACAACCCCTCTAACGATTAAACTCCAGGAATGCCAACAAGGAGCCCAGTGCCTGGCTTGCCCTCGTGCCGTGGTGGTGATGGGGAGCATCACCCATCCTGCCAGGCAGATGGGAAAGAGAAGGGGGTGGATGGGGGTCCCACAGCCCTTCCCCGGTCCCTTCCTGGCTGCAGGCACTGCTGCAAAGCTGGAGGGTCACAAATTATTAGCAAAATCCCAGTGGCTGCCCAGAGCCTCGGGAAAGCAGACTATGGGCCCAGTGCTCTGCAGTGGGCCTGGTACTGGGCTGCAGGTGTAAAAGGCAAAAGTGCCCCTTGGGATGGAGTGGGGGAGCCAGGGGGCTGTTTCCACGGCTGCACCTTGCTGAAAAAGTGTAATTCCTCGTGACAAAGAGGTTGCCTTCCCTTTAAAGTGTGTTTATGATCCTTCTGCACATCGTGCATAAAAGCTTCTCTGTGCTGCTGGAGCCTGCCGGGCTGCTCTGTGGCTCCAGAGAGGGGTTTATACACACCCCTGGCTCACAAATAGCTACGGGGAGCCCACCTCACCCCAAGGGCTGGCACTTTCTTTCCTCTCGTGTGCTACACAAACCGCTGGTGCACCTATGTGTTTCCACAGAGCAAGCCCGGCCTGCACAGCCAGCCACCACGCGGCCTTCCCCGCTCCCCAGCACGCATTTCACACATGTGGGATACATGGCCTGGCCTTGATTTACTCCTGTTATGGAAATTTTTCTAATGATTTTATTGTCACAAGGAGGCTTTGGTTTTGTGATGGCAGAAAATAAAATTAAAAAAAAAAAATAAAGTAATGCCATTATGCTGTGAAGCAACTGGATTAGGGTTCACCTGTTACAGGACCTCCTACAGTGCGCTCTAATGACTTCATTATTGAAATGTATATTACATTAAGTAATTAAGCACACGTGGGCTGCTTTTTTAACATGGGATTCATTATTTTTTGCATAATGTGGTTTTAATTGAAAGGGCCAATCATCTGGGGTATTAGACAGTTACACCTTATTTCCACACAAAGACAACTTAGAGAAATGCAATGCCTCTTCAATGAGAGCACACCCCAAACTATCTGTAAAACATACAAATGGGGGTATGCCCGTGTGCCTGGGGAAAGCAGCTGGCCCTGGGGTGCATCCTGGCCGAGGACCCGGCCCTGTGGGACAGGGACAGCGCATCGCTGTGGCGAGGGGAGCGCAGCGCTCCACACAGCCATAGGGGCTGGGGGGCTGCAACTGATCTCAGGAACCGAGCCATAGAAAACACCTCCTGTAAGGGTTTAGGCTTGTCTGGTAAAACTTTACTTTCTTTTTGTCTGGATTTGACCTGTGCAGCCTCCATTTCTGCACTGTACGGACAAAGCAGTCCCAAGCACTCACCGCAGCTCAGCACGCTTTTGTGCAGCAGCTGTAGCTCTGCGGACCCCTTCCACGAGCAGAAGTCTTGGTGGGATTTTTACCCAGTGTAGAGGGATGCCTTGGGCTGGGCAAAGTCTTGCATCTCTAAACCTGTCTTGACTTGTGCCCAGCTGACACCTTCCTCCTCAGGAAGCATCCTGCCTTAAAGCCGTGATGCTGTGCTGTCTGTGTGGGCTCGGCACACGTTTTTGCTGTCACCGTGGGGCAAACCTGAGCTCGGGCTTAGCACTGAGCCTCTGGGCCAGCACAGCAAGCTTTGGGCTGTGCTTTCCTCCCCGCAGCCCGCAGTGCTGAACGCAACACGGGCGGTGAGCGTGCAGTGCTGGGACTGGAGACAGAGCACGTTAAAAGCCGCCTTGAGGAAAAGTCGTGCAGCGGGCAGAGGGAAGGCGGGCTGCTGTGCCGGAGGGCAGCGGGGACCGGGCCTCCTCCCATCCCCCTGCCTTGATTAAAAAGGAGAGGGTCCGGACCAAAGCTGATGGCATATTTACCTTCGTGAGTTTTAGAAAAGTTAATTACCGCTTGGAGCAAGTTGGTATGGCTGTCCTGAGCTGCCTTTTATTAGTAGTCGCCTTCATTAATTTCCCTCGCTGGATTTGCTGCTAATAGCTGCTTGGTCCTGGGCAGCACAAAGCAGCATCTGTGCCATTGAGCAGAAAAGCGGGAGTCGGGCAGAGGGGGGCCGGGGGGCGGCGGGGGGGGGACGCCGTTTGCAAATCATCCCCTATTAACGTGACGGCCCGCGTGGGGCAGGCAGCAGCCCCGTGCCTCCCGTGTCCGGCACGGTTGCTTGAGCTTCAGCCTGGCAGCGGAGGGGGGAAAGCCTGGGTCCCCCTGGGTGCTTGTGCTGGCTTCTCCCACCCACTGAATCTCCCGGGCCTGGTCTGGGTGAGGATGCAGGTGTCAGCGCGGCATGTCGCCCGCCTCGCGCCCTCTGCCAAGGCCTGATGATGCCCCAGTTCCGCCTGCGCTCCTCGTGCCCGGCTATAATAGGCTTCGGTTGTTGAACATGTTCCCTTTCAGTCTCTAATTGACTGATTTTTATGCAAGAGTGCGTGCAGCAAAGCACGCGAGGCCTCTGTCTTTCGCCTGGGTGCTCGCAGAGGGACTTGTAACAGCACAAACTTCCTTCACCAAACACCTTCCCCAAAGCTCGGGAAAGAGCTCATTGCCACGCTGTCAGCAGCAGAAAGCTTTTGTGCTTGGCTTACTGCTTTTACCAGGTGAATGTAAGTCCTGCAGGCTTTATGCCCCTACAGCTAATGACAATATTTCACTGCTCTAATGCAGTGCAGCTTCTCTCGTTTCGTAGAGACCATGAGGTGACTGCTTCCTAATCTGTGGCTCTCGCCTCACACTTGAGAGTGTGGTGTGATTAAAAAAAAAACCTAAAAAACACATTGGGTAGCAAGTAATACAAGACTGAATGCCCATGAAAAATAAAAATAAAACAAAACAACAAATAACACAAAACAGTGGAAATCTTGGTTGGTTCACATGACTTTCTTCTGAAGCCAGAGGAAATAGCAGGAAGGAGACTTTTTTGTCCAGTAGCTCTAAGCTGATGCTTCCAGCCAAAAGATTAAGTGCTCCGAGTCAGCTGCTTAGCTCCCCCATTAGCCCCCCGTTTGTACCATACACCGCATCAACCCACAGCCCAAGTTCTGTGTGTTTCGGGCCACGTACGTGCTACGGCTGCCCAAAGGCTGTTGGATATGTGCGGACACGTCATTATTAAGGCAAGCTCAGTGCTCAAGCACCGGCTAATGGCAGAGCGCTGAGCAAAGCTCTGAGAGCTCCAAACACGAGCCCAAGCCTGCGGAGGTTGCGACCAATGGAAGCTACCAGGCTAAATGTTACGGTGCTGGCTTTAGGTGGGAACTGGGCAGGCTGACACTCGACATTGACTTCCCTGAATTGCTCATTCAAAGATCTGTCAGTAGCCGTACGTTTAGCTGGGGTGGGAAAATGTCTTACATAAAGCAACAAAAGAAACCAGCTGCTAAATGCTAATACCCTATATTAGGAAGTACTCCAGATATTAAGATTCCCCACACAAGAATTTATTCAAAAGCATATCTAAACACATTTTCTTTGGTCAAACAAGCAGCAGAGGCTGGAAAAGGCGTTGCTTTTTGCGGGTCTCTAAACCACACACACTTTACAACAGGCGTCGCGGGGCTGGCTGTTGACAGTGCGCAAGGACACTTTGTTCTGCAGGGATTGTTAGGGAGGTTTTGTTTTGTTTTTAATTGTCTCTATAGAGAAGGAAAAGGCTTTAACGCAGCATCGCTGCTGCTGGTTAATTCCCAAAATCTTGCTGACCATCTTTGTTTCCCCTTGGCAGTTTAGAGCTCTGCTTTGCGGCTGCACGAAGCTCCGTATGCACAATTTCTGTCACTTGGTTAAAGCCAGCGTTCCCCTCCTGCCGCAGACAAGGCAGCCCTTTATTGGCTGCAGAACAAGATAACTGGCTTAATCTTCCCAGTAACACGTGAGTTTTCATGTATCACTTTAATCTGCGAAACACTGGGGCTGAGTGTACCGTCACATGCCGATTTTACTTTTCTATGAGCGAGTGACTCCCGGGCTCAATGATGGATTGTTCGCTCCCTTTTAACAACAGTCAAGATGGTGAATGCCCCGGGGTGATAGACAGTGTGCAATGGGAACGACAGCAAATCTGATGGCCCAGTTCAAGTTCACCTGACAAAGCTGAAGCAGTCTGCAAGCAGCATTCGAGAAAGGATTATTCACACTAGCATTATATTTTTGAATGCATTTTTCTTCCTGTGCAGCTGCCCAGCTCCCCAGCACTGAAGGTTTATGCACCATAATAAAGAGATTTAATTTTTTTTTCTCTCTTGCTTCTCACTCTTTACACCTAGCTCTAATTGTTCAGCACAGTGATAGGGCATCTTTCCAAACAACTCGGCACAAACCACGTAGAAAACAATAGCATTGCTAAAAAGCGGCAACAAAAGCCTAAAAATCTCTGCCAGTTGCAGAAACAAAAGCTTATGGTTTTGTTAAAGCTAACGCCGTGGTGCTGGGGACCCATCTTTTTGGAAATTTAATGCTGTGTTCCCTTTCTCACGACACAAATCTCCCAAAAGAAGCAGTCCCAGCCCTTGGGCCATTGGGCAGGGAACCTCTGGGTTTAGAGGAGAAGAGAAGAGAGCATTTTCAGTGGAGGGAGCTAGTGACCTTGGATGTAGCAGGGAAGCTACGTACCATTTTTCAGATGAAGAATCCCCTAGTACATGGATGACTGCACATGCACACACTCTGGATGCCTTGGCATAGTCTTTGAAGAGTAACACCAAAGTCTCGTCATATTTTATTTCGGCTAGAGAGGCGGGTTTCTGAGCAGCAGCCAGTGTTCAGTCCAGTCCTGCTATTCCTGCCAGATGTGGAAGTAAGGGGAATATGCACACCTCTTTCTTGAAATTTCACAAAAGCAGCTTTCGGCCTCCCGGTTAGGACAATAACACCGGGAGAGGTGTGCCAAAAGAGCCGAAGATCTCTTTTGCTCTCCAGTGGAATAGAAAAGCAGATGCAACCTCTATGTGCAAAAATATGCCCTTTGCAGTGTACACATTCCCTGACCGTGCTGTCAGGTTTGATTCTTACCACCTAAGCAGCCTGTGCAGGAAAAAATAACTCTGCATTTCGTACTTACCAGTTCCCCAGGTGGTGGCTCGTGAGTGTCCAAGGAGGTCACCTGAATGAACGTCAGGTTTTAGTTTAAAATAAAACAAAACAACACAAGACAACAAAATAAAATCCCACAAAAGATTGTTTCATAAAATGCAGAAAGCTGCAACTGCCTCTAGCCCAGGTGAGAGGATAAGGTCTTGGTGTGGGCTGTTGATAGGGGCAGTGTGTAAAGATACCACCTAGAGGACACCTCTTTCACTCACAGGCAACCCCTTAAAGCCCCAGCACCTGCTCTGAATAGCTGATGTGAGCTGTACCTGTGAGTGCCTAGCTCACACAGCAAACTAGCTCACGTAGCCATAGAGCCAGGGCTGTGCACTGCCCTTGGATGCATTGAACCACAGTCTGATGGGCCAGCCATGCCAAAACAGGTTTGCAAGCAATAAGCCCTGGACGGAGCTCCTGTGGGTGGTGACAACTGGATTTTGTGCTGGAGGATCTTGTGGTAACTGGGAGTCTTCCTGCAGCTTGTACTGAGCTAAGGGTGTGCTGAGTAAGGGTGTACAGCTCAGAGGGAGGAGCTGTTCTCCTCTAGGAGGAACCCAAGCGGGCACCAAGGCTGCTCACCCTGTGCCCGTGCCAGTGCTGATTCGATGCTGGCCTCCCCCTGGAAGCACTCCTTTGTACTAGGGTCTGCATTCGTGCCCGGAGAGATTTTTTTTGTGGGAATTAGTCACAGAATCATTCACAAAACTTACGGTGTTCACAGTTTCGTTACAGTCAGAAGAGACGTGCTGTTCTTAAGTGAGAAATATTCCACTCTCTCCCGAGAGTTTCTTAAATGTAGCAGGCCTAAATTATTCATGTATAGTTTTTCCTGGCTCAATACCAGTATTTTTCTCCTTGAAGAACAGCAGACTCTTTTGGCTGCTGCAGTTAAAACCATATTTCCTTCTATTTAAATGTTGTGTGGTCACACCTTTACATACATACCCCTCTGAAAGAAATTGTGCTTTTATTTTTTAACAACCCGAAACATCACCATTTGTTCCCGGAAGCATTTATACAACTTTCTGTGCATTTTACAGATGGTTGAAACACAAGTCTCTGCTTCTGTCTCGCTCTGTTTCCTACTCCATTTCCGAAGAGCAGATGGTGCCTGTTGCCCTCACTGGGTCTGCTGATGCACTGGATGTTTATATAGTCTTGTAACACACCTCTAGCTGAATTTTGGAGGCTGCTTTCTTGCCTCCTCTTACAGTCTTCTGCAAAGTCTGACAGATGGCTATACGAACAAGCGTTTCAGATCGTACACAAGATGGTAACATGGTAATACCAGCTGGGATGCACGGACCAGGACTTTCCCAAAATGATGCAGGTAATGGCTGACCAGACTCACGTGAGTGTCATCTCAGGGCCCCTGTTCTCACAAAGACAACCTGCTCCCAGAAGTGTGTAGGATAAGATACTGCCCATCTTATGGGTCATCTTCTGCTTGGTTCTCCTGTGTGAGTCTACATTGGCGGCTCTACTGAGGGTCTCGTTAAAGAAAGGCAACGACAGATTTCATTGCACTCCACATGTTGGTTATTGAAGAAGTAATAAATCCCTCTCTTCCCGAAGTTAGAGCGTGAAACATCTTTGCTATTAACAGAATGAATCTGTGGGTCTGTGAGGTAGATGAGGCCTTTCCCGTTCCCTGTCACCCAGCCTGCAGAAGAAAGGATACATCTTTTTTTTTACCAAGCATCACGGCCCTTGTGCTATCTCACCCAGTACTTGGCACAGCCCATGCTCTGTTCAAGTCAATTCAGTGGTTCCCAGCTTACCCCTGTGTCAGCAAAAGCAGAATGAAACCCCAGGAGGTACTGAATGAATATTGCTTGGACATCCCAGAGACACCCGTGTGATGAAGGTTGATTCTGAAAGGTTGAAAAACCTTTGGCTTTTAACCAAAGAGCTCAGTTCTCCATTAACTAAACAGGGAATTACTTTAGGCTTGCCAATTTTGGGAAGGAGGAAGTGTGACAAAACCCGCTGTCTTTTTTGGTGGTTTTCCTTCAGGTGTTTCCACAGGACACATCCTCGCAGCCTGGTTTTAGCCTAATTGGGTGCAGACAGCTCCTGTGGCACTCTGGGGAGCATGCAGCTTCTCTGCTCTTGCTGTGACACAGCAGAGGAGAAAAGCACTGCTCACAGCAGAAGCACACCTGCACATACCTCCCTCACCTTATGTTGTTTAGAGAGGCTATGTCCTCGTACAGCATATTCTGCTGCTTGAGGGGATGTGCAATAAAGGGAGTTCACCGCAATACAAACCTTGCAGGTCAACAACAACGTCTGTTCCATTGGAGTACTCGTAGGAGAAGTGGCCATAGGCCAGGCCATACTCTGTGGCTTTGTACTCATTCTTTACCACCTTTGTGTTATTGGACAGCTTCACAAACTCCCCCAGGATGTAGGGCTCCACGCTCACACATCCTTTTATTGTTCTGTTTTCCAGTATCTGAAAAGAGAGTTTCAGTGACAGTCGTCCAAGCAGAGATGTGAAAGCAAGAATGCTAAAGCTCCTCTAAGGGAATGCTTGTATTTTCCTCCTAGAACTTTTTGTCATAAGATGGATGGAAATATCCCCCGTACTAACCCACCGCTGATTCAAAACACAGGCTGCTTAGAGCTCACATTTCACTAGAGCAACGATGGCACCAACACAAAGCCAGTCTGGCAGGCCAAACCAAGCAACAAATTCTATAAAAATATCTAGTTTGTTCAGCAAGTGAGGAACTTCTTTCAGGAGACCGTCTAAAGAACAAGCAAGAAAGATGAAAAGATTTGAATAAACTTGCACCTGGTCCTTCTTCAATGTGCAAATAACCACTGGGTGATTTTTTTTGTTGTTGTCATTGTTGTAGTTTTTGTTGTTGTTGTTGCTTTTTTTTTTTTTTAAAGTAATTTCTGTCTTCAGAGACTAGTAAGTGCTGGTGCCAGGCTCTCATTAGGCCTTATTAGCAAGTGGCATAGAGCCAGACCTACTGCCAGAATGGCTTGCAGACACAGTAATACACATATCATGCTGTCATACTCATACTAATATTGTGAATTCATACACATACTAATAACAGTGAACTCAGCTCTGTAGCAGGCAGGGAAAGGCAGGCTACTTAGCTCTCCGTATCTGAAACACAAGTCCAGCTGAAAGTTAAGCATAAGAACTTGGAAAAGACCTGTAACTTTCCCCTGGAGGGCTGGATGTCTGGTTTAACCTCCGTGCCAGATCACACAGATGTGGCTCCTACCTCTAAGCACTCAGACTGGGTGCTGCCACAGCAGGGCCACCTGTCCATGGCTTTGCTGCCCTTGCAGACATCTTGCAGAGCAGAGAGGATAGTAAGAGCAGCAACAGCTGTCCTGGCTACACTTCTGAAACACAGAAGGCCAGTATGATCCCCGAGGTGTGCCCTAAGAGTGTGTTGAACGCAGCCTCCTCAAACTCTGTGTGTTTGAAACCGCGTGGACAAATAGCCATCTTCCCTGACCTAATGTGGCCGCTCTTCAGTTGAGTTGTGGGTATTTTAATTGCTGTTTGTTGCTGTTTAAAGACTAACCCCAAACTGCTTTTTCTTCAAAACTTCTTACTTCAGGCTTCTTGTTTTTTTCAGCCCACTCATGACAAAATAAACTCTCATGACTTTGCTGTGCCTTCCCCCTAGGCTTGCTCAGATAACTCTCCACATCCCAGCCAGCTCTCGGCCACTTGGTTCTTGCCTCTCCCAGCAGGCAATGTCTGAGGCTGAACTGTTGGGATGTAGGGGCAGAATGGTCCCCAGTGAGAGGTGCCTGATGGGCCTGTGGTCCTGCTGAAGCTCAAAGCCCTGCTGTTTCCACTAGTCTTTCCTCACCATCAGTGTGAGCTCACCTTCAGGGGGTGCATGGGCATTTCCTTCTCCTTACAGAGCACAGACCACACAGAGATGTGGCGGAGCTGGTTCTTTGCCAGGGACAATTGGAAAAGGAGCAGACGGTGAGAGGGAGAGCACTTCTGCTTAGGCAGGCCCCATTCCTCTCTCTGAGGTGGGCCACTTCTTTATACAGTGACCTATTCCTCTCCTAATAGGAACTAATAACTAATAAGAATTGCTGTGATAAGGGGTTGTTATTGAGGAAAAGAGCTTTTCTGTGATAGCCGTTTGAAGGATGTCTTCTGTCCTGAATAATCAAGTACACCTACCAGGTAAGATCACATGAATTACAGCACGTCACCTACAGGCGGCCTACCTACGAGTAATTTAAAGTCAAACTGACTTATGACCCACTTCCCATCAATTCCGTGCTATTGCTTTGAAGACAGCTCTTACCAGAAGTACTGCAGATGGGATATAAAAGATTTGGGTAGGGACCTTTTGCTCATACAGCCTCTTGTTGAATTCCGTCACGTAGTACTGGGCAGTCATTTGTCGTTCCACATCACTGAAATGATGAAGAAGCCCCTTTTCTTCTTTATATTCTTTCCCAACATACCTAAACAAGAAAACAAAACAAAACAAAACAAAACAAAACAAACAAAACAAAAGAAAAAACAACCTTTGGTGTAGCCAGGTTTGCAGCAGACTGTACTCAGGAAGCTCTACTTCTGGTACACAAACATCATTACCGTACACAAACATCAAACCATAAAGTTTTTTTTTTTTTTTTTTTTTTTTTTTTTCGGTTTTCTTTTTTTCTCCCAAAGCTCTTACAGGAATAAAATGCTGTAAAAATCAACCAAATCCTGGGATGAGGGTTTCACAGCAATGGAATGTTTAAAGTCAACTCTTCTTGACTCTGAAGGGAGATCTGACTCAGAGGTACTTAAACTACTGTTCTTAACCCATAAGAATTCATAAGATACTTCTAATAACAATCCAAAATCTGTGATTAGCAGCCAGCAGAGCTTTTCTGATGTGAAACATACATGTGTTTTTAACTTTGCTCTCAGATCAAAAGGATCCATTGTGTAAACCCATTGTCAAAATTAAAAGTGACTGAAGAACTTCTCTGCCTACAGGCATTGTTGCTCCTTCACTGTGTGTTAATAATGAGCTTGTTGCAAAGTGATTCTAGGCTGGAGTCTGGGTACATGGAAGTGTAGCATCGTGCCAGCTAGGGTAGCCTCTCGGGCCCAGCATCACATTAACCTAGGGTTCCTTCTTTCAGACCGCAGCAGGTGTAAGCCTGTCTGTCTTGGCTTACAAACAGAACAATTGCTGGTGTCTCCACAGGAAGATGAAATCAAGCAAAAAGTTTGGTCTGTCTCTGAGGTGCTAATGCCACTCTGTGCTTCTACCCTCTTCAGCAACATGAAGTGCTGCTTTGCCTACCCATTAAGTAAGAATAGATGGGCTTGATTAATGAAAGGGCCTACTCTGGAATCTCTGTCAGGTTTATTACTGCTTATGTGGGGAAAAACTGTCTTAAAAAAAAAAAAAGAAAAAAGTTAATTTTGAATTACAGATGTTTTGTTTGTGTGTTATGGAAGATCAGAAATAGGAATTCTCTAATGCAAGGCTAGAGGTCATATAAAAAGGCAGTGTCACTTAATCTCCCATCAGATTATCTCAGAACAGATGGAGGTGAGTTTGGGCCTAAGACCTGTCATGAGCAGATAGACACTAACTTGGCTGCTGTAAGACAACAGTAAAGTAGCTTTTTTGTTCCCAAAAGGTCAAAATCAGAAAGCTAACTGGGTGATAAGAAGATTTACCCTACTAAAGATTGACAAAATGCCCAAGAGATTTAGAAAAGCAATAAAACAGTCTTGCTATAGAAAACCAGCCAAAATCTAACCAAACATAAACTAACAGAAACAGAATAAAGGAACAATCTTCTGCCACTGCGACTGCTATTTCTGTAGTTGTCCAGATAAAAAACTTGTATTATCTTCTGAAAATACCTGATAAAAGCTATTGTCCAATAAGTCACTGGACTAGCTGAATCACAGCTATAAGATTAATCGTACCAGGCAGTTTTCATTCATATTTACACAGAAGTAGAATTGATATTCATTTTGCTTCAAACATTGGTTTGGTCAATACCTTCCCAGGCTTTCTTCTTGGTGCAGGAAGTGTATCCAAAATGCATTTCTCTGTTTGCCTTCCTTTGCCACGTTCAGGTAGTCCCCGATGAATACAGCTGTTTCCTGGCCTGTCCAGAGGCCTGATTTCTTTGAGTATTTCAAAAGAAGAGCTGCTACAAAAAGAAGACACAACAGGTGGTCTGGACAATTCCACAAGATTGCTCTAAGCCTGAGCTGAGGAGTGATATACCATCACCTAGGAGATATAAGATATCCAGGCTCCTCTGAAAGTAAAGTACTCTGCAAAAAGATATGTGCTAAGTGGCACTGAGGTGCAGAGATAGATGTTCTACATCAAGGACAAAAATATCTAAACAGGCTTGAAACAAGCAAGATGGGCCGATCCCCCAGTAGATTGCACTTAATGAGCGCAATGAGGCATCCTATAGAGGTGTTGCTCCTAAATTATATATTTCCTAGTATATTGAACAAAGTTCCACAAATTAAGATTCAGCAAATAAATTGAACTGTTATTTATGATAAACTTTATAATCGTTATCTCAAATACATACATGTAGTTCAAAGGGATGAAATATTGAACTTAAATGGGCTCAAGTGAGAGGGGTAAAATAGACTCAACAAACCAGCACAGGGAACCAAGTAGCCTGAGTTACCTATTGCATGAATGGATAAAGCAGGAGGGACTGAGTGGGCATGGAGATGGAGCCCATCTCCATGAAGCTGTCACTGTTGTGCAAATGGGTAGGTAGGAATACAAGAAAAAGTTTCAAGGGAGTGTTCTTCTATTGCTTTTTTTTTTGGTACAAAAATTCACCAAAGAACAAAAAAATCCTGGTAAGTGATGACTAAAACATGATGTTAAAAAGCCTGAGTCAAGGCTGTTTTCTATGGGAGTAGCTATCACTGCATGAAAATGCTTGTTGCTGTGTGGAAACTTACAGTATGCTTTATGAAGCTGTTTAGGCTTAAAAATTCCAGTAGGCGTCAGTCTCTGGACAAGCCAGTTATGCTCTACTCCTGCCAGAAGCTGCACGTAGTCATCATCCCTCAGAATTCGAGCATCAAGGACTTCTTCCTTTGTTCTCCCAGGTGTAAAGGCGAGACCATTTCCCCTTGGGTTCAGAAATGGACCTTCAGGGGAACACTTGGGCTTCTGAGCTGAGTTGTGCCATGGACTCAGAGATGGCCTCTGGCTGCTCACCCTGTCCTGAGGCTTTTCTTCTTCTTCTTCAGTAGTAGCGCAGTCAAAGTAGTTGACTTTGGACATCTTTCCCCCTGAGGGTAAAGCTGTTGGTGCACCCGGAGCTGGCTGATGTGGACCGGCCGCTGTGGGATAATTGTTTACCAGGTCTCCAATACTGATGAAATCAAATTCAGTGTCATCTACCGTTTCTGCCTGGGGGTCGACAGCAACCATTTTGTGAGACCTGTTCCCGGCCACAGCTGGAGATTTCCCCAGCCAGTTACCGACAGGGGCCTCGCTGGCCATTTCTGGCTCGGTGCCCGTAGACTCCGCATCAGCCACCCCATTTGTGGCGGGGCTGTGCTCAGACGAGGGACCCTCACCTCTGCCCCCGGTTCCTCCCGCCGACTCCACCCAGGCCGAGCGGGATTTGGGTGCCTGCCTCGGGCCGAGCCCGCTGTCCGTGGTGCTGCAGCTGCCCTGCCCGGGCCTTCTGGCTGGGGGAGCGTGAGGAGACCCCACCGAGCCACGCGGGAGCTCTCGAGGAGAAGGCTGATGGGCTCTTGGAGGCAGCAAGTGCAGGCGAGCTGCTTGGTCGTATTCGGCAGATTCTGTTGTGCAGCACTGCTCCTCCGCTGAGCCCTTCTGCTGCTGCTGCCCTTCCCTGCGAGGCTCTTGGCCGTTGTTACAGCTCAGTTCCTCCCAGCTGGAGGAGTAGCTTGATGGCGACAGCTTGCACCACGAGTTCTCTGAGGTGGTGGTTTGGCTCCTGTTTTGCCATCTGCCGAAAGCACTGTTTCCATCATTTATTACTATTTCAAATGGTTCAGTCTCCTCTTCAAAGGAAATATTGATCACATCAGGGGCGATGCATTTGTTTCTTGTTTGGCCACTGAGTCTCTCTGAGCTACTTTCTGCTTTTTGAGTATTGGCCATTTTGCCAGCACCTTTCCTCTGGCACGCTGCTTCTTCAGTGGTGCACACAGTGTCTATGTTTTTGGTTTCTGTTTTTAAGGTTGTGACACAAGCTCCAGTGTGCATTTCTCCTGGTGTGGTATTATGGATCCTGCAAGTATTTTTAAACACTTCACACACTGACAGATGATGCTGAGAATGCTTGGCAAGGATCTTCTCAAAGTTGGCCTCCCCTTGCAGGATAGGTTTTTGCACTGCGCTTTTGTAGCTGTCTGGAATGTAAGACCTGGCGTCAGAATTAGGAAAGCTTTCCACTTGCAAGTGTTTCTTAACAGACGCGATCAGAGACATGATCTCCTTGGCAAGCACTCCTTTCTCTTCCTCTTCTGCAAGCGAAGTGCTGTACGCATGCAGTTTTCCCATGGCTTCCTTACAGAGCTGACCCACCTCATGGAGCTTCTCACTGTCCCCATAGAGCCATCGATGCACAGTTGTGAGGCAGAAAGCAGCTTTAATAAAGCTATGGAGCTCCTGCTTGCTGGTGACAGGACTGTTTTCGTTCTTGGTGAGGAGGCCGATCTCGAAGGATTCTTTGGCTTCGGACAAGTAGAACTTTCTTCTTTCGGGGGGACAGTCCTTGGAGTGACTATAGGACAGCAAACACACCCCACGGATGTTCTGGGAGAGGACAAAAGAGGAATCAAGGAATTAAAAAACAGCACCTCTGTCTCAACTAAATGAAAGGAGGAAAAAATGTGTTTCTTTCCCTTTTACAACTGGAAGAAAATGCTGGCCCTAACTGCCTGCTGCTGTGTTTCTGTTAGGAAACAATCTTGCTCTTTCTCCTTTGAAATTCATCTTTATTTACAGGAGAAGCAACACTCTCAGGTGGGCTCGAAAGCCCATCCTCGCTCTGCAGACAGATACTGCTTTCTTCCCATCTGCTTAGCTTCAGACTGGAGTCCAGAGTAACATGTATCATTACACCCACAACACAGATAGGAGCATATCGTACAGTACGATGCTTGGAAGCTAGATTACAGCCAAATTTAGTAGCCTGGACTCTTCTTTTATACACACAGTACTTCCAGAATGAGGACTAATACTTACCACTGCTGTGAGCACAAACAGTGGGGTATACTGGCTGTAGGCTGCCGCCAGTTTGCAGGCTTCAGCAGCTGATAGTAAGCGATGGTTGAACTCCCGGAGAAGGCTCTGGTGAAACAGAAAAAAGCACAAGGGGAAACCTCATTTTAAAGGCTCTCTTTTCAAAGAGAAGTGTCTACCTGGCAGGCAACCCTGTTAGACTGGAGGTAGGCAGCTTGGGATTTGGTCATCTGAGTCCATTGGGATTTGTAGGTTCCCTGAGGCTTCTGATGCCTTTGAATCTTGACAGAGTAGGGCATCAAATCTTACACAACAACAGCCGACCGTATTTCTGAAAGAGCCTTTTTGCTCATGTTTACCATAGATGTGTCAGTTTGGGGCTCTGTAAATCATCTGTGTATTACACATACACACACATATACCCTCATTAAATATTTTTACTGTTTCTTTTTTCCTGGAGCAAAGCATTTTTCCATCTAGGTGCTAATGAACTTTATCAATGGGAGCGATAGAATTTTCTTCAGCCCTCTCAGCTTAGGAGAGGAACTGGAGGGTGGACAAAATGTGAGTGAATCTGGGACAATGACATACAATTTTTCTGAAGAATCTGCACACACTATTACTAAACCACGTCTTACCAGGTCAATCTCAGCATTGGTTTTAAAACGTGTATAATCCTTCTCATTCATGGAAGAAAAGATATCAGCTATAATACCCAAGGAGGTAGCAATTCCCTGAAAAAGAAATGGAAAATGATGGCAGGTTTTTTCCCATGTATTTAGAACTTTAGTTCTTACAGTTACTTAGTTTCTATGTATGGCAAACCAGAAAACAAACAAACAACACAACCCACACTGAAAATCCAACAAAATGAACCAAAAAGGATCCAAAGAGAAACTGCTGAGAAACTCAGGTCATCTTGGTAGGGTTTTATTAACTTTAACTTGCAGAAAATGCTGGACCCTGATGAGTTTGTGAGTGGCAGTTATTCTGATAACCTCCAGCTCTTGCCTTCAACAGCAACTTCAATAGCACTGCATTTTTCTTAGATATTTTTCCAGGGTGCTCTTTGTGACAATGAAAGCAAAGTCTTTTTCCTGAACTTTTGATTTACACCTGATAGCTAAGGGCCTGCCCAGCTGAATAGTTGAGAATGCCAGGAAGTATCTGTACACTTTCTGCAAAATTCACTACACGTCTTTGGTCTCATAGGGATGTTCTGAGATTCAAGTCAAGCTTTTAAGTATGGGAGAGGAGAGTTGATGAGGTCTGTTTTTTTGGTATATCCTATGCTGGAATACAATTACAAAAATTATTAAAGAATCACCCCAGGACTTGCAAGACTTAGGTTCACATTCCTGTTTAGCTACGGACACATGGTATGACTGTTGCTTCATTGGCAGCGGGAAGATTAGTGCAACCATGCCTCACAAAAGTGTTAAAGACAGATATATTAGCTGCTGCAAGGCGTTCAGATGTTGCAGGGCCAGGGGACATACACCACTCACAACAGATAGTGTAGGGCAGCTTGAGAACATTTCAGCAAACAGAAATGCTAAAAAAAAAAAACAAACAAGAAAACCAAACCAAGAAACCCAAATCTATGCTTGTGTTCTGGGATTAGTTTGTCCTTGTCAGAGACACCTGTGACATCCTAGATGATGGCTCACTTCAGACAATTCTGCTTAATGAAAACCATCACTTTGAAATCACTTTATCACTAATGAAAACTATCATTCCATTTCCCTGCAGGAAAAAGGTGTCTGTAAGTCTGTGCATGCATGCGGAAACAAACAATGTGCTACACAGACCAACTGGAATATTCATCCTTAATGTTAACCGTGTCTGAGATGCATAATTGAAACTTTATTTCTAAAAGACAGGACTGAGGTCAACAAAAGCTAATCTGGAATGATTATTAGATTGGCAAGGCTATCCACAGTGAAAAGGAGATCCTACCTTTTTATCTGGTAGAGGAAGTTTGAAATATCCTACAACTGAAGCCCAAATCAACTCTGCCGCCTCATACCACATCCCTAAAATAAACCAGAGAAATAGTCACTAAGCAGATTACTGCTACCAATGGCTTCAAATAGGCAGAGATTATTTTACATCTGCTTGAGTTAGCAGCCCTGGAAACAGTATAAAACCACGTCATGGCATATTTTGCTTTGGTGACAGTGAACATTAGTTTCTTTTAGCTTCTGGCTGTGTATAAACACACATTTTATGTTCATAAAAGACCTCATTTCAACAGTTGCTGAAGATGAAAGGTTATGGCAAAAGTGTAAAATTAAGGCTGCTGGCCCCAAGTACCAAGCCTGGAGTACAGAAGTCCATCGTTCTGAATGCTAGGGATCACCTTATATTGACAGAAGAAACCGCCGTGATGTACCCATGTTAAGCTACTGCATGCTTTTGGGAACAGTGGAATTGGGAAAAGTGTTAGCAGAAGAGTGAAACAATATTGCAGGATGCTCCTTGGCTTCTGGTTAAATTAATAATAAGATGGTAATTCTTAAAATGTGATTGCTTGGTACATGGCTCTAGGTCCTTGCTTCTTCAAACAGACGTGTGCATAGCTCATCTTCTGTGGCTGTGTTATGGATGTCAGACAGACGTTTCACACAAGCTAAAATTCTGACATATGACAAATGCATTATTGCAAATCCTGACTATAAAGAAAAAAAAAAAAAGGGAGAAACCTTGAATAGATATTTACAGAAAAAAGCCATACCAAGCTTTTGCAGAATCTGTCCTCTGATTTGTAAGCAGACCGACTGAACAAGGATCCTATCACTTTCATTAGCATACTGCCAGGTACCTGAAAAAAGAGTCGAAAATTTCAGTAGAGAATGAAAAAATGCTGCCATCATTTTAGGCCTCTGAGGAGAACCTAAATCCTGTCAAATTGCCAGAAATCTCTCCATTGAATTCAGCTGGTTTGAGTCAGGCCGTGCAGCCAGAGAGATGATAAAGTGTCAGTGAAGCAAGGAATATAAGCAGACAGCTATATGAGCATGTAGCTTGAATGACAGCTACGCAGAGCATAAGAACAACATAAAAAGCAAAAGGTTCCTGTCTTCTGTGAAGCAACAAAAAGTCACTGTGTATAAAGATTATACAGAGTTGCACTAACAAGCATTCGAAAGGATTAACATGGTTATCTGTGTCATCACTGGTACACACACAGAACAAAATACTTTGAATCATTGGCAAAATATGTTTTCAGATATCAGTGTATCATGAAGATTAAAACAAAAGTTTTTGCATCAAAACGGCACGATTATACAAAGTTAAATGAAGCGTTTCATTATCAAATCTATATTGACTGTCTCATTATAATAAAAATGAAACCACTAAGCTTTCCTAATATGACCATTTCACTGCAACTCTTAGCACAAAGTACCTGTTAAACAACACATCTTCAACATTAACTAAGCATTATCATTAAATATTATGAAAATAATCTGAAAATAATAACACAATCTCATCAGAGATGAAATGCAGAGCCATTGCTACTTTAACAGTGATATCTGGTATTTTGTTTAAAGCCCTCTTGAGTAAGGACCCTTCTTGTATAAGAATTTCAGTTTCACGCAAAAACAGAACACTAAAAACCAGAACGGACCTTTTTTTTTTTTTTTTTTTTTTTTTTTAATGGTTGTAGGCGAAGCGAGACTATATAAACTCTGAAGGCTAAGCAAATAGTTAACAGGTTTGAAAACCTAAAATATATTTGTCTCAAACCCGTAATTAAATACTGATTTTGAACGTCTGACAAAATGTGTGAATTCTTACTGTTTCTACACATCCCTCCAGATCTGAAACAAGTCACATGGCCAGCGGTATAGTCATTTGACAAAAAGGAAAAAGAAGACGTTTCTAAAAGTATCATTGCACATTAAGGAAAGTTCCCATTTTACAGTTTTGCTTGTCTATCCAGTAATTGAAGAAAGTGCTTTAAGATGAAGAATTTGCTCTCTTTTTTTTCTCAACTCCTAAATATTGTAAGTAAGTGCACTATAGTCTTTTGCAGGGTGAGGTTAAAGTTTTAATTTTGTTCACAAGATCAGTGTGAATGTGGAGGATAAGCATTACTCAACAAATTTGGTTTTCTTGGCGACTGGGGGGTTGTCTTTATTTTGTTTCACCAATCAGTCAATTGCTTGAAATTGGGCTACATTTTAAAATTCTCCAGACAGAGAAATTAGTAGAAAGGCTGTCAGTCCAGAATATTTTTCCTCTCAAGTGAAGACATACAAAGATGAATTGTAGAAGTTTCAAAACAAGGCTTCAGCTTCCACATTTTAGCAGAGAATGGTGATGAAGAGAGAAACATGATGTAAGGAGTTGTTACAGAGGTCAGACTGGCTGTATTTGAAATTTGTGTGACTGTCAAAATTAGTACCAAAAAAATAGTAATTGTAAAATTGGAAAATAAATATATATGTACCTGTTGCTCCGTTGTCATTAATAAGGCTGCTTAGGATATATTCAGCTTTTAAGAGTTTACCTGATAAAACAAAACAAAGATAGATAATGAATACAAAAATGTACCTTGTGGTATGAAGTGAACAAAAATATTCAACAGTGAAAGCCCTGGCAAATTTTACTTCTCTTCCCAGTGTTCTTATTGTGTTTGAAATTAGCCTAAACTTACCAGTTAAGTATGCAGTGCTAGATGCTACCTCGTGTGCAGGAACCTCTGTAATACAAGCTATTTTGTAGATATAAAAAGTATTGCAAAAAAAAAATGCCAATGGGACAAATATTTCTAGCTAGACACCTGCTTCAGAAAGCCATGGTTAACTCTCCTTTAGGAGGGAGGTTAAGGCCGTGCATTGGTTTTAGAGTCAACCCAGCTGCTACCACAAGCTCAGCAGCATTAGCACACGACTCCAGACACTGTTCTCACTCTGCTCATTCCCACTTGTTGGGCTGCTGCGGGACTCAGGGCAGGAGTGGAGGCAATGAGACTGGGGCAGGCACTGAGCTGCTGGCCACCCCACAGGCTGGGAATCTCAGACTGTTCTCTGTACTTAAGATATTCCTCAATTGTCTTTTTCAAAGCATGTTTGTTTGGCTTTGTCTTCTTCTCCCAAGAACAAGTGGGAATACACCTTCCCAGTGGGAAGATGAAATATTATAAATTCTTCAGGTGTTGCCCACATTATAGGAAGGATGGACATTTAAGAAATAAATATATTGATTTATCCTAGAGGGGTTTGTAAGCTGCATCGTCTGCATCGTCAAGTGGTCCCACTGAAAAAAAAAAAAAAAAAAAAAAAGCAGCTGGGACAGTGCAGAGAAAATGCCAAGACTCTCATTTACTTCTTAAAGGCCCTTGGTCAGAAGTATAGCAATTCAGATATCCCTGTTTGAAACCAGCGGGGAAGATTTGTTAAGGAACAAAAGCTCCAATTAGTATTTTCCACACCCTTTCACAATTTTCTCTACTGCTTTTGGCTCTGACACCCTTTATACCAGCCCCTTTGTGCTACTGAGAAGAGCTGGGAGGGCTCAAGGGGGCTGGGAATGGGCTGTACGTTTGAAAAGATGGCACCGGGGCCATAAGCATGTCATCCCCAGAAAGGGACACAGTATCTTCTTCAAAGTCAAGTAGCTCCTAATTGGGCCTGAGCTGAGAAAATGGAGCGGTGGCTCCCTGGTAGCCTGCACCTGCATTGACGGCGAGGCGAGCCTGGCGGATGACCACCTGAGGACCGATCGGAGTGGTGGGCTGCAGCTTGTGCAGGCCCTTGGCGATCTTCAGGAGCTTGCTGGAGGCATCAATCCAGTACAGGAACCGGTCGATCAGGAACACAACAGCAGCCGCCGTCACACAGTCCTTGGCCATGATGGAGGCCTTCAAATAAACCTGAAAAGAACACCAGTACCCCTGCTTCAAGAAATGCAAGTAGTCAACAGTTTAAATAAAATGCTCTGTTTAGTAATTCCCTGCCTAACAGAGCTGCCTATATACCATTTGAAAATGAATTGAATTTCCTCAGTCATGTAAGGCAACTGCACAGTCTCATAACAAGTGAAGTTCAGGTGGCCAAGAAGGCCAACAGCACCCTGGCTTGCATAAGAAGCAGTGTGACCAGCAGGGCTAGGGAAGTGATTGTCCCCCTGTATTCGGCTCTGGTGAGGCCGCACCTCGAGTACTGTGTTCAGTTTTGGGCCCCTCGCTACAAGAAGGACATGGAGGTGCTTGAGCGGGTGCAGAGAAGGGCGACGAAGCTGGTGAGGGGCCTGGAGAACAAGTCCTACGAGGAGCGGCTGAGGGAGCTGGGATTGTTCAGCCTGGAGAAGAGGAGGCTCAGGGGCGACCTTATCGCTCTCTACAGGTACCTCAAGGGAGGCTGTAGCGAGGTGGGGGTTGGCCTGTTCTCCCACGTGCCTGGTGACAGGACGAGGGGGAATGGGCTTAAGTTGCGCCAGGGGAGTTTTAGGTTGGATGTTAGGAAGAACTTCTTTACCGAAAGGGTTGTTAGACATTGGAACGGGCTGCCCAGGGAATTGGTGGAGTCACCATCCCTGGAAGTCTTTAAAAGACGTTTAGATGTAGAGCTTAGGGATATGGTTTAGTGGGTTTGGTTTACTGCTAGTTTAGTGGGTTTGGTTTACTGCTAGTGTTAGGTCAGAGGTTGGACTCGATGATCTTGAGGTCTCTTCCAACCTAGAAATTCTGTGATTCTGTGATCCTGTGAAGTTACTAAACATTACAAGAAGCAAATACTTGCTAGCCATGTTCTGTCTCAGAGTTTTTACTTGTAACCTCTATCATCCTAGCCATGTATATAAAGGGCTAAGCCCTTGTGGCACTGATTGGACTTGATTTATAACCTATAATTTGACTAATTTTGTTTATATTTTCATTCTAACATTGGGCACTGATTGGGCTAGACTTATAACCTATAATTTGACTAATTTTGTTTATATTTTCGTTCTAACATTGGAAGGTTCAAGGTTCCAGCTCTTTGTTCTGTTTGATCTGCAGATATCATTCCTTTTTTTTTTTTTTTTTTTTTTTTTTTTGTCTTTCTAATTGGTGTTTAGTATTTGGCAGCACATAATTTGGTGGTCTGTTAATGAATTTAAATTATACCCAGCAGATTAACAGCAGTAATAACAATTAGTTCAAAAGGGACACTAGTCTGGAAAGAGATTGGAAATGTTCACTTCAGCAGTTGTCCCAGATGGAGCTCAAGCCATACATAAGAGAGAGGGCTTGAGCACTCTGTCTTGCGTATTAAGCAAACCGAGATACACACAGCTCAGAAAGCACCTTTTCAAACCATTTCTGGAAAAAGTCAGGCCTCCTTGAATATGCATGAACATGCAAATGTCCACAGGGCCTGATTATTACGGTTGATTAGCTGGTACTCCTGCTACCTTCAGTATGAGTACTATGTTTCAGTCCCACCTTTCCTTTTCCTCCTCTTCCTCAGAAGTCCCCCAGGAAACGGGGGATTCCCAGGGGACCTGCGTGTCTCTGAGGGACCAGGCCCCAGCTACAAACAACCAGCATCAGTGCAGCTGAGGATCAAATGCTCCTTTGTGCACCACAAACGAACAAACAGGGCAGGAGTCCAATGCCTTTCCCTTGCAGGTCATCTTTAATAATTTCTGAGCCCGCATGAACTCTCTTTGTATCCCCGCAGCTGCTGAGCCGTCACACTGACACGAGGACTCACCCAGAGCTCTGCAGGCAGCATGCTGTTAGGTGGACAGGAGGCCAGTGAGACAGCCATGTGGAGCCACTTGGCCTCACCATGGACATTGAAGTCCACTAAGACCTGGGAACATCTGCCAGGACAGCACCAAACACCCCTTTCCGTGGCGGATAGGGATTGGCACTCCTGTCAGTAAGGAGCAAGGAGGTGCTCCACACCCTGACGCCTGGACGATCAATTTTCTTCAGGTCGGCAGCCCACAGAGCCAGGCCTTCTGGTGCCCAGCCTCACTGCAACACCTGGGAGCTGGCAATGCTCTAGTAGTACCCAGTGGTACAGTAAAATAGGCGAGATAATAAAACAGGAAACACCTTCAACCATACAAAGCCTCCTCATAAAAAGGATGCGTTTCTCATCTCGTTCTTATCAGTCAGTACTTGTGCTGATGGCAGCAAAACCAGTGCAGGAGCAGGAGATTCAGGCCCCACAGCACCATCAGAGAATGTGACTGTCAAGAAAACTCAGTCCAATTCCCCACTAAATATTGAGTCGGGCAGCTGACTCCCATTTATCTCTGCAGCAGCAGTTTCCTTGCCTTGCCTTCCTTGTGTAAAGGCCCAGGCCTGACAGCACCGAGCCAGAGACACCAGTGTCCACTGACCACCACAAACACCCACCAGGCTTCTTGTGCACCCTTCTTGGCTTCTTCCCAGCCTAAATTCTTCACAGCAGCCTGACCAAGAAACGTTCACTTGTTTCTAAAGTATGTAGCCCTCCGAGGTGCGGGGCAGAGCCCATTTCAAACCGTTTAGAGGAGAGCCTATGAGCTGCAACACAAACGCTGGGCTGCAGCACGGGCCTGCTGCAAGCACTTGCTAGCTTGTTTGCAGTTCAGTGAGGCGGATTTGTGCAAATTTCCTTTTTTTTTTTTTTTTTTTTTTTCCCTCTGAGCCAGAGTTGGATTTTCTAAGAGGATGGCACTTGAAAAGGATTCCTGGAGCTCCGTGCGTGCAGCGCTGCTTGTGCTGGTCAACAATGGAGGAATCCCTCTCTCTAAGCACCTGTAAACTGACACTGCAAACTATCCATTCGAAATGCTCATGAACAGGCCATATATTTAAGCACAGAGCATCGCCTAATCTATTTTTTTTCCTCCCCTTCTTCCTTTAATAGATCGGAGCACAAAAGCCTGAGAGAGGGTGACCTACCAAACAAAAGGGCCTTTGAGTCCCTAGGAAAAGTAGACTTGGAGGAGGATGGAAGGAATCCAAGTGGCCCTATTATTTCCACTTGCACTAATTAGACATTTTTCTGTCAGCTATTGAGCACTGCTGAGAGGCCAAACTCACTGAATTCATTTCTAAAGTGTTTACAGAAGTTTGCATCTGTTTGTGTCTCTTCAGGAGGAAAATAAGCACTTCAATAGCATTGTGGAAAATCTAAACGAAGCATCCTATTCTGAAGGGCTTGGCAGTCTTGCAGCTGCATAATTTAACTCTCCGCTCAATGCCGAAACCTCTTGTGTCCCTCTCCAAAACCAAATGGACACAAAATGTAGAAAAGTCAAGCCAGGGGGAGAAACTCGGCTACTTTTTTGTTGTTGTTGCTGAAAGGCAGGGCTGCACGCTGTGTGGCACACAGGAACACGGTTCGGTGTCAAGCTTCGCAATTACGTTCCCGCCTTGCCAGCAGCACACCCAGAAATTCATACCCTCACCTTCCACCCACCGCTCCGAAATTCCTCAGCGCCTCCCAAAAACGTCCTGCTGGCACATGGAGTGCTGCCCTCACCCTGCCAGACGAGGTGCCTGAGAGGCAGCAGCCTGGCAGAGCACCACCAGCAGCCCACTGGGCTCGTCACTTTTTGGAGCAAGCCAGGGTAGGGCTAGCAGGTCCACTCGCCTTACTTCTGGCCTCACGTGCACCCATGCGTGCAGAGGGAGAAAGAGAAAAAGCAGGAGCGAGGTACGTGCGCACTTTGTTTTCACATCTGTGTCCGCGATGCCCCATGCATATGTCTAATTGAGTTTGGGACACAAAGGAAGCCTCCCGCCTGGGAAGTGGAATCAGGTGGTGCCCGAATTAAATCTGCACGAGATTTCTACACACGGACCAGGGGGGGAAATGCAAAACAGCCATCAGCGAAGGGCTCGTGCTTAATGGCACTGAGTGGGAGGGTGTGCTGTGCGCATGGTTCCCTGCATTAGCGGGGTGGCTCTTCCTCGCACCGGGGCTGAAGTTTGGGTCCCAGTGCCGGGTTCAAAGCCTTGATGCCTCCTTTGCCTTGACAATGGGGCCCGCTCCCGAGAGAGGGAGCAGCTCAGCGCCGGGGCCATCTGGCACGGGAGCTGGCAGGATCGCGTCAAAGGGAAATTATTGGTGCATAGTAAATGAGGGCGGGGAGGAGGGGTAGGGAGTTGCAGAGATCTTTAGGCGGCAGCTGATGTAAGAGGAATTACAAGCCCAAATAAATGAAATATTGATTTAATCCACTCTCCCTGCCCTCTTTATAAAGCGAGGCTCCCACACGCAGCCTGCAGGCTCGGGAAGGTCCCCTTTGCAGAAACCTCTGCAAGCAGCGAGGTTTGAGACCATTCTCAGTGTATGGCCACAGTTTTGCCAGCACTCCTGATTCCTGTGTGTTCTTATAGCCATTCACCTCAGCCTACTTCAGTCTTCATTTGTAATTGAGTCGGAAGTTTCAAATCTTAAAAAAATCAACAACACAAGAGCAGTCAAGAAAGAAACTCAAGCTCTGTGCACGGGGCGGGGTTTCAATGCCACGCATTTCCAGGTGCTTTAGTTCTCCCTCAAGATCTGCTCCTAGTTAGCACTTCACTGAACCCTAACAAATTGCCCAGCTCTTTCTCCCGCTGCATTCGTCCCCTGTCAGATTAAACACACAGTCAAAACACCAATGGATTTGGCTGAAGTCTCGCCCTTTTACCCCACGCACTGTTAGCAAAGCCCGTATTTCCAAGAGACCAAAGCTGCTGTCACTGCACGGGACTTCTCTATCAATCTCGGCCTTTCAGCTGGCAATCAGAGCACACTCTGCAAATAACAATGAATTAAGCCTCCTACCACCTCTGTGACGGGCAGGAGAAAGCATGTCCGCGATGTGCAGATGGATAAGCCCGAACACAGGACGGGCGAGCCACACAGTAAATAGCTGCAGAGTGAGGAGTGAGAGGTTCCTGGACACTTTCCTCTCTGCCCTGAGCAGCAGAGGACCCAATTTAATGGCTTGAGCGTCTGAAGCCGTTAATTAGCTCAAGTTATTCATCCTGAAGGTGATGGAGAGTTGGGTGTTTATTCAATGAGCGCAGCATTAGGTCCATTATTAGCAGCTCAAAACACCACAGAATGGGTCAGTTTTTACAAGCAGCCACATCTTCCTTCGTAAAGTGAGAAGCTGCTAGGGCAATAGCAACCCCTACTTTTACCAACAGCCCCCCTTTTTGGCAATTTAACTGGCCAGTGATTTAATTTTACCACCAAGGGCTTGTTCCCACTCTCGACTCCTGCGCTGCCACTTGCTCCAGCACAGCAGTGCCAGGAGAGCCCTGCTGGCTGCCCTGGCTCCCACTGTGTGTCCCAAATCCCCGACAGGAGGGAGAGGACCCCCCACGCCTCATGGGGATGTGGAAGGGAAAGGCACCACCCCTGCCCTAGCTGCTGCTTGCAGGTTTTGCTTTGGGTGCTGCTTGAGTGTAGAGGTGGTTGAAGGAGGGCACCAGCCTGTGGGGCCAGCGGGTAAGCCACCAATAGTGTGATGAACTTGCATGCTCTCAGGAGGAGCATTTTGGGGGAAAACCCTTTAAATCACCAAGGAGACTTGTTGAGGGGGGAGCTCCTGTGAGCCTCCTACATCTGACAGGGCAACAAGGATTTGGGGGACCACAGGAGTGCCCCGTTTTTGCTAGCTGCCCAGGATGGGTGCAACAGGAACTTTGTGGCACTGACATATCCTGCTGAGCTCAATCTTTATTTAAATAAACTATTGTGCCCTGGCTGGGCATCACGAGTGACACACGAGATAGCAGCCACCCTCCTGTGCTGACAGGACCTGATCTCTGATACCTCTCACTCAAAAAGCCCTGAAGTGCCAGGGGTGACACTGTGTCAGGGGGGTCAGGATGCCACCAAGCCCCTCTTGTTCTGAATTCAGCCTGCAGCCACAGCTCTGGGCTCGGCCGCCCCCCGTTCCACCAGGATCACCCAAGAAGAGCTCTTATGAGGTAGGTAGCAAAAGGTCAGCCTGAACAACCAAGATCCTCAGGGCTTTAATTCTCCTGTTACCACACCAGCAGGTACAGGGAGGAGAAAACTAAATCCTCAGCCCCCTCTTTAGTTCTTTTTCAAAGGCTCCAGCTCTCAAGTGCCACCCACCCCCCTAAGGGTAGCGGGGCACTTCCCTCAGAACGGTTCCCCTAATGATAATCCAGCAGCACGTAATTAGCCAAGGCCCAGGCAAGGCTGGCAGGGACTTATTTCCCATTCTTTTCCCCAGTCCCAATAAGACTGCACAAGCTCTCCCCATTCAGGGCAGGCAGCACAGGATCAGCCTGCACAGCTCCCTGCAGGCCTGCCCGGAGGAGACCTGCTTTTGGGGAGCACATGCAGCCAGGGGAGACCTGAGGGACACCTTCACTACGAAGGTGATTCAAGGTCATCTCTACAGTGAATTTAAACATTAACTGCAAATGAGTTTCCTTGGTGTCTTTGCACTGGCAAGGCCTTAGGTGGTGAAATCTCTGAAGCTGGGGCTTTGCTTTTTCACTCACACCGTGCCTATTGCAGCAGCTCCTGGGCTGTGGCTGAATGCCAGAGCCTGGATACAGGAATTGCTCACATGTATAACAAAAACAAAGTGGTGCTCCGTATCACTACAAAGTATTTGAGCACGGGATGTGATCTCACAAAAAAATAAAATTAAAAAAAAAAATCATTGCCTGAGTAATCCCACAGGAGAACTACTTGCGTGCAGAGATGCCCTTCAGCGAAGCCCACAGTGGGGTTTGCGGGATCAAAGCCTACGTCCACATGGGCATGTTGCCCTCTGTTGGCTGGTCACTCAGCATAAGGATATTTCCATCACTACAGATACTGGAGATCTGCAGGAAGGGCAACCCCTGCAAGCCTCCCTTTTGGAACTGCAGCCCCAGTCCTAACCCCGCAGTGTGTGCATTTTTTAGCTAGATAAAGTAATCCTTGTGTGCCTGCATTTCTCAATGAGACTCCCTTTACCGTTCTGATTTTGCTTTGGTTTGTTAAAATCAGGAATCCCAGTGCTTCCCAGATTTTTGTGCTGGCTACCAGTGTTGGCCATCGCCCTGCTATCCGCAGGGAGCTCTGGCAGGGCTTGCTGGCTGATGGCAGCTGGCAGTGAGGCTCTCTCAAATCCTGCTAGCAGGACGTGGCAAGCGGTACGCTGAGCTTGCTGACGTGGGGTGGCCTTTGTACTGGATGGTGAATCCCCAGCAGGGAAAGGAAAACTGACAGCACACACACACACACACACACACAAACCCTTCTGAGAGATGGAGAGGGTTTGTAAAAACAGCAGTGCTGGTTTGCCTAAAATATTGCGGTAAATCTGTTGCCTTCAAGTCCCTGGGATGGTTCAGCAATTTCACACAGTAGAAAGAGAAGGAAAGTAAAAAAACCAAGCTTGCTTATATTGCCAAAATCTGCAGCGAGCCCAGCTCTAGCAGCTGCACGGCTCCCGTTGCAGTGAGGCTGCAGCCAGAGCACGCCAGGGAGACAGCGGCTTGCTCGCTTCCCCTGCCCCCCAAGCTGTTTCTGCCTTCCTAGGGCTGTGGCCAGCATGCAGAAGTAATGATCCCACAGCAAAGGCGAAGAAGAGCACTTTAAAAGGATGCAGGTGCAGGTGGCTTTGCCTTCCTGATGTGTCAAGCTAGCACGCAGCCGCCAGCATCGGGCATCCCACTTTTTAAAGTGTAGCACTAAGGCAAACCCTTGAAGCCAAAGCCCTAATCCGCTTACTCCCTGTGCTGGTCTCATGGAGCTTTTCAGCCGACTCCCCGAGTAAAACATCGTGGTCGGGAGCGCGGGCAGGCAGAGCTGCCCCCTCGTAACAGCGCCAGTGTGTTATGGTAATGAAGCGCCTTTCATTCATGGATCTCAAAGCGCTTTTTAAATGTAATGAATTACGGTTTATGAGCTTATTCTGAGCATGACAAATTAAAATAAACAGAGATGAAAATTTTTAAAGGTTTTCCTGAACAATAAATTGACAAAGACTTATTATTATTTTTTTTTTATCCTTTGGGGTATGACATTATCCTTCTGTCCCTCATGCCAAAAAAGAGAAGAAAAAAGTTGCTCAGACTTTTATCTTTCCTCATCGCACTGTAATCACCTCTCTTCAGCCTCATTTTCCCCCCAGCTTTTTATTCAAAGAACTGAAGCAGCCTTTGCTCTGCCTTGAAATTTTATTTAAAAAAAAGGGACTGGGGGGGGGGTGGTGGATGAAGGGGGAAAAAAAATCCCTTTTCCTGACTAATACTAATAATACAGGTCAAAATGTCAGTCTATCTACAATTAAATGCAAAACAAAAAAGGTTTTCCCTTTTTCCCATGGTACAATGGCACTGGAATATAAATTACCAATGAAGATGAAATAATACTTCAAAGCACACAGGGAAAGGCAGCACAATGTTTACAAAGTATTTCCAACCACACGACGAACCATTGAAGCCGAGGGTAACCAATGGACTTCAGGGGGTGTCGGTGAATAGCCTAAAACTAGCATGCGGTAGGATTTCAGGTCCCTATGGTCTATGACCCCACGATATGCTTTGTTTAACAAGGGCAGCTGCAGTTATCAACAGATGTTTCAGCAATAAATAATTGGTATCATCTCAGAAAAGATCCGTCTACCTGGGGAGAGGGCATAATGCTGGAAACACTGCCCCTCTATTACAGCCGCATTAATCTCCCATCTATCCAGGTCTCTCCGGGAGCTTACTGCAGGTGTTTGTCCTGGGAGAGCGCGGACAAACGCTGCGAAGCTGGAGCGCCGTGCGGGGATTGTAAAGGAGGTCAACCTCCGCCATAAATTTCTGTCCGAGGCCACACACACCAAAGAGAAGAAAATAAATACCCAAGGAGCAGCAACCCCCCCCCCTACCACCGCAAATTTGGGATCCCCGCGGCGTGTGGTACTGGTGAGGCTGACACCCCGGCTGGCAGCAGCACAGCCCCGTGGCTCCTCGTCGCTGTTCAGCGCCATCATCCTCCTCAAACAAAGCCTGCTGGCCTCGTGTGGAAGTCCCATTACCCTCTTGCCTTTTCTGCTCAGGTTTCAGCCAGCTGAGGCCCCCCAAGGGATCCAGTCAAGGGATTTTTGGAAAACTGGCAGGTGACAAGTTGGGCAAGCCCTACTGCAGCGATCACGCCTCCCCGCCTCCCAGCAGTGCACATAATGCTTCCCAAACTCATGCTTTGTAGGACTTCAGGCTAACATTTGGCATTTTAGCATTATTACAACCTCAGATCTTCGGGGAAAAGACAAACATCCATCTTGCTGGAAACAGAAGTGCACTGTGAACCAGATGAGCGGGCAAAGTGAGTGTGCACACTAAGGTGGGCTTAGCACCAAGCAGTTCACCACCTGCTGCAGCTACAGGGCAGGGAGAAAACCCTCTGAAACCACAAGTGAGATGGCCTCAAGCACCACAGCAGCATATTGCCCACAGGAGGAGTGTTGAACTTCATACCAGCAGATCGGGGAGCCTGGCGCTGATCACATCCTGCAGGTTTGTTTTGTCCTCTGGGCCCACATCTCGTTTGTACTGCCACTTCTCCGGCACAAAGGGCCACTTCATCTCCTTCGCCTCCTCCAGAAGGGTCCTCAAGTCGTCGGGAAGCAATGCTGAAAAGGTCAAAGCACAGGTAAGGATACAGCAGGCACAACCGCCACGATGGAGCAGCCACCCTGCGGAGATCATCGTCACCGGGACCTCCACAAGCACCATCCCTCACCCTCGTCTGCTCTGCCCTCCAGGTAAATGGGAGCCACTGGCCATTAAAGTAGTTTTTAGCAGGAAGCAACACGGTTGGGTGGCTGGCTGAGCGTGAGGGGCTGCTTCAGGGCAGACTGGAGGAAACATGAACCTCTGTGAGGCAAGGGCTCAGGGGAGCACAGCCAGCCCAGTCTGTGCCCCTTGTCATAGTACAGGCTTTGCTCGTGGCAGTAACAAAAACCAGCCTGAAAAGCCACAGCCAGCCTGGGAGACGAGTCTGGGCCGTAGATAGCAATCACTCAAAGATCTAAGGGGATGCAGTGAAAAACAAGTTGTATGTTCTTGAGAATAATTATTTAATAGATCATTTGGGAAAAATAGTTGGTCTGGCGCAGCTAAGTCATTCAGGCGGGCTGAGGACCTGGCCTTTCAGGCTTGCAGGGGTGGAGGGTGCCAGCTCCCTTCCTTTCAGCTGCAGCCCACGTTTAATTTTCCCTGAAAGAGCGGCAAATCTGCAGCCCCCGTGTGCTGTGCTAACCCTAGGCCAGGCAGGCTCTCTGGCCAATAAAAGTGGATTAACAAGGATTATTGACCAGATGGGGTTAATGGTGATCATCAGCTGCAGATCTAGCCCCTTCTGGCCATTAATCCCCAGAAAAAATGCTGCTTAGAGACCATCATTGCTCTAACAAGGTAATGCAATAAATGTATTGCTACATATTTTTTTTAATCAACCCTCTATGGATGATTTTAGAAAGCACACAACATAAGAATTCAGTTTTGTGCCCATATTGCAGTGCATTCACCGGGACGTTTTTCCAGAAAGAGTGGTGAGTCTGATACTCAGGGCCAGCTTTCTACAAAGCCACCTTCACAAACACACCACTTTTTCCAACCTAGGTTTTCTCACTTGTTGCTGCCGCTCTGGATACGCCTCCCATCACACCACACAGCACAGCCGTGCTGTCCTGCTGGTCCCAAGTCTCACCCAGAGAGGCTCGGCCATGAAAGGTGGCCATGGGCAAGGCTGGGGCAGAGGAGGCCGTGCCTCCAGCTCCCATCCGCACAGCTCCCTGTATCCCTGTAATGGCAGCACCCCAAAACCAGCACAGGAGCCACAACACCAAAATGAGATAAGGCAACAGTCAGGAAAAACAAAAACAACCCATGGGACGATGTGGACGTCGGTATTCTCTCTGAAGCATGCAGATGTTGCTGCTACTCCATTCTCCACGCCATCCTCAGTTAAACCTTAATCTGACTCCTACTAGATGCACCAAAGAACATCTTTAATATTGAACTTTTACTCTTAGAGGCCTCCTCAGCAGCCAATGCTGCTGAGCTGGTTAGAGGAGGAAGCCAGAGCGAGGTTTTCAGCAGGATTTGGTGATCTAGGCCCTGTCAGCCATCTTTGGGGCTGGGCACCCGTATAAGCCTAGCTTCGAGCCTGACTCTGACATCTGGTTGTCACCACATGGAAATGAATGCAATTAGTGTGCTAATGATAATTACGTGGTGCTGTAAGGCAGAAACACCGCGAGTGCACAGTATAGTCGGTGAGCTGGCATGAACAATCTTGTAGCCATCAGCTGAAATCCAGCTCTCAGAGCAAGAATTTTACTCCTGCAGCAACTCGGGGGGGGGGGGGAGCAGCAGCAGTGCCTGTGCCAGGAGCATCCCCAGGCTGCCAGGAGCCGCCGTGAGCCCCGGCTGCTGCGAGCAGGTCCCCAGAGGACAGGATGGAGCCTCCCTGCGGGCTCTGATCGCCCGTTTCCTCCAGCAGCTCACCTGAAGGGCCGTGGCTAATCGAGCAGTTACGGGGGCGCTGATCTACCTTATCTGGAACTAAACTGATTATTTCTCATACGCTGCGGTATTTAATGGGAGAAAAGGGCTGAGGAGGGTGAAGGGGAAAAGTGCTACCTGATTAGGAGTTCAAGAACCTATTCTGAAGAGAGATAATAAAGCCTAAAAGAATTTGTGATGAGAAAACAAAGTACCCTTTGTCAAAAACAAACAAAACAAAACAAAACAAAAAAAAAAGAAAAATCTTCCAGCATCCTTCACAGAAACCTATACGCCACCCTCCAGCTCAGACAGGCTTAGGTGCTTCAGAAGAAGGCGGCTGACCTCCCAGCGAGAACAAGGGCGTGTGTAAAAACATATTTGAAGCAGCCCTGCACTCCCGAGCAAACAAAGGGTTTTAAAGATCAGATTGACATTATGGTCAAGCCACTCAAGCGAAGCAGCACCAAACACTATTGACACCACACTGGAAAATGGACGGTACTGAAAAAGCGTAATACAAAGTAGAACCTGCACTTACATTGAAATTTTGCAGATTTTTGCTGATGCCTTTATTTTTTCCCCCAGGAATGTCACTTGTATCCTTTACTTTAATTTTCTGTACTTACTGAAGTTATTTTTCTGTGTGGCAGAAAGCAGTACATAACCTCCCTACCCTGTACAAAAAGGTGTAATTCACACAAGCTCAGCAATTCAAACGTGGCTTTTATTTGGTGAATAAAAAAGCTGTGGCAATTAAGTTGTGTAGCCCGCTGAAAGTCTGACTGGACAAAACTGAACCAAGTCTATTACCACCTTTCATGATCAGCGTGAGCTGGATTTCCACTGGAATTAATAATATATATATATTTAAAACAAAACAAAACACTGTCAAGGCATCAGTACAACACCGAAATAAATGCTAGTTTCTAGTAAGATTGCTAGCGTTGAAACAAATGAAGAGCTCTTCCATTACAGCCCTCACTAAATCCTGCTTCCTTTCCTGGTTATTTATTCCAGCCATTAGCCAGCATGGATTTTCCTTTCAAGAGGGATACTGCAAGTTTTTTTTCTTTGGACACCACTTATAGAGGTCACGCACATTTTACAAGATAAAGATTCAGGCAATGAGCTCTTTAATATATTAGGAGAAGCTGACAAACAGAAAGGGCCCTCCCCCAGTCCCTATGAAAGGAGAGGAAATATGTGCCCTTATTCAGAAGTTGCATCCTTTTTCTTTTCTTCTTTTTTTTTTTTTCTTTTTTTTTTTTTTTTAATAACTGAAATTTATGTGCATCAGCAAACTTTCGGGCATTGTTCTTCCCCAACTAAACTGTTCCTTACAGCCTCATGTTTACTGAAGCCTAAAATTAGAACTGACAGCAATTCACCGCAACAAAGTGGGCTGCTTTCCCCTGACTGCCCGCAGCCCACGGCCCATTCACGGCCCCGAAATCCAGTCGTCTCTTGACTCTCATCTGCCAGGAGAATTAAAATAGGGTAGGGCCGAGGAGCAACCGCCTGCCCTGGCCCTGCTGCTGCCCTCAGGGACCTCACCCTGGCACTGTAGGTATTGCTGCTCCTCTTCCTCGTGGGTATCAGCCTTGGCCGACAGCAGGGTGTCCAGGGCACGCTTGCAGTCCTGCAGCAGCACAGCCACCGCGCCGTGGTTGTTCATGGTGCCCGGTCCTGCTCTGCTGCCAGACGGGTGTCCCCGGGTGTGTGGTGAGTGGTTGCTTAGGAGAAGATCCTGTCTGGGTTGGGGTGCCTGATGAGAAAAAGAGAGGGGGGAAAATGATTAATGAAAGCATCGTCAATTTTCTGAATGGCTCAAGCAGGGGGAAATAAGAAGGGGAGTACATGAAAATGCACGATGAACTTGGAGCACTGTATTTGGGGAGGGTGCGACAAGCTCTGTGAGGCAAACACCTCTGAGGTGATGGAGAGGAGGACAGGATTTTCAAGGGCACTGCCAAACCGTGGGTAGGCAGGCAACCAGCCCTCTGTGTGCAGCCACAGTGCTGCCACGAACAGCTTCCACTACGGGGGGAAGCCCCTAGGAGCAGGGGTCTGCTTCTGTCTGAGGCTGGCTTTCCAAACATTCATCCAGATACCTGGCTCGCCATGAATTTTCCACTGCAAGCCCTTCATTTGCTTATGACATTGCCAGTGGTGGTGCAGGAAAAAAATAAAAAGCTTTCCACCCCAAGCATCTGGCTCACTGTCTGCCAGAGCCATTTGGAACAGCTCTCAGAAATGAAATGCAGAGGAAATGCTTTTTTTTTTTTTTTTTTCATAGCAAAACAAACTTGGTGGTGGTTTTCCTTTGTGAACTACTCCCATGGTTTGAAGCAACGTGGTCAGAAACAGCCACTGAAAACATTCCTAAAATCAGTGAAGCTGTAAGCTTCTGAAGTGGGACGGGGAGGGCAAATTTACACACAGTGACACAGTCAGCTCTGCTGATGAAAAAACAAAAAAACAAAAACAAAAACAAAAACAAAACCAAAAAAAAAAACAAAAAAAAACCACTTGCGTTTCAGCAGCTGAATTTCTGGACAGTGTTTTCCCTTCCACTGCAGCTCTGGGGCAGCTGGGTCGCGGGGCTGGTGGCAGACAGCCCGTGCCGTCAGCGGCGCTGGGAAGAGCGAGCCGCCAGCCTGAAAAGCAGAGGGCAGAGGAGATGCACTCATGCAAAAGCAGAGCGAAGGCAGGTGGAGCAGGGCGAGGGACAGCATTCATCAGCACGGAGCCCGGAGGCAGGAGCCGGTCAGCAGGGCTGCGGCTGGCGCTGCAGATGGAGGTCAGAGAAAGGAGAAACGAGGCGAAGATGGGACAGGGAGACGGAGGGCAGGAGCACAGGCACGCAGGAGCAACAAGGTCGGGCAGGTGCAGAGCCCCGGGCACAAACCCAGCTCTCCTGTCTGCTGTTGGGGTGCTACCGAGGCACAAGGGCTGCACCCCGCTTCTCTGTGTGGACAGGTAGAAACCTCGCGTGTGGGGAAGGCAGATTTGTTGGTGCTTGTGGGATGCCCACCCTGGGAGCACATCCACAGCCCAAACAGAGAAAAAGCACCCAGAGGAAGAGCGCCGGTGTCATTGCTGTGTTTGTGGCTCTCAGCTGGCCAGCTCTCTGCTCAGAAAGCTGTTCAAAAGCAACCCACCAGGAAAAATAACCAAATAAAGCGTACAGCTCAGGTTAGAGCACTTTTAGATTGGAGTCTGCACTCAGGTGCAGTTCCAGCAAAACACTGGGGTGGGATTTTGGCTTTTTTGCCCTTAGTCCCTCCTAGATGTCCTGGGCCCCCAGAAGTCCTAGGCACAGAAACCCAGCTGGCACCGAGCAATGAAGCAGCCAGGGGCAGGGCTGGACACACAGCTGCAGCGTGGGTCCTCCAGGAGACCGGCAGCCCCACAACGTGCAGACATCTGCGCATGGCTACCATGCCCCCAGATCATACTTTTGGGACAAGCCAAGCCCTCTCCTCCCAAGCTGCTAGGTCTGGAAAAGCTGGGCCGGCTGCTGGTTATCCATCAGGGAAAAGCAAAGCGTCCCCCTCTGCCACAGCCGCCGTCACACACCTACGGCAGCGTTGCTTGCCCTGCTAAGCACAGCGACATCTGCTAATTGATTTATCTGATTACACAGCCCTGCGCGGAGCAGCGCGGCTGTCCCACGAGTACCTCCCAGGTTGGGATGGAGCATCCCCGCCATCTGGCCCTCACTCTGCTCCTTTGTGTAATTGATTTCTCAAAAGTCCCCTTTCCTCAGGAGCCCTCTCCAGTAGCTGCCATGCAGGCGTACCTCGGACCCACTGCTTCCTCGCATCCCTCGCAGATACACGCTCATAACCAAATTTTCTACAAGGATGTGCTAAAGCAGACAAGTGCTGGGCCACTTGCCTGTACCAAAACCCACCACAGCACTGCGAGCATCCAAGGCGGCTCGCAGATGTGCTTCAGCTTATCCACGTTGCAGCCCGAGCCCCAGAGTAGCCCTAAAGCTGGCTCGTGGAAGGCTGCGGGGCCGCAGCCTGGGCGATCGCATCGGGGCTGTGCTGCAAGCCAGAGCCCCGCGGCTTTGTGAGCTGCACGGCGCGCGAGTCGCACAAAGGGCGGACGGGGCTTAGCAGGGAAGCTTAAATTAGTGTAGAAGTACAGCACGTGGCTTGCCAGGATTGCAGGGATTTAACTCACCGGGAAACTGCCGGATCCGTAACAGGGATATATACACAAGTCAGTGAGTGAGAGCTTGTTCTTCGAGTACATTTTTTTTCCCAAAGAACTAAATAAACAGCACGGATGCTCAGCGCAATAAATAATGATTTACAGCAGCAGGGACAACAATGTGGTGGAACCACATAGGGCAGTGCAATAAACTGCAGGCTAGTGCTCAGAAAGGAGACAGCCTTTTGACTCCTCTTCACTAGGGGCAATGACTCGCATCATAAAATCAGCTTAAAACGCACCGGAGAACCTTAAACGATAGCAGCATCCTTTGCACAGATGCCACTTTGCAAGCTGTGCTTTGTAACAGCTGTAGCACTGAATTGCAGCTGGGGGACAGAAACAACAACGGGCAGCTTGCGGACCTGTGGCAAATCAGGGCTGGAGACCGCAGCCAGCAGCAGCACCAGCACAGGCGTCTGGGGGCCCTTGGGACCCTGCAATGGTCACTGGGTGCTTTGTGACAGCACCGATAAACCCCAACACGCAGCATTTTAAGGGGATGTAGTTCTGAGATGATAAAAATTAAAAGCAGGTCCCAGAATTACTTAATATACTAGAAAGTTGTCTAGACAAAGATGATTTCTAAGGACACGCCAACAAATGCTTTAGCTGCCACTTTCAAAACACATAATAAAAACAATTTTACATCAGACTGAGGCCTTGAGCATGTTCTGGTGACAGAAAGGCTCCTTTACACCAGCTTTGTGCACAGGTTTTGTTGTTGTTGTTTTTTTTTTTTTTTTTTTTTTTTTTTAATTATTATTTTTTAATGGCTGATGCAGCTGTTATACACTTTAAAACAGAAATGATGAAAAAACATCTGTGCCATTTCACTTCTGGTGGAGCCTGGATTAAAGTAACTTCTTGCATCGAATATGATGAATAAAAGCACAAAGGTCTCAGGGAGAGGGAAAGTGTGTTTCTGCAGAGCCCTCTAATCGGAGCTGGGATTCAGAACAAGAGGGAGGGAGGGAGGAGGAGGGAGGAATTGGGTGGGCTACAGAGAAATGATCTCTTTAATAAGAAATGGGCCATACTGTGACATTTCAGAGCCCTTGGGCTAGAAGACCAAAAGATCTGTCAAGAGAAAGGAATTTTAAGTTATACTGTGGATAGGAGGGAGCCTGGGAGTCAATCGGGCCAGTTTAAGACTACAATTAGCTTCAGAGGCTTGAGGAAAAAGATGTAATTGACGCATTCAATACAGCAAGCATAACAAGCATTTGTTTCTCAGACAACATCATTTGGGAAATTTTCCACGGCATTATGGCCCTGAAACACAAATTAGAGATCGCCAGACCTTTTCTTGCTGAAAATATATTATCCTAATTTTCATCTTATTCAGGCTACCCTCCAATTCCAGAGAGACTAATGAAGAGGAAGCAAAGACCTGATGAGTTCCATGTGGAGGCTACGTTTATGGATTAATCCCAACAGGGAGCAAATAAACCTTATTCCCAGAGCTCTCAGTTGGGACTCGACACAATCAATTGAGGAACGGGTAGTTATTTATGACTGAGGCTGTTTTGACTTTCAAATAAACATTTTAATTATTTTAAGTGCTATGCTGGAACTTAGAGTTTGAGCGCTGTTTTAATTTTGATGCCAGCTATGCCTTGCTCTCCTCCCTCTTAATCCCAAACCACTCTGGTCATTAGGATACCGTGCATGTGATCCCGGTTTTCATGCTAGTAACACTTGAAAGCATTGACCAAAGCAAAATCCACCGGCCAGAGTGGGGAAGAAGGAAGGCTGTGTGCTGCATGTCTGCAGTGAGGAGGTCTGCCTGAGCTTCTTCATGCTTGTGCTTGCTTTATCAGGCGCACCCCTCAGCGTGGAGCTAGTATACGTGAAAAGAGCATCCTCACAGAGGTGCCAGCTCTGAAACTCGTTTGCACTCCTTGATCCACCCTTGGTGCAATATTTTTCTGTACTTGCCTTCCCAAGCAACTTTGAACAGCTGTCACTAAAAGAGCAAGAGAACATTTATTTTTCCTTCAGCAGGTAGCAGGGAACACACACATCCAGGGCACCCTTAACTCTTCCCCATCCTGTGGATTTGTGTGAGAGCTCTCTGCAGCCCTCCACATTACCTGTGTCCAAAATATCAGGCTCAGCTTCACTGTCAAATTAGGTAACTTGAGGGAAAGGAAAAAAAAAAAAAGAAGAAAAAAAAAAAAGAAAACTTGCTTAAGATGATTTAGTATCGCAAGCAAAGGTTTCGGTAATTAAGTTAATATCATCTTCCAGAGAAAGCAAATTCGGTTTCCTATTTCAGTACAAGATGCTTGTGCTTTCCTAGAGCATTTACCTTGCTTGCCAGTACATGGAGGCTTGGCGACATGACAGAGACAAAGATGGTTAAAAAACAACAACAAAATCCATTTGCTGGGGATCTATCTATTTATTTATTTATTTAACTCCTCCAGCTTAAAGATTAGATGTTTTATTTCGGTAAAGCTGGATATACCAACTGGCATTGGCTGTATTAAAATAAGGAAGAACCTCAATCAAAAAGCCTCTCCTAAGGCAAGCTTTCTTGTTAATATGCACCAACATGAAAGGCTTTCTTTTCATCCTATACAACTACAGTGTGTGTAAATTGCAGGGGGCTCATTGGCATAAATCTTGGCTGTGACCTCTGAGGTAAACTGGATTTACATTACTTTCTGACAAGAATTAAATGAAGGCCTTGTGGATATATGAACAGCCTTCTAGACTGCAACAGATGGGCACGAATGTGCTCCCTAGGCAAACTATCAGTGACATCTGTGTCCTCCAAATTCTGGTGGTCTCAGCCAATTAGCAGGCAAAAGGGGGGAAAAAAAAGGCAGCGGCTGCACAGCTACCCCAGCCAGAGCTGAGCAGAAGTGCTTCTGTTTAGAAATGGGATCAAGAACAGCCTCCAGCAGCACGGGGACGGTTGTCTGCCTGGGCACGACACGACAGAAAGCGCTGAGGTAATTAGAACAGATATTAATATGGATACAGAACAAATCCCAGCTTCGGCTAAGCCTGCGTAAGACTAGGGTAATGGGCTACCGTGATGGATTTACCCTGATATAATGACAGGCAGAGCTTTATCCACGCTAAACGCAGAGACGGGTCCAAAGCCCGCCCAGTGCTTACTGCAGCCAAGCTGAGCACTGCAGGAGCCCAGCTGCAGCCCCACAGACCTCCAGCCCCACAGACCTCTATCCCAAAGGCCTCCAGCCCCACAGACCTCCAGCCCGGTTCCCCTGCAGCACTGATGGCTGAACCCAGCCATGAAGCTGGTGCCCGATGCCCACCAAAAGCACCTGCTGTTTTGCCCCAGCAGTGGCTTCACAGAGGGGCCAGGATGTTTGGGCTCCTTCCCTTCATTGCTGCTATCTCATGCGCTGCTAGGGGATGCCAAAAAAAGGGAATAACCGAGGGGAAGATCAATAAATTAAAAAGTTCTAAAAAAAAAAAAAAAAAAAGACACAATGAATTTGGTACAGCACATATTTTTAGATCAAAGATGCCTTTGAAGTGACAAACCCCTAATCCATAAACCACTGAAGCACTTCCTTTCTCTCCCAAACTACTTGTTGTCAAATAAAATGGAAGTTAAGGAAATTATCTTTATCTGAAAATGGCCAAAAGAAGCCATCACCTAATGACAGCCTTGTCAAAATGACAATTGGGGAAATTGTTAGGCAGGCGAGGCCTAAGGACTGGAGGACTAAGCTTGCTGTTTGCTCTAATCTGGTCAGGCAGGCCCCACACAATTCCAGCCAGCTTGCTGTGTGAAACAGCCAAGCCTTTGTCAGCCTGAGCAGGGGCTGGGAAGACTTCTCTTTCATGAATATGTATCACCAGCCCTCCACGTCTACAGAGAAAAAAGCCTTCAAAATTAAAAAATATATTTATATATATTCACATATATAAAAAAATAAAATAAGACACTACCACAAAAAAAAAAAAAAATAATGTTCGAACAAAAAAAAGCTATGGCACCGTGCAGGGTGAAAAACTACTTAGTAATAAAAGCTGACATTATGAAAGCAGAGCCAGAGAGATCTTCTTCCCAAAGGCCTTCCTCAGACTCTGACTCCCCAGCATGAGGGGAGGAGGCACTTCAAGACATCACAGAAGCAAAATGTCCCATTGGGGTTTACGAGGCCTACCACCATGCTCTGCACGGAGAGTGTGCCCGAATGTGCTGTGTGGGTGTCAAAGCCCAGGCCATGAGCCTGCTGGTGCTGCAGGGCCCTGCGTGCACTCTGCTGGCTTCTGCCAGGGCACATTGTGCCTAGCAGCCCAAGATCCTCCACTGGCAAAGGCTGCAAGGCCGGGCACTGAGGCAGGGTCATATCAGGGTACCATACAGCTTACATGACATTAAATTACATGGTGTACACAACATTAAAAATAAAGATGACTCCTGGTTTAATAAGCACCATAATAAATCACTGTGGTGAATTAATGCGATGAGAGTGGTCTCCCCGACGTGCAACAACACAACCGAGGCTTTCAGAGGTGGCCAAGTGCTTGCAGGAGGGCAGTTTTCTGAGGGGTGTTTATGACACTCTGCAAACACAATCATTTGCAACATCTCAAGTCATATAGTTTGTCATCTCAAGACATCTCCCCTTGAAGTTTGGGGCGTTTTAAACATATATACCATATTAATCTTCAAAAATTCAAAAGACTGACATAAAACTGAAGGAGGAGAACCACAATGAGTCTACTGGACTGCCAGTTGAAAATAACAGACAGTAAATGACCAAAAAAAAAAAAAAAAAAAAAAAGACAAAATGGCTCAGAAACACAAATCAGAAATATTGCATCTCTGCAGGATTCATGCTGAAAATCATATACACCCAAACATGCTACTTAGAGCAACAGAAGGGTGAGAATGCAGGATCGAACCAAGATCACACTTGTTATAGAAAACTCCAATTAAGATATTTTAAGATGTGGTGAGTTCTGTCTCTGCTGGAGAGCTATAATATTATTAAAGTATTCATCAGCATTGGAAAAGTTACTTTTAAGTGTTTGTTGTTATCTTCTAAACTTTTCATATAAGACTTCAAATCAGACCTTAATTTATTATAGATTGTGGTGATACTACAAACTTCACTTTTTTGCTAAGTAACAAACAGAATATAAAAGTTTGACTTCCAGCAGAGATATCAAGACACAATGCTCAATTTTGAGGGTTTACAATATTATGCAATGTTTGCTGTAGACATTACCATTTCATTAGCATATTCTACTTTACATGAAATCCAGCAATGAATGCTGTCCCTGATCTAAGGCTAATCCTCTTTAAAGAGCTACAGGCTATATTACATGTGGCCACAGCCACAGTTGTGCCATGGCTGAATCACTTTGAAGCCTATTGAACAGAGTTCCCTTGTGAGACTATACACAAACCCGTAAACCAATGCTGCCTGTGCTGTGAAATCCTACTGTTTTTCATCACTGAGATTTTTTTTTTGTAAGGGGCACAGCCACCCTAGTCCCAAGTGAGGGATGAGATACAAGGCTGCCTTCACCACCTCTCAATGACAAGTTACATCTGAAGCATATATGCCTGAGGTAATGCAAACACCTCACTCCTAAACACCACTAAATGGCTCACAGGGATGCTCTGTCTCACAGACAGGCTTCTGAAATACGGCAGGTTACCACGGCTCACTCTTCAAGGCTGACAGCCAATATAACCTGGAGTGGGAAGGAGATGGAAGGCGTTGAAGTGAGAATATTTACTGAAACGTGGCTCCCTCTTGTCTTCTTTTTCTGCATTTATTCTACCTCAGACCCCTTTCTGTGGCATGGCTCAGGTTTATTTCAGCAGGCTTTGGTTCAGGCCTATTTTTTGGTCACTTAATTTTAGGATGTCAGCTGGAAAGCAAGAGTGGTATCACAACGACTGACCAGAAACTACAATTAAAGCCTACATCTGAGGAAAACCATATGCCATATATAAATAAAAGTTTATTTTAGGGCTTATCTTAACTCTTCAAAATAACTTTCATTTCACTGGAGCCTAGAACAATTGTCACAGTGTTTATATGCCAATGGATCTGCTTCAGAACAAAAGAAAAGAGATTTTTCAGTATAGAAAATATACCTTATCATTGTTAGAATCTTAGCAACTCCCAATACAAAAATACTCACCACTAGACAAACTATGTGTTCTGTCTTTGATTAGAGCTGATATGTGGCCACCTTGAGAAACCACAGCTTTGGACGGTTTCCACAGTTTAGGTCTTTAGAACAGGAAACAGCAAAGAGCAGAGAACATCAAGCTGAAGTGCAAGGGTTATCATTGAAGGAGAACATACTTTCCTCAGCTGTAATCACTGCAAGAAACCTGAACTATTGTTTTAGTTCTAGCAAGGAGAGCTCTCAGGTCTCTTAACGGCCAGAGACGGTCACTGGAATCATAAATAATTCCATCATGTAATAGTTGTGACTCACCAAGTCTTCTCTTGTTTAGATCGTCAGTGTGAGGTTTGATACAAAGGATGGGCTTCCACATGCATGCCCTCTGTTGCACAGAGCTAAGCCAGGGTGTCACACTGCATGCTGTGCTACCTACAGCAACACAGACGTCTCTTCAGCAAGCCTGTTTAAGGTCCAACCACATGTAGCTTGTAAATCTGATAAGGTCAACAACTGAGATATCAGGGAGACTCTCCAGGTGAGGTTCAGAGGTTATCTGCAGGCAGAAAAACGTCAGAACAATACATGGATTGCATACTTCTTGTAAGCAATTACAGAAGGAAAAGCTTTATCTGTATGCCAAGTATTTTCTCTTTCTGGTTTGAGTGGAGTTCCACAAAATAGGAAACGCGAGATGACTATGCCATCTGGAAGTGTAGTGACCTACAACCAGGGGATCAGAACTTTAACCAGTAAATCACCTCCAGGTAACAAAAAAAGGGAGATGACCACCAAATACCCGAAAGCTGGACTCCCAATTATTGGTAAACAAAGAGAACTCCAGTCGGCTCACTAACAAAAGCCCCACAGCTTTCTAACTATGTTTAGAAAACACAAGGGACTCTTTTATTCAACAGCTAGGAGGAATGAGCACAGCTACAATCAGCAGCTGTGCACAGAACACTCATCCCCAACACGTTCCTAAGGTACACAAACGATTTTTCATTTCCAGCTCTACTGAAAATCATTAAGACACTCTTTGAAAAACGTGATGCTCCATCACGCCTAAGTCTCCGGTCTTTGTTCTAACTTAAAAACCAACAATAACAAACCAAACCAACCAAACCAACCAACCAAACAAACAAAAACAACAGGAAAGAACTGACAGTTTTTCCTTTGTATTAGGGCTAAAAGATGATTTGCTTTTAATTTTGAGCAAGAAGCAAGCACCTGCTCTATGGCATCAAACCTCCCTTACTTTCCTTTTTCCACTCCTTATCCCATGAAAGCTGGAGTTACAGGAGCTCTTTCCCACAGAGCTGCATGAACCTTCCTCCAAAGCCGCAGCTGTTGATAAGAAGGGACTCCAAGGCACAGGGAACATCTCCACCTCTTTTCACAGCATCCCCGCTATGTTTTCTCTCTCTCTAGCCCTCAGTGTCTGCCAGTTCTTTGTGAAGAGGGCAGCCATCCCTTAGCCAGAGTAAGGAGGGAAATGTTGAGGCCCTTCTACTGGATCAGTTCTCAAGGATCTTGCAGTGTGATCCTTGAGCCAACAGAGAGAAGTCTGTTCATCTTCCCAGCTTATTGCTGGTATCTACCATACTTGCTTGCTGCCCTGTGACTGTGTGCTTCCATTTCACAGGTCTCTGGGCTTGAGCAGCAAGGGCAGACTGGAGATGAAATAGAAATAAGGAAAGCAGGGAGCAGGAAAGCACCCAGACAGAGGGAGAAAAGCCCCACTGACAAAACAAAAGGTGGAGGGAACAACAGGGTAGTGAGAAAAAACATCAGGAGGATGGTGAGACAGAAGGACCACAGACAGCAAGAGAGGAGGGAGATGGAGAAGAAATTGGGGTAGCAGAGAGGCACAACAGAAATGAAGGGGAGAAGATAGAGGGGGGAAAACCAGGACATGCTTGGAAGAAGGACAAAGGGCAGATGACGTGGAAAGAAAGAACACAAGAGAACTGGGACAGTGGTGCAAGTAAAGTCCATCTTGTAAGAAAGGGTGCTCTTTGCTAGTCAGAATGAGCTCCCTCAGACTGACTTTGTTCAGGTTGGATGAGAGGGAAATGGAAAAGTTCTTTTATCCTGAGTAAAGAAAGAACAAAGAAGTAAATAAAACACGGGGGGGAACTGCACTCCTTTTTCCTCTGGCATTTCTCTTCACTGCTTTGTGGTTCCTGCAAGTGCAACGTGAAATTTCAGTGAAAGCAACCCCTTCTTGTGCTTATCTCCTCCTCTCACACTGCGATCCAGCTGAATATCCTGCTTTATACTCGGACTGCATGTCTTTGAGGAGGGACTGTTTCTTTTCCCTTTGAGCAGGAGGCACTTGGCTGCTCTAAGGTCACAACAACTAATTGCAGAACCTGGCTATGGGTTGCTGCTTGCTCTGTTACGCCTTTCCCAAATGAACTCTTGGAAGTTACCACTGAAATGAGTGCCATTAACTTGAAGTGTCACACGAGCTCTTGCAATCCGAAATGCCATTTCCCGCTGCCTGATCAAACATTGCCACCTACCGGCCCCCCGTGCAGGTCTGTGCTGGGCGCTACGGGGATGTTATTTCCCAGCACCGACGATGTGCGAGCAAAAGCATCCACCCGACAGCATTTCGTAGCCCAGGGCTGTGACTGTCCCTCCTGCTGCCTGGCTCTGCACATCCCCAAAGGGCTAAGGACGATCCAGGTCACCCCTGTGCTGCACCCCTGTGCTGCGTGCACCCCACCACGGAGCTTGTCAGGGCCCACGAGGCACGCGTCCAACACCTCAAGCGAAAAGTCATGTGTTCACATCCACTGCAAGCATTTTCTAAGGCAAAATTTGACATAGAAGGCCCCACTTCAGCATTCACACAACACCGCTGAGAAAACTACAGTACCAGGGAGGGAGAAATCCAGCTGCCAAAAGAGGGTCATCAGCAAGGCACAGAAAGTGTACTCAGCATTTACAAGCTAGTTATCTGTCACACCTAAATTGCTCTTGTTGCATGGTGGCAAACCCAGTCTGAAGCTGTGACACCCACACCTGTAAGTCCAGCCATGGTAGGGCTGGGCAGAGCTGCAGTAAAATCTCAGCACCACTGAAATCAGGCCAGACCTGCTGTTGATCCAGCAGGATAAGGACGCTTCCATGACGTTAAGCTAAACAGCAGAGAAAAATAGCAGGTGTCAGACTGGTCCAGGCTGTTTCTAGTCTCAGGTCTTGCCCTGCACATGGGTCCACAGAACAGCTTTTAGGCAGCAAAAGAAACACAGCTATGAAGAGCGGGATTCCTGAATATCCACACACCATTGTCAATGAGTTCCCAGCTTTTGAGTAGGCTAGGCAGATCACTGACCACTGTGCCACTTGCTCAATGGGCCAGAACAACCAAAAAACCAACAAACAACCAATCCTGAAAGACCAAAATCTCACATTGGGATGTTTTACTGAATGTTCCTAAAACTTGTCAAAGCACTGGGAGGAAGTTTGCAGAAAGGGTTTTCATGTTTAGTCGCTTAGAAAGAATTAGCTGGAACACAGATATCCAGAGGGAGTCCTTTCACTCACTAACCCAGAATACACTTTCTATGATTCTTATGACCTAACATGAACTGCCCCGAAATAGGAAGAAACCGACTTCCCTTCAGTGACTCTCAGCTTCGCAAAAAGTGATCCTGATTGAAAGCTTATGAGAAAAGGTTAAGAAAACTTAAGAGTTCCTAGTATTTCTCCATTTTCCGGATTTGCCTGTTTGGGACCTAGACTTACCTGAAGCCTTAGGAATCAGACCAAAGCTGTTAGAAAAACAGCACAACAACCAACCCCAACCACCTCAGTCTTTCAGCCTATCATAGTTGCTCATTACAAATACATAATTAGCCCCAGCAGATAGCCATGCTAATATGCCACTGATAAACACACAGACACACCAGATGCAGGGAACCATTAACTTAAAGTTACGAGCAGGGTTTTTTCAGGAACTTCCTTCTCCCTTATTATTGGCAAGGCAATGAACATGGGTGTCTGACACACAGCCAGACAGAAGGCACCCTGAGAGGAAAGCACGGCTCCAACCCACTTCTGTGTCCACGTCCAGCACTGTTGCTGCAATCCAGTTCCAGTGCCTCGTCCACTATGCCACGCTAGCCAGCTCCGTGGGCTTTGCACTTCTATTTGCAGTTTCACTTCTGAAGGAAATTCAATAATCGAAAAAAAGAAAAAAAAGAAGTTAATGCAACATAGGAATGGACTCTAGTACACTGAGTAACTTTTTTTGTAGGAAATAATTGTGGCTACACCCAGAAAGCCCCAGAAGGACAGAGTGCTGGGGATTTTCTGTTTCAGGGGAAAGGCTGCGATCATTTTGCTGAAGCTGGCAGCATTTCAGCCAGCGCAAGACTTAGGGACGGGAGGAGCGATAAATCCAGTCCCAGACATCTCCTGTATGAAGTCACACAGCGCTGTATCAAATTAAGAAACTAATAGGAAAGACGTAGTTGGCGCGAAGCGAGCTAATGCCAGAAGAAAGTGAAATAAACAGGAAGAGCACTGACATACCTCGGCAGCTACAACTGAAGTAACCTCACCGGGAAAGCTCTCTCCCGGCACCGAGGCCTTGTAAAGCGGCTGTATCCGGAAGCAAAGGTCTGGCAGGAATTACAGCAGGCAGCACATGCTGCGCATTGCACAACGCTGTGCTTTCCAGAAGGCGCCGAGCCCTGGTGCGCCAGCACACGCACCCAGCCTGCCTGCCGCAGCCCCGGTGTGCTGGTAAGTGAGCGAGCGGCTTCAGGGAATCGCTTCTCCTGCTCTGCTTCTCATGGGCTCCCTGCAAAACCTTGTCGGAGCCCTGCTGGAGGGCGCAGAGGGAGCCAGGCATACGCAGCAGAGCTATCGGGACTGATAAAAGCTCTTACAGGAGTGCGGTAGCGAAAGAACTTAGCAACCTACAGGTGATTTACCTGTTTATTGAACAAATAAAAGGAGCCCGCAAATGAAATACAGCTCATATGACCTAGCACAGGCATTTAACTCCGTGGGCTTCAGCTTACAGTCCTTACCGAGGCACACCACCCTGGTCACAGCACTACACATACACAGAGCAGTGCAGGACTGAGACTGAGACAAAGCCTTTCGCTCTGTGCCCTGCCTCTCGTTCCGTGTGTGGGAGTAATCTTGCTTAATAAGTAAATTGCAGCAGCTGAAAGGGAGGGAATGGCTCATTTTTTCCCACCGGGCGGCTGGGTTGCATCAGAATTTCTAGTGAAATGAATTTTCGGCTCAGCTTGGTTCAGCAGCAAGAAGAGGAGGCAGTGCAACGAAGCTGCTTAGAGCACAGGAAAATAACTGAACGCTTTTTAGTAACAGTGAACTGTTACTTCGAAATCATGCCTTGTAATTACTACATTTTGTTTGTGTTCAAAGCGTTAATTTTGGAGGTGGGAAGTGAAACTGAAACTACTTAAATTCTTCTGAAAGCTTAACCTGCCACCTCTGCAGCATACGCTTCTTGCCAGTGGTGTGACTACTGGTTTGAGAAAAGTCCTCGGCGAATGTGAGATTTTCAGATGTCCAACAATGACCCCAGCCGAAGCTGAGCTCCAGCCGCTTTTCGGAAAATAACAAGACGCCACCAGCACGTGCAGAGCAGAGCCTGGCTGTTCACAAGGCGTGAAGCCACTGCCACCCCTGGCACCGGAGCTCCCCACCACATCCCGCCCTCGCGTCCCAGCTCTACGGGGCCCACGGGCACAGGTGAGGAGGGGTCCGGGCCCCTGTGTTGGCCTCGGGTGGTGGGGGAAGTGAAAGGGCCTCTGGGGGCTGATGAAGGCCAGCACGGTTTTCAAGAAAGCCTTCTTGAAACCCTCATTCTGCACCACCCCTGCCCCAGGGTTCGTGGTCACTTAAAATGAAAGGTAAATGACAAGATGGATGCTACTCTTTTTCTCGGTAGGCATGCTGAAGCCTTCTGTTCTACCCTGCAGAAGCAGATAGGCAGGGTGGTCTGAGCTTTGACCTGCAGGTAGGGGGCTCTTGCCTGTGTTGCTAAACACCCACCTCGGAGCCCTGTGGTTCTCAAGTTAGGTAACCGTGTTTGCGATTCTCAGCATCACTCCTCTGCGTCTAAAAATAGGGATACTGATGCACACTGAAAGAAATGATGTTGAGAGAAGGGAAAATGGTAAAATCATGACAGTTTGACCCAAATGAAAGTACAGACAACAGCACTGTAGTGGGCTACCTTACAGTTGCAGGAGAAATCTTGATTTTCAGTATGGAAAGTTTCCTTCTCCAGATAGTATTCTCCAAAACCTTTTTGCTGCCCCATATGATCTAACAATGAAAAACTCTTTCAGTATTGATTTGGCATCAAACTCAGCCTGAGACTTGAGACAGAAAACTGTTTCTACAGACTGATTTGTGAACTAAGTGAAATGATGTGGGTTTTCCCGTTAGCCAAAGCTGACCTCGTGTAGCATCCTGCAACCTCTTACACAGGTTACACGAAACAGTCAAGAGCAGAAGGAAGCGCAGAAGACAGCCCATCCTCCTGCTCACATAGCTCACCCAGCTACCTGGGGCTGAGCCATACACCTGGAATGAGGGATGGACACTGATGCCACTGAAGCATGCCTTTTACAAATGACAAAGGAGTAACCTGCCACCGGGGTGTCTGTTTATACCTTTGTCAAATGTATGGATCATATGTTCCACTTGGTTTTAAAGTGAACTCTGAGATCTATTTGGATTTTTATATTCCTCTAATTATCTGAGCTTGGCAGAAGCACTGTGGTAGCCCCCTTCAGTGAGCAAGCTGTGGTAGCTACACTTCTGTGTGAGACCTGCTGCTGTTATTGTGCCAAAGGTGTAGGAAAAGGTTTCTGGGTTTCCCACAGAGAGCAGCTCACTGATACACAACGCATTGTGCTTCGGGCTTATTTACAGTGGTATAATTAAGCCTTGGAAAGAAGAAGTCAGAATTCTTTGCTGCACTGATGGCTCAGATGCCCATAAAACAACACGTTAAATTGTAAGCTTTAGTCAGGATGATTTGATGAATAGAACTAGTAAAGATAGCTCAGACTTGGTGTGACATGTTGGGAACTTAGTGAGATGTAAGACTTTGATTGTACTGTTTGATTCCAGTAGCTGCTCACAAATAATGCACTTCTCTGACCAGCAACTGAGAACTCCTCCTCAGGAGCCTCATAGCCTTTTCTTTCTTCAGCTTCTATTTTCCTGTGTAGGAAGGTAACTTTCCTTCCATGTACAGAGGACCAGATGACAGTGTTTCCTGAGGTGTCTTGTAGATTTATATTTGGATGCACTGTGGTAACTCAGACTTCGGAACGGAATTTAGCTCCTAAGCATGTCCTGTATGGCACTGCAGTGACTTCATGCTGTGATTTTACTTTTTTCTTGTAGCTTTGAGAATTCATTTCATCATGACCTCTTTTGAAGAAGCTGAAACTGAGGAAACAGCAGCATGCCTCCACATGACTTTTTACCATCCTTGCCAAAACGACAAGATGATGTTTCGCTGCCTGAATTTCTGTAAGCGAGAACAGGTCAGGGCAGATGAAATGGCCAAATTCGGCCGTGACCCTAACATCTGCCATTATAACTTGGTGGATACTCGTGTTTCTCGGATTCAGTTTTCACTGCAGTTCTACAGAAAGCTTAACAGCTCAGAATTGTGTTTTGAGATAAAGAACATGAGCAAGAAAACAAAGCTGTTTGTGGACCACACGGAACTGGGTTACTTAAACAAAATCGACCTGCCATGGAAGTGCATCGTTTGTTTCGGGGACTACCAGATTTTAATGGAGATTCAAGAAGGGGAGTCCTTGGATTATTTTGAGACTCACTTATACTTGTCAAAAGTACCAATTTTACAAGAAAAATGCATTCCATTGGTACAACCCCTCCCTGAGAACAGCATTATCCCTTCATTGTTTCCTTCCCAAGGCAAAAGCCCTATAGAGATTGATGAAAATGAGTCATGCTAGCAGAGAGGAGGAGGCTGGATGAGATTTTGAACCTGTGAAACCTGCATGATTTAGGAGCTGAAGGCCATCATCTCAACCTACATTTTCATGGTTCTCACTTGCTGTACATCAGTCCTCTTACTGTTTTCAATACCACGACATACTTTGTTGAACAGAAACAAATTCCTGCCACTGCCTTTACCAGGGCATACGTTCTCTCTGATCTCCACTGTTTTCTACATAAACATGAGAGATACTTTGAGCCACTTCAGTCCATGGTAGCAGATTCAATTCAAGAACTGTGACTACGTGCCTCATTGATGTATTTAACAGCTTTTAATGTAGAGCATTCGGAACAATGTTTTAGCCACACGTTGGTTAGCTAAGGAGGGATGTAATGTCTCGCTGCATTTCTTATACTTTTTTTTTTTTTTTTTTTTTTTTGTTGCTTTTGACATTAAGCTCTGAACAGTATTTTCAAGCCTAGGTTGTAACTTCCCAGATTTTGCAGTTTAGAACTACCTTGTCAGCACAGCATATTTAAATTAATGTTTATACTAACTTTGCATAGAAATCTTCTTTCTATTTGGGATTAATATATATATATATATATTTTGCCAGTAAAGTGTTTTTGCTTGTGAATGTAAATAAACATGCAATATTTGTGATCATGTTATGTAAATACCCAGCTAAGTTTTGTAGTAAAGCATTTGGTTGTCCAGTAAAGATTTGTCTTCTTGTACAAGCATAGTCAAAAAACACTTGTGTGAATGAAGTCACTTCTAGGACAGTCCAGAGAAGGACCTTTCACTGCCAGTATTCTGGGCTTGCCAAAAGTGGTGCTGTTCCAAGACAAGAGTCGACAAAAACGCTTTCAGCAAGCCTTCTCCCTATTCTCCCTCCTTACTGCCCCACGCACCTTGCATTCTTATAATTTTATTTTCAGTTAAGTTTTTCTCACTTTTTATAAAAAAAATATATATATATATATATATGTATATTTTAAGGGGCTCAGCATTTCATTAGCACCTCCTTTTCATCAGGTGATTTGGATTGTTTGAAAGACACTGGAAAGGCACAGAATAGGCAAGCATTTTAGCCTCTAGCATTAGGTTATGGAGCAGATGCTATCCTAAACATTCAGGAGATCAATCTCCTGCCCTATACACTTCCATCCTTACCACTGTAAAGCACTGAAGAGCTTAGAGTTTACCTTTGCAACATACTGCTATTGACTCCAAACCCATCTGTCTGAGGAATTCTGTGATAAAGTTTACATTTAAGGTGTTTCCTTTTAACTTCCTAACCGCTGAGAATACCTTTCTACTTCATTCATTACAATACAGGAAAAGCAGGATTATAACAGAGGGTAGAGTTGTTGAATTACACGATGTACTCTAAGATTAAGAGGAACAACCACAAGCGAGATTAAGTCTCATCCTTGCCAAAAACACCTTGTTCCCATATTTTCTACCCTTTGAAGTAGCCTCTGATACCTGCTGCAGTCTTTGGGCTAGATGTGCAATGCAAGACTCGGCTGCCACCTCAGCACTGCCTCTACCACACGCCCAGCACCTCAGCCTAAGCAAAGCAGCCCAGCAAGAATCACCACGCCACCAGCCACAGCGCTACCAGCTTCTAAAGCCATTGGCTGGTTGGCTTTTTATGTGATTTTGATCTGAGTCTTCCTACTCTATAATTAGACAGTGGCAAATAGCCTGCAAGCACAAGCTGTCTGGAAAAAGAACATGAGAACACAGCCTGAAAGAAGTGCTTTCACAAAAGCTTTTATGTGAAGTCAACCTCTCATCTAAAATGCATGGGATTTCTTAAGTTCACAAATTTGGCTCATGTCTGAGGGAAGAGGGAGTGTTACATTTCCAGTAAACAGCACTCTTCCCATTAGCGCTCTTAAATGATTCCAGATTACATGCAAGTTCTTGTTTCATATCACTTGGACTTCAAAAACCAGCACTGTTACCACCACTGGGCAGTATTGTTACACAATTTCTAGTCAGTGGCCCTGTCACACAGGACATTTGCACGTGTCTCCACTCATATTCATTGCTTACGTTTTTCTGTGTTGTTATCTACAGGGAAAAAACCTCAGTCACAACTTTGCAAGTGCAGTACATAAACAGCAGTGTCTACAACCTACTTACCATCTTCCAGCTGTTCTGCAGAGGTCACAGTGCTGTCTCAGTACGCTTTGTACACGGAGAGGGGGGCTCCATGCCTAGCCATAGACCCAGAGCGGTGCAATCTGTAGGCACATCTCCAGGAGCCAGGAGAAAATACTGACCTGAGGAATGGGAAACAAACAGAGGTTTCCAAACCTCACATCGTTTCTACAACTATGTTTACCTCGGGTAAGAATCAACACCAAAATATGCATTAAAAATGAATTTTTCTTGAGCTGTACTATCAAGAACTAGCACAGCCTCTCATGGCACTGAGGATCACAGAAAAAATAACAAAAAGGCTTAGTGCTGATTCCCTCCCAAAGCTGGAATATTGTTACATATACACAACCCCCAAACAGTACTGTAGAAACAAATTAAAAATTATCAATTCTATGATAGATGTCAACCAACAAGATATTGGAAGGGACGTGTTGTGTTGCAGATACGCACACATCTGATGAATGCCTCTACTGCATACCAGTTATTAACGTGTCTGGTAACAGAAGAAAGTATCAGTGGCATGTTCTCAATAAATCTGCACAAATTGCAAGAAATTTCAAGACCTTAGGAGTGCTGTTACATAAAGCCATTATTAAGTGTAATTTCACATCTAAAACAAAAAATACTTACATCAAAAAACAAAACAAAAAGAAGGCCAGGCAGGCATAAGGAGAATGGATTTTGACAATGATTTTTTTTCATCTTAGATACATGTTTCTATCACAATTTCCACTCTCTGTATTATGCAGCAGAATCGTTTTGTGCTGTTTCAATGAACTTTCAAGCCTCACTGTCATTAAACATAGTCAAGCTCTTTCAGATAAAACACTCAGTGAAGGAGAATCAGCTGCACAGATTAGAAAATATCTGGATTACTTTCAATGATTGCATATAATGTAGAAGTAAATTCAATCGTCATTTTAAAATCAAGGATTATTGCACATGCTTTAATAACGTGCCAAAGTCAACATCTTCAAGTCTATTAAAGTGATTGCAAAAAACTATAGAGCATTTTGCATGAACCATACTGTTGGAACGGAGAATAGCAACACACATGATGAAAAAATGTTAGCTAGGAAACAATCAGCCACTCTTTGATAAATTTGCAATAGTTTCCATAGAGGTGCCAGCATTAAAAAAAAATAAAAAAATAAATCAAGAAATGCCATAGGAAAATAACTCATTAGCAAACCAAAAAGCACTGTATTTAAAAAAAAAAAAACAACATTTTGAAAATGAGAAGGTTTGGAAAAGGATACATAGCCAGCAGACTCTTATTGAGAAGATAGTTGACCATGATTCTTTGGATTAATGGATGAAAATAAAAAATATTTAAGATCCATTTCCATAATATGCAGGCTCTATAGCATCATCTGTAGGATCATCTATAACAGCTTTCTTTATAATGTAGCCAAGGGTCTATTTCATTTTAGAAGTTGGTGTAAAGTAAAACAATGATGTAAAAACCCATTTTCATTTAGGAAAGGCAGCTAGATAACTTGTTGTTCTTTGGTAAATACTCTCTCCAGAGTCTGATCCTTCAGTTCACAATGATTCTTCCAATGTTCTTTACAAATAATTTATTAGGGCATCACATAATCCCCACATTTTAAGCAAAAAGACCTGACCTAGTCTTCCATTAAATTGACTGCACAAGTGTCAGTTTTATCCTATTGACTTGAATCAAAGTTATAGTTGACATTGTCAATTCATAAGACAACCTCTGGATAAAACATCTTGGACATACCTAGATTACAAATAAAATTTACCTACAGTTCAGATTAAGTGGATTCTGAGTAGACTGAGTAGAAGACCTCATATTCTGAATATTAATGGAGTCACTCAGCTGTTTACAAAAATATGAAGAGGGTGGGGAACATATCTGGCAAGAGCTTTTTAATTAAGAACACAGTATGATGTTTAGTTTTACTACTACTACTACTACTTTTAGGTTATATGCTCAAGTCTCTTGTTCCAGTTTGGGCCAGAGGGAAAAAGAAGTTATGCACCTACAATAGAATGCCAACGTCAAAGTGTCTCAAAGTGTCTAGGAGGCTACATAAAGCTGCCAACTGAAGTCACACAGCAACAATAATAGAACTTCCCCTTCACAGAATTTAGCTGATATCATGAAGACGCTTATTTTGTCTTACAGATGATCAGTGTGAATTCTCCTGTCTACCTCCTTGATTGCCACACACGCCCCTGCCTAGAAGTTGCCATTAGTCATATATTGTTAACTTAGAATTACTTAGAATTATTGTTAACTAAGAATTACGTGTAATTGGGCTGCTAACATTTTTTTGGGGAGTTTTCTGTAATTTTTCACTTGGAGCTATCCCAGAGTTCACAATTACAGAATACTGAAAGACTGCTCTGAAACACTAACTTCCTGCTTAATCAAGCAACTCTGAACAGACTGCCCAGATAATCACGTCAAATGATTTCATGTTTGGTAATGGCACATTAGCATAGAAACATGCATAAGCAGGTGAACAACTTAATAAAAAACACTTCTTCCACATCAGTAAATATTATAATTAAAAACATACAAAAAAACAAACCAACACAACTCTATTGCCCATATACAGACACAACCAGCAGACAATTAAAATGGTGTACTAAATAAGACAGAAACGAGAACAGGGAAGCTGCTTGCATTACACAAGCACGTTTATCTTTCCTTCCTCTGAAGCATCATGGTTGAGCTGCCTCTTTCTCACAGCAGGGCTCCACATTCCAGGTTTCTCAAATCCTCTATTACTGCAACTTGTCAGAGCTTCCTTTCCAAAGCAGCAAGTCTCAATGAAGGGCTGTTCATTCACAGGAATTCAGTGGTTAAAGACACAGCTAATTTGTTCAACCTTCCATTGTTACCTGAGGTAATTTTAGAAGTGCAAGAGGATCCTTCCTGGTGCAGAAATAATTTTGGGGGAACACTTAGAGATTCATATTCATATACTGCTCTTACTGTGTATGACACAGTGGGCACAAAAACAGCAGAGGAAACACTGCAAAATATAAGACTGGCTGAAAATTTTAATTAGTTTTAAGTTTGTACAGAGATATATATTTTACAGTACTGTTGTGTTGTTTCATGTAAGCTGTTTACATAATTTTTAATCTCTTAAATTTCCACAAATATTGACCATAATTTCTTAAATCACTCAGTGGGATTCACTGAAAAGCAGATTGCTATTAACCATGGCTACAGAACATGCACAGAACAGATCTTCGGTTGGAATTACAGCTTCAGCCCCCCCCCCGCCCCAAACGCTTGCTCATTCTACAAGCAAGAGTGTCAGCTATAGTGTACTTCCTTGAAGCATGGTCAGGACAGGTCGATCTCATGTTCACTGATCAGGAAAATTAGTGATCACTGCAGGATAATTGTACAGTTTCAGCAGGATTAAAAAAAAAAAGAAATGTGTTATTTACACATCAAGAGAGTTGCCTTCATTTCAGTAGGAATATATTATATGAGTAAACATCAGAAGTTACACGGTAGTAGCATATGCCAAACCAAAAATATACATTTGATGTGTACAAATTTTTAAAGCATATTACAGGCATTGCAAATGTAGATAATTACGTTAAAATATTTTCAATGACATAGCTACAGTTTAAATTAAGAACTGGAGTATTATCAACAAAAGATTTATCTGTTCATTAGTGTTGATCTATACATATTTAATCCAAGTGTGTAGTATTTTGTTATCAAGAAGAGGACCACATTGTAGCAACTCTAACATTACATATGATCTCAGATAATCTAAAACCATTACACAACTCCTACCAACAAATTCAGCTCTTCTAATGATGCAGCTGTTACTACTGAACACAGTATTCTGCTATTATTCCACAACAGTGAAATGACACCCTCATCCCCCTTTTTTCAGGGAAAAAACAAGATAGCTAGACAAAATAATGCTAGTAGAGTATGGCTATACTGAAACCTTGGGGAAAACTTGAGATTTACAACTGTTTTGCACACTCCCTTCAGTGAGTTTTTTTTTTTTTAAAAAGTGTAACTTACATAAAAACAAGGGGGGAGACCACACAATACATTACACTAGATCTGCAGTACCTGAACACCTGCTTAGATTTCAGCCTCACATTATCAGTACTAACCATCCAGTTTTGAGGCACAGGAGAGCTAGAGCACTCAAATAGACTATTTTGTAACTTGAAGGAAGATGTATATTTTTCTTTATGCTGTATAGAAGTTCAGACTCCCAGTTTGCTCTGAAAGCATTGCTTTTCAACAGCTGTTCTTATCAAGCTGAATTACAACTCGTCCACAACGTAAAGAATTTTAAAAAACATGTAGTAACATGCTAATCTGCTGGGGAGAGGGGTGGGTGGGAAATCAAAGCTTTGGTCCTCACAGTTCTCCACTAGATGATGGTTAAAATTTCTGATTTAAAACACAAGATTTTGATTTTTTTTTTTCCTCTATCTAGGCACACACTATGCCTGGCATATTATACAAGACAATAGCTTACCTAACCTAATGATTTATACTATGTTTGTTGAGGTTCATTGTGCTTTGCATGAAATAATAATAAAAAAATAAAAGAAATGGAAAGAAGACAACACAAGGCTAGAGGGAATAAGACAGAAAACTGCAATTCACCATGTGAGAAATTTGTTTTTACAGCTGGCTAATTACACCCTATAAATAGCTGAAGAACAAGTCAAAGAGCACGTATTGGAAAAAAGATATTTTAAAAATTATCTCTATATTCAAGTATTAGATAAATTATATAAGACTATTTCACAGATAAATGTTAGGCCAATGATGAATTTTAAAAACAAATCAGTAGAAACATCATCCAGAAAAAAAGGCTAGTTAAAATATAGATATGTCAAGCTATGAAGCTTAAATTAGTGCAGATAATTTTATATTAAATCCAGATATCCTGAAATATACACAATGGAATCATCCCAGTTTTCACAAAAGTTTAGAAGGTAGATGATAAAATTGCACTTAATTCTGAATTAATTCAGATAGCAAGTCATTCCCATTCCTTGCTGATCCATTTATAAGAAAGAGAAGGGAACAGTTTTATAAAAGAGCAACACGTTTTTGTACATTCTATTTCACTTTTAAACATTTGGTCATAAATGAGGGCCACAGTTTCACTATCTGTCCTGCTGATCAGAATCAGATATCCTCATATCTGATGTAGACAAATCTAATACAGGATTTACAAATCCAGCATATTCTGAATTGCCATTATCATCCATTTCAGCACTAACAAAATCATTCTCCCACTCCAGTCCATTCGAATCATCAGAGGCTGAAGCTGGATTACTTCCTGTCTTCTTGCTATTAAATTTTAGTGCTGCCCGGAGTATATCTTCTTCTGTTTTTGAGCGTTCTCTCACTGGAATCATTCTGTTCATGCCTGCAATTTAAGACGTTTATGAGAACGTCATAATTGAGAAGCATACCTTAAAGTTTGTGTTAAAACATCAGAGGAAACAAGAATCATTTAGAGATCCAGACTCAGTTAATTTCATTCCTGAGTATCACTTTTTTTTTTTCCTTCATTCCTAAGCATCACATTCTTTTTTCTCCCTTGCTGTTGTTATTCTCATTAAGTCAATAGTTTGCAGCCAGCTTTGGCCCAAATAAATGCAACAGCTAGTGATGCTGCTTTACAGAGTCAAGAAGCCAGAAAACACTGTGAAACTACTTGGTAGCAGCGTTTACTTCTCCTGTATGCCCTCCATTATGTGCACATGAATACTGCTATGAATAGTACTATCTACTGTGCTCAAACATCTTCAATCCACAATCCTATTACAGTACTACCATTAGAAGTGTAAAATGATTATACACTACCACTAGCAGCATATAATCGTGCCCAGTTCAGGATCCAGGCATTTCATGTTAAGAACCCTCTTATTTGGACAACAAGAGCTAATAGCTCTTGCCCACACTAGATGAAAAAAGAAGCCAGGTATTCCTAGGAAAATTTGTGAACGTTAAATCATTCTGGTTCAGAAGCCTGTTTTGACATGTTAGTGCTCTTGACAGTGCCAAATATTTGAATCATACACAAACTGTCAGGAAAACACAGCATATTAAAGCCAAAAAAAAAAAAAAAAGTTGCGTGGTGGTTAAGAGAAATCCTAGCTTATTTTTGGTGAGCTTTTCAAAGTCAATGTCCCCAAATTTGGCTAACTTTGTTTCAAAGACAGGGGCTTTTGCAGATTTACTAAAAAGAACAGGAAAGATCTACAACGAACAGCTGCAAGGATAGTTGGGTTAATCACCTAGAATGCAGACTTAAGAAAGTTTCCAGTAGGAGTTACAATAAAAGTAAATTCTCTTAAGCAAACAAAAAACCCGACCAACTAAAACACCACCCCAAGAAACATCCATAATGTTTTCTGAAATACTTCAGTCAAAGATGAGTGATCAATTTCTGTACTTTGAAACAATAACGAATGAACTGTTCCTGTTGCTACTAGCTCACAAGAGGGCAGCATTTCTTTACAGTTAGTTTTGTTGTGGACTTACTCTACAAGTCAGTTGAAATTAATGGAAGAGAAAAAAAATTCATTGAAGGATCCAAATAAAAGAATTATTAGACAGATAACCACATTTGTCAAAATAAGCAGCTTTCTAGCTAAAAATCATTTAAATTTTAAACCACCTTCCCTTTGTAAAATGACAAATTTACAATCAACATAGTGGTAACTGTCAGCATTTCTGACTTGTAAATTGAGAATGACGGAACGTGTACCTTCTTCATCTTCCCACTCTAAATCTAATGAAGTGCTGTCATCATTTCCACTCATCGATTTTGTTTTGGTCATTAAGTCACAACTGCTCTCTGTGTTTGGCGTCAGCACGGTAGCATCAGATGAAAGTCCTATATGGAGGGAAAAAAGTTCATAAACATATTTGAATCTGACATTTAACATGGAAAACTGAACTTCCAAAGAAAGTTTTCATTGCATTTATCTCCTTTAAACCTCATTTGAAAAAGGACTTCATTCATCACTTCAAGGAGTACACAGTAGCTTTTTAATAGTCAACACCATGAAGATATTACACGAGGACATTTAGTCACACTGTCTAATTAGAACTGTAGAGGAATTCTGTATGCAGTATGCCTGACTTGCGTGAAGACTTACAGACCACCAAACTTACAAATATAATGGTTAATAAAATTATTTTCCTATTAGCTGCTAGTGAAACTTTCAAATCTAGGCAGCTAAACCTTCTGTCACACTTAATTAGAAAAAAGTTAACCATTAGTTTAATTCTAATTATTTTGCTACGAAACAGTTAAAGAAAGCTACACACATACGTCTGCATCTTTAAAAAACACTTGGGTTTTACAAGAAAAGTTCACTGCATGGATGTTGCCTCCACAGAATTGGAAAGCCTTAGTAAAACAAAACCCATGCATGGAACTTGTTTGCTTGCAGAACTTGCCTTCGAGAACTGGAATGGTTGTAGTTGTATTTGCTGCGTGTTTTGAGCCACTGACACACATGGGATTAAAGAGGAAAATAAGTTGCTGATTTTTTTTAATACGTGTGTGTATGTATGTGTGTATATATATATAAAATATATATAAATAAAATACATATAATAATGTTTATCTGGGTGGGAGAATGATGGTGTTCCTCCTAGTCACTTAATATTTAAAGACATACACAGGAAAGGGAATACTTACTGCTACTTCGAAAAGCTTCATACTGGAATTTTGAATTTCTTAAGAAAGAATCAAAATCTTCTTCTGCCACAGAGCTATAAGAACAGTGCAAGTTTTGTTTTTAGATTTATAAATTGCTAAAAACACCATAAAAAGAGATATTAATCCACACATCCTGTTTGCACACTTTTAAAGAAACTTCTCATATCCCAGTCCCTTTCTATGCTACAAAGTGCATACACTTTTTTTTAAAAAAAAAAAATCCACAGGATGGCTTTCCATTTTTACCGATCACATGCACCCGAGTTTGAACTTCTGCTCAATTTTCAGTAGTAATTTCAGCTAAAAATGAATTGTCTTGATATCTGTCATAAAACAACTCTTTTCTTCTCACTCTGTCATTAGGAATAATGCCTCATTAACTTTCCTATATTTAAAAAAAACAAAAAACACAACAACTCTGTATTCATTTCTAAAACCCAGCTAGTTCCTACACATTCATAAACCATTTTGACAGTCCCTTTCCTTACTGTACTTCACTCCTCTAACTAAAAATCCCTTCTATTCCCCCTTCTCTTCCATTAAAAACAGACTGACTAGAGCTTTTTCTAAACTCAAACACTGTTTCACAGTAAACATTTTTGTACTTTGTAAAGAGAACTAAAATATTCATGAAGAAACAGGCAGAATACATAAATCATTCCATTCCTGATTTGGTTAGTGTATACTTATACTGAGCATTTCAAACAGGGTTCTGAACAATAAAAATATTTGAAATTAACTGAGATTTTACATTTAAATATATTTTTAATATAAATACTAGATTTTGCGTAAACACACATATATACACATGTATATATACACACATATCCCTGTGATTCTGAGAGATAGGATGTATAAATAGATGTGTGTTAGTAGCTGGGAACAGGTTTGATTTTGTACGAATCAGCTGAATAACTACAACAAAACCCAGGGTGAATGCAATCAAACCTAAATATTTGCAGATTAATGGCAACCAACTTGCATTCAGTAATTACTTGGTGTGAACAAAACTGCAACAAATCAAAACAATTCTGACTTAGAAATGCTGTGTACATACGTTTTGAAAAACTCTTTTTTGTGAGTGGGAGGTGAGAAACAGCAGTAAAAACAGTCACAGGTCACAGTTATTATTAACATTCTATATCTTACCTTTGATAGTCTCCATTATTAACAGCATGTGCTCTCTGTGTTATCCTTTGCTGTCTACGTTGCTATTGAAAAAAGTAAATTGTTGAAAATGCTGAATGCAGTCACTCAGATGAATACATCCAATTGCCATTCTCTTAACTGCAGCATTACAAAGAGCATTGTCCCAGTCTTTGGAGAAGTCCAAGTATAGCTAAAGACTAACTTTTATTTAAATAAAGATCATATTTTAAGATACTGAAGAGAGCGTTAATGCAAGTAGTATTGCTTTTAATCTTTAAAATCTCTGCATTTAAAAGAAGGTAGTTTTGTGAATAAAACTCATAAAATTCATACTCATAAAATTAATGAGTTGTGCACAAATGATCAATAAGCATCAATTTGTCTAGAAACACGTGAATACTGCTTCATTCACAATTGAATCTGTTCTCTTCTGTACCTTTTTCTCTTCTCAAGCCACAAGTATTTTCAACACCCAACTAACACCTGGGTTACGTTTGATTTGTTTTGCTCTGTGTGGAAGAATGACAGCCTACCATTTTAAAAAGATCTTCCTAGAGGTCCTTTTATCTCTACATGAAGCAATACTGCCATCTCCTCTGGGTGTCTGTACTAGCTTCAAATATGTTAGTTAAAACTTTATTGCCTTGTTGGACCAGAAGTATTAATTCTTCTACACTCTTAGTGCTTTCATGATATCGTTAGGGAGAAACAGTTAGAAAAATGCAAGATGCAAGCCAAAAAACGCATTCATTTTGTAGTCATAAGAGGAAGAACATATATCATGGAAGTAGGGTTCTGCTGCTTCTCAAGTTGGGGTTTAACAACTTAAGGTTGTCTTAAGTTTCTTTTCCCTGCCTTGAAAAAAATAAGAGTGTAGGAACTGGGTACAGCAGCTATGAGGAAAGGTAAATCAGTTATGAAGCGGTACTTGCTCACCCTGACTACTGCAAAGGCTAGGATAAAAATCAACAAGCTAGCTTTATAGACACACCTGACATAACTAGCTACCATGTTTTATGAAAAATCTGTTCTCAGCCTTAATGGATCTGTCCCTGCAAAAGAAAAACGGGGTGTAAGTAAACCAGGTTTTTTAGTGTCAGCTTTAAACTTCAACCAACAGTTGCTCTTAGCTGGGGAAACAGTCTTTTTTGAGATATTTGATCAGCTACTATTCTAAATTCCAGGATGACGATGACTTTGTTTATCGGCACTTTCCCTCGCAGGTATTACGAAAAAGTGTCAGAATAAGCAGACTGAAACCAGTAAGGAAAGCATAGAAGGATCAGAAATATCACGTAGCATTGGTGGTTACAGGCAGGAATACTTAGACAAGCCGGGAGAAAGAGCCAGGAATTTGGCACCAACATAATTAGCAAGTCTGGAAATAAATCAATTACCGATATATGCCTTTTAAAATTCATACACCCACATAGCTTCCCACAAATTATCTACCCATTTTGCTGGATCACATGCAAATATCTAGCGCTGTAATTTCCAGGATACATATATATTAAAAATTGCTGCTGTTACATTACTTGACAATTAGTATGGCAACATCAGCAAGCCAAAATAGTTTTTAAAGGGATGCCACATTTCCGATGAAAAACCCATTTTTTCATTTAATAGACTTTTGCCCATAAACAGAGAAGACACCAGTTATGTATTCAAAAATGGATTCTAGCTGATCTAGAAAGGGGTTAAGTGTTTATATATACACATCTATGTAAAAGCTTCCTTATAATCCTTATGGGGTTTTGCAGTGGATTATTTGTGAAGGGGGTAAGCGGTATTATTTTTACAAGAGATGAAAATTAAAGTCTCCATAAACACTTTCTGTTGTAGGTTCTGCCTAAAAGAGGTGCATATTAAAAAATACCAAGAGAAGGAAAATAACATTTCTCACACAGAACTTCTGCAGAGAAATTAAAGCCTCAAGCATAAATCAAGCTACTTTTCCTGACTTTATATACACCAAAAGTGTTAGAAAAAGATAGAAACATGGGAAAGAGTCAGAATTAACCTCCCCACCCCAAATGGCAAGAGGATGGAAAGAGAAATCTAAAGTGAGACCTGAGCTATACTTAGTAACATCAATATTAGATGAAAACTGAGTCATCGGTACCAGTCTGCAAATAGCAGCTTTCAATTCATTCACTTCTGAATAGAGACAAAACACTCGAGTGAAAGATCTTGCCTATATCTACTGTAGAATTCATTTTTTTTCCCCATATGTCTAATTCTGAAAGTTTAGAAATTTACTCTTAATTGAACAAAAACCACGTCTAGCAGACAGTTACCTCGAACATGCTACATTTTCAACCATACATGTTACAACATGAACAGACAGTGAAGCTTTGAAAATGTTCTTTTTAAAATACACATTTCTGGCAACCTGAAATCTGTGTGAGAACACATTAAATAGCTTATTAAGATGCTGAAATATTAAACGCACTGTTATGTAATTCTTTGAACTGCAACATGAAAACACTCTGTAATAAGTGCTGTAAGGAAACTAAACAATAACTGTTTTCAGAGAACAGAACGTCAAAATATGGCTTTTGTTTTGCTTGACTAAGCTCCAAAAGCATAGATACCAGACATCTAAAGGTAGGCACAGTTAAATACTCAAAAGAATACTTATGGCTGGACTTTGGCTACTACACGTACAATCACAAAATGATAGAACAATTTAAGGGTGGAAGGGACCTCAGGAGGTCATCTAAGTCCAACCTCCTGCTGAAAGCAGTAAATTCAGATGATTCAAATGCTTATCTTCATGTTAGCACAAACCACAGAGACAGGGAACAATTATGTGCAAATAAATGTGTGTATTCATTTTATAAACCTAAATGATGTCATAATGTGTGCTTAATTTTAGGATTTTTAGTTAGGAAATCACCACAGATCTCTTTACATTAAAGATCAGTAATTTCTATATAATGTTAAGGAATCTGTTGAGCTAATTCTAGATTAAAAATCACAGATTTCATTCAAAAATTTATATTAGTTGTTATAATCTGTTTCAAACAATTGTAATGATTTTCAGCTATCCCAATCAGATGTACTTTCAAGTAACGTATTTCTTTCTTTAATGGAACTTACAAGCCACAGCAATTTCCTCATTACATTTCCTGAGATGTAAAGGATATTAGGAAAGTCTGCATACATAAAAACAGAAGAGAAGCTCTGATATATATTGGGGTCTTTTTCCCCTCACCTCCAAGAGCTTTTTCTGCTTTGCTGCCCTGGCTGCTTCACGTTGTGCAGCATATAAAGCCTCTTCTTCTATTCTTAACTTCTCCTCTTGTAAGGCTAACTGTATATAAACAAAATAGTAATGGTTAACAAAAGCAGAACCTATCTATCTTCCTATGAACAAAATTGTAAGTTCAATAAATCAAAAGAAGAACTACTACAAAAGAAAAATAAAATAAAATTGATTCTAGTTAAAACATTTTTCTTTATTAACTGGATCTAACAGCTTCCCCCCACCAAACAACCCAAGAAATTTAGATAAAACATTATCATCCTATTGAATAATCATTACTTGTGAATTGCTGTAAATGCATGATTGCCTCTCATTATGGACTACCCAGTGAAAGACTTCAAACTTCAGCTGTGTATTTCATTGCTACTTTATTAAAAATATCCTCATTTTCTGTTGCATTCCCCATCATGTTCCATTAATTACTGCAACACTCTGATTCAAAACTGAGAAATTGTCTTTTCCTTAAGCTCTGAAAAAAATCTGAGCTCACGAAAAGCTGAATGAAGTATACTTCGCATTTTGCCTTTCATACAAAGAAAAGATGGTAAAAATTTAACAGATCTCAACAAGAGAGCCAGACTATTCATTTCATTCTTCAGCTGTGAAGTTATTAAAAAGAAGCAAAATTATGATGCAAACTTGGTTGCAGAGCAATCTCTCTGGGTATCTTGTTGACTAAAAATGCCAAATGATGAACAAAACCTACATTATTCATGTGAATGAAATCTTGTGTTCATGGTTGATCTTAACTACATAAAAAAGAAAAACTACCCACACCGTACTAGCTACCATAACTGCTTACCTCTGACTGAAGTTTCATATCAACAGCTTTTTGCTTTTCAGCAATGGAGTCATAATGCCTCTCTTTCAAGTCAGCGATTTCTTCATCAGTCAACGGTCTAAGAAGCATGAGAGAAAAACAAAAAGACTAAGCATTATTTACTCATGACAACCCTAAGTTGCAAAAGTAATTTAAATGTATCCACAGTCTTTCTTTCTTGACTTGCCCTTTAAAGCAAATTCAACAAGCTGTGCATTTGGCCTGCTACTCCTGAGCCCAGTTCCAAAGTTCCAGTTTATTTGAGATAATGCTGTCCTGCCTTTCCCTTATAAGGCTTTTTTTTTTTTTTCATTTTATTAAAAAAAAAAATACCCTCAAAACATCATTTGCTAACAGAACTAACAGAATAAAATGGTTAAACTGTCATGGCTGTGTAAATCTCACTTTTTCCTTATTTGTTCAGGTGCCCTAATTGCAATTTGTTCCCCTTTCATTTGTTGCCTAATTTTATGTATGTAACAAACAACAATAGAAGAGTATTATAGTAAAACTATAATGTCCGCTATATTATTTTTCTGGGACTGCTGACAGGGAACAACATTTTGAGAATCGTCAAACTTAAGTAATACAGAACATCTAGAATTAGGCAAACAAAGTATATAATTCAGTGCTTTCATACATTTCCTATACAGCAGGCCTCTAAGTTTCTACTGCTTACATAAATATTACCATGATCACAAAAAAATAAAAAAATCACTGAAGTTGCAGCCCAAATGCCTGTGTAATTTTAAAGGCAGCTCCTGTGTAATTTTAAAGGCAGCTCCCGAGAACAAGAATAAAGACTCTTTACAATGCACTCAAGAATGGATTTTGACAGGAAGTCTCAACAAATTTAATAATTTAATAGGAGAGCAGAGGGAGAGACCCTGAATCTTGATGTCTTACCTGTGACTGCTTCCTGGACTTTCCCCCTGTACATTCAAAAAAAGAGAAAACAAAAACACTGATTTTTAGAGAATCTCATTAGTCAATCAATTTTAAGAGAGGAAAAGTGCACAGTATGAAATGAGTTTATCCCATAATATATATATATATATAAATAAAATGTATTTTATAACTGGGGAGAAAAAAAACCCTCCCTTACGCAGTTTTAATTTGGAATTTCAAAAGATCTTTATCATGTAATCAACCAAAGTGGATGACTAAGTAAAACAAATAAGTACTTCCAACTGAAAATAAATATTCCAGTTGTGTATTTCAGGAATCACGCAACTAGCCTGTGTGTTCTTAAATACAGATCAGGGTATTGAAAATACATTTTCCCTTACTATTAGGGATCTATATTCAATTCATAGTGAAGTTTTAAGGCCAACTGGTATTATTCTGAAGCAATCTTCAGCCAGTTTACCCGTAACTGTCAAGACAGCACTGCTAAAACATTCCTTAGCAAAGCAACTCATGCCCATTTACATATTCAGAGAGCAATTGCTGAGTCATTTACAAGAGCTATACCAGAAGAAAATTCTCCTTCAAGGTTTTTTTTGCTTATCTTTCTGTCTTGCTAATACCTTTAGTGGTCTCTTCCAAAAAGCATTACCTCCTATTCTCCCCCAAGACAGATTTCTCTCAGCTTTTCATCTCTCCCAAAGCATTGAATATTCATTCCTAGTGCAAGCAAAACCCAAAGTAAAAAACTCCAGCAACTTAAATCTAAACAAGTGTACACAGCATGAAGTAGGAGGAAGATACGGATCTTGCAACCGCACGTTGTGTGAGTGCACTGTACTAGCCGGTTTCACGTTACGATGCAAGTACCTACCTCATCACTTTCCACGAGGTTCTCAAACTGCAGAAAAGAAAGCAAACAATCTTTACAATCCAATATAATTAGTCATTAAACACCTGAGGTAAATATCATCCTTAATGTGATTGTAAAAATACTACTCCAAGTGTAATACAGGGACTGTAATGCTATTTGAAACCTCCTCCTTTCTGAGGAACTACTACTGCATTTAGAGTAGGCCTTATCTTCTTATGTAGGTTTCTTTTCTTAAAACTTCACATTCTCCTAAAAAGAAGAGTCAAACTTTCACTACAGTTAATGTGAGGGCCCTAATCAGAATGAAATTTGTTTGGCTTATACGATGTTAATAATTCCATGCATCTGAAGCATTATAATACAAGCAGTGAAAGGAATGGTATGAGCATTAAATATACCACAGCACACATTCAATTTAAAAAGCACACAATGTGAAAGGTATGATGCAAGTAACTTCCCCCCTGCATGGCAACTGTGATGATGATCAGAAAGTATTTGAAGAAGTTTTTAATTTACAGAAAACATAAGGTTACTTTCTACACAGAATTCTAAAAACAAACACAAACACACGCCCCATACCCCAGCTTTGCACATAAGATACTAAAGGTCAATAAAATGATGTAATGCTTTTGGTAGGAAGACAAAAAAAACAAACAGGTCTAGAACACCTTGCAGCATTCAAGCTGCATGAACTCATACAGCAGAAGTTGAACTATCACGTAACACAAAACAAAGCAAGTGAAAATTCTCCATACTGTTTTTATGATAGTAATCATAAACACAGCCAATATATAAAACATGGACAGCACCTACAGCAAGAGTCCTTACTGACCTCTGTATTGACTAACTGCTGTAAGCAGAGTATGAGGAAGAACTTGAGGGGAAGACAGAACCTTCTTTTCCCTATCATATCACTGCTGCAGGAACACTCTCACAACCGGAAACTGCGTGCTAAAAGCAGATTTCCCCCACTCTATATTTGTCCCTTTTCTTGAAAACCAAAGCAGCAATTAATTACTGTTATTCTCAGTAATGGGGACATCTGAAAGGTCTAGGACTTTCAGACTGTAAGAAACACCAATGAAAGTAAATCAGGTTATTCTGAGAATCTCACATTATACAACTTAACCTTACATTACCCTTGCCAAAAAGGGGTGATATTCAGTAGCCAAGAGGTATGTAGTGAACAAGAGGGACTAGAGTGCATCTAATTATACAGTAACCTCAGCAGATTCTAGCTTTTCATAGAATCAGAATCATGATCCCACAGTCAAGAATTAAATATCCTGCACTTGCCAGCAGAAAAGGAAAATTACTCGTAGCACAGCAGGGATGAAAGACACGATTGACAGACTTTGGAATGCTCTGGCGGTGAGTATCAGGTGGGTACAGATTCTTTATGTCAGATCACAACAGATGGCTTTTCTTTACAAATGATAAATTAAAGTGAGATGATGTATTAAGGTTCTGAGGTACCACAAGAACTACAAACTTGCCACCTAGTACTGCATCAATTCAATCGAGATTACCCTAGAATATTTCAGTGTACCTAAACTGCAAGTAAATATTAAAGGCATTGCTAGAATTCATTTTTTTCCCCCTAAAACAAACAAACAAAACACCCAATCCCCTCCCCCCATAAAAAAAAAAAAAAGGGATGGAAGTGTAAGCACTCACCTCTATAGTGAAGTGTTCTCCTGTTGCACATGTTCTGAAATATTTTGATCTGTAAAAACAAGACTAGAGTTACTCTACAAAATAGTCATTGTTCCAATTCAGGGCAGAAGAAAAACAAATTTGATACTTAATTTTAAATAGCTTGTGCAACATTTAAATGTAAAAGGAATATAGAACCTTCACTTACTGAACATGTTTACTTGTCTCCCTGTGCTCTGCATTGCTATGAGAGCACGTGGGCAAAACATTTAAACTTCTTGTACAGAACTGGAGAAAACAGACCCAAATGAGAGAAATCACTTATCAGCATGATGAACTTGACATTGCCAGGCACTGAGCATCTCTGCAATACCTTCAATAATACTTGTCTTGAAAAAAAAAATATTACGGACTAATTTTGAAAGCCCTTCTGTCCATCGTGGTACTTAAAAGTCTTTATGAGCATAGCATCTTGGACAATGTCAACGTTGAACAATGCACCCTATTCTGACAGCTTGATGCAGCTGGAAGGTTGACCTTCTACTTCCCCCATACCCACAGAAGCATGACCAACCATCTGAAGAGCAACCATCAGCCTCTGAGAAACGTGTCTACAGAGAGGTGAAGACAATGCTTCCCAGCTAGAAAACCAGATATTCAGAGTCTGGAATTTTATACAGGGAATCAGTCTCCTTAATCCTTAATCTACCTCAGTGTTATCCTTTGTAAAAATAAACAAATGCCAATGCAGTATTGAGTTACCCCAATCTATTTTACCCAGTGAAAGAGGTTTGGCTGTTATCCAAAAGTAAATTCAAAGTGGTGCTTCAGTAAAACATCCATTTCATCTAACTTTTGTAAAACCAGAGTTTCCTAGTGCAATTTCTCACCGATACAAGGAATAAATCTAGGGCCTCTGGCATTTCTATACTTGTAGCACAGATTGTTCTGCACTTGCAATCAACACCTACTGCCACTTTACTGAAAGCAACACGCTGGCCAAAGCCTGAACTACTTTAATCACATCATATTTCATCCCCATCCCATTTTCCTTTGGAGGTCAGTCAGAACATGCCTCTTCTAGCAAACTGCAACCTGCTTCAGCATGGACTCCTGGTCAACCCTTCCTTTTATATAGGCCTGTACCTTGCCATGCAGAATTGGCCCTAAAGAATCACTTCCAGTTGATTCATTGCTATGAAACTGGCAGCGAATGGACACTTTATTTCATGCACTACATCTTCATTGTAACTGGGACACCTGGCATGAACACTTGAAGTAATTTCACTCTTATTTCTGTAACATTTTGGCGTGCAGGAGCCAGTACCATTAGGAATCCGGTTTAGTAAGACTGTTACACAAAATTGTTTTAGGACCATGTGTCTTCCAACAAAACTACACCCCTGGTTTACAGCATCAGGGCTGATGAAAACATGCTTGCTTATTTCAGACAGATGAGCTGCAGTCAGATTAGTTGCAAGAATTGCACAGTAAACTGATGGAAAACTAAGACAATGCAGCGTGAGCTTACTAAACATAGCCACAAATATACCAACAGTGGTGACACTTCAGGGAAGATCTGGGGTTCCTGCTACCTGCTGAACAGGGACTCAGTAACAGACCTGATTCTGCACAAGAGCTGGAGCCCTGAAATCCCAGAGTGACCGAGGACAGAAGTGGAGACATCAGCTTTATCCCTACACACTCCAACTTCAACTGGAATAAAATATTAAAATGCTTACAGCTTTTGTTAGTCTCATTTAAGCTCTACTTTCTCTTTATTTTATAGAACAGACTTTAGAAACACACAGGTTTTAAAAAGCACTAGGGAAAGCAGTTTGGCTGGTAGGCCACGGGACCTACAGAGACCATCAGGTCAACCTTCAAGTTCTAAAGCAACTAAAGACACTGACTCCAAACCACTCCATTAATATATATGTACCTTATTCTCCATTTACACATGGAAAAAATCACAAAAAAAATAGCATTTAATGTATTAAAAACAATTTTACCTCATGTCATGATTTTTTTTTTTCCACACTAGTGGTGAAAGGGGTTGTTTTGATTTTGCTACATTTTGTTTTGTGATAACTATCCCTCCTATCCCCCCCCATCTAAGCAAACAAATATACATGGTGTCTACATTATTTATTCTTTTATTTACTTATTTTAGCTGTCTTTTTCTAAGAATCCTTACAGTCAAACATCGGGACAAAGTGGCAATGACCTACTTTCTAATTATGGCTGCAGCTTGTAGTATTTTAAGCAAAACTATTTCAGAGAAGCATAAGGACAGTCCCTAAAAATAATAAAGAGCTACCAACAGAAAGTTTGTTTTTACAGAAAGGTGATCTTAAACTATACCATAGACAACTCTCATGTTTTATTTCTCTCTACATGTGCACAACACGAACTCTAAAATCACTGCAACAACTCATACACAAGTCCCCAAGTATTTGAACACAATTTAGTGTCTTGCAGGACTTGGAAACACTTATTAAAACTATATTATTAATTATTTAACTCAAAATTTACTTCTTCTAGTTAGATCTTTGAGCATCAAAGAACAATGAATTTCCAGTTTCAGAGAAAAAAATAAATCTGAGTGACTAAGATAATCACAATTAACTTGATAAGCTACATTACGCTGTTCAAGATGCAGACGGATCTGCAGAGTTTGGTAACAATCTAGCTTTTAAACTTAGGAAACTTGCTATAACAAACATTTTACAGTTTTGTTTTTAATGCAATTCCCCGTCTCTCCCTCCATGCCCTTCAGAACACCTGAATTGCTCAACACTCCAACACCACTCCATAAACTACCAGCCCAGGCAGAAAACAAAGGTCTATTGGGACATACTCTGCCTGACTGCAAGATGTAGCACTGATGATCTTTTTCTCATAAGCTGCTTACAAATATATGATATTCCAGTTTCAAAGTTTAAAAGAAAATCCAAACAGGAGGCCCCAAAGACACCAAAACACACAAAGTCTGGCGAGAAAGTTGGCAACCTCAGTGAGAGCTTGCTGAAGTTTGCTGGGGAACACAAGGAAGCTAACCAGTGGTATTTCATGAATCCGACATGCACACAAGCCAAACACCAGAGATGCTGCTGCAAGAAATGATGAACATACAAGAGCAGCAAGCCAACAATATCCCACCCCAAACTCAGACAGTATTGTAAACATACAGGAAAAAAAAGTAATAAGGAAAAAAAGTATAGGCAATAGTCACTTTAGAGCAGAGCGTAAGATACAAGATAGCAGCATATCTAGCAGCTGCTGTTAAGCAAAGCCAGCCCCCTGCCTGTGTGGACTCTGCCTCCTACCCCATGCCGGGCAGTCAGCTGAAGGTAGCAGGGCAGGAAAACCAACCAGAAACCAAGCACAAACCCACCAAACCTCACAACCAAACCCGTCAACCCCAAGGGTACGCAGGCTTCGCAATCACTGCCCCCGGATGCTAGAAACAGACTGTGAGCCCAAGCCATAGGATCACCAAAACACCACGTGCAGAGCCAGAGCCTATCAAGCTCTGTCTTTCCCTCTTACAGGGCAAGGCACGGCTGGCTAAGCGACACCACACAGGCACCCCAAACACCCCCGGTTATACCCAAACAGACCCCCCCCTACACCCACCCTGCCGGGAGCAGCCCGGGCTTTGCCCCCTTCCCCTCCGGGGCGACCCCCGGGGTCCCTGCAACAAAATGGGCGCCGGGCTCCCGCTCGCCCCTCACCTCTCCCAGCCCCCCCGGCTGTGCCCCGGGCCAGAGCCCGGCTGCGGGGAGAGGAGGAGGAGGAGGAGGAGGAGGAGGAGGAGGAGGAGGAAGAGGAGGAAGAGGAGGAGGAGCAGGGCGGAGCCGGCGCCTCCCCGCCCCGGGGAGGGCAGAGGGGGAGCGGCGCTGCCCGCTTACCCTCCGCCTCGCTGGAGCCGGCTCGCTTCCCTCCGCAGGAGCGGCCCGCAGCACCACCGCGCCCAGCAGTTCCCCATCGCATCCTGGGATCTTCCTCCTCTTCCTCCTCCTCCTCCTCCTCTTCCTCCTCCTCCTCCTCCCTGCGGGCCGCCGGCGCCGATTCGAACAGCCCCAGCGGCCGCGCCGGCAGGGCGGCGGGGAAGGAACAAAGGGGCGGGCTGGGGGCGGCGAGGAGGAGGAGGAGGAGGAGGAGGAGGAGGAGGAGGAGGTGGAGGAAGAGGAGGAGGAGGAAGGGGAGGAAGGAGAGGAGGAGGAGGAGGCGGGCGGAAGCGCCGTGCCGGCTGCGCAGAGGCCTGCACCGCCCGCCCCGCGTTGGCACCGCCCTCGGCGGCACCGTCCCGCCCCCCGGCGGGCCCCGAAAAGTGCTGGTTTTGCACCAAAAAGGGGAGGGGGAGAGAGGCGCTGTCACCTGTGGAAGGAGGCGGCTCGTCCCCAAAAGGTGTGCCCCTGTCGCGGAGGGGAGCAGGCGACGCCTCACGGCCAGCTGCGCCCTCACACACCACAAGCGCGACCCTTCTTCCTTTCCTCCTGTTTTCATTTTGGCGTGAAGAGAAATATAACAGGCTGTGAAATCCTGTGAAATCCTGCACTTTGGCACACGGTCACTACAGTGTGTCAATATTACAAATGCATCAAAACCAAAAATGTAACCAAACAACAGCAAAAATCAACACCCCCCCCGCCCCCCAAAAACATCCACTTCTGTAATTTCAGTCATGGAAACATCACCGACCTGCCTCAGCCCTAACTTCTCCCAGTTGGCTATGCCATTAACAAAAAAATATTAGACGGCCATGTAAAAGCCAGTACCTACCACAGGCTGCCTGTATTTGTCTCACTGAGGTTTAGCTACAAGAGCCGTGAGGGATGGTTCTGGCAGCGACCATGGCGCCTGAGCATTTCTGGCAAATGTAGAAAAAATCAGAACTGGCCCTGCATTGACATGCTCTAGGTGAACGTTTCTGAGAACTACAGTGAGACAAACAACGCGTGGAGGGCACACTGCACATCCACGTGTTACTCAGTGTAACAAGGTAAACGATATATAAAAGAAACGCTATTGCCCCACACTGAAAGGGTCCCAAATCAACACTGACAGAAATCATATCAGATTGTACTCTGCTGCAAATACCCTAAATGTCTACCTTACACAGTAGATATTTGAAAAATGAAACCTATCCGGTTATTTATTGGTTTAGACACAGGGCTGTGCTCACTGTAAGACTGCCAGTTTAATTTCCAGGAAAAGCTCTTCTAGCCAGTGACTTTAAAACTCTTCTGCACTTTTCTTATTAACCCGTTTCCTGTGGTCATGGAAGACCAGAAGAGCTGATGGCAGTATGGATTTAAAAGAAAAAATACTACAGGTTTCCAAAGGCCAGTATGAAAATGCATTGCCAGCAATCACACTTCTGAGGAGAGGAATTCATCTCAAGGCTCCTGTTGGCTATGGGCATCACAACACAAAAGAGAAGGTTTCCCTTGAATTACTAAGAGTGAACTCAGTAAATGTCATTCAGATACCAGCCGAGTGGCTGTCAAACATACCTGAAGCACTGGTACCATTCGATTTAGCAAGATACCTCACTTTCTCCTCACCACCTTCAGTTTGTCTGGCTCCACGTTGTAGCACCACAGCAGAACACATCATGCTAAGTGAACACTGAAGTTATATATACAAAAATTATGATCAGCCAAAACAAACAAACAAAACCCAACAACAACAAAAAAATAGTGACCTGTAACCACAAGAAATTGTTGCCCTCTTTTAAGTCAGTTGCTGATGAAAAAAGGCAAATAGCATTACTAGTGCGTACGCTGCCACAGCAAGGAGGAGGCTGGAATCGCCGATTACTAAAGATCCCACTGACACTGGATGTTGTCCATAAGAGAGAAGAGCTGGATTCCCACCTTGTCTGGCCCACCAGCCCAGCCCACCAGCACCCATCCCAGCTCAGACCGGACGGGCTCTTGCTCGGTTGGCTGGGTAAGACAAATGTGCCAACGTACCAGGGACACCTAGTGCCAAACCCTGCATCATCTCATTGATCTTCCATAAACATATTAAACCCAAGGGGTGCCAGACTGATACCCAGAGCACTGCATTCTTGAAAAGCCTTTGGTTTCTTCTCAATTTAAGCCTCAAGACAGCAAATACAGCCAGAGACCTCTCTTCTGCTTCTTCCTTGGTCTCTAAGGTAGGCTGTTCAAGTGCCATTCAGTCACCTTTCTCATAAGTTGCTGTACTCTTCTTGCTGCTGATGAAGGTACAACCAAAAAGAGAGTTTCTGCCCACAACATTGCCCTGAGGTTGCACCTAGCCTTCCCTGTAACAGGCAAAGTGATATTTAATGTACAGTCCAAACAAGCTAACCTCACCTATGTGATCACTGCAGCTTTTCATGAGGGAGGGCGTACGCTGTAAAAAGGTACCATACGGATACTGCTGAAGGAGGCAAATCCTTTTAGAGTAAACACTTTCTGTAGAGAAGCTGTCTGGGTGAGCTTACAGCTAAGGATGAAGGTAGACAGGTCCAGTAGAGAAATAGCACTCTGCTATTGTTTGCTGTGATTTGAAAAACATAATTAAGGGGCCATTTGTGCTGACAAAGGGAGTTTTTGAGGTCTGTCTTGTGCCTCCGGTTGTGGGTTGCACCTTTAATTTAATGAAGCCACAAGTGGTATATTAGCAGTGAAAGAGTTAATTAGTTGCCAAGTTAGCTATCTGTCAGCAGTGCTGAACAGATGCTGGGACCAAGAGGAGGCAATTGCTACAACAGCAATGAGCAGTGGAAGGTGGGAGGAATATAATAAATTAATGCCAACCGAGCTCTGATTTTTTTTTTTTTCCTGAAAATGTGAGGTCAGCCTTGAAAGGTGCATTACAGTGATTGCATAGAGGATGTGAGAATGAGTGTGAAGGAGAAATAAAGCCAATCAGAAATGAATTACAGAAGGTGACGCATATCAAAGTGACTCAAGAGAAATATGATACAGGTTTCAGAAAGGGTTATTGGAATACATGATGCTTCATGATGCTGTTTTCCACAGAACTGGTGTTTTGGTGAGGCCTATGCTGCTCCTATTCCAAAGAAAAATGTTGCAGTAGTCAAACCTGACAGGCGATCATAAATTTCTTCATAGCAATTGGAGACCTTTTCTAATAGAGTCCCCTGGACTGTGAAATATGGGCCACCAAACTGGGGAGAGAAATGTCTAGGAATTGGTTGGAAAAAATAGAAAAGGGAAAATGGCCAAGCCAAGGCGTGGTGTCAGAGGGTATGATGTTTTCCTGGTGACCTGGTGGGGTAGGAGTTATGCAGCTTCGTAGTCTTTGGACCAGACCAGCATCTCTTTGGCTATACCTTCCTACAGGTTCCTTCCGTGCCTAACGTTAAGTTGCAGGGGGCATGTCAAGAAGCTGCCATGCTTTTAAAATGCAATGCACAGTCAGGACACTAATACAGACACCCATTTTACAGCAAATTATATGGCGCCTTTATCGGGGCCATATTCTTAGCAACATTAAGCTGCCTTGCCACAGTGCACAGCTGCTCAGATATAGAATATTCATTAAAGGAATTCGTATCGATTTTTTTTTTTTTTTTTTTTTATCTTGGCACTCTGCCCACTGCACATTTTCATGCCAAGATAAGATTCTTTAGTCATTTGTTCTTTCTATGTCTTAATGGCTTTAAGAAAAACCATGGTTTTAAAGAATCTCGAGGGAGAATGCTTTATAAGGCCCTTGTACTGACTACAGCCAAGTGGATTTCCAGCACATCTCGGGCACTCTCTTAGGCTGGCTTTTTTAGGAAGGAGTCAGGCATCACTTAAGCCATTTGTTTTGTGGCTATTCCTGTCTTCCTGATACCTTGGCAACTGTTCTGGAAGGAAAATGGAAAACAGAGGAAGTTTTAAGGACCAGGAAGAAAGAGAAGGTCACATCCAATCAGCACTTCAGGTACCAAAGTGAAGTAAGCCTGTTCATTTTTAGGAAGGAATTTTAGCAGGATTTGACCCTATTTTTAGAAATACCCATTTCAAATCAAATTCCTCTTGCACTTCTGCATCAGGTTTTATTTATTGTTGCAATTGTATCCCTTATTACAAATAGTTCTTCACCACTGTACCTTTTATGTTTATTTTTTGTAAAGGATATAAAAGGCCAACCCACCAGTGTTAAGATCTCTAGAATTTCCTCAGGACATTTGACTACAGCCCCAATTTTGGGAGCCGATCAGAAATGTGAGACCACAGCCAATCAAACCATTCTAGCTGTCATAAATCTGTGTTAAATTGTTGTCATCTCCAGCTGCTCATTAATCCGAAACCTTTCAGAGAACCAGCACAAAACCCAGCCACATGTGTGCTTTAGCAAGAAGGGGCAGTAACTGAGAAGACCAGGGAGAAATAGGAGCAAGCACTGTCCCCACTCACCTGCAATCTGCTTCTGTCAAACCAGTTTGCTTTCCTGTGCTCTAAATATGAATGCTAATTTTATTCTGTTCTTCACTTTGGTTTTATCTGTGGGAAGGTTACAGGGTGAACCTGAAGGACCTCGACACAGTGTCCTTGATTAAAATAGGAACATTGCTACAGCTCTTACTTGGATGCAGTTAGGAACTGGCATTAAATGTTTTAAAAAAAATAAGTTTCAAGGGTGGAGAGCATCCTCAGTGGAATGGGATTGCCCCGTATTTGACCTGTTCTGAGAATAACAAAGGCGATAGTTTATTATATTTGGGAGTTGGAAAACAAAGAGCAGAGCCAGAACATACAAACCACACGACGATCGGCTCGGTGTACTGGGGACACTAGCGTCTTAAATTTACCCTGGTATGTAAAATGAGATCTCTAGGGGAAGTGACTGGTTTGACACTAGAATGATGCTCTTATAACAGATGGTCTGGGAAGAAATGAATGTAGAAGAATGCTAAATATTACATCTTTGACAATACGAGTTTTCAGGCTTCATATATTAGACCCCAGAATAGTTATTCATTCTGCTAATTCCCCAAGGTAAAAACGGGAAGCGTAGTGTCACTTACAATTCATCACCTCCCTAATTAAGAGCAAGAAAACATCCTTTGAGTATAACTGATGCCTTTCTGAACCTGCCATTAGAGCTGGAATGGGTAAAAACGGGGGCTGCCGTTTCCTTTTAAGTGTGAGGCAATGATCCCAGGGTACTTTTCCTACTAACGCTATTGATGACAACTCCTTTGCAGAACTTGGGGTCACACAACACACTGGCAACTACTCCAGTTCCACCTCAGTGCTTACAGCTGATGTGTTACAGCACTCAAGCTTTCAAAATTACATCCACACTAAAAATGTCACATCTCTAAAGAGCAAGCAAGCAGTGCAAAGGTCTCTGTTCCTTCAGGGGCTGCGCTAGCTCATGAAACAGCCTCTTTGGAGGTGCACAGAGAGGCCAAAGCTGCCTCTGTTGGACTGGGGCACAGCAGTTTAATGCAGTGGCACTTTTGTAGTCTCCTATGTGACATTTTAAAGCATTGTTAGGAGGCAAACAAAGCAAAACAGCTACATCTGAGGTCAGGCCTGCCTTTTGGTTATGTCCGGATAGTGCAGTAGGATCCTGGTCCAGTAGAGGGGCTCCTACACACTTGAATAGTGAAAGAGAAAGAACAGTATGACGGGTGAGACAGGTTGTCTGCGCTTTGCTACGGTTTCTTAAAAACCTCATTGTGGTGGTAATAGAACATCTATGCATTTGGATGCAGAGTGTTTTAAATTGTAAGCCTTCATCCACAGTCCTGACTACAAATTGCAGCTCTGTCAGCTCTGCACAGTTAGCTTCAGTCTCCTGTTATGAGGTACACAGGGACAGGCATGGGTCTTTTCCTAAAAGATGCAATGAAGTGGCATAAATACACACACACATATATAAAGAAGTTTTCTCCTCTGGCTTACAGTAGTTACTTCAGGGTTTCTGGTGGGCTTGGTGTCAGCCCAGAACTGCTGCAGCAGCCAGTGGCACAAACTGGTTTGGTTTCCTTCTCAGTCTAGAGCACGTTGCTTAAGGCAGATCCTATCAGAGGAGGAAACATGAGGCTTCTGCTGACATCTCGCACTGTGCACCTTTCTAGCCCTTCTACAGAAAGCGAGCAACACCCAGGATCCAGAATGGAAAAAGGATTGTTCTGCAAATGTTTTTGTATAAGTAGACGGCAGACTTGCAGCACGGAGGTTAGATTAGCTGGAGAACTTACTGAAAGGTACAAGGGGAATCCTTTTTGAGTTTTAGGAGGTGTGGAGGGGAATCCTTGTGCGTATCTGGGTCAGACTGAAGCAGTTGTGGGGCTCTTTGCTCTTCCTCTTCCTCCTTCACCTGCAGGATTATAAAGACGGGCGGTTAGGCACTAATGGCAGCGGGTGACTGACACGAGTGCTCCATCAGCGAAATGCTGTGGCTTTAAACAATACAGTGCCTCCCTCCCAGCAGCACTGATTTATCTCGGGGCAGATCACCTAGCAACAAAGTCTCTGTGGAGAAGGGTCTGGTGTATTTCAGGGAAAACACACCCTTGTAGAAGCGGGGCTAGGGCAAACACAGTGTTAGTTATGCCTAGGATTTTTATGAGTGGCTTTTCAGGAGCTAAAGGTTTTCCAATGGAGCAAGAATTACTTTTTATAACACCCTTTCCAGTTAGTAAATAGGTAACACTAAGAAAATAAGTATTCTGTTAGAAAGGTGACATTTTTCAGAGTGAAAAAGTGTTATCGGTACATATGTACCGACCTACACAGTCAAAGCAAGATTGTGTCTCATTTCAAAACAGCCATAAAAATGCAAATTAGAGAATGTGTTTGATTTTTTCATATCTGATTCATTTTGAAGACAAAAAGAAATCCTTCCAGCCATACTCGGTAGGCTGCTTCGCTCGTACCAGTCGCGTGGAGGCAGCGCTGATGGCAGGTATGTTAGATCCACAAAGGGGACGTCGACCAGTTCCGTGTTTACATGATCAGGTGCTGAAGCGAGGTGAGGACCACCAGCTCCCGGGACAGTATCTGGGCCATCTCCATCACAGCCCCTGAGAAGATGCCACAGAACAGCTCACAGTGCTGCTGCTGCTGTTGTGATGACTTTTAGCGAAGCACCGAGCTGCAGCCAACGAACCCCTGCTGTATTGCACCAGGTAGAAAAGACGACTGGCTTTGTCAGATTTCTTTTTGCTTTCTACCACATCACCCTCAGGTGCCATTTCTGCAGTTATTTCAGTCAAATCTCACTTGCTGATACTTTGAGTGTCTATAACTTTGCCCAGTAGCAGATCTTGAAATCCCAGCCTGTTTCCTGAACCAGAGCTGTATCTCTGAATGAGGCTCTCACGCACAGCATAACCATTTTTCCATTAGTGCACTAAAATTCTTCAATATCATTCCTCTTCATTCCTCTTACTGGAACTAGAACCTATAATTTGCTACCGGGCTGAGTTCAGGCTGGTTACCTACATTTTCACAGATTCTGAAACGAGCTCCTGAAGCGTGGCTCTCCAGCGAAAATGCAGGAGTGGGGAACTAGCATGTTGAGGGTTCACAGACCATTGAGCTGAAGGAGTGAAGTGGGACTTGGAGAACCATGCTCCATTCCCAGCTCTCCTGTAGACTTCTCTGAGATCTCAGATAAATCTCAACTCCCACTGATTGCCATTCCGCATCTCCACAAGAAAAAAAATGTTTTTCAACCCTTTGTCTTTTTTCGTTTCCTTAGCCATCAGCCTTTAGAAACTGATATGACTTCTTACAACTGGCTTTTACAGCACCAGATGCATAGAGGTTTGTAGGCACTAAGGGAAAGTAAATAATACCTGCTGCCTTCATGATCAGGGCTCAGGGACGGTGGACTCAGTGCCATGGGGAAGACAACTAATGACCCTGCAGTAACATTGCCCATGTTGACACAGTATCATGTTTAATAAGTTATTCAGAGGAGTTTCTTAAATTACATCTTTTCTGCATGTTCTCTTCAGCCACAAGCAAGGTATATATGTGTTTTTAAAGAGAGCATACATAAATGTTTTAACCTTGCCTACCAACAAGCTTGGAGTACCATCCTGCACTGTGATTGCCTGTTATTCAGAGGACCCTGTGCTCTGAAAGGCACGTCACAGAGATGGAAAGCTTTTACATGCAGGTTGAAGCAGTAAAAACTCACTGGTCTCAGAATGCCATCCCATTTAACTCTGAGATTTCCTTAAATGATCCATCTTACTTCCACTCCTCTTCCTTCCACCTTTACAAAAGGGGAGGTAGAGTCAAGCCTTCCTCTTTCAGCAAAGGTAAGGAGGAATTAATTAGTGTTACTTGATGGGCTACCCAAAAGTAAAAAAGGCTTTACCTCTAGTCTTTGGGCCATCCTGCCTTTTAAAGCTGAATTCAGACTCCATGTTTTCCTAATCCTGCATTTCTTTGCTCACTAGGTGATGAAGTACATCAGCTAACGCCACCTGCAACAGTTGCTTTGCAGATTACACATTTACTGATGAGGAACTGCATTGGAGTTACTTGGTCCAACTGCAGAAGCCCCGAGGTGGTAACAGTTGTGGTTTTCCTGGTGAGTGGGATTAGATTGGAATTGTTGACAAGCACCAGGAAGATTTCCCTTGTACCATGGCTCTTGTGAAAGGCTGCTTCTGCCCAGACGTCTGCAGGCTGCTGGGCTGCGTGTGAGAGGGGAGGAAGGTGCTGTAATTGTTGAGCAATTTCAGTTAACTGAAATGGGAAGTGTTGCTTGCATCATTGACCAGGAGATTATCGGCTTTTATGGCCACAAGTAATTGAACGTCCAAGCTAGGATGCTGGGGGCACGTTGCTACGATTTACAGTTTATTGAGCAAAGCAGGAGCAAGCAAGCAGAATTTAGCAATAACTTGACTTAAGAGCCTAATGGTTGAACTCCTTTCTTTCTTCCAATCTAACGATGCAAACACAGATCATATCAGTTTGGTTGTTCAATAGGAAATAAAATCACCCTTTCTTTCCCTGCCTCCAAGCTAGTAGGTAAATATCTTTGTACTAAGAAAACAGAGGAACAGAAAGGAAATAGAGATTGGTATTAAACAAATTATAAACTGTTACCTTGAAAACGTAAAACAAGCCAGTCAGAGCAAAGATGAGGTTAGATAAGCTCTTTGTGTGACACACAGTGCTGCAAAGCGCTGGCAAGCAGAACAGAGGAAACGAGTGAAAACAGGATCTTTGAAGACCACTTAACGTGCCCACCATGTGCTGACGTCTCTGAAAGGGCAGGTGCTAAACTCAGCTCAGCTTTTCATTGTGGCTGTGCCAGGGAGCCGGGTGAGAGCTGCTCCCTGTCTTGCAGGTAACCATCCCACAGCATCGCTTCTGGAAACAACCAGGTTTTATCCTAAAGCTATTTACAGTGCTCGTTGTCATTGATTCTGCTGCATCAGAATCTTACTCAAATCAGCGTCTAAAAGCTGTTACTAACATCCAGGCTAACACTACTATCAGACAGTTTTTACTGATTTACCCTTGTGCTTTGCCCTAAGACTTCATTCTACCTTGATAAGCCAGCTTCCATAAAAGCTTCATTTCCACGAAATCTCTTCTGTACCAGATTGAGTGTTATTAATTTTATATAAAAAAAAAAATCAGTGTGACGTTATGAGTTGTTACATGACTCTAGTAAAAATATACTGACCAAAATATCCAGGAATACATTTTCTGACAGCTGTATTTTATTCTTGGCTCCTCCTCATCCCATATTCAGCCAAAACCCCTGCTATCCCTCCTTTGTCACTTTCAACAGAGGAGCTTTGAGAATGCCTTCTTAACCATATGCTCTTCCCCATCACACTATGAAATTACCCCTCTCCCCTTTTTTAAAAGAACTTCAGGCCTTAGCCAGGGTGTTCTTGTGCAACCTTCTGATACTATTGCTTCTGTAAGTTTATTATATGCCTAATTCTCGTGCTGCCATCACTACTGCAAATATAAACAAGATAGGTGCACCAACCTCACTACGAGGAATTCACCTATAAAACTTCCACTCTGACAGCTTTTCTTTGTTTCCCTTGTCTCAGTCTGAGTTATTACCTTGTTTTTCCAACTGTGTCCATACTTTACCGATTTACAGGTAGCTCAGATCTGCCATGTTTCTCCTGGCTGTAAAATCAGTTATCAAAAATACATGCCTCTAAGAAATAAATTCTTGCGATTAAGAGAAAGTTTTCTGTTTTGGAAATAAAACATAAAGCACATGCCTGGGAAATCTCAGCAACTTCCTGCTAACTCCAAGGAGTCTGGGCTTCAGGCAATCATTTCAACAATTTCACTGTTAAAAAGGCAAAATAGGAAATGCAAGCAATAGATATAAGTGTGCTAAGCTTCCTGGAAAAGCCAAATACAGGAAAATGTTTAAAGCTATTTCTGTCCTGTTAAAGGAGAAGACACGTATGAAAGTATCAAAGCCCCGTTATGATAGCATCGGGCTCAAATCAGCTGAGCTTGCTGAAGATAAACTCAAAGGCAAGCCAGGAGGCACATACATAATTTAAATGCCTTTTATGGCACTCAGCATCCAGCACAAGCTAATGCTGCTGCAGAGCTTGTTTCCTGCTCTGCGCTTACCACAAACAAGCAGGGAGCCCCTCTGAGACAAACAGAGATGGCTTTTCGGAGGCCAAGCTGGAACGTGCTTTAGTATGTTAAGAGTCCTAAGGTATTTGAAAATGCTCTGAAGTTCTTCATTCTGTGGAGAAAACAGTGGCTGGCCTGACACCAAGAGGCACTACAGAAGACTTCTCAGGGTAACAGGACCAATTCACAGGTTTGCTCACGCATATCCAAGCTGTACACTGCTGAGAAGAGCTGGAGACCATTTGAGGCACTGTACACAGCACAGCTTGTATACACAAACTAAAAAAAGCCAAACTGAGTTATGCAGTGGCTGGCTCTTCAGGCCATCCAGAACTCAGTCACCATTCCCAGTCCTATTTTACATCATCTACAGCTGGTTTTGTTCTGAGCTGACAAACAGCACGCTCGTGTAAGTTGCTGTTGGCTTTCTGATATGGCTGCCTTTTGTTGCTGAGCATCTTAGGCTGTGGTCCTTACAGACAGTCAACAATTCATTTTCATCCTCACCTCAGCTTTTTTTTTTTGTATTTGCAAGATGCTTCCCAAGAACAGTTCCATGTGCCTGTGGTAAGGAACGAAGTGCACAGCACCGTGCTTACAGCTGGGCAGGTCAGGGAAGGAGGAGTTTCCTTCCAGGTACCTAAGATGAAGGAGCTGTGTTTCAAGAAATGAGATCCTACAAAAACTAAGGCAGTGTATGCAGTATCTTTTAAAGAAGCCTTTGTAAAGTCATTTCAAACTGGATTTTACACACTGCCAATCTTCTAAACCACAGAGAAGTTACCATTCATCTGTATGTTATTACTAGCAGCATAGGAAGAGGACTATCCTAAAAGCAACAAATCCAAGGTCCAGTAATTTTTTTTCACTTGTGACAGCTCATTGTCCAGACAGGAAGGTTACAGATATTACACATCTGTGAACTGCAATGCTAGGATGGTTTTGCAAATTCCTGCTGTTAATAAAATCATTGGAGCAGGAAGACATGAACAAAGATAATAATCACAACGTATGGCACTATTAACTGCTGAGTTTTTTATGGGAGTGCTTCAGTGCTTTTTACGGTAGCAGTGCCACAGGATCTGTGCCTGCCCACACCTCTGATACAGTAAGCTCCATTTCTTCTCCTCAAGAGAAGATGCTTTTCAGCACTGAAACTCCTTTGATTCAGAAACACACAAAAGACACCCACGCACATTCAGCTGGCATCGTGTGCTAGCTGCTGAGACACAGCCGTCACTGTGAAGCAGGCAGTAGCACGGCTCTTCAGGCAACTGTAAGACATATGGAAGCCCCAGGAGGTCATGGGAGGTGGAGCAAGAAGTGTTATTTAAGGGCTCATTGTGTTTTCCTTTTATACAATAATAGTAAAATGCTATTTCTTCATTTGAGCAAGAAACTGTTCTACATATTCCTTATAAAAAGCCTGAAAGGCGGAAGGCAGGAGCCTACCTGCAATTTATTTAGGTTCAAGGTCTGTTCTGCTGCACTGCACGTAACTATGCACTTGGCAAAGGATTCCTCCTAAACCACCCGTCAGAAATCTAAGCAAAGGCTTGACACTCTTGTATAGAGCCAAAATTATCCTTGCCCCAACACTGGCACAGGAGAGAGGCAGCGTGTGACACCTCTTTAAGGTCACTGGAGACACGGGTGACCTTTGTCACAAAACACGCCAGCCTTCAAAGCAGCTCTCACGAAGCCAAATTAAATGGGGTTTGAGTTTCCCCAGAAGATATCGGAAGCACTAAGAAAGGAGAAAGTCTGTGCTGCCACCGTAGGGGTAGTGACTGCCTTCTCTCTGGGACATCTGGAAATCGCTATGCTTTTTTTCCCCTCTATAATCTGTATTGCACTGGGATTTGAAGGGGAAAAAATAGGGAAGCTTTCAGAAAAGATGGGAGATGGGCAGCATCAGAAAAGAGCTGTGCTACCGATCTTGAAATGTAAGTGGAGGATTAAAAAAAAGCGTTGAATTATATACATTTTTTAAAGTGTAACAAATGAAAAATCCCCCGAGCTGGTAAAGCCCAGCTGGACAGACAGGCAGGTGTCAGCAAGGACACAACCCACGCCAGGTGCAGGGTCAAAACAAAATTGTCTAGAAGTCCTGTCTCCACTAAGGCATCCACACAGCAAGGAGCAGACTCCACAGAACATTTTACAAGAGAAAGCTAGGTCCCAAGATTGCATCCCAATGCATTAGAATAACACCAGCAAAAGAAAAACAGAGATTCTGAAGGAAAGCTGAAAAACAAAGTTGTTACCTGCAATTTACCCGCCGCAGACCTTGGGATACGAACTTGTTAACTGAGAAAAGCCAAGTTAGCTCCCTTGCTTACAGATCTTAGACAAACAGTTTCATATCTTTCTTATCACAGATGGAATGAAGAAACTATGAAACAAAATGTAAAAAAAAAAAAAAGGAAAAAAAAGTCAAATACTTGCATGCATTGGGTTCTCTTATCTGAGTAAGCATCACAAATGGGCAGTAGGCTCAAGACCATTTTTATCTTTTTTCCTCTCTGAACCAGCAAGATTCACAGAGATACTTCAGGAAATAAGCTTAAAGGCCAAGAAATATTTGTTCTCTCAGGGAAACTGCATCCTCATGCTTCTGCTAATCTTGTTAGGGTGAGGACACAAACGCTGCCTGCCGGAATACATTTCCACTCCAACAAGAAGCAAAGGATGGTTATCCAGGGCTCAGCTGCCTGGAGAGAGGCTGAGCGGCTTTAGCAGCAGAAAGCCTGAGCTCAGAGAGCCGCAGTGCCCGAGGAAATTCTGTATCAGCTGGTGTCAGCTCCTGCAGAGCACCTAACGAGGTGCATCAGTGCAGAAAGGGACAGCAAGGGGAACGCTGCAGACCTGCTGCTAGGCTTTGTGGCACCGGCCAGGTCGTGCGAAAGACCTGCCAGCCTCTGCCTGTGACCGCCGGCAAGTGTCACCCCAGTGGTAACAGCCACCGAGGGAGGAGCAGCTTTCAAGACAGCTTTGAGAAAGAACAGGAGTGAAAAAATGATTTAGAAGGATAACCAGGTACAATTTTTGAAGTGAGTAATTGACAAGGCAAAGCGCTGAAAAACTCAAACCTCATTCAAGTCGAGGAGACTTCTTAACCTCTGTCACTTCACAGAATGGGATCCTGGTTGCCAAGGGATTTTCTTTACCTAATAATTCATCTCCTTGCTACAGACTTACTGTACCTGGGATGTACTGCTAGCTTGAGAATGGCACTACGTTAGAAAATAGGTAATTTGTTTGTGAATTAAGACAGAGAAATGGTTGCTTTCCACCATCTGTTCTGGACAGCATGCAAACCTTGTACCTTCTTCGTCCACACTTCAGTGGCAACGTCTTCCTCTGTGAGGAAGCCCTCAACAGTTTGCCAGTGACTCTTTTGGCTCCCTCCTCACATATATTAAGCCCTCAGCCAAATGAGGACAGGAAGATGAGCCCTTTCCCTCTGCAAGGCTTTAAAATGCAATCAGCAGTGAATAGTGCATCTGAAATAGGCCTGGGCAGTCCCAGGCAGGTTCCAGAAGCAGAAACATTTGCTGCAAGCAATGTTCACTCCAGGCATAAGGTGATGGCAGGACAAGCCAAGAAACAATTTGGCTTAATTAATTTACATCTAATGGCCATAAAACCGAGACACCATACTCCATAAAAATCAAGTGTCATCTTTTCAATTCCTTTACACTGCTGTGCTGCAGTCTTTCTCCTTCTTCGCCTCTTAACTCCTGCTGCTGCTTCAGTGGTGCTTGGGGCCTGCTAAGATGTTTTCTCCCGGCACTGTGGTAAACTTCCCTACCCTGGGAAGGAGCCGATTCCTCTAAGGCCGCATCAAAAGCATCTCCTGTCATCACAAGGGCATTATCCAGTCACATCCCCGTCCCATCTGAGGGTGGAAGGGGAGTTTTCTTTGGGGAAAAAGGACATACGATCTCAGCTGCTTCACTTCCATCATTCTGGGACAAGACATATAGGCTAGGTAAAATCATCAGACCACACGTGACATAAGGACATTACCTGGGTGGTAGAAGAGTGAAATTTTGAACCACTGCAAGCTTACACACAACTGAGAACACTGTTCTATTCCCCTTTTGTTTCTCTGTGTAAAGCAGAGCTGATGAAAGCTCAATTTCTTCACGGCAAGCGCAGAAGAAACATTGATAATTGTGCATGCAATTGGGAGCACTATCTGAAGAAAGAAGAAACTGAGCTGCTGGCAGGTGTTAAGGGAAGTTTGTACTCTCCCTGCCTGTGCCAGCTTGAAACATCCCCACATGCTGCTTGACCCGTCTGTTCTCAGATTCCACGAGTCGATCTGCCAACAGCTCTTTGCCCTGTGAATCTGCAACACTCCTTTGAACCTTTGGCAACAGCAAGCCAGAGTTTGGAAACCATTGTCTAAAATGACAAATAAGCACAGCTCAGAAAAAGGAAAAAAAAAAAAAAAAAAAAAAGATTACCTGATGCATGCATATTTTTAAAATCCTTTCTTCAATTTCCTGTTAAGCAGGTGCCTGGTAAAACAAACAAAATATCCAGCTGAAAATAAAAGTACTGTCTAGGTAACTTTGAAGGAGACTGAGTGATGGAAAAAAGCCCAAACCCTTGGCACACAGAGGGGCTGTTCTTGTGAATAACCCTACTACAGAGTGAAATAAGAAAAGTAGGAAGGGGATAAAAGTGTCAGTTCTGGCAGGGTGGAGAGGCTCAGAAATAAGCTCCCAAGGCCCAGCCTAAAGCTCAGGATAAAATGAATCAAACAGAACACTGAAATCCCCTCTCTGCCACTTCTACAGCACATTCAGCAGCCAGTCAAAGCCGGGTTGGTGAAGTTGCGTATGCCCAATAATAGGGCTGATGGAGATAATTCTTTGGAAATAAAAAAGCGGAAGGCCTGAATTTATTCCAGCAACGAGTCTAACTTATTTTATGCATGACCGCTAATATGAGTTTGAAGGACTAAAATTAAACTTTGCTACTTTTAGAAAACCTCTAGTACTTAACTCGCTGTGCATCCTGAGCAGCACAAACACACTGAAGTGCCTGTTGGTCTTGGCAGAACAAGCATCCTTCTGAGCTGCAGAAGAAAAAAAGAATGAAGTTAAAAGTGGATTTCTTTTGGACCATGTGTTGTTCTTTAAGTATTTAAAAAATAATTGAAGACTCCCAAACTTTCTTGTGGCACAGCAATTGTCACTACTTTTTACACCACTGACCACGTTTGGTTCCTCCAAGGGCTGCACTGGGTGCAAAATTAAGAGATATGCCAGGAAATAAGAAGTGCTTTGCACCACATTGCCATTATTTGTTAACATCTAGTTCTATTTTTGCTTTTCAGCATAACTTTCTGTACACTCACCCGCAGAGACATGGTAGTTTATTCAGCTCTTGTCCTGTAGCTTTCTCCAGCAGCTGCAAGCGAACTATTTCTGCATGTATCTGAATGCTGCCCTGCTTCATCTGGGCCTACCAGGAGATCTGAAAGGAGTCAGCTTTGAACAAAGAACCACAAAGAATTCGGTTCTCATTGTTGACAGGACTTTTTATTACAAAGAGTAACAAAGTGCTTTCCATAGGATTCATTTAGTACAGAGCTTTTAAGAAACGTGGGTTTTGCTTTTCAGACGACAGTTTCAATGGGATGATTTTTCAGTGCAAACAGGGTCCTCCAAGATTCTCCTTCGTGCAGTTTCTTCTCTGTACACAGTAGTTCAGACATTTATGCATTTGGCAGGTGTGAAACAGTACCAAAGAGTCCGTCCTTTAAAAAACAGAGGTTATATAAAAAGCTTTTCATACGTTACATTGACCAACAGAAATTATATCATTCGTTGTTTGATGCAGACTTAGGGGACAAAATTCCTTCATAGAGTCCCTACACCAAGGTGCATCCAGGTACTTTCAGTTCCAATAATCATAAATACCAATATAAACAGACAAAAGTGACCTTTTTTTTTTTTTAAATGAACCTTCTGCTTTTTAGCTAGGGACATTCTTGGAATGCCTGTTGCTCTCTCTGCCTTCAGCTACATTTGGATGGAAGGAAGAACACAGCACAAGGACTGCTCACCCATTTCCTCCTCACTTTTGGCACAGGTTTACAATCAGATTTCTTATAATCCATATAAGTATCACTTCACTGCATTCCATTTTCCACCCTTTAGGGTCTGACTGTATCTCAGTCCCCTTTATTCCTTATGTCTCTTCTTTCCCTGCAGCTGGCAGGGAGATATAGCAATATAGCAATAGCTTTAAAAATAATAATAGTAAAAAAGACTGCAAATTCTTATATACAATGGAATGTATGAAACCAAGAAGGCAGACAGTGGAAGGTGAGGGGTATCTTCATGCAAGGCTCGTTTTCTTCATTTTCAGTCAACCTAACTCCATTAAGAGAACCATTCTTCTGAGTTTTAAAAAGTTTAAAAGCTTCTACGAAAGACAACGTTATTACCCACAAGAGAAACAATGTCAAGTATTCACCGTACACAACCTTAGTCCAAAAGCTACCTCTCCGTACATCGCAGGTATAGAGACACGAACATGAAAAGAACAACTGAAATGACTCCACGAGCAAAACAGCCACAGTGATGAAGGCAATAGGAGGTTACATGCATATACACAATTCCCTCAGCTCGACACTCACACCCGTGGTTCATTGCTCCCCATTCCTTATGTACAAAGTCACTGCTCCAAAAAACACCACGTGCCATGCCACAATACAGCGTCTTCACACAAGCGCTACTGCAACGAGGGGATCACGTCGACACTTTCCCACAAGACAAAAGGAATTGGATGAGCTTCTCTGAACAGTAATTTGATTATGGGAAGGAAGGAAGGACTTTATTTTAAATGACAGGATGCTTTTGTAGAATAGCCCTTATACAGGAGAAGAACACACATAAAACCACCATTACAGCTATACAAATACGCAAAGGTATAAACAGATGTTCTGCTTTCTAAAGGATTTGAAACAAAAACCAGAGTTTACCCATAGGCACTTGAGTACAGAGCTTCCTGCCGCTGAGTTCAGTGTGTACTCGCTGACTCGCTGTTTGCTTTTGGACTTGCAGCTGCGAATAACAACCCCCTGCACCTAGGAGCACCTTCTGTTGTCAAACACCTCCCTGCCGTCAGCGTGGCTGTTTGACCAGGTGCCATCCAAGCACGCCCCAGGCCTCTTCCCACAGCCATGCAGTCACACCAGTTCGCCAGAGCCTCCCGATCCACAGTCAAGGTCATCAGATCTGAACAGGGGACACGACTCCTCACAACACAGCTACTCATTAGAGCAGCTGAGACATTTCTACAGGTGGCATTCAGGCACCTAACCACTTCAAAGGAGCCAAGTGTCTTAAAGTTCAGAGCACTAAACAGCAGTCAGTACACCAACAGGAAAGTCTGTAAGGACTGGGGCCAAAGGCCCTGGAAGCTGAGCCCAGCAACCAACACGATCCATACTGGCATAAAACCTGCCTTGTGAATCCAGTTGCAGGGCTGGGACCGTAAGGGAGCTACCCTTAACTTCAAAAGTCTTTGGAAAAGACTCAGCATTTTCAACTAAAAACTATCTGTTGTTGATCAGTGCTAATATAAAAATGTTTAGGGGAAAAAAATCAAAACAAAACACTGCAAAAGCTTAAGTAGTTTTCTGTAAATTTCACACCTGATATTGTATCACTAAATAATGTATAATTTCATTCTGCCATAGATAAAGCCAACTTTGTAATTAAGTTAAAAAGCAATTAAGTTAAAAATTGTACAACAAACGTTAAACTTGTAGCCTATTTAGTAACGATTCTGTCTCATTTTACTATTTTCCTTTAAATGAGCACATTCAACTCACTCTGAAATACTCAATACATCCTTGGCATGGCTCCTAGGGAGCCAGGGAGAATTTTGCACCTACTTTTGAATATATATATTTTTTTATATATATATATATATCCTATTCTCAGATTTGTGTTGCCCATGACACCCACCTGTTGAGGGATTTTTGAAACAGCAAAGATCCCACGGCTTGCTGCAGCTGAGCAAACCAAGCTACCAGGGCAGCTACGAGAAGTTCCCATGAGCGTTCCCACATCGCCCAATTGAGGAATTCAGAAAAATATTGTTACCAGCAGCTGGCTTCAAGGACAAGGTCTATGTGACTGCTAATCACAAGGGGGTTGTTTTCTTGCAGGTGGGGTTGTTTTCTTGTAGTTGTTTGTCTGAGTGCTTTTGACCAGTAATCTTTTGTGAGACACTATCTGCCCCTGTTAAGTTCACTATAAAAGTTGGGCTATTCGGGCAGTAAGATGGAGCATGAGCTGACCACACTGGTGGCTGTCGTGCTTTCGGCCGTGCTTCCTGCAACACCCAGCTATAGATACATATTTTACAGATACACATTTTATTGCCTGTTTTGGAAATAAATCAATTAAGACGGCTAAATAAAACGACCCCTTGATTTCAACAACAATCTTGTCCTGCATGAGGAAACAAGCCTGATTTACTTATGCACACAAATCTTCCCGCTCGTGTTGGGAGCACAGCTCAGACACATTGTGCAGGACCCCAGAGGAAGCAGACAATATGCTAGCTTCGCTATCTGGAATGGCAAATTCCCAATACCGCAGTTAAAACTACCTGCAAAGTCCATGAATTAGCCAAATATTTGTCTTCAGAAGGAGGTGTGAGGGGAAGAGCAAGATAAAAAAAAAAAAAAAAGCAGCAGGAGCTGAGTACATTCCCAAAACGGAGGCAGAGCTGCATTAGACCATTTGGCTAAATGGGATTATGATTCCTCCCCAGCCCTAAACAACAGCTGAAGTCTCGTGTGAAGTCACCAGCATTAGTATAAAAGCATTTTTCTGGCGTAGCTTGCTTCCTGGAGGAAAACTTGGTATAAACTGTACTGAAGCAGAGGTGCTTTCATGTCAGGAAGCTGTGTCCATCTTCTGAGTGTTTGTCATTGGAGGTTTCTTAGCAAGCCTCCCTCGTGTATATCTACTTTTTCAGCAACAAACTAGCAGATTATGCAGATTCAGAGAACAAACCACACACAGCCCCTCTGGCAATGAAGCAGGACACTCGCATCCAGTGCCCTCTTCAAACCAGACAGGAAGTTTTCACTATGCAAAACAAGAACATTGCAGGGTGGGGGATAAAAAGCCAGTCCTGGGACTAAGGCCCCAAGGGCGCAGAAAAGGGTACATTACTCTGGACACCATTGTATGAAGAACGGCTCATTTTTTGCCCTTCAAAGCTGTAGCAGAACTACTGACTTTGCTTTGAATTGATAATTTTAGTTCACCCCCATCCCACACCTCAGAAGTTCAGCAAAACACAATTCAAAGCTTTGCAGCTTTCGATGTGCCACCCATTTACTTAAACTCACAAATCCACCGAGATGGTGACAGCGTTTAAATACATAATCCAACAGGCATCTGTAAAACCTTACTGTTGTACATAAATAATGACAAGGCACAGAACAGCAACTAGTCCCAGAGCTTGTAAGCCAACGAACCAGAGCATGACCCAGAAGAATATAATAATTACGGGCTCTACTATCCGTTCTCCAAAGTACATCCTTGTGAAGCCTATTCTGATAAGGCTTTTGTTTAGCTCGCCGAAGAGAGTCCCCATCTTTTTATAATCATCTATTACGGGTTCTGCGGTGTGGTTTCTTTGTTCTTGTTGGACCTGCGGGTAGAAGACAAAATTAAGGAATATATTGTACAATCAGTTCATATTACAATGATTCATGTGAGCAAGGCTCGGCAGTTTATATTTTAATGCATAAACACAGGATATACACACTATAATTTACTCCTTAGATCGAGAAGCTGAAAAAGGTTTTGCAGCTTGTGACTTGGGTACAGCGTGAAGGATGAGACTGCCTGGTCTGAACTCGGGGCACGTAAAATAGTGCACAGAAAATAGTGCAAGGTGGACATGGGAAGACAGACCAAAGTGGTGGTACCAGGAAACACAGCAGAGAGAGAGAAAGCTCTGCAGCATTCCCAAAATGGAAAATGATGGGGCAAGGTCACAGCACGGCAAAAGAACATCTTGAGATGAAGACAGCATGGTTCACAGCAAAAAAACATGCATCAAAGGCGCTGTTTCAACATGTGTATTGTAACTAGATTAGAGAGCCTGAAATCCCCTCTGTAATTCCCCAACGTCCAGAGATGCTTTGCACAAACCCTTACCGCCTGGTGTTTGGGTATGACGGGGCGAGCACACTTTCAAGATGATGAACATGAGTTTGCTAATCCTTCCATTAGGCAGCAATGCAAACACAAACAGCAGCTACTCATCAATATTTCAGTCAGCTGATCAATAAGTCCAACAAATTGCCTGTAAACCCTACATGCAATTAGTCCACTCCTGGATTCCAAGCACATGTGCATCTTCAATTACGTCTCCACGGATGAAAGCTGCTTGGCGTCCCTGGTTACACGGCACAGTCTCGGTAGGAAACACAAACCCTGCCCACAGCAAGACAAAGTGAATTCCCGTTCCCGCAGCAAACCAACCAGTGCCTTTTTTTTTCTAAGCCAAACTTCAGGCCATAACGTGACCGACTGAAGGTTGGGCGAACCACCACAGCTGCTACTGGGGGAAAAAAAAACAAAAAACAAACAACAAAAAAACAAACGAAAGCCTGCAGTCCCTCAGCTGTGTGTGCTTGGGTAGTTTCTTATTTGCATATTCACATAAAGATTTTGGTTTAAGCTTTGGCACTGAATCCCAGAAAGGGAGGGGTGCAGGAAGCCTGAACAGTAAGGGGTGTTGTATTCAATTTCTGTGTGTTTCTGCAGAGGAGTCTAACCTTGGAGAATCGCAGCGCTTGGTGGTACACACCGACAGCCACCCACCTCTCCACTTTTCAGCCTGCTTCTCAAGCACAGGTCATTTCTGCCCCACCTCAGTGGATATGAAACCTCCATTTTTCAGCGTTTTGCCCTTAATAGTGCTAATAATTCAAGCAGCTATTAATTTCTCTTCAATTCCAGCGTTTCAACATCAGCCTCTCCAGGAAAGGTAGAGCCTCTTTGGTAAGTAAGCCCAGGCTTGCCGGAGCAGGCTCCGAGTGGCAGGGTGCTCGCTGCCCTAGGAGCGAGGCATTTGCACAGCAGCTCTCGTTCCTCTCCTCACAGAGCACTGGGGGACACAGCAGAAGCGCCGTACTATTAGCCTAAGTGGTGAATTGATCACAACAATTAGGGAAAAGAGAAAGGATGTGTTGGGAAGGAAACATCCATCCTCTGGGACGGAGGAGGAGAGCAGAGAACAGCTCTCGTCAAGTGGTACAGAGACCACGCCTGAGAGAAACATCTCATGCATGCAGAGAAACCACTACATGTGCCAGAGAAGTAGCTTGGGTGTCAAGCTAGCAGCCACTGCAACCGGGAGAGGAAACCCAAATTAACAAGCAAATCCTTTTTGTGGCTGTGGATCGCTGACAGCACTCCTCACCCTGCTGGAAGCCTCCCAGAGTGAGTCGGGGGAGCTCCAGCTCCGCTCCACCCGGACAACCTCTCCTTCCCAAACCAGGGTGGATTTGTGAATCCCCAGAGCACCTACACGAAGCGTGCTTCTCGGCAAGGAGACTCTACAACACAGAGGGCATACTTCTCTTCATTACTGCGTATTCATTTTACATACTGGACACGTAGGTTTCTTCAGAGGTGGAACTAAGAGAAGACCATCCGGGCAAGCACCAGTAATGTCACAATACCCCAAACTGCTACAAGAGGAAGCGTTAGAAAAGCTTTTAACACTGCAGCTAGTTCTTCTCTCACTGATTTTCAGTGAGACAGTACAACTGCGTACAGTTATACAGGTGTGCCCGTATCTCTGACCACATCCTCAGAACCAAGTATCTCCTTTTTTTCCCTTAAGAACTTTTCCAAACATTTTTAGATTGTGACTGCCTTCAGTAGGCACCCAGCTCCCTGTTGTCTCAGCTCCCGCTGGACTAAGTCTTGCTGAATCAGCCTGCGGCTAGAGAGACATTGCCACAAAAGAAAAACAAGGGAAGAGAGATGTACTGACCAGATCCCTCTCCAACAAAACAGCACAAAGCTTCCCCATTAAAAAGCAAGAGAAAAAAAAAGTTTCTGTTCCAATGTTGCTGTTTTAAAAACCAACAACACAGACTTGGTTTCCTAACTTCATTTTTTAAGGATTTTTTTTGCCTATAAAAAGGGAGCAGAGGGAATTTCTTTACCTGCAACAGCTACAGAGAAAGCAAGCATTCGAGGCTTTACAGCAGCTCTTCCCCTGGTAGCTAACGAGTGGGGGCACCGCCAGACTTTATTTGCCAAACTGCAGGAGGTCAGGGAAGAGATCCACCTCATCTCCAGTGACCTGCTTGCCTTTCCTCACTGTTTGAAACACAGGAGCAACGAAGAATGCCGGAGGGGCTGTGGGAACAGAAGTGCAACCGGAGATACAGGTGGCTGCACACCCACAACACCTGCTAACAGAGACAGCAGCACCCAATGTCTCTCCCCTCCTCACTAAACACCAAGGATTATTCCTGAAGGATAACACAGGATGGCACTCCACTGCTTGAACAGAGCTAAAAGCAAACTATTAGCAATGCCGATTGAATTTGTTTCCTGACCTAATGTTTCTTATCCAACTGCTGTAATGAATTACTGTTTACTGTAATTTAAATTAATTTTAAACCTAAGCGATGTTATTTTAGGCTTAATGGGACCATCAAGCCCCTTAACCAAGTTACGTTAATGTATTTCTTTATACAATGGTACAGCCGCTGCATAGGGCTTCACTGCCTCAATTTCCTTCTCATTTTATATCCCTTAAATGCTCTCAAATGAATACTGTGATAATACTGTTTTCTCCTTTTCAAATGTTCAGCGCTTGGTTTCTATGTTGGCGTGAAGTTATTTACAATTAAACGCAGAGCTCTCACGTGGAACGAAAGGGGAAGTGCTGGTCACGAGCCCACGGCGCTGTCTGCACCGCCCCGCTTTCTGTCGGCTCTTCAGATTTTTGGTGTTCTGAAGTAAACCTCTGTGCTCAAAACGAGGTACTTTCAGCTGGAAAGCTGTTGTTCACTGCCTCTCGCAATTTCCTGGCGAGAAGGCGGGGCTCGAAGATCCAAGCCTGACAAACCCTACTGCAGGAAGGCTGGAACCAAATTGTACCCAGATGCTAAAGCCAAACGGCTCAGGGCTTTAGATGCTCGAAGGAGAACCCGTTGAACCCCTCCCTGAGGCAGGATGCCAGGAAAGGACCTTTTATTTTTTTTCAGAGTAAAAGTCTCTGAAGAGCCCACAGAGCAGATGCTGAGCACGAGCTCTGCCAGCCCCCCGTGCAGCGTGTGCTCCCCATCCCCTCAAGCACTGCCAAAAAACCCTCCCCGTAACGGGACGTGTTGCTGGCCTAGCCTTAGAGCAGCAGCAAAGGTAAAGTCAGCTCAGCCCACTGAACATCTGGCAGGGGCTTTACCCACCACGTCTGTCATCAACATAACCCACAAAGTTATCCGTATGCTGACCGCTACCTGTGCTCATGGCAGACTCCCATCACGTTCGCTCACATCCAAGCTACCCAAGCTCGGGAAAGCCCACGGGACGTCTGCGTTTTCCAGGTGACGAGTGGGGGCTGTTTGCTATCAGTCTGGTAGCAGCGCCTTTCCTGAGCTTACCTCTTGCAGAGGAGCACGAGGTGCTGTAAGAACATGACCCTCCCCAAAAAAACACCTTTGAAAGGCCTCACCTGCATTCACTAGGAGAGGAGGGTAAATTTAGCACTGAACTTCTCACTGTCCTTTAAGGCACCTCTGAAGTGTAACACGCTCAGGTCTTTTTTCCTCAGTGCCCACCACTGATGACTTGCAGCCTGTATTTCATTGCTTCCTGAGCCCCCGGAGGATGCAGGTCAGGAACAGGTCTGGAGGGGCCATGCGCCTGCCCAACATACCTGGCTTGTTTTGTGTGGGGTGCACACGTGTAGAAAAATCCCAAATAACTGACTTGAGTCAAATAAATGGATGAAGCTGAGCAGCCTCTGTCCTGCAGCAGGATGGAGTGGATGAACGTAAGGAATCCATTCCACCCAAAGAATCTTTTTTTCTTTAATTCAACCACTCTGAAGGTACAACATTCAAAGCAAAACAAGTAACATCCTGCTTCCTATTTCTCACGATTAATGACCTGAAGAAGTCCTAAGAGCCTTCTGTTGCTCGGACACCTTGAAAAATTCCCACCTGCACTCGACTAAGCAACACCACCAGGCTGAGTTCAACTCTGTCAGCTCCTCGCTGCTTGCATCAGCTGCCCAAAAGAGCATTACACAGATGTGAGCTCCTACAACGGAAGGGAAAGAAGCCTAATGGACCGGGCACATAATTGCCCTCCATGTGCTGTGGATGTAAACGGTTGTGAAATAGCTTGTGCAGTTTGGAAACATGCTGCTGGGCTGGTGGGGAAGAAGTAAAAGAGAGGGAAGGAGGAAAAAAGGTATCTATCAAGTTCACCTCAAACACAAAAGCAGCCGTGTCTCCAAACCGTTTCTAACACGCCTCAGATCATAACCGGTCACATTTACTGTTATAAAAGAAAAAGAGAGGGCATGTTTAAGACAATTATTTCCATATCAGATAGGAAAGAACCCCCTTTGGAATTTAGTAACAAATGTGTTTAACAGCATCTAAACGAAACACTAAGAATCTGTAATCAATAAACTTGCTCTCATATATACACCTGCACTTTTTTTTTTTTTTTAATATAAAAAGTTTCTTCTGCAGCATTTAAGTTCTCACGATCTATTTTCCTCCACTCGTGTCTATTTTTACTGCAGGGAACAGGTGTTGTGTCTGACAGCTGAAGCCCACACGTACTTCAGTGTCAAAAAAGCCACTAAGACATGGCTTTGGCAACATGCGTACCTCCTGAAAAATACTCCTCTAGTTTTGAAAGCTAGACACTGAGGCACAGAAAAGACACCTTCACAAAGTCATCTCCTTCCAGAGATTGCAAACTAAAACTGAAAATACTTTGAGCTCAATCTTACTCAAAAATATGAGAAGAAAGCAAGCAGATGACAGAGGCTATGCCAGATGAAACCACAAGCTCCCTTTCCCTCCAAAAGGAGAGGCCAGCTTCTGCGCAGAGCAACCATGGCACAGCTGCTGCTATCGGATGGCTGCCAGCCACCTCAGTCGAGGAGGAATGAAATACCCGATTTCCCATATATTCATGGCCCAGTGTATTGCCATGGACAGCCTTTTTAAAGGTGAAATTTGCCCAAGAACGGCAAATAACTTTACTGGAAAGTTTCTTTTTTTTTTCCTTCCTTCCTTCCTTCCTCTTCTATTGTAGCGGGAAGAAAACTGCATCCCTGTGTGATACTCACTCGCACGTAACTAATGTTTAGTGTGTGACCTTGTAACTACGTGGTAAAAACATCTTGACACGCAGCCAGCAGACTATTAAGAAAACACACTTCATTTAAACTGTCTGGAGAACATCAGCCCAGGCTCATTTCTGCAGGTTAACTTTAATCTGATATGTAAATATTAAAATATTAATAGATTAGAAAACGAGGGAGGGGGGGAAAAAAGTCATAAATCACTTCCAAATGAAAAACAAGGCAGTGGAAAAACTAAGTTCGATGTGTTCCTAGGGTGGAGGGAGGGGGGAATGCAACAAACATAGAGGAGATCTTAATACTAGAACTACTTCACAATAGCTATCGATAGCAGTAGCATCCTGTAACTGGGAGTTTCAATGAAAACTTGCAGAATGAAGATTGGGTTAACGTCGGTGTCGCAGCAAGAACCTAGGCACCATTCACGACATAGAAACAAGATGTTTCTATAGAAACAAGCAACAACATAAGAGAAGCAAGAGCGATGTATTAGCTCCCCCACTATTTCGGCAGCAAACGTGAGAGTGCTGCAGCCAAACACGGGTACGGGAGGCCAGAGGAGAGGCTGCCTCCCTGCCCTGGCACGGGATGCTGCTGCCTGCCCGTGCCCTCCGCTCGGCTGCACAAGGTGCTCCTCCTGCTGTCCCCGTGACCCCATCCCAGCCGTGCCCTGATTTCTCCCAGGGACCAGACCAAAAAGCATTTCCAACCATCTTTGCCTTGCCCCTAGCAGCAATGTCCACAGGATTTTGTTTTATCAAGGTTTCCCCGCTCAAAGCGGTCTGCTCGAGCCAGCAGAAGGGTTGCAGCCTGCTGTACGGTCAGCCTGGTGTGAATCCTCTGGCTTGTGAGCTGCAGCAATGGTTATAGTATTTCCTCCTAGGGGGGAGACACTTCAGTTTGCTTCTTCAGAACACTTTTGTTTTTGACAAAGTAGGATCTTCATACTATTAAAGCAGAGCATGCTATGCTACCTCGTGCAGGTGCTACAAGTACACCTGAAGGCTTGTTTTTTCTTAAAACACTACCAACGCTCAGAAAACCCAATCATGATTTTTAGAAAGCTATTACTGTGTAGTTATGAACCTCTGCAATAGAGTTAAGTCTCTAGGAGATCCAGAACAAATTTTGGAATAAGCCCTTCCTGCCAGGTATTGCTATTTTCAGTTTGGAAACAAATCCCAAGGAGGGCAAGCAGGAAAAGCCTACAATTTTCATCTTACCTTGGTGCAGAATAAATTAGAAGTAAGTTTCTAGCCTTTGGCACCCCGGTTGCCATGCATACAAGTTTACTTAAAAACGTTCCTGTCCCCTGCTGACTTGTGACTGAAACTCAGTAGTTCCAGGCAACGTAGTACAGATCTGTGGTGCAGTCAGTGTGCTACAGGAGAATGAAACATTTCTACCACGGAGACCATGATGCTGTTGAAAGCACCCTCCAATTTTGTCACGTCTGATTCTTTCTATCCTGGAGAAATACTAGGGATGCAGTATACTGGAAACTTACTCAAAAAGTTCAGGACTTGAAAACCTTCAGCTAAGATATCCACACATATTCAACGTAATTCTTGATGGGCAACACCAATTGTTTTTAATAATAATTCTTCTAAAGCTGAATCCATCTATTAAGAGGTAAAATACTCCATTTACAGAGACAAATGCTGTTCAAAATAATAAAGCAACCCAAAAAGTCAGAAACACAGGTTAATAAAAGGATGACTGTAAGCTAATTTAGCTACGTGTGAATACACACATTGCATACTAGCTCCACATTTAGATACCATCTAGGAGGATGGTTTAGCTTAGCTGTCTGACAACACTTGGGATTCTGTTTATCTTCAGCCAGCTCAAGGTGGAAATCTCAGCTTCAGTGAAGCAAACCTGGAATTTTGCCATTGCCCTCAACTTAAACAGATTACAAGAGGGTAAACCCATTACAGCCTAGACAGAACATTCTTGGTACAGGTTTATCTATGAGAAAAAAAGAAAAAAGATGTATATATTCACGGAATTTCTTTCTGCTGCAAAACAGTTTGATGACAGAAGGGTACTGAAAACAAAACTGGTCTGGTGTGAGCTGAGCAGAGATTTCACACTTGCCCCTGGAAGTCTCCTGAGTCCTGCCTTTACCAGCATCAGTTATAGCTGACAGTTCACAGAGTCATAGCAGGTCAGCCACCCTCATTCACCCTGCTTTTAAAGCACGAGAATTTACCTGCACTGAAAGCCAACACAGGTTGGCTTCCAAGTCCCTATAAACACCTCAGGCACTGTGTCTGCTGCTAATGCTACCTCACCTCCTACCGTAACACGGGACTTTTGCCTCACCTTTTGTTATCACACATCACCGTTTATTTCACCTTTCTACTCCCATTTCGTGGCTTAACCTGATAACATTTACAATATTGTCACACCAGCAGTGTAATAAAAGAACGGTGGAAGAAAACAACCCTGGCTCCACAGCGCTTCAAAGTTTAATCATTCTCATCTTTGCATGCAAACCTACCAAGAATATTAATCACATTATCGTCTGGTTCAGCTTTTATTTTAATCGCTGAAGCAGGTAACTCTACAGCCTACTGCAGTAATGAATTTCATAGGCCATGTACGACATTTAGTAACACACCCTTTTAGTCTTTTGAAAACGTACCTCTCACTAACTTCATTAGGCAGGTCCTTGCTGTCCTTACCGTAATAAGCTTCAATACAATATTACAGCCAGAGGGTTTGGCACTTCATAAATAGATTTCCTAGAGACTATTCTCATTAAAAAAAAAAAAATAATAAAAAAAAAAAAGAGACTGCATATAGTATTATTTATGTCCTACTAATCAGGAAGGCATTATTTTAGAATTGTACCAGTAGGTAGGGTCTTACATAAAGTGAGTTCATTTGGGAGGAAATGCGGAAAAAATAGTACCAGCCCCAGGTCATCACTTAAAAAACTCTCGTAAAAGGCCAAAGAATTTGCTCTCGCCTACTTCTTTACTTTAAGAGCACCTTGGCCTTTCTGCTTTTTCTGCTTTTCTTGAAGCCCAAGTTTGCAGCAGGTCTTGCTACTGCTAACTCCAGATTCTCCTTCCCCACATACACATAAAAATAAAATACTCATATTTACAAGTTATGATTACTTTTACTATTATATAGTATATTCCCATGGTTATATATGTTTTCATATAGTTCATTAGCTATTTTAAGTGAAGGCAATTGATATTCCCGATTTCTAAATCAAGTTTATCATTTGTCCCAGTGCTGGCACCCCAGTATGCAGAAAAAAACACAGCACCACACACTTTTAACAACAGTGGCACATTTCCAGTAAATGGAAAGCATTTCCTCTCTTTTCCTCACAGCCTATTTAAAAGCTCTGCCTGGCTATCCACATGTGATGCCTCAACTTAGGGGAGGGTTGGCCGCTCGAGCGGCGCCTTCGCCAAGCTCATTTCGAAACACTTTTAGCAGCAGGGCAAGTGGTTCTCCAGCCCGGATGGCCTCCTGCTGCACTGCTCCTGCAGCCGCACCAATGTGCCTGGAGACTCCCCGGCTACAAGAGGGGCCAAGGCCTGGAGGAGAGACAGCCGAGACCAACCTGAGGGTGGCTTTGGTGATGGGACAGCCCCGGAGCCAGGCAGCGCTTCTCACTCACCTCCTGCTGCATCCCGCTCACGGGCTGGCACTGCTGCGCCTCTCAGCGCGTCCTGCACAACCCCACGTCCAGGTGCCCTCCTGCTCTGCCCCCTTTGCCAGGGAAGGGAGCAGAAAGGTGCACAGGCTTTCGGGAACTTTTTGGGAACAAAGGCCACGGAGGAAAACCATTCACCGAGATAAACCTCTCCTTGTGTCCACCAGAAGTGGAGTGCTTCTGGCTGTCAGTGCCACCATGGTTTCAAATGCTAAGCTATTTCTAGCCGTGAAAAGGCTCCTTTCTGGTTCAATGCAGACAGGGCTAGCCTATACAGGCTTCCAGCACAAGTAACTATGGAATTAAAGAAATCTGTCTGAAAGTTAGCTCAGGATGCACTCCGGCAGCTCTGCTCGCCCCGCTCCAATTACCGGCGATACCACATTTCTCTCCCTTGGCTATTCTCGAGGGGTTTAGAGCAGCTCATTCCAATTAAGCATTAAAAATAGAAAAGCAAACACGAACGTCAATAAAGGTGCGCTGAGAGCAGCGATCTGCAGCCAGGGGCCGAGCCCTGCCCTAGGGGGCAGCAGGGGCTCCGGGCACGGGGACGCCCCCAGAGCGAGCCCAGCGGGGGCCGCGGGGCAGGGGGTGTGTGTCGGGGGGTATCTGTCTGTCTGTCTGTCGGGGGGTGGCTGTGGGTGTGGGTCCTAGCCCCCTGCAGCCCCCCGCAGCCCCGCCACCACCGACCTGCTCCGCTGGGCACCGCCGGTGCCGGGCGGGCTCCGCCGCCTCCCGCTCGCATTCCCCGGGCGGCGGCGGCAGCAGCTCGGCCGCCGAGCCCATGGCTCCTCGGGGCGGCGGTGGCCGAGCAGCAGCTGCAGCAGCAGCAAGACGAGGAGGAGGAGGAGGAGGAGGAGGAAGGCGGCGCTTCCTCCCGCAGCGCCGAGCGGAGCCGCCCGCTCCCGGCTCCTCCTCGCCGCGGGGCGGAGCCGGGGCTGAGCCTGGGCCTGGGCTCCCCATGGGCAGGAGCTGTGTCGCTGCTGTCCCGACCCCAACCCCGACCCCAGCCCAAACCCTAATCCCGGTCCCAGCCGCGTCCCGCCTGAGACAAGGGGGATTCCCACCCGCAGCCCGGCCCCGCTGGGTTTCGGCAGGCAGGCGGGTAGCTGAGGTGCCAGCGCGACCTGTGACTGTGGAGATGGGGCGTTCATCCCAATTTCATACGCCTTTCCGGCCCTTGGGTGTGGAGCCGGCTGCTGCTTGTGAGGAATCCCACCTGCTGCTTGCTCTTCCTGCCGTTACTGTTGGGCAACGAGCAGCGGCAGCTGTGGTCAACCCCAAACCACTACGGGGAACCGCTCGGCCTGCTGCGGTGCAGTCACACCTTCGGGCGACCGCCGGGCGTGTTTCTCACAGACACGGACCCGAACATGCACCGAGCCGATTGCCAGCGCCCTGGGTTGGGCTGGCGGCCTCTGGCCACCACAAACCTCGGCAGGTTTGTGGGTGGTGAGCTGTGCGTTCAGAAGAAGCTGAAGCCACGGCTGTTCTCTGCTGCACAGCCTCTGATCCCTGCTGCCTCGCAGGGTCCGGGCAGCGGTGTGCCAGGAGTGCTGGCTTCATGCTGCAGTTCCCTCCTCACCTCTCCAAAGCCCTGCTGGCTTCATATTGACCTCAGCAAATGAAAATTTCCCCGTAGCTTCTGCAGCGAAGCCAAGCTAACCATATTTCACAAAAGCCACGCCGTTCCTGACCACAGCTGTTGGGCTTTGGCGTCCTCTTTGCCATGCTCAGTGCATGGGTGCTCCCCGTGCACCTCTGGGGGCAGAGGCTCCAGTGTCCAGGGGAAGAACACGGCCTTTGAAGCCCTCACGGGGATTTCTTTGGATGCAGACACTGTTACGACCTGCACAACTTTAATAACCTCAAAGAAACCTGTTCCCCTTCATAATAAATACTCTTACAAAAGGCAATGCCATGAGCACCTTATGTTCTCTGGCTCTTATAAAGTGAAAGGGTAGATTCTGGAAGAGAATGCCTTACTCTGCATGTCAAATAGACAACATATCTCCTCAGAGAGGTCCTCTTGAATGAGTCTTTGTCATTTGGGGTCAGTAAGGAGAGTCAGAACCTCATGACAGAGTCTGTAATTAGCGGGGTTTCTGGAAAAATGGGTGCTTGCAGTAGGAGGAAGACTGAGTGCTGTGGCTTTGCTCAGGGCTGGGACAGGCCAGTCACAGCGGCCTGTCTCAAACACTGCTCTGCACCACAAAATGTGGGAACAGCTGGAGCGAGTCAGACTAAAGCTCCCTCTAGCCAGGTGTGTGCTCTCTAACTATATCCAGCACCAGGTGCTCGGGCAAGAGCAGCAGACACTGCAGCAATACCTCAGGAGAGTTTTCTGCTGGCTTCCAGTGATTGGGGGTCTGGGGCTGCTTGAACCCAGGTGCCTTGTTGGGAGCGAGGGCAGTATTTCAGTGGAGGGAGCAAAGGCCGCCAAGAACCAGTTTAAGGCCTCCTAATACCAGATTGAAAGGCCGCAGCTGTGTAATACAAAGATGTGAGACATCTTGCTGCTTCAAACAGGTCAAAATCTGGCGCAGGTCTTATGCCAGAGCACGTACGGTGTGTCATCTGTCTCAGCTGGCATAAAGCTAGCACGAACACCTAAAGCTGGCCTCAAACTGGGCCTCATACACTAGCTGCTTCAGCAGCTACACAACTCTTGTGTGCCTGCATCTGCTCCAGACACAGCTGGGCCTTTGGGGTTATTTTTAACAGAAAATAACCCCAGGAAGGGGCCTTAGATAGTACTGGGACAAGAACCAGGGAATGTGCTGAGCTCTTACCTGCCTGCAACCTGACATTTATTACCAGCAACAACTCATCTAGCTTTTCTAATAAGTATGTGGTTAAGGAGTCCTGAAAGAAAAAGACTATTTTTTCTCTTTATATGCATCTAACAGATCAAACTGACTTCAGTATGAGATTCACTCAGACAGCTGAGTGCACAGCTTAATCCTGAATCTTTCCATACTCCAGAGTTCATCTAAATACTAAAAGGCTTGGAAAAAACAGAGGTTCTTTAAACCTCTGGTAATGGAAACTTTTGTCATAACTGCGAAGGGGTCAATGTGGTTTAGTACACCGTAATGGATTTACTGATGAATGAAACATTTCAAACTCTCTGATGGGTTTTATCTACTTTATATTCCAGATGTTAATATAAGTAAATTCTCTAAACTCTCAGACAATTTGTCCAGTATGACCGTGCAGCTTATGGTGGTCATTGTAGCTCTTATATGGATTTTTGAAGTAAAGCTGTTAAAATCTGTAATTTCCCTAGATCCTTCAAGCAAATTAAGAAATACAAGAAATGCCTTTTCCAATACTGGCTACAAAGTGGACTGGGAGAATTTGTAATTCAAAACATGAAAATATATTAGAGTATACTGAATAAAAAGGAAATGAAACAATTAATTTGGTTCCTTTTTCTTCTGCATGTAATGACAAAATGACATTGAAGATCAGCCCCCATTAGCAATCCCTATTCTCCAATAGTTGATATATATCATGCAATCTCATCTGAGGGCCAAAGCAAAACACATATGGGCTCATATATGGGGGCTCAGAAAGGGGAAAACAAAGCAGTAAGGGAGAAGATCTATTAGAAAAGGTCACCCAGAGCACTCCTAGGTTCTGGAGGGTGGTTTTCTGCTGTACCTTTGCAAATGCATTCAGCAGTCTTTTTTTATTTTTATTTTTATTTTTATTTTTATTTTTATTTTTATTTTTATTTTTATTTTTATTTTTATTATTTTTTATGTCCCAAGTGAATTCTGCCATTTCCCTTGAATATTATTTCACAGTATAAAAAAAAATCTACCAGATGTCTCCTCCCTTAGTATCAAATGTAAATTTTCCCTTTTTTATTTAATTCTGTTAACTTAGGTTCATTTAGCGTCCTTGATGACGAGCCTGATTTTCTGCACAGTCTGCTTGCACGAACCGTACTTACCTCCACTAACGCTACTGATCTAAGCAAAATCAAGGCTCCATTTTGCATACCCACAGGGTTACTGGGTAACCCCGGTGCAACTTTAACCATAACTAACTGACCTTAATTTTGCTTACTTCAGTCACGTTGTTCTTTCTCAATTTATAACCTTTCTTCTTGGTTACCATTTGGAAAGAGGGATTTGATTTTTTTCCTGCCATGAACCTTCTCTAAGCATTCACTACTCCACTAAAGCTCAAAGCAGGCCAAACAGTGCTTTGAAAATGTATAGGCTGTCCAGATTTATAGCAGCGTATTTATTCCTGTATATACCACAGGGCACTTGAAGCATGAGTCCAATTTTCTACTTGCTGCCACTCACAAAGCTCTTGTGCTTCCCACAGTTCTCTGTTGTCACACAACCCGTTTCTTTTTGCAGCCCTTTTTGCTGTGTTCAACAGCAATAAAATTATTCTCTCAATTCATCTGTAATTTGAGGTAAGCCTGACGGGTTGCTAATGGGATGCTTCATGCTTACAGCACAAACCCATTTGTATGCCACCCCACTTTCACGAGTCCCACCCTGCCGCGCCCTTCCTTGTCCACCCTGGTGGCCCGCCACCCTTCCACACCTCTTCCTGCTGTGCAGCAGACACTTCTCTGGGTGGAAATATATGGGCTGAGTGTTACACAGGGCTTGTGATCGTTCCTGGCCTAGTCCCATGAACTGTTCAAACTGAACCAGGCTGGTGCTTTGAGTCACGGGCACAGAAACAAAAGGCTCAAGACTTTTGGCGTGAGAGAGGGGAGAGGGAAGCTCTGGTGCTGAGCGCTTCACAGCACGGATCCGTGACCTTGTCCCCAGCCTTTAATTACGCTTCCCCTCCTCCACGAGAATCTTTGTGTTTACGTGAAACATGATTATTATTTTGAGGGCAAGCATCTTTAGGCTATGGGCAGTTCCTATGGGCTTGTAATGTAAAATGTGTTAGGCTAAAATGAAGAGCCACGCTTTCCTCAGTGTTGCACCTTGTGTGGTTTTTGGAGTGCAAGCAAGGACAGGCCAGAACATTAGGGTACTGTACCGGGTGTGTGTGCATGTGTTAAATCTCATGTGTGCAAATTAATTATGGTTTTAAGTGTTTATAAAACAGCAACAGAAAGAACAAGGGGATGCTAGGCACGTGGCAGCAGGAAAGGTCTTTTTGTTAAAACTGGGGAAGATTGTTAATGCCTGATGAAAATTCCTAGTATCTAAGCAAGCAGAAGGAGCTGTGGTAACCAGATATTCTTAAAGAAATAGCAATTAATTTATATAAACACTAGGCAGACAAGATAAAATGAAGAGGAATGGCCTGATGACTAACTGAGGAGGCTTCCAGGCACCCCAGAGCGGGCAGATCAACAGACACCAGGAGAAAGGCTGTCCAGAAAACACACAATTTGTGTTTTGTTTTTGTCTTGGCTGGGCCTTTTTTTCTCTGCCTGCAGTAGATGGTATTTTATTTTCTGACAATAGCAGCCTGTGAGAAAGCTCTGTGTGCATGTGTGTAAGACTCGAGCTATGCCTGATGAGTCAGGGCTATGCTTGGTGATGACTTCAGTTTACATGGCCCCAATTTCATTTTCTGTAACTAATTTAACATAACTAAAAATCAGATAAACTTCATCCTCCAAGTGAGTTGTAAAAGACTTAAAAAGGCCTATGTGATGTGCTTTAAAATAAATAAATTAAAAAACAATCTTTTCTTTTTTTTTTTTTTTTTTTTTTAACAAAGCCTAGTTATTTGAAGCTCTCACATACTCTTATGCTTCAGGGATGGGAGTAATAAATTAGGATCTTTATCTTACAGTAATTTAAAGTTTCCAGTAGAATTATGTGAATAATTCATAATGGAAAATTTATCTGATGAATTTTACCTCTCTCCTTTGCTAACTGTCCCCAAGCATAGCAAGCTTTCCTCAAATGTGTTTGTATTTAAAAAAAAAAAAAATATTTGTTCAGTCATTCATTTAAATAAAGTTCTGGGTCTGCAGCTCACCCGTGAACAAACCCCTGTGAATACCTGGTAGTTATCTTGTGAGATAGGAAGGTCGAGCAGGGTACGTTCATCTGACTGGGGTGGCTTGCATAGTGCGTACCCAAGTCCCCCAGGGGGGACAGGCTGCAGCGCTGTGGGGTCCCTCCTGCCTTGGGTGCTGGCGTTTCCTTCCCAGGGGAATCCCAGGGGTGTAAAAAGGTGAATTGATAAGAAGCTCCTCTGGTCAGCCTGAGAATGGACCTGGGAAGTGATCTGCATCCCAGTTGCACCACTGACTACTGGAATAAGATTTCTGTTATGAAAGGTACAGATTGTGAACTCAGTGGCTGTTTGTGGGGTGTATGCCAAAATAGCTGCCTAACATTTGTCTGGCATAATGCTGCAGTACCCCTGGAAAGACGTGGTCAAAGAATGTTTAGACATCACAGGATGCAAATAATCTCACACGAGGATTTTAAAAAATGGCCAGAGATATTTGTTAAAATTCCCGGGAATGCCTATTCATACATTTGGGCACATAAGTAACCTTTGAGCCTGGTTATGGGGGCACCTAAATAACCTCTGAATCTGGTTAAAAGCAGCACAAACCATCAGCCTTTGAAATTCTCCTGCTGTTTCTAAGCCCTAGCTATATTTCAATATGACCGAACCAGTCACTTCCTAAGGCTCAAGTTATAACACTTAACTCAAGGGCAAGAAGAAATGATTACAGATCAAGCCTTTAATAATTCAAACTACAGAGAGAACCAAAAATTCAGATTTCTCTGCTGGAATGAAAAGACAAGGCAGAACAATGCTGCAGAGACCTGTTGTGATGGGAGGCTATACTTTAACTAAATGGCATGACTGAATTAACGCTGCCCCAGCCTGCGTTCAGAGTAAACCAAAGCCCACTGTATGATTAACTCCTTTGTACTTTAGTACGGGTAATGGAGACTGCAAATGTAAGCATCTGGTGCTTTCCACAATTTAATTAAAGAGATGCAAAGAAGTTGCTATTGCCACTACAGTTGCTCCTCAGGGCAACAAAAGACAAACACAGTAAGTGGGAAAGGAGAAACTCAGAAGTATAAAGGAAAAAGAAACAAAAACAACAAAATAGCAACAAAGAAATCCCAAATAATTGAGTTTTTCATGGCTGTCAAGCCTTCTGTTCCTCATCTCCTGAGCAAACTGGCTTAAATATTATCTATTCCAACACTGAGAATACTGCATGAATTCTGCTTTGAAATGCCCACTATTTTCTTACTTTGTTTTTCATTCCAAATTGGTGTCTGGGAGCTAGTATAAAAGTTTACCATGGACTTACAACAGAGAAACAGCTATTAAGTATTTAAGAGCAACTGAGAAATCATGATTCAGCTTCACTAGAGGTTGTACTTATATGCAATGAAATAATTACCATACCCAGATAACTGATCTTCTAATTATCAATAGCTGGTGTAGTTCATGAAAAAACAACTGAGCCCTTCTAGCTTGTAAAATACCCCAGGATTTTTTTGCCTTCTCAATTTATTTTATTATTATTATTATTTTGTACTTCAGGGGAGACATTCAAACAGAATGGTGCATATTTATTGCCACCAAAGAACTGTATACCTGCTCCAGCTCTGCATGGCTGTTTTGCTTATTAAAAAAAAAAAAAAAAAAAAAAAAAAAGAGCAAGATGAAAGAAAATTAATAATTGCAAAGGGAAAATCAGTGGAGAAAGAAGGCATTGAATAATTTTCTAACAACCAAGTTTCATTTTCTTTTTGATGTCCTCATTCGTCCCTTTTTAATGACTAAAACTGCATAGCTTTTAATGCTAGAAAATAGCAGGATGTAATAGTACTGGAGTAAAGCTACTTCACATATTTTTAAGAGTTCGTTTTCCCCTCTGGGCAGCTATCCTGGAACATTCTTTGTAGGACAGCTTACTGCAGGCCTCTCTCACGGAGACCAGCCTTGCTGACCCACCATTTGCTGAAATAGCCATGCGATTTAGGCTAACTCAGGGCAGTCATTTTAAGAGATGAAAACTCATTAAGTTAAGGCACCTAGTCCAGAAGGAGGCAAGCTGACAAACCCATGCCCTGAGCTTTAATTCAGCATTCTGTTCAAACTCTGTGATGACCTTCCTTGTTCGGAGGAGTAGTCAGCACCAGCACTGCATTTTGAGGCTTGAAGGAAATGTTTGAAGCATGACTGTTACAGAGGAGAACTGGTGCTGGAAGCTGTAGATGTGACACAAGCCTGATGCAAAATTTCAGTGTCTTTTACACTGCAGGTGATTACTTGAAAAGTGCTGCATTACCTGCACTGCTATGTATAGGACCTCAGCCTGACTTTAATGACTACAGTCATTCCCAGTCAGTTTCATCACCGCCGTATGAGTGAGGGCATGACCAAGCAAAATAACGAGAACTTGGGTTGTTCCAAAGCAGCAGAACCTGGCTGTAAAGCAAAAAATCTTTTATTTTTTTTTTTAGAGTATTTTTAAAAGGAGAAAAAGTCAGGAATTTTAAGAAATTGTTATACTGAAATGTTTCTAAATATACCATATCTAATAAAGCTTTTGATCTTTACATTTGGAAAGGGAAATGCTATGAAATTAAAGTAAACCCCATTTAAATTCAAGTTAGTTGCCAAAATCAATTTCATTGTGGCTTCTTTTCTTCATTTTGAATTTGTTATCAAGTTATATGATCCTTACTTTTTCAATTAGAATTCAGTATTCTTCCTATCTGATTGTCTATAAAATTATAAAATATAAAATGATGAGGTTGCACACTAAAAAGCTTTTACTAGGAGCTTTTACTACGGTTTTCATTGAGTTTACAAATGCACCTATAGTCTTGTAAGAAATGCATGTAGGCTTCAACTTTGTTTTTAGTTCTTGCCTTGGGATGAAGAATGTGAAAAAAGACATTGCCATTTACAGCTCCAGGACTGAAGGGGGAACCAAGTGTTCACCTATCTCCTTGCTTTGAGCTGGAGTCTGGAAAGGAATATAACGTATCTGGAACCATGTACCAGGGAAGTTGGTCTGTGACTTCGTAGTGGTGTTGTTCCTTTGTGATCCTGGGTCAAGAGTCTGGCAGCAGGGGGCATTAGGAGGAGTCCCTAAACATTAAGAAGGCCACCTGCTTCTTGTCACCTTAAAAAGTTGTTTCTGAATGCCTCTGTCTTAACCTCATCCTTACTCTCATCCCTGCTCTTTTTTTTTTTTTTTTTTTTAAATTATTATTATTATTTTTATTTTTTCCTCTTTGGGGAAACAATTGTAAAACTCTCAAAGATTTAATTTATTTTCTTCGGTGCTCTGCAGTTAGTCAGACTCCTGTCCAGAGACCAAGTTCTTCGGCATATGACAAGCACAAGGAGAGAGGAAGCTAAAATACTACTACTAATAAAAAAAAAAAAGTTACTGTCCTAGTTTTGGTCACCATGGCAACGATGATGAAATAGTCTTATTCTCAGTTTTAGAATACCACTCCTGTAGTATCTTTTGGAGGGAATTTGGTAAAGATAAGAAATTCTCTCCTTTAATTCCTTTAACAACTAATTACAGTAATAATTCTGGGTTGAGGGCAGAGAAGAAATAGGGTGAAACTAGCAGGATGGGAGAGGAGATGACAGCAAAGAGCATGTTAGAAATTGTTCCTCTGCAGCTACACTTTCCATCAGGAGATGTTCATCTGATGTGTACAGTGGAGATCCATGCAGAGCACTTTCATCGTGGCCAGGCAGAACAATACAACTACATCTCGAGGACCTAAGGCACAGGGGACAGAGGAAATTTTGAAGGAAGCAGCCTCTCTGTAGGCAGGACCTGGGTATCAGTTTTCATTTCAGTGTGTGTTTTTAACAACTCAGCTAAAACTCATCATGAGACCACTAGCAAAGTGCTTGAGATCAGAAACGGCATCAGTGTGATTTGAGTATGCTGCTCTGTTTCTGGGAATCGCTTATCACTCGAGTTGCTTATTTCTACAACTGGGCACTGATTGCACCTATGATCTCCAGATCATCATCTGCTCCCAGTGACAGTGCAGGGTCAGGCAGATTCCTGCTGTGCAGTGTAAATTAGCACATGATTGCGCTTCCTTATAGAAAAGCTAATTTAAGCAAATGCCTTGGAAACACTTCCCATTAACAGCAAGAAATCGGTCAGAGTAAATGGGACTCTTACGCCAGCTTTGAGCAAGATTAAGCCTTTTATTGTTTCTAAGAAAGAGAACCAGATACTGTAGATAGCATTTTCTTGTGTTTGTTCTTACAATCATTATTCACTTGCTCACCTACAGCCTTTTTCCAGCTCACTTACAAGCGATTGATATGAAAACCTGCTTTTTCAGCAGAACAACACTTGCCAGGGTTCAGGAAACGTTCAATAATTGTACATGCATGAAGGAGACAGAAACTTTCCCTCTTTAATGAGAAGTAATGTACACAGAGGTGCTTTCAGCAGCCTCTGAGAAGCCTGGAAAAGCAAGCCGAGCAGGACAGCACCAGACAGTTCCAAATTACCCTTGATGCAAACGAACAGAAAAATAAGGCCAAAATGTGGACTGGCTGGACTGGAAATTAAACCTCTTCTCCAATTCCATGTCATCAGCGTGTTGTTCCTAACCACCAGCTGGGACAGTGTCAGAGATCTGTCCGAGCACAAAGGGCTTGGCAGAGCTTCTCTGTGATCTCAGCATCTGGCTTCTGGGAAAGCCATCACCGTCAGAGAGCTGCTGCGAGGGAGAGGAAAGGATGGAAAGGCTCCAGCAGGGAGACCTGCACTTGTATTTCCAGGAGCGTACTGGCTGGGGATACTGGTGCGGGCTCACTGCTGCCAAATGAGGTGGATCTGTTCTACTGGGTTCCAGCTGCCATCAGTGTATTGCACATCACCTGGGCCTTACACTGCTGCCTTCACCTAAACATACTCACACATAATCATACAAACCGGGCAGAATAAAGCGTTTTAAACAACACTAAACTCCAGTTTTTGCACAGATGACTGTTAAAATGGCTGTTTTCAGGCTCAAACTGTGTTTACAGTCTACTGATGTTTTTACACTTACACTAATGTCTGCAGCCTGACTTCTACTGGGAAAGAAACATCAGACAACATGTGTGCTGGATTAAAACTGCATCAAAATAACAGTTTATGAACTCTCTACTAGCATATTTTCCATAAGTGCAGGAAGCTCTTCCAGAATGAATTGTATCACCTGTTTGGCTTGCTCATTGTCCAAAATTCTGAGTTTGCACCATTCTTACATTTTCCTTTTTCTGCTGCATTAGATATAAGTCACTGGCACTCATATCTTCTAACAAACCAGATAGAGGGAAAATGTAGTCTGTCCTACACACTGCAAATAGATTTTATTTCCCTAAAGCTTTCACCTAATTGAGGCCAAGCTGTTTTTATTTTAAGTCAATGAAAAAAAAAATCCCATTGCCTTCATTAAGATCAAAATCACTTCCCTAGAAGATATCTGAGTAGACTGCATTTCCAGAAACACACTGATCCTTGCTCAACAGCAGTTTACACCTCATGTAATCATATATAAACTTTTCCAGGTGCTTTCAAACAGAGACCCGATGACAAAGTGCCACCTGGTGGACAAAATTATTATTATTATTATTTTTTTGCCGTTCCACACCTAATTTCACATACTAAAATACCTCCTTCCTTCCAGCAATACCTGAGGTACAGAAGCTCCTAGGAAGAAGACCTAAATAAATTATATATATATACATACATTATATATATATATATTTTTTTTAGAAGTAGTCAAGGCACACATCTACTTTTTCTACCATAACTCCTGGAGTCGTGAAGAACGTTGACAGCTGCAGTAGGAGCTGCTTCTGTGGCAGGCATGCAAAATGCCAAGAATTACAGGGCGTGTAGTGTGAGTGGCTGGAAACTCATCTTCCTGAAGAGGAAGCCTTTCCTCCTACTGGCTGTTATCACTGTAGCTACAGAACTGTTTTTTACTTCTGGTGTTTTCCTCTAAGCTTCTGTAAGAGCCTGACTTTTTGCTACGTTATATATTGCTGCTAGAATGGGGCTTGGAGGAAATGGGGGAACCTGGAGCTCCTGAATGATTTACACTTGTTCAAGCTCAATATACACATGGGTTTCATTTTGTGAACTTAGCCAGGTACAGGAACTGCAGCAGTGAATGGGAAATAGATGTCTGAGGGCTTAGTTTATCTGGATCTGTTACACCGAACAAGTTAAACTCTATTAATCACCATCCCTATGAATGCTTGAACCTCACAAGCTCTGGAGGAAGATGCACGAAACTCCTCACTGGATATTTATAACACAACCTACCCCAGGGATGTTTCTTTCTAACAATGAGAACTGATAGATATCTCCAACATGATGGCTGAAGTCCTTCCCTACACCTAATTTTTGAAATATTTCTATCTCAAACTATAACCATGTTAAAATGTAGATCCTGATAACATTAAAGGCTGCACTCAATCACTAGTAGAGCTCAACATGAATATTAGTGTCCTTCATCATTGAAAATTCTCTGATCTCCACTACATTGGGCAACTGTGTGGAAATATACATATTAGGATTTCTAAAAATGAATACCAATAATACTACAGCATACGTAACTACCATATTTCTGTATCTATATATAAAGCATAGTGAAGTTGTACAGTCTTATTTAGATCTTAACCACTAGGCGGTAGTATAAGATTGTCATGTAAAAATAACTGGTAGTTTTGTATTTATTTTGTAGCAAGCTTCAAAACATACCTGCTCTGTAAGAAGTTTTGTAAAATATTTCATGTTTTTTTATCAAATCAACAAGACACTTCAAACAACAATACTTCTCACAAAATTCTACAGTGGGTTAAAAGTGCAACAGTTAAGGCCGATTTACCACAAGGAGATGGGTACATGAAGACCCCATCTTTTCCCTCACCTTATCTGTTTGTGATTAGAAAGGTTCAAGGGAGCACTACTGAGAAGAGCCTGGGTCCTTCTTTATTCCCTCCCACCAGGTGTTTGTACACATTGATAAGATTCCCCTGGTCCTTCTGCAGGCTGAACAGTCCCAGCTCTTCTCATACGAGAGAAGCTCCAGTCCCTTAATCATCCTCAGGGCCCTTTGCAGGACTCCCTCCAGTAAATCCGTGTCTTTTGATCGACCTTTGCTCCTTAAAATAATAATAAAAAAGACATCAACATTGTGAAACAGCCTCACATAATAGTGGATTGTTTGACAGGAAAAAGGACCAATTGCTACATAAAATCTGAGTTTCTTACTATCATTCTGGCTGGTGTTTCAGATGAAAATGGAAATTATGATTTGGGTTTAATATGACAAATTAGTTTGATAAGATCAGAAGCACAAAAAAGAAAATTATACATCTACAGGATGATTTAATAGCAGAATACAATACATAATGCATTTTGGGAAGCTTTCAGCTGTAATAGAGTAGATCAGCCTGGATGACTTCCTCTGATGTGTTTGACTTCTGCATGCTTGTGTGATAATGTGGTTGATCGCACTCATTGCCTGCTAAAAAGGTTATGCCAAGGCAAATTTGGGTAAGTACCAAAAAGGCCAGGTATGCAGCATTTTGGATCTTTTTCACGCAAATGAAAATAACAGATCTTTCTGCAGCACCACCTCCCTAGCCTAAAACAATTTCAAACGTGCATTTACTAAAAAGATGTTACACATGCAGCCATGATTTTGATGTTATTTTACCGGCAGATCTGCAGCAGAACTTGAATGGATGCCATAATCATTGAGAAATCTAGGTAATCGAAAAAGAATATGACAGGCAAAGTTCCATGTATTTTATTTAGCACTTTTTTTTTTTTTTTTTAACTATTCCTTGTTACTGCTCTTGATGGCCTGTGCTGACACAGTCAAAATTAGTATCAGAGAAACTGAAAACTTTTCAAGTATATTAATTAATTTACATAAAAAGGTAAAGGATAAATATATAATTTGTGTAGGCTTCTTTGTATAGACTGTTTATGTAACAGACTGTTTTACGCACAGATATTTTAATAAAGATGTTGCAAAAGTCTTGAAGCTTAGGGATAAATTCTATTACCCAGGAGACCTGAATTCATGTTTCTTTTGAGATCCTCATCTAATGTTTTTTTCTGCTCTACCAGGTATGCATAGTTCCTCCTAAAATACATGGGGCTATTGTTTATTTTAGCATTATATTGCGGCATCTCCCTTGGATTTATTTTTTATTGATGGGGGAATGCAGTGTCTTTTTTTAGATTTCTGTGATTTAAAAATAATTTCTCTGGTGGGAATAGGAATACAGTACATTATTAAGAAGATTAAAAAGTTTTCTTCAGTTTGTACTTCTTTTGCTAAGAAAAGACCAGCTTTCCTTTGCAGAACATTTTTCTTTTTTCTTCCTTTTTTTTTTTTTTTTTAAATAAAATAAAATTGCACAGTTGCCAACATCCTTATCAATGTGCATTTTGTAGAGTGCTGTGTGGTTTCAGAGTATTGTAAAATAAATTTTAAACTCAGACTGGACATAAGCCATAAAGTCCAAAGTGAAATAGTAAGGTGTTTGAATCTTGGGGTTTGTTTCAGCCGGTTACACAGACAGGAGCCAAATGCTACATGAATAGAATGTGGGGTCACTCTTTTTGAAGAATCAATTCTATAAATGCTCTCATTTGACTGGAGTTATGCCCTTCAAATGCAAACAAATTCATGAAAGCCCACACTCTTTAATTCTGAAGTCTATATATCGGTATGCACAGCCTAGCAAGCATGAAGAGCATTATTATAATTCAACTAAAACTACCCCAGACTTGCAAAACCTTTCCCACAGATACTCATTTCTACTTGCATATTTTGACCTAAATTGGAACCATCCTTGATAAATGTTTGCAAAACCAATCAGACTTCTGTTCATTTTTATTTTAGTGCAGTATTTTTGAATTGTAGGACCTGATCCCTCAAGGAAAATGGAAAGACTCCCAGCACCTCTAATAGTGCAGAATGAGATCATACTGGCTAATATGGAAAAGACTTTTTTCCGTCTCCTTTCATACATTTTAAGTCTGATGCAAGTCATGAATTCTCAGGATCCATTTCCTTTTTCTTTTCTATTATTTTTGGAGGAATTTCATCCTATCGATTCCACTTTCCCTGTTGAAATGTAACATGAAGATAGATATTGTGGTAAGTACTGGGGGCAGAGGGGAGTACTCAAAAAAGTGCTATAGTGTGCTTTTTGCTTTTTCTCACGAATAAATTTCAATTAGCATAGTTCATAATGTGAACAACAAATATGTGATGTTGCAGTTCCTTTTGCCATATGACAGTATAACTATTTCCTGTTTTTGTAGGTATTGATATATTACAAAAAAAAAAAAAAAAAGGCTCGAGGTTCTTTCCATAAAATAATAACATGAAACCCTTGCATCTTAATATATTACCTTGAAAACTCAAAGAGTCAATAGTTATTTTAGGAGGCTATCCAAAGGTTAACCAGATAAATCTAAAATTATGGTCATAAATAATCCAAACAATGACCAGCCATAGAAACAGATGGTGCTTCTGGAAGGGCCCAAAACATTTCCACCCGTAATTCAACGTAAACCTCCTGTTTGGAGCTCTGCAGTTGTGGTCTTTGTGCCTGCCTTTAAATGCATTGTTCCTTCAAAAGTGATATTTGTGACATTTTTGTGAACCTGCTTTAACCAAAAACAAAGCTAAGCCCCTGCGCACACAATTAGCAAAAGAACTTGAATAGTTCTCCTGAAATCAGAGGCACTATTTATGCAACTATAATTACAAAAATTGTAACTGAAAATAACAAGCCCAGTCAGCCTTAGTTTCTCCTGCTGTTTGCTTACCATTTCTACCACCTATCAGTACCAGCTAATGACACTGAATTGTCTTAGTTTAATTTATTACAGATTACTCCATGTTTGAAAGCAATAAATGTTGATATCCACTTTTGATCTTTCCCTAGTTTTATTCTCCTACAGCTTCATTTACATTGGATACCAGATTTGTCAGAATCAGATGCTTTGTGCTTGAAGGATACCAAATTAGTCCAGTGCTCCAAAGTATTCATCTGAGTCAAATAAATAATACAACCTTACAGGGGCTGGTTTCTGAGACAGCATACATGTTACCTGAATGAGGATGAACCCAATAAAGAAGTACGCAGATCAGCCAGTGGTGGTGTCCTCCAGCAGACCTCCTCCCAGTTATCTATATATGTATATATATATATATATATATTTTTTTTTTTTTTTTTTTTTGACCAGTTACTGTCAGGAAAAAAAAAGAAGTGGCTTTAGGCTTAATGGTAGGATGTATTCAGGGATTAAGTTCTTGCTAAAAGCCCTCTTTATGGGAAAAAAAAAATCATTGCATCACAAGAAATTTAAGGAATTATGTAAAATAAATGCAGGATATGCTTGCTTCATATAATTTATTAGTTCCGGTGCTTCATCATGAATCTTTCAGTCTCCACTGTATCAGGGTATTTCTTACTTACATGGTACTGAGGTCTGCCATCTCAAAAGGAGGTAAAGTTAACCAAAGTGGGAAAAAATATCTGGGAATTTAGGAACTAGATACATGAAGACATAAAAAAAAATCATATAAAGATTAAATCCAAAGTGCAAATTGCAACTCTGAGGCAGCATAAGGTAGAGATTAAAAACACTTCCTTCCCTTTTAAAATTATATTGGAAGAAAAATTTAAGAGTCAGGTGCTTAAACTCTTGCTCTAGAACAGTTGATTATGGTTGTCTTTGATCTCACTCAGTAGACAGGAATGAGCTACATATATTTATTCGATTGGGTTGTACCCATTCAGGATATTTACAACCATTGACAAAATACACAAGTAAGCAGATGGAGGTATTTCATACAGAATATTGCCTAATAAGTCACGGAGAAGGAAGAAAAACCCTTTTTGTAACCCCTTTTATAGTCAAGGTAACATAGCCACATTTGCAGCACCAAAGACTAGATAATGTTTAATTCATGTAGCTATGGAGTTTCAGGACCATCTCTTGAATAAGTTAAAAGTAAATACCTTCCAGGACAACGAAGTTAATATGTTTTACAGGACATCGGCAGGGGGAGGAACAGAGAGAGAGAGAAAGAAAGAAAGCATATGTGGAGGGAATAAATCTGTCTAGACCCCTGGAGTACTCCAGGGGAGATAAGTTTTAAAAGCTCGCATAAGAATAGCTTCCAAATATTTGTGTAAAAGGCCTCTGTCACTAAGACATCTGAACTTTAAAACAACACTAAATAAATATACCTTCACAATATTTTAAAAGAGGGGGAACTGAGCTACAGGGACAGTAAAAGCCTGATTCCTCTTTAACTTCAAGTGGCCTTATACCATTACAGACCCATGGATGTGAGAAAAAGCACTTCATGCTTGCAGCACGAAGAGGGGGAGATGCCCTAGTTCTCCTGGGGGGCAGGTGAGAGGGCCAGAAATGGGACCCAGCACTGTGGTCTCCATCTGGAAAACAGTGTGGCCCTCCACGTCTGAGCTGCCAAGCAACGTGTTGTCATTCTCCCCATACTTATCAGCTTGTATTGGCCACAAATTTAGGTTCCACGGTGCAAGAAGGATGAAAAACTACTAGAATGTGTCCAAAGGAAGGCTACAAAGATGGTGAAGGGTCTGGAGGGGAAGGTGTGTGAGGAGCAGCTGAGGTCCCTTGGCTTGCTCAGCCCAGAGCAGAGCAGGCTGAGGGGAGGCCTCATGGCGGCCTGCAGCTCCCTCATGAGGGGAGCGGAGGGGCAGGCGCTGAGCTCTGCTCTCTGGGGACAGCAACAGGACCTGAGGGGATGGCATGGAGCTGGGACAGGGGAGGGTCAGGCTGGGGGTTAGGGAAAGGCTCTGCACCCAGAGGTGGTCGGGCACTGGGACAGGCTGCCCAGAGCAGTGGTCACAGCACTGAGCCTGATGGAGTTCAAGAAGTGTTTGGACAGCACTGTCAGACCTGTAGTCTGACTCCTGCACGGAGTCAGGAGTTGGACTTGACAATCCCTGTGGGTCACCCTTCTAACTCAGGATATTCTATGATTCTAAGTATTATTCATCGCTGTTGTAGCTCTTGTCACTTACATCACTGTTTGATAGTATTTCTTTATGAGTTAGCAATGCAACTCGAGCATACAGCATGAAACACTTGACCCCTTGAAGCAACATCTCTAGATGAAAGCTAGACAGATCTGGAAGCTATGTGGACAAGAAACTCCTCTGAGAATTGAACAAGGTGTATTTTATTTACAGGAATGTTTAACACACAAACTCTTCAGGGCAAAATGTTATTACCATGTCTTACTGCACGTCCCAGAGTTTAACGGGGCATTTAGTCCTTGGAGGATGAGTAATTTCTGCTACAGAAATGACTGCTGAGGGCCCTCTAAATTGACATGAGCTTTCCTAGGCAGTCAGTGTGCCATTACTGAGTTCACTGTGGAGCCTTGCACAGTTGTGCCTTATCTCAACTCATGCTCCTGTGCAAGACCGTAATATAAATGTTTCATAATGATATAGTGGTAAGACAGAATGATTCAGAGCATTGGAGGCGATCAGAGGCAGGCCCAGGCACATCAGCATGTTCCCTGCTGCTATCATGGGAGCTGCCTTGAGTGAGAACATGGCCTGGTTTGCCTGGGTTGCCTCCAAGGAGTCTGTTAATTCCCCCGTGCTTCAGGGTTCTCATTCCTGATAGTTACTCAGTACAGCCGATCCAGGGAAGTCAATTTTAGCTACTGGTGATTGTTTTCTTTTGCTCAGTTATGTATATAGGTAGATAATTTGTACATAAATACAAACATATACATATGCATTTATAAAATGTGTAAATGTACACATATATATACATATACACATATATACTTCTCCAATAGCAAAAGGAACAGAAGTAATAGAAAAAATGGAATAAACATAAAAATGTCAAAGAATGAATAAAGATTGGTTTCTGGTTTACCAAAGGTCAACTTTATCTTGATAATAATGAAGACTTTGCAGTAGCAGGAAACATCAGGCTTTTGTTTAATTGAAAAAGTGACTATAGTTAAAAGATTTTGAATGGTATATTTTCCTAGATAGTCTTCCAACATTCAGGTAAGCTCAACAAACTGGACAGTAAGATGAGTATTAGACTTTCTACGCAGGAAGAGAATTCTGTGCTGCTTTCAGCATCATCATTCCACCAGCATGTCCAAGCAGGAGCCTATCAGCATACCACTCCTGCATCTCCAAAGCTGTTAGAGTTAGTTAAACTACATAATTGCTATTGCTACCTCTGGAAAAAATGCCAAAATAATTATTTCATTAACATGAAAAAAAAAAAAAAAAAAAAGCATGGAGAGTTTCTGACACAAAGATAAGCACACTTGTTTGCAAACAATATTCCAGAATGAATTCTGAACTAGTTTCAGTGATGTTTTTCACAAAGGGCTGTGTCAGCAATCTCACAATCTTATGTGTTAATCCTATTTCTTGAGAAAACAGTGACCACAGGATGATCTGAAAGTTCTTTTGAGTTCTCCTCCTGCTTATAAATATTTCTATCATCTAAATGAGGAGAGAAAAATACACTGGAGGTGTCAAGTTAGCATGAGCATTTACAGATGCAACCAGAATATTTATCTTGCAATTATCTTTGGTTAAAAAATAAAAAGAAAGACCCAGTTGAAAATTAGACCAGAAAAGATTTTTCTTCTAGTGTAGTTTCATAAATTCAATTGAATTATATTGAAATTAATAATTGCAGTCCAATTGACTTGTAGCTGGAAATCACACTTCCCACACCCACTTAGATTCTTCTGTGCCTGCCAGTGTCAAAGAGTTACAGCTGAAACAATTACTGCATGAGCTGATTTTTAACTTCCATGAAAGCTGTACTTACTGATTCAGCACTAAATTTTAAGTTTACAAATCCAGTGTCAGAAATCAATGGCATAATGTTCTTATGGTAATCTAGGGAAAAGCCTTTTCTAAACCTAATGTACATTGTATTTATTCCTAAAATCTCATCAGCTAATCCCTTAGAAATAAACTGTTGTGCTATAAATGTCATGTATTTTCCTGTCTGTGTTTTCAATTCAAATGAATGCTTCCTTTTGTGAACTTCTCCCACTGAGTATCTTATACCTCCCTGGAGCCAAACAAAAAAGCGTTAATCTTGCAGGAAGATGGAACACTTTTAAAACACTTCCATTTAGATAGAGTTCATGATGAAAAGTATGTGTGCATGTATTACATATCTTCAGCTGTGTACACATCTTCAGCTGCGCACACATGTAGTACACAGGTCATGCAAGATGTCGTCAGAGACTTATGAGACAAGACACTTATGCTGGGAAGCCTGCCTGCCACAGAAAGTCTAGTTGTGTGTGATGTTTGCAAGCAACCCTAGACTATGCAAGATCAAATCTGGCATGGATTCTGTTCCTATAATTCAAAGGAGTTTGGATTTGTTTATACAAGATTCGACAGGAAACCCCAATTAAAAATGGATGAATCTTCTTCTGAGAAGAGAATGGGTAAGCAAGTTTTGGTTTGGGCACAACTCTAAGCAGAAATGTTAGTCAAACAGCTAGTATTCCTCTGAAGAGTCACCAGTGCAATAACTGTGTTGAGTAATGGTGGTTCACAGAGCTGCTCCAAGGTCTGCCAATGGCTGTGAGAGCCTGCCTTTAAAAATGACTGCATCACTGATATAAGACCTTGCAGGAGCCAATGGGAATAGAAAATTTACTGCAAGAAATCTTGTTCTTTGTTGTTTGACAGCAAAATGGCACTTGGCTCTAATAATTTTCCTAATGGCTTAACTTGCCAGTTGTATGTAGTGTGCGTTGCAAAACTAAGCTAACCAGAGAGAGATTGCCAAAATTAACAAACTATGAGATCACTCACTTCTTAAAGAGGGAACTGAAACTCTGCTTGCAGTAGATGTTCAGGCAATTAAAATGTTAATTCCAGATAGAACAGCAACATTAGCATCACTTCTTTGTGCTAGCTCAGAAGCATATCTTTTAAAATAAATTACATATCCATCAGAGGAGTCAGTTCTGAACCTTGTTCCATTTTTAAATTCCCCTGTATCAGGCGGCTCATTTCAGATTTGGTGAAAAATAATGAAAATACAACAGATAAAATAAAGCTTATGGGTATATTTGAATATAAAGTGGCCTCATATAAAATGAGGTCAGTTTGGCTTATGTTATACTCAGAGCATAAGTTAACATGCTGAACTTTTTTAGTTGTTCTTTTTGCATGCTGTTATTTATATAGTATGAAAGGCATTTATGAAATATATTGTCATTTCAAGAATTCTTGCCAAGCAGTTTCTTAGTCTTTTCATAAATTTAAAGGAACTATATAACAGTTCAGCACATTTAATAAACATACTTTATATGGAAATAACTTTTTGGATAGTAGCAAGATACAGTTTATCTTAGAAAGTTCTGCTTTAGTTTTGCAAATGCAAGCTAATCATAATCTGATTTAAGACCTTATGCTAATGATAACTTGAATGCAAATGCAAGCATAAATTATCTGTACTGATAGTCCTTTACTGCGCTTTAAAGACTGCAGATAAATCTGGAATGTGCTCAGAGACGATGTTTCAGTGAGAATTGAGAAATATATTTTTCTAAAAAAACCTAAGTTTTTAACAGTGATGGGCTAAAAGTGTATTATGCTGCCATGGGATATGGAATGTAAGGAGATTTAGACAAAGAAGTGAAATATGGTGTGCAGTATAGCAGGGAAAAAAGAATTAAGTGCACTCACCTTAATTCCCAGCTTGCAACAGATCTCTTGTGCACTTTTTGGTGACAAGAAATTTAAGGGTCGATTTGTCACAGTTTTTCACAGGAATGAGGGGTTGAGTGTTCTAGGCCCATATTCTCAAACGCTTCTGGTATTCTGGGCTTCAACACTGCAGCCCTGATTTGAAAATACCCAAATGCATTTTCACAAAGTGCCAGTGAAGAAACTGCTGAAGCTCGATCACACGATTAGTTAAGCGCTCTGCCTAAGAATTTTTCTGTACTAAAATGTAATTGCAAGCATGTGCTGCATGTTGCATGTTAGGTTTAATTTTTGGAGCTCCTGGATAGCTACAAACTAGGTGAAAACAGTGGGAATTCTGGGCAGTCTTCAAATATTTGGAAGAAATCTTCAGGTTAAGCAGGCAAAATACACCTCCCCTTTGTACACTTTACAGTTATCTTTTAATTCCCCTCAGTAGGGACTCTTCCTTTCCTTCCTGCTTTTCCTCCTTTCTCTCAGACTCACAAATAATTTTGAGATCATTTCTCACAACTGTCTGAGTTGGTCATTGCAAAGTACGAGTAAGAGTCCTGCTGGAAAGGCACACCCTCATTCTGAATGCTTGTGATTTACAACAGCAGCGGTGACTATGCATGCACTCACGTGAAAATAACATTTTTACACTTTACTGATTAAAGCAAGTATTTTCATATCTTTGACATTGTAGATTATGCTTTTGAGTGATTCCCTTTCAAGTGTCTACACAACGTCAATTTAGGCAGCCGCTTGCTTGATGTAGCTGGTTCTGCTGTCAGACACGTTCAGGATGCTTGCTGTGCTGTGAATCAATGCAAGCCAGTTTTCATTATCTTGTGATGAAAACGTTATTCTTTCCATTACTGGCCTTAATGGCTGTCTTCTGGTGTTTAACTGTGTTTTCCACAGACTGCTTTTCAAACGGCTTGTTTTTTCTTAGACAACTGGTCGGCAGACCTGTCTTTGAGAACCTGCCAACATCCGAGAAAGGGAGACCAGGAACTAGTGAGATTGAGAAAATACAAAAAGAATATTGAATTGTCTTCTCCTTGTGAATTAGTTAAAAATAATAATAAAAAAAAATAAATCATCCAGGACTTTTTATCTTCTTAGCTAATCTGAACTTCTCTGCTCAGAGGGGAATGTGAGGGTTTCCTTGTTGTGCACTTCTCTGGAGCTGCTGGGGGTTTGTGATGGCAGCAGCACTGTGCAGCTGTGGGGAATGAAGGACCCCATCATCACGTGCAGGCTTGGCGGTTGCTGGTACTGTGCTCACCTCCTCCACAGCCCTTCCCAGCAGTGATCTCAGGAGTGCTGCAGTGTATGCAGAGAGGGTGCCTGCACACTGCTACAGAAGAGGGCACAGAGCACAGAAGGAGAGGAGCAGACACTTGCCAGAAGTTTGCAGTGGGTGGGAAAGCTCAGATGCAATGCAATAAAGTGTGACAGAGAGGGCAGAAGGAGCAAGGTCTCACATTGTGCTGGCTGTCTTCTCCTCAAAGCTCCACGCAGCAATGTTTGCGCAGAAAATGGCTTTGCTACTCCCACAGCAAGACTGAAGCTCTCATGCTGTGACTGCTGGGACTCTCAAGCTGCCTCCTCATGGGATGCTTTCTGAAGGGGATCATTCACAAAAGCAGACAGAAGCTATGAAAATGGCAGCAAAATGAACAAAGCTGCATATTCCAGGATGAATGCTGGTAGGAAATGATCAGAGAAAGATGGAAACAACAAAGACTGGTAGCTCTCCTCTTCAGCAATAACTTCAACTCTAACATATTATTTACACAGTGAGCCAAGGTATACTGGGCATTGTACCCAGGATGAAGTACATTCTCATGTTTTCTTCTTTTAATTTGCTGCAATTTATTTTGAAGTGTCATGCTTCAGTACTGCTGTGTGTTTTGCCTCCTGCCTCCTTCCATTTCCAAGGCTTGATGAAATAGGTTATAGTCCTTTAGAAGATGTCTACTCAAGACTTAGTGAATGCCACAACATCTTGCTTTTTATGTACTCATGAAATACTTGTGGATTTCTAATGATTATTTTCTATCCCCCAGCAAAAAGTATTAAGTACTTTTTCTCAGCCAGTCTTCCTCTCATCCTTTTGCTCCCAGACCTTTTGTGAAAATCTCCTTACAAGACAGCAGTGGGCATTCAGCCAGGCTTAGCTATACTTCTTCATGGACTTGATAAAGGGAAGTTAGGACTTTATAGCATGCATAACTGCAAGATGTTCTGCTGTGTGATTTTGATACGCCTCCATTAATCAACACCCTTAGTTAGAAATAAAGCAGAATGTAACAGCTACTGAGAACATGCCACTTCCACAGGGATTTGTATCTTACCACTTCAGGTAGGAAACTCCCTTGTTAGATTTTTATGAAGACCCCCCACCAGATGTCCCCCTTTCCCCATCAAAATGATGACAAAAGACTATTTAACTGGCAATTTAAACCCCTCTGTCATAATTCAGTTCTTCATTACGCTATATATCCCATACCATAGCAGCTGCTTTTATGCACGATGCCGTAACAGCCTCAGCCTGTAGAAGAGTACATGATCTCAGAGCTGTGCTTTACAATTAGTGAGCCTGAGCCGGGCAGAGCAGCTATCTCCCTGTGCATCTCACAGAGCCTGGGAAATGATGGGATACTTCAGGAGCCTGTCCTCCAGCACTGGAAGTTACACACAAACTGACTGGGATTGAGTTCGGTCACATATTTTTGGGAAGTGAAGGAAAGACGAAGACTACATTAAAGTCTTTTAGCCTACTCATTAGAAAATTTTGATTTCTGCATGGAAAAGCACAAAAAGTGGACTGAGCTTGTACATTTTATGTATTGTTAAAAAGCTAAATAAGAAATAAGAAATGAAATCTTTGGGGCAGAATTAGTTTCTTCAATACTTCACAGGAGTACTACTTGGAATATTTATTCTGCTTTGTCGTTCCCATTTGTTAGGATGCCATTTAATCAAAGGGCACGTTTTAGCATTTATTGTACCACTGAATATGACAAACTATTTGCTATTCCCACTTTTCCCTTTGCTAGTATAAAATGGGCTTCCTGATCTTCAGAAAATGCTTTCTGACCATTAAGAGAGCAATGCAGAAATGAGAAAATGTAGACTGAGGACAGAGCTGAAAAGCTGGAGATAACAAAAGCCAAAATATTTCAGATAATCATAAGTGATAATGTACAATTGAAATAGGCATTGCCATGTGGGGAAGTTTTTTGAAGTGCTCTTTTACTAGCGTGCTTGCTGGTGCCTATGTCACTAAGAAGGATGGTGCAGAAATGAGCCTGAAACTTGCTTGCACTTTTCAGCCAGATTTAATTTCACCCATGGCTGCAGCAATCCGAATCAAACTCTTACAGATATATCTATCTTTCTTTCTCTGCATACACCTGTTTCCACTCACCCTGACAGTTTTGTACTTAATGTGGAAAGGGCAGCAGGGCCTGACCATAAGATCATGCTTACATTCCACAGAGTCCGAGACGAACAGGAGTAATGAGTCCCTGACACCTATTTTATAGTACGCACAGAATAACGGGCTATTTCTGGTGCTTGAATTCTAGACGTTGACAATTAAAAGTGATCACTCACAAAAAGAAGTGTTTTTATTTGATATCTTGCCAACTAAACTGAGAAGCAAGAGGCGGTGAATTTATTTTTCTGGCGCTGCTAGTCAGTATCTGAGCCAGCCCCAGAGCCGCGGTATTGCATGGGGCAAGATGCTTTATAGGAGTTAAGAGGCAATGATGAACCCAGCCACCTTTTAGACATGGATGGGAATAGAATAGAAGGTGCAAGCCACAGGTTGTAGATTAAGCCATTTTATACAATTTTCCTGTAAACTGAAACCACTGTGTTCCAGGTGGGATCAGCACTGCAAATACAACAACCAACCCAACCAACCAACCAACCAACCCCCCAAAATCCAAGAGACCAAGACAGTGTTTCTTTTCTCTCTCTCTCTCTTTTTTTTTTTTTTTTTTCCCCTCTGTATCTCAGCTGCTTATGTGTATAGCAGGATTAAGGATATTTCTTTCATCCCACTTTTTGTCAGACTAGTCTATAGGGATGGTCGGTTCTCAGGGCAGGGATGGTCCTTTACACTATGCTTGTACACCCCCTAGCACAGAGGAGGTCTCCATCTGATAAACACAAAGGATGATGCAAGTGATAGTAATAACAAACAACGGGGACAGCTTGACTGACAGAATCTATTTACAGACTCAAGGTGTAAGGAGCAATCTTGCAGGGTGCTTTTGCCAGATCAATGGCCAACAGTACCGGGTGTAGGTAGTGTTTTACAGGCTTAACCTCCTAGTTCCCTTCTCACTTCTTCATGCCGAATTCTGAGGTGTAAAATCTGACTAAACTCAAAAGGCTACATGAGGAATAAAAAGGGGAAATCTGGTTAACAAAGGGATTCACTTCAGCTATTAAAAATAAATAAATTCCCAAACCTGTACTGCAGTTGAAATGGACATTTCAAATATTCTAAGATAGACAACTACTCAGTTGTAGCTCTAATGATTACACGATGAGCTTATGATTCATATAAAAAGTGGTATAATTACTGTGAATATCCTCCTGGATTTTGAAATAAGGAAAGAAGGAATTTTCATGCTTTCTAGGTTAAGGATAAACATAATTGATTTATGATTAACATGAAGGTCTAGGCTTATCTTCCAAATATATTGCATTTCACAGAGAAATGAGGATAAAGGCATTTTTCTCATTTCGATTGAAATAGGGTATTTGCAAGACAGCGCAGCTAGGAGGAATACTGGTGAGAGCTACTGCTAGATGAAGACTTGACATCATTCATGCTAGATTCAAGTCCATCTGTTGTATGGCAGAAGGAAGATGAATGAGAGGTCAAAAGTCTAAAGAATAACATGAGCAAGGTTTTTAAAGGACATATTTATAAAGTAACACAATTAGGAGAAAACAGATCCACATCTTCCTGTCAGTTCAGTACAAATTAATTAAGCAACACTGATCACCAGGCATTTCTTGGGAACTAGTGGGAGTCAGAGGTTAATAGTCCAAGCTTGTGCCCTAGGCCACCAGTTCTTGCCAACTTCTTATGCCATGCAATTGCCCCAGGTCAAGGCTTTCATTGTCATTTAGATTAAAAAAAAAAAAAAAAGGCACAAAGATATTCTAATTTGGGGAAAGTTGTATTACTAACTGGGCAATAGTTATTCCTAGAGGGGCATAAGTCTGATCCTGAAAAGCACTGAGATCCACCAATTCCTATCAATCCCTCTGACCTTGCAGAGCAGAGAGAGGCTCTAGCAAGCCTCACTGAATCACACCCACAATGCCACGACTTTGGTAGTCTAATTCAGATAATTACACAGAAGACTACATCTTGAAGCACTTTAGGCATCCTCAGCCACCATGAATAATGCAATCAAATCACAGCAGTAGGTCTGATGCTCGGCACTCATCTCCAGAAACTCATGTGTTAAACGCAACCCTTTCCAAAAGGTCTCTTCCAAAGAGCCTGGAGGGCCATGCAAAAGCAGACTGCTTCACAGAAAGTAAGGAAAAAGGCTGAGAGACAAGATGAGTGCTGGAAAAGTCCTCATTATACCTGGAGGTTTAGATTTTAAACATTTCTCTGGAGTACTGAATAATTTTACAGCATTCTGCCTGGCTCATCAGCAAGGATGACTCACTGCAGGTGTAAACTGGATTAAAAGATATGTGTGAATCCACTGTCAGAGAAGGATAAATATGATTCCGACCATCCCATGTGACAGGATGGAAAAAGCAACTCGTTGTCGCCTCCATGTACATGCAATCCCTACTCTCTCCAAAGGTCAGATGTCACCCCTGGCAGGACAGCTACTCCATGTCTGTAGGGCTGGCTGAAGTGCCAGTCAACTACAGAGCTCCTTGGCACTAACAGTTTGCGTTCAGGAGTGGTCAGCTTCCAGAGACTAGATTAGTGCTGACTCAGCTGCCAGCCTAACTCCCGCTGATGTTGGTGTGGAGGCACTGGCTACAGCTCTCTCCTGTAAGGCTTCCACTAGGCTAATACCAAGTCGTTACTCTGCAGGCTGTCCCACAGCACTGCTGTACTCAGGGTGTAAGAATATTGTGTAACAATATTTGTGCCCATGAGGGGTAAATATAGAGAGCGTAACTGTGCAGATTCTGCTTTTGAAGTAGGCTGGGATTTAACCCTGTTTCTGTAAGGCCCACTACTGCCAGACAGAGGCCCTTAGCTGGGCTAGGAAAGAGACTCTTCTGGCTCTGGCCACAAATTCAACTTAAGAACTGGCCAGCTTTGCAATCCCCGCAGGAATATGGCTGCTGACCAGGGGTGAATCCCCCTCCACACATCTACAGTAGACCACACCTGGCAAAAATTCAGGGAAGCAGCACAATGTGCGTGCTCTGGTGAGCAGACTCCTAAAGCTTCCCCGTGATATCACAGCCCTGCTTCCCCCTTGTCCTGGGATGATTCCTGGCAATGCATAGAAACCAGCAATTTCATGAGGTCATTCTAAACACTGCTCCTTATATCTAAAATCTCTGTCTCATTAGCTTTGCTAAAACACATGGCACTCAAGTCCTAGGTGCCTTCTAAATGGCTATCAATAGTCTCTGCACTTAAAGGGAAATGTGAAAAGAACAAACCGAACACATATATCATGTACCTTTTAGGACTTAGACATTAAAAAGCAGAAGCCTAATCTTTGGAATTTTTCAGTATAAATAACTGAGTCTGTTTATTCAACTCCTGCAAATGTCTTCCACACTCTTACATGAAATCTTTTCTAGCTAGTGCTTTGAGGAAAAAAACTTCTCAACTTTCCATACTATCGTTTTCACTGCATTCCATTTATCAAAAGCAAATGTAGCCTATTAAGAAAAGTTATTCCCATGTATTGCACGGTTTTAAAACACAGGACGAAATACAAGACAGTGAGAGAACGTTCTGTTTTCTTGAAACAGGAATTCTTTGATATGATTCATTTTGTCCATAATGGTTGCTTTTATTAGCAATGACCTTCCTGACTTCTCCAGTTTGACATAAAAAATCAAGATGGTAGCCACAGAATACCACAGAGATGGTAGCAGACTGCTCTCCCTGTTCCTTATCTCAAGAAGAATGGAAATTATAGCCACTGAATAAGAGTAAAAAGCCATGTGTAATGCACTTTACTGAACATTGGTCTCTGCGTATTTTTCATATGTCACCAGACAACGCTCGTGCAGTGTTTTAAGAGTGCAAAGCATAGTTTGAAAAGTTGATAATATTTATGAAGTGCTAAGACCTCCTCTAAGCTAGTGTACAGTGAAATGGAGAGAACTTCTTCAGAACAGTTGTGCGTATGTTTGCTTTTAAAAGCAGAGGAGACATGCTAAAATATAAGTGATTATTTAAACATTTCTAGTTAACCACGTTGCCCTACAGAATAACAGAAAGGGGGACTCTATGCACTGCAAACTAAAGCAAATCAACTGCAGGTACCCTGCAGGTTACAGCCCCTCTCTTTTTTGATTAATGGGATACATAGGCCTTAACCTACATTCTCACTCAAGCCAAGCTCTGTGGGATTTTGCTTGAATAAACACTGCAAGGTTGCATCCCAAACACCGAGAACACTTGTCCTTGGGCATTGCTCCTGCTGCTGCATGCGGGCCTTGCTGAGCATCAGCAGTGCAAGTCAGGCAGGTAGAGTCCGAGTCTGGGCTTGCAGAACCCTTCCAATATGTGTCTGAAGATAAACTTATTTTTTCTTGAGCAGTACAGATGTCAGGGAATTTTCTGAGGAGACGTGTCCCTTCAGTTGTGTCCTGTTCATAAATGGCCATGACCACAGCTTCTCCAAACACTAGTAACAGGCAACCTAAATGAGCATGGAGGGAGTCAAGGGAACCAGCTTTTGTGAACACCTCTCACATCACAAGGTGCAAAGAACGACAGATACTCCCAGCCAAAGAGAGTTTCCCACAACTACCAGTGGGGATACTTCTGTGTGATTTCTGAAGTATTGGATGTTACATCGTGAAGTATATATTTATTAATAAAACTTGCATAAAGAAAAAAATCTTTTACAGTATACAAATGGAAGCAGTTGGAATTGGGTTTCCTTTCTGCCTTCATGGTTAGTAGAAGCTAAACACTAACATTATGGGTTTTAACTTAATAAATGCATTGACATACAAAGACTGTATAAGATAAATGCGTTATGCATTCTCCTATATAGCAGGGTGAGTATTCGCTTATTTGCTAAAGCTGCTGGCATGTCTGCAATTTTCCTCTGGGAAAGATAATGTGAATTAGTAAAAGAAATAAGGGATGATTTTGGGGATGTAATAATTCTGTAAATTCAAACACCAGTGGGTGTTACACTTTTTTTTTTTTCTACCAATAATTTTGAAAAAACTCTTTGTTGTTCAAAATATTGTGCTATGTCTTAGTATGATTCATAGATCTATTGCTCATTCTGCCTTTTTTTTTTTTTTTTTTTGGATGAAATTTCCCTTCTTCCCTTAATATTAGAAAGTATGGCCAGCAATGTGAGCGAGGACTGGTGCCCAGGAGCCGAATTAGAATTATGATTCTATGCCTCTGACTTCTTTCTTCTTCTGTCTATGCCTTCAGGGAAATCTCTACTTTACTTTCCCTGTGCATAAAAGCCTACATATCCACAAAGTTTAATTAGATGGAGTAAAACACCTTCAGGACTGCAAGTGCCAAGAATTATTATAATCTATGACCTTCAGCTAGTGAAGGAGTGCCCTGCTTTCACATAAGGCATGTCAGGTATTAGATCACGGTGCCGTTTGAGAGCACTGTCCTTCTGGCACAAGCTATGCATGACCTGGTGTGTCAGTAAATCCTTGCTTACACACAAAATGCATCACCATTGAATTTTGTCAAGATAGAGCATTTGCTGTGAGTCAGGGGTGTGCATGTTGTAATGTTTATATTCAGCTTATACAAAATCAAAGCCTTTTACAAGAAGTTCTGTGACAGATTTCAGAGTAAAGGAATATGATAACCTCTAATTTAACATATCTTAAATCACAAGATCAAATGCAGATTTGGACATGCTGGAAGAGAAGTTCTGCATTACTGATGAAAGCTAAAAGAATTTAAATAATGCGTTCTGATATGGCCTTGGGAACTCTTATGATTTCCATGGATAGTAACTAATTTTTCTTTATTTCTGTCACTTTTTCATAGTAAAAAGATTTTTTCCCTTTCCCCTAAAGCTCATAATGTGGTAAAGAAACTGTCGGGAACAGTTAAATCAGTTTATAAATCCCCATGAGAAAGAGTCCATCACACATTTTGCATATCTCAGGGGTTCAAGGACAGTGGGCAGGAATCTGATCTGTGTTACAATAATATAAAACCAGACTAATTTCAGTGAACTCACTGGCGCTCCTCCAGATGTCAGTTAGAATAACAGAGAGCAGAGTGTGGTTCAGGAAGTGAAAAATAAAACAGAAGACCTGTGTCTTTCACCATTGATGCTGTAGCTTGTGACAGAAACCTTCTCTGAAGCTACAATGTGCTGGTGTTCCAACCATGCTGAATTCATTTACTTTGGCAGTTTCTTGATTGCTCCACTGTCTATTTATCTGAAATGGAAACTAAGTCATGTTGCCTGCTCCTTCTCCCGGCGTATGATTACACAATACATCTTCCATTTTTTTTGCAGCCAATCACTCCCTGTGCTATTTCCTCATTGTGTACCACTGTACATGGCTTTTGGAGAGGTTTCCATTTGAACATGAGTATAAAGGAAAATCTTAAATATAAGAAAAATTGTCTATGAGTTTGAAATGTGTGAAGAATGTTTAAGTTATTCCATGCACTTGGTTGGTCTCTTAATGACAGCTGATTTGGAACATATGCTTCTCAGACTTTGTGTGCTTCTCAATTTTGGGCGTTAGAGCCAGAGATTTTAGTGTCAGATAAGCAAACCTTGTTTTTCAGAAAGAGCCACACCTCCTAGTTGGCGAGGCAAAACCAATGCAATGTGGCTGTTCAGTATCAGAGACAGATGAACCAAATGGTTGGTATTCTCTGGATTTTATTCAAATTGTTCTGCAGTCAAATAAAGTAAAAACTAAAACAAGGTAGGTAAGAGACAAGTCACATCTAATGAATTCTATGCAGCACTTGCACTTCTTAAAATGCATTTCAAATGGAAAGGAAATGCATTAGAAGATGGTTTTGAGTTTTAAAAAGTTATATAAGTATAATATATTTATTTTCCCTTCTAAACTCAGAGCTCCCACATATTGGTTGATAGAGTTATCAACCAAAATGTTGATATTCACATATTCAAGTTATTTTACCCTTATTTTACAGATGTGGAAACTGAGGTATGTAGACAAAAAAGACTTCCAAATACCAACCACCTCGCCAGTGGAAGGACAAGGAATAAAGTTTGTGATAGGAATAAAACTGAATAAAACCTGTATTTGAAGACAAAAAAAGGTCTTAGACTTTGAAAGTATGTGAATTGTAAAGTCACTGGCTTCATCCAAATGCTGTCAAAGATCCCTTCACTGTGGAAGCACAGGTATGTCTGCAAACGTCTAAAAGGGCAAAGTTGCTGTCAGCAGTTGATTTACCATGGGCTATTTCTTCATCTGTCTGTACAAATGCTGCAGTAAAGCTACCTAATTGATCAACTAATCTCTCAGGAAAAGTGCTTCTGTCACCAAGAGCCTGTTGCTCTCAAACTGCTGGGACTTCGTCCCTTATTCTACTAAAACTCTTCTTTGTCTCCAGGATGGCTGGAGCTTCTCCATACTGGTCATGCTGACCTTTTGGTCCTTTCCTGGCACAGTACGTGCTAGTGCCCCTTCCCTGTCACCCTCTCCTCATCCTCTTTGTTGTCTGAACTCCTACCGCTGACTCTAGCTGCTGCTGTTGCTGTCTCCTCTTTCTTGACCTGTTTCATTCAGCAGCACAGACACTGACCTAGTGCCTAGCACTATTTATTTCTTCTCTGCATTTTGCTTAGCTCTGTTCCTCCACTCATTATGCTGACTGGGAACTGATGCTTTCAGGGAGGGGTGCTGCCTGATTTCAAAGATCCTGGGGACTGCCATAGTACAGAAGCACTGTTCAAAGCCTCAGACTAGGGCTTCTTGGATCATTCACCTCTATGTATAGTGTCCACAAGCTTGTCTCTGGCTGCAGTAACACCTTCATATGTGCTGCAGTCAGAAATTATGAAGAGCCAAATTCTCCTGAGGTGGGCCCGCATCCCACAGCTCTCTTCTTTGACAGTTACAGTTGCAGGGACTGCACATATGCAAGTAATCCAGCCCTGGGCATAAAAGGCACCACAGACAGAAAGAGTGAGATAATTTTTCTGGAGGAGACCGTAGGTCCTACAGACTTGGATGGAGCAACCTGGCAGGCACCTGCACATGCGCAGGGATCATCGATCTTTGAAGAAAGGACAGGCGGTTTTGTTGTCCATCTTCCTGAGAATGTGGCAAATGTAACATGGGATGGTGCTGCAGTGATGGGAGCTTCCCAGAGGAGGTAGCTTTATGCCTTCAGTGCAGTGTTAAACCAGGGGAGCACCAAGTGAATCAAGTGAGAATTTTAAAAGGAAAACCAACCAACCAAGAGCAGGAATCATTTCACAATGTGTTTGTGGATAATCCCTTTTATGCTATTAGCAGGGAAGACTGCCACAGCTGCAGGGTGTGTACACCTCAACCCACTGATGCGCTTAACTGGAAGTCAAAAAGCAAGGGGTGAAACCCCCACTGAAGTGGCATCTAAATTACACCTCATTAAATAGAAAGGTGACATGCAGAATATATGAGTTGAGGCTTGCTTTTTTCAGCATTCAAACATTCATTTGCAAAACTGGTTCTCTCGTTATTGTGTCAAAATGAGAGATTCCCAGCAGGGTGGTTGACAGGTAGACAAAGAGCCCTGTTCAGTAATAAAACAGTTATGCAGGTGTTCTCCAGTTTTCCCTGAAGCATTTGTACAGAGCACATGAACTGTGCTTGGGCCTGATACACTCTCACTCTGTCTAGGATTTGATAATTATTGCTATGGAAGTTGGGGAGATGTTTGGACTAGCGCTAGAAATGTGAAAGAAAATAGGAGGGTCAATAACATTTTGCTTCTCAGGAAGGCTGATGACATATTCACTGTAGCCATATGTTACATTGAACACTGGTAATGTTTTTGGCATTATGAAATGACTTCAGAGATTCAGTCTATTAGAAAGATCATCATTTATCTTGAGAGATATATGACCATCATGCAGCTTGGGTACAGGTCTAAACTAAACTAGGGATGGCATGGAGGCAAGCGCAGATCATCCATAGCCAAAGTTGTTCCCCTTTTTTGTCTCTTCTTCCTGATTGACAGGTGTTGCTTGTACCTTTTATTTTCTTTGACGTGGTTACAAGACACATCTAGCACAGACAAGAATTTGGCTTACTTAAGGCAGTCAAAGCTGCAGACTCCCTCAGATGGGCTTGGGAAATAACTGTTGCTTGGAATACATTCAGCTGAAGTCATAAAGACAATTAAAAGTTTCCTGACGTGAGTTTCATCTAGTCATGGGTTCTTTCAGAATACTGTGCAATGTTACAGCAAATTATTCAATATTATTCAAAATGATTCTCTTCTCAAAGCAACGTGGAAGAGGTATAACTTGACTGACACGGACGGAGCTATCCAAGATTAAAACAAATACATAAGAAGCAGACCAATTGGTGTAACATAGAACAGCTTTGAGAAGAAATCTCAGCTGGAACAAAATACTGGACAATGTCCTGAGTAACCTGAGCTACTCTGCTTTGCTTTGAACAGTGGATCAGATAAGGTGACTCTAGGGGTCCCTGCAAACTAAGTTATTCTATAATTTTGTGAAAAGGATGTTATCTGTTTGAGACAGATTATGATGATGCTGTTCTCCCCTGATACTACATAAAGCTCTGTTTTCACCCTGCTTCAAAAACACTTTTGGAAAGGTTAACTTTAGAGTTGTTTTTCATCAGTAATATCAGGAGTTTAATAGCCATTTTTTCTATAAACAATAGTTTTTCAGTCCAGTTGGACTGTGCATATACGCAACCAAAACACGGAGCCTTTCCAGCAATCAGACCCCTCATGATGTGTTGCCCACACTGGTGTCTAGCACAGTGCGGTGCAGCCCACGTATGGGTTCACACTCAGTTGTTGCTTTACGTAGTAAACTGTCCTTACCTCAACCCACGCATTCTTGCACTTTTGCCATTCTAATTCTCTTCCCCATCCTCCGAGGGAAAGTGAGCACGTGGCTGTGTGGTACTTGTCTGGCTACTGGGTTTAAACCACAAGAGTCAATCAGTGGAGAGGGAAAGCACACCACTGGTGCAGTCTCATGGAAATGCTTTGTGAAGGGGACAACCTTCTTACCCTTTTCTGTTTCCATCTAAATGTTTCTTTTCAGGTATTATAAAATCTTTCAGTCATTTCTCCTCCTCTTGTTGATGACTATACACCTACAGGCTTAGGATGATTCTTCCTTTCCTCTCACTTAATGTCTCTTGTCACCAGCTCTTCAGTTGCCCTAACATTAAGCCATTAATACCAAGCCGAGTAAGGTGTGCACTAACTACAGAGACCATTGCAAAAACAACCAGAGAAAATAACTGCAATTCAGTCACCAGAAATAAAACATGGCAAGATTTTTAACTTCTGCAGTGGTTTGTCCTCAAACTTCCTTACTGCCAGCAAGACAGTAGATAGTGCAAAGTGACACTGTAATTATGCCACATTCTTCTGAGAAGCGCCAAATGCATTTTTGCAGGCACTCTTAGATTATGACGCCACCCAACGCTATTTCTTATCTGATACCATTCCCTAACAGAGATACAATCAAATGATATAACACCGTGTATTTTTCAGGCAGAAATGATCTTTCCTATGTAAAAGCTACCTGTAATGGAGCAGACATTCTCACATATAATTTGAAAGGGAAAAGGGAAGAAAATGCTCATTCTTGCTTTAAAAACCTTAAATTATATTAAATTTCTATTTGCAAACCTATCAGCTCAGGCAGTGAGGAACATAACTCTCCCTAAATATCTGCAAGGGAATATTTATCTGTATTTGATAATCACTGGACTGAGAATGCCAACACCTACTTTTTCAAATGCCAAGAACCTTTAACTGTCAATAAAGAAAATAAAATAAAACATACGTGTGTGTTGGAGGAATGGTATGTAATGGGGAAATGGATATAATGATTATAGCTCATACTGAAAACAATGGTAAATCCAGGTGCACGAGTGACAGAATTTGTGAAAACATTTCTAAAGTAACCCTCTTTGTTATGCTTCTCTTCCAGCATACAAGGCCATCTAGCCAAGAATATAAATGGGGACACAATATGTGGTGTAAAAGAGACAGGAAGGTATCATGATATAATGCAGGAGAACTTTTGGTGCTTCATCTAACTGAAGTAAAACCAGGCCTGCATATGAGATAATTGGCAAAGAGTGGGAACTATATAACTAGTAGCCAGGAGAGAGGACTAACATATAGTGACAACTCCAGGAAAACAAAGACATTTTTTAGGCATTAATAGGATTGCTGTAATTTAACAGGGAGTAATAAAAGTTCAGACAGAAGGCACAAATGCCCAGGAGGAGGAGCAGTTGATCAAGTATTACAGTGAAGTAGCTAGCAACATGTCTCATGCATATCCACATCACAGTGTACAAAGGACAAGATGAAATAATTAGGAGGAATGAGCCCAAATTCCTTTTAAGAATTTAGTGAAGTCCTAGATGGTCACAAAGCAAAAAGTTATAAACGCAAATGGTGATGAATGAAAGAATAATCTAAGACAGAAACAAAAGAATGGTAAATTTTCCATATTGAAAGATACCAAGCAATGGGATGAATCAAGGATTACAAATAAGACCTACACATTTGATGAATTTGTAAGGATTAATTTCCTTACTGTGAACACACAGAATCATAGGGCCGCTATGGCTTAGAATATCAGGCTAGAAAACATAATCATACCGATACCTGGAGACAATTTTTTAAGCACTCAGTAATGGTTTAAACCCTCTGTAACCATTGCCAATCTTTGACTAAAATGAAAAAAAAAAAAAAAAGACAGCTCTGAAGACTTTTAAACTGGAATCAGTCACACACACAATTACTGAAAAATAAACAAACAAACAAACCAAAACAAAACCTACAACAATCCTCCATAAAACTGTTGGTACAAAAAGTTACAACCCAGCTGAAGAATCAGAACCTGGCTATACGCTTTCATAACTTCCAGCTATGAAAACGTATAATTATCCCACGTACCCATTCACTGATGTTAGTCATTAAAAATAGCTAAATCACTTCTCAAGATAACAGCTACCTAGAGGTAAATAACGTCATCACTGAGAAGATATCGTATACCTTTTTCAATGACATTTATTGCATATTTAAGGAATTAAATGTTTCCCCGTTTCTAAGTATTCTTTCCACATTGGGCAATAACATGAAACTCTATATTGGCATAAACCATAGCTTTGACGGAAATTTAATTAATTCATAAAATTCAGGTACAGTTTATTATCGCAGCTGAAGTGTCTGCCTAAAGGAAAATTAATATATTAAATATTTTTCCATAGAACAGTCTTTATAAACTAGAATTGTTTGAAATAAGCCTGATCCTAAGAAGATGTGAAGGAGGTGCTATTTTTAACATGAGAGGCAAATCATAGCGTCTAGTGTTTGACATCCCAAATCCCTTTTAAGTTTCTCATTGAATTTTGGATTAATCTGTTTACTGGATATTTTTCTCTAGCAAACCCGTCTTTCTGGGAGTTCCATAAAATAATAGTATTTTGTATATTTGGCATGCTTGTGGTAAAACTTTCTGATCTTTTTTAATTCTAGTCCAAACCAATGAGGCATTCTGACAACTTAAAAATGAAATTAAATGATCCTTGTTTTCATTTATATGAATATTTTAAATAAATAGTTATGCCTTGATAAGACAGGACTTAACAATGCACTTCATTTTAATCACATCCCTATTTCGTAAAATATAAACTCTGAACCTCATGGGAAAGATCTGAGGCTGTTTTGCCAAGTAGCTCTTACCTGTTTCTTTTGTTTGACATTTTTGCACGCACTGGAAAATATTCACAAGAAAAGTTCAACAGATGGACAACACGGGGTGATTCGCAGAGTGACAGCACAGTTCTGTTAAGGATGCCTCAAAGACAGAAGTCTAGTGCATTTGCACAGCTCTGAACAGCCTCAAGGGGAGATTATTGCAGATAATAGCACATCTCCAGTCTGGGGAGTAGTAACCAAGCCCTGGGCCTGAATTTAGCTGAATACACTAGGACTTGAATTTCTCTCCACTGCTTGACTACTGTCAATGTTGACTTACAGCCCGCTTCCTCTCCACAGTATCAGTTCATGGATTTCCTTTTATGTTTGTGCTGACTTGCTAGGGAGCACCTGTCTGTGTTGCTTTCCTCATTTCCTTTAAAATGAGACTAATAGATACCAGCCTGCCTCTGAGGTGCACTGCAGGGCATTCCTCTTTGTACAATGCTTAGATCTTGTAAAAGCCTGATTTAATGCCGTCAGCCCCAGCAGAACCCATTCCCATTAACATTTGTAGTGTCTTGGAACATATGACAGAATAAATCCTATTCTCAGCACCACCAGTGCTAATTTCTCTGCCTTACAGTAGTGCAAACACTCTGGATTTAGACCCATTAGTTAAGAGCAGGAAACAAGAGTATTTGTTTGTTGTCTGAGCCACCGCTGTTTCTATTTCCAAAACTCACAGGAGAGTGTGACCTGGCCAAATAATCTTTTAAGAAAAAGCTGTCACCCCAGGATTCTGAAATTTAACAAAAAAGTTAACAAAAATGTTTAACAAAAAAAGTTGATTTAACTTTAATTGCCATAAAGAGCTCAGACCTCCAACAGTAGTTTAGTCATGCCCAGTTTTTGTTACCTTCCAACACAGATGCATTAAGAGATCTGCATCTGATCTAATACAGTATTTGGAGAATATGATATGCTGGCAAAGAAGCAGTTTTCTGCTAAGATGGATGTTAGACTATCAAACATTTGGATTATTCATCATTTTCGAAGTGTACAACAGTACATATGCATCTGATGTCAGAACTAAAGCATAAGCTATGCAAAGCACAATGGCTTTGAAAATATATTGCCTAGTATTAAGAAAAAGAATAACCCTACACAATTTCAGAGACCCTTTTTCTACAAACCTTAAAAAAAAATCTGGACAAATTGCCAAGTTTACAAATATGCACACACATTCCACATATGGATATGCTTTAGTAATCATCTTTACAAACCTTTTAGGCTACACATGGCTCTAATAAATAACCCATTCACAAACAATATATTATCATCTGAAAAAAAGGGAAAAAAACCAAGCCCTTTTCATATACAGCCCAACAGTTCTAGCCTTCACTTTCAACCCCCAGCTTCATGATCAATCATTACGTCAGTGTCCATTTTTCATGGTTTGGTGTTGAACAATAAATGGAAAAGCAAATGACTGAAATAATTAATATTGTCTCTGACAATGACCAAAGCTCAAGAAAGAGCTTGTGAGCGACAGCTGAGGACAGTCTGCCAGTAAGTTGCAAATGTAATAAAATCTGAACTTTTTTTCTATTTTCTTTTTGAACAAGGTTCACATGGGCAAAACTGCATGATGGGAAAGCTCACATGCCAGTCCCTTTGTGTAAATAGTAAACAGCTGCAGTTAAATGTTTTACCCCTTGAAGGACAATACCTATTAGCTCAAGGTTAAGAGCCTTGCAGAAGGTCAGCCTAGCTACTGGAGAGCTGTGAAATATCATCCTCTGGCTATCTGCTGACACGCAGTCAAGGGTTGAGTTATGCAATATGGACAATGCAAGCTTCATTGCTCAGAAGAGGTCATCAAATTAATAAAAGTTGTGTTCCAAATTACTGGGGCAGTAACTGTTTCTGACTGATGAGACCCTTTTTTTCAGTCTTGATTTCACAAGTTTTTTTCACTCCCAAGTCTCACTAGATTAGAATCACAGAATCACTAAGATTGGAAAAGATCTTGGACCAAGATCATTTGGTCCAACCATCCCCCTACCACCAATGTCACCCACTAAACCATGTCCCTAAGCACCACATCCAACCTTTCCTTGAACACCCCCAGGGACGGTGACACCACCACCTCCCTGGGCAACCTGTTCCAATGCCTGACTGCTCTTTCTGAGAAGAAATGTCTCCTCATTTCCAACCTAAACCTCCCCTGGTGCAACTTGAGGCCATTCCCTCTGGTCCTGTTACTAGTTATCTGTGAGAAGAGGCCAACTCTCAGCTCTCCACAAGTTCCTTTCAAGGTAGATGTAGACAGCAATAAGGTCTCTCCTGAGTCTCCTCTTCTTCATACTAAAAGATTTGTGGTAGTGACTGTTATCTCTAGAGATTGTTATCTCTACCACAAATGCATGCTACTAGCCTAAGTGAGGGGCTTTTTGTTGATATGGCCTGTTTTGGGCAGGGATGGATGCAAGCCAAGAGGAGCAGCAGAAGAGTCTGGGATAACATATATCCAAGTGGCTCAAGTTTTTTTCTCCCTGCATAACAGTCTATATACAGGCAGGCCTCATAACAGGGAAAGACAGTACTGCTAGCTGCAGCTAGAGAATTATGCCTTTTTAGACAGTTTCTTTGAAACTGGGATGCTCATAAGGGAAGGACTGGCAAAGCCCCTCTGTACTGTGGATGTGGGGCAGAAGCAGGAAGACACTTGGCAGTGCAGTGCTGGGAAGGAGGGAGGCATGGTATGGGAACCAGTTGTCTCAGCTGGGGGTTACTTGTATGATCTTGACTGCACTGTTTCTTCTACCAGATCTCACATTAATCAGAGGACATAATCTGGCTTTTTTTTTTTTTTAATTTTTTTGTGCATATATTTATTGAGAATTCTGACTTCTCAGATTTGTCAGAGGTAGCAAGAATATGCACCTTTTTCTTGTCATGAAGGATTCAGACTTCTTGTCCTAGTCTAAACATGCCCAATTTTTATTTTCTTCCAGTACCAATACCTTAGACATCCAGCCTATCCCAAGATATGAAAGATGTATTTACCTTGGCAGAGAAACAGTTTTGAGCCTGACTGATGCCAGACCCTAGGCAGTACTGATTATTTCTCTTTTTGGTGGTATGCAAGAGTCTTTCATCAGAATTAAGGCCCAGGGCATTCAAAACCTGATAGACTATATCTGAATGTGTCCGTGGTTATGTTTCTAGCACACTGAGCAGTTTTTGTCACAAAAATCAAATGTTTTTCATAGCTCTACTTTCACTCTGTACCACCACTGTTTAGCTAGTGCCTAACAGCAGAGTATACTCCCCTATGAAACTCAGTATGCTTAAAGGTACAGAGACCATCTTGGCTTTCTGCGGGTTGTTGCAAAGTACTTCAGTACTCATTTCATGTGCAACTGCTACTTGTTTGATTGATGAAATACACCTGTGAATGTTGGAAGCTGGTACACAATGAAAACAATAATTTAATAATATCCTTAAATAAAAGAAATAGCCACCATAAGGCTTCCTATCTCAGGTCAGACCGCACAACCCCTTTTCCCAGGTAAAAGGCAAAGTATGAAAGTGTCTTGAGCTGCCAATAGCTTTCAGTTCCCTTAGGCTAACACCGTCCTGATGCCCCTCCTCCGAGAACATCTTGGGTTTAGACTATTCTCCTATTGCTGGTCTAGTGAGAAATAACACCAGCAAACCCAGCAGCACTGAGCACTGTAGCACTTGACTGGATCAGGGTGAGAAGGAAATCGGGCCCTCTGCCTGCTGTTTGCCATGCCTGAGCTCACTACAGTTTGGAGACACAGAATAACAGACTCTCTGCAGCTAGCAGCACCAAGCGGGTGGGCAGCCACATGTCGCACTACCCTACGTTTCCAAGTGACCTTCGCTAGCAGCCCCATGCACAACATATTGCATTAATCCTTTCTGGAGGTCACAAAATCATGGATAAGTGTGCTGCAGTGCAGATCCAAGAGAAACAGTTGCAAATGCCTAGCCAGATGCAGATGGGAAAAAAATGTGCTTTTCATGTAGCCTGTTCAGAAGACTGAATAATTTATTAGTGCATCACATGCTCTTTTCGAAACTATGCCACTTTGAAGGAAATCATATATTTTAAATTATAAGCAGGTCCGACTAACAAAGTGGATCACAAATGCCAAAGCAGACAAACCATTGTGTGTCCGCCAATTCTGTGTCAAGTGACTCTGATTATATCGGTGCCAATGGATAGCTCAGAGAGGAGCAGCACATGACAATAATGAAGCAATTACTGGTGCTCGGTTCAAACGTAACTTGGTGCACTCAAATCTAGATAAAAAGTCCTTGAGGTGACCTTCCTGGAGTGCCCCCAGTACCTCCACGCAGCCTCTCAGTAACAGACTATCAAAGGCTGCAGAGTGGATTAATTCCAGTGGCGTTTCTGGAGCTGAGCGAGGCTGACGAATGAAATACAATTTGCCTGTCTCAGTGCGGGTATTGTGTTCTGCACTGTAATGCAGCACAGGTGTTGCAGGCCAGGAAGGAGACGCGCTGGCAGAAGTGCGATAAGGAAACCTGTGAAGGAAACTGTGCCATGGCAAGATGGGGAGAGGAGGCGAGGCGAAGAGCCCCCCAGCAAACCCGGAGGGTACTGCTGGGCTCTGGCGCTCCCCCAAGACTCACAGCATATCTGTAGGTACCATATGGTTTGAGGATGAACTTCCTGCGCTTCTGAGGGGTGGAAGAGAAGGAGGAAGTATGGGGAGAATAATCACTTCCCTCCTCCACTCTTTCTCCCCCCCCGTCCCGAGCATCAGCTTTAGGCCACCATGAGGACAAGGTGCAGTCTGATCTGCAAGGAGGCACTTGTAGAAATAACCTCGACTGAAACGCATGGGAGAACAGTGAAATGGAGACAGGATAGCACCCTAAAAGGACATGGTACATCTCACAACAGTAAGAGCCTATCCTATTTTTTCATGATAAAATGGCCAGTGAGATCAGAGGGCTTCAGAGCATCAGAATCAGCTTTATTCTGGTTTTAGGAATTCCCATACTCGCACCACACTGTTTTCATGGTCACGAGGGAGTCTGCTTTTATGGCCATACCTGCAGTTCTAGGAGATATGTTACTACCCACAGTTAAGTGGCTGTATAATATAGCTTTGACTGCACAGAACCATGTCAGAATATCTGACAGTCCTCACCAAAAATTATTACAGTACATGATAAGCATCAGTTGTGACTAGAGAAGGATGTGAAAAGCAGGGCAACTGGTTGTGATGCATCGCATTTCACAGACTGTAAAATCTGTGTTATTTCTATTAAGTTACAATTCACTTAAAATTTTAGTTAAGACAGGGTACTGAGTCAAAAAAGAGAAAGATAAAAGGCCTAAATAAATTCAACCAAAGCTTTAATTTACTGAAACTCCACATAGAGGCAGGTTTTCACACACATCTGCCAAGAAAAGCAACACAATATATGCTCAGTTGTGGCAGTTGCATGGGTAACAAATACTCTCAGTATGTACGCAGGTTGATACATTGCCCCCTACCTTCACTATACCCCAGTCTCCAGATTACCTATGTGATTCCAGACAATATTTTTCATTAGGAATCTGGATATGGCTACACAGAGATCTAGCTATGTGCTAATAACATACATAATAAAAAACAAAGAAATCCTGCTGGTGGTCAAAAGTAAACTGGTTCGCAGGAAATTAGAAATTATAGTCACTGATATCTGCATCACGTGCTCATCTAACTCCTCTGAAGAAAATTCTTAATGAAAATCACAGGCACGGCTTTCTCTTGTGCAGGCCATTTTTTGATACCAGGGCCCAAATCATACTCAGAGGGTTGGCATTATTGTCTAGCTTGGGCTGCACTGGCAGGATCTGTCCTTTTGTTTTAGGACAAATGACCCTATTCAATGATCATTCATCCCTTCACTTCGGTAGGTAATCTGAGATGTGGCATGAAAATTTTAAAATCTTATCTCACCAAACACACTCAACCAAATTACCTTAAACTTAAAACTAATAAAATCATCCTTATCAAAAAGTTTCATAAAAAAGGTCAGATCATTTTGCACATTTTCATAAAAAATTAGTAATCCAATCTCCAAGTTTGAACTCCTCTTCTCACAAAAGCTGCAATGGGATAGCTCTGCTATTTTGGTGTGCTTGCAACGTCACCGGAGGTAATCTTTCTGGGTCAGATTTGCGGAAGTGTTCAGATGCTTAATTTCCAGTGAAATCAACCTTTAAAAAACTGGGCCACTTTTTCCAAATTAAAAGGGGAACAACACAAAAACAAAAAACAGAAGAGACACTTGAGAATTTCTAAACGTCAAAACAAACAAACAAACCCAAACCATTAACACCATGCAGATTACAGGTCCCTTCCTCTTCAGACTGCTCTATTTTAGTGCACTGCCCTAGATGACCACCTTAGCTTTGGGCTGCTTCTCTCTTTCTTTCAGCAGAATTATCTGCTCCAGATATCACCAGTGCGTTGGGTTTCACTCACACTACCTTGTCTACCTTCCCACCTTAAAAAGTTGAAACTTTGGTTTTGGAATTCATATTAGCAGAGCTTTAACTGCATGCATTCTGTGTTGCATATTAAATATACGTCCCAAGTAGTCTTTTGCTGTTTTCACCCTATTATAGATGAAAGGATTTATTTGAAGTCCCACCAGAGTGAGTCAAGAATAAGAGGAGTTAAGCTCTTTATCCATAACCAGTACAAAACATAGCTTTTGTATCAAACCAGGGAAAACAGATTGTTAAGACAGACAATAAATCCATGATGCAGTTTCAATTTTCATCTCAATTTTCCTTCTTGGGCCTGCTCTCAGCTCCTCTAAAAGCATACCAAGCCTGTTCCATCAACAGCTGGGGAACTTCTTGCAGAAATCAAAGTATATCTATTGCCCAAATGACAACTGCCACCCAAAGGACATTTTAAAGTATATCCAAGTTAACAGATTTGTGAATGTAACAGTTCTCCAAACTTTATGTGAAGCACATGAAGGAAAATACCCCTTCCCACATGATTTTCTAAATATTTGTGTAAAACATTTTATAGCAAAGAATCATTTCTGAGCTAGATGTACGTAAACATTCGAACGCAGGGAATTGAAAATTAACACTTATTTCCTTATAAAATACTGCTGGTTTTTATATTGATTTCCTATCTGTTTTCATTCCTCCTCCCTTTTGGGAATGTCCACTCTGTCCTTTTGTTTGCCTGATTCCTGGGGAAACTGAACACAAAGGATTTCTACAGAATCATCGGATATGTAACAGATTCAATGTATTATTGGCAAAAGCCATATTGAAAAGGACTTTGAAAAATAACTCTTTTCCAGTGGAATCAGCTTTCCAAATTCCAAATGTTCACATCTCTATTTACTGTTACTTTAAATAGCTTCATTTCTGGGGATAGCTGATGAGCTTCCCAGATGGAATATAAAACTTTATGTAGCTCTTGAGGCACTCCTTTTGCTCTTTATGAAGAATAAAGGAAGAAAAATAGCTTTCAACTGGTAGGATTTTGTGAAAAACAACTGTTCGGGAAATGGAAATATTTTCAAACTGTCCAGCTGAAGATTTTTGGCTGTAAAATATTTGGTTTGCTTTGATGAAAGATTTAATTAAAAATCAGACTACTTTTGTGCACCGAGAAAACTATCAGCATGACATTACCTGATGGATTAAACAAGTGCATAGTACTCTTTGTTGTTTCACTGCTTTTTTTTTCAGTCACTGAAAGCACAGCTGCTGCATGCCTGATAGTTGTGAGGAATATGCTCTGCCCTTACAAACATATTATTTTCATTTTTAAACAGCAAAGGGAAAAAAAAAAAAAAAAAAGCCATGTTTCTCTTGTATACCAGAAGCTTATGATTGAAGAGATAAAAAAAAAAATAAAATAATTTGTTGTTGCAACTTTGGCAGCAACCCAAGCATTGAACTTCATGGAAACACTCACAGAATTCCAGCCTGTGATTCTACCCACCGTTATAAAGGCCCTCCTGAGGGTCCTTATGGGATTTGGGGTAGATTTTCTTTGGAGAGTTCTAAAGATTTCCTGAAATTCTTGAATGAATTTAGAAGTGAGAGCACGAAGAAAGGTGGAACGTTTGTCATTTAGTTCAGATAGAGCAATTAAGTCAGGAAGATGTCATCTGGTTAAAATCTGTGTTTAAGTCTCGTGGTAATAGGTCTTGCTCCAAAGACCACAGAAGTCAACAAAACACTCCAGTATCTTCAGTGCAATTTGGAGTAGGATATGAGCATGAGAAAAAAATACCAGAGGTGCAGACTAATCTTCTGGCCACATTTGGGATTAAACTCTGCTCCATATGAGACTGCTAAGGTCTGTAATAAATAGTTAGAGGCTACCACAGAGATGGGAAAGCAAGGGAGATTAGGGGGACTCATTTTTATTTCATTTGTTCGTAGCACAGTCTGCAAGACAACAATAGAAAAGGGAAACAACTTTGTATTTATTATTATGGCTGAGCTGCATGTAATAAATTATGGAAGAAAAAAAGACCGAGGGATAATTGACTGAAAAAACAAATGTCAGTTAAAGTAAACACAGCAGTTTCTACTGAACCTATTTGTAAAAATGTCAAAGGAGTTGAGTTGTTTTCCTTCACAATATTTGTGCTGGTATAAAGGGACTCTGGTTTAATTAAATTTCCCCACAGAGACTAGGTATTCCACTAGATGTCACTTTGAGACTTTGCTAAGATGAAGGACAGCATCCTGATGAAGGGATGCAGCATCCCCTACTGTGAAGCGGATGGGCTGGGGGCTGTGTCTCCTCTTGCAGCTGGAGCCCACAGCCAGGGACGTTAATACTGGGGGTTAAGCACAACAAGACTCACACAGAGACAAAACCATCTGCTAGGAGAAAAGTTGCCATCTAGAAATGTCTACTGGCAAAAATTATCTAGCCAGTGGAAACTTTTTACACTGCTCTCCAGGGAAGAAATGAGGAGACTGCTGCTTTAGCTGACAATTTGCCCTGTCCTCTCTTCAGTGACAAGGTGGGGACAGGGTCAGGTTTGGTCAGAAGGAGAGTGGCTCCTGGGCAGTTTTCTTCTGTTTCTATGAAAGATTTGATGGATTCAGGCAAAAGGTATCTCTCAGCAACAGGAATAAGGTACTAGTCTTGGTGTGCCCATTTCTTCCCAGAGCACCTCAGAGGTAATACAAAACAAATTAAACCCATCTCCAGTAAGGGGAAGTAGATGACTGAACCTGTTTTGGAACTGTCACGTTCTTTTGGCAACAAGCTGTTATTTAATACACCAAACAAAGACATGAGAGGTTTCCTTAAGTATCATGTGGTGAATATTGAATAAAATGAGGGAAAGTGAAGTACAGCATGCTTGTTCTCCTAAAGGCAGGTGAAAAATGAATGACATGTCACTGTTCCTAGTAAGGCAATAAAAGAGTTATCACAATGACAGAACCCTGCCTTTTTAGCCCAGTCCAAAGAGGCTTAGTATTTAGGAAAAAAAAAAAAAAGGAAGAGCAAAACAAACCAAAACCCAGTTCATACCCTCTAATAATGCTGGCACACAAATGCCTTTGCATAGAGCAAGACCTTGCATTTGCACACTGGCTCTCAGCTGTGAAAATCACCCAGAACAGGCTGGTGGGACAAGAATCCAGGAAATGTTTTTTAAAAAAGGCAAAAAACACAAAGAAATATGTGCAGTAAATACACTGTACCACATCTACTGCCAAGGGTGCCTGTCCAAAGCTGCAGCAAGCTGCATACTGTTTGTGTTGTCAACAAGCAGCAGCTTTTGTACCTATGCACGTTTGTTTACTAAATATATGAAAACAATGGAGCTCAATTAAAAGTAGATTAGCCACACATGTACCAAAGGAATGTGTACTTAACTGACTATGGTGAATCTGGCTCTAATTAAATCCCCTGGAGAGGCTGCTCTGGCATGTCTGCTGAGGCCTTACTGGTATCCCGTCTAGGCACAGCAGTGGTTATGGCTCCTCTAGAATACATTAAATGGATCGTATAATAACCATTGGGCAGATGTTGCAATAGCAGAAGTTTGCTGCAAGCACGCAGATGGGGCTGCAGATTATCCCGGGAAGGGAACTGTGAGTTGATGGGTTCATTTCCATTATTGCTTGGCAACACATCACATGCGTCACCAGAGATGCTGGAAAACCCCTTTCAAGGAACCCAAATGAAAGCTTACACAAGGAGATGATTTATAAAGGAATCCTGTCAGCTATGCAAGCCTATGGAGAGAATGTCCGAGGCAGTTTCCACTTCTGAGTTTCTTAATGAGAAGAAAAGAGAGAGTATGCAAGCAAAACAGCAGGCTACAAAAGAATAATTAGGACATAGATTAAAAAAGGCCACTACTGAGTTGACATTGCTTGCAAATTCTAGGAGTTCCATTTGTGTAAACTCCTCTGGTACGCATAACAGGTATTTATTATCCCTATTACCTGGGAAATTATAGAATCAAATACATGTCCTCCTAATACATGAGTCTGAATCCTTCGCAGCAATAATGTGAAGAAGAGCTGTGTTCAACCCAACCCCTTTGATCTAAACAATTCCTTCAGTCAGATTATTTCAAATTAAAGATTTTCAAATAAATCCAAGCTTTACACTGAGCTGGGTCAAGTTCTTTCTGTAGTTACCGAGAGAAGTCTGATTTAGGATTAGCAGCTACTGACTCGAGGTAGCCAAAAACTACTTTAGTGATTTTCTTTTTAGATTTTCTTGTGTAGGGCTCAGAAAATAGTTATTTTTTAAATTCACATACATGGAAGAACATTCAGATGATTTTAGAATTATTTTACTCACAAACCCCATAGCTTTTATCAACAGAAACATAATTAGAAGAATAATTTCAGTGATGCATTAATATAAAAATTATGGAAAATATACATGATTTAGATAACTAACTCAGATTTATTTTTTTTTTTGTTGCTGTAAAAGGAAAAACTCTTGAGTATTTCATGTTTGAAAAGTTTTGTCAGCCACAGTTAATTGTGTTGTTGCTTCTGCTGATGAGCATAGCTTCCTAAATTATCATGAGGCCGCAGATTTGTGTGGCACTGCAGAAATATCTCTGGTATGTGACAGCTGGTTTGCTGGAAACCTATCCCATCTTTTGACAATAATATTACAACACATATTGGCAATGCTATATTTGGAACACTCTACAAAAAATTAACTAACCAGCTTAGCAGCTCTACCACAATGGTTTTTATTTGTCCACCCAACTAAAGCAGATGAGTCAAGGAGAGGCTAGGGGATACTCCCCGAAAAACAATTCAGTGGTAGAGTCAGATGTACACTCACAAACTCATACTACTAGTATCCTTTTTAATGACTGAAATGTATTCTCTTTTCTTACTGAGGTAACTTAACTAAAGGATCCAATATGTGTTTTGATAAAAGCTAAAATAATTCTGCCATTACTTTTGGTAAAGGTTCTATAGGCTCTACTGTAGAGAAAGAAATAAAGAAAGGTTTTCCCATCAGTGTAGTTACAGAAGTACTTTCATCCTTTAAAATTCAACAACTATGGTTAACATTTCTATATAAAGAAAGAAAATGATATGGAGGAAATCCAGACTCCATTTAAGTTAATGGAAATTTACTGGCTTCAGCAGAGCCAGGATTTTTCTACGCTAGGGTTTAAAATAACATCTCTAGGCATGTATTAAATTTGCATACAGATTGTTGGGTGCATGTATCCTTTACTTTCTGTAGTGCTTTCCTATAAGCACTTAAATTCCTTGATTTTTGGCAGAAAAAGTAGATACAGCACTTTGGGGTGTGGTATGTGTGGGAAATTCAGTGTAATTGTTCAGTAAACTACACAAATGTTTCTATTTTCTGATTAGCAATAGTCCCACTCATTTGGTGGGATTGGCTATGTATGTACAGAGATGGTGAAATTAGAGCCTTTATGGAATGATGTAAAATGTTTCTTCGTTCATTAATGTTTTTAGAGAAGCAACAAATGTATCTTTTGTGTTCTCACTTACTGAAGAGATTGGTCAAGCTCCCACCTGAATCTAGAGGTAAATGACTGGATCCTAAAGCAAATTTGGGCTTTTACACAATAGTTAAAAATGTCAACAAGCAATATGCACTTATTTCTCTTAAGTATTTGTCTAGCAATAATGGTATATTGTCAACTCACTCAGTTTGTTCTTTTACGTAGAAGTTCTGTGTTAAATTAATGATTCCATATAATGGTTTTGCATACAGCTTCTTTATAGCACTGTACCAAAATAATACTTAAAAAAACAACATGCCTTGTCATATAGTGGGAAACCAAGTGGATCAGTCGGATACACTTTTAGAGGTCTGCTCTTCCCCTTTCCCTCCTTCATTGACAGCTGCATGTTATTCAGTGTTCAACTGAATAAATGTACAACTACGAATAAATCTATGCTCAAATGTATTCCCTCTATATTACTCAGAACAAAGGCCTAAGATAAATCTGCCACTTACAAACCCACAAGTAATTATGTCTTTGCTATCTCTACTGTCCTCTTCACTGTAAATACGTCTTTGTGCACAGGGAGATGAAAGGCTTAAAAAACAAAAACAAAAACCACTTTAGGTAGACCCAGTGGAATTACAACTTTGATTCAGAAAAGCATCAAGTACTCTGAATTTCTTAGATAGCTGATTTTCAAATGGATAGGAAACAAATACCAAAAATTTGCTTTAAGTAAAAAAGGTCTGGTCAAAATTATGTTGCTCTCAAATTTGGTCAAAGTTAGTCATATATACCCAATGAATGTAAATTTAATATGTATGTTTTAGTAGGGTTACATCAACTTGTCAAATCAGTTGTTGGATGAATTCTTCATATATTTGTTGTAATACGTTATTAACAATTTACAGTCGTGTTTAGGCCTAGCATTTTTAACTTAAAACCAAAAAATAAATACCACAAACATGCCCAAAACAAACACACACAAAACAAACAAACAAAAAACCAACGAAAAAGTAAACAACCAAAGCTGAAACTTTTAACCAAGTAAGAAAATGATACCTAGTTACATGTTCTAAAGGGAATAGTGTTAAATTTATTAAAAAGGTTTTGTCTATTTTTTTTTGGTCTAATTGGTAGAAAGAATGGCAAGTACAAATACAAAAAACCCCTTCATGTATATCTGTACATATGCATAGGCACGTCACATACATGCACTTGATCAATATGCAAACATAGATACAGTACTTCAGAATAACAGTGATCTAATCAACAGGATTAATAGAAAATAATTCTGTAGACAAAAGACTATTTAAAAATGCCAAATATATTGATATTTGGAAGATCAATGTACTATGTTTATGATTCTACAAATGACTATACTATCAAATATCCTATTATGTAAACAGAGATCCTTTATAGAGGAAAACTATATTCCAAAGTGTTTTTAAATTAAAAATAAAATAAAATCAATCATTTCAAACATACTGCATGGGAGGGAAAAAAAAGTCTATTCCCAGATCCATTTTACTGGTTTACTCAGGCACTGCCACTGGAAAGAAAATCACCACTGGACAACAGAATTACTCTCCTCAGTATCCAAGGAACACCTCATTTACAGTGCTGTCAGTGTATAAAACTACATCTTTCATTCTCACACTAAATGGTACTCAAAATGCCATTCTGCAGGCCTGATTTTGGGAGATGCACCCTCTCCAAGATTTTAGATATTTCATCTCCTACATGCTAAGGTTTTCTTTGTGCTGCCTTTCCCACTTCATTCATTTTTGTTTAGCCACACATACATTTAAAAAATTGATTCGACTTGAACACTTTGGGGTCTGTCTGCTGACAGAAATACATTCTAGTGGTTGCAATGCAGTTTCAGTCTAATCTAGATATAGGGAAATGTAATCTTGTCATACATTTACTCTGCCACTGACCCATACCAGAATTCATTTGTTAGATGCTGTGGTCCAATACCAGTGATTTTCCTTCAACTTAATAAATGTGGCAAGTGGTTAAACAAAGCCATTACATTGGTTTAAGTGATAAAAATTGCTATAAGTGGTAAAATGCTAACATATATTTGAAAGCTTGTGGCAGATGCAGTTGTTGCCTTTTTCTTTTTCAGCGCAAGGGAATGATGCCTGAAGATGGAGCTGTTTGCAAACTTCTGTAGGAAGTGAAATATCTGCAACACAAACTTAACAGAAAAAAGCACTGTAGATACTTTTATCATGGGTACACAGATCTGCTAGTTTTCTAAACACTGTAATAAATTTATTCATAAAGTATGGATAAAGTATGGTAATACATGTAATTTTTGCACAAGTACTTAAAAGTGTTTCATTCCAGAAGGAACAAAGTCAATAAAACATTACGCGCATGTTAATTGATAGTGGTCTGCATTTTTACCAATTTAAGTATAATTTCTAATACTGTTCAGTCTCCAGCTGAGTTTTCTTTTTATCCCCCCCCCTCCCATGTTTTGTACATGTGTATGGTGTGTGCATGGTCACATTAATTAGGTTTTATCACATCGGGAAAGCTGACCACTTTCCATTAATCATGCCAGAAAAGCTGTTATGTGCAGCTACAGATGTCAATCTTTTCTTGCCTTCTGCAAATGCAAGTTCATCTCCCTGAGGGAGATTTTCAAAGCAAGTTCAATGTAGCCAGAAAATTGTATGCCTGTGGGGGATTTGTTTCCACCCCCAGCAGGGCCGCTGGTGCACAACTATGCACTTTTTTGGTGGACTTCCATTATCCTTCAGTGTGCAAGAATGATTCACATGCTGAAACTAAGCAGTGCATAAATACTGAAAGACTCAGGACCTGCTTGATCAGAAGAGCTCTCTGAACACATGCATAATCATATGTTCTATGCATATTCAGCATATATATATATATATGCATATATACAGTCTCGCCTATGATTTGGAGTATCTGCAAGAGCGCACACCTTCCTGGAAACCTGAAAAAACTTTTGCACATGTCCCACAAAGAAGAGACAGTGTTTGCATCACTGACAGCTACAATTATAACACTAGCTTTCCATGCGGTTCTCTCACCTTCCTTCTGACAAAACATGCAATGTAAGCACTGCCTGAAGGTACTCAATCCATTACTTCTTTTAAATGGATTATCTACCCAGATTATCTACCTAACTGATGTACAATTACTACTTTTTTGTTGCACTGGTAGAAAAAACTTTTGGCTTTGTAATAAACTGTACAATTCTCTCACAAGCATATAGGTACACACACAATCCCACATCGCCTTTTTCTTTCAGTTGCACCAGTTTAATTAAGACATTTTAATCAAGCTCCAGTTTTGTCATCAAAATAATTAATCTTACCCACATATCTGAATATGAGCAAGCTGTCGGCTAATTTTTTACCTAACTTTTTAAAGAGCACCACGTAAATAATTCGAAATACCATCAACACCTTGTCTAATTACCAGACTTAAATCCTGAAGCTTCATCAAGTCTCAAAACAAAAACAAACACAGAAGCAATACCCAGGGTGTACTTTACTCTTTTGGGTACCTAGCATGAAACGTGCATACAAATACCTTTTATTTTGGAGCATGGCCATGTCTTTTGTACACTGAAACAAGAAAGCCCAGTGGTTGTTACTGACCTTTAGAAGAGCCAGTGAATATAAGACGGTTAATTTGGTCAAAGGACTGCCAGCATTCACAAATAAAAATCTGAATACAGATCCATGTGACACCACATAAACTAAGCTTCCTTAAGGTTTTGCATTGTACCCTTCCACTTTCTGGGCCAATTTCTTTCATAAAAGAACTGGCAGCAGTTCCCTACTTCCTTTTAATTTGTCAGTACCAAGATGTATTGCAACAATAGTGACACTGTAGTACAGTGACAGGAATGACTGCTGGATAAAACAACTGCTTAGGGCGTCCCGAAAGAAGACAGACAACATTCAAAGCACAGCACTAGTACTGCGTCCTGTGGCAGCACTGAGCAGCAGTCTCCCTGTTTTCTGTGGTGTCTCAGGTTTGTGCACAGAGCTAAGCCATGCCATACACACTGTGGGAATCCAGTCTTAAAGACAATAAAAATACAGAACACAGCAGCAAGATCCATGCCTGAAAGGAAAGGTTTCATTTCATCTTGTTCCCTGTCATGCTCAGTGTTCTCAAGGAAGTTTACAAGACTTAGCTTTACCTTTGGGTGGAGGCAATGAGATCATTTCTCTGCATGTTTTAATATGTCCTGTGGATTTTTACTCGTCTTCTCGCCACTGAGATTGCTCTGATTCATTCAAGTTAATGAGTGAATTAGTGATTATTTGGATTTATTGTTAAGATAACATCAGCACTCTACTGTGGCACTTCTTTTTTTTCTTCCCTCCCTTTCCTTCCTTATTTATTTTGTTTAAATTAAAGTTTTCATATTTTAACATAGTCCTTAGATTTATTCCCATCATATTTTTTTTTCTGTGCAGTGGAATTCTAGCAAAGCTGCTTCAGTCACTCTTATCTTGAGATCTGGCTAACTATTGTTCTTGGGCAATTATAGGTGCTGGGAGAGAAAAGGGAAAAGGAATAAGGAATAAATGATTTCTCATAGGTATACCAGAAATCTGGGAAACTGAAAATGTCTCCAAGATTTCCTTAGCCATATGTTCAACAGAACTGTAAGACTTTCTGGTAATTATAAGGAGAAAACAAATGTTATTGTACTCAGAATCTCTGACCAACTGTTTATCTTGACTGCCAGTAATTTCCCTTCTCTACCTTTGTGAATATTTATCAGATAAACATTATGATAAACTGTTTGTGCAACTCTCAGCTACTGATGGCTTGCTTGAATGTAACTGACTGCAGGCTGAATTGTGTGTTATGAGTCAAAGGTGAATCTTCTAACAGGGTCAAGGTCAACAGCATCACCATGGGCAAAGATTATTGTTAGCTGAATGAATCACTAAATAAAAAGGTGTGGTTTCATCCAACATATCTGATAAACCTGTATCCAGTCTTTCAACATATACTGGCCACTTGCAACATGTATGGTCACTGCTTTTCTCTATCCTTCTTTTTATTTTTTAAGCAAGCAATAGGTAGCTGCAGTAGGTTCATTACATGTGCTGGATTCTATTCTATATCTATTAATGCGCTAAAGCCAATAGATAAACTGAAAATTTCATCCGGATTTTTTGTAATTGATACCATACTCTTTGGGGCTCCTCTTTCTGATCTTTACGTTGCAATTCATGTATAGAAGTTGTAACAAAAACATCTTTGGAAAAATATTTGGAAAAATAGTTCAAAAACAAGACCCAACATCTCAGATGATTCAGTTGTATTATTAGGAAAGACCTAAGACAAAATAGGGGTTGAATTACACAACCAATTATGCTGATTTTAATTTATTGCTCAGATTCACTAAGCATAAGGCAACTAGCATTGCTATTGTTGGGTTTCATCTGAAGAAAAATGTAGTTCCAGGCTTGCCTCCTTCCTTGCACTGTATGTAGAAAGAATAACTGTTGTTACAACTCTGTGGATCTTTTTACTTGCTGGAAAACAGGTTATGCAGTATTTATCTATCAGTAATGTGAAGAAAAAAAAAAAAAGTATTTTTTATGTTACCGTGATCAGTTTTCAATTTATAGCTTTTACTTAACATTATTCGTAAACAAGTATTTATATTCTAGATAGGAAAGAAAGCAAGCCAGACAGATAGAGACATCTGTTTGTTGCTAATTCTTCAGAAAATACTTCGTTTAATGAGATTTCTTTAATCAGAATTCTATTAGACAAGTACTCTCAACAATTCACTCAGTCAGATGGACAACATCTCTCCCACATCAAATGCTGAAACCTCATCAAGATTAATGTTTTTTTTTTTTTTTTTTTTTTTTTTTTATTTTCAGTGTACACTGATGAGAAAAGTCGTATCTTTCAAAGCTTAAATGTATAGAAGAAATAATATGTTAGGCATTATACATTTATTTACAATTGAAAACTTTAAAAATTTGTACAATTAATTTTTTGTCTGGCAGAAAAGTTACGGGTCACATTCTCATATGCATTATAATGGTTCCTGTTGTCATGTTATGAACAGTTGGATTAAATAAATGCATGTATAAAAGATTTCAGCAAGTGCTTTGATGCCAGCAAAAAACTTTAAGATAATTTAAATATTTTTGAAGAGCCTTTATAAGGTAGAAGAAGAGTATTCACAGAAAAAAAATGCAAGCAATGTTAGCAATTAGTAATGAAAGTCTGAAAAGCTGGGTGATTTCTGGGGAAGAAAGGCTAGATTTCTCTTGACCAAAGGTTTTCCTTAATATTGCGATTCCTGCATCTATTTCGTCAATCCCTTTTTGTGGTGTTGCCTGTGATAGAGCTGAGAACTGACTACAGGAAACCTGAGTCACAAGGCAATACCCCAGCAATTAGCCATCCTTCCTATTTTCTACTCCTGGAAGACTTAAGAATACTTTTGCCATGCATTTGTAAAAGCTTCTGAGGGCAGAGGTTCCAGTGTAAATGCCGTGTACACCCCAAAAAAGCTAACCCTCCTTGCATGCTCTTCACCAACTGCTGCAGCCGTTTCCATGTGTCCATCCAAAACTTGTTCTAATCACATTTAGGTAGAGTTGTTTCAGCTTTCAATGTATTAAAATATATATCCATGCATCATTACAGGTCAGAGGGAGGAAGGCTATAATAGAGAAAATTAGCTAAATTCAAATAGAGTGACATCAGCTGCAAGTTGCAGTCCAGATAGGGCCATAGACACATCTCTGTTTTTCTTTTACCTTTCAGAAAAAAATTCTCTCACAAAAGACAACACATTTTACTTCAGATAACTCATCCCAACTTCTACCTGCTCCCAGATACATGTCTGCTCAAAGAAAATATGTCCAGCATCTAGCTCCCTTCCTGGTATCTCTAATACCCTTTTGTGTTTGTGCTCAGATGCAGGGAGAGCTACCTTCTTTAAAAAACAACAGACAACAACAAAAACTCCAAACCAACAAAGGTCATGAGCACGGAGTTGCATGGCACTGTATAGAAAGCAGCAAAGAAAGGTGCAGAAAATTGCATTCACTTTCACGCTGAGAGGTTGGTACTTGCTCTGTGGTAGTGTCATACCAGAAAACTCCAGTAATCACATCTTTAGAAGAACACACAAACTTGCCATCCTTTTTGTTTTGTTGTGCAGATGACAATGAGCCTTAAAAAAACAATAATACAGGAATGAAAGTGTTCACTGTGGATTTGGTCTTGAACACCAGCTATCAAAACCTAATTAAAGTGTTTTAGCTAAGCTGCTTTGGTGAACTGCATTATAACATATTGTTATTGTGCTGGTACTGCTCTTTAAAATTATAACTTATCTGCATTGGCAAATAAAAGATTCTATTGAGTTATCATTACATGAAAAGTATGAAATATGAAAAGTATACGGCCATTTTTCTCTGCACTATAATTACTCTTTACTTCACAGGAGTTTGCATGGTTTCATAAAGACTAAAACTAAAAAGGTATGGTGCTTGTAAAAAGTTGGTGGTTGTGATCCACTGTATATGGCATTTAAGACCTCATGTATATAAGATTATTATTTCCATTGTTTGCTTGTTTTGAGGTAGTCTCTACATATTCCCAAGCCTTACATCTTCTTCGTTCTGGAAAGAGCAAAGCCTGTAACACATATGCTCCGAATCTCAACTATGTTCCTTGCATAATATCCATGCTGTCAAATGGAGGTTCAAATGTTGTTTGCACTGTACTGATGTAAATACTTATTTCTGTGATTTGACATGATAGCAACTGTGAGAACAGTCTGTGTCAAACCGGGATCAGACAGATGTTTGTTTCCTAGCCAACATTTCAGTGACAAGCGGAAGGAAGGCAGATGCAGCCAAGAGTGCAGCAGCTACAAACATGAGGTAACTCCATGGTTGTGAAGTGTGTGCGCAACTGAACAACTATTTTGATACAGATGCAGGGAGCTGTCTATACATCATCTTTAATATTGTCATTAATTAGATGACATTGTACAAAATTTTAAGACTCTGAGAAAAGGCTGTGACTAAAGAAAAGATTGAGGACAGAATTAAGGATTTATACTTATTTATTTTTATATTTTTAAGTAACAGCCTTTCTTCCCTTTACTGACAGTAGCAAGATTTGTCCTATTATTCATCTAGAAGTGTGCTTTCACGCATGAAGCCTCACAAGCAGCAGATATATAGATAGTAACAGAGCCTGACTCCCTGCCAAGTGTCACAGCTAGAAGCCCATTTACCTTCAAAAGTCATTCTAAGTTTTACCACAATGTACGTTAGAGGATCATACAGTAAAATGGAAGAATGTCAACAATAAAGTAATTTTTAAACCAGTATAACTTTTCCCTTAAGGCTTTACTCCAATCTTTCCTTAGATCTATCACATATTTTCAGGCTTGATTTCTGTTACAGTAGGTAGCTTTCCAAGAGTGAGACAAAAAAAAAAGATGCTGACCACAGGTAGTCACATACATCTGTGGTTCAAATGTGGGAGGGCAAAGTTTAAATTTAGCAGGAATACCACTCCCAGATATCTGATCTGCAGACATTTGTTTTTTAGCAAATAGCATTTTTGTAATCAAGCCACACCTTTCAGAATAACCACAAACTTGTCAAAGCAAAGGACGGGGGCAGACCTAATCTTACTCAGTCATAGCTTTGACGATAAGGTAGTTGTTAGGAAATCAGACTCAGCAATACAATGTGGGCATTATTACCATAACTTCCGGAACATTAAAAAAAAGTAACAATGAAATGTCTGTCATTCTGAATAGTGAATATTGACTGTTCACAGAAAGCATGTATAGATGACAAAAGAGAGTTTTTTACTCTTGAGAGAGGAATGAAAGATTGCCACAAAAAATAGCCTTGAGGCAAAGAAGAAATTTTGTGGTCCAGCAACCACAAAACATCTTAAAAAGGTTATAATAATGGTTGTGTGGGAAGAGAAGCAACACCTAAATATTTTAATTTGCTGTATAACAAATAAATTAGAGCATTTTTTTTTTTTTTTCTGGCAAAAGGACAACTCTATAATATGAAATCATTGCTTTTTTTCACATCAGAATTTTGGGGGCCAGGTTGATGACCTTTGAGCATATGAAACTTTCTATGGCCATGTAAGTAAGAGTGGCATGTGGAAATCCTGTTCTTTACTAAGAACTGGCAATGTCCCTGCTAGATCTTTGAATCATGGCCCAGCACAATGCCTCATCCATGAGTTCTGCTATCATAGCCATCATGCTTTATCAGCCAAAATGAACTATAGCTCTCCTACTGTATCCTTTCCACAGATGGTCAACTGTGAGATGAAAGATGTACTGGAGAGGCATTGCTTCAATCTGAAAAGAATTAATTCCAAAGATCAGACATGTTAAAAACCAAAACCTGAAAAAATACATCTTTGGTAAATAAAGAAAAATAGTAAGAATTTTTGCTCTGTTACTATGATTAAACCTTATTTATATATACATATATGTATATATAAAATAAAATAATAAAAAATAATCAGGGAAAATTTCACTTCTAAATCCGTTCTGTTGAGGTGGTTCTTCCAGTCCTATTTACATAGCTATTGAACTTTTTTTTTTTTTTTTTTTTTTAAACTGAAATGAAGCTCTCATTAACCCTAAAGGAACACTAGAATATTGCCTACAGTATCCAGAATCCATTCATAATTTTATTCTATGTTATTTTTGCTCCTTATATCCAGACAAATACATTTTTGATCCATTTTCCCAAGATCTGTCTTTGCAGATGTAGATATTCTAAACTCTATGCCTATTTTCTGCCATCTGAGCCATCTGCTTATGGCAAAAGAGAGGAGATGAGAAGGAAAGCCCAATATTAGAGGTGAAAGAGATTAAAATGCAAATAAATGACAGGACGTTTTAGGACTGCCATGGTAGTTTGTATTTGACAAAAAGGCAGCATGGCAGGTTTTCCCCTGTTACTGCGACAGGTCACCATTTCTAATCTCAGGGTCATGTCCAAGTACTCACTTTCATAATTGCTTGGGCTGACATCTATTTTGACCTTCTTTCATTTTGGCCTCCCTGACTGAGGGAGGTCACAGACCCATAAGGAGGCAGAGGTTTCATAAAATGCCATAGTGATTATGAAATGGGACTTGTACCCCTCTGGCCTTTGGTATAAATGTATATATAATCTGCTATGATATTTTAACCCTTGAAAGTTGCCAAAGTATAAATATTTGTTGTGCTTTGGTACAATTTGAGAAAGCTATTCTTATAGTGTCTTTAGTGTTATTTGTTTGTGATGTACTGTAAACCACAACTATAGATCCTCCCTATTTTAGCAAGGAACAATTAATGACTAATTAGCTGAGAAATTACAATTAATATAATTTCACATAATTATTCCATCTGCAATTCTGAGCAGTCTCAATATCTTTATCATGTCAGACAACCACCTGCCCATTTTGCTCGACTCATTTTTTATTTCGAAACATTAAATTAAGGTCTACAGCTTCCTGCAGAGCATCTATGAAGCTAGAAACTGCATAAATATTACACTGACCAAAAATGCACAGGGAGCGATTGAATATCAAATAGGACAATTACGATAGATAAGCTTTCCTTCTTGATTACCAGCTACACAGGGCTGACTAGCCTCTTACTGATATTTTATTATCATAAAGTCACAGACAAATATGACGCTGATGACAAGTGACTAAAAATAACCGTCAATAGTCCTTTAGAAAGGAATATCTCAAAAACCAATACTTAATATATTTTTACATATATCTGTCCAGAAATCTGAAGATTACATTTAAATACCCATATTTTTATGCAATCTTACTCAAGGAACTCTTTCTAAGTCTTTGATTACTACTGGTAAGTCTTTGGAAAATACAAAGACATCTAAAGCACAGGTATTCCACTTATCACAGAGCTATCTGAATTCTGTAAACTCCTTTTTCCATTACACCTTTTGTTATTAATATTTTTCACTTTTAAGATGGCCTGAGCTACACAGCTCAGAACTAGATATCTGTGTAATAGCACGTGCCAGGCAGCCACTGATAGTGGACTTTGTAATGCCAGGAAGTGCCAAGGGTTTCTTTGATCAGCTAGGTACTACAGAGGAAGATGTGCTTTCTCCAGCAGAGGAGAGAACAAGTTCAGAGCAGGTTTTTTCTCATCATCCTCTGGTGATGATGAGAAAATAGTGAAGAGCTGTTTACATGCCAGGGTGGGTGATAAAGTAGGTGTGCGAGGGTGTGACTGTGACACTATCATTTGGAAGGGAGTCCCAGGGGAAACTGAGGCAATGCAGTAGGTTTTTCAAAGAGGAAGTCAGCATGTCCTCTCACAGAGTTGAGCCCAACATCAAGGTACTTGGCACTGCCTCTTTTATGCGGCTTGTCATATCACAGACATGTCAGGTTGAGCAACATGAATTTGAGCATTACAGGGAAGTAGCTCAACATTTGAAGAATCCTTTATTTTCAACTTAGAGATGTGATTAACTTTTATGGTCCTATAGCATATTTTGTCCTGATGTTATTTTCTCTCATCTTTCCTTTGTTATCTCTTTCACTGATATCAAATAATAGCAGAAAATAGCATAACTTCATATCATGGGCAACTTCAAATACAACAAAAGTAACTGTGAATTAAATGTTTTACAACAGCAGAGGTACCCAGGAAGCGTGCAACTAAGTTTGAAATTGCCCAGTAGGCAAATGATATCCTTTTAAATAGAGTACATAATCAAACACCACAAATGACAAAATCAGAGTATTATCTGTTCAAAAAACCCTCCTGCTAGCACGGTCTTTTTCATACCTAGAACAGAACTCTTTGGGAGGTATAACTGCTGAAATGAACTGAGCAGCATGAAGTCTGCAAGGTCCACAAGAACATCAGGTGCTGACAATCATAAACTGATGTAGTTCTCTTACTAACCAGGCACCCTTGATGTTTTGCAGTCAGGAAGAGTCTTGCCCCAGATCTGAGGGAAGATCCTTGTATAGCCTATATAGCATAACATATCTTCATGCTGGGAGCCAACAAAGTAAGTGATACTTAGTTTCTTGGTGTACATGTAAAAATACCCCAAATACCCACTTTTCTTTTAATCTTATCAGTAAACAATCTTTTTTTTTTTTTTTTTTTTTTTTTTGACTAGTTCTCAGCTTTACTCTGTGGAAGAGATACCTAATAACACAGTTCTATATAATACTAATAGGTCCTAATGCCATACTACTGCAGCCAGCACACTGCACAGATCACTATGTAAAATCTATCGCATATATCATTTCATTAGCTTTTCATAAGGCAGTATGTGGAAGCCAGGTAATTTTTTTTCCCTAATCAAAAGCACTTACGGGATATGGTAGTACAATGATGTATAGATTATGCATATAACATTTAATATCCTAGCCATATTTTCCACTCAGGAGAATTTGGAAAGTATTACATAAAGAACACTGGAAAAAATTATTTAAAAAAAAATGTGACTTCAAGAAAATAGTGGAGCAAGAACTTGACAAATAAGTTTATATGCCTCGCAACTATAGCATAGGAATAAAAGTGCTTAGTTCCTGATGGTTGCAGCTAATTCATATGACAGTCTCTAAGGTAAAATGTAACTTGGAATGTGGATAAAACATTTTAAATGTGAGATACTAAGCATCTGAGCTGTACTTTCACTGAAAAACCTTGCCTCTCTGAAAGGTCAATCTTAAATCTCCAAATTAGAATTATTCTGCTCTCATTGAACTAACATGACAATGTTTTTCATGGTTTAGTTACATTTCTTCATATATATATATATATATATATATTTTTTTTCCCCAGTCATTAAGCACCATTAGGTGCATTTTGGAAACATTTTGGAAACTTGACTAAGTCATCCTTAAGTTAATATTGAAAATAAGATGAATTGCTTTTCATGATTAAAATGTCAGAACCTGGCAAGCTCTGGGAATAGACCTCCTGAAAATACATTACTCCCTCGTGAAGTCATAAGGAGCAATGTAAGGACTTCAGTGGAGTTCCCATGCAAACACACTAGGCTTTTAAGACTACATGGCATATTCACTATTTTTTATAGACAAAACAATACTTTTCACGTTGCAGCTGCATCCTGACAAGTAGTGGCAAACAGTCTGCTTGAATAAATGGTTCCATTGGATCCTTTGTAACAAAGACCCAGTACTCTATAGGCAGGTGACAAAACTCACTGATCCATACAAGCAGTATTTTGCTAGACTTTTAAATTTACTTTTGAAGAAAAAAGAAAAGAATAACATATTTGAAAGGTGAGTAGGTTTCAGTACAAAGAATTTAGATGTAACCAGAATTTTCAGGACTGAAATAAGCACAGCTGGTTTTACACTATATCTCTGGTCAATGGTTAAAACATATGAGTGCTCAAAACAAGAAGAAAAATGATTTGGAGTGCCTCTCAGAGCTCTGTCAATCAAAATTCTACTTTTGCTTTCCTTCTCCTCTTCTAAACACACCTACATGTATTAAAAAAGTAACTGTTTCTACAAAGGAATTTCACATCTTTCTGCCATGTCATTCTGGGACAGGTGTTATATTTGACAATGGCAAAAAATATGCCAAAAAGACATGGTTTAAGACATTTAAAAACATTTATAGACATTCTTTGATTATAAGTATCAAACTTACAATGTTTGTAGAAGATGGATGTGAAAAAAATGCTTAACTGTCATTACAAGGTTAGCTCTGGTGATTATATCTAGACTTTGGGCAGTAGTTTCACCAACTTGGAGATGGCTGTACAAAGCTGTGTGTATGTGCTGCCTCCCTCTGGGCTCGAAGCAACCCTATGGGCAACTACAGGTTTTGCAGTGTAGCCTCCAGATTCGGCATTATATGGAGGATCTCTACAATCTTTTTCAGAGGATTGTGGGAAGACTTCCTGGCTTCTGTGGCACAGAAAAGGAACTGTGGGAAAGTAGTGGAGGACTTTCATCAGGCAAAGGCATTAGCCTGTTCTTCTGTAGTAAAGCAGGTGGCTGCCAGCTGAAGTATGCACAGCATTCGTATTCTGATTTTTATTGCACCTAGCCAGCTAGCTGACTCAAGTGGGAACACCAGGATATTAGTTTGAATTAAGAGCTTACATCTCCACCCTTCACTTACAACTGATGAACATCCAGGAGAGTGAACACTCTTATCATTTGTACTATTGCTTAAATGGAAGTACCTGTACTCTGGAGGATCATTTTGTTACACTTTATTGCAAGCAAGCAATCCTTGATGAGAAAATTTAGGTGAAAGAGATGCGATATTTCAGCAAACAACGTAGAAAAAGAATTTTGCAGTCAGTGAGATATCTTAGTTTTAATGGAAAGAAACAATGCCTAACACTGGAATCATACTAAAATGAAAATCAATAAAGAGTAGGTGATCATGCATACACTGACACAGGTAACCACTAAATCTAACCCCTGTTGAAGTCACAGGGAGAAGATGGTTGAGCTCCTCAGGATGTCTTCGTGCATTCTGACTCTGCAGGACTACTGTGCCAACTAACTCACCAGGAAGTATTTGCACAAATTTTATATGCCAAGGAAGTTGAGGCACTGTGTTAACACAAAAGCTTCCATGGCTGTGGCAAATTTGTACAGCTTTACTTTAGCCCTCCTTTAGCCACACAACATGGCACAGAGTATTAACTTACCCTGTGTTCTAGGGGCTGTAGGACAGATGATACGCACCTTGCAGCAAAGTCTTAGTGTCTCTGTTCACTGAAGAGCTCTAGGCATTTTTTTTTTTTTTAAATGAATGTTGTTCTTGATCTGCTGTGTATTCTGAATGATTGATTTTCTCACAGTACTACCCATACAACATGCAGCTGTGTCAAAATCATTGGCTTGTCATTGCAAGGGGAGACGAAGGGTTTCCTCACTTTATGGGGTAACAATATTCATTCATATGCTTATCCAGTTATCCAGACTGAGAGGCACTGACTCTTAATTTTAAAGCATACTTCAGCTCTTTTCCCTCTCTTATAGTCCTGCCTGGCTTGGACTTCAGATGCACTTGTTCATGTTCACTATTTTCACAAATCAGATATCAAGATCTTCTGTTGGATTTGAAGAAAGTGAATGAAAAATGGAGTAAAAATGCTTTTAAAATGACTTTCCTATTATATTGCCTGAAGAAGATGCAAAAATAAAGTTCATTTACCCAAAGAAGCAATTCTCCATATTACTTAGGCTAACATTCCTTACTCTTCTCGCCAGTCTATGCTTCAGTTTCTGCATGTTACTTTTTGTACCTATAAAAAACGAACCACAGGTTAATTCAAAGCCACCTTTATTTCTTTTCATTTCCAGTAGTTCCTTGTCTTTGTTTTTTGTCTCAATAGCTCATAGTCTCCTTCACCTCTCCCTGTCCTGAGTCCATGTTCATCTTTTCCTCCACAGCTGCTGGTTCCCTATCTTCCTACCAGTTTCCGGGCCCCTTCTCAAACTCTCTTGTTCCAGCTTCTCAACCCTTCCCAACCAGATCTTGGTTTGGTTTCATCAGTTTATGGTTAAAATCTCCATTCCTTGGTTTCAATTTTGCCCACACCTCACCACAAACTGTGTAATTTTTGTCCCTCTGATTCATTTTTTTTTGGTCACAATGTTGCAAAAGTGAGAGTAACTGAGAACACAGGGATGACTGTAGTGATGACTGTAGTGAAGGCTCCTGCATGAGCCTTACTCCATCTGATGCACACCCTGCAGGCACAGCTCTTGGTGTCCCAGACCCACAGCTATTGGATTGGCACCCACCTTATCCAAAAAAAACACCCAACCAACCAAAAAACAAGAACAAAACTCAAACCAACAAAAAACTCAGTAGTACTCTGGTTGGGGCTGACACTTCCACTCAAAGGCTTTGAAATATAAGAAACACATGAAAACAGGCCTTGTAATAAGAAATTCCAAGCAGGCAATGCTACCTTAACAGAGCTGCACATTTTATCTCTTTGCTAAAAGCTCTTTCCAAAAGTGCAGTTGTGGGACTGGAAAACTGATCCATGCTGTTTAGGTAGCCACCCACTATTTTCTCTGTACCACTGGGTTTGCCCTCCCAGAGGAATGGCGTTGGATTTCTCATGCTGATCAGAGGGAGCCCAGGAGGAGACAAAAAGCACCCAGCATACAGAGTCACGGAACTTCTCCCAAATGTTCTTGCACAAGTCATAAAATATATACAGGGTTACAGTCCTTTATTCAGAGAAACTCAGCAATTGCCTCATTTCTTTTGGGAGCACCACTTTTTCCAAAAGGCCCTATGATAAAGTGGAGTCATGGCTATCTACTTATCTCCAAAATGCCCCTAAGATACAAATATTTTGTAATAAAAACCAGCTGGAATTAGCCATAAATAATAAGATTCAGCATCAGTATTCTGATAACGTTGAAGTAAATGAGAAGTTCATAATTGCTGTAAGTGGACTGTAACTCCAGGTAGACAACCTCCACTTACAATGACATTGTGAAAGAAACTAGAAGATAAGGAAGTCCACTGTGCTCCTGGCAGGTACTACAGCTAAGACAACGTCATTATGGATGTTCTGTTTCATTTGAAGTCAGCTTCTTTTATTTACAGATGTCATACATCAAAATGAGAAAGAAGTGGTTTTGCCACTGGCTTTTGTTGAAGTTTTCATAGCTAACCACCTCAAGGTACATCTACCTTCATCTTTCTACCCATACATAACTCTCTGAATGTTTTATTATTTTCACGACCCTTTTGCTTAATTTAAGAGGTGATGAACTATTAGGAATGTTTTCAAAAAGTCTCATAAAACTAATGCTGTCAGTGCCATGATGTTGCATGCTCAATTTTAACATAACGTCAGTGATTGCAGAACCACCTGAAACACCAGTAAAGAGGTGACTTGGGACATGCAATCAAATGTAACTTTGTTTTTACTGACTGCACTCAGCCATAGTCTCACAGCTCACATTATAGTGATTCCTAAATGGAACAAAAATTATTGTATCTAAACTCTGCCTTTGTAAACAGATGAACAAAATACCCATGATCCTAATACTTCTAAGATGTTGGAGAGCAGATGTCACATTAGGGATAAAGAGAAATGTAGCCCTTATTATTGTGGCATAGTTAATTTTCTTGGGTTTCTGACAGGTTACTATAACCATGCACAATATTGAGTAACTCATTTTTGTTAAAAGTTATCCTCTATACCTCTTTGAAATACTTGGGTCATCATCTCTTTTCTCTATCTTCTGTATTCCTTTACTCGTTCATTGGTACAAGTGTACATGACTAGAAGCACAACCATACAAAAAGACCATTCTCATCGGACAGAATTTTACATCCTTTTCTTTCATGGGCCAATGCAGAACCAGCTCTGCAGGTATGTCAGGTTGAAACTGCACATCTGTGAGCCCAGAAACCAGATATCTGAACTAGTAATCCAAAGCATAACTGAAGAAGAAATGAACTTAAACCAAACCACTTAAATCACTTGGATGTTTCTGAAATCCTTATGCAAAAACTCCCTTTTAAAAGAGTATAATTTAAGAAGTATATTCATGAGCAAAGGATTTCTATGTTAGCATCTACAACAAATTAATGTTATCTCACATACATGCATACGTGTACAACCAGTCAGTCACTATCACTCTCTGCAAGAATACCATGTAATGGAAAGTTGTTTTTTTTTTTTTCCCCCATTTTCTTTTTCCCCCCACTCAAAACCAAATAAAAAAAATCCCATTCACTTAAGAAGTGATTGTCTGTAGACCTTTGAAGCCAAGGAGGGTGACAGCAAGGGCAAGAGGCTTATTTCAAGGGTCACATTTCATTTGCATAAGCAAGTAACCATAGGGCACTGTGGAATGTCTGTAAATGGATTTCATTACAGAAATTCAGCTTAAAGGGACTATAAATAATCCTCTGACAAACATTGTATATTGCTTCAAGTTCTTCTGTAATAAAAATATTTTAGTAACACAACAATCCGTGAAAGCAGGAAATGAAACAGGAGGAGCTGCACATCTTCCCCTTTTCTCTCTCAGGGCAACATTATATTGTAATACGTTTTGGAGGAGAAAAAAAAAAAAAGTGATATTCATATTATTTTAGCAAAGTAATCCTACAAAAACAGGGTTATATCATTCCATATGGCTGAGACAGGGTGGCTAAACAAATACCCAGATCTTTACTAGCTCTTTTCCCCTGGAGATCATCTGTTCACCAGGACAGGTGTGCAGGCTGCGTGGTATTCTGCCCAAAGGAACATCTCAAAATATATATGTGTGTAAATCTTCTTGGATGTATTTCAGTGCAGAAGCCATTTGAAGTACACATTTTACCGGGTTGGCCTTTCTTGGCCATATGAAGAAACAACAAATGTCTAAGACCCCTGTTCAGACAAAGCATTTAAGCAACTTTTCAAACTTAGGTTACGCTTAACTGCTGTTTTCTTCAGCAGGACTTAGCTACATGGTCAAAAGCTTTCCTAAATGGGGAGTGATGTTCTCACATGCATAGTTATGTGCATGTTAATGCATATTTGACACTTTGATGCATTGCTGACCTGCACTGTAAGGAGTTCAAAGCTAGGTATAGCTAGGTGGACAACAGACCACTCATCAAACATCATGTTATGAAGCTCTGGGAGGGCCAGAAAGTCACTGGAGCTTTTGCAGTTTTTCTACACGTAGAAATTCACCCACTTCAGTATCCCCTTAAAGATGCTTGGCTTGCCAGCTTCAGAGGGGACTTTAGGCTATCCCATCACAACTTTATCTCCCTTGGGGTACATTATTCTGAAAGGCATGGAGGAGAGCTTAGCTTAGCTTAGCTCTCCTCCACACTGGCAGTCACCTTTGGGGAGAATTTTGTCAGTGCCCCAGTCTATTACAAAAGATCTCAACAAGAAATTTGTCTCTTTTGTTTCTAATAATATACTTGCAAAGAAAAAGAAAATGTAGGATACTTCTGCTAAAGGGAAGAAAAAGTGGGCCTTCGTAGTAGTAATTTAATCAGCTAATTTCCGTTTATGCTAGTTTTTGTTTCCTCTTGTTTACCTTTCTAATAACTACAATTATTCTCACACTGGCATTACTGTTTTCTCTGGAATAGATTTGCTCGCACTGAAAAATCCAATTGAATCAGAGCATGTAACGAGAAAATGTAATCCATCGTTATTAAAAAAGACAGCTTACCTTTATCTGGGTGTTAAATAGTACAAATCCGTGAGAGTCAGAGAATGTTTTGAAGTAAAAACAAAGGGCATTATGAAGGCTGAAGTGGATTTGTCACCGAATTATATGTATTACCTCAGAAATGGCCTAATAGAGGTTGTGGAAACAATATATTTTAGGGACAGAAGACAGAAAATAAGGCTATGTCCTTGTTTTCCACATTTCCAGAGAAACTCAATGACATTTTAAACATCAGTCTATTTTGTGGAAAATTGTGAAATAAAAAGGAAGGTTTTCTCTGAACATGAATTACAGTTGTTTCACTGTTTATACCTGAATGCTGCTTCTGACTATCTGCATGTCAGAAAATGTGAACAAACTTGACGTATGTCAAGCTAAGCAGCATGCTCATGGGTACTGGCATGGAACAGGAAGTTCAGCAAGACAGTGCCTGTCCCTGGCACTCTGGACAAACTTGATCAAATCACTCAACCCATTTCTGCTGTCTCCACTATTAAGGAGGTAGCATGAATTACTCATCTTTATGACATACTTCAAGGACTACAAAACACAAGAAAGCCACAAGGATGCTACGTGATAGTAGTGCTTTGTGCATGTGTCGTTCTGAAACATCAGTTGTTGTTCTCAATGGGCTAATTGAAGCTCTGAAAAACAAAACCAAAAAACCCTAGCATACTTAATTCTTAGGCTGAGGTGGCTGATACTAGAAGAGCGTGAACCACTCTGAAAAGTAAGCAAAATGGCTTTACTGGAAAGTTTTGTTTAGAGAGGGCTTGTCACAAGGGCTGAATCCAGATTTGAATGCTTGTGATGCTGGTGGGTGCTCTGAGTTAGGGTTTTGCTTCAGTTCCCCAGATGATGCAACACTGGAGCTGAACTTAGGTGGAATCAGGCAGGATTCACAAACTTTATAGGTTTTTGAATGAGAGGAAAAATTTACAATCGTTTCTTATTTGATCTACAAGTTCAAAGCAAAAGCTTGTGATCAAACAAATCTGCTAAATATTCTGTCACATGAAACGTACATGACGTAGAATGGTTTAGGTTGGAAGGCACCTTAAAGATCATCTAGTTCCAACCCCCCTGCCATAGGCAGGGACACCAACCACTAGATCAGGTTGGCCAAAGCCCCATCCAGCCTGGCCTTGAACACCTTCAGGGATGAGGCAACCACAGCTTCTCTGGGCAACCTGTTCCAGTGCCTCACTACCCTTACAGTGAAGAATTTTTTCTTAATGTCTAAACTAAAAGAGGATAGATTTAGATTATGACCATTCCCCCTTGTCCTAAAAGCATTTGCATACATGAATTCATGGTCCTAATGCCACATGTGTGTAATGAATGTCCACCATAAAGAGTGGACCACAATAAGGCCCAAACCTTGTCTTTGCCTCCTTCATCACAAATTGACTGTCTCCTTCACTCAATTCCTGATTGTCCTTTTTGTTTCAAGATGGCCACTTCCAGAGGATGTGATTTAGGAAGTCTGGGGCAAGAACCTAAGCTATTACATCTCCACACAGCATATTAGGAACTTCCACTGGTAGGGTTTGTTGGCAAAGTAGTGCCAAACTTGCCACGAGGCCTGTAAGTCCCTATTTTCTAGGTTCAAAATCGTCTCTCTGTTACACCATGATTTACATAATCTTTTTCTCCTGTGTTCTCAAACAATGTAGCCTCACCCAAAACATTTGACAGATGTGGAGAAATACGTATTATTTGTTTAGTTTTTCTAAATATCAAGGATTACACTTTGATGTCAATCAAAGAAATGACCACATGCTTCCACTCAGAATTGCTCAGTCCCTGGGCTGATTGGCAAGAGAGGAGTATCTTAGAGATACAACATTCAGAGAAAACAGGTTGTGCTTCTGTAGTGATCCACTCAAACAATAGAAACTGCTTGAATAATGTCGAGAGTAAATTACATCTAGGTCTCCTAGATCAAGAAAGAGCAACATAACATTGAATTTTGCTGAAGACAGAAACGAAATATATGCTCAGGACTGAGTGGGAAAAGCATTCTCTACTACAGAAAACCTCATTTCTCACCCCCATGATTTTTAATTGTTCAAGTTCTTTTCCTCTCAAACTACTATTTTTCTGCTAATATATTTTCTCTTTTCCTGGTATGAAGTCATACAGTATAAACATTCATAGGAATTTATTCAATACAAGGAAATTTTTGAAGGTAGAAATGGTTTCAAATTGACAGGAATGAAAACTAGAAGAGCTAAATTTCTACTGCAACTTACATATGATAAAATTCATTTACTTAATTGATCTAGAAAATAGAACTTCTAGTAGTGACAGGATTCTCCCAAATTTCTAGGTTTTGACCTAAAATTTTGATCATTTAAGCAAGAAAGAGTGTCTAAATCTTATATTTTTTATGTGCTAGTGTCTAACACACTAAATGAACTTGTAGATTATCTATAGCAGGGCTTTCTCAATGCAGCATAAAAGAGGTGTCAATAACTGTGTGGCAGACATACACATACATCACTGTAACCTGGGTTCATTATAACAGTATGGAGGGGAACAAAGTATGCAAATAATTTAAAACTAGGTTAGAGAATCACATCACTGAAAAGCAAGGTAATGTTGATGAACATGTCTGTGACAGGTACTCCTGGGTCATTTTAAGATCTTCCATGGATAGGAATATCTGTCTTGGCAATGGGCAACTTGAACAGTTGTCCTTGTTGGACCTGGCACTGCATTTAGCACAGCATGATACACCATTTAGAGCCCCCTCAAGAACTATTTTCATTTGGTTACTACTGCCCGTGAATTAGAAGGGCAAAGAGTACCTTGCATATGCATCTAGAAAGGGAATGGAGTAAATCAAATTATTTCTGAGGGTGGAGGAATACAGTTAAGCTGGGGATCTCTGATTTAGAGAAAAAGAAATATGGAGAAGAGGTGTGGAGCTACTGCGATTAAAGAAATTGTTTTGTTTGAAAATAAAAAAAAAAAAAGAAGATCCGCTCACGAACCATTTAGAAAAACAGGCAAATAGTGGTCAATTGTTCACAATGAATTATTCACCCTGTTCTATTGGAACAAAACGATCCTGGAATGCTAAATTAGGAGTTAATCAGGATGCAATCTCTCACTCCTTCTGTTTGGCATTGTCATTGACCTTATTGTGAGAGAAGCTGTATATGGATGCAATACAGAAATAGCAATACTTAAGCAGTATGCCAGAATGTTTCAGCTCAGCTGGCAGCATACCTCCTCTAACTAACAATCATCAAAAAAACAATGCTCAAAAAGCTCTGTAATACTTCAAGAAAGATGTGGTTAATCACTAATTATGAACAAAATAAATCTAACAAAGTTAGTAATTCCTCTCCCAAACAGTTAGTAAAAATAACACATACAAGATGAGTAAAATCACATACATTCTTAGTAATAGGAAAATCAGAGGGCATAACTAAAAAACTTCGTTGTGAATCTGCAAGATGGAAATCATCAGAGAGCTCAACACCTATGTAATCTCAGGAACTATCCAAGAAAAAGAAAGCATTATCATATAGAAATAAATAAAACTGTCTGCCATGTCAGTCTTTGACTGGCTAAGGAGCCTATTCATTGAACAGGGTGCACAATGTCCCCATTAGCAGGACTTAACAATGTACAGGATTTGCAGAACAGAGGCCCAGCACATATAGACTGGCACAGTGTTATTTTTGCCCTAAGCAGCGTTGGGTTGTCTCAGTAGTAATACAGAATCAGATAACAGGAGACCCTCAGTAATATTTCTTCATGTTGCTTTTGTAGAAACTACATAAAGTGGTACTTTAAACATCACTGTTTTACTAGAATCCACAAAAAGCCTGAATTTGGATTTTGGGAACGCAAAATTCTGTGCATTTCTCTAACAAAAATTACCATTAATTGCCAGAAGGTACTCCTGTTTTTGCAGCCCCACCTTCAGCAGATATAAGAATCTATGTATATTTTTACTCAGTCTAAGAAAAATGAACATCTCTATTTAAGTATCAACTTACTATTCTTTAGTAAGTGAAGGAGTGCTTTTAACTCTGGCCCTTAAAAATAAAATAGCAACCTTTTGGTCAGTCTGTTTCTTTTCCCGTTTCCAAGCGCACAAAAGACCCTCGGTAAAGGTGTTGCACAGAACTTTTCAGAAGGGAAAGAAACGTATTCCAAAGAAACAATTAAGATGCCTGCATGTAAACATGTATTTGCAAACAAGAAATGGCAACTAAGAAAACAGACAGCACTTTTTCCTATTACATATCTGGGTGTATGAATTCAGAACCTTCTCTTGCCCAAATCTCACTCCCCCTAAATCATACTCTCACCAGCTCTCAAAGAAAGGGGCAAAGTTGCTCACCTCTGCTAATCTTCAGTTCTTGTGGCAGGGCTGTTCTTACAGATTCTGTTTAGATAACTGGCTTCAGCTACTGATTCAGCAAAGGGCTTGCTCTGTTGTGAGAGTATAGTTTTATGCTTCCAAATACTCCTGGATTTGGAAAGCAAATAAACTTTACTCTTTTCTGCTGCCTGCTTGCTCATGTGTTTTTGTGGAGCCACGTTTTCTGCTTTATGATCAGTCTCCTGCTGAGTTCCCTAATTGGGCTGACAGATAAAATAATCTAGAGTGAATAGTAGCTTGGGAAGAGGCCTTGATCTTCATTTTGCTGGGGTATCTCAGGAGTACTTTTTCCTTTTCAGTTCTTGTGGTCATGGTAAATTTTTTAAATGTTAGCTCAAATGTTGTTCCACCAGCTTATATATAGCATACATGAGCAGCAATCATCATTACTAATTATCACCTGTAATACCTTAATTACAAGCAGAAGCAGATGAGCCTTTTCTTTTTTTTTTTTTCTTTTAAAATTTATTTTTGGGTGGGGTAGAATAAAAATGCTCCTAACTGAAGCTAATATTTCCCTTTGTCTTCAATGGATGGGGAAAATAATTTTATTTCATCAAATCCTTAGCATTACCTGTATCTATTCACATATTATTCCAAGAGTATCTTTTTTTTTTTTTTTTTTTCCTGTGTCTGAACATTCTACAGCTGCTTAAATTTAATAAATAAACATTTTAGTTAGTCATTCAAATTAGTTAGTCATTCAGCAATTAAAAAAATATTTTTGTAGTTATTGTTTCACAGAGAAGGATTCACATACACTCTGTTCCTAAACCAGTACCTAAATTCATTAGTCAATACAAACTTTTCTTAATAGCCTCCTTAAGAACTTTTACCTATCTACTATACTCCAAATAGAATTGAGGTAAAAGAGTAGTTTTAAAATACACAATTCAACATTAGAATAACTACAGTGTATAATTTACTGCCATTGGAATTCACTCTGCTTATACTGTTTGGTGCTAGGTGAAGCATAAAGACAAATATATGAGGACATCTGCCTACTTGGATTAATTTTATTGCAGTTTAATTATCAATTAACAACAGTTTAAGAAACTTGTATTAGCTATTGACCTTGATCTTTTGTCTCCGCATACTATTAAGGAAGTCAGAATACAAACTTCATAACACTGCAGTTATCAGTTTCAGGATAAGGGTATACATTCTTTCTATCTGTTAGGTAAAAACCCATTCCATGTAAGATTTTCCATGTAAACGTATCTACTGTGTGGACATCCATTAAAGGACTCATAGGTAGTAAATTAAACCTCACTTCAAAGACAACCCTTCCTCCGACAATTCAGGCTACAGAGATAGAAAAGGGCAGCAGCAATCATTAATCTATTGAAGGCCACCTTCTGCAATGCACTGTTTCTAAGTTCAATGACTGTTACAAGATTAATTGTTCATAATTTTACAATGTGTCTTCATAAATTATGCACTATTAAGTGACAAAATGTTGCATACCAGAATCAGTCCTCCTTTATTCTGCTTATTCTAGCAAGCCAGTAACTTTAATTCATATATACATATATATATATATATATGTACACACACAAAGTTGCTCTGAACTGAATTTTAGAAGCTAATTAGCATGAAAATTTTTCATTCTGAGGTTCAAATAGCTGAATCTCCCGTGAGATACTGCTTGGGTGTAAATGAATTACTTTATAAAATTGCTAGGGCTGGTTGTCTCATCATTTTGCATTTGGAGTGCTATGAAGGGGGAAGAGCACCCTACATATAGTCCACCTAATGGACTGATTGTACATTAGTCCATAGCAGAAGATGAAGAACTTGTGTGTGTTCTGAAGTGTCTTTGTCCAACCTTTGAAATGTTGTTTTATGCTGAAGAAAATATGAATGACAGAATTATACAAAAAAATGCTGCTTTGGGTTTATTGGCTGAGACAAATTATCAGCTTAGGTTAAACCCCAATTTATTCCTAAACTGTTTACTAAAAAAAAAAAACCAACAACAAACAAACAGTAACACTCATCTGAAATATAAATTTTTAAAATAAGTATTTCAGCTTCAAACCTCTCAAAGAATTTTCTCCTCTTTTTTTTTTTCTTTTCTTTTTGAGATGGAGGTCAACTTTTAAAGCAAAACTCTGCTGTTACAGGACATAAGTCTAAAGATTTGCTTAAAATCTCCTGGAAATAACTATTTTTATGGTTTTATAAATATATACATATTGCTATATATGCATGTATATAAACATATATATTTATATATCTATTTCAAATTTGTGAATTCTGGTTGCTCAGCAGGGTATTAGTTTTGTACACATTTGGCAAAGCTTTGCTATTTCAGAATTTATTTCTCAATTAAGTGACTTTTACTGCCTCTAGGTAACTTGGGAAAACGACTAAACTGGAAGCAACAACAAACAGACCTTCACTGCTGAATATTTTATTGTTAATTTAAAAGATGTGTTGTTTGCAGAAACACAGCCTGCTTGCTGATTCACTGAGTTAAAACTAAGAACGATAGCTAATTTTAAGATTTCACAGTGTTCACAGATATGAGATAGCAGAAAGATGCCGATTTGGGCAGTAGACCATATTGCAACTATTCTACTTTCCTCCAAGGTTTAAATTTTAAAAACAAAACCAGAAGCTTGAGGCAGTACCAATGCTGGCATATTTGTTTAGCTCATACAAAGATGACAATGTAATATTGTCATCAATAAGAAACTACTTCACCCTATAATATTTGAAACAAAAGGGATTGCAGCTTCCATTTGCTCTCCTAAGTCATGTCAGTGAAAATATAAACTGCCATAAAAAAACTCCTGTGAATTAAATACTGAGCATGAGAATAAGTGTTTCCCTAACCCTGACTTAAGTGAGCTTACATTATTTAAACAGCTACTTTAGGAAATGAAATTTCAACATTGTTCTAGAGAATCAAATTAAAATATTCGGAGGCTCTACACATCTAACTGCCCATACCAAACACGTGGAAATATTTGATATAAACTTTATTACTAGCGTCCTGGGTCTTCTCCTTTAACCTCCTTTTAAGCCTGAGTTGTATTAAAGGATGGAGAGACAGAAGAACATAATTAAAATCTCTCCTCAGGCTCATTAATGTTGGTGAATGCCTTAAAACCAGTATCATGTGTGTGGGTGCCCTTCAGCTTGCCTTGGTCTGGTCAAATATTCTTTATTAACAGCTTTTCATTCATAAGTAGAATCTAGATAAATAAAATCACTAGAAAAATGAGGCACAGGGTGTGCTATCGACAAAGATGGGAAGGAAAATCCTGTCTCCTGGTGCCCTTTTCTCTGGAAATCCTCCATTTTCCTCATTCCCATGTATTGGTAAAATTTTATAAAAGTAAAATTTTTAGGGTAATTACAAAAGTTCTCATGTTAGTTTAATTTGTACTTCTAGTATATCCCTAAGCCCTTGATGGCTACCAAGGGCTTCCTTTTCAATTCCACTTGGTATTTTGAGTGTGCTGTATTTATCGATTAAAAAAAACAACCCTCCAGAGATAGGCAGTTCTGCAAAACTTGCCACACATCTGTTGGATTTTTGTTTATGTATTGAAATGTAATTGAGCAACTGGAGAAAAGTGGATTTGTGAGCTGTTATTTTCCTAAAGATTACATTTAATAATGTTGGTGTACCCTCCATAATTTATTTGATTAATAATATTTGATCTAAACCCAAATTATGACTTCCCACATATATGACATAACTAATGAACTGTGAAAGGAAAGCTGTTCAGATGGTCACCAATAACCAATGCTTAGTTAATCCTTTAAATAAACCGGAGCTCACAATGTGTCCCTTTGAAGTCATAAATAATGTATATTTTTCTTTTGACTTTTAATAAGCCAGTGGAGTTCATCTCACAGTCTCCAAACACATATATTTTATTATGGGCCTCTGCAGTTTACTTTAATTAGTGTGTCTGAGTGCTTTGGGAGACTTAGCCCTACTGAAAACAAACAGAGTCTTACCATCTATAAAACATTAGCTCCCTTTGGTTTATCCTGATACAGCCGAGGCTCAGTGAGAAACACATGGTGTAAGTAAACACTCATAATTGCATTAGAATTCCCGGGTGTATTGGTAATTCAAGCTCTGTTTCATGATATTGTTAGAGCAGTTAGAGCAGGTTTACCAATCTCCTCGTCTTCTGGGATTTCATGAAATTCCATTTGGAGAGAACTTTAAATGATAAATCTAATAGAAACAGCATCAGACAGAACAAGTCACAGAGGCTCTGAAAAGGAAGCACACTGCTAAAAACCCCTTTGGTCTAATCGTGTTTTCTCACATCTCTGAAATTTCTCATTCCTCTAATCTCCTTGCTGATGTGTTAATTTTTGCATTAGCTGGGTATGCCTGCGTTTTCTTCCCCTGCAGAACTTTTAGTCCACTGTGTCAACCAGCCTCATCTTCCTATACCTGAGCTATTTTTCCCAGAAAGTGATACAGTCAGCTCCAAAACAAAACTTATAAAATCAAATGAATGGCATGTTTTAAGAGTGCGTTGAATGCTAACAGGTATGTTTTGCTGTTGAAAGCTTCCCACTGCAAGGAGGATTTAAGAAATAGGAAAACTTTCACAAAAACAACTTACTGTGACTATAATTACCTATTTGCTTCTCCAAAAGAAATAAAATGTTGCTGTGAAACTGTCTGAATAAAACCAGAACCAGAGTGGTTTGACCCTGTATTAAAAATACAGCCATTAAACTTAAGACAAATACTATTCAAATCAGTGCTGGTGAGTAAATTTCATTCTTTTTATGCCCTTATCCCAAACCCCATGTGTTGGGATACACCTTCTGCACCTTCTGGAGTTTTAAAGCAATAGTTTTAAAAAATAAAATGCTGACTTCTTATATCTTACTTCCATTATGTTGTTGTAAACACAATGTGACTGCATAATCAGCAGGATTATGAATCCAGTATAAAATGAATTGCATGGGGTTTTATTGTTTACTTGAAAATCTATTTTGAAGCTGCACTGCTCCACTATTTCTATCACATTTTTTTCCAAACTACAAAATGCGCTTTCTAAACAGGGATTTTCAAGCAACTTAATAACTTTATGAAGGAGAAGAAACTTTTATATTAAAAAAATCACAGAAAAAAAATTAGTCCAGTTTTCAAGGGCAGTTCAATGTCAGGAATGTGTATCTTTACATAAAGCATTTTGTTTTGCTGGGACTGTGTTGCAATGCCTATCACTTACAAGTACTACCCCTCACTTTTCTTGTATTTTTTTTTACTCGTGAAACACAGAAATACTTATTTCATCAAAACTCTGAACAGTTTTGACAAATGGAAAGACATTTCATTCTGCTGTCTGATCATTGAAATCCTCTTGAATCATGCACCTTTCTGCATTTACAAGCCAGTCCATCTATACGTGCTGGCATTTGTTTTTAGCACTGGTTTTGTTGGCAATTACATCTCTTTGGTTTGCACCTTCTGATTTTGCTCTTATGAAATTCCCCTTTTAAACCTGTTAGACATTTTTCTTACAGGATGTTTATAAATCCATGCCCTCATTTCATATTATAATGAATGGTGCAAAGTAAAGAGAAGACTCTCAATAAAACCCGAACTACACACACTGAAGGCCTGAAAGCCTTCTGAATATATGGGAATGTGAGTGCCCAGAGCTAGGCTTCCTGCGGTGTCCCACTGGGAAGAGGGGACATGTGGGGGCTCCCTATGAAACGCAGCGATGAGCTCTGCCGACCCAGTTCTGCTGGCCCCCCACGCTGCCGCAGGAGCTGTGGCTTCCCCTCCTGCACTCTGAAGCCCCAGAGGTTCAGAGGTTGTAATTTGAAAGTGTGAACAAGATTTCACTGCTCATTTTCTCCTTAGTAATGCTAAGCCACTCGTTAGCAGTAGCCTACATGCAGAGCACAAGTTTGGAAGATTTACAGCTGTATTTTAATGGTGACATTTTGCTCACCCCATTACCCTGTCAGCAGGGAAACGGTGTGGCCATGGGTCTTTCAGCCATATTTCTGTCTCCGGAAAATCAAGCAGAGCTGAAAATCATCAGCTCTATCACCACAGTATACTCTTGTTATAATTTTTTTTTTTTTTTTCTGCAGAGAACTGGATCACCCAGGCCAAAATCCACTCCAGTTTCAGGTATGAATTGTGCTAAGTAACTATAGCTAGATGAATTCAGCTTGTTCTTTAAAACCAATTAAACTTACATAAATATACCACCTCTGATGCTGAGACACTAGCAAAGCTGCAGTACTAATAACGTTTGCTGAAGCTACATTTCTAAACCCCTCTGCATGGAATATTTCCTCTCTGTTATATTCATCAACAGAAGTTATGATGAAATTAAAAAAGGACAAACCTAAACCCAGTTTGTCAAAACACATCGTATTTATAATATTAAATAATTGAAGCTATAAGTAAATATATACAGTGTCGATAAAATCGAATTATCAGGCTAGGCATAATTGGGGTTTATTTAAACTGTGACTGGTTCCATTCATCTGTTATTCCAGTGGATATATAAAGATAAATTACTTTCTCGGAAATTGAGACACAATCTTTTTTTTTTTTTTTTTAAAGATATTTTTCTTATCAGGTTTTCATTAGACAAGGCAGCCTGCTTTATATGTTTGTACAATTTAAGTAGGCTCTTAGTCTGTTTGTTAATACATCATGTTTATTTAAAACTCCTGAAGGAAGTTATTAATCTGTCAAAACTTTAAAGATTTGAAGCTGATAAATAAATGAACAATGCTAAATAATTCTTTGTGTTGTCTACAAAAACACAAAACAAGCCTTACTGTTCTTCTCCAGAAGACGAAGCCTCGTTTGCCTTGAAATTACTCAATATTTGCCTACACTACACGGCTGCCAAAACCTGCACTGTCTGATAAGTACACCAACTGGCTTAAACAAGGTGTCTTTCTGACTTGAACAGTCAGTCAGGAATATAAAATCTGCCTTAATCCAATATTCATTTTCATATCGCAAAAGGTGCTATGGAATGATTGTCATTCACAAAAGCAAAAGCCAAGCACAATTAAAAGCTGAATCTAATCCCTCTGCCTATGGCTTAGAACTGGAGCCAAGAGAAATATTGCCTTAACAGGTACATTTCCCCTGAGGGGAAGCACACACTCGACCACCTAGCTGGTGAAAAGAAGAGCTAGTAAGATGCTCCATTGCATCAGTGGCCAACAAATTGTGGGGTGGCTCCCGACAGAAAAGCCCAGAATTAGTGGGTGGCAAATGAAAGCTCAGTTTCTGATGGGGGCAAATCAATCAGCATTAGTCTTCAGCCCCTGTCCCTAGCAGCCAAGGCACACTCTGGTCCATGGGCAGGTCTGTGTATGAGTAACTGCCATTTGTCTAAAGAGCCATTGGAAACTGATTGAAGGGCAATGTGAACTCCTAACCACTAATTAGGTGAATTAGTAGGAAGGGTGGATGACAGCTATTGCAGTAATGCTTATGGTTTCTCATTACCTGAAAGGAATGTGGTTACTAATAAGTTGATATTAATAATTTTACTCCGTGAAGACTGAATCTATTACTTTAATACTCGGGAAAAGCAGGCTTAAAAATATTTTCTCCAATTCCCTGAGGAACTTCCTTGTTCCTGCAAATATTTTCTCACCAGCAGTAACTCAGATATGGTAGGTGAAAGATTTTGCTTCCTTGTAATGCAAAGAAGCTTTTTCTTGGACCTGTTCATCTACAAGATAAAACTGCAAGTGCTCCTTTCTGTCTAGATTAACAGAAAGATTATTGTACCTCAGGCTTCAACAGGGATTAATTTTATATTTTCCATGTCATCTCCAGTAGAAACAAAGTATAAATAAGATTCCATGACCAGGATTTGGTGCAGACTTCAGGATGGTTTCTCGTTGCAGTAACTATAAGTTTTATCAGGCCTTTTCCTAGACACTACAGAACAAATTGACAAAACAAAATTATGATTTTTGATAATTGAACAAAATTATGATTTAAAAGTGCCGCAGTCACGTCAGAAATAGATACTTTTCCAAGAAACGGCATCAGGTGTAGATAGCATTGACAACTTCCTCAAGTTTCTCTTGCAACATTTGTCTTTTCTTAGAGACATATCTCAGTGTGAGAGAATCTGAGCTCTCACTTTAAAAAAGTAAGCTACTGCTTCCTGGATTTGGGAGAAAAAAGTTGAAAATGCAAATCTTAGAGACTTTTTTTTTTTTTTTCCCTAGTTGATTTATTGTTTTTCAAATGTGACATTAGCAATTCAGTTATGATGGTGAAAGATGCAAAACATACAAGCTTGGCTTGTTGTATCGAGACAGAAGAAAAGAAATAAAATGAATAAAATATATTGCAAATTAGTTCAGCTCCATGTAATTATGCTGGTCACTCATCACTGAACTCTTAATGCTATCTGGATATACACAGTTCAGGTACAAAATGTTGCAATTATCACACAGCTTTTGTAACAAGCACATTGCAAGCTTTTTATATGACAGATTGCTTCTTTCGTCTCACAAAGTGTCTGTAAATTGAGTGCCAGGTTTTTAAGCTTCCTTTATTTTATGATGATTACTAATGCTGTGCATAAGCCTCAGACTGTACTAACTGGTCAGCTACCATTATTCCAAATGGAGGTATCGAACAAGCCTGTACATGACCAGTTATGATTGTGTTCATCTCACAGTGTAACTTTTCCCACTGATCCGATAGTTGTAACTCTTACACAGAACCTGTGTGATGGTCTAAGTGCCCTGGAAGAGGTCTAGAGCACTTCAGGCAGTGTAAGAGAATTCATTTTTGTACTGCCTTTCCCTGGTTGCCTGAACTTCCTTTTGGGACTGTACTGTGCTTTGCCATTATACCTGGCTTAGGAAATTAACTTACTAACTTACTGAAGAGTTACAGTAACTTTAGAAGTAGAACTTTAGAAGGAGAATCTTCTTTCAAAAATTCTTATGAGATAGCAGTTAAATACCAGTCATAAATATTCACAGCATGCATTTAATTCTAGGCAAGCATAGATAAACTCAGCATCTTTTTAAGGGACCATTTTCATGTTAAAACTTGGGCAAGTATTTGAGTATTAAAAGCTCAGGTCTCTGAAGTACATGTTCAGCAACACTGTTGCTCAAGTCTGTGCTCCATCCTTTCTCTACATCATTTAATAAACACTGTAAGTGCTCTTCAGACAGCTGCAGAACTAAAACCCATTATCAATTAATGCTGATGTTATTGACTGTAGCTTTCCATCACGTTTCACACCACTAAAATGTAACCGCTTGCATGCTAGTGAACCCCGAAGTGGGGTCATTCCAGAATGAGAGCTTTCCTCACCCAAAATGTTTTGTACAATTAGTCAGTGGTGAGACTGAGGAATGTGATGTCATACTCAGCCTAGACTGCACATTTTCGGGGGTAGCAAGAACTCTGTTAGTTGACCTCAAAGCCATATTTTGCCATTACATAAATAAATACTGTGGGACTTCAGGGTCAAATGAGCGTGGTCTCTGCACATAATGCAGAAAACAAAGCTCACAAAGTTCATCTGTGCTTAGTAGTGTCTGTGCAACAAACTCACAGGATGAGTGCAGTTCACAGGCTGTTTGAATCCCTTCCAAATCAAATAAACCAGGCAACCATAAAGTATTCCTTCTTTCTGATGATGTACATTAGGTAGATTACATTTTGAAAGGACACTATTAAAATAAAGAAAAGAACGAATTAAAGCAGAATCCGTTTTTTCTCGGTCTCTGATAAAAGAAAACTATTCATCTCATGCTTTCCACTCTAAGAAACTTATGCCTGTTCAAAACAACACCTTCCACACCAGTTCAAACTACCTTAAGAATTTCTTTAATTCAGTCATACTTCATTCATGTATCTGTAAACATGCATCTTTCCTGAGTGTTCACTGATGTTTTACTTTATGTTTCTACTTACATATAGATACACTTCTTTTTGCACATGCTGTCTGAAATAGATTTCCCCCCTCAGCTGTATCTACATACATCTACAATTACTTAAACATGCAAAGAGCCATAACTCTATTAAACTGACAAACTAAATTTATCCCATGCTTATTTAATTGGCTTATTAGACATAACCATAACACATTCCTAGATAAGAAGGGGCATTGGCTTGGCCTGGTTAAAGGAGTGGTATTTTTCAGTTATTTTAACCTGACAACACTTTCAGGCCAGAATAATGTGACAGTTCCCTCAAAATGAAGGCTTCCAAATGGCATGCAGTCAGCACACAGCTCCCTTCCCAAGTCAGGGTTTTATTGATTCAGATAACAGACACTGGAAGATCCGGTCTATATTCAGAAAGGTTGCTTCCGAAACTTATGAACACGGCTTAAACTTTATCAACAACAAAAGTAAATTAATAACGTACTTTCTGGTTCTGGACAAATACCAGCACAATTAAAACCCATGGGATCTTATCACTCATTTCTCTGGGACTGGAATGTGGATTTCCCTCCCCAAATGGAACCATCCCCAAATCCTGGGGCATTCACACCCAGGCAGAGTGTGATGCAATGATTTGCAAACCCTACCAGAGTCTCAGAACTCTCACCTGGGAAGTTTTTTTCACTTTTCACAGATGGGAGTATTTATAAAAGTTAAAGGCCTAATTCAGAATAGGATTTTGACACCTAGAGTAGGTGTCAAGTGAAAGTTAAGTAAATAGGATCAAAATCTTAGTGAGCTGCTGGTTAATTGGCACAGAGTACTCATTTTTAACCTGTAATTTTGGAAAGAACTGAGACAGTAGGCCTTTTTGTAAAAGGCATTCCAGAGGAATGTACGATTACTATTTCTTAACAAAAACAGGTTTAATAAGCAGATCCTTTCTCCAGATTGCAGACAAGCTAGGATCATCTCTTACCACTGTCTGAGGAGATTCGGTCCTATTGTGGAGAGACCCAACCCTCCCACCTCTCTAGGGAGAGACGCTCCCTGCTCAGTGTCTCAGAGCCTCCAAGCCCTGCTTGGGGCACCATCCATGTCTGGTGGCATAATCCAGGCTTCTGGATTTGGCGTTTGCAATCAAACACATAAAAATGAAGTATTATATCACAACTGTGCTTAAGCCTTGCCCTAAGGATTCATAGGCAGCCAGTGATGAGGCAAGGACTAGAGCTCACATTTCCTAGTAAATAAAACTGTTTTTTTAATGTTCTTTCTCTCAAAGCTTTTTTTTTTTTTGCTTGTTCTGTGCTCTAGGCACTAGGCTTTATTGCCTGTTTTCATCACACCACAAAAATGCTTATCAACATGGAATTATTCAGAGACTTCAGCAAGATGAGCTACTGAATGCAGTAATCAGGTTGTTCCTTCAGACACTTGGTTGTCACACTGGAGCTGGTATGACAACATGTAGAATATTTGATAGCATTCATAACTTGAAATGGGAAAATCCAAACGAATTTTACAGCAAACGGGATACATACTCCTGCTACCTAAGTTAGAGCGAAATGAGAGCTATGCCTATACGAACAGTCAGGCTGTGTTTCTCTCATACTCCTTCTGACTTCAGAAGGAACCTATGCGTTAGCATTTCTGTTGTTATTTCAGTAAATAAAATTAAGTCTATAGGTTGCTGACAGAATATTGTATGCTCAAGGTTGGCCATGTTATAGCTTGTACCTTGTCATAATGAACTATCAATTTTGAAGACAAACACACTTCACTACAGAGAGTGAGAAAGTGCCCTGAATCTGGAGTCTGCAGAAACTATTTTCTTGTTTGTTTGGAGAACAGTAAAGTTTAAAATATCTCAATGTACACTTTGTATCTCCCTTTTATTTTTTTTTTTACTTATTTTTCTGATTTACAACAGCAATAAGCACAACATTCCTTGAACATTTGCAGAAATATTCATTTGTCTTGGGTAATTAAAGTGATGATTTTATCCTTTCTTCACTGCGGGCATCACTGTCATCTGACCACTAAGACTTTGAGGTCATTCAATATGGTAAAGAAAAGAAGACAGAGGTAAACAATGGAAGGAAAAGGAAGTGGCATGTTCAATGCAAACAGCAAACTGTTAGGACATTAATGGGGAAATTCTGCTGAATTTCTATGAGACAATTTAAGAAGTAAACATCCTAAGCAATCTACTGTATTTCTATAGCTCAGGCAGCAGAAGGGTGACTGGTCAGCTCACTCTGGTATTTTAGCTCAGACTGTCAATGAAAATGGCTTTTGGCTGCGGCATTAGACTTGGTGTGGAGGTGCCACAGCTCGTCTGCTTTTCCTGGGCTGGAAGTTGCCACCGAGAAGGAAAATGGGGCAGAAACTCTGTAATACTTGCCAGAGTTCAACTTTCATTCCTAAGAACATCAGGTAAACCAACAAATGATATAAGATGCCACTGATACTGTCTGTAAGTCATGTTTTTAGGTGTGCAAAAAAGGGGAAAGTAGATTATACCTTCCCCTAAAGGTTATTAGAAGAAGGATGAAATACTTCTTTCTGCTCCCACCAGGCAATAAAGGATTCCCAAAAGCCTGCTTCTTTTAGCCCTTTCTAAATTGCTTAGCATTTTTAAAGCATGTCCTTATGAATAAATTCAGGGGTGATTCTAGGGAATTCTAAGTTGATATAGCTCAATTTTTCCTTCACTATCTCACCCTAAAAACTGACAGACATCTAGAGCCTTCTAGATAAAACACACATTGCATCTCAGCAGGTGTCCTCAATGCCGAGTCTGACTGACAGGGTGAAAGACAATTCTATGGATGGCTCTCATCCCTGAATTTGACTGCTTTGCATTATGACTGACATTATAATTCAAGTTAATATATTGAAGTATTAAGAACAGCCCTGACATGTAGATCTGATTCACTTTGACTGATATGTTGAACCTGTGCTACAGTTAGTCCCTGTTGGGATGCTAATAAAGGCGGACAAAATAGTGATGTCCATAGAAAGAGAGAAGTTTTGCTTTCAAAGTGATATCAGCACTTCTAGGAAGACTTTTAATCTTCTTTGGCTGAGTTCCCTGCCTATGGGAAGCCATCAATTCCCAGAGCTAACAGAAACACATCATGTGAAATGCAAATCTTCCATATAGGAAATTCATGAAAGATGCAAGTCCAAAGAGTTTTACTTAAATTCTTATAGATTAGAAGCTTTTTTTTTTTTTTCCCCTCTTAGAGTTTGCTTTGAGAAAGTGGTAAATTCTTCATTCAGATTAAAAAAAAAAAAAAACACAAAATCACAACTAGTATTAAAAGCCTTCAGTTGAAATAAAAGAGGAAACATCTAATAAAAAGAAAACTTTAAACCTTTTGAGATTTCATGCACACTTCAATAAGATGAAAGTAACATTTTTATGTCTTAGACTGACTTAGAAACGTTTTGAGGTGTGCTGTTACCACATCTCATCGGCTTTTTGCACTCTAGAGCCATTTCAAATCTTATTGTGGTATGTTTGGCAGTACACTTAAAAGATTATCACTTAATCTAGTTAAGTAATTTTGACTTCAAGCAAGTCTGTCTGTCCATCGAACTGCTTATGACTTTTTGTGTCTTTGGAAAAGAAAGGAAATGAACATTACTGAGGAAAAAATGGGACAATAATGTCTGATCTTATTCAGTTTTTCAAGCAGCTGTGAATTTTACTAGACAGACTTTTTAGGACGTGGATTATTGGCATTAATTCCAATGGGAGCAAGGCTGTTTCCAGAATGCCTCATTTTCTATGGTTGACTTTATTTTAAATTAAAAATATTTCTGGCTTTGAAGAACAGAAGTCAAGAAAGTTTTCTCCTCAAATTCAAAGGCTGCATAATGGAATCTGAGATGACATCTTTCCAGTTACTGTGGGGAGGAGGGGAGGAGGTATGGACACACTTTAATAAGATGCTAGACATCTATACGCATAGCAGTCAGTTTTATGCAACAGAGAAATACCTACCCCACTGCACTGCAGTTTTCTCTCCTTCCATTCTCTCCACCTACCCCTGACCTAAAATATGCTACTGTGTATAGCAGATAATACAAGTTTGAAGTTCATTGGTTACTACACAGACATTCTAGATTTGCACCCAGTAATTGTAGCCAGCTTTGGTCTGGACTCCAGATTCCCCATTTTTTCACTTAGTTTGCTAGATAACACACAGTTCTCATTTTGCAACACTGGATTTGCAGAGACAGAGCTCTGGTGAAAGATGGAAAGTAAACAGGAGAAAAGAGGGAGTGTCAAAATGTATGTTGGAGGTAATGTTTTATGGACTGCCCTAACTCTAGCATTTCTTAACTTTTCACCTTATATTCTTCTGTACACATTCACACATTTCATAGGTTTTTGAAGCAAAAAAGATAGGTGAAACTTAGAAAGACGATACTGATCTGTGTATGAAGACTGGGAACATATTCAAACTTCTACTGGTTAGCTCTGGAGAGCACTACAGTGCCTTATGTTGCAGCCTTATGTTGCAGAAGATGCTTGCAGGTTAGTTTTGTTCAAAACCCACCAAATGGGATGGGTACATTCCTATTGACACCAAAAATCTCTGAAGATTCATTCATTTTATAAGCACTGAAATTTTAGTGTTCATAATTGATAACAAAGAGTAGTAGGAAGTAACCTTCAAATTTTTATTATTATTTATTTATAATTAAAACTTGTTGCGTTGGCCCAGGGTACATGAAATCTTTATACCTTTTAATATATTTCACTGGAACACCAACTACTGTAGTGGAACCTCATTTCTGACTTATTTTCAGTTTTCACATTAAGACACTAGAGCTGTTTCAAAAAAATCTCCGGTTGCAAACATTTTTATTTCATAGCTGGAGAAACTGAGGTAAAGTAACTGTGGACTCATTCAGGAAACTTAAAAGCATGGAAAAAATCAGTTTGATTAGATTCCTTCCTGCAGTTTTGATCACTAGGCATTGCTAATGTCTATTTCATATTGAGAAAGAACTTAGAGACTTTAGTTCAGAATCAGAACTGTAATACCTGCTGGGGGAGAAAACAAGCCTTGGAAGTCTGACAATGCAAGAAATGGAAAAGGACTTCTTCAATGGCAATTAGTTAGTGCTACACATTCTTTCTATAAACACAAAGGTATGCCATGAAATAATTAAAGCTAATTAAGTTGTTATACTGCTACTTTAAACACTAAGATTTCATTTGCATTAATAATTTAGCTGCATGTATGTACATGGTGTGATCCCTGCAAAACTTAGTAATTATGCCTGGCTTAGACAGCAATGACAGTGAAGCATTGCCTAAAGGAAAGATATTGAATTTGAAATTATTTTACTTAAGCAGAATATTGATTTATTTTTCCTATCCAGATTCACTACTTTCACACTGGATTTTTGCATTTCTTTATTGCTGAAGGTATAGCTAACTTTGCTGCAACAGCATAAATCTCATACTGGTAAGCAAGTCTTTTCTGCTTATGTTTCCAGCTTCTGTTGCAATCTGGTGCATATTTGTCTCTCCCATGTAATGTGATAGATACTTACAAAAACATGTTCTCTTCTATGTCTTTTCCCTGAAGAAAATCCAATAAAGTTGCCATCGACTGCCTTCTAACTTTCCATCCTTTTCCACTATCTGTAATAGAAATCTGTGATGGTGTTCAGCTTGGTGCATTTTCTGCCATAAAATCCCATCCAGTAGTGAAGAAAATGGAAGAAATAGGAGGGAAGTCAAAATAGAGTGATAACACGAAATGAAAGACTTGTATTAGCAAAGCAATGACCCTAAAATGTCTTCTCTCATCTATATGCTAAACATTTGGATTGCACTTCCAGTTAACAAATTCTTCCAGGCTTCTATTCACTGTAAAAAATAAGCACCACAGATGCAGCCAATCCAGTCCATTTAAATAAGCATGGAAATGAGGATATTTTGCCAGGTAGACAAACGTTGTAAGCATTTATACTTGTAAGAATAATAACAACAAACACCTACAGAAACCAAGCATAAAGAGACATCTTATGGACATACGCCTTCACCTGCAATCTGTAGTGGATGTTAATAGCTAGAATGCATTGAATCTTAATTGTTACTACTACCTTTATTCTAGACCTCAAATAATAACTGACACCTGAATCATATACTTGTGATATCAGCTTGAAGGAGAGCACTGCAGGCTAAAACTCCCATCTTCCCAGAAATTTTGATAATACTGAATATAAGATATTTTTGATGTTCCTCTGATGCATTCTAAGACTTTCAAGTCCTATCATTTGACCCAACATAGAGCTCTAGAAAAGAGCTATCATATGAAACTGTCGGTTACACTATCTGAAACTCCACAGACCTCAAGGACAGGACTGTCCTGTTCTGTATACCTTATTTGAAAGCTATGAAGCCCTTTTGCCTTTAGAATTGCAGTTAGAATTGCAGGCAGGTTATCCAGGTTACCTCCCCCCCCCTTTTTTTTTTTTGAGAGAGAGAGCTGGATTTGGCTGAAGAGATGAGAGTTTTTAAGACAGCCCTTGAAACTTGCTCACTTAAAATAACATATTCCGCTAACTTAAGTTCTTATGCAAAAATTCAGATGGGCTTTGGCAGTGAGTTCAGACAGTCTGCGTTGTACCGAAGAGCACATCCTGTTCTCTGCTGTCTGACAGGTCTGGACTCATACCTCAAAATCTACCATAATAATATCAGGAGAATGTAGGACACTTTCCTACAGTTTGTAGGAGAAGGAAGTGAAAAAAAAATAAGTGATCTTTTCTGGTATATACTGCATGTGATTGAAGTCTGGAAAATAGCTGGACATATTGCGTAGTTATAAATAATGAAATGAAATGTTCTGATCTTTTTCATTATTAAACAATATATCGATCAATTTTCACTGTCCTGATGCTGAACTAAGAGAAAGCTGAGACACTGAAACAAATCACGTAAAGAATTGTATGTAAAAGAAACTCAAAGAAGAAATATGTGAAAATCAGTCTGACAGCACTAAAGACATATATAAAGGAAAGATAAGGAAAAACAGAACTTTAAAAGAACTGACAACTGCATGGATGCTGTTTCAGTATGTGATACTCATATGGAAGATTGAAAGAACAGATGGCAGTGAGAATGAATCCAACAGCCATTCAATATACAATTATTTGTGCCTCTAGAGACTACTGTTCATTTTTCCCTTATCCCCTACCACTGAGAGGCAGAGGTAATCTGTTGCTGCTCGAGTAATTTTGTCTTCTCCTCTGTCACCTAAGAAGAGCTTAGATCCTAGAAACAGGCCCAAACTGTCTGATTAAGATCATGATCCAGATCTCAAATGTTCAACACAAACTGTGGATGGGAGGGAGATTTTTCTATTCAGTGATGTCTATGGATATAGAAATGCATGAGTGAAGTGTGAAACTTGAATCTGGACTTGGAGTATGAACGTTGTAGTCATCACTTGGGTAGGAAATGCATGGTGTACTCTTGTAGTTTGGTGCAGATTCGTCTACTCAGTAAGGATATATATGGATATACAACAAGTAACAACACAGAAGAGTTTACAAACTACACACCCTCATTATTTTTTTTTTTCAAATTTGAGAAACGTATGCAAAAGATAAAGAAGGGAGAGGAGAATCCTAGTGCAATAGATGTCCCTCTAGAGAAATGATTTGTACAAGTCATAGTCTCCCATGCACCTATTGTACTGGTCAATAAACGACATAAAGCAGTGACGGGTGACATCTGATCTGAAGTATTTGAGGTTAACAAGTGGAATTCTATTTTTTTTTTTAAATAATTTTTACTGCTTATAAATATGCTTTTATGCCAAGTTAAGTAACCCTCCTAAGACTTCTCCTCAAAGGCTCCTCCTAAGGCTTCTCCCCCTCAAAACCAACAAACAAAAACAAAAACCAAAGAAACAAAAAACCAAAATCCACACACAACAAAAGCAAACAAGCTATTGGGTGATGAGAAGAAGATACTGCAATGAAAATATGTGCAAGCCTTCCCAGTCTGGAAGCATGATAGAAATTTCTCACTGTTAACTAAAATCAGCTGGAATCTGATACACAAGAAAGGTGAAATACAAGCAAGATGGCAGTGAAATGTAACAGAGGCACATGCTATAGATATTTCAGCTACTTATGCCACTGCTGATTCTTCAGGAAAGGTTGATTGCTCCCATTTTGAGTGGTTAAGGAAGATGTCAACTCCTTCTTTTAAAAGGTCTGTACTTTTGCTAGCCAATGTTAAAAAACAGGGATGAGATCTGCTAGTAGTAAGCCAACTTGCCATAGCTGGAAAATACTTCTTTCTCACTTCAGCCAAGAGCAGATGAGTGACGTTCAAGGGCTGAAATAACATTTTCAAGTTAATATCTGTTAACCTGGGGGCACTGCGTGTTACAGTTCATCATGCACCTGTCCTGCACTCCCCTGACGGAGCCATGCTCCTCGATCCACGTTTTAGTAAGCACCAGCATCCTTGATCTGTATCTGTGAAACAGAGGTGAAGTGAGGAGATGAATTGCCTTAGTTCCTGGGAAAACCATGAGAGGTCACTCCAGCTATCTAGACCACAATTTCTCACAGCATTTCAAAGGATTTGCTAGAAAGGACCGCCTTTTCCCTTCTGAGCTTGGTAAAATTACCTTTTCCAAACAAACAAATATTTTCCATCACCCGAATGCATTTCAAAGGTTATTTACAATTGATTCATAAAATAAAGAAGCTTAAGGGAGGGTTTGTATGACTTAAATATTTTACTGATCCAAAAAACAAATGAATGACTGTACAAATATGAAATACTTTGGTTTGAATTCTAATACACACATACACACAAAGGCGGCATCATGGCTTCTTATTTGAAGTCCTGCAAGTCCTTTTTCCAACCTCTCTTGCCCCATCCTTCCCTCCAATGCTTTGCCTATCTTTAACATACAGTTGAGAAGGCAAGGGCTGGTGAATGCAGCTCTGTGCTGCTCCCCTTCCTTGGCACTGCTGCTTGCTGTGCCAAGCAGGGTAAGAGATGGTGGTTGCACAAGAGCAGGCTCTAGTGATTTGTGACAGCTAGAAATTTTTGCCCACAAGAAGTTGACAGGCAATGAGACAATGCCTCGAGTTTTATTCTTTGAGGTGCCTGAGCAGTACAAAGCCAACAAATCCTTGTAAGACTCACCCCTCTAAAAGCAAACAAGTAAGCAAATAAATTAGATTCCAAATGAATCCCAAAGCTATGCTACTATTCAAAATCACATATAGCGATGCCTAGAGCTCAGTTTTCTTCTTAACTTTGATATACTGAAGCACCATTTTACCATGACTAGTTATACGCTGCTCTGAAAAGACAGCAAAGTAAAAGTCCTGGGCCTCTATTTATTTTGAGAAGCCTACCATACACACGGCCAATGTACCACACAACTTACTTAAAAAACAAAACAAAACAAAAAAAAACACAACAAACTTCTCTGTCCTTCTGCCAGTTAGTCTTTTGTCCCTACAGCTTTCCTTGATACTATCATCACATCTCCCTGATGTGACGGTAAGCTTTGCAATGCAATCAGTTGTTTGCTTAGACTGAGGTCTCGGGTCAGCAAATAGTGTGGTAATGTAACAACACAGCTTCACAGAGCTTCAGACCAAAGCATTGTCCCACAGTTACCTACACAGCACAATTTCTCTAACTTCAGCTCAAGGAGCCCATCAGATCTGTTTCACAATATACACAAGTCACAAAAAAAAAAAAAAAAAAAAAAAAAAAAGAAAAAAAGATTTCACATAAAGAATTCATCACAATTTTAGGCAAGCTACTGAAAAGGTGAAATTCCTTAGTTAAGAAGCTGGCCATGGAGCTGGATGTGACTCTCAAGCCCACCTCCACAGTTCTCTTGGTGAAGCATTATAATTCTTCACTCAGCATGATTTGCCTGAAAGTTGTAACATTTCTGCTGTATGCCTACCATTCTCCAAGCCAACCCGATACTAATTATGTGTTTTGTCAAATGATAAAAAAAAAAAAAATAAAAATTGTGAGAAAAGTCTCCAAAACCACACAATATAAAGATTAACATAATGAGTTTGTACCTTAGTCATGAAATTCACATGAAAATAGATCCCTAATTCTTACAGAAACAACCAGAACATAAGGTCTCTTTCAGATTAGATTTTACGTGATGTATTTTTTATTTTGGAATAAAAATAGCTGAAATCTAACTGCAATCATACAGAGTCACTCATGAATAAACCTCTCAGACAAAGGCAGCTTTATGAAGTTTTTTTCCTGCATTTAGTATTGGTCTTACTCTCCAGCATTAGAATAAACCATGACAAACAGTACACACTAAGTTACTATTGAACTAATAATATGAAAAGGTACAAAAGTTTTATTTGCTAGAAATGTTTAAGTTAATAGTCCCACAGTTACTACTACTGTATGCTACACACTGGCAACCAAATTCTGCTAATGGAGTTTGGATTTTTCAGTGAATTTACTAAGCAGAACTTTTTTAAAGTGATACTTTCAAGTCTTTTTTTCTTCTTCTTTTTTTTTTTTTTTTTCTTTCTTTCTTTCTTTCCAATTACCTCTAATGCTTGAGGAACATTTAGTACCGTAAAATGAAACAAATGAATGTGGACTTTATTGAAGACTAAAACTCCCTGTATCATATGAACTCTATATATCAAACAAGACAGCTGATGAATAACTCTGATATAGTGCATATGGTAGAAATGGCAACCACTCAACCCTCCAGCACTGGGTGAACCTCAGAACGTTTGAAAGTTTTGTTTTGATCACCTTCCAGAAAATGAAATTATTATCTCAACACAACCCAACCTCTCTGAGTCTATAAATCAAATGTCTTAGGAACAGGTTTTCTTGCAATGCTTTTGACGCTTCCTGGTTTCAGACAAGTTGATAATGCCAAGAGAACAGCCTTTGAACAGGTATGTTCTAATTTTTATTTTATTGGAAATGATTCATTTATCAACACACTATAGTTCACCATATTCACCTCTTACTGTGCAGGGATGCAAGTAATGCAAACAGGCTTTGACCGCTGACATTTCAACTGGCTTGCGGGGTTAAAATCCTGTGCAGTTCAGAATTTTTAGTTTCAGTGAAGATCACAATAATGTCACAAGTGTGAACTGTATTATGGAAGCTTTTAAAAAAATTGCCAAGAGAAGTTGCCAATCACACCTAGTTCTGCTGAAAAAAAGGAGAAAAGTTCATATTTTTTGCTCATAAGCAGTCAAGTTTTACCTTCAGTCTGGTCTAACTCCTTACCTGCTGGCATTAGCCACACTAGCTCAACCATATTCCTGGGAGACTTAACTATCAGACATAACTATTCTTCCTCCTCACTCTCCCCATCCTGTTTTCCTGTAAGTATACTAGTTTGTAACTATTAAAATAAAAAGACTAAATTCCACTTTACTCCTTAGTCCTTCCTTAATTTTCACAGGATGCTCACCTACATGCTACTTTCTTCGCTAGAGAGAAAGGAACAACTTTTCCCTTTGCATTCATGTCTTGGATCTGAGGAGCTTGTGTGAAGGCGAGGGGAATTGTCATGTCTATATCAGCTGAGTCACAACAAGCTCCAGTCCTCCTCTTTAGGTGTTTAACTTCTTTTCTAAACATTGACCAGCTAAAGGTCTTACTAACCACAGCATGTATGGTCAAGTATTGATGAGGACACGGTGTCTAGCAGAGGCAGGATAACCTACCTTGTTCAAAAAGCACTAGCTTAGCACAGGTATTAAAAGCTAAGATGTGACTTACAGTTGCTCCTAGTGTCTTTGTAAAAACATCGCTGGTTTGAGTACGTATAGGAAAACCTATATGAGCTTTACTTTCATTAAACCTAAAGAATAACTTCAGGATTTTATTCTGCTACACCCATGGTTCTGCCTTGTCTGTGAATACTCTTCAAAGGCAATGATCAGCTTTATTCTGTATTTCAGGAGATGTATAAATAGTCCTGGAAAAATCTTGTGCTAATTTTGCTATTTCCTTAGAAGGTCAAGTTCAGCCATCTCTAAATTTTGCAGCTTACATCTTAACCAAACGGTAAAATTTAAGCTTCTCAAGGCGTGCACAGCTGTAATCCAGCCTCCAGTTTCTAGGGACTGAAGGTCAGCACATTAATCTATTTGGGATAATTCATAGAACCTCTTTGGAGAAAAGAAAAACATTAACATAAAAATAAGCCATGTTTCCTGAAAATGAATGAGAGCATTTCATGATATAAAGCAGCATCCCAACGATGACCAAAACCAATTAGTTTAGTATGTTCCAGCCTCAGACTTGCTCTCCCTGTTTCACTCAAGGTATTGCAGATCTTTTGTTTAAAGATTTTTTGAATAAGCAGTTTGGCTCTGATTATGAAATCAATAGCTTTGAAAATTAAGAAAAAAATTTTTGAACAACTGTGAAAAGAGCTAAAAAAAAACAAAAACAAAAAACAAACCATCTCCCACAACATCATAAACAGCAACAAAATCTTTAATAACAAAGTGTGTGAAAAGTTGTTGTATTACTACACCATTTGGAAATGACTGACATCGGTCTGCGTGAGTGATCATTATAGCCTAAAATATTTACAAGGAATTTATCAAAAAAATTATTTTGAAAAGCATGTTAGTAAAGCACTACAGGACTTGCAGAATTCAGCCTTAAAAATCTGGAAGTTGAAGCTGTCATAATTTACATCAAAGATAGATTATTGTTAGTTAGTAATTTAACCTAGCTCCACTTCAATGAGGTTTAATTCTTTCAGCTTCTTTATACACTGCTTCTTTCTCTTTTTGCATAACAATAGGTCCAGCTAAATGTTCTACTGTACAGTGATCAGATTTCCAATTTACTAAACAAGAGCTACCCAGCTATGATGAAAAGAGAAATAATCTATATGAGAATATGAGAGTGGAGAGGGATTTTAATTTTTAAGACCAAGGGGTTTTGCTAGTGGCAGTTTTTGGCTACCATTTCACATACTAACAGAGATGTGAAACTGATTTAGATGTGAAGTTCATTGTTAAGTTTGGGTTTACTGTCAAATTAATTCAGTTATTGCTCATGATGTTAATCCCACTGATGTAAAGAGCTGAACTGAGAGAGAGGGAGATGAAATACGGGCATGTGTTTGCATATGTGTTCATGTGAATTATGAGGACTTCTTAACCTGTCCAGGTTAGTTTTGTCAGCTGGTGAAAGACACGTGATAGCTGTTACACTTACACACCAAAAAGATCTGTTGTTTTTCCCACAATGACTCACATCATGGTTTGTTGTGATTCTGATGATGAGAATGAGCCCACTGCAAAGAGCTGATGACCTGGAGGAGATATTTTCCATACAGCTAATTAAAAGAAATACATTTCCAAATCAAAGGACAAAGCTAGTGAGGAACCATACAAGTCCTGAGAAATATCTAGCTGTATGCAGGGTAATCATCGCCATGTAAGAACATGCTTCTGGCATTTGTTGCAAATTTGGTAGAAATGTTCTACAAGCATGAACCAACTGCAGCAGTTGATCAGAGATTTGATTAATGTGAATACATTGTCTTCAAGGCTCTTGGATGTGTTGTATTTTCACCACCATGGCAATGGACTGCGGAGAAGGCAGATTCCAACAAAGATTCCTTCTGCTGTGCAGTACCTTCTATGGGGAACCACTAAGTCAATGACATTTGTGCATGGCACAGCATCATTAAATACCTGAAGATTAATTCAGTTGCCTCAGTATGAATTTGGTACAACTATGAAGTGAAATGGATAGTGAAGATGACAGAATGAGCTCTTCTGAATCTCTGTGCTGTCATGCAACATGGATAAATAATTAGAAATAAATTCTTGGCAAATGCTGAGTTTGGCTCCTGAGAGCTTAGACATAATGGTAATATGATATTCAAAGAGTGCAGTGCTCAGTCAATTTGATGAATAGCCCGTTTTTGGTCATCTTTGTCAAATAAATATGAGAACAAATGACATTAAAGAAACCCAATTATTTTGGCAATCTAAGTACTGGAACCTCACAGATGACTGAAGGATATTAAAAGAACCTCCATAGACATGCTGTTTTGGAAGGGGGAGCTGTTTGATTGCAATGTAGAGCATGTAGCTACAGAGTTAATCCATGACCTTGTTTTGCTGCCTTGTCTCTGTTGAAAAGCTCAGCTACTTATTAGCCCTAAATCAGACTTGCCAAAATGCAGAAACCTGTTGGCCTTTTCTGCCTAGCACTACATGCTATATAGAATTCTTGTTCTGCTACCCTAAGGATAGCATACAAATAGGCTTTAACTAATAATGTTTGATCAATACACTTATATGAGCATGATCTCCTCTAACTGCCAGCTGCCGTAAGGCCACAAAGGGAAAGACAATATAAAAAAAAAAAATTGACTTGTGCTAATTCCATATTAATTAAGCTTCTCTTGACCTGCCTTGCGTATTCTTAAGGAGACAATGGGAGATCTTTGCATGCAGAGCAGCAAACATGCTCTTTTGGGATAATTTCAATAATCTCACTATATCAGGAAGATTCATGCCCTGAATTCATGCCCTTAATCAAGTTGTAGCATGTTAGGGCAATCTAGAGAGGGTGAATAAAGCTATTATTCATTTCTGCATGAAAGCCAATATTATAGCTTAGCACAAGGCAGCAGGTACAAATTTATGTGCTTGACTGAAAGCATTTTTTTCTCCACTGTACAGAATATATGATCCCCATTTCTTTATGTTCCATCAAAATTATTTAGGTTTGAAATATTTTCCCAGTTATTCACACATATACTATTAATACAAGTAAACTGAGAATCCAGCTATCAATAAGGCAATCTGTTAAAAGTTTGTTTATGGCTGAGGTAAACACATCAGCAAATATAAGGCTGTCAGCTTGTATGTTGCCCAAACACCATCAGCTCATGGCTCTACCTGAGGTAAGGCAGTGGCCTCTTATAGTGATTGATTTGGGCCATTAGCTCCAAATCAAAGTCGGTTTCAGTTCATCCATCTTTCTAGAACCTCAGCAAAAATGGTATTTGAAAATAAACACTGGCTCTTTGTCTCCTTTGTCAAAAAGAGCAGCAGGGAGCCGATCGACATGTCACTAACTACATCTCCATTTCTGCTGCCACAGCAGCTGCCTCCTGGAAGCAGTGCTGCTGATTTTAGGTATTTTGTCTACTGACAGTCCTGAAGGGCAGGCATGGAGGAGGAGAGATTGCACTTTTTCCTAGTACCACTGAAAAAGGTTTCTTATAAAGTCTGCTGAATGTAAAAAGCAGACTGATACTTAATCCCTCAGTCCAGCTGATCAACATTTCACCCAAGATCAGGAAGTGGAGGGTAAGGGTAGTTTTAAACCACATCTGCAAGCCCTGGAGTCTGAAAGCTACAACTGCCAACAAAATAAAGTACCTGGGGACAGCACAAATCTACAGCAATGTGACCCTGATCCTGCTTTGGGTGCCAAACCCATAGGGATTCTCAGGACACTTGTAATTACGGTACTACCTAGACTTGACCTAGAGCAGAAATCAAGGTGACCTGGAATAGAAGGGATTCTGCCTCCCTTGAAGATTGCCTTAACAAAGCATAGGTTTACAAATGGCTAGTTGAAATGGATTTATCCACTGGAGTCTGCCCAGACCTGGCCTGAACACAATTAATTCAGAGAAGCATCTCTGTCTGCCAGATCTGTGTTTGTAATGATAGACCTGCTGTATCAAGTGTTTGTATGTGTTTGAGGCAAGGATTAGTTCTGGGGACGAGGTTTAACGTCCGTTAACTACCGAAATCTTCCATATCCTAGGCAAGCTGAGGTCTGAGGTAGGCCCAAGCCTCACCTCAAACGGAGGCAGAGGTGTGGCCTATCTCTAACAGGACCATTAGTTACATGTTTTGTGAGGTTTCAGGCATTCTTCTTGCTCAGTTTCCATTTTATTTTAGTTCAGAAAATGCTCTTTGTAAAAAAGGTACTCTACTGCTACAACCAGCTGCAGCTCAGCTCAGCTTTTGGTTCACAGCTGTTCAGATGACATTTCCATGAGTTTGACCAAGTCACTCCTCCCTAAGAACTTCTGAATCGTACTGGAGTTGGGTGTTCAAGTGTGGGGGTTTACTCCACTGACCTCGGGGAAGTACAAAAATTATTTTTAAAGAAATTATTTTTGTTTGGGCCTTGTTACTAGAGTCTTTGCCTCTTTTCATGTCTTCATCAAGAACAATGGCAAATTTCCAGGTTTTTTTTTTTTTTTTTGGCTGGGAATGAGCATACTCTTAGATCCCAACAAGCTAATTATTAGCAACTTCTGATGTAAGGCATTAAATAAATGTGATGGGGAAACCACTGAAGCTTGTCCTTAGCTTCACTGCTAGGCTTAGGCACTAGGAAAAGAGAACAGGTTTCTCTGTACACTTTGTTGGATAAATAGGTGTTGTGAACTGCAGTTAATATTTTTCTTTACCATTTTAGGAGCTGATAATTGTGAACAGGAGGCTTTACAAGGGGAGCTTCAAAGCTCTGTCTTATCCTTTTGGGCGACTGATTGGTATGTCTCAGTAGGAATACACAGAGAGACCTCCTCCTGCCTTCTGTTCAGCAAAAAAAGAGGATTTAGTACAAATTGAGAAGTCACCTCATAGAGAGTGTCAAAAGTGACCTCATCATGGCTGTTGCAGCCGGCTGAAGTCTGCTGGAGCCTGCCATGCTTTTGCTGGGTCAGATTCCTCGCCTTTTGTTATTTGAGCTTCCTTCTGAGAGCCTGGGCTGCCTAAAGGGGTAACATGACATTCCCTTTCTTTGCCCTTTAATCCAATCAGAGGGGCCTTGCTTTCTCACAGAGGGCTGGGATACACACTAAGGTTAGCTGAGCAGCTGTGAAAGTGAGGTGAAGATTAAGACTTTGACTCTGATCGTACATTTCAATATGAATGAAGCCAATAAAAGGGAGATTATCTTTCTCCCTACTTTTCAAATATGTTATCCATGAGGCAGCACTGTTTACCCGGAAGCTTGATGCAATAGACATGTCTTTGCCCTACCAGGTGGACAAAAGTTTGCTCATACATTCATCTTAAAAATATACTTGGGGAGAGTAGGAAGGAAGGGAGGAGATGAAAAAAGCAAGGCAGAGAAAGTCAGTTTTGGATGGTAGCAGATGGGAGCAGGTCAAGTAAGAAACGCAGAAGTACTCTTCTGGTTGCAGTCTGGCACTTCAAAGCAAAATGAAGAGGCATTTCAAAGAGGATACACATTATTATTTGATTAAGATTCAGCTTCCTGGATGAAATGTGCATACAATTATTAGCATGATCACAGAATAACAGAATAGTAGGTTTCATAAGAGTTTCAAAGTTTATTATCTCTTTGTTATTGGTTCTTATTAGTAGCGGACTCAGCCTACTACCCGATGTATGAACTTCCACTTTTTTTCAGTTTGCATGTATGGATGGGGTGTCCAAAACTAGCTGTATCCTTTCAGTTTTGAATACAAATCATCATCACATGGAATGTCTATCCCCAGATTTGGGGTGTGTAGAGAAGCTGTACTAGACAGTGCTTACATAATACATTTTTTTTATCTCTTACCTAAAAGAAAACTTTCTACCTTCCTGCCCTCTTAGGAATAACTTCTTCCTCAAGACTGAATATCCGTTCAAGAACAGAACTTAGCCTCTTATTTCTTCACACTATAACAAAGAGCTGTGACACTCAGACTTTTTAAACCTCCCAATTTTATATTTCCTGTCTTTGGAAACAGGCTTGCTAATATTCCTGATTTTTTTAATTTCTTTTTTCTTTTCTTTTTTTTTTTTTTTTTCACTCCTGCTGAGGACCAGGAGGAAGATGGACCATCTAAAACAGGCAGAACTTTCTGTAGGGGTCATGAATAGCTTGTCTTTGAAGTTTGCTGGGGACTTTTCACTGCTATTCACAAAAGTGGACTGAGATCTTTTCAATGAGATCACAGAAAGAACTTTAGGATGTAGCATTGCATTCAGATACAGTTCAGCATGCTAATAATGCACGTACAAAAACTTAATTCTTAAAAACTGCGGCATTAAGCAGTATCAAACCCTGTTCTCAGTCGAAACTAAATTCTGAAGAATTGGAATTGGAAATGCTTTTGGAGATCCTACCTTAGTGCTAAAAGCAGAAACAATCCAGTTCCTACAGGTTTTACTTATTTTTCTTGCCCAAAGCCTTCGTAGTAAGACTGGAAGAGTTTCTTGTATTTACCGTGAACACTGGTTTTAACACCCTTAACCTGTTTTCTCTTCCTGTATAAAACACAAGAGTACAAATTAAAAAAAGTCCAAATATTTCTGTTCCTGTGTAGAAGTCAGTGTAAATCCATGAAATATAGACTTGTCAATATTTTCTATACTGAAGAATGAGATACTGTTAGTATGTAAAACATAGATAATTTTGATTGCTATCATACTAGAGGTTATGAACAAAATAATGTCTTCTCCTAGACAGTTTTATCTGTTTCTAGAAATAGATTGTTTTCTCATGCCAAAAGCCAGAGCAGGTTTGAAAAATGATTGTAAACCACCTCGATCTGACCTTAGTTAGGGAGTCTCCATCAGAGCACTCTGAATGTAGTACAAAGAGACATTAGAAACAGTGAATAGTGAATAAGCTAAAACACAAAGAGTAATTTATTTTTTATTTTTTAAAAACTAGTCCTTTGCTCTTTCTGTTTCACTTTCCTTAGCAGGGAGCTTTCTTTTCTTAAAACACTATATATGCTCAAACAGACCAGACCTAACAGACCTGCTATATTATTTAGTTTCTATCATAACTCAAACTCACATTTATAAGAAAAAACGAACAATCTGTGGTTTTTTTTTCACCTCTGAAGAATTCCTAGTGACTGTGCAGTCACTGTTGGGACCCCTTCTGATCAAAAGGAATGAAATCTGTGCCTAGTTTTCAGGTGCTCATTTAATTAAAAAAACCACACAGCAAGTGTTATCTGAAGTTTAGGTTAGCTAAGAATGGATGAAGATGCAAATATTATGTTATCCTTTCATCCAAATAGAAGGTCCATCTAGCCAACATCTTTACTATTCTTGCAATGTAAATGCAAATATTATGTTATCCTTTCATCCAAATAGAAGGTCCATCTAGCCAACATCTTTACTATTCTTGCAACGTAAAGGCTTTCAGTAATGAGTATAAATCATGTTTATGCCTGTGTAAATGAGAAATGTTTATGATTCTGTGTGCAAATACAAGTTAGGCTATTTTTAATGCTAACATGGAAGCTGTATTTATCTCTATTTATCAAGGTTTACCTTTTAACATTTTTAAATAAAAGCAAATAATTTTTGTAGTTGCATAAGAGAGCAGAGAGGTGATGTCTCTGGGTGAAGAATTACAGTAGAAAAGTCACTAAATTAAGCTGATATTTTTGCCTTTTTTTTTTTTTTAATAAATATTTTGAAAAGCTTATTTAGTGTATAATAACTATATGAAGTGACCTTATTAAGGCTTGCCTTTTTACCGCACAATCTTCATGAAAGTACGTTGGTATCCTTAGGTAGCTTAGATTTGCAGTATCCAGCTTGATGCTATAGAAAATTCTGTATCTCGTAATTATCATTTATTACCATTCAGACATGTTTTTCTCATTTTTTTCTGTTTTGCTTCTGTTTCTTAAAATCAGATGTTGCAAATTTCAAGCCTGGTGCCACAGCTACACAGCTTTTAGATGCGTGAATAGAGTCCACTGGAGACTAATGGAAGACACATAAGGCTTGCGTTTCTGAGATTCCTCATTGAATCTGAACCTGCCTGGCCCATGGCTTGGAGCTCTTTAGATTCTCTGAAACACTGATACTTTATATGTCTACTACAAGAACTTCATTTAAACTCACTGGTTTCTATGCCTGTCTTCAGTAACCAGAAGATATTTGAAAATATAAGTCAAATAGGCATCTACTTCTTGTGCAGTGTGCTGGGAAACAAGAAACCTGTTTGTAAAAATCTAACTTTTTAACATCTGGGAATAGCAAATGGAAGCAATTAGAATGTGAAGTCTACTGAAGGCTGGACTGAACGAGAAATACTAAAGGAATTTGTTTTCTTAGCATAGCATTATGTCAATTCAGAGGGGAAAAAAATCAGTTTGCTGCTTGACTCAGAATAGCTGGATGTAAACCCACTGGTGCCATCCACTACTCAATCTCTCTGACAGATTTACTGCTTGCTGCAGAGCTGCTGCTGCATGATGGAAATGGCAGGTGCACTGTGCTACAAAAGAGGATTTCTGTCTCAAACTTCATCTCCATTCACATGTGTAACTAAGAGCAGCTAGAGGTCACAGAGGGACAGCTCAGTATTTATAGTGACTAATGAAGAAATGGAGCTATTTTCTTAAGTCTTCCTAAGGACAATCTTACTAGCCCATGGCTGCATCTCAGGACAGGGAGACTGACCAGTTCAGTGCCAGCTGAAACACACTAGAAAGTGGTCATAACTACTGGACAAATAAACCAAATGTACTGTGTATAATATATAACAAAGACAATTCTCTCTCACTTCTAAGGAAGACCAGAATTATAAACATGTTATAATAGGTAGATATACATACAGCAAACACACATACAGCAAAATCTACTGAAAGCAATGGAAAAACTCTGAAATGCATTGTGTGGTCAAGCCATAGCCCAAGCTCTAGATGACCCAAAAGACTTGTGAGTGCTGAACATATGAACCTGAACTTTGGTCATGATATTAATCGAAGATAACTCATCATTACTACGTAGATAATCACAGAATCTCAGTGTGCACCTCACAAACTACTCAGAGTTCAGTGGTTCTACTTGTTTGTTTGTTTATTTGGTTTAGCTGTAAGTCTTTTGCAACTGAATTTTAAGTTATACCAATACAAAAATTTCTCGCCTTCATTCTGGTTTGTCTTTACATTCATATTATAATTTTACTGAAGTAGAAAAGGCTATATTCGCAGTGCTCTTTTGCATGATTTTTGACAGGATTAGGTTGAGATTGCTTCATTTTACTTTTATGTCAGAGTAACCCCACAACTCTCAAAATACTTCACTCAAGATCTTTTGAAGTCAGACTAAATTTTAGAACTGTATCCAGGTTTCAAATGCCCAACACTTGAAATACATGAACAGAGTGCATGGAATATATCATGGGTTATGTTGAGTGCTTGGAGTTGCCCTTATCTCTGCTTGTATCTGCCCCAGACTCCTTCAAAGATTGATGAATATCAGTTTGACAAATTCTTGAAGCCAAATTTGTAGCTTAAATATTCACCAGGACCATACTCTGACCACCAATGACATTAACTTTTTTTTTTTTTTTTTTTAATACAAGTGCAACATAACATAGCAAATACATTGTTTCTGGAGAAAATAATAATGCTATTTGCATACAAATTCCCCAGTGCAGAGCGTCAGTAATCTTACTAAGGACCTAGTGATTCCAAGGTATTATATTCAGCCATATGATCCTCTCAGAACATCAGCTAGTGCCTCTTGCTCAAAAGGGAGAAACCAAAGATGCCTTTAGAGTGAAAACCCGAGGCCTAATCGTTTCTTACACTATTTTATAGCAGTGTTATTTTACAATTTTTGGTAAAGTTCTTTTTATAAGCAAATTCCGAATGATACTCTCAATTTTAATTTTGTAAGGTTTTTGTCATTACCCTTGCTGATTTAACATACAAGCTACAGGTAGCTTGTACATGTTTTAGACACCCATATAGTGTTGCTACCAGTATTAAAGTGCTGTTACCACTAACGCTTATTTTTGTTTGTGTGTTTGTTTTTGTTTTGTATTGTGTTACTCTGTGTGTTATTCTGTGTGTGTCTTTTTGCTATCCTTCCAAACACCTGCTGTTGCAGCCGCAGAGAAAAGGCCGTGAGCAGCACATGCATGGCTTAACCAGGTAGCTCATCGGATGCTGACAAAGGGCCAGCAAGCACATTAGGTGGGCTCTACACTGACCAAATTACCTCTGGTTGGCATGCCGTCTTCTATTGGTCACTATTTCTTTCATTAAACTCTGCCCTCCATTTATTATTACTCTTCATACAGCTTTTGGGACTTTCTGTCAAAAGGCACTTGCAGATGAAAAGGTTGTGTACAAACCATACAGCAGATTGTGGTACGCTGCCTAAATATTGTAGGCTTGTCATGTGGCTTCACTGCTCTCTGTCAGTGGTTGACTGCAGAAGAATGACTGCTCGTAGCACTTTCCTTTCCTGGGATGAGGGAAACATGCAGCTGACAGTAAAAACATGCAGCACTGTTAAGACTTGCAATACTGGGACAAAAGTGACTGACTTGGAGACACTAAGCTGTAAAACAGTATGGCAGGTTGAGCCACTGATCTGACAGCATATTGTCTGTTTTCCCCATTGTAGTAGGTTAGTGAAACAGATTAGCCGCTTTCATTCACATAAGTACTTCTTTAGTAGTTACCAAAAAAAAATGCAAATTCAGATTTGAAAAAATCTACATGTAAAGTTTGGTGCTTCCCATTACATCACTGCCAAATTATGGGAAGAGAAAAAATTCAGAGAAGTAGTACAACTGCTTGCTTAAAAGCAGTTGCAGTTAAGATACAATAATCAAGAAGGTCACTTTGACATTGTCCACCCACCCTCTAGTATTATTTATTCCCAGAAATGACCAAAAAAAAAAAAAAAAAAAAAAGTGCAGATTTCATGAACAGAACAAATACCAGAAATGAGAATACGGCTTAGTTTCTCTGGGATATTTTTGCTATAAAACAGAGACAAATACTTTTTACACCTTTCCCCTAAAAAATACACTAATTCATACCGCACATCTTTCTGCCATGTGTTAAACCTTTTCTTTCCCTCTGCAGCTGTCTAGAGAGGATCTCATGGAACTGGACTGTAATCTTACTGTTACAAGTTCCACACCAATTTCCATGCAATATGTTTAGCATGTAGATCGATTTTCAGTCTGTTTTGAGTTCTAAATCTCCATAAAAAATGATGCTAAGTTTAGAATAATCAGACATTCACAAGTTTGATCATGATAAATACAAATGTTTTGCAAATGATATGTGGTAACTGCTCAAAGTGAAAGGCAAGAAATTATACTCGGCTCAGCAATAAATTTTGCAAACATGATCAAGGTATTTGCAGGCAAAAGTTATACTTTTTCTAGCTAACTAAAGGCAAGACTTCTCTTCCAAACCTAATTTCAGGGCACTTCAGAAATTCAAACTATATTTTTGCTATATTACAAATTGACAGCTACAGACTCAACACAGAGAAAAGACTCAGAGAGATGGGTACACATTTTTATCGATTACTTTGTATCAGTAATTTGAAACCCTACCTGTAGCACTCCTAAGTCAGCAAGGCCAGTGGTTCCTCTTAGAGTTACGAAAAATGGGGTGAATTTTAAAAGAAGGTAGTAAAGAATTGGTGTGTAGCAGCTGGAAAAACCCTATGCTAAAAAGCTCTCCATTGAGAACAATGCCTGCAGGTTGACCTCCAAGTCAAGTCAAAGCTGAACTACCACTGGTTCAAAACGCCTGAGCTAACAGGTTGTTGTTACTGCCATGTCTGTTCACACACTGCTGTTCTCGTGCAGCTACAAAAAATGGAAATAGCGTAATGGATTTTTAGCCTAGAAGGAACCTTTATCATCATTTTATTCTGACCTTGCATTTTAGTAAGGGTCACAGGATAGTGCACAGTTTGTGCCCCAAAAGTAGCATTTGAACTGCAGTATATTTTGCAAAACGATGACCAATTTTTCTGATTGTATATGCTCTTAACTAGGTGAAACATGGGATTAAGCAGTGAAAAAAGTGACCAGAGCCTGCTACAGGACTCTTTTAGAAGTATATGGAGAGGTGAATACCAAGAGGAGAACCTAGAAAGACCACAGAGAAATGGATCTGGGCCATGTCTTAGACACATTTCTTCTCAGGCTAGAGGAACAGTCGCTCAGCGGTTCAATTCACTGAATGAATGACAGATCTCTTGCTATTGTCAATATTTGAGGCCACCTTTTTACACCATGAACATGAAGCAAGCACAAGAATATATAAGGAGGTGGAGAAGGTTTTTTTGTTTGTTTGTTTTTGTTTTGTTTTGTTCTGAAATCAGAGTTGAGGATAAAGAGCCTCATCATGGTACACATGCTTCACAGCCACAATAAATGCTCATGTAGAACTTGATTTAGCAGATGTAACAATATGTATTAAAGTTGAAAAATGTGCTTTGCATCCTTTACTGAATAAAGGCTGGTCTCCCTGAAGACTTTTACTGACCTTCTTCTGCAAAAACGTATTTACTTGTGGATAGTTTTCTGCATGCAATTAGGAAAGTTTTCCTGTGGAACCTTTTGCAAGGGTACCCTTTTAAAATAAGGATTTGGTAATGCACTGAGGACAGAGGCTACTCATGTAAGTAATATTGAGCACATGCATGTTGGATTTAGGTCCAAGACCATGGAATCTTAAGACTACTGAACTTTTTACCCTCTCTTTCTCCTTTCCTTAGGTTTTATGATACTGCCTAATTCACACTGGTTAATATTGAAGATAATTTTATGGAGAAAAGAGAAAATCACTGTGAAAATAAAATTCTGTGATGAAAAATATATCCTCTTTCAAGAGCGCTAGATATCACAAAAAGTTATATGATGCTAGTAAACAGGAAATAAAAAGGAGGATATGGATAGCCAGAGAAAATTCAAATCTCATTGGACCAATATATAAACATAATGAAGCAATTTGGCATTTCTTTAACTTTGGGGAATAGAAGGTCAGAGGTCTAATTATGCTGCAGAGAGGAAAAGGTCTGTAATGTGTGGATGCATTAGGAACTATCTTCGAGTTGGAGCTAGGGAATCTAAAAAAAAAAAAAAAAAAAAGAAAGACTAGAGAATCAAACAGTGAAGTGTTGAAGCGTTGAGGCAAACAGTCTGCCACTCCAACATACAACTGTGCAAAGTACAGAAACATGAATACATTGCTAGTGACAGATTTAATTTGGAAAGAACAACAGCTCTGAGGTCAGAGCTGTGCAACTGGTTTAGATGGAATCCTAACGGGAAATTAAGATAGGACTGTATTCTTCTGTATAGAGTCCTTATGATCAGCTACAAAAAAAAGCTATTTGTTATTAGCATGCATCTTCTTTTATTTCTGAAGTTCTGCATCACCCAATTCTTTGCTGACTTTCTGAGATGCCTGCCCTGATTTTCTTCTTTCCATAAACAGCCATGAGCTGCAGCGTCTATTTCCAAGCTCATTTCCCTCAAAACACAACACTTGCATGTCATATCATACTTCCCATAAGAGGTGCTTAAGAATGCATAACCATACACCGGCCTTGAGGAAAGCATACATGTATCCAGAGATGGGAATGGAGTGGAGCAGAAGGATGCCTTACGAATCTATGCCTAAACAAGGGAAATGCAGTCCCCATAATACAATTATTTACTATTATTTACTATCAATGATACTACGTATGCACTAGAGATCACATACAATTAAGGAGAGGAAAGAAAAGATAGAGATACTTTTAGATATTTATGAATAATGACTGCTTATTTAGAGAGCTTCTTAAGAATGTTATTCAAGATGATTGAAATCAGTAGGTCTCATCTTGAACTCTCCCAGGTCAAAGTTACCTTTCTTACAAAGTTACCTTACTGTCAAGTTGCAGCAGATTGCAGTAACTGGAAAACTGCCATCTTTACACTCTGGCCCCTAGCTCTACCAGGGAAAAAAAAACAAAACAAACAAAAAAAAAAACAGCCTCTATATTTGCTGGTTTGTCCTTGATGTGTCGAGACAAGAATACTTGTTCTCAAACCTATTCTAAAGGGGGAGTGTTAGAGCTGGAATCAGCACACCCTTGTTTTGTTAATTTGAAGATGTTCTTCCTTTGGCTAGTCCAAACTCAGAGACCTCTTTTCCCAGAGAGATCTGATTTAATTCTTTTAGACTGAGAATAATAAAAAATATGGTTAATGTCAAGAACAGAAGTCTTCCTTTTATTTTTTTTTCTTCAAAATTTTATAGGATCATCAAACTTGATAGATGGCAGAAGTCAGAATAAGTTTCTAAAATATGTAACCAGAATTCATGCATTTTATAGTTTGATCCCATTCCCAAACAAAAATCGAGAGTTCTGCTGGTGACCTCAGTGAGAGGAGAGCAGGGCCCTCAAATTGCATAGTAAAATATTTTTTAGTCCTTTCTGTTTTAATGTCTATATAGATGTAGGCTGGAGTAGGATGAAAGTGTCAGTTTTTACATTTAAGGATTTGTGCTTTATGAGCCTTGATATGTTAATGCTTCCTCTGGGGCTATTCTGGATGAGTGCATTGCACAGGTGGCCCACTGCAATTTATAGACACAATAATTGAACGGGAGAAATAAGAGACAAGAGTGTTTTCAGCACATGGGATGCAGCTGGTTCAACTACTTTAGCAGGAGGCATAACTTTTGTATGACAGAGTCCCTTTCTAAAGCATAGGAAGAGGACTTTTTTCATAGAGACCCAAGAACTGCTTTTTGCACTTACCCTGCTTGCTTCGCATACCAGAGCATGCTCTGAAAGTCACTTTGTCATGCCCTTAAATGAGCAATTTAGTCTACTATAATTTATACTGCTAAGGAACTCTTTTAAAACAAACATCTGTTAAACCAGGGGTTGTCTACAGAAATACATAAACTCCCATGAACTAAACAGTAACATACCAGGCAGCATTAAAGTTAGTGAAATGATGGCGTAATGCAAAAAGGAAAACAACTGACTATTATTATTGTTACTATTAAGTAAAATTAAGTTCAAACTAACATTTTCATTGCTCTCCTATCAGCTGTTTATATGGTTAACCTGGACTTTTGCTGCTGAGAACAATGTCTGGATATGAGTGAGGTTTTCTTGAGGAAACTGGAAAATGTTCATGTAGAGCCATTTGTCTTTCTGAAAAGTAGAATTATGAATAAGTGAAGTACTACTACTGTTATAAACAGAACCTTGTAGGAATATTTCTAAACTAAGGAAGGATTTGGAATGCAAATGTAGGAATTATTTTTGATTCTACTTTTTTAAGGAAAACACTAATTATTTCTCAATCATTCTGTAGATTTAAAAAAGGAGTAAATGTGATTTTATTACACAAAAGACTAGAAGTCAATTCTTGGTTATCTGATAGCACCTGCTCTGATACCACAGGATTTATAGTGTCTTTCAGTCAGAATTTGAGAATGGAAGCAACTGTCTTTTAGCATTTTTGTGATGCAAGTATTTTTTAAACATATTAATTCATCTTACGTGAAGGTATCCTGACTCCAACAAATATTACAGTAATGAGTATCACACACAATTTGTGGTTGGAATTCTGGAGAATAGAAACTTAATTAACTTTTAATTACTGTAACTCAGTGCTTACTTGCAAAAACTGTTCTTACAAAATTGCTGATTAAATGCTACAGTTGGCAAATTATTTTATTTTATTTAGTTCAGTATTTTTCCTCTTAAAAAGTGGTACATTGCTTAATCCTCTGAAATGGTAATGTGTCTTTGTATGTTCTGCGACAATATAATATTTAAGTTCTCCCAGAGTAAATCCAAGCATACACTATTGCAGTAAGTAACATGGCTAATTTCTAATACACAAGGCATTTTTTTCTGAGGAACAACTGTCTGTTGTATTTTCTTTTCAAGCATTTTGCTTTAAATTCTGACACTGTTAAACTAGTGAAAATGATGAAGTAGTGGCAAATAATGAGAGCTCTAATCCTGAATTTGCATTAATGAGCAACTCACAAAGGCAATGCTCATTCAGCACGTGTGGGATGAGGCCATGAGTCACTGACTTTGGTGCACTTTGAGGTTTAGACATTTGTAAGCAAGCACCAGTATAACCCATCTTTGTATCCCAGCTGGAATTTAGTGCAAAGTTTCACAATCATAATTCTGCCCACTTCCAATTATTATAATAATCACATGAGGTATAATTTCTTGTGTCTGACCACAGTTTATGCAAAGACAGAGGGGCAGGAACCTATCATCTGTTTTTGGCATTAGGAGAGTACTTATGCACATACAGAGTTTTAAAACGTGAGAAAGGTTACATTGCTGAACTGGGACTACAAACACAGAACTGAGTTTGGATTTAAAAAAAAGTATACATATTTTCAAAGCAACCCCTTTTTCAATAAACAAGAAGAAAATTTGCATGTTGCAAATTTTTGTAACAGTGTGAATTTATATTTTTTTCAGGATTCTTGCATTATCCCATTTACTCCTCAACAGCAACCTTTCCATCCTATCATTGTCAGAAGGGCAATGGAGAGAAAATGACATTCCTGGTCAATACCTTGGTACTCTACAGAGCTTTCATATTTGCTTCCATAGCTTCCAAGCTATTTGCTTCCACCATCATTTCATTGGTATTGAATACCATCATTTCAACTTTGTGACTTTCTATTTAATAAAGAAAATAAAATATGCTTGAAGTAAATGATCAGCTGGAATGATGCACAATGTCTTAGGGACTCTACAGATTTGATGAAAACTTACTAAAGGTCTACTATTGTAATAGGAAGTTCAGCTCCACAGAAATGTCCAAGAAAGAAGAGGATGTCACTGTAGCAGCAAGACTTCTGGCCTTGTTTAAACTTCCAAATAATGTAATTATTACTGAGCCCACAGTTTGACAGGGTACTCAAGCAGATGTCTACTATTAAACTTACAACATAAATGACACCTGTTTTGGCACCTTGCTGTCGATACGAGCTCCGCTGAGTGTAACATCCTTGGCAGTTACAGATATCACTGCAACAATTACACGTTTCCACTCTGTCTCATATTTTTATGCCCTTGTCTCACTTCACAGCTTCTCTCTGCCTTAGGCCAACAGAGAGGCATGTGCTCCAACTATCCTTGGCAGTTGCCTTCACAGATATCACCAAGACTTTTCAGCAGCCCCAGGCATGTACCTTTTCTAAACAGAAGTAAGAGCCAGCATATTTCTGCATCAGACAGAAGAAAATGGCTGCTTCTTGATTTATTGATAATCATTTTGATTTTAATTAGGTGCTTTAGATGAGGACTGCAAAATTTTATGTGTCTTTGGATTTTTTTCTGCTAGGCTGAATCATTAGGGGCTACGCAGACTTCATCTTGTACTCGTCTTAAAACCAGAAAAAAATATTTCTGTTATGCACTTATTATAATCAGCACTATTAACACTTCCACCAGAGACAGTAATGCCCTACTTGAAGCATCGTATACCCGAGTTTCTTTGATTGCTGTACTTCTGTCACAAACTTAAGCCAATGCACACCTCTAGTTTTTAGAGTTCCATTTCTACAAATAGATTTATCACATTTTTCCATGTATTGCAGTAAACAATCCAGTTAAACGCTGTTTATAGAACAGAAATGAAGAAAAGAAATGGCTCCATCTCCATGCATTCTTCTTGCTCTGCCAGAAGGCAAACAATTCTGCTTTGCTCATTGATTACCAAAATAGTTTCTTAATGACTTGTTAATTTGATAGGTCAAGCAATTTATTAGGTGTTTCCTGTGTTTCCAGCTCCAGTCTGCATTGCAAGGAAACAAGTAGTGTCTGTGGCATGGAAGATGAGTCTGTGTCTGATGAGAGCCATGTGTACCAAACTCCCATTTTTCATAAGTGCTGTCATTTTACAGATGTATGACCCTCTTCTCCTGGTTACAGAGGAGGGGGGCGCTGGGGGAAGATAATGTACAGGGTTCAGTAGAGAAACCCTTGTAGGCAGAAACACAAATCATGTCATGCAAACCAGAACAGGCTACAGGAACATCACATCTCTTTGCAGAAGACAATAACAGATAGGACAGAGAAAGATGGAGTCTAAGATGATTAGGAAAACAGGAATGGTTAATGGATAACAGCAACGTGGCGCCAAGCAGTTCATTCCATGTCATAAAGATATGAGGCAACACAAACAGAGAGCAGGTAAAAGGTCTTTGAAATTCATCCAATCAATGCAGATGCAGATTTGTGTTCCCAGTATATTTGACAGAGAATAATACAGACTGTGGAAAAATTAATGCATTTCAAATTAAGTCTTTTGTTTTCTTAGCATCTCTTGCTCTCAATGTGCAGTATATCATCTCAAATTTGAAATTACTTTTTCAGTTTTGTAATTTTATTTTTATTTTTTTAACAGTGCTTCTCTACAAATTCTAAGCACTTGCTTTTGCCTTTAAAGACAGGGTTTACATGTATCTTAGGAACATCATTTCTCCTGTACATCAGACCAGTAAGTTTGATAAACAGTCTAAAACACATGGGAATAATTCCATCCCACTCCTCACCTCCTGAGGACATCCCTACTGTATTACTTTTGCTACAGAATGTGACTGGCTCCCATTGCATGAGAAAGACACAGAAGGATCAGTGCTGCTAAGACCCTGACAAAGAAGGTACTTGAAATACCATCACATAGTTATGGAGCAAATTAAGATGCTATTCTTCCTCTGAAGATTTAGGATTAGTAGGGAAGACAAATTAACTTCTAATTCTAATCTGCCTCATTTAAAACATCTATTTTTATTTTCTGTTTCAACAGAAAATTAGTCACAAGCCCTCAGATTGTGATTGGAAATTTTTGCTGGCCAAGTATTGTAGGACTTGGCATGCCTATTGCAAAGTAATCATCTTGAAAGAGCATTAAGAAGTAAATTCATGATGATAGAATTGTTCAGACACCGAGTTCAGCATATTCATACCTGAGAAGTGTTTAGGACCAGGCTATGTCTGACTGGGATGTTCAAAGGGAAAAAATTCCCCAAAGTCCATGCTGTTCAGAAACTTGGATCCTTGGCATAGATAAATTTGCAGGCACATGATGGATCTGGTTCTCAACAGAAAGCAACAAGAAAGGAAGTGAGCGCACGACAGCGTTTTTTGAATCAACCAGGATTTTTCTGACAATCCAGTTAAGTAGCTTCTCCTGCTCCTTCTTTTCGCTTCTGCATAAGAAAGGCAATGCAGTCACTGTAAAGTGACCATCAGTAAGTGGACACAGCAACCAAAACTTATTACAATTACCTGATAATTCTTCAGATCCAAATGACAGACAATGGAGGAACACAGCCAACGGGCACGTCAGTAATGTGCTTGTTTTTCACTAAATCATTTTCTTTGGTCAAAAGTGTTTATTCTTAGGGCAGAGATTTCATTGACTTCAGTGGAAATTCTGACTGTACAAGGAATGCAGAATTTTTTTCCTCCTGTAAACAGAGGTTCTCTGGAATTGCAGCCTGCACATAATAAACCTCTGAAACAATTCAGACCTGTCCTTCTAATTCACTGTGAACAGAGCTTCGGTATATCTCAGTTAACGATAAACATAGGCTCTCCTCCCAGTCCTATTGAAATCTGTGGCAAAACTCCCAGTGACTTCAGTAGGAGCTAGAGCAGACCCTGGGGTTTCCAAAGACCAGATATGTGATGGTGTAGCATTCAGCCTACTCTAACTGCAGGTCAAACCTTTGGCTTTGTAAAATACAAAAGAAAAAAAAAAAAAAAGGCATTCTCTGCCCGGTAGATAGAAAAAATTCAAGCCAGTATGAATGAGCATTTATAGTAAAAAGTGTTGCATGGAGAACATGAACCTCACATCACTCTAAATCAATTTTATATACTCATCCTATAATAAAATTCAGTCAATATAATGCTTTCCCACAGGTTTTAAATGACTAAATGACAGTTAAGTAACATCATCTGTCCCAATCAATTACATAAAAAAGCTAAACACATCAAAATAAGTCTCATCTAAGCTATTATAAAATAAAGAATGTTAAATACTGCAAAGCTAAGGCTAGAATTAAACAGAAAACGATGTGGTTTGCCAGATAACAAAGTTAGGAAAACATATGACTAAATCTCTGTATGCCATGATTACATCACATTTGATAACGCTATCCAAGATGCTGTTGTTTATTCTTTAGATAAATGTCCTAATCAATAGATACATGAAGACAAAATAAGAGTAATTAACAGAGGTGTATTTGCCTCTGTATTGGTACATATCTGTTGAAAGCAAATAGCATCCTCATCAGCAAAAACTACTTTGAGTCTAATTTGCAGTTTTTCGTTTGATTTATAGGTTTTAGAAACATCATGTCAGGGATATGGCAAATATTCAAGTGTTTGCTTAGCTAAAAGATAAAGGGCTATAAAGCCAACTGAGATATGATACAGAAAACCAGGTTTAGCATAGTACACTCAAAACCGCAGGTCACCTTTCTTCAAGATCAGAAAGAAGTAACACAGCCCCCATTGCACGTGCATTTATAGAGAAAGGCTCTCTCAAAAGCCTGCTTCTTCATTTATTTATTTTTTTTTTGTCATCGAAGCAGTATACAGTGACTCAGTGACTTCTGAAAGCTGACACCTTTCTACCGTTACTCCATTCAGTTTTATTTATTAATTTATTTATTTAAAACCAAGTTTTATAAGGGAAGTTTCCAGACCCGAGCCAGCATTAAACTTCCATTGCCATAGGACCTGTACAGATATAAGCTTGCTGTGAACTGGCAGTATTGAAACAACCAAATGCTTTTGATGCTCAAGGCACGTTTAACATATTTTCCCAGGCAGCAACACCACTCACCACTCCACTTCAGTTTATCCCCTACTTCTAGTACTTTCTGTAACTGTCTGATGCATCTGCTATAATCCAGATCAGTAAAATTATCTAGGTTTAGAAAAGCCAAAACACTCCTAACTAAATCTTCTGTCTCCTCTCATCTCACCTAAAAAAATCCTTAGGATCAGTTCAGTGACCTGGTTTATAGCCTGTGTCTCCATACAGCTACCTCAGTACAGCTGAGGAGGGAAAAAATTGTTATGCAGGATTATGAAGCTAGAGTAAAGGAGGACAGAAAACTTTTCATACTGGCTTTAGCACTATCAAAACCATGGAAATAAACTACAGCCTAAGTCCATGTTTTCACTGTGACACACTATGGGCTAAACAGAAATAAGCATGTAAAGAAAAACTCAGCTTTGATTGAGTCAGGAGTTCCTCATCACTTCAGCGAGGATTTCACCTTTTACATTTACGGATTTGCCTTTTTCATTGCAGGCTCCCGAGAGTGATGGCATGTGTATTTTCTATCAGCTCTGTGTACAGGGCTTTCCCTGCCCCTAAAGAAAACAGCTGCTGAAGATCAGACCCAAACATTCATTTTCTGTTCAGTATTCCTGGAATGCTGTGCTGTATCCTTGGGCTTCTTAACCGTTTGCACCTCACAATATCCTATCAGTAAAGTGGGTGCTAAAACATCTATCTCACATGGTACCTCTGACAATTCTTATTTATGCAGAGCTTTGAGAACCTGGAATGAAAGTCAGTACAGTATAAATGCCTGCTTTCACTCCTAGTGTTCAGAAAAGCTTTTGCAAAGCTAATACTTTGCATTAGGGATCTTTTGGATGGACAAGCAATGAAACTACTGATGTCACATCAAAAGAGACCCTCTGTTTGCTCCATCCTCCCTATTTATTTTTTTGGTATTATCTTTTTCCTTCCTATCTTTCCAAGGCCCAAGGCATCAAAATTTACATTTTCTTTGCATTCAGCCCTTAAGAAAAAAATAAGGGAGAGAATGGGGGGGGGGGGAAGGAGAAGGAGGGAAGTAACATAGATAAAAGGGACAAACAGCTCTTGCTATCTAGCACTGTAGCCAATTCCTTAAAGTTAGCCTGTGCTTTTGAATACTTTATAAACTGAAAACACGTTATGCTTTGATTTTCAAACAGCAGCTGATGTCACATGCCTGTTCTCAGCCTTCTAAGGGGTAAGAAACATGAGGGGGATGAAAAAATATTCACTTGTTATTTTCAAATGATCCTGGTGGTGTTCCAAATTTCTGTGGCAGGTGGTGTGGAAAGGATTTGGGAGGTGATAGAGGAAAAGGATGAAAGAAATTTGAAAGGCTACTTGATAATGGTTTTCAATCATGTGAAAATGGGTCCAGATTCTACAATTAATCACTAGAATAACACCATAAGCTGTTTCTTCTGAAATGTGTTATAGTTTTAATGGTGATATTAAGCACAATGTCTGCTGCCAGGTATGTAAAGTTGTAAGATGGATTTTCTACATTTTTTCAAAATTGCCATTTTTGAAGCCCTATTGTGCTTATGGACCACATCTTTAATACATTTGTGACAGGAGAATGCAATCTCACTTGCCTTGATGTTCTGTAACACTCAAGGAAAGCTTTGTATTATAGTCCAAAATTCATTTCATTCACTGCAGAAAGACTCCAAGGGAAACAAGACACCACTGAAAGCAGCCTGATTATAACACATCCATCTGAATGAGAAACTCCGCCAGATATAAGAGGGCCAGTGCCTACTAAGATGATAAGCCCCTCTATCTGCAAGCACACCAGAACAGAAGCTCTGAGCATGGCCTTACATGCACGATGTGAAATAGCTACGTCCCAACTTCAGCCAGAGCAGCAGCGTAAGAGACAGGCAGTACAGGGATACTGTACAACTTCAGCCCTTGAATTCTGCAACGATAAGGCGGACTCCCAGGATTAACAGCCCTGTCAAGGGTAACTCTCTGAAGTGCTTATTTGTTTAGAAAAACCACCTCATTCATCATTAAGGAGTGATAGAAATGGAAGCCCTCTGACACAATATGTGAAGTCTACCTGGATGTATGTTTTCTTGGTATCATAGAAAGCAGGAGATAAAACCTTGCTATCTGGTTTTAAAAACAGTATTAAAATGAAATACATTACTTGTGTTTAAAATGTCTGGTTTCTAAGATGTTTATTTTATTGCTTTTCATAGAAATATTGCAAGGCCACTTGAAAGTGGGCTTTACATGTTGTACTTCAAATGTTAAGCAGAAGTATACCCATTGGAACACAATCTTACGTACAGCAGTACAATTTAAGATTAAACTAACCCCCTTTTATGACAGATGGTTTTCATTTTTATTGTCTCTGAACTTTAAATGGATGTTTCTGATAATGAGTAAGGACACTTCTGGTAAAATAAAAGAGATTTTTTTATTTTTTTTTAACTTCATTTACGTAAGTGATTTAAACTAAAATGTTTTAATATGAAAAAAACTTGAACTATCCATTTAAAGATTTTATTACAGGGAGATATTCCATGAATAATCCTATTCTGCAAAGTCAAACCCTGTATTTGTACTTCTTCAGTGGTTAGACTTCCTCAAATCTGAGTTTTTATTCATGGCCCATCTTTCCTCTATATATTACTTAACATTACAGGGCAGCAGGAGAGGGTATAATAACTTATTTTAAGAGCTGCCAATTACTTGTAAATACTTTTCTTGCAAGCTAGAAGACTAAAACAAGTATGGTAAGAAGCCAGGGATACTGAAGAATATAAAACACTACAAGAAGTGCTGGGAAACAATCCCTTACTCTGTTGGTGGTCTTGTAGATACTAGACCTAATTGGATGGTAAGAATTAAAGATATCTTGTTCTGTCATTTTGACAATGTGTGTAGTGAAGCTCTTGCTTCACTAATATTGACTCCATACAAATAGATATATGATATATGTTTTCCAATTCAGAAAAGCTGTTATTTACTATAATGGCAAGCACAGGATTTTTGATAGGAAATTATAATTTTGTTTTGTTGTTAGTTCCATGTTGCATAGCTTGTTACTCTGTTAAATGCACTGGGAGACTAAACAAACAACCAAAAACCACAAAAGCAACAAACAAATTGTACATTCAGTGTTTCATGAGTTTTCTCTCTCTTTTTTTTTTTTTTTTTTTCTGCTTAAAAACATGTGTATAGGGAAAACCATTTTAAATGACTGCAGTTTATGAGTACACACCTAGTCCACACAAGAGTTGTCTAACGATGGAGGATTTCACATATTTCAATAAGAGGACAGAGTTATGCGGGATCTCCTTCTTCAACACAGTGATGGGGCGGAGGGGAACTAGGACTAGAAATACTACAAATACTGAATCCTGTCGATAACTTTGCATCCGAGTTGATTCTGGCACCTTTTTTAAAATTAGTAAAGTGGTATGTGCTGTGTATGACATGGTATCAGTCACCATACGTTTGAAAGCATCACAGATTTCTGCTATGTTTCTGGGTTTGAGCTTTTTTTTAAACATCTGATTAACCCTGGCTATTCAAGAACTGCTCCCTTCGAAAGTGCTAATTAAGATACTGAAGAGTCTCATCTAATATTTATACTTCTGGTGTTGCACTAGATCATTTTGCAGTGCATGAACAGCGTCATGAAGAAGGAATTAGAAGTAGTATAGCTTTGAGCCGCAGATAATCCTTCACTGATTAGTGAGATTCGCATCACCACCTATTCTGAATGCACTCCTCTCAGGATGTTGATAAAGCCCTTCAGTATCACAATATGGACTTCCAAGCACAGCTACGGCTTTTCTACCCAATCAAAGTGAAACCCTCAGTTCACCTGGTTAAGCTAGCTAATCCTAAATCGGCTTTTAGATTGTCACTTAACAACTCTGAGGCACTCCAGAAGGATCCCGCACAAATCCTGTGGTAAATGAGGCCTAGGCTGAGTGAAAATGAACAAACAAAAAGCTTTAAAAATGGACAGCAAATTCTTTATCTAAGACATATTTTTATTTCTTTAGAGTGAGAATTAAGATGTCAGGAATTGGACAGTTCTGTTAAATTCATCTTTAAACGATGATGTATGCCTGCTTAGATCTCAAATGATGACACACATAAATCATATTAAGTTGTGAAGTAATGCAAATGGTGTAGAGAGGGCTTGCAAGAGGGTTTTGGTGCTTTGTCATTTTAGAATATGTGGATAATCATGCGAATAATGAGAAATTAAAGCTTTTAATGAAGATATTAAAAGTTTCATTAGTTCATACATATTGGTTGGCTTTAAAAATATCTGAGCAATCTGAATTTACTGATGATCTCCCTAACAGTACGCCACCACCTTCTGATGTCATTTTTAGCCAAAGTTACAGTCCTGTGTTAATGGTTGTACTTTGCAAGAAATGGTCACACCCTCATCTAACCTCTATGGGTACAAACTATACAAAAAGTATTGAAAACCCTTCTTGCTTTTGGAAGAGAATCATTGTTAGGAGATATCAGCTGCAGGCTGGCAGTAACGTGGCTCTGGTTTCTGGTTTGCAAGCAGAATGCAAGACAGCTTGTGTTACTAAAAACAAGCGATAGGTGCTGCTGAAGTTGGTTCATGCTTAGGTTTCTTAGATTTCATAGACTGCACTGTAAAATTATTCCACTGGATATTAAGGGATTGGAAATCTCATACTGATATTTGTAGTAAGGTAATAATACAAAAAAAGTTACAATTTTATCTTTAAACTAAGTGACAGCTGGAAATCCAACTTGCAACACAAAATTACTCAACTTTCAAAACATCTTTCTTTTGCAATGAAATGAGGGAGCAAGATTCCCAATGCTACCTGACAATTGAAGGCACTCACAGGGAGAGCTGAGTGGCAGAGAATAAAAGTCTTGCCATCTGAGGCAGGTCACTCAAGTACCAATGCCAAATTAAATAGAAAAAACGCAGAGATCTAAGTTTATTATCTTTCATACTGAATTGTTTAGAAATAATAAATAGAATACACAAACCCTATACCACAGTAGTTTATTTTGTCTTGTGGAAAGTTTTAACAGTTTCTGGGATTAAACGGCTTTCCCCTTCTGTGAAGGGTCTGATGTAAACTCTTGTACTGCGGCTTAAAGTCTTAAGGCTGTTAGAAGTTTCCATCAGTCAGTCTGTATGTCAATGGATAAAAAGTTGGTTGCTGATCTGACCTGTTCATCGCTCTCTGGAAAGATGCCATCAAACTACAGACACATTTGGCAATGCTGGGGGAGGGGAGGAGAATGGGAAAATAGGCTTTTTCAGTGTGAAAAGTGAGTTCTTCTCTGCATTAATGTTAGGATGTTGAGACAAAGCCGTAGAAAACAGCAAACCAGTTTTGTAGATGCATATGCTCATTTTGTAACTGAAGCCTCCAATTGATAAAATCCTAAGAATTCTGTATGTTTGCCTTTTTAAGAGAGGGAAAAATAAACTACTTGTTATTTCTGAGACAGGTTAAAACAGCCTTGGACATGCTAGCTCCATATATGCTGAACAATGTATGCCTGCAGAATAACACATAAATTCACTGCAGAACAGAGTGCCAAAATGTCCAAGAAACCTGCAGTCGATTAAATCATTAAATTAAAATTATCTAATATCCATTCACCTGGATGGAAATGGTAGTTACAGCAGTTTTCAAATCTATTTTGAAATAATTTTAAAATCAATCTTCTAGAATTTCTGAAAGCTGAAAAACCCACTCACTTCAATTTATCACATTATTTTTTTCTCTGTTAATGTGCCATGAATTTATTTCTACTGATGCAGTAACCATCTTTTAGGTTGAGATTCCTTTTCTAATTGCTTAAATTCCTCTTCTGAGCTGCTTTTAGTTGCTTTTTGAGAAGGAACAAACTGTCTGATTTTGCAGGTGTCATATTGAAATCTGTCTTTAATGAGACCCAGCATGTTCTGCAACTGAATGTGCTTTTTTTTCCCCTCATTTTTTTTAGTCAGACATATCTGTCTCTAAATTTATATTTGAAAATATTAGAATAACCCAAACCAAATTGTGAAACTCCTATTTAGGCAATATGTCCTTTTTTCAGCAATTGGAGTGTTGCTTCAAACAAGGAGCAAGAATGAAGGGCCTGACAGTTTGTCTGTGTTTTGGCAAAATAGGTTTTGTGTCTCTAGTGATCCCATTAATTCAGTCTTCATCAGAGAGCATCAGCAGCAAGGATTTAACCTATAAGTAGAAGGGAAATCATTTCTTCTTATTCTGAAGCATGAGAAACAGTGGCCATTATAAGACAAACCCTAAGATTAGGTTTTACTGTCCAGAGATTAGGTAAAGGTCTGTGTAAGCAGTTTAATGATCCACAGATCACAGTCTGTTCTTTGCATACCAGTCCTGCTCTGCAACTTTAGATGTGCTTTCAGGTTCCTGCAATTTATTTATTTATTTTTTTGCCTGTGTTTAAAGAAAGCTGAAAGCACTTCTAATTTACATATTTTAAAATACGATGACTAGTTTTGGAATGGAATTAATATGTCATATGTTCTGGAAAAGACAGCTTGATTAAAGGAAAAAATGCCAGTAGACTCTAGAAGTATTTTCACTGTGGACATATGTCTTGAGGAATGCTACCATATTAATAGACTTAACAAAGGTTTAATGGGTGGGATCCAGCTCACTTCACTTGAGATATCCACATTGGAGACTGGAGTCCCAGTAGAATACTTACTTCCTCCCCACAACAAAGAATTATAGACCATTTTTATGCATTATTCATCTGATGTATTTCAACATTTTCAATATTTTCAGACTGAGCTGGCCTGCACTCATTACTTTCCTCTGAACAGTTCCCAGAAGCGACCAGTTTAGATGCAGGTATCTGAGTTTGGTCAGATGAGTCCCAGTGTATGAGTGCAACATTTTGTCTTCCAGGATGGAATGGACAGCAAGTCCAAACACAAAGAAATTGTGCAGTTTCTTAAAAGCATCCTTCCATGATATACAGAAAGCTATACTAGCTTTCACAGCTCTACTACACATAGTGTCTGCTCGGGACACTATGGAAATATAGCTCAGACTCTTCCGCATCATGTTTTACTATGAGCAAGAGACTGCCTAATTCATGTGTTTTTGAAATGACATTTAGAGATTAGCTCCACCTATCTGGAATATGCCAGACATGTCACATGGCAGAAGTTGATGATGAAGGTGCTCGGGTCAGGGGTGTGTCTTGTCGCACCCTGTTTGTAGTGGACCAAAACAAGCTAATAAAAGTTAACTAGGTTAATTTTTATAGCTCTTTCTATTAGTTGAATGCAGAGTTTATCATTCAGGAGAAAGGTAGTATCATGATAGATGGAAACCAAACATTAAGCACAGACAGCACAAACAGAAGCCAAGCACAGGTCACTGGACAATCAAATCAGGCAACAACAATGGTTTAAAAGGAGTGACTGGGGGCATAGCTCAACGCACAGGACAAACTAATTTATTTGCAGAAAGTAGAATATTCTTTTGAATTTTAATATTTTTTTTATTTTTTTAAATCCAAAAAGGAGAATTGAGGAGTCTTTTGAAACCTGTCAAAAATTCATTCCTCTTGTCACATTTGCTAGAGGTAGGTGGAGAACTCCTATCACAAATCTTTGTGGTAGGTCACTCGGTGATAATCAGTATCTGATGTCTAGTGAGACAAAAAGGATCAATATACAAAGAAGAACAAAACAGCTGTAAAACTAGGCCCAAACTGTGTCACTGGAAATGGTTATTAAACAAGGAATGCTTATGTCTAATAAGATAGATGTTCTTGGCCTTGATTTCTTGGAAGATTTCCCTATATGTCAGTATTGAACCAAGCATTTAGGAATAGCGTTAGGAATTTATATCCTGGGGATGCCATCTTTTAGACAAAATAAAATCAACATTCCAGCTAGTTCAGATTTGGTACTGCTTGTTCCAAAATTAAGTGACTTTATCTCCAGTCTTCAACAGATTCCAGATCCTGTCCACTCTCATAACTCAGTTCTCACTGTGGTTTCACTTATATCTTTAAATCTACATTACTGTCCAATTATATCACGTAAGAAAAAGCAATTACAAACTACCATCGCTCTTGTGGCACCATATCGCTCTTATAGCACTGACCTCGCATGGAGTTGTATTTTGAAATGTCTTTACAAAGAAAGGCACTGTAGAACATAGTGTGTCCACTTTAAATATATTCCCATAAAATGCCCTTTTACAAACCGCTGCTAAAAGGATCTATTAATTTCTTTTATCTGTTTTAAAATGTTTTATATATATGAACAGATCAAATTTATGTGACCCGGGCTAGCATATTTTATTCAATGTAAAAAAAAGGAAGAATATTACCACTGTAATATACTAGTGAATGGAAATAAAACCCCTTTACAGGACTAGAATTTAGGACTGCTAAGAGGCAAACACATTTACTGGATCTAAACAGACACTTGTAGGAATAAACTGAACATATTGTCCTTCAATTTGTTTAATGTATAATTTCTACAAAATAAATATAACAGAGTACCTATTTTTCACCATTGATAGTAACTTAAATAGCAAAATATCAAACACAATGCAGTGTATTCTCTGGAATAAATTTCTGTCATTCTTTGACTTCAAACAATCTCTTTCTCACTAAATGTGGAAAAGAAGGGAAGAGAAAAGAAGAACTGGGAAGACCTTACCATTAAATTCCACAGGATGTTCTGGAACAGGTAGAAGAGGGAAAACTTAATGCTGTTCATGCCAGCTATATTAGACGCATTTGGCAGTTGTATCTTTTCTAATTTATATGTGCATCTGTGCATGCCTATACCTGTTTATAGGCATTACATATGTTCCAGTTGTTTCCAGCAAAAGGTCACATAAAAGTAACCAAAGATATGCCCAGCAAATATAGCAGATTTTTTTTTTTTTTTATTCCATCCTGTGGGTATCTAAAACAGAAGGTACTATCAGAAGGTACTATTAATTTAATTCCAAGCTCCTAGTTTATGGAAAAATTCTCTCTCACTCTCTCTCTCTTTTTTTTTTTTTTTCCCAATTATATGAAAATTAGTCCTGAATTTGTTCTGAATCCAGGGCCATCTTCACTTTATCAACAGTACAGAAACATTCAGAAATCAGATATTTCATGTGGGTGGGTTTTAACATGAACTATATTCCAGGTGAAGTTTCCTTGTTTGGAAAGCTGTTTTAAAATAAATTTGAAAACATGTTAAGATGAAAGATCACTGGATAATGAAGCTATTAGCTTACTAAATCTGTGGTAAGTTTTCCACTGACTTCTTGTGATACTAGATTTTTGTCCTGGAACTGGATGAATCTTAGGCATAAAAAACCTGTGCAACTTTAGTCTCCTTATATTTGCATTAAAGAGAAAATGAATTTGTAGTTTATATTGTTCAGTTTATAGCTTCAGAGACTTTTCAGCATAATATAGATGCAGACACATATTAAAAACAGACCCTGCTTCTTTCTTGTCTCTCAAGCCTGCTCTGAATTGTAGCTTCCCTTGAGCAATTGTGTGTGTGACTAGGACTGGCCTCACAGACCCGAAGCTATTTCTGTATCCAGCTCCTTCCCTTCCTTCAGTTTGCTCCTTATCCTACACACTAATGGAAACACTACTAGTGGAAAACTGGAAATTTTGATTTTCAAAATCTCCTAAATAATTTGAGGGTTGGCATACTGCAAACCCGTTCTTAATCTATCTTAACTATTTTGTTCATATCTGTTTTTTCTAAGATACCACTCTCTCTAGTCATAATAAACAACCGATCATTCTGAACAGAACTGTGAGAAGGGTCTTGCAAAGTAAATAAATAATCCTAAACAAAAAATATCCCAATCTAGGAACGTAGAATTGCACCACTGGCGTTCTGGAAGGCCAGTGTTTTATAGACAGTACCATATGCCAGAGAATAGAAGAGACTCATGGGTATTTTGATGAAAGCAGGGAATTTGCCTTTGGGAAGTTTTCATGTGTTTGTGGAAAATCACAAGCTTCCCATCATTTTCAGGCATCTGTGACTTTTTTTCCTTTTTTTTTTTTTTTTTTTTTTTTTTTTTGTAACATATGGAACTGCCACTTCAAAACATGCCCTTGCCTCACTATGAAATCTATATTTCATTTCTCTAATCTTCTATGGCAGCCAGAGAGAAAATATATTAAAAATCATATTGCATTTGTTGCATAGTTAAAGGGATAGATTGAGCTTCTTGCTTTGCAACTTCAAACTTGAGGTTTCCTCATCCATGAAATAAAAATGGCTGGTAAGCATTGCTTTTCTGCTGCATTAGTTACCATGTCATGTGCTTAAAAACCAGCTAACATCAGAACTCAAAGAACAAAGGAACAAAGTTTCATCTGTCCAGGCTTTTGGATACAAATGTCAGCATCAAAAGCCCGGGAAGAGATGTGGAGAAAAGAAGAATCTGTTCTGTGATTTCAGAATATTTTATGGTGTATGGCAGAACTAGCCTTCCTCTGACTGCATTGTGTTGTGTATAGGTTATCCTTGAGCAATTTACATTATAATCATACTGCACAAAAGGGTTCAGATATGAAATATGAGGGAAAAAAATGTTTCCAGGTGGAAAATATTACTGATGCCAATATGCATTATAACCGCCAGGACAATGTCCCACTTATCAAATAATATTTAAAAACAGTTTGAGAAATGATTTACTTTGAGTTCATTATAGAGCTCTGAAGATCTCTATATTTTTAGTTCACATGGAAAATAAAGAGAAATGTCTTTCCCTCAATCTCAGCAATTCCTAAGTCACAGAGAACCTGCTACCATTATATATGCTATAAATATACCCAAAATTCTGGAATGATTACTAGTGCTTTTTCAAAAGGCCTTCAGCCCCTTGACAGTTTTCAGATGAAAATCCAAACTCATTTACAGTGTAAGCACACTTCTCAGCAAATGCACGCTTGGAAAAAATTATGGTTCTCCTCCCATGCTCCCTTTCAATTTGCAGGACACAACTTAGCATCTAAACTCTCCTAAATTATAAGACTTCAAACATTGGGAACTCCAGAGGAGAGACATGGAGATTGCCTTATATTGTTTCTCACATGCTGCCTGCCTACACCATTACCAAGGTGGTTTAGTTTGCCATTACCTACGTACCATACTAAAGAAAAGTGGCCATTAAAAATATACCAGAGTGAACTTTCTAAGTCATTACTTTGGTTTACTCACTGACATCGAAACATACTTGTCTGTAAAACAAAACAAAACCTACTTGTGATGTGTTACACCCACCTTATTTTTACCGGGTTTATTCTTTGAACATTTCAAACTGGAACACTGAATCACTCATGGTTAACTCCATACAAATAATTTCAGAGAAATAAATGGGTATAACAAGGTTGAGCATGTGTAGAATTATTTGCAGGCTCTTCTTCTCACTCACTAGTTCGTAATGAGTCATCTTCATTATGCCCAGAGAAATGCTACTGCTGGCAGAGTTTTGTAAGTACCTACAAGAATTCATTTTTGCTATTCAGGCTTAACATGCATAGCTCAGTCTTTGAACACACTGGGATGTTTATATAGCTGCACACATAATATGCTGAGACAAGGTAAATCCCCACTTTTCTTTCTTGTCTTTCAGGTATTTTCAGTGGTTTCTTTGTGTGTTTGTCATTCTATTTGAATTTTGCAATCCTAATTCTCAAAACCAGCTGAAGAGTAAACAGAGAGGCTTTGTGACATGAAAAAAAAGGCAGATGAACAATAGACAGCAAATAACGCAAGCTTCTTTTGCATCTCTTCCTTCAAATAAAATAAATTTAGAATAAAAGCTTTTCTTAGAAAAAAAAAATTGAAATGGTAAGGAAAAAGGTCTTCAATCCTGAAATAATTTTAAATACCTAAGAAGAGTCATTCATTATTTTTGGTACGTACTCAAACCACTTCATCAGAGTTTTCCATTTTTTTTGCTTAATGTCTGTGTGAATTACCTGACTATTTCTAGCCAATAGCTGCTGGAAAGGCATCCCAATGGCTCCTATCTCTGACACTGCAGTCCATCTTGGGGTCTTCTGTCCAGATCCTCCTGGGGTTCTCTGGAAATAAAAGTAACGCTAAGTACATTGTGTACTTTCTTTCTGTTTCTCTCTAGATGGCAGCATTTGCCTTAAGGACTTCCCACTAGAACATTTCTCATACAGGAGTAACAATAAGAGCTCAAGAAAAATATTGTGAGGGACTGGAAATTCTTTGCTTTTTTTTTTTTTTTTTTTTTTTTTTTTTTATACTTTTATCTGTTTCTTTGGCTATTTTTTTTTTGTGGGAGCATGCATAACTCTTCACATTGATAACTGAAGTTGTTTTAGCATAAAGAGTTAAAAACTGAATACCCCAATGCAATTGCATTGTACATAATCAAAATACACGGGGAGTTCACTTAGCAGAATAACATGCGCAGACCACGTAAAATAAATTAAATTGACATGGAATAAAACAATTGAATTGAAAACTTCCCACAAATTCAAATCACATCTGACAGCTTTTACAGCCTGAAAACAATTGGGTTATCCTTGCTTTCAATTTCTGAACTCTGTATATGATTTGGTATGATTCAATAAGTTGAAAAATCCTGTTCTTGCATACTCCTGATGTTCATACAGACCCTGGAAGAACCAGATTTACAAAAGACTTATTTAATGAGGCTGATTTCTAGGGAGAAATACACCTTCACTTTTTAAAACCAAAATTTGAACCACTCGATGTTTGCACTTCATGAAAGCCCTGGTCACCTAACTCCATACGTTTAAGGGAGGATCTCAGTTCAGTTGCAATGCCCCATTGGTTTACAGAGGCTAAGCAGAGACCTCTGACTGCAGGCAGGGAGACCCAATTAAGATACAATCTGCATTGTTGGGTAATTTATCATAACAGTTTGTATTATATTCCTTTATCTCACATGCCCCATGGTGCTTTCTTATCATTAGAAATATCTATATATTTTGATCATCCTTACTGTACTCTTATCTTGTTTGCAATTCACTAGACCCCTTACTTCTACTGAATAGTTACACTGAAAACTTCTTTATGCATTTGTGATAGCATGAGGATGTGATATCTCTAGCCTGCATGAAATGAATGAAAAAAAAAAAAATGGTATTACTTAAAAAGAGAGAAATCTAACATAAATTTTATCTTTTATTTTTTCCTCCCAAATAAAAAGTCTTCATAAAAAGAGAAACATATTATTAGGTGCATACAACATACATTCTTGCTGGCTTGTAAGCAGTCATAGCTGCATTATTACATTCCTCTAGTAAATTTGTCCATTTGTAGCCTTCCCTGAAAGGATAAGCGGCAATCCTATTTAATCTGCATTTTTAGTGTAGCACCACATGCACTCAGAGTAGGAAAACAAAGCTATGAATTGAGGCAGACTCATTCCCTATTTACTGGTTTCCATGTACAGTCAGAACAACAACGCTACCAGATTATTCTTTCTCTCTAGCCTGTCCATCAGCCAGACCTCCACTTCCAGCTCTGTACTTCAAATCTCGTAAAAGTTTGAGACTTTTCTTAAATGAGCCCTATCTTCATTTTTGTCATGCTTCCACTCTCCACCTCCCACCAGTTTGCATTTCTCTCTTAGTCCCCTAAAACTTCTTGACTCTTAGTGTTTGACTGAGGCTGGCAAGCTGAGCCCCATGGATCCTTGGCTGTCACAGCCATGACATTATCCTGTTTAAGTTCTGCATGCCAGTCCCAACTGGAATGTATGTCTTAAAAGGGCTGCAATTTAAGGGGAGACATTGGCATTTCACTGCTTGTTATTAACAACGGAGGAAAGGAAGAATTTGTTAAAAGAAAAGAAACCCTCACGTACATAGTACAAACGGGCCAAGTGTTAACTCATCCTCATCGAGAAAAAAATATAAAGTAAAAGCATAAAAATTTAATGCTGTAGCAGTTTGATCCAGCCTCCCTATTTTATCTGCTTATCTCAGCCTCATCTGATGAATGCCTAGCCATTCAAGAATTTATTCTCTTCTCTCTCAGGAAACTTTCGTAATTATTTTTAAAAATAGCATTGTGGAGACTTGGTGGCCAAATGCCTATTGATCATGTGGAAAGATTCATTCTTCTTCTGACTTCAAAGACCACAGTGCTGTCCAAGGAACTAAAACTGGCAGCCAAAATACCAGGGGAGAAATAGATAGGGGTAAGAATAGAAAGATTGTATCTCAGAGCGAGAAAAAGAAACAACAATCTTCAAACTCTTCTCTTAAATTACCGCAAAGGTACAAAGCTACTGCAAGGTGCCAGACTTGTTGGAATAACTTTTGAAGATAATAAGAATTATTTGAACTGATGGTTTGTAGATCTACTTGAAAAACCCATCTGTAATGTTACAAAAGCAGCAGATCTTTCCTAAGTTGATAGGAACAGAGAAGTCATGTTTAATTTAATAATCAAGCAATCCATGGACATTAAAACAAATGGCATACTCCAGATACATTTTCAAAGAGGGCGGAAAAAGTCATCATATTGAAATCAGATGCCATGTGCATCACACATCATTTCTTCCTGTACCGTATTGCTCTCCTGTCCTGTTTTTTTCCAGCTTTAGAAAGCTGTTTCTGTTTCTTCTCCCTCGGTTGATATGATCCAGTTAAATCCAAGCTTTGGAGACACTTGCATGAAATATCAGTGATTACTTGATTTCTCAGCATATAAATCTAACTACAAAACTTACTATGTAGGACTCTGTTATGATGTAACTTTTCCTAAGCAACATTTTTGTCTCTGCTGCTATCTGCTCTGAGACTTGCATTAACATAATACTGTCAGAACTGATCTCCATATAACATATTAAGCAATTGTTTTCCCAGAACAACCTGATAAAGCAACAAAAGGATTAGGTGGGGCCTTTCAGCTTTTCAGTAAGCAGCTTCAATGCAAATTCAATTCCATGCAGATTTTATTTTCTAAAAATGAAGGCCACAAATAGCTTCTTGGATATGGCTTGCTTAGGGAGAAAGCTCTCTCTTTAGCTTGCCATTCTCCCAGCTTTCCAAAACCTCTCTCTGCTGCTTCTCAGGACTTTGTCTGACACTTTTATACCAAGCACAAGTTCTTGTCCTTGACCACTTTCTTTCCACTGTGTCTGAGCCCCTGTGGCATGCGTGATCTGCAGGTGTGAGCAGAAAGTGGCTGGATCTGAGCAAGGCGTCAGCAGATAAGGGTGGGCAGCAGTGGCAGTAAGCAGCAGACAGTCTTCCTGATTTTTAGTTCAAGGCAGGTTCTTAAACTGGCTGAATTTATGAGAGTTGACAATATAACAAGTTAATCAGACTATGCACTCTCAGCCCATGCCTGCCCAGTGCCAACCCATCCTCTCACAGTATGGGAGGCAGAGCTGTGCACTGGCCTTAACCATATTCCACTGTTGCATTTCACTTTGTCCAGATAACTAAGCAAATGCCATGATTTGCAAGTTTTGGCATGCCTTCGCCGTTGTCTTGTAAGCATTGTTAGTCTGAGCTGAAAGCAATACTAGATTCTCTCACACTCATCTCCTAAATTCATGCCACCAAGAGGGTGCCCCAAGGCTGAAGGCAGGACAGAGGCTGTGCAGGCACTGGCTGTCCCTGTGCACACATCCAGTCGCCGGGAGAAGTGCAGCGCAGCAGCCTGTGCAAAAACTCAGGAAGCCTGGAGTCCTCTCTTCTGGGATTTCATTGCTGAAACCCTACCCTAGAATTAGCACACATTCAGAGAAGACCTGCAGCAGAAGCTCCGATGAAGGCTTATTACTGAGGTTATTTTCTTGCACACATCATTTGTGAGCTTATATTGTGCTTGTTAGCTTGCTAAGGAGAACACTGCAATGTGGCATTTTGAACAGCTGTTACATAATGAAGGTGTAAATGTTGGCACACAACTTTGGGGCATCAGTTGACCATGTAGTCTCAAAGGAGGTTGTATAACCTCCTTAAGCTTGCAGGAGGACAAATATGAAAAAGGTACTAGATTGCAATGTCTGGGAATTGTGGGGTTCTGGGAATTAGAGCATAAGCAACATAAAAACAAATTCTAAACCCAGGAAGAATATTTGCCAAACTGATTCACACAAACAACGCAGGTTACATTAATAAACTAAATATTTCCTAATCCACTTCATGCATATGAAACTCTCCTTCAAATCATTAAAATCAGAAATGATTTTCTATCAATATATATATTTTGCTCTATTAAATTCATTTAAAAAAAAAACTACAAAGGTGTTCTGCACGGCTTTTTAATTTTGCTTGTCAGTCCTTCCAGTAGCTTCAAATACTTGCAGTTAACTGGAACACTTTGAGAACTTTTATTACAACGAGGTACAATTAGTTGTTCAATACAGCCCTTATATTTACAGACATATGAAGCTGACGAGCTTTGTATGCAGCTGTATAATACATGCTTATACATGTAGAGAAAAGTGTAAAAGAGAAAGTCCAAGTAATTTTTTTCTTCTTATACAGTTTAAGTGAGAGAGCTTCAGAATAACCCTTTGTCCCCTGGAACACTTGATACTGCACTAAAGCTGAAGACAGAGAATGGAGTTTGCAAAGCAGCTACCTAATGCGCGGTCTTAAAATCAGCAATTGTTTGTGCGTATCGGTACACAGGACTGCAGTTTGCAGACAAGGCTCCGCGTCACAGGCAGATGTGAGTTTAACACTCTGTGATCTTTACCAGATGCTCTGAACTGGCTCTGATCTCGGACCTATGACAGTTTGGCCTATCCACTTTCAGATGTCACCAGCCTCCACTAGCAATTAAAGGATTGTCTTTCCTTGCAAATGTATGTTTTTTACATACTGTTTAGGTGACTGATCTTGACAGATCAAGAACTGATCTCACACTAGCGTATTTTCACTGGCTGAAATGGAACTCTTCATGTTGTGAATGGTATACAGCTATTTAGCTATCAGCTGGGATTATATTCAATGCATATACTTCTTCATTTTGTCTAATTTTCTACTTCAGGTCTTTAAAACATTTATAGTATGTGAAACAACAACAACAAAAAATTATGTCAAATATATATATGTATGAAAGAATTATATGAAAAAAATCCTGAGCTTTAACAGAGTACAAACATGAAGCTGTTCTTTACCATTTGACTTTCTCAATCAGTAACATATAACTCTGACTTCTGCTGTATATGCCTAATTCAGTATTCATATCGTGGTCATCACTTAAAGTTAAGAACTCCACCACTCTTTTAAAGATTCCTTAAGGCCCAAAGATTTTTTTTGTTTTTCCCTACTTTTCACTTAATTAAATAGAAAAAAGAAAAGATAAATACATACTTCTTGACTGTTCTAAAACAAAATTATTGATTTTCAGCAGTCCTCTTTCTTCTCCTCTAAAAAACACTTTCAGAACAGGGAAATCAGTATGGCAAAAATTTGAATGTATGATTAAACAAAAACATAAGCTTACTAATAGCTGTAGTGGTCAAGTGATCCTGAAATTGCAGAATAAGAATTAAGATAGATAAACTGTAAAGTCATGTCCTGTATCTTTCACAGAGACTTAATTACAGAGTATAAACAATAAGAAAGTAGAAGAGTCTGCCTATTAGACTCCAAATTTTTAAAACAAATCTTGGGATTGTCTGGTATATGCAATAATAATTTCCATATTCTGCAACTCTGGAGTTTTTTTAAAAACTACATTTTGATATCTTGATCCAAGAGTCATGGTAAATTGAGAACTATAAAGCTTTGCAGAAGTCTATAGCAGCATTTTTGCCAGTAAAAATATAAGAACAAAGTACAGACCCCACTTGGCTTATTTTTTTTTTCTTCTTATTTTTCTTCCCATTTTCTTTTCTAAAGTGCTCCTTTGCCCTGGGACATTATGCAGCAGACTGATCACTGAACTTCACATGCTTTTTATTCATTAATAGCCTATGCCAGGAACACTTCAGCCTTTCCTGAAGCTAAGAAACAAAGGTTGCCAAGAAAACCGCCCGGCTGCCCGTGTGCTCCCAATCCTCTAGGTGGCTTACCAGCTCCCCAAAGGAAGCATTCAGATGCCTGCCTGTCTAGAATGGCATTGACCTTGCCCGGTGGCTTCTCCTCTCCAGCAAAATAGATGCTCTTGTCTCCGTGTGGGACCAGCTGAGTGACCCTGCTCCTGAAGGTGTTCCGGTGTACAGTATGGTATGGCTTTGCACAGCAGTCAGAAGAACCAATTAAACCAAAAAAATGTGTTATTCAAAGGTGGTTGTTTATCAATGATGTTAAAGGAGATCCCTGATACTCCATGAAGTAAGAAGACTCCAAGCCCTTTATCCATAAATACTAAGACAAACACCTCAGTACGGAAGGCTTTGCAGAATAACAGAAGGATTGACACTCTCCTTGTTGCCTGACATGAGCAAGTGAGCCAGGGAGACACTTCAGCAGCTAGAGCTCCATGCCTTGATGTGACTCTAGAGGTCTCCCCTGGGAACCATGCTGACAAATGACCACTCTCCATGATCCACCATGCCTTCAGTCAGTGGAGAAGATCTAGTAGCGAAAAGTACAAAAAGTAACTGTAAACCGAAACCTCCTTCCAAGAGTCACCGTCTGTTCAGCTGACTTCCTGGTTTAACGTTTCAGGGTTTTCATCAAAATATGAACTGTACAGTTTCCTAGGCCATGTCCTTCTGGTGATCCCATAAATAAGAAGTTCCTTTGAGGGAGCTCTGAAGGATGCAGATGGACATCTGAAGAGTGGGATTTGCTGGAGAAGGTAGGAAAGCTTATGCTGACTTTGCACCTTCCAGTTAATGGTGTCTCGAAGTCTAGCAGTGTGGAAAAACAGAACATATAAAAACATAAATAGTTGTTCTTTTCCCACATAGAGTTGGTGACAGTGGGCTGTTTTTCAGCCTACTTGTTCAGAAGATGAGGGTTCCTCTAACTATGAGGCACTAAATAGCTCGACAGAGAAGTTCTCTCTGGTCCCCTTGCCCTTTTCTGCACCGCTCTCTTCTGTTTATCCCTTTCTTTGTATCTGTGTTTATGTGCTACATGTTCCAGCCTTTTGTGTGCACTGAGACAACTCTATAGCAAATGCCTTGCTTTACAAGGGCAAAATTCACTGTTGCCTTCTACTCAAATGGATGGGAAATTATTTTCATGACATAAATACTAAACCAGGCCTCTACAGGCATGGAAATGATTAAAGGTCACTCTAGCAAAAGCATTATTATGGAACATAAGAGCTGTTGCTGCATCCTTTGACCATTTTTCCTAGGCAGGAAAGGGAAAATATCATGCCAAGGTTTTGACAATTTCTGGATAGTTTTGAAACGCAAAAGAGGGAACCATAACAAAAGGCTGTCACTTTAGAAAAACATGACGGAGAATAAAAACCTTCTTATTTTCATGTCTGTGTCAAGCGGGAATGTTTTTCTACATTTTTAGTCTTACTATGCCTTCAGCATGTAGCTGTGCAGTTTGAGAGAAGAGTATATAGCATAAACTACACAAATTCTATGGTATGAATTGCAATTTCTAAGCCAAAGATAACATGATGCCTGAGGAAGAAAACTGGATTTGTACTGGGAGAGGGGTGAAATTAAGGTGAGAAAGGGCCAAAGAATTACAACAGCTCAGGGAGTAACCAGAAAAAAAAAAAGGCTATTTTTTTCTGCTGTGTTTACAAAGGTCAAGGCTGTTTGCTACTGTGACTGAATGCTTTCAGACAGTTTTCTTGAGCTATGTCATGCAACTATTTAAAAGTCTTGCCTTTCAATTTCTATTGCTATTTAATATTTCTATTAGGATACCACCTTAAGGAAATGGGGCTTCACTGTGCTGAGTGTCACACAGAGAAAATACACAAACCTTTTCCTGACAGTTTTACAAAGTAAAAAGCTTTCTGATATAGGGTGAAATCCTGATCTCTTTTTACATTCATACAAGCCCATCATTTTGCATATGGATGAAATAAGAAAATTAGTTACCTTTTATCGATAGTCTGAGATTATAATCATTATAATCATTAAGCAGCATTTTTATATAGCATCCCTAAAATTACCAATGGGAGAACGTAGTAGCAAATGAGGTATGCTCATCAGGCAAGCAATCACTTTTTGTGATTTGCTCATGTCACGTCCTCATTACAGAAATGGCCAAAATGAATGAAAGGAACCAGTGGAGCAGTTAGCTCAGACTAACTGTTGGGGTGCAAAGCTGCAAAGACAGGGATTCTGGCTGCTGATTGTTCATGCTGGGAACTGCCCACAGAAAATTCTTGTCTCGGCAACAGGCCCCGTTTCTTCTCTTATGAAGTCAGCCTGGTTCACTAACACAGAAGTAACCTCTGAAGTACTATCTGCTAACCGATGTTTTAGGCCTCTTTCAAAAAATCTCATGAAAAAAAGTCAGGAGGGAAAGTCTTTTCCACTACGCTGGATTTCTGATAAATGGATGTGACCCAAACCTAAGTTGCTTAAATGTCTTTAAATGGCCTCTTCATGGTTTCTCAGCAGCAGGTAAAAATGGAGATTTGTATTTCTCTTAACATCAAATACACTTTAGAGCAAACCAGCAAACAATGAGATAATCTGTTACAGCTGGTACTGAAGGAAGCTGACCATACACTGTGAAGTATCCTACTCCACCATCAAAGTCAACAGGAACTCAGGGAGACTGATCAAGCCCATAAATCAGATTCATTTATTTTGTGAGGTAGGATGCACGTTTTTGATTTTTTACTGTGAACAACTCCATTATCTTGCCTTTTAAAAAATATCTACCTGTTTCAGGAGGTGGGAGGAGAAATGGAGTACTACTAGCCCCATTTTAGTATTGTCACACTCCAGACAAAGCATTTCTGAGGTGTTTTTAGATACTATGGATACAACACTTCCCGTGAAGTGCGATAATCCCTGAGAAATGTCTGAAGGCACTCACTGCTATTCTGAAATGGGATACTGCATATACAGTAGGAAAGCGTAGTGAAAAAGAAAGGGAGAATAAGAGAACAAAAATTAAATTCTGCTAAGTTTCCATGAAAAACAGTGATCGCATGCTACAGCTTGCAATGGCCATTAACTGTCATCGTGTCAAGTCCTCCACTCTTTTGTAGAGCCAGAGATGAGGGTAGAACATTGTAGTTAGTTCCACTGTGTCTTATTAATTGAGAACATATCTACATTTTCTCTGTTACCAGAAGCTGCTGGAAAGGGAACCTCTGCTCCGTATATGATAAATAACTGAATGCTTGACTATCAGTCTGGAAAAACACTGCTTCTGGGAAATTGGCTTTGTGGGAGTACTCACAGACAGGGGGAGGCAGCTGGTAAATATAGAAATAGCCAGCATTGAATATCCATTGCCCTATCCAGATACTGGTTACTGTTCTAATAACAAAGAATCTTCAGTCAGACAAATTTTATACTCTCTACAAGATTTGCTGCCAAATATGCAATTTATGTGCGTATTGTCCTAGACATTTCATTTCAGATCAATGTTGATTATTTCATCTAATGGATGGATTTCACATGCTTTCAGTTTTGTACACCAAAGTCTCTGTGAGCACAACAGTTGGCAATTTGGCCTCACCCCGATTATTAGACAGCTTTTAGTAAACATGCAGAGATTTTTGGTTACCTAATTATACTGTCATAAACAGGATGATAGTATGTACAACGTTGTGAGAATAGCTGCATGGAGACACTTATAGGCAGGCAGTAAAAGAGAAAGAATAATAAACCCATTCTTGTTACTATCTTGTTGCGTATTAATCTGATAGTATGTTAGCCAAAATCATAAAACATTTCTACCGACACCAGATTAGAAATGAAAATATTTCACATTCAATTCCCAAGACAGACATGACTATCGCTGGCTTAATAGATGTCTAAATCAAATCAAATGCAGTTTCTTTGTACTTCAGAAAATCTTTTTTTTTTTTATATATATAGTTTTAAAGTCTGTAAGGACTCTAGGATCCACATAAAACTAAATCTATTTCTCTTTTGAGCTCAGTGTAGAAATTGGTGCAAATGTTAATTAAAGAGAGCAATGCCCACTTCTTTATTCCTATGTACAGTAAGAAGAAAGTTTATTTCATTTTTCTGTTTGGAAGTAGTATTCCTCCATATAAATAAAACTGCGTGTAGCAATACTTTCTGTATACATTACATACTGAATATAACTGTATACATTGCATTCAGCATATACTTCCCAAGAATAAGCTACAGTGAAACAATGGCTGCTGTATTTATGACTGCATTTTTCCTTTTGTTTTTAAGATATTTGTTTTGTGACTGGAAAGTGCTTTTTTTTTTTTTTAAATTGTTGGAACTCAACATACAATTAGGGGTATATTTGTATTAAACATATATGTAATAATGTGAGATTTTTTTCATGTCTTTGCATCTGCACATATCAATCTATAATGATCTTCTTCTAAACCTAGACATGTATATGAAGACAAAGGATTATCTGGCTAAAACTTCATCCTGAGCATGATGCAATATGTGTTCTATTATCACTGTACCACAGACACCAACTTATCTTCCAGTTGGTGTTTGCTGACTATATCTGTCACCATTTTGAATTTTTCTTATAGCAATATTTCTCTTTATAGAGTTTATCTGCATGGTGTTGAATTCCTTCATCTTCCTAATCAAATCAGAAGGCTTTACCAATACCCTTCTTTCGAGTTTCATTTCTCCCCTTTGCCTTTGACCTTCCCAGTATGTATTACTGCTAGTATTATTAAATGTAAATGAGACAGAGGACCAAAACATAGAGTTGGAAAAAAAATTAACTTCAGGAAAACCACGCTCAGTTGGCATATCATAGATAAGTGTAGGAAATCAACACATTCTAAAAATGTAAAATTACTTAAAAAAAAAAAAAAAAAGTCTTTTTATGAAAGGAATTAAAAAGAAAAAAGAAAAAAAGAACCCTCTCCACATCTTTGCCCCAAATCCACGTCTACCAAAAAGAGACTCTTATTAGAGCCTTGGGGTTGTATGGGCCCAATTTTTAGCAGCCCATAGCACTTATAGCTCTGTTAGATTTCCAATGGAAAAGCAGATGATTCCCACTTAAAAAAAAAAAAAAATAGGTAAGTTCTCTCGTAAATTATGTTGACTGATTTTCCCTTTACAAAGTTTTCAGTTGGAAAATATAGCTTGTAATTCTCTCTCTTTTAATTGTGAAACAAAATTACATTTCCATTTTCTTGAGCTCTTGAGCAACTGCAAGCTGATCAAAGTCAACGCCTGCTATTGACAGATAAGTTAACCACATAACAAAATTTCTTTGAGGAGGGGAAGAAAACTGTGACTGAAGGGAAAATGAAAGAGAGGAAGTAGAGAAAATTGAGAAGAAATAATCCATGGGAAAGCAGAAATAGTGCAAGAATTGCTCTCTTTGCCCTCCTCCTCCCTATTGAAAGACACATATTTGCATTAAAATTTCCAAAGGTCTTTTCTTTCACTTTTCTCATTAGGATACAGGAGCCAGATAATTTGAAATAAACAAGATGTGAGTAACTATAGCTTGTAAATTTACTGCAAATTATGGACAGCTAACTTTTTTTTGTAGTACTTTCTCAGTTAGAATATGCATTTTTAGAGCAAGATATTTAAATCGTTTGTAATGAGATTTATATGGTATACCCTTTGTAGACTACAAAGTACATAACATTATACAAACAATATTTTATATGTATATTGAATATTATGCCATGTTAGTATGTTTCATACACAATATTAGGACTTCACTGACACAACTACTTCAGAGTCTTTTAAAAATTATGAATATTTCCAAATGCATTGCTTCCCAAGTATTTCTATTTATGGCACATTCTGACAGTTCTTTCACTGAAAAACCGAGGTATGTTTTTACATGGGCATTCTCAGCAGAAGGGAATTTCTGCCTTTGCAGCCAGTGAAAGGCACTTCCATTTCTGACAGGAGATGTTCTCCTTTTTCATTGAAGGGGGGTGGTCAACCTGCAGCCCTCAAGCCACATCTGGCTTGCAAGCAATTCAGTTGTAACATTTGTGCTGAGATAAGTGCATTTCATCAGCAAAGAGCTGCACTAGAACAGACAATTCATCACTGGTAGGAGGAAATGAGCCAGCAAACACTAGAATCACTGAGTCAGACTGGGGCTCAGCCAAACTCCCAGACATGGCATGCATGAAATGGGCTGGTGGGAGTCTGGGGTACCCCTCACCATTTGTCACACTTAGAAGCATACCCACTAAGATACTGAATCTTCCTATGGCTGAGCTGTATGTGGCTCCTAAGATCAGACAGGCCGATTGCCTTTGTTTTGCAATGTTAACGCAGTAACTGTGAAGCTGGAAAAGTTTGTAAGGAAATGTCATTTCCCTGTTAGGAGTTGTACAACTGAAATCTGATTTTGATTACAGATAATAACCAGCAGCCACACACCCCAGCATGTCCTGCCCTGTCAGAGGGCAAACACTTCAACCACACATTGACTTGATATTTGAGTTGTGCTCTGGTCAATGAACAGCATGCAGATAACTTCTGAGAACAAGAGATCCCTGAAATGAGCATGTTACAGTGGGGTTCCCTCTGAAGTTTCAGATCAAGTGCACTGTTTCCAAATCAGAGGCTCTAATCCCTTGCCACATGCTCCTATCACTGCAATAAATTAGGATGGAGAATAAAGATGCTAAGGATTTGCCTCAGCAGAAGGCTCCCTTAAATGGCACAGCATTAACAAGACTGCCTTTTGCTTAAAAGTCAGCTCAGATTAGGGCAAAGGAAGGGGCGTATCGAAAGAACCAGTATTTAGCTAGTGTTTGGCCACAAAACAACCTTCTGAATGAGAAGCAAAACTAAAAGACAGAACTGTAATTAATTTGTATTAGTTTACATCAGGGATTAGAAAAAATTCCTCAATGTTTTGGAATTGGGGAAGAGGGGCTGTAAAGGTGGAATGCATCTGATGGATCTGCTCAGTTCTGGTACAGCATGTACAAATGAATGCCAGAAGAAACCATTTTCCCCTCCAAGTCAGATTTCTCTTGTCAGTCCCATCTCTTTTTGTTTATGAAAAGGGCACCAGAATAGAATGAAACTCGGTTTTTGGATTTGCACCAACAGATGCTGTAAATTTGCACAGAAACCATCCAAAACTTGGATTGTGTTCAGGTTCCTTGGCATCTTTAAATCTATCCATTCACGCTTGCAGAAACTGATTCCTTTTCATCTTCTGTTCTAGCAGGGTCTACATCAGCAGCCTCACAAACATGATGCCCTGCTGCTGATGGATCCATAAACATCCTTTTCCCACCTTAACTGTCTCTGACTGAGAGACCACTTCTCCCCTGCAGCCCCAGGACCAGGTGGTCTGCTTCACTTTGTTCCCTGACCTTTGGGATTTTATCTGACTATTCATTTATTTTGGAATGAGACTTTGATAAATTATTGTTCACTATTGTAAATGAACATGCTTCAATAGCGCTGCAGGCCAGAGTTGTAGCAAAGTAAATGCAGGTGATAGCAAATTCCATTTTGAAAGAGCTAAACATATGGACATCTCTCTCACAATCATCACAATTTTAGTAAGAATAAACAAGCAAATATGTTATTGTTAAGCTGTACTCAGCCTCTTCTGCTATGGCATTTTAGCGCAAGAAAAATGTTAATATTTTATGTCCACTGACAACTCCCAGATACACGAATGCAGTCTGTGTGTGTGGCGTGCATGTACTGTGACATGATTTTGTAGCCAAATACAGGGCAGATGAGACACATGGTCACAATATTCTTCTTTCTTTAATATTCTTTAATAGGAGACTATCTAACTTTCAAAGGCTTGCATAAAGACGATCATCTATCATTCTCCAATTCCCATCAGTTCCTTCTAGCAGTAGAGAAGAAAAGAACTACACATTGATGTGGTAGGCTGCAAAATAGCAGTCTGCCTGACCTGCATCTAGATAACTTCACCAAATACTGTCCACTATCAAAACAGTATGTTGTCACCCAACTTTATTTTACCTGCAGTTCTCCTAGGATATACAGTTTTTTCAGTCTGGTTCTAGAAATAAGCCATAAACATAGTTCAGCCAATGGATTAAGCTTAGATACTTACTTTTGATTTACAGAGCAATAGAAAATAATTAATATCAATATTAATAATAATGTATTAACTGACCACAGGGGAACAAGGAAAAGGAAACAAGCCGAGATTAAACTGATAGTAAAATATTCCAGTGAAATTCTTCCAGCTGAGTACTGAGTAGAAACTGTGTAAAGCCCCAAGAAGCCAAACAGTAAGTAATATTGCAGAATAGTTCAATGAGTTTCAGAGAGTCTTTTGTCAAAAATAATCAGTTTGATACTTGAGTGGAACATTGAGCTGGAAATAAAACCAAAACAAAACCAAAACTGTTGCAGGAGTTGTAGTACTACATTTCACAAATAAACTTAACAACAACTTCCACTCTTATAACCTTTAAAAGAGTTTTAAAATGACTTTGTATTGATTAGGAAGGTACCTAATTTTCTGACATGGGTAAAAAAAATTCCTCCTTTCAAAATCAGAGGTTTATACTTCATCACTAACTTACATGATACTATTAATAGTTAGTAACAGGACCCTAGCAGAGTTTTATATTTTTCTTTCACAGTTGCATGTAATGGATCAGCACATTTTACTACATATATTTCATTTCTAAAGCTTAAATGCTAAAGAGAGGGACAATCTTGCAAGAAGGATGCACAGTCCGGAACACTAGCTATAGAAAGTTCTGTCCATAAGTTTTTACCAACCATAAACCCAATACTTTTACCTAGGAATGAGGAAGGGGGTTTCTTGGACAGATGTATCAGTTCAGAGTGCAGCACAATCTCTGAGCTTCTTAAACTGCCCTGCTGCATCAGATGAGCTGCATCGGTAGCAGGGTGCTGGTTGGACCAGATGATCTTGGAGGTCTTTTCCTACCTTAATGATTCTGTGATCTCCCTGAAGAGAGCCCAGTCCTTGCATGAGAGCAGGATAAATACTGTAGTGACTCACAAAAATACACTTTAATGACAGACTAACTAAAAAAGGAGACTTTTGAAATGTTACTGGATATTGTTTTGGACAAAAATATTAGATTTTTTTTTTTAATCTTAACTCAGGAAAAACAAACAAACAACACCCTATGCATAACTTCAGCATTATCTGAGGAAGGAAATTCCAGTTTTCAGCCAGCCCTTGCAACACTTAATTAGACTTTTCTTATTCCTAAATGTCAGTCCTGATGGCTTGCATCAAGTTCACTTTGGACTTGCACTACATTTGTTCCCCTCCATTCTCTTCCAATTCTGTCCTTCTTTGCTTCCTTCTTCATAGGTATAGCTTTGGGGAAATAATTCTGAATCTCTCATTTCTTTTTAAAGGAAAATTAAAATAAAACACAGTGCTTTTTAGGAACTGGTGTTTCACATTATAAATTTATAAGCAAGCTTTTTTTTTTTTTTTTTTTTTTTTTTTTTTTCTCCTAGGTGCTCAGGAGGACGTATCATACTGCCTCTAGTGTCGTCCATGCAGAAGATTGACAGATATGGAAATAACCTTTGACAAATTCCCTACCCTCAGAAACTTAAGACCTGCATTAAAACCATGATTGTGGGACTGACGTTCACTCATGATTTATGCACACTTTACTCAATGAATGTTAGTACCTGTAGGAAATAATTTAATAACTATGACTGCATTTATATTTGTTTTAGAGGTTTACACATACATAAAAGGGATGTGGATGTGGTTTTATGGAGTTCTATGTCCTACAATTTTCTATTTACTTTGAGCAGTGATTAAAAAAAATAAGGTTCTGACAAAATTTGGCTGTAATATACAATTTTGTCAATAAATATATAACCTCTTTTAAATTATTACATTTTATTTATTTATTTATTTATTTTTGGGAGAAGTAATGGAAAGAGGACCCTGTTGCATTTTTTCCCTTTTACTTTTTTCCTGTTATATTTTTTCCCTTTTTAGCAAAGAGTCTAGGTTATTTAGATTTTGAATGGTCTCCATCCTCCTTTGCAATCTCTCTGTTTCTGTAATTAAAGAAATAGTGAAAAAGGTGTGAGGCTACAAGCAAAGGATTTTTGAAGAGGCCTGTGTTCAAGGATGTAATGTCTGAGTTCAGGATGAATGGGAACTCCCTACATGGGCAGTCTTCAAGATCTCTTTGAAGGCTTAGACCTATGTTCCCTGAGTACTGTCCTGCAGGAAATATAAACTGGCAGCATGGCTTGGCATTCTTGGGTTGCTCATGTTCATTGCTTTGCAAGCAGTCAGAGAAACATAATCTTTTCTTAATGGGTGTCAAAGCTCTACAAAAATCTGAAACATTCAAAAATGTCAGGACTGGTCACATCAGAATTGCGTCTTTTAAAGATGGGGCTGATTCCTTTTGTGCTTAAATAGGAGAATGATTACTTCTGTTTTTCCTGTAGAGCTGTTGGTAAAGAATTTTGTATAGATGTGGGAGCCTGAATTATTTTTCTTCTTCATGATAGGGACATGCAACCATCTCTCCAGGGTACTGATGTAATAAGCATACAATACTTTATTAGAGAGAGGTTTTAGTCCCCTTCTAGTACAGATAGAATTTCTTGTATCAAAGGCTGAAAATCACTCCAGCCTGGGGATGATGACACATCTCGGAAAGTCAGTTATTTTGTGGAGCAGGAAGTTTCATTAGATGAAGTGTCATAGAATCACAGAACATACTGAGTGGTAAGGGACCCACAAGGATTATCAAGTCCAACTTTTGACTTGACACAGGACAACCTAAGAGTTAAATGATGCATCTAAGAGCATTGTCCAAATGCTTCTTGAACACTGACAGGCTTGGGGCCATGACCTGGGGAGTCTTTTCACCCCTCTCAGTGAAGAACTTTCTCCTAATATCAAATCTGAACTTCCCCTGATGCAGCTTTAAGCCATTCCCTTGTGTCCTATCACTGGTCACCAAACAAGAGATCAACACCTCCCACTCTGCTCCCTGTCACGAGAAAGTTATAGACAGCGGCAAGGTCACTTCTCAGCCATCTCTTCTCTAAGCTGCAGAGCACAAGAAATACTTGCTTCTATTATCACCAACTACTTATTCCATAGTAATGAAGGAACAGAACAAAAAACAAATTCAAACTGGAACACGCAGAGCCTACTCTGCTACCTTATAATGTATCCTAATGGCTAAGGTGCTGCAGGGGATGGGAGACTCTAATCTCCTCACCTGGAAATGCTGGCAATCTAATCTTCAAAAAAGAAACACCTAAAGAAAAAAAAAAATCAAAAATCAAACCAAAGCAAATTTAAAACAACTGCTGAATTCAGAAACTAAAACCTGAAAGGTCTGGAACCTAAAAATTGAATGCAGTGGTATTTTGGTTCTCTCTTTTGCTACTTTCTCTGAAAAGAATTATATTTGTATTTGTAGTAGAAGTTGCAGGAAGAACATAAGACCTAAAAAATGACTTCATTTCTAAGTAAAGTAGGAGAGAAGTAGTAATGGCAAAACCTCCTCTCTCACTATCTTCTATTGCAGAACGAGAGTTAAACTCAAGACAGGATGCAAGTTTCTCTGAAGCTGTGGGAGAACACTGAAGGAGTCTGACAAACAAGGGATTGAAAGTGAAGGCAGAGATCACTGAAGGAATCAAGGATTTGGGGAAAAGTTCTGAGAAATTTAGTTCCTCTCTGTTGAGATCTTTTGCCTCTGTACTTTTAAATTCATGTCCTCCTCCCCCCCCTTTTCTTTTGACACTTTCATTTCATTCTTCTACCTTACAAAAGCCTTAATGGACTTCATTTCCCCCCAGCCCTCACCCCTATCCTGACCTAGCGGATCACCTGACCTGATACGTGCCCTGATCTTAAAGTGTGATGTGACTGATGAGGTGTACGTCTCCAACCTGTCACCTTCTCTGGTAGCCTACTTCATCCACATCCTAACACTTGGGGTCTCCCTGTGGTTCCCAAGAACTAACAAGATCTGAAGACAGTAGCCTGCAGAGAGGAGATTGCCAGCCTCTCTGATATGTGGGGAAGGACTTCGGTAAGACAGAGGGCTAAAGAGAACTACTGGGAGTCACAGAGAGGCAGGAAAACTATTTATCCTAGCTTTTCAATGAGAATCCAGAAGAAAGATTGGAATGGGTTTTAAAAACTTATTTCATTCATATCAAGCAAAAAGACTTTTAAAATAATAATATGAGGATAAGGAGTACAGCCTGAGTGAGTTGGGAAGAACACAATAGTACATGGGAAAAGGTAAACTTGCAAAGGTTTGGATGAATTTGTATGTTCAAGATAAGCACCCTGTTTGGGGATCCCTTTCCAAATTAGACCTCTCAACCTTTTGAGTTGTGGCTGTTGCAAATGTTTACTTCACCATGAAGTGTGCAGGAAAATCGAGAGAGGGAGAAAGAAGCTGATTTATGAATCTGAATTCTTGTAAGGACAAATTAATTGCACTGTGGCACTTCTCTATAAACTAATATTGACTTAAAGGACAGCAGGAAGAGATGAAGACAATGAGTCCCTGTAGCACTTACATGTCACAGAGGCCCATTAACCAAATGTGTACTGAAGCACTAAATTTGTTTGGAAAAAATAAATGTATGTCCTATAGGTGAGTGCAGTAGCATAGCAAGCATTTGACAAGGTTCTGTACCTTACAAATATCCACAGGATAAAAGCTCTTGAAATTATCTTTTTTAAAATTTTATTTTTAACCCCTCTCCTTATTTTTTTAGACATTTGTTTTGGACTCATTTTGACTTCAGAAGGCATTAGAAAAATCTTGGTCATGAAAATATAAACATTCTCTTTATGCAGTGTTGTGTCTCATGCTATTTATATTGGATGGAGTACGGTCACCCTTGGACTCCCACCATGATAAGATATGTGTCTGCTTAGGGCCATCTCCAGGAATAAAATTTTATACGCAATGTTAATTTCTCTCCAAGAATATAGGCCAATCATGACTTACAAACTGATCAAAGTTTCTTCTCTCCGATGAACATGATAGTGAAATAATTTAGGTGGAAATAAAAGTAATATAAACCTCTACATCTTCAGACTACACTCTGATTTATTAACTAATGCAATGACTTCTTTAAATTTAAAAATCACCTTCTCACCTCAGGTTCTTAGCATTTTCAATGGATGGTCTTTGCATTAAAAAACAAACAAACAAACAAAACAAACAAAAACAACAAAAGAAAACACATTAACTTGTAATAAGATCTTCGATCTCCAAATGAGCTCATTAGTTGTTTCTTTAAAAAACCCTCTCTGTAGAAAGTGAAACCTGGTGTGATTATATGAACTGACCTTGCACAATCTGGGTTTGAATGTGTCTGCAAAAATTTATATGATTAGAATTGTCAGTAACACTTCCTGGAGCCATTAAACATGAGCATATCTACCAATGCATTTATTTGACAACTTGCAGTGAGCTCACTAGAAATGCTCTATAGAACTTTCCCCCCAGTTTAAAAAGAACTTGCCAGAATACATGTAGGATATTGCAAGAAGACCTTAAAGAGGAGACTCACTTCATAGAGAAATAATTATTTGGAAGAGTTAAATTGTCATGGAACAAAATATCTTCTTTTCAACAATTTAATCAAAAGGCTAAAGATTCAGAAGATGCTTATAGAAATGATGGTTACATAACAAACTTAGATGCACCAACCACCATAAAATAACACTAAGAAAATAAATGCTGTTTATGGATTATACGCTCTGTGAATGCAGAAGAGCGAGAGCTAATCAAACATCTTTTGCTTTGGAGAAGAAGAACACAAGGACTGTTTGCACTAAAAACCCACTAGGGAAGATGCAACTAGGATCTGGGCGGTGCTGAGAGAGCTTGAAATGCTTTGTGCACCCCAGCACATAGTTGTCTTCTCAAGAATGGTGTTGCCTGTGCTATCTTAGCTCTGCAAATAAACTCTACAACACAGAGGATGAGACTAATGTGTCTCTTAAAAAATGTTCTTGCAAAAAACAAAAGAAAACTAGAAAGGCAAAGGAGATGACCCTCTGTCTAAATAGGGATAATAAAAGGAAAAAGACAAGTGGAAAACCAGCAACAGCCTCCTGAGGATCACGATGTATCTACTAGTAGTGTCTAATATTCCTGAAATTCAATGATAGGTGATTTCTATATTTCATGCCATTTTTGTTGCTGTCCCACCAGGGACAACTGGTCAACTATTTGTCAACTCAAAGCCTCCTGCTTCATCATTTGTGCCTATTAATATATTTGTGCACCATTAATATATCTGGCAGATTTTTGCCAGACAGAAGTTGCTCCCCTAGGGTGCTTGATTAATTTCGAGAGTCCTAAATGTCCATATGTTCTCTCAGAAGTTAATTTTAAACAAAAATCCCACTTTAAAACTTTTGTTAGCCAAGTATTTATGATTGATCCCATTAAAAGGCAGGTATGATCATTTTGTAATTTCTGTATCGTGCCTATGCCGCTGAGTCCAACCTGGCAGTTGTTACCTCCATACATAAATAATTAATAAAACTAATTATGAGTACCATAAACAGATGAATAAAATTGAATTAAATTCATGTTAAAAAACAAAACACAAAACCACGAACAAACAAACAACAACAATGTGTGTGTGAGAGAATATTAATTTCAAGCTCTTCCACAATGTACAAACTACATGAAGTATACTGGAAATTGAAAGCAAGATTAGGTTTGGTATAACCCCTAGAATGCCATGAATTATGTTAATGAATTCCTTTTATAAATCTCTTTACAGACCTGCTGGAGAAAATACATCCTTGGCATGCCTAGCAGTCATGGGTAGACACATGTTTTGTACAGGGTACGACACCTGGGATATCCTCAGATAGAATCAGTGACAGTGCTTTGAGCCTCCTGTCCATCACTTCCCTGGAGAAAACAGAAAGCTCCACGTTACAGGCTACTCTGAATGGCTCAATACATCTTTTCCACTGGGATTAGTCCCTTTCAAAAACAGAGTTCAAATATGAGTGTGGATTGTAGTGCAGTTTTAGGGCCACTTGCCTGAGAGGAGGCCAGAATAGGCCCCAAACACTGAAGGTATCACAAATGATAGATGGTTTGTTCTCTATTTATTTCCAAAAAGAAATGAGCTGTGTACCTACCTCCAAGAAAGACTTTAAATGACAATGACAACATGACCCCCAGGGACAAAGCGCCTATGGAAGTTAAACTGAATATAAATATTAAATATCAATATAATATTAAATTTAATACTTTAAAAAGTGTAGTCTGCTTTTCAGCATTTTGAGTTGAGTGGAGTAGGCTGCTCCTCATTCAGAAGCTGGATATTTTTACGGCTTTTTGAGGTACCCATCCTCCACCTATTGTGCAAGGAAAGCTGACGGATTGCCCTCTGGCAAGCTACCTGGTAGCACTGTTTAGGTCTGCTTCTCCATTCAGACCTGAATGGTATTCCCAGGGCTATCCAGGAAAGCCACATTGTAGAAGTGGGAAAACCAAACCAAACACAACAACAACAACAAAAAGAACCCCTGATTCAAAAGACCCAAAGGACTTCACTTCTTAATCATAATCTTTTCTCTTGATAACAATTCAACTGGCAGTGAAGAAAAATGGGAGTCTGATTTTTGTCCCTTATCATTATACACCCTCCCCTCTGACTTCAGCAAAGAGGTAACTGAATAGGTCTGGGATAAGTAAAAGGCAAAGGTTGTTTAACTCTTGCACAGGAAAAATATAGTGAACCAACCATGTAGCTCATTAAAAAATCAGGTTACAAGACATTGAACTAATGTATAATCCATGAATTTTTAAGCCAACTCAAGCCTTTCTCCTCCATGTAATTGCAAGACAGCACAGTATTGCTGGTGCTAAAGGCAGGGGAGATTGTATCTTAACATTTCAATATGTTGATTAATGTTGTTGTAAAGATACACTTTCAAACTGCACAATCATTTTACCTCCTGTTTTTTGCTAACTTAGCACATCAAGAAACCAATACTTTTAGACAAAGACATGCTATTTTGTGATGAAATGTTCTTAGACATTGTCTGCTAAATCCCTATAATTAGCATGGCCCCTGGTGAATGTCACCGGGTATTTGATGAAACAGGGCATGAACTCTGCAGCAACACCCAGGGGGGTCGGTAATGCTATCCAGAATGACTCTTGGAATTTTTAACTACTAGATAGGTTCTCCTTATCTAGGAAACTCAGGGGAAAAAGGCATTTGTCCGGTCTAATGACCCCTGTTAGCAGATTTATGCCACCTCCTTCTATACAAACTGTCTCCTCTCACCTCCTTTTGGATATTTGAGAGTACCACTTCATGCCATATTCTTTCCAAAAAATACTATGTGGTATTGTTAAAGAAAGAAAACAGCCAAGTTCCATTTTTCCATTCTGCTTAGGCCATTGTTCTTATTCTTGAAAACACAAAGAAGAGCAAGAAATTTTGTGGATAAACAAAAGAAAAAAAGATAGTATGATTGCAGAAGGTAGTTTCAAGTGTTCTGGTAGAACTACAATTTCTTAGTAAAAGGACATTCTCATCTAGGAAATAAAACGAACTTTCGCTACTATCAAGATAACAGTTTTCTTTGGCTGCAAAAATATTCCCACAAAACTGGAAGGTGGGTTCCTCTGTGCCGGGAGAATTTCCAGAATGGCAAATATTCCAAGAAAGTTTTCCAAGTTCCTTTTACTTATAGTTCCTAGCAGTCTGCTGGCTACTAAAACTTTCATGAAATTTGGAGACTGAGTCAAATACCTTTTGCAAAACAGGCCTAGTAGCTGTAATCCAAACCAGAGTTGCCATGTCTCAAGTGAACTCTCTAGTAGGCACAGCATTAGCTATTGAGACATTCTCTTATTTCGAGAGAAACTCTAATGTAGACACAAGAAACTCTCGATAAAATTTCCATTTTGCCTAGCACATTTTTCTCAAGTTTGCTTCTGCCATTCTGATTTGTGTATCCTAAAGAATTTTAATACTGGTATCCATCTTCCTTTAGAAAACATTATGTATCTTCCACATTTCAAATGCTGATAATTCTTAGATGAAGAATTGACTTGGAACACTACAGAATTATTTCTAAACAGATTTCAAAGGATTTTAATATTAATGGCATATTCCCCCCCCCCCCCCCCGCCAAACCCATGATAGATCTAATTTAGCAAACCTATACTGTTTTTGAAAATACACCTCTTTCATAACACAAGGGATTGTTTTTGTTTCAGTTGGGCTTGTGGTGGACTGAGTAATCAATTCAGTTTGTTTTTTCCTTAATTTTATGTTCTGAACAGTGCACGATATCAAAATGATGGAATGAGCTGTAGCCAGGGTTAGGGGGCAGGGGGAAGCTGTCTATTGTATTAAGGACTAACTCCTTGATTAAATGTAGACTCAAAACAAATAACCTCTGCGCGCGTGTTAACTAGCCTAATTAATCTTCATGTTAGATTAACTTGATAAAATGTTGACCTAATTTGGGATTAAAAGATTACAAGTAACATTTTCAGCTGAAAGCTGTAACATGCCTCATGTCAACACAGTAATGACAGAATTAACCCTGCAAGCCCTCTGCAAACGTGTGCACTGGATGTCACTGCTTAAGTAGAGTTTGCATGACCTGTAAATCCAGGAAGGCTCTTTTATATATAAAAAAGCTAATTTTAAAACATTGGGCTCTCGCTCAGGGTCTCACTGGTCTGCATGTACTGAGAAACACCAGAAAGCTAAGAGAGAAAGTAAAGATGCATCATCCTTGCGCTCTTTACGAGGTGTAAACTTCTACACAGTGAATATATTCTGTGTGTTTATATTTAGATGTAGAAATTGGAAGGAAGCACATTAGGGATTCAGTGAATCGTTAGGAGGATCATGAAGAGGAAAATGTCTCTGAGGTAGCCTGGGAGACACAGGACTCAGGTGCAGGAAAATTCAAAACCAGAAAAACACTGTCAGTCACAGCTCAGGGGGACTGGGTGACACTGGTCTGTTTGTGAACAGTGGAGATCTCTTTCCCTGTAATGAGCTTGCATGTGGCATTTCAAGCTTTGTATCCCAAAGAAAAGAAAGCAGGGAGAGAAGATTGAGGAAGGAAAGAGAAAGAGAAAGTCTGTAAGAAGTGATTCTCCTAGCTCATGCTATTTTTGTCTCGTAACAATTTCATATCTGCTCTTTTCATAGATAAAATATGCTGTCTCTCACTTACCACCTTGCAAAGCACTGGAGTCTCAAAGATGAGCTAAGCCCTTTTCAGCTCTCAGCACCATGAAGGCTGTGATGCTTCCCACGGACGGGACTCAGAACTTGGGCCATTATCACAAAATGCTCTTCCACTTATGTTATGGCTCTCAGCACTATTTTTGAGACTACAAATTTCTGGGGTAGCTACTGAGAGAGTGTCTCTGGCTTTCACTTAGGCTGGTCGGAATAAAAAATAAAATAAAAATGGAGCACAGTACTGTGGCATTACATACTAAAATCTCATCTCTCGTGTTAGGCCATGCACCACTACAGAGACAGCATGAGAGGGAACACCTACCCTGTGCTACTTCATGTGACATTGGAAAGCCCTGTTCTGCTCTTGCAGGCTCTTTCATGTGCTTCGACCAAAGCCCAGTGAATGCATCAGCTCCTGCTGCACTAGGGTAACTGTAACCAGCTGGTAAAAGTCAATGCTCTCACTTAAAATCCAGGACAAAACAGCATCAGAAATCAGTCCTTGATATAAAAAGTCAGGTCCTGCATTCCTACACAAACCCAAATATTTGACCTTCCTATTTACTATATGCATGTAGATGAAAAGAGCCTTTGTGTGCAGCCTGCAACAGAGTAGAACTATACTTTTAGCTCTGAAATAAATTCTTACAGCTAAGAATTACCTAAAGGGACATATCAGAAGTCAGCAGAAGACTAAGTGACAGACTGAACTGAATTCTGGGAGAGGGCTTTCTAGTAAGGTGAAGTTTGCAACCAAAAATGCAGTTTATACCTCAGGATGTGCATCAAGGATGACACACTAGAATAAAATACGATGTACAGGGATACAGGGAAGCAATAAAGGAAAAACTTTATTTTGTATTTTTTTTTTTACTTGCTCTTTGCATCACAACTTGTTAGCACAGTGTTAACAATACTGAAGTTGAAGTTATATTCTCTATTCTCTCAGTAGCTTGGAAGTTTTATTTTTTGTGTGTGTGCATACCAAACAAATGCTTTCATATAAATAAGTCATGTAGACTTTTATTCCCCTAGAACAGGAGGATACATGCAAGAGTTTTATGGATTTATTTCCATTTATACTGCATACCCCTTGATAATTTACTACCCCATTATTTCTATGTGTTATTGCCTAACTTTTCCTATAAGAAAAAGGGAACAGGATATTACAATTTTCCTTAAGTTACCATTACTAGTGTCCCAAAGAAGAGCAATCTGAAGTTTTTTATTGTACTCTGTCACTTCCCATAAATTCATGACCAAGAAATCAATGACTAATCCAAGTTTGGTCAGACAACTTGGCCCAAAGTGGAGGGGCTTAAAAGCTGAGTAACAGAATTAAGAGCATTTCTCTTGTTTTTATTCCCATGGAATAATGGTTTGCAGCCATAGCAAACTGTGATGTGATTTCCATCAGTTCTGAAAAGTTATGCAAGCCTGGAATAGACCTGTCTTCAGGAAGGACAGACTATAGCAACATGCAACTCCTTCTGGATATTACTTAGCTAGTATTCTTTCCTGGGATGGTTTAAGAGACCGATTAATTTAAAAGTTACTGCAGAAATCTTTGCTAATAGAACTGATAGTTTTTCTCTACAGATTGATAATGAAGTCTTGACTATCAGTCACCAATATTGCTCTATGCTACTGTAAGTAGCTGCTAATTAAATTCCTCACATAAATTATACTGCATCTATGCCCATATATTTCTGCAGTTTTATTTAACCTTTTACCCCAAGTATTGGGTACATTTTCTGAGATTTCACTCCAGTTCAAAAATAAATGAAATAACCACTTGACGACTCCAGATTAGGGAGATATTTATAGGCAATTTTTAAAATATGCAGGATGAAAAACATGTCAGGCCTGTTCACGCATTGAAACTTGTGAATGTAGATATTGTGAATGTTCACTGAAACAGATCCATAGAATAAACAAGTGAATTATCACAATTCTGTTGTATATAAACAATATTTGCTCTACACATTATTTAAAAGTCTGGACTTGTAATACCTATCTTAGAGGAAAAGGGCAAAAGAAATACACGAAAATATATGCTCCTTACCGTGGACAACTGACTGCAAAATCAAAGTATATCTGTAGCAAACCACTTAAAGGTTTACCATTTAAATGTATCCCTTGCTACTATGACCCTCTCTTCCACAGTCAGATAGTTTTACCTGTAAGTTGGCAGAAAATTGTACTACTGTCTCAAAGTAGTTTGGCCATTTCAATATAGTTGAAAAACACTTGTAGAAAACTTCTTGATATGTAACCATAACTAGATCAAAGATTTCTAATGTCACTGAAGTTTTCATCTGGACTGAAATTTTAGAAATAGAAGTACAACATGACTACTTTTGAAAAGCTTAATTAGTTACAAGCACTGACCACTATAAGCACAATTAAACGCACTGAACTTTTATGCTGTAAAAAAGATCCCAAAGCATAATTTTTCAATCTCTGTAACTTCTACGAAATACTATTACTATTTTCAATGGAAAAGAGAAGCCTTGGGAGATTACATGTTTTTTACAATACTTCTATCTATCCAGCACAAAATGAGAATAAAGTTTACCAACAGTGCTTCCAGGCCAGAATCTAGCCACCTTGAATCACACACGCAATGAAGCACATGCTTAATATTAAAAAAATATTTAGTGTTTTAAAATCTTGATATGCAACATGGCCCAAATTGATCCAGCCTGAATTCTACCCTATGCTGTTGTTTCTTATTAAGGGTTCTAAAGGTTCTAAAGGTCTAGGGCAGACTGCAGTGTATATGAGGTGCAGGAAATCAATCGGGACTCGGGATAGGTTTGGGCACAAATATTTTACTCTATAGAAGATGGTTTTACTACTTGCTTACTCACATTCCCAACTAACCTAATAATATTTCTAACAGATTATATGGAAGATGAACACACTGAGATCACTTTATGAGTAAGGTGATGTACATATGCACACACATACATAGCATCTAATGTTAAAACAATGATATTGTGTTACATCATCCTCTCCAGTATTTTAAATTTATTGGATGGAGAATTACAAGACTATGGCATGAGAGCCACTGAAAGATTTTTTTTTTTTTCCTTCTCTCAGACAAGAGGAAAATCAATAATTTTCCTACAAATACCTTACTATGAATCCAATTTCTTTCCCCCCTTACTAAACAACGGTGCCAGTAACCAAGTGGAAATTAGCTTTTCACTTGCATGAAAAAAAAAACCACTATACACTGTAATCAAAAAAGCAGCAACTGCCTATAAAACAATACTTAATTGTTTTAAATACTTAATTAATGTTAAATACTTAATTAATGTACCTAATATTAAACAATAACTCAACAGAGATGCCTCCATGTCTTACATTTAGATTGGATCAGTGTAGCAAGGAAAAATACAACAGTACTTTTAGCCAAGCTCGAGCTAAAACCAAATGCAAATTCTACACTAATAAGTAAAAGTTCACTACAGCAACTCCTCATATCACTTGTCTACTGACTTTTCAAGAATAACTGAGTAAACAAAACAGCCAGCAAGACTGCTTTCAGCTAGAATACATTTTAGGGAAATACAATAAAAACAGAAAACTGAGAATGCTAACACTAAGATCTAGCATTGATTAGGAAACAGAAACTTAATGTTCATTTCATATGCTCACTGAAAACAAACCCAACTCACCTCATTTTTGGTAACCTGTATATCCACAACAAACAGCATACAGATATAAGCTGACCACCACTAATTCATAGACAAGGTTTGCCATATTATTTCAAATTCAAAATGTGCTGATTCTGTTTTTAGATAATTCATAAGCAGAAAAAATAAAACAACAACAAAAAACAACACAAACCAACCAACCAACAAACAACAAAAACCCATCACATAAAATATTTCCTTCAAGTTACTTGGCTGTGTTATTACAATTTGAGTCCCAGTGTATTTATAAATTGTTTTATCCTGCTAAGACTTCAGGAGTAACATAAAACAGCTGCAACTGATTAATAATTTTTCTTATATTAAAGATGCTATAAAATGGTTTTGGTATTTTCGTAAAAATCCACAGACTGCAAAAACTTTACAAATCTCATATAAAACTAATGAAGATCATGTCTACAATATGTTTTACAGTCTTCCCTGACTTTAATTGCTCCTTAAGTGCAGTATATTTATCAGCTTACATTTAGCACGTTCCTCACATATTATAAAATACTGTAGCACCCCACCCTTCAACCCCTCAAGTAACCTCTTGAAAATAAAATGTGAATGAAGTTCATGAACAGGAACTATTCTTCCATAGCTAAACAAGTAATTGCTAAAAAAACTAAGTGACATTTGCAAGGACAAATGAAACTCCAATGAAAAATGGTGCAATTCTTTCTGAGGCTTTTTTTTTTTTTTTTTTTAATTGTTTTTCCCCTCTTGTAAAACATTAAGTACTTGAGTAGTAGAATAATGAAACAACCAGATGAAGAAAAACAGGGAATCAACCATGTTAACAATTGGTAATGCAATTGCTTTAATAGAAAAGTAATGGAACGCTGCTTCCAATATTTTGAAATAAGTACTGATTACACAAAGGAAACTATAGAATAGGAAAAGTATGTAAAGTATACCCAACTCTATCTTTTACCACAAAAAGAAAAAAATAAAGACAGAGAAAAAATAGCCCTCCCCCCTCAAATATTCCACTGTAAGCAATTCCAGGTGCTATGATTTCTAGATATTTTTCCCTTTGGTTTGTACTGTACTATTGCAATTTTATATTTATCTTGCCATCTGTCACAAGAAAGAACAGATATAGAACAGTGGCAAAATCATGTTAAAAAGACTGTCTTGGGATAACAAAGAGAAAAGTTAATGGACATGGATTTACAAATTATTAATGATTTTTCTTGTCATTTCTTGAAAAATGAAAGCTATGCACGCTGTCTCTTTCCCCAAACAGATTGCATTTTATTCCTCTGCAGTTTGTCCGTCAGGCTTCACTCTGACAACATAATCCAAAACTAATCCAGAGCATTCAGTTTTCCTTGTTGGCTCTCATGCACACTGCTTAGACAAATCCTGCTACCTGTCAGCCCTCCTGTGTGTGCCAAACAGGCTGCCAGGTTAACCCCTGGGGAAGCCAAGAGACCTGCTGACTTAACCCCTGCTTCCCTTCAAATAATCCACTGTAAATACATAGGACGTTAACAGGCTAACTGTTCTAATCATGGCTGGATCCCTTAAAATCTGTTTCATACACAACCCTTAAGAACTAGGGATCTAAGCATCACTGCTGGAAGAGGAACGGATTGCTTCCAATAATACAAGCACTAAATAAGCAGATGGATAGAACACACTGAAAGGTTTTAATCCCCTAAAGGAGTCTGAGAAAATATACACATCACTTCAATTGCCCACCTCATTGCTTATAAATTTTCCCTAATTGTCAGGACAAGGTCAGAAATAATTTAGTACAATGAAAGAAAGTCTCATTTAGTTACAATTCAGGTTCTTGCTGAATTCCCATCAGTTTCGTCCGCTTTTATAAAAAATTACTTTCATAAAATTTACCTTTTCAGTGCTCTAGGGTTTCTTTTTGTTCGTTTGCATTTTGTGGAGATCCGGACTAAAGAGAGAATAAGTCAATAGCTAAAAGAGATTCTAGTAAAGCAACATAATTTACAAATAATGACATTTTAAAATAACTCTACTATCTAAAGACATATAATTATTTCCTAGCAGCACTTAAAACAATTCATTTCTAATGCTTTAAGCCTGAAATACAGAGAAAAATCTGAGTTACAAATCTTTTCAAAATACTCACTCTGAACTCAAAACCCAAAATAAAACAAAACCTTCTCCTCATTGGAATTCAAGGCACATCACTCTATCTGCTGCTGCAGCATCAACAATCCACAGCAGAAAATAACTTGCGTAAGCACGGCATACCGAGGAACACTTAAAAGCCACACTAAGCTTAGCCACATGAGAAATGTAATAAAACATCGCACAGCTCATTTAATGTTTGGAAGGCATGATGTCCAGGTTAATATCTGAAGTGGGGGAAGGTAGAGTAAGCCACATGGGGAGGGCTCCTGAACTCTGCCACAAACAAAACTGGGAAGGTCTATTGTGACTTCTGATAAGAACATTTATTTTACTTCAATTAAATTTCAGGCGTTCTCTTGAGAGGAAGAAGGGAAAATTGTTCTTCCCTCCCACGCACTTACACACATTCATATTTATGCTTTACATACACATGCAAAGCACACACCTCGGTCTCAGGAGTCCTGGGAAATGTTTAAATGGTTTTATTCATTCTTAGAAGTGTTGTGCTTGTGGCAGCTAATAGATAGATCTTTTAAATGTTACAGATTCCTGAGATGTTTAAAATGCTCTTGCTGCTTTTAAATAAAAGGATAGAGTTTTAAAACTACACTGTCTAAAGGTGTTACTCATTCTAACACTTTTCCTATTTTTTATATACTCAAGAAATGTTAATCCTTAAGGAGATTTTAAATTTACTCTCACTGTTATTTTCAGATCTTCACAATCACTTAATGAAGCAATAAGGAAAGAAATATTTGGTAAAATATTAGGCACTTCTAAAATAAACTGATGCAAGAAATAACTAAAGCATTTTTATTTATATATTTTTTAAATCATCTACACTCTCTTTTTTTTCCCCAGTTCATTTCAAAACAACAGTTATTTTGTTGACAGAAAAGTTCATTAAGGTCTCAGACAGCAGTTTGTCTTTGGGGAGTTGACAACTTTTGTTAGGGAGAAGGCAGTAGTTTAAAAGATATATCTTATCTCTCCGTCAGATAGTTTTTCTCAGAATCAGAGCTTCTTTTCATTTTCTTTCCTATATGGGCATTTTTCATGTAGTTTATTCAATATTTTGCATATCTGAAGTTGGAAAGGTGACATTACTCATTTGGTTTGGAAGATCAGCCTACATCCAACATTTTTTTTTTTTTTTTTAAATCCTTACTCTGCAAGTGCGTGAGAAAACTCCCATTGACTTTCGGAGGACCAGGATATTAGTCAGTCTTGAAGCCATGACTTCTGGACAATAAATCAATACACCCCAAAGAGTTGTGCATATGAAAACACACGCTTGTGCTTAGCCTTTCATCTGTATAAGTTATAGGTAAATTACTAATGCAAAAGAAGAAACTCCACACAGCACCATGACAAATTCCAGTGTTACAAGCATAGCCTCCCTCTCTCCTATATGAGATTAATTCTTCCTGAAAATGCTATATTTTAATAGACCATATTGTGCGGATGTGCCTAGGCTCAATCAAATGCACACAGCACCAGAATTTTTAGAGGATATTGGGTAGCAAGTTTGTTAACCAAAATATAGTGCCATAGGAGTTAAACAAGAGCTTAGGGAGCTGCTGTTCAAGAACTTTATTTATGATTGCCGAATAGCATCCAGTCTTTGGGCATACCAAGGAAATTTATTTAAAAATAACTGTACCTCAGTTACCTAGGAAATGTTAGCTTTTAAGCTGAAACACCTCTTTGCTTTCATACTTACTGTTTTGAACAAGATTCAGAATGGCAAGCAATGTTTGAAAAAAGTCTGTTAGCAAGCTACTAAGTTTATGCTATGGAGAAGTTTATTAGGCACAACTTAAAGGTCTGCCATTACACTCAGAAATGGAGTTTTAGGATGTTTGATGATCCAAATATACACGGTTCAGTGGTCAACATTGCAATTGTTTAAAATGCAATGACTAATCTGTAACTTATCAATATATTACAAACCAACGTTGACAATGCCAGGGTCTTTGTTGATAATTTTTCCTTTATATAACACCAGCTGGAAGATGTTTCCCTATTATTGATCATGCCACTTATCAGCTATTCACAACATATTTCTTTGTACTTGGTACAAAATCTAAACAGTGTGGGCTTGGTTCATTAACCTTTTGATATTAGGCAAAAGGGGGAGTAAGGCAGGGAGAAGAGAAGCACTAAAAGTAATTTCACCGTTATGTGGATTTGCATTTAGATCAAGACATTTGAAGGGCCAAAAAAGGGCACAGACTTTCTAGGAATGAAACAGCTCTTAGAATCTGTTCTGAAATCTATAGACGCAAAGGGAAGGCCTTCTACTGATTTAATTTTCACTTGTTCATGGACTGAGTGAAAAGTAAGTTTCAAAAGCTTAAAAATAAACAACCCCCCTACCTTTCAGTGGGTTCCCTAAGGACAGATTGGAAGCGGAGCTCTGCAAGGAGCTGACAGGGAAACCTTAAGCCATAGAAAACAGGGATGGACTGTGCTTTCTTACAGATAGACTGAAAGTCAGAAAAGAAATTCTGCAACAGATTTCGGGAAACATGAACTAAGGAGCAGTTTAGAATATTTTAAGAGCACAACATCAAAATTTACAGATTCTGTCTGCAGTGTATTTTTAATACAATTTATCAAATATAGATTCATAATGAATTTCAGTTTTAAGTGTACTTGACAGATGAAATATTTGCATGAATGTCTGAACCTGGCAGGGCTCTATTTAAAAATACACATGCACCAGCAAAAAAGCTGATAAGAAAAGGAAGTTAAGGTTGCAGAGTCAAGCATAACATTAACACTTTTGAATTCAGGCTGTCTACCTAGGAGGTAGCTGATAAGGATCTGATCCCCTACAATCTTTTTCTTGTTTTTCATCTCCTGCTTAGGCACACCTTGTCCGCAGTAACTTGCATTCTTCATTCCAACATGAACCAGTGTCCAGACCTCCCTCTCTCTTTTTTTTTTTTTTTTTTTCTTTTTCACCTGAACTTCTAGCATTTTTGGAAATGAGGAAAAAGAGGAAATGACCCAATCATTTGTATAAAAAATTTGTGTGGCTAATATCCTTTGTAGAAAAGTCATAATTTCAATAAAAAGGAAAATGAACACATGCCTACTGAAACGTTAACTTGAAGCCTGAAGTATTTCCACCTGTCATACAGCTGCAGAAGTTGCAGTTCGGCTGCCTTGTGTCCCTATATGCACTTTATGCAGACCAGACTGCCTTAGCAGGCTGCATCAGCCAGTGATGTGCATGATGAAGGCCCCCAAAATTAAGTGACGTGGCCACATATGAGGAACAAGGCTTCCCAAACGCTCCACCAGAGACTGTGACTCCAGCTGGGGCATCTCTGCTGAACAGCCCTGGTTTGTATACAGCATGGGCCTAGCGCACCCTCATGCACACGGGCAGCTATGGGTAGGGCAGCGCTGTGTCTCCTGCAGCTGCCTTAGGACCAGCCTAGAGCAGAAAACCGTGGGTCCTTCTACTCCCATTCACCCACACTCTTTGCAGCACTTCTGTTTTATGTCTAGCTCTCCTCCCTTCCCATCTGTTGCTAGCTGCTAAGTAAATACAAGAAGCAACAGTTTTCAAGGTTTAGCTGAAATATTTCCTCCTCTAGCTTTTGTAACAAAAATCTACACTTAAACATTTTTTTATTTTATTTTTATTTTTAATTTTTTTCCCTCCTCTAATTGCTCTGTCAGGCAAATATAAATATAAAGCCACGAAAATCCTGACTTATATCTGGAAGGCAAACTACGCAGAAGGTCTGTAATAGTGGTCATTTTGGCTTATCAAAATAAAGCCTGATATTTAGGTCTCTGTATACTCATAACCCAGCCTTTATTCTGGCAAACTTCTGATGCTTTCACTTCTGTCTCCTCAGAGATACTTCAGGAACAGATACAGGTTACATGGTTACTGTGCCAAGGCAGATTTACTAGTTACTGTCAAAAACACAGGGCTACATTCTCTTCATTCCCTTTTCTATTGTTACTTCATATCTGCTTGGGTTTTAAGAATCAACAGGGCCTGCTCCCTCTAGCACACTGCAGTGTGATCTAGCCCATGAGCATAAAAAGGTGAGTAACTATTCTCATAAGAAAACACCTTCCAACACCTTCCAGACCATCCACAACTAACCTCATTTTTACCCTCAAGTCTGCCTTCTCCACTGTGATTTTTTCAATTGATTTTTCCTTCTTGACTCTGGTAAAAGGCATAATTGTACATATTTTTAAGATCAGGTTTAATAGCAGGTAAATAAACTTACTGTGCCAAGGGTTAGTGGTCTTTTTCTCTTGTCCAACTGCCTGCAGCACTTTCCATTAATGTGATTTACAAAACACATGCAGAGTGAGCAAGTTAGCATCCTAGTCAAAGGCTTTTTACAATTTAAGAACACATTATTCCTTTTATAACCCTCCACTTTACCTATACTAAAATGACTTAATTTTACCAGCCATGGCCTTTAAGTTTATTTAGATCAAGTTTTCTCTGACTACAGTGAAAGTAAACTGCATCAGGAGATACATCTTAAGAACAACAAAGATGACAGGGATTTATTTAATTCTAATAATATTAATATGTTTAGGTATACCTAAAATGTAAACTAACTCATTCCTTTTTGCTTTATGGAGCTACTATGAAAGAATGGCATAGACATACCATACTGTTCTTGGAAATATGCCTCTTCCCCTTCTTCCAAGCAACTTAATTCTACTTACTTATAAAACAATAACAAAGATTTTCCAGGTATTACACTATATCACATATGTATTATTGTTTTGAAAAAATAGCATAAATATTTAAAACACGGAACAACTTTAGCTATCTATAAACATAAAGGATGAACATACTATCTCCCATGCTATCTTCATGTAATGCCCTCAAAAATAATTGGCAGGCCTCCTCCCATACTTAAATTCAAGTCCCCTCCTAAAACTGTTTTTAGTTTAATTTCCTGCTATTTTCTTCAGTTTCTTTTGGATTATACCGTGAAGAAAGGAGCAGGAATCAAAATTAAATCTTAATGCGATCTTCAAGACAGTAACATGCCTAAAGAAGTAACTGCATGTTCTGTCATCTGCTTGCTTTTTCCTCCCATAGGCTCTTTTCCTCTTTTTGTTCCAGAGAAGATAAACCTTAAAAAAGGGATAGTGCTGAAAGACAGTAGTCACCATAATTTCAGTAATCTGCTCTTGGAATTCAAAGTGATCAGACTCTGCAAAAAGTCACACTGGCTTTAAAGCAAGGAAACCAGCCACAGCAGATGCTGCAAGCACTCTTGTTGTGCCTTTCTATTCTGAAACATCCTTTGCATCCCTTTTGGCAACCTCACCATTGCTGACATGCAGCTTCTCTTGTCACAGCTTGTTCCTTCCAAAATCAGAAAGCAATTCTACTCCATGATGACATGTGGACAATGCTTGGCAAACCACCTTTCTGCTCAATGCAATATCCATTCCCATGCCCTTCACCCTGTTGCCTCAGTTAGCCCTGGCCATTCATGGAGCCTACCTGGCAGCTGTAGGAACCCAAGTCTCTAATTCCAGAACAAAGTTTTCCAGAACTGGAAAACTGGTGTTAATTTTGATCTGTGGATATGGCTGATTAAAGCAATATGTAATAGGTATTAACATCACTGGCAGCTCCTAATTAGATCTCTCAGCACTAATTAGATGCTCAGAATTCCATTTCGCATGTGCCATCAGTGGAAAACATTCCTAGCTAGTTTGCAAAGCTTCTTTAAAGAAATGAGAAATACCAAGAGCATCTCAAGCTGCAGTATAGTCCTGTTTTATTCAAATGGAAAAGCCGTATGTTCCATGGTTCACAGCAGGCTTACTCTACCACCCTAGCTCACAAAAGCTAAAATTGAACTTTTCTCTCTGAAAAAAGCCAATCAAAAGATTACTATGAACTATCATTCCCATTGCACTTTCCCTTGAGCTCTTCTAGGTGCTTACTGCAGCAGCTCTTTTCCCATTTCTTGATCTTCAGTCACATGGGAACAGTTAGTTTAAGAATCTATTGGACCACATTCACTGCCATCCAAATATTTACCTGAACTCTGAAAAAAATGTTGCTTCTCTTACACTGGATTAGTTTACTGAACTGTTAATCTTTTGTATTTTTGAAAACAAAAAGTATATTGTGCAGGACACAAGTATTCTTACAGGAAAGACTTCTGGTGAGTAGGTTTGTGCGAGGAAAGAAGAGGAGGAAAATGAACTATTCATTTAATATGCAGAACAGCCTAAGCCACTAATGGCTTAACTAACATGAACATGTTTTAAGCTTATAAAAGAGAGCATCTGCAATAATAAATGGAAATGGAACAGATAGAAATGTGGGCTAAAACATGCATCATGTCACCTTTGTTGTAACAGTAATTTCAGCTAAGTTCTTAGAGTTACACCGGTGCAAGGAGAAAACAATTGACTCCTGTAGGTGTGACAACTATGATACATTCATATAATTTGCACACATAACCCAATTCAGAAGGCCAAATTCAAAGTTTACTAACTCTGAATCCAGGCCGTATATTTTATGGGCTGCTACAAAACCTGTTTGGCACTCAAGCTCTGTCTAAATGTCAAGGTAGCTGTCAAGCACAGTCTCCATTTCCACAGTAGCAATATTTCCATATTCTTTTTGGCAAGCATCGTGCAGGCAAACAGTGTCACAGCAGCAGGTCTGAACTAGATGTGTTGTGTAGTATTTGTGTATATTTGAAGTGAAACTTGATATGTCTTTGCATCAAGGGCCAAATGTTTTAAAGATTTTAAATTAAAACTGCATAGCGCTTGCCATGCACAACTCGAAGTGGTTACCACTTCACTCCTTGCTGTATGCTCTGATTGGTGTTCACATGGATTACATTTTAATATTAGGCTGGAAGCTTAATTATAAAGGATTATTAGCAGATCATGAGAGTATTGCAGTGAGATGGGGTCATACAAAATAGAATAATAAGAGCTGTCTAATCTTTGACCTCTTTCTCCGTATCATTTTGGAATCACCAAGCAAATACAGCAACCCAAAAAACTGTTGAAGACTTTTTTTTTTTTCCCTGCCTTCCTCTCAGAGGGCTATTGTAGAATATCCTGAAGCAATTTGATTGTTTAGCTGGTAGACTTTTGGGGGCAGGGACTGTGTGTTTCCTTCATCATTTTGCATCTAGCTAAACATACCTTTGGAGCCAGACAGATAATGGCGTGCTTTGTACATGGAAGACCCGTGGCAGCAAAGACACTTTAGAGGACATGAGATAATGTGTGAAGGACATTTGGAGTCGAGATAAATTATGTGTGTATAGAAAGTCTATCTGAAAATAGGTTATAATAAAATTACAGTAGAGTGTAGGACTCGTAAATGCAGTTAAGATTTTCTTTGGTTGATAGGAGTGATCAGAATTCAGGCAACAGTATTTTTTGTAAGGGGATGCAGTGCAGTCTTAAAATAGCACTTATGTTGGCTTTTGTCACATTAACTGTGGGAACTCTGGTGGAAATACATTTAGGTACTTGAAGACCATAAGTTCAGAGATAAGGTCGGCCGATACTGTGAACAGCTTGCCTGAGAGGTAAATTGCATGCAGAAACTAAACATGACAGCCGCAGATAAAACACTTATTATGATTAATACCAGAAGATGTAACAGGCTTTACTTACTGCAGCCCCAGGAAACCTCACTTTTCCCTGATAATGTTTACAACTCCAATGGCACTCACGGGGCAGCCACATGCTTTCTTAGTAGATGGTCTCTTATCTGTGAAACTTCTCACCCATGTGAATTTTAACTTCTGCATTATTCATGTGAATGTTTGAAGATTTACAAGTCAGTAAGATTTTATGCACCTATTAAAAGCCTGAAACAGCCTGACAGCAAGACAATATTTTAAGAAGACTGCAGATGAGGAGAATTGTGACAGTCTTGTGAGATTATACTCTGAAGATTGCTAAATGAACATTACCTTATGTAAAAGGTGGTGAGTGAAGTTCACTCCAATACGTATATTGTCTCTTCCAGATATCTGCCCAAATAACCACACTGTATTCCTCATCTCCTATACTTACAAAAGATAAAGTACAATTCCATATGATATGCAGTAAATAAACAGAAAACACCAGCTTAACTTCAGTATCTATTTTAGTTCCTTCTAATTCACACTTAAATTTTTAGTTCCGTTTCTGAAATTTATTTTTCTTCTGCACATAAGGATATGTCCTGATTTAAATAAAGTAATGCTGTTTCTTTCAGCTCAACAGTTTCTTTCACCTTAATTTGTTCTGTAACAGGATAATAATAAGTATCTATAATAGAGGACTAGGATTCCAATAGAAACCCATTAAGGGGAGTATCTTCAAGATTATTATTTTTTAAATGTAGGAGATAAAATGATACATATTTAGATATAGGTTGAGTAAAGTAACTGCCAACGTATAAAACAGTATAAAGCAATATAATATCAACAGATAATGCATATGGATCATTAGCGGAGGAAGGGCATTCCTGTAATATCTGAAATATTTTGAGATACTAGGCCTATTCTATAACACTAACTTTGTGTTGGAGTTACAAAACAAAATGACAGCAAACAAACAAAAACAAACAAACAAAAAAGATTTAGTTCCCTGAAGGTTATAGGCTGAACCAGAAATATATTCCAATCAAATTACTTAGAGAAATTAATGAAAGGACTTGAAGGTTTTAAATGGTGTTTTCACAGAATCATTAACTTATCCAAACTACAGTCTCAACAGGTAAGAGCCAGGCAGAGGACCCCACCCTCTCCTCTCATACACAGAGAATGTCCAGTTGAAGAAGGAAGTGCCAGGGAACAGATGCCCTCCTAAAAACACCCCCAGAGCAAGGAATCTGTCCTGGCTCATGATTTCACCAGGAAGAGAGGCTGACAGTGGTGACGAGATGTCAGCAAACTCCAGAAGAGCAGCTACAAGCCCCGTCTGTGCAGCAAATGGAAGCATGAAGCAGATTGATAAGACTGATCCCGTTGCTCTGGGACTGCTCTTGATCAACATAACCAGTGCCTGAAAAACTGTGAGCAGTTGGGTGACTGGAGACTGGAGACATCACCCCTCAGCCCCCAGCCCCCTCTGACTCTGCTCCGTCTGAGGGGCATCCTGTGAGTGCGGCTTGCCTGTGACCTGGGTCAGACGGGGCTGATGTCCCCATGTCACTCCCAGGCCCTTGAGAGTGTCCAGGGGTGCTACTTCAGTTGCTTTTAGTGCAGGAGAGTAGCATGCAAACCAGCTTCTTTCCTATCAGTCTCCAACAGTCTGAAATACAGAAAGGTCTAGCAACAGCTGATTTTTTTGTTTGTTTTTTTGCTTCTCTGACTAAAAAAATACAACAAAAAGGAAATTAGCCTTGGTTTGACCTAAAATTATTTTAATAGTTTCATTACAATAAAATCATTTTAATTTACTGGGGAGGAAAAGTATATTTTTCCTTGATTTAACAATAAGAAAAGAGAAATGTTTATTTATTTATTTATTTGTGTGTGTGTGTGTGTGTGGGGTAGGGATTATCAATGTTAACCCTTTTCCCAGAAAGCTAAAACACCAAGATCAAGGGTATAATTTTGAAATTAAAACCCAGAACTGCAGTCAAATAGTTACGTCTTCACTATCCTTTCCCTGAATGAACAGGCTTAAACTCCCCACCCAAGGCAATCCAGATTTATTGTGGTTTTAATTCCACAGACCATCTCCTGTGTGACCCTCTCATTTTTCAGTTTTTGGCCAGCTGACTACTCCACAAAACAAAAATTAATTCAGTTCCAGTACTGATCTCTTATGGCATTATGCATGCAGAAGCAGTGGAAAAAAAAACTCATGAAGAAACAAACTGCAACACTACAGTTAAGTTGTACTTGGAGCCAGCGAAACACTAACTCCACAGAACAAACCAGATGTAAACTTTTATTTATCAGCTTAGAGAACTGCTGAAGTTTCAAATTCAAACAAACAAGTCTGTTTGGGTAAAATAATAGCGATCTTGTATCAAAGTCCAGATAACTGTATTGCTGTCTCTTGCATGTGCAGTCTTCAAATTTTTATGCAAAAAGAAAACAGCAGCAGGCAGCAAAATACACAGCAACGAGAGTCACAAACCCTATGCCTTTTTTCCCTTTGATGCTTTTCCTACTCTTATTTCTAGTTTAACTAGAAATTTAACTAGTTCTAATAATTTGTAAGGATATCTAAAAAATGGGTCAGACTAGCATTTAATCAGGATTTAAAACAAGAACAAACAACACTTTCTCTTACTCCTTCCCTTTAAGGAACATATCAGTTTGGTAAACCAACCCTGCACTCCATATGTTTGGGTTCAAGTTTCAGAAACATTTTCAGTGGGGAGGGTTTCTTAGCAGGATGTTACACTTCTGGTCAAAAACAGAAGATCCACCGCCTAGACAGTCAGCTGCATGAGAGCAAAGGCATTAACTGGGTATTTGAGAGCCCAGCCTCAAAGTCCAGCTCTCTGCACCTAACCTAGTGGTCTGAGCTTCTTTCCCTTTCCCCTCAATTTTGTTCCTTGTAAGAAGCAAAATTCCTTGGAACTCAATAAGCATGTATCAGATTCTTCATACAACAAAATGCTGCAGATTTTATATAAACCATTTCTCTCCAAATAGAAACAACATAGTATATAATTTCCTGGCGATAACTAAACTCCAATACATTTTTTTCTTAATTAAATTAGGCATTAAATCATTGCAGCAGATTTATTTTCCTGTTTGTGTTTTTTATTAATTAAATCTGCACCATCTGCCTCTGTTTATCTGTTTCACAATCCTTTCATCTAGCATTGTATGTTTATATTTTAAATGCGTACTAGCTTTCAAGATGGATTTTGTAACTGCAGAATGGTAGCTGCAAAGACAATTGTCATAAAAGGATACCCAAATGCTACGAAATATCCGCACAGAAAGCATCACAGCACATAATAATAATAATACACTAAAAGGGACAAAATCATTTAACAGTATAGGTCATCAAAATAACGCTCCATTGAAGAGTAGACATTTAAATACAGCAGCATGACTGAGAATTTCTCTTCTACGTGAGCAGGGATGTGGGATTAATTTAGATATATGCACATTAATAATTCAGAATATAAACAGAAGACATTTCAGATCTGTGCATCTAACAGATAAAGCACACATCTTTTTTACTAAAATAGGTAGATTTATCCCAAAATGGGTACTAAAAGTGTATGTATCCTGCAGTAGCATGCCAGTTACAAAAAGGCATGAGTGCATTTAATATTTACTCACAGACTTCAGTTGACTCTCATCTTTTTATTCCAATTGTCTTAATTTCTAGATTTTTTTACCCTCTTAGTGTGAACAAAAAAAAATATTTTGTTTTGAAGTGGCAAAGAGATCTTTGAAATTAAAACAGAATCCAGCTTCTCTTCAACCAGGAAAGTGGTCTACTGTTGGCATATTGGATTAGACTCCTTTTCTTTCCTGACTGTACACATCCCAAGTACCCGTTCCTATACTGCATGTCATGTGGAAAAACGTGGGCTGCATCAGATGACACAAGATCAAATTGAAAAGAAAAGCACAAGCTTACTGAAGATCTGCTTCCTCTCCTACATTTACAGTGTAATAGTGTAAGTTTATCAGCCTATGCAGTCATATATAGGGAAAAACAAAAAGAAAAACAAAAACCACACACACAAAAACCAAACCCCACAACACAAAAATATGGCAGATGGGGAAAGCTCTAGAAGTCAGAATGGGAACATAAACTGGACTTATCACAGAACAAAATTTCAGGAAAATCAACAAAGCTACAAAAGAGTAATGAAGCTGAAGCACAGAAACGCAGAGGAAACACAGAAAAGGCTGGAGATGACATTAATTTCAGCTTTTGAGCTAGTAGCAAGTAGGAGTTTAGTTCAGGGAAGATCCTGGTGTTTCCAATCTAAGAATCGCCTGTTGCTCCACCTCCTCCATTTCCACCTCTTTGGTAACTGGATATTGCCTATTATGTAAATATTTTTCTTTGCATCCATCACATCACATCTTCTCATAAAGATAAAATTCCTCACTTCTATTTACTTCATCTGGACATTAATTTGACAGTTCAGAATGAACCCTTTCCTTTTTCAGTTACAAAGAACACTTAACTGTAAGTTTACTATGCATTAACTTCCAGAAAAACTGGCCTACAATACATGCTGCTGTGGAGGATGGTAGTTTTACTTGCAATGTTTTCAACACAGTAGCTTCTAAGAATCAAAAAATTCCTCTTGGAATTACATATTGCAACTCTTAGTACACAGATCACTCAGTGAAGCACTTTGGACCAGACTGATTTATCCCATTGAATTTCAGGTGAATTTCCCTTCTCCAAAGACACTCCAATCAAAAGACTCAATGACAGAAATGAAACATTGTTTGCCACAAATAAAGGAGACAGTTTTATAATTTGCTTTCAGTATGAAAAACTATAATGTATAATAACTTTTAATGATGAATGTCTAAACAATGTAACTTTGTGTTCTGATTTATGCCACAGACTGTGACCAATCATGAACTGTTAGTTTTTAATTATGATAAAAGATATAAGAGTTCAGCAGAAGTGTTTCAAGTCCATTTCTAGCACAATTTGTTTTGTCTAGTAGCAAATTTTTAATTAAGTTACATAGGCGCATATGACTCCAGGTAAGAGTTCAGATCTGATGCAACACAACAAACAGATGATCCCTTTTCTCCTGTAGAGGATATAGTGATTTCTAAAGGATATCACTCATAGATTTAATAGCAATTGATAAAGAAAAGGCTAAGATTTTAGGGGCATATTTTCTCAACCAGAACCGATGGACGGAAAGCATACAAAAAATGTCATATTTTTTCTTTTTGTATACAACACTGTGGAATTAACTTCTCTTGTCATTCAGTTTAGTTTGCAGGAGACTAGGGCATTTTAGTCTTTATAAGATCTGGAAAGATCAGTTTTTAATCTTTCAGGTGAAATGTAGAAGCCTAGTTAACAAACAAACCCAAACCTCTCATCAAAATAACTGGAAAGCAGAAGCTTTAATGGAAAACTTGCATGCAGCAAAGCTCATGTTTTCATTGAGCAGCTCCAACATATCAAGAAATATTAAGGAGTGTGTGTTTGGAGGTGATAAGAAATGTAAGCACACACAACACTAAAATTATCTATAAGAAACATTAACTTATCAGTCCCGTTCGACCTTTTCTCCTAACAGTTGTCACTAGGCCATTTACTCTTACAAACCCGAGTTTCTCAGCTATAGGTGACTGTTATTAATAACAGACACACACAAAATGAGCTTCTAGAGAAGCGTTACCATTTTTGAGGAAAATTCCATTGAGCAAAGGCCATCCAATGGGCAATGATCAGTCTGCACAGTTCTCACATCACTGCACATTACCAGTAGAAAAATGGCCCTGGTAGGTAACAAATCCAAGTCTCTACACTGATTTGGAGAAAGAGGAAAGTTTACGGATTGTGCTCTGGCTCCTTATCAAGTTTAAATCTTTACCAGACAAGATTCCAGTGGAAATCCAAATCCACAGGTTCTGAAGGATCAGTGTTTCTTATAAATTACTGTCAGGCAGCTTGAGACAGGTCTAATTTCGCTAAACAAGTGCAAGCCATCCTTTCAGTGTGCTGTTTCCATGTGTCCTGAGCTGTGATGTACATATCACAGCCATTCTTGCACACCAAGTCAAAGCTTCCCACAGGTGCTGCTATGGCTCCATTCAGCAAGTCGGCCAGCCAAATTCCTTCCTCCCCCAGTGCAAGGATCCTGCGCTCCTCTTGACACACAGGACGTTCGAGTGCATACTTTTCATTAGCTCAATTCCGCAGTCCATTCTGAATTGTCTTATTCCAAGTTTAAAGGAAAGCCAAACCTTCACGCGGCCAAGCTCTCCACTTCATCACCAGCCTAGCAACACCTTCAGCTCAGTTCACGTCCTCCTGGGTAAATATATATGCAGGTTTTCTTTCTGTCTACCAGATGTATTCTTGCTTAAATGTGGAACTATCCTAGTTCAGGGCCTAATCCTTTAAACACTTACTATGTTGCCTTGTAGGCAAGCTTTATAGGCTTGCAAAACCTCTTTTATTTTATTTTATTTTTTTTTTTATTTTTTAATCATACACACCATAAGCCAGTTAGCAGCTTTTTGCAAAATTGGGCTTGTTGAGTAATCATAAATTAATTCTTAAGAAAGACTTACTGCATCAAGGATTCTGATTTTGTGAGCTAAGAATCAGTTGTTTCTTCAGTTGTACTTAGGAAGCACCACTGATTTCATTACAGATTTGTGGAAGGATATGGGACAATAATTTCAGCTTTCACAACCCACTATTCTTATGCTGTAAACCTTGGTTGTTCATTGACTTTGGATGCATGACCTGCATTTTTATCATAGTCAAGAATAAACTCATACAAAACCGATACCTCAAAATCTCTCCTGCTTTGAGGTCAGCAAAATCTAAATCTAATTCTGGATTAGATATTTTCTGACTTAAGTAGTGATTAATAACAAAAAGAAAACAGATTCAATAATTAAGTAGTAACTGGTTCTCAGCTATGCATAGGTTGAATATCTTTATTTACTGCTTCAGCTTAAATGTATAAATTATAATATAATTGGAAAAATAAACACAAAAATGTTAATAATCATGTCATTTCGATTGGCAGACCTGCAAGGCCCCCTTTTGTGACAGAACTCAGGAGCACTTAAATAGAGCATAGGTCTACTTCCCCTCCTAGAAGTAACACCTCCCAGCATGGTTTTGGGCTAGGCTAAAGTGTTTGTGTAGCGTGATAAATGGGTAGAATCAGACCCTCATTGACTTGAGAGATTAGAAGGCAAAAAGGATCTTAATGAACCAAAGGGAAGTATAAATTTGGCCTACTGCATCCCCAAATCAGTATTGGGCACTTGGACATAGGGCATGTCATGTGGAGGCTGGCTTCACTGCAAATTAGTTTTCTGCAGAAACTTGGTGCCTAGCACCTTCAGAAAGCTGGAAACAGTCCTGCTTGGAAACCTGCAGGGTACAGCTCTGGAATCCAGCCTCCCACACAAGTGCACAGGGGATGCACAGTAGCTGCACCATGTCTGATATAACACTTGTGCACCAAAAATCGATCGAAAACTGCAGGGCCTTGTTGCAGGGCAATATGGCCCCCAGTCTCAAGGGGAAACCGCTTCTAAGATGAGTAGATATTTCGAAGTTATTTCTAGGATTATTAAAGCATGCTGTCCGTACCAGATGTGAGCTCTGCAGTGGCAGCTGAACTCCGCGAGTCTACTGGAGTGCATTAGAAGAGTGGGAAGCTCTATGACCACAGGAGGAATGCGGGGCTTGCCCATTTCTGCTCAATTTCAAACAGCACTTCTGTGAGTGTTTAGGAGACAGAGACATTTAGCTGTACATTTCTCTCTCTCCTCCCTTCACTTCCCCCCCACCCCCATCTTTACTCTAGTGAAGTGTTTCATGCATTCACCACAATATTTCCTTTAACAAAATTCTCCTGCTGCCTTAGAACCACTCACAACCTGGCACCTGGGGGAAATTTTAGGCCATTTTTCCATACACATCATGTCTAAAAATAAATCTATGAGCTTTTGACCATGAAGATAAAAAGGCCATCCTCCCTCTACATAGCCTTTTGTTCATATTTGAAAAAGAGCTGCTGTGAAATACTACTGTGTCTGTTGTGAAATGTCTGTAAATGTAGAAGATCAACCGATTCACACCTGCCAATTAATTTCATTTTACTGTATTTTAACTCACCTTTCTGGCAACACAAATTCTTTTAATGCAAACATAATCTAAGCTAAACAAGCTATATTGCTTTTAATGAGGTGATGTACAGTCTGCCATTGCTAAGTGTAACACTGTTTTTCACAATGAATTTAAAGTGAATGAATGTATTTCTGTGCATAGTTTCTCCACTTCTCATACTTACATATCTGTTAAAATACTGTGTATGTGAGTGATAACAGTAACTTTGTGCAGACTTTTCATTTTTGCTGATTTTACTGTGAAAGTCTGGCTAGCTTCACAAAGTATCCAGATAATGAAATTTGCTCATGCCTTATGAACTGAGGACCTCAGATACATGCTCTGTCAATAGCTTTTGTGCATTTCTGCCAATAGATTGTACACTACCTCTAGCTTCTGATTTAAATTTGAACAGACATAAAAAAATCCACTCACTGATACAAGCAAAATATCAAGTTTCAGTTTGGAATGAAAAAATGCATTAATTCTTATTTCTGCCAGAGGTAGCTGTTCTGTTTAATTTATAGAAGAAGCTGAATAATTTCTGGACAAACTAATCAAGTAATCATGTAAACACAAATCAAGATTTTTCTGGATGTTAAAGAAGCAGTACATTATGGGGGTACTTTAGAAATGATTTAGGAAGGTTGCTCCCTTTAATTCCTCTCAAAAGTCAGCATTTCTAAATAAAACCTACGTGGGCTTTTGAATGAATTATGGCCTTTGTCAAACATTGCACTGCCAGGTCACAGCCCCCCATGAATTAAATAGGTTCAGTGAAATCTGTAAACTAGAAATTCACTCTCATCACAAAAACAGACTGGTGAGGGATGGAGATTTATAACTAGGACACTACTTTCTTGCGACAAGACGCAACCAGCCTAAATGCCCTGTGCTTTGAAGGTGGAAACAGTGAACGACAATAGTAATGACAAGGAATCGTATAAAAGGACTAACACCAGTTGAATGAAATCTTATCCTGCAAGACTAGTATAAGTGCTATCAAGCTGCATGAGAAGTTTTTATGCAGGTTTTGCACTGCTCTCTCATAGTAAAGAATGGACAAGAATATTTAACCTAAATTTGATTTTTTTTTTTTGTCCTTTCTCATAGTTAAGCGATTTACTTCTATATTGTCATACAGATGTATGGTTTGCAGATATAAGAATGATACATAGAGATTCAAAGGATTTCAATATATAAGTTTTAAATACATACTTATATATATATATATATATATGCACATATATCTGCCTTCTTTACTGTCAAAAACTGAAGCTTTAACAAATCTTTTCTATACAAATAAATGAAGAGCAACTTGAGTAACTGGCTTTAGTCTGTATCTACAGAATAATTTCTGTGTGTTTGCTTCCCGTTTTAAGCCATGATTGCATATTATTACCAGTGACAGCAAAGCACACATTTGTAGGTAATGCTCTAATCTCACAGTCAACTCCAATAATCTTGTACTGTGACAGGCTTCTGAATGAAATTCTTTTACAGTGGATGTGTATGTGAAATACAATAGCTGCGAATGCATGGCAAAAAATGGCAACATAATTTAGGTAGAGTCAAAGGAAAACAATATTATTAGTTAATAGCATACAAAACTTTGGTAGGCACACTGTTTCACAGACTAAGATAGGTTTCTGCTGCAAGGAGCCTATTCTACAAACATTTGTCTTCGTGGGGAACTCATTCTCCAGGAACTCAGCACGAGTTTCCAGGGTTGTCAATGATATGTACGCATTTCCTGTGTGAGCAGCTCTGCAGATCTGTTTATTCTGTATTGAAAGTGGGATAAGTCCTGCTACCTGAAACTAATCTTATTATTACGTGCGCCTCTGGGGAAGCAAACATATCATAGTTGGTACTTCATGCATGCGCAGTTTACCTAAGTACACAGTAACTTCCTTAAGTAGAGAAACTGTAAAACCATGGAAGATGACAGGAAAGAAACACGCTGATTTCCTATTTGAATTCAATTCCTATCTTTTCCGTACTACACTCTTCAACCCCTTTCATGTTTAAGGGTTTTATTCATGAAAGTCCAAGATCTTTGTTATTAAGCAATGTATCTTCTCTTTATTAACTGAAAAAAACTGCTCTCCAATCCTGGAGAATATTTGTCATCATTGCTATGTTTTGCAAAAGCCTTTGCAAATAATTGAGTCCACATGACTAGTCCTATGGACTTGCAAAAATACATCTGGATGCATAATACATTCTCATGATCTAGTCCTTATGTTATGTTATGAAAATCCCACATACCAAAGTTGGTTAAATAATGAACAAGAAAATACCTGCAAATAACAGGGCAGGTTCATTCTAGAACTAGTTTACCTGTTTGTGAGCAGATGATTGGTAATTATTTACAGGATCCAAAAGTTTTCTAATCTCAAGGAACACTCATAATCAAAGAGCTTTAGGGCATAATTCAGTTCTGTAACTAATACCTCTAGGAGTCATTCAAATGTCTTCATCCAAGCTGTTTAATTAATACTGCTGAGAGCATTAAGGCTAGTTTTTGAGTGACTGTTTCACAGACAGAAGACAAAAGTCATGAGAGAAACATCTTGTTTAGAAACCCTGCCTTCAAGCTGTGTTGTTGCGGACACTGAATCAGAGAATGGCTGAGGCTGGAAGGCACTTCTGGAGGTCTGCTGTCCAATGTCCCAACCCAAAGCAGCTTCAGCTAGAGCAGACAGCTCACCTGCCCGATGTGTCCCCCCCACCAAGTTTTAAGTTATTTTGACTTCTAGTTTTGAAATTTTAAACTACATTCTGGAGAAGGACTGGAATCATATTTGAACCACAGGAGAAATTTGCTAAAAACAAAACCAAACCAAAACAAAACCAACCAAACAAAAACACACCTGGAACCTAAGAATCTCAATTTTTCACATTTAGGATGTAAATGAATTATGACACAATACAAAAATAGAAAAAAAAAAATCATCAAAGTGCAGTTCAGATAGATGGAAATTTGCTTATATTCAGTGACTTAAATGGTGTGATTCAGGACAGACTTCTGATTCCTATGTTTTGCAATGTTTCTCACTGACTCAAGGAGACTGAGAAAAAGTTATTGCCTTTCCCCATTTAATTTCACACTGAATTTCAGGGGAAGAGCTGCAGGGAGAGGGGAGGGGAGGAGAGGGAAAACAGACAAAATGAAGTTCAGATTTAACTGGATATTGAAGAGGGCATCTGTCCATAGTCCAATCTAACAGTCCTAGCCAAATGTTAAGAATAACTGCAATGGTGCCATGAAAAACTGTGTCATTGATCTACTGCATCAAATTCTGGCAGTAAACTGCAGTAATTCAAAAGAAATCATATTATGAGAAGAGCCATGCTGACATTCAACTTACATAACACAGGTAAGTGCTTGCAAGCACACGTGCAGATACCTGACACGAGGGTGCCACCCTGGTCACCCCTAGGGCTGGGTTAAGAGAAATTCTAAGTGCAGCACATCTTGAACCTCTGTTGATCATGAACTGAAGCTGAAAATGCGATGAATACACGATACTACTCAGCACATAGTCACAGCACAGTCTTTTCCCTGTTTGCTCCCAAAGGACCCAGCAGGGCATGTTTGCAGATGCGAAGACTGCAGGAAGAGCTTTCTGAGATGGCTGGAGGAAGAATGGACTATCCCCCCAGTACTGGAAAGCTCCAATAACTGCTTTAACTTGTGCAGGGTCAGATGGACACAGGGTAACCTCACAAACTGAAAAATACCACCATCAGTGAGTACTCACATCTGTGTGGAATGAATTCAGTCTCAAAAGAAGGTATGTGGGGGCAGAAAGGCAAAAAAGGGCTTGCCAGTGAGAATAAACACTATGAAAACCAAGTTACTTCCTTTGTTTTTCTTCCTTCCCTGATTAATATAATCAGATAATTTTATTAATACCTATAGCTCAAAATAAAAAATACAACATTTTTCACAAAAACTAAATGAAACTGTTTGGCATTTCTTATTTATTGATAACGAATAAGCTTGATAGTTGCTGATATAAAACAGCAGACCAGGGCTGACATTAACCAGCACAGTCTGTGATGTCAATGTCATAAATCATACATGGGAGTCTTGTGTTATGCAACATCCCACAAACTGGAGCACTAGCCATTTTTTAAAGTAATAAAGTTAAAGGGTAAGTAGGTTACTTATCGCGTTACAGCACTCAGACTTCAGCTAGTACAACACTTAAAAATACACAGATGGACACTAGAGTCTCTAAATCAATTTGTAATTTCTGAACTGGAATTATAGACCAGAGCCTAAAAAGCCATGCAGTTCTGAAAGAGACTTTGAAAAATAAAAGAAAAGAGGTATCATTACATAATTATATTTGGATGAAGAACTGCTGTAAAATGTTGTAATAAGATTCCAGAACTAAAACTCGCATGAAGATTACATATTTTAGAACTAGAAAGGTTAATAATAATTTTAGGGGAATTATAGGAAACCAACATCTAAGTGGCTATAGCATACTTAAAAATATGCTCACCTTCACCAGATTCAAAGTTGGTTTAGTTTACTCCTTTTTATAGTAAAAAATTGTTAGTAAAAATCCAGAGTTGAATTGAATCTACTAAAAAATCGAACAACCCCACGCAAGAAAAAGCAGCTCAATTTTCCTGCAGAGGAAGAAGGAGTAAAAGAAGAAGGTGAGCTAGAAAGTGCCATTTTCGCTGAGGGGGGACACAAGACAAAGTAAATCAGCTTTGATCGTTTTCCTCCCCACAGTCTTCTTTACTGAGAGCGGATGAGAAGAAGCAAGAAGGTGGCTACCAGAGGATTTGGCAAAAGATGCTCCAATCTGGTGGCGTTAGCAAGAGTCAAAACCAACTACAACTTCACATCAGCCGTTCCTTACTTCAGTTTCATATGAAGTTTCATGTTGCTTATAAATCTAAAATTGTCACATAGCAAACAGTCTGTCCCCAGACTCATTTTACTATTCACCCTGAAGCCAGGACTCCTGTGCTCTCATCATATATGGACACCTGTACATGCACAACACATATGAGTAACAGCAGCAAGTTGAAATGACGTGTCCGTGTCATGTCAGGGCCTGTCCTCAAGAGGAGGTCAGATGGAGATCTGGCAGAAGAGGGAGGCACATGCGGAACAAAAGCGTGTTACAAGGATGTCATCTGGGGTCATCTTTCACAGGCTAACAAAGCATCCTTCCTACAGACAACCATTAAGGCAGAGACTCACAGTAACTTCTAGGTTTGTATTACTGTGTTAATGATGTAATACAACAATGAAATAAAACGGAAATTTCCTCCTGAAAGCAGAAACCTCAACAAGTGCCCCAGAACCTTACTACGTTACTTTTCTTGCATAGGCTGCTTTTTTTTTTGACTGAAGTTCTTATGTGACCTTGTGAAATCCTATCTCTTCACATGCTGACAGAATGATGATTACAGAGCTATTCTTAGCCTTGTGACATATCTAATGACTGCTTTAGCTAATATTACTTTTTAAATCATACAGATCCGTTCCTTTAGGGCTATTGTGTTGTAAACCTGTTGTTACAAGTTTGGAAATATCTTCAAAGTAACTCTTTATTTTCCTCTTTTGTTTAACAGTCTAACAACGTTAATAATTTATAACTAAGGAACATTTCATGTGGTCTTTAAAAAGTCTGGTTCTGACATCTTGAATGAGTGTGTGATGGTGAGAGATTTTCATTCTGAGACCAACACTACTGAGTGCAATATTCATTTTTGTGTCAGGGAAACAAGTATGATTGCTCTCTTTGAAGGTGTTCACAGGACCAGGTCCTTATTTTACTGGGTTGTTTTCTTTAAGGAAACACTGAGCTGGCTGGAAGAGAACTTGCAGATCCACTCCACCAATTAAGCACAAGCCTGCCTAGGTTGGAAGCACAGCCTTCACAGCTCATGTACTTGTCGGAGCTTTAGGGGAATTACAGCAGAGCTCGCTACTTCCCTTTCCTCTCAGAATCCCATGTTGCTGCCATTGCATTACCTTAAACAATCTATCATTTCAGGGTATAACTAGAAAATTCCAGCATATCCCCTTCTCAGTATATTCCTTTTAAGCTAAAGGCTTTTCTTTATCAAGTCCTTATTAAGGATAGTGCCTTTGATACCTACGTTATTTTGTGAAGTTCAGTAGTATGGCACTACTTTAAGTCTTCCCCACTACATCCAAAAATAAAAACTCATGGGATTTTTCTGTGACTCCAACTGATTAAGGTCAGATTTATTTCAGCAATTGCTTGCTGTCTTTAGATGTAACACTTTTACAGTTCTTCTCTCTGCTAGAAACTTCATGTTTGTTTTTCTTAAAATAAGGCTTCTTCCTACCAGTTTTGGAAGTTCCTGCCAGGGACTGCAAGTAGGAAATAGGTGTTCAGTTGTCCTTCCAATTCTCTGTGCTCCATGCACACACACACTCTCTTTTATCCTTTTCTTATCTGTCTCTGAGCTTTGGTTCATAATCCCCACTTCAGGCCACTTCCCCAAGTCTCTCAGAAAAACATGCTATTGCGAGTCTGACTTCATTCCTGCCTTTTTCATCTGTAGGAAAAAGTTTCTCCTTGACAATCCCTTCCATCATGCCAGTCCACAGTCAAATGTTTCTGTTTTTCATGTGGCTCAGTATTTTGCATTTGATGTAGTAACAGCAATTTTGGCTGCAAGACCCTTCAGATTCATTATTTTACTGAACTATTAATGTCACCTCTTAACAAACACTTAACAAACTTAAGTATTTAAGAAAATTACTCATGAGTTCTCTATTTGTTCTGCTTCCTCCATGCATCTTTTCTACACCCACCATGTTTTAAATACTGATATGTACAAAGGGAGAGTGCACAGTGAGCTCTTTCAACAAACACAGGTGATCGTAGTAACACAGCAACACAGAAGAGTTGAAAAAAAGAGATTTCAGTTTACATATCTGCTTTAGTCTCATTTTTCTGTAGAATTATTTTGACATCCATAATAACAGATACATACGGACATTACACACTGTATAATGTAGTGGCATCACAAAGGACCTAGTCTGTAGATGTCTGTTGTGCTACAGGAAAGTGAAGATAAAGTTACAACCTCTTCTGAGGTAACTGCAACCATCTACAATTGCTCCCATCATCATACAGTCCATTATGCTTGCACACAGATCAACTCCTTCAGTACAGTAAGAACCTCCTGGACAGTCACCATCTGCTCTGCCTGTAGAAATATTCCTTTCGTATACGGCTTTTTCAGCCCCGTGTCACAAAAATGTAGCAGAAGCATTCTGAAAAACATAGAGAAAAGCTTTTCTTGAAAACTGATTGGTCTTGAGTGTTTAAGTCAGAAATAGTTGCACCTGGAGCTCTCTTGGCTGGTGCAGATTGCCAGGACTATTTGTGACTGTCGGCCAATGTTCTGGAGAAATCTGTGAACCCAAGGTTCCTTGCACCCCCAGCATCCTTCATGCAGCTATTTCCTTTGGTTGTCTTTCTAACAACCATCAAAGTCAAAGGACTTGTTTTATGTGGCACGGTATCCTTAGATATGAATCTCAATATATACTTCCTAAATGGCCAACTCACAGATGACACACCTGAAAGCCAACAATACTTCTCAGCAAATTCAGGATGTACAGGGAATCCTCATCCTTCACACAAAACTTTTTAAATCCACTCTGTATGTGAGGCAATATAACTGGATTCTGTAGCCATCAGATGGCTACAGTGAAGCTGGGCCATTGGCTACGATCCATGTTTCCCATGAGCTTAACAGCACTCTGATATGTATAAAACCAAGCTGCTTAAGACTTTAGGTTATGGCTTTTATACATCTATTTGGGTGTAAAGTTATAAACAACTGTTCGCAGAATTTACTCTATATAAACGGAAAATGCAAAGGAATATTTTTCACTGATAAGCAGCTTGATTTTACATACCTTTTTTGTGTTACTTGGTTTTATCATACACTTTATAGAAAATATAGACCAGACTCTGTCTGGATAGAATCAATTGCTTTGAAAAGCTTCTAAAAGATAGTGCTCTAAATTGTTTTTGTGGTGCAGTAGCATAGCAATAAGACTGTAGAATGAAAAATACAAAAAGATTCACCAATATATATAGGAAATTCAATTATTCACAAGTGAAGAAAATCAAGATAAAGAAGAGTGCTTTTGTGTTGAGTACACCAGCCAATCCTGTATGTATCATATGAGGCTATGCTTATTGGCAGTATTCCCAATAGGTAGGAGAGTACAGAGGACTGATTTGGGAACACAGCAGGCTTCTCAGTTGATATTGAGGGTTTCAGCTTTCATTAAAAATAAATACTTCCAGCCATTCTGTTTATGGAGAAAACTGCTTACTCAGAGCTTCATAAAACAATACCATGTATGTCAATGAGTGCTAACCTAGACTGAAACCATACCATGATTTTAAAAGTTCCTAACCACTTGCTATGAAAGCCATGTAAAACAAACAAACAAACAAACAAAAAACAACAACACATAATGTGATGCAAATTTACACTACTTGGAGAAGAGGCATAACACTAGTTAAGTGTGTATCTTGTAAGGCTCCTAGTCTAAAAACATGGAAGAAGTGCAAGTGATATGTTTCTCTGAATCAGTATTTACTTTTCTAAGCTGTGGGAGACACCAAGCTAAAGCATTTGGCAAAGGAAAATGCAGCATCAGTACTCTTTGTTTCAGTTGAAATCTGTTGTTGTTAAAGCACACATCTGTGCAAACTTCAGCCCTGGAATGAAGTCTGAGAGTAGACTTCCAACCTGCTGATGAGGTATAAGAACAGCAAAAACAGTTCAAGGTGTTCCTGCTTTTTATTCACGTAGGTGGCAGAACACAGTCACAATTGTGTTATAGACTGTATAAATGAAACATAGGGGCAGCAGTGCCTACCCTGAAGTCATGTAGACCAGATAAAGAAGAAAGGAGAAAAAGCAGGAGGGTAACCAGAGGCAGAGGTGATTGCTGGCCTCCTCTCAGTTACCCATTTAGGGGTACTAACAGAGAATGAAACCAGAACTGCCACCAAGCCTTCAAAGGAGAAGTAATGCAGCCACATTTCTATCCTGAAGTGATCATCTCAGTAATATCCCCTACATCAGGCAGCGCTGGTTTTCCCTGTAACCTATTCAAATGCATTGGCAGTGAAAAAGCTAACAGACCTTTCCAAAATGTTCACAGCTCTGTCAGAAGCTTCTTTTTGGAAGCCATTCATATTGGACATTAGGATACAGAGTCACTTTCAGGCAGGTTCTCAAAATCTAGCCTCGGCCTTTTTTATTCCAGACAGTTCAACAAACTGCAGTTTGCTGCTCTGCAGCTGGCACAGGAATTTATCAGCTCATCCCTTTCACTTTTAATAGGCAGGCACAAAGAACTTGAGCATAGTTTCTGGTCTACCCAAATTAATGGATGTATCTGCTATTTAATTCATTTGTATTTTGCATGCAATGCTTGCATGCCTCATGGGAAATGATATAGACTTGTTCAACCACACTGTCTGGAAGAGTCCCATGACTGAAGGTAGTAATGAGTCATGATGCTTGAGAAAGGAAGAGCAACCACCCAGCAAAACAGGCTAAGCTTAGAGTAGCCAGAGCTATGATCTGAATACACAGCTTTTCAGGGCTGCTTTGAAGAGTTGTACAGGTACAAGTGACTGTAACAAGAGGGTGTAAGGAAAAATAAGTTTATGTTGTCAAGGACACAAAAAAGTCTCTGAGTGGAACAAAGACTCCTGCATGAAAAAAGGTCAAACACACATCATCGTTTTGTCTGGTGATTATTATTAGCATAGTGCTTCCTGCGAGAAAGTATACCTAGCTGGAGTTGTAAAAGCAGCAGTAGATAAAGCAGAGTGCTCACAACTTAGCAACAGCTTTGAAAGTATTGTCAATAAAGCTACAGTTTGAAATAGGGCCAAGTGATAGTACGTGATAATACTGCACAATTGAAGCAGCACTTCAGTATCTAATCTTGGGATTAGAGCAGATCTGGAGGTTCACACTATTGAAACCATGTCAAGGCTGAATTTATAGCTCTCCTTGGCAGATATAAATAACAGCCACAGATTATTGGGGCAAACTTTGATATAGTTCCCTGAAAAAAATGCCCATTTAAAACCATGGAAACTTTCTTTTTCATCCAAAAACAGAAAAAGAGAATTCTCAGCTGCAGTAGATGCTGAGGCATCTGTTTTCCACTATCACCGTGTTTATATGAATGTTTCTAAAGATCCAGCTTCTAGATATTATGGTCTTTGATAAGTTCAGTTAAGCAAAAGGCCTGGCTACAAACCAGTGCTTTACCACACACGTGGCCTTCATACACATGAGACAATCATCGCATTCTCTGTGGATGTGCAGATACTGTAATTGTTGAAGTGAAATATTCAGCATAGACAAATTCTGACGTCATACAATTCCTTAGAAGCAGGCTTATTATTTTTTTCTTCAGTTCATTTAAAAATATTTGTGCATATACACATTCATATATACACAAAAAAGAGGAAGGACACAGATGCCCTATTGGAAAGTGATCTTTTAAATACCGTTTTTCAGTCTGTACTTAGAAGCTGTCTATGCTACAGCCGAATAAGATTACATCTGATGTACCAACTTCTCAATGTCATACTTGGTTAATGTCATGCATACTATACTCCAAGCGTAGCTACCATTTGTTTTTCAACAGCTACATGAACCATGTATTTGTCAGTATATATATATATATTTTTTTCTTTTATTGCTGCATTTTCATGGAAATTTCAGAGTGAAAACTATTGCCATAAAACACGGTTCCTTTTTTTTTTTTTTTTTTTTTTTTTTTTTTTTTTGCTTGACAGATGCATCTGCTTGAGCAAGAGCAAAACTCAACTCTATTAAACCAGTAATCCTTCCATATGACATTGTCACACAGCACAGATGTCCTTTCATAGGATTTCTGTCAAGGGGATGGCTTGCCATTCCACACTGACAGGTAGGGCTGGGGGTGATCAGCAAAGAGATCAGAGATTTCTTAAAATGCCTGTCATCAAATTTAAACCAACCTTTATGCAATTCGCTGTGGAGAAAAATTAATTATTGCCCTGCAGTAATTGCTTCCATTTACACACACCTAAATGTTACCAAGCTTTGTGAATGTGAGAACTGCCTAACTGCACACAGAGCACCTGCCATTAACATGTGGATGTCCTGAGACTGGGGACTTCAAAGAAATGATATAAGCTTCTTTGAAATTTTTTCCATACATTCCCTGATTCGTCCTGTTGGAGCCAGAATAGTTAGGACATCTTACTTAAGATGGGAAGATACACAGGATAATCAGAATAGTCACATTAGGATTTTCTAGATCATTCTTAGGATAGTTTTCCTGTTGCCTACTTGGAATATGTAAAATACATGGCATTATGATTTAAGGGAAAGTTTTCACCAGCTTGCACATGCCTTATATAATTCACTTGCTGCCTCACTAGCCACAAGTATTATGCCATCACCAAAAATCCATACTGAGGATGGTACTTGCTGCTGCTCCTCTATTGACAACACAACATTGACATTAGAGCCTAAAAGCCACAACGATGCATGCACCAAATATGCAAGCAGTAACACTTGGGACAAGGAAATGCTTCATTTAGGTCTGCTTCCTTGGAGCTCTTGAACCCAAACCAAACATAGCAAAGTAGTAACATATTTATTTATTTCCTGTTCAATCTGTGTGGTTTGTCTAAGCATTAGCTTCTTTGCATATTTTTTTTTCTCTCCCTCTTTAAGAAGCTCTTTAAACAAAGAACAGCACATTTCCTTATTCTAAAAAAGATCTCCAGGCTAAAAGGGAAACAATGAGACTTTTACTTCTTTGTCCTTTGGTATAAAAGAAGAAAGTTTTCAAAAAGACACATTTCTTTCATTTGCAAGAAATTAAATCCAGGTTTAAAGCTTTTCTCCAGCCCACTACTGTTTGATTTCTTCGGAGGGAAGCTACAGCAGTGCCAGGTCCTGGGAAGAACTTCAACATGTGTTGGCAATCTTGCAAACTGAATTTAGAGCCTCTCAAATTCAATATTGGGATAGTTATTAAGAGCAATTCTTGCCTGAAGCCCTTTATGGGAGTTTATGTTAAGTCACTAGCACTCTCTTTTAGCATGAGTTCCCCGTTGTTCATCCCAGATGATGTTTAGAACAATCCTAATCTACTTCCTGGGGCATCCCGCTGAGATACAAGTCACATTATTAACAGCTAGTAGTTCTGATCATAACTTCCAACAGGGCCATGCAATTTAGTTCCTGGAATCTCCTGCTTAGCTTTTCATTTAGACAAATCACTGCTGGCTGGAGAGAAAGGGTAAAGCCAAAATGAGAGGAAAATACAATTTTCTAGAGAGAGCATTTTTGTATATGACCTTTATTCCCATAGCTTTCAGCAGGACTGAACAAAGAATAAACTCGAATAGATATTTTTTATCTCCTTTTTCAAACAAGGTATCATAAAGAAGTGATCTATTACAGAACTTAAAATATGGAAGTGACTCTTTCAGGGCTTTCATACCCTCCTGGGCACACCACAAAGCTGGGCACAAGATGTCATTTCTACTTCTGCAGCTGAGTGACACCGTACTCCTCAACTTTTGAAACATCCTCTTTCTTAGCAAACGAGACTTAGAAGATACTTGTCTGTTTCAGGGATTTGAGACTACGCAGAACGTGCTGGTTCCCCTAGACTAGGAAGCATGTAGGCAGCACATAGGTCAGTCAAGTTCACAGTCTTCCTTCTTCTGTTCTCTCTTTGCTTTGAAAGAAAATAACTGCAGCCTTTGTAATGGACCTTATTTTTTTTTTTTCACTATTTACCACACTAGTCAGGCCAGAGCTGATGAATAATACTTTCTTAACTTCATTCCCTCACTGCAGAATAACTAATTGAAATCAGAAAACAAAACAAATCGCTACAAAAACAAAACAAACAACTGTAGGCAACACCATACTGAAAAATAAATAAATAAACAAAATCTTCTACTGTGGAAATCTTTACAGAAATTCGCTTCACTTCTATATTCTTGTGACCCCTTCAATGATCAATGAAGTTTATCAGTGAAGTCAGCTGTTGTATCAGATACAAAATCAGAAACAAAGGGTACAACTGATACATAGCTGATGGCAGCAAAGTTGAGTATCATTACTCATTTTATATGCTGAAGTTCATTCACTCACAGCCAAAACCCAAAACGCTCACATCAAGTCTTGCTATCACCACACGCTCTCCGTTTGTCTGCTCTGAGATCAGGTTCCAGTCTGGGGTGCTGTGAAATACAAACTGGTGGAGCTACATACGCCCTGTGAGCACGTTTCTCCAAATCCCATGTCCTATTACTGGTCAATCCTTGTCTCTAAATCACCCATTTCTTGTTTCTTTTGTCCAGGAAGGTTTTGTGTTTGTTTACCCATTTAAAAGCATTTCTTCGCGCATTCTGATTAGAGAGTACACTTAGAAGAACATATGTAGCATTATGTGAAAACAAGAGGGTAAACCTACAAGCAGGGTAAGTCAGTTACTCAGCTAGGGCCGAGTAAGAGTTACTTTGCTGCGGCAATCAGGATTGAATTCTTCTTTAAAATTCATTGCCTCTGCCATGGTTACTGCAGCAAAGCAAATTAATTTAAGATTCCCTTAGAGGTCCACATGCAGAATTATACATGATTCCCCCACCAAGAGAAAGGAAAAATAGAAAATTTCATATCCATGCCTTTTTTTTTTTTTTTTTTTTTTTTTTTTTTTTTGTAAACTGCTTTTAATTGGTACAAGCTTCCTATTGGCCTTGGGGCTATCTCAGTTTGTGACTCAAGTGCCACAGCTGAGTTTATCTAGCGCTGAGGTTCATAAACACCCTTAGCTGCTCTGTAACACCTTACTTTTACACCAGTTGTGATGAGCTCAGTGAAAGGAGGGAAAAAAAAAGAAAAAGAAAAAAGAAAAAAGAAAAAAAAAAAAACAAGACATTCCTGCTAGGCTCAAACAGTGGATGCACTCTCAGATGACCCCTTGACATTTTCCAGTCATTGCAGAAAGGGCTGTCCCATCTCTGGAAATAATCTAAACACTGATCCTCCTAACTGTCAGAAAAGAACCAGAGATTAGGAAAAAATGCCTTTAGAGATTTTCTGATCAACAAACTTCTCTTATAGGTGCCAATGTATAGGTGAATAAAGGTTTGCTTTAACTGGTAACAAATCAATATTTGTGCAGGTTCACATCCCACAAAAGCAGAAATGGACTTGTGGCTATGACACTATTACAGGGAAGAGTCTAAAGAAGTGGTAGCATTGTAAGAGTAGGATCCTTTTGTTACGTGCTTCCTTTCCCAAACTGAAAAATTTGAGATCAACATTTTCTTTCAAGTGGAATTTGAAAAGGTTATTGAACCTCAAACATCTGACTTCGCATAAATACACTGCAGCTTAGATTCCAAGGCAAACAAAAGTACGAGTATAACAATAAGTTTATGCAGAGGCAAACAACTTCAGTGCTGAAGACAGTAACCATAACAGGGCACCTGTACTCAGAGAAACCTTAATTCAGGAAAAAGGTGAGCAACACAGTAACATGTACTGATATCCGAAAACTTTGGAACAAAAAAGAATATAAGCTACGCAAAGGTTTGAAGAGGGATTAGCTTTATGTGAATACATGTAATTATACTGGTTTCTGAACTCTTCACAGAAAATGATATTGAGACAATAAAAGTGAGAGAACTAACAAGTGAACTGGAATTGCTACTACTATTTTTTTGTAGCTCCCTCCTCCATACACACCCAGGGACAGGTCATCAAGCAGGGCAAATGCTCATGACTGACATCAACTTATTGTTCGGTCTACCATTCAAGAGCAGAATGGATTATATGTCAAAGAGATCTAAAAAGGAGAAACGATGTCTTAAAAATACAATCATTCAATAATTCATTGAATTTTCCCAAACTGCTACATACCAGTATTTGTAGAAAACTCAGAAATTTTTAAAGGTAGAACACATCTGTCAAATTTAGGTCAAGCTTCTATATATGAAGTACTCCAGGTAAACAGAACAGATATCAGGGGAAATTTATGTGGAACTTTTAGCATGACTGGGAGGGAAAGGGAGAGAAAAGAGACTTTATATTATGACTAGGTATTCTGGTTTATTTTAAATGGGAAGTTGTGTAAAGATGGAAGAAACTGTTCGCTTGCAGTTTCTCAGAGACACAAGGTGTCAGCCATAGCACAACAGAGAATCAGGTCTAGCTACGTACTGTTAGGCTTTTCTAGGTTAGTGCAACGTTTTAAGCAGGTTTGCCAAGCTATGTTTTTCAGTTTAAAGGGAACATTAGAGCTTGCAAGCCTATACTTTCGTAGAAAGACTTTAGTTTAACATTTACAGGACAAGATTCCCCCACTGAACATTTGTCTGGTCATTGCAAATGCTAGTATTTCCATCACTAAGTTCCGAGAAAAACAGTTTGGGTCAAAAAGATTTTGCATTACATGCGAAGGAGAATGAACAGTTTTGTATAATAAAGAACTGCTAGATTTCTATACTCAGAAATAAAATAAAATGAAAAAAAAAAGAGGAAAGAAGCATCAAATCAGCTCTTTAGCCAATGATGGGACATTTGTTGCATGCAGCAACCACGGGATACCTAGGTAGGATTAGAGTACCTGGTCCTCATAAGTCAGTTAAAGCTACATCCTTTTCTAGCCTGAACTGCAAACTTTAGTGGTACCAAAGACCAAGGATAGGGGATATTTACTTCTAAAGAAAGCAAAAAATAACAAAGAACATTAGATGCTAAGAGATATTAGGAAAGAAAACCCGTAGTAGCCAACAAATTAAAAGACAAAAGGGGAGACAGATGAGACATCCATACCTTTTGCCAAAGCTAATGGGCTGAAAACAAACAAACAAAAAACCCACCCCAAAACCTATTTGTTAAATCATAGACTCTAAGTTAGGAATAAACAAACCCTAAAGATGAATCATACTTTACTTCACACCCGACGCTGATATTATACTTTTTTTTCTTCTTGTTAGAGAGGTTTTAGGAAGAGGTGTCATTTGAAAGTTGAATTGCTATCAGTCTGTCTGGGAAATGTCTGTTTGAAGGAATCATGCTGCCTCTAAATTTGTCTCTTGCTGTCATCAGTTGAATAGTCTCACATCTCATCTCCAAGAATTATAAGTCAGTAGAATTGTTGAAGTTAGCATCAAAGAAAGATGGGAAATTTTCCCCTGCGCAATCCATCATTTGCCTTTTTAAGGAATGTTTAGATGTGAAGACTTATAATCTTGTACACGGGAGTACTGCTCAAAATATTGAAGTATATTCTAAATCTTGGAAAAGGAAAAAAGTGTGGGGGGACAAATGTCCCCAGGAAGTCGGGTTAGGCACAATGGTCTTTCCCCTTGAAGTCTACTTCAACCAAGAAAGTTCCAGAGAGGATTATATTCCAAAAACCTTTCTGTGGCTCACTTGGACATCAATTCTATCACCTTTCCCTATCTCACCAGCACTTCAGCTGGTTATCTAACAAGAAGCCTGGTACAGAGGAAGGAAGAGCAAGAAATCTCTACTGCAGAGAAGAGGTAATGCTTGCAAATCAGTGCGAGAAAGCTCAAAATATGCACAATAACAATTTAATAAATAATCTCATGCTACTGAAGACTTACATGTTCTCTAAGAAACACCAAAATCCGTTATAAGCACATCCAGTAAATTCCCAGCTCTGTTTCAGGACCTCTAAAATATTTCCACTGTCTCTGCAAGCCCTTTTATGAATTTCACACGTGGAGCTTGCTATATAAAAACTATTTTTTTTGCATATTTTTGGAGGCCACTTAAAAACAGCCTCAGAAGAGTAATGAATCAGTGATTAAAAGCACAGCCAAATAATTTTAAAACTCAGAATTTACCTATGGTAAGATCCATGGAAAGTTAACATTTGTCAAGCATGAGAATAGCGTTGATGCTGGTACCACCTATTCCAAGACCAGAGAAAAGCAGGTACGTTCATTTATGCCCCAGAGCACTTAACAATTTCAAGGCCTTCTGCAAACATTAACTAATTAATCCTCATCTACTCTTGCCAAATACACGATTGTATTAAGGATTGACCTAATGTAACCTTAAACGTTAAACAAAGCAACAGTCTACAGAAATTATAAAGAAAAACTGCTCAACCAGGGAGCTGGAAGGTATCCAACTCAACGGTTGTTTCATAAACTTTTAATCGATTTCAAGATATTAGCCAAATTGATCACTGGTTGGCGTACTATGCCACTGCAGTTGTAGCAGTGAGGCTGGCTCACTAAATAGCATTTATCATCTGTGAGGAACTCTGCAGTCCGCTGTTTCTGCAAAGATGAATTTGATTTAGTGACAATGGTCTCTTTGTTAGTGTTTACAGCTTTAAAGGATTACAGAGCCCCTTAGATTTCAAAACAACAGAAGATCCTGGAGGATTTTGTTTTAAATTCCTGTTTATTTCCTAAAACATGAATTACTATGACTTTTGGATATGAAATACCCAGTGCTAAGTACTCTAGTGCTAAACTAGCATAATCAGAAAAGTGAGGTTTAACAACAGAAACGCTGTGATTAATCTTTGTCTCTCGTGTTCGAATTGCTTTTGAGGAGCAGAACAAGAATCATCTCTCTGATCTTTAAAAGCAAGACATCCTCCTAGGCTTGCATTTTGAAGCACACTAATTTTATGAATAACATGTTTTACTGAAGATTGATAAAGCAAAATGTATAGGCACAACTCAAAGATTACAAAGAGATTACTGTGAAATACAAGTCTCAGTTTAAGAGGAAAAACACTGACAGTTTTTTTTACCTTGCTGAATAACAATTATTAAAAATACCTCAAGAGATGCAGACAGTAACTAAAATACAACTATATATTTGCAAATTCAATATATATAGTAATTTAGAAATGCCTCATTTACTGTCAAAAGTGTTAAAATATGACAACAGAAATTACACAAACATTTTTATTTTCTTTCCAGTGAAGTTATCTTGTGGTTTGAGTTTAACAGTGGAAAAAGAAATTTGAGCATCCTATTGATATTTCAAGACTACAGTACTCATATATCACCAAATTCATGAATTCATGAGCTAATCCAACAATTAGCGATTCCCGCTTAGCCTCCAGAGAGATTATTCTGCAAATTTCTTTATAGCAAGTTATTAGGTGGAGAAAAGCCAAACCAAACCAACCAAACAAAAAGAAAGCCTACACACAGGTTCTCAATTCTTTAATTCTCAACTGAAGTTTCTCAATTCTTTAAAAATATCAATTAAACTTATAACTATATAACTATAACTTACTATAACTGTCTTTTCCTGAACATTTTGTGAACTTTTATGGTTTTCTGGAAATATAAACACCACCTGTTATAACTAAACCTGCTGCTTCAGAATTTTCAAAGCTTGATTTTTAATTAAATTGTTTGTCGTGGTGTAGTTTGCTCCTTCCTCCCACAGCCCCCTTATTTTAAGTATTATGATATGGCCGAGGAAGATAACTATCAACACTGCACCTGCTACACCTTTTGTGTTGTGCATGCACCTTTGTAGCCTTTGTACCAAAATGACTCATACAGAAGCTCGTCCTGGGTAGCAACATGCTTCTGATTTCCAACATAATGGAAGAGTAATAAAATTATAAATAACTACGGCAAATACTGTAACTGGTACAATTCAGCTGATAAGGAAACAATATGCTCAGGTAACAGCATTCTTGATAATGAGGGCAATGGCCCTAATGACAATATAGGAGTAAAACATGAATAAGCTGGCTGAATTTTACAATGCTGATACCATTAATAGGAATCATTCAGTGATTTTTGCATCGGTAGTGATCAATGGTTTCCAGTTTTATAACTTCAGAAAATTATTATTGATCTGTTATCACCTTCCACTCAGTTTATTTAATGCTACAGTTCATAAACAATAACTTTGTCTATAAATACAATAAGGATGACAGCCAGACTGACAGTTTCCCTTTTGTTTCCCAGATATTTTTCAAAAGTTCTTTTTAGGCCCAAATACTATACAGACGAGGAATGACACAGCATGAGAGGCACTCCCTCTTAAGAAACTTCAACCCTGAGTCATGCTGGTCATTCCTGGTGCAAATACAAAAAGATCATCTTCCCTTGCTCAAATTTCTTGCTGTATTTTGGTTTACAACGGAAGCCTCCCCTTCTATGTACAAATTCTTTCCCTCGAGGAGGCTTGCTCCCTGCAAAACTTATAGAAAGAGCACTAATAAAAAATAACCACCTCAGACAGAAAGCACAAGTGGCCAACTACCCTTAAATAAGGGCATGCTTGATACGCATGCTTGAGAAAAATGTCCTATTTGTGCACATCTGGATCTGTGTGGAGCTTCCTCTGCCTGCTTCTAACTGTGGGTAAGAGCCAGGTTACAAAACGACCAGAAGAGACAAGGAGGAGAGACGCGCAGACTCTGTTCCTGACCTATCTGCATGCACTTGCTACATCTTCACTATGAGTAATTAGAATTATTTATGAGGGATATATTATTTATGAACCACTCTTAAATGTGGCAGGAGCCTAACAACTGAAGCAAATATGAAGGAACAATCTCAATTCAAAATAACAGAACAGCGAGGAGCAAATAGGTGGGGAACCAATAATCTGGCAGTTCTGGTGTAAAGAATTGGTGTAATATCTTCAAGTTCCTGATATTTTGTCATCTCCCCCCTACCCCTTGTTGATCTAGTTTGATTGATCTAGCCTGATTTTGAACACGCCAAAGGGTCACTGACATCCCAGCACAACTAGGATCAGGGAGGAAGACTGTGAGACAGCTGTGAAAGAAGGGGAAACAATGTGCTGAATCTAGTGGAGACAAGAGAAAGCTAATCAAGAAAGGTGATCAGATTAGAGAAATAGATTGCAAGTACTGAAATAAATGCAACAAGAAGAGAGTACTGGGACCTGAAGGAAGTGAGGGAATCAAATCAGCAGACAGGAAAGATGTCTGGAATTTTTCTTTCCCATTATTATTTTAAATATCAACCTAAAAGGATATTGTGCAGTTGCTCATGTGTTTGTAATTCATTGTCTGCTACTTGTGTTTTAACATGAGGGGTCAGGAATCAGTCTCCTGCACTTCCTTCATGACCCTGTCTACATCCTTGGGCACATCACTTTACATGCCTTCATTTCCTTATAAGATATATATTACAACAGCAGTATGCAGCATTTGGACTTAAGACTATTAATTCACATTTCAAAACTATGCCTTCATTTCCTTACGAGAGATATATTACAACGGCAGTATGCAGTGTTTGGACAATGGACTATTAATCCACATTTCAGAACTAATAACTACCGAACGTGCACCCAGCACTCAAGATTACTCCAATGTGAAGTGCTCACTTAGCATCAGCCGAACTCTGGCAAGAAACAAGGGGGAAAGGCTGACTGTGCACAAACCATGAAGCTGGAGACAGGTCTGTTTGTACATGCGCCCCTCTGCTCTCTTCCTATTCAGTAGAGAGCATCAGTATTTTTTAACAAAGCAATCCCAGAAAAACAAACATACATGTGCTTTGCATGTGTGGTAAAGAAGACACTATTCTAAAATTTCTCTAATTCTCCTTGGTTAACTGTGTGTGTGTAGACCTGTGATAAGCACTAAATATGCAGATATATTTCTAAATAACTATTTTACTAAAGTGATATTTCTCCCTAAAAAGATGGAAGATGAATAAATGCAGTGTTTCTTACACCAAGATTCTGTTTATAGCTGCCAGACTCTCTTCACGTATCACCAAAACATGACCCAGGAAAAAAATAATTATCTGTTTTCATGATACATACAAGTCCACTCATGACCGATGGATTTTGCTCTATAAATCCATCATGGGTGGCAGTAGGTAGAAGCCAATAGCTGACTAATGCACAGCTTGCAGAGTAAGGAGTGAGGGGAAAAAAGAATGTGTGGGAAAATCCTGCAAACACTACAGTCAGTGAAGGAAGAGAAGGAGCAGGCCATGGGAGCAGGCACCCCTATCTGAACACACCAGAGCAGATATCCACCCTGCAACCACTGGAGGGCCCCATGCCAGAGCAGACGGATAGTTCCTGAAGGAGCAGCCGTCCACGGAGAGGATTCACACTGGATCAGCAGAAAAACGTGAGGAAGAAGCAGCAGCAGAGAAGAAATCTCCATGTCCCTATGCTACCCAGGGTCAGGAAGACAGTTAAAGGAGGTGGGAATGAAGGAGGCAGTTTGAGCCTTGGTGTTTTGTCTTTGTCATCATTCTATACTATTTTTAATTGGAAATAATTTAATTCTCCCTAAGTCAAGCCTGTTTTACCTGTTTTGCAATTGGAAATGATGTCCCCATCTTTATCTTGACCCGTGAGCTTTTTCATCTTTTCTCCCCTTGTCATGCTGGGGCAGCAGACCAAGAAAGTGGCTGGCTGCTTGGCAACTGGCCAAGTTCAACCCACCACACATCATGTTGCATTTTTGTGGTAAGCTGAAGATGTGTACAAATAGCTTGTATATGAGATGCACTGGCTGAACCTTTACTATGTAAACAAAAAAAAAAAAAAAAAAAGGAGGGGGAGGAGACTGTTTGGGAGCATTTCTAGGATTGCTGAAACCAAGCAATATAGAACAGTGCAAAGATGGCCTGAAAGAATAACTTACTATTTTCAAATCAGAAATTTTCACAGGATGAGGAAAAGATACTTTTAGTAATGCATTAGAACAAAGAAGAACCCTTATGCAACAGTTATTCATTATCACTAGCTCCCTGGAGTCCTCAATACATATGCCCGTTAAACAAAAATAACAAGGGAACATGAATATAGAAAATAAAAGTTGCTGCGAACAGCCTATCACCCCCTAGCCATGAGGCTGTATACAGAGTCAATAAGATTATGAAAGACAGGGTCATCACATCTGGTCAGCCACCATACCAGGAGACCAAGGCAAATAATCACACTTGCATTTGACATAGCTATCTTTCCATTTTACCCTGCTTAAGTGCCTTTATTTCTAGCCTTCTGCTCTCACAGGTCTTCCATTCTCAAAAAGTATCACGATTCCCTTCTAAAAAACCAGTAAAGATTAACTTAAGTGGGGAAAATCAAATATCTCTGCAGCATCTTTCTAGTAGTTCAGTTCTATCAGCAAGATGTGTTTCAGGTATCCAGAGATGGAAGATGACAGGAAAAAAAAAAACACAACTCTGGTCCTATCCTAGACTAGGCTGGGGGAGGAACAGCAAGCTCTTTAAAGCAGGTCCAACTCTTGTAAGTTGTAACTTAGGCTAAAGCCTTCTCCAGCATGCTGAGGATAAACGTGAACAAATTCACATTGACTGAAGGGACTGAGGTGCTTGGAGCAAAGTCAGAGATTTCTCCCATCTCTTAATGTAAGGATTCTCTCCTCCTCTTTGCAAATAGTTCCTTGGACCCTTTTTCTTGGCACTGCAGAAGAACAGTCTGTTTTCATGGCTGAGGAACTGTGAGTACAGGTGCACCTCTAAGGCTCAGATGATGCTGAGGAGCTCCCTGGGAGAACAGCCCCACAGCAGAAAGCTCCACTTGTCAGTCCAGGGTGCTGCTGCTCTGTCCTGTGGGGAGCTCAGGCATTCATGGCACAATTCACTCATTCTCTGTCAGCTGAAGCAATGTTGTACAAAAGAGATTTTAAAGCCTTTGTTTAACCTGCTACATAGTGCCAGGTGGGCTCTGAAAAGAACAGAAGACATTCTAGGCATAGCGAATCAAAAAGAAGCCATCTGAATTTTTGAAAGAATGGGAAAAAAGGTACAGCATTCCCCAGCTTTTCTGAAGGTGGCAAAACTGCACGGCCTAGTTAGTGCACAATCACAAAGCACATCAAAAATGCTAATATGAGAAGACAGGTCTGGAATTCATGTAGGACTGGAAAGGATGCATCCATGGTTCAGGAGTAGTCTAATCTGACCTCTAAACTTCAACGTGTAAAGCATTTGAGATTTATTTTTAAGATTGTTCGTCACAGAAGAGTGTGTGTGGAAATCAGAACTTTCATGTCCATATGCAAGTTCTATTTTAGCCACAATGTGAAGTAAAAAAATGGCTCACTAAACACTGGATATGAAAGGCTGTAGAGATACTTCTCCCATTTGGAATCCCTTGTATCAGTTCAATCAGTTTCAATCACTTCAAATCAATCAATCTTTATTTCCTAAGTACTTTGGGCTTACCACATTTTCCATAGCTTGAGAAATTTTGCAAAATGCATTTTGGACTACTTGAACTAAATCAATTAAAACCTCCAACCATTAAATTGAATCTAGGAGCTTCGTATATTCCTAGTCTCTCTTTTCATACTCTTAAACAGATCGTTTTAAATCTGACGCAGTTACACTGCATCCCTTTGGCAGTGTTCTCTAAAGCAATGTTCTTTTCTTGTCCTCTCTTCCAACCCTCAAGAAAGAAATTATACATACACACACACGTATATAAACATGTCTCAATAAGCATTTATAGCCATGACAAATTTATTCTTACTGTCAATTTAATACATGTGTTTTCAACTTAAATTTGATATACAGTCTGGTGTTTTCTATTAGATCATATAAACAAGTATTTGACTTAAAACGGGATTATTTTTCTTCACTGAGACTGAGAGAAGCAATAAACATCACTCTTCCTGGGAATAAAAATGAGGTGGTAATTCCATGAAATATAACCATTAAAATAACAACAGAAAAATCACTGGTGTAAAGAATAAAAAAAAAGCTTGACCACAGGCCTGGTTTGTTTACTGATCTTCTGGACAGAAATTGTTTTTGCATGACTGCTTCAATGCATTACATCAAAATGAGGCACGCTTCATTTTTTTTTTCCCAGTGTGCATACTAGGAAAAACAAGTCAGCCTGCTGTCATCAGCAGTACCAGCATGAATCCCAGAGCAAGTGGGACTAGGTAGGCACCTCACCAACTCTGTAGGATAAAGTTACTATTCTGTTCTAGATTTTTTAATCACTTCTTGGGAGGTAGATGGGAACCTTTCCTTTCTCCTGAACACATATTTTTGTTTTTGTAAAATAAGACTGCAAGTCTGTAACGCAGTTTGGGAACTTTAAAATCTTAAAGGATTTGAACGAGAGCATTTCATCTAACTCTGAGAGATTATTGCCATAATCAATCTTCAATGGAGGGGAAAAAAAAGTACTCAAAAGGAGTGGTATGTTCCTGAGAGGGAATAAGCTCATCTCACAGAGGGTTATTTAATTGTCTGCATACCTTTAAGAAAAGGCAAAGCAAATGTAGATTCTGGCTGACAGACAGCTTGTTACTCTACCTAAGGAGCTGGTCCAGGGAAGGAGCGCATGGTACCGCAAAAAGGTCAACTCCTAAGCAAACCAGATTGTGGACAGTTAATTGTGCTCTGGCTCAACAAAATGCACCAAAAAAACCTAATCAGTCCTGTGCACAGAAAGAATAAATAAGGCAGTTTCTATGATTTGCCTCGTCTCATCATAGGAAATTATTTTTCAGTGATCGTGATGCCCTATGGATCTAATCAGACTGAATGAATGCTTTGGCAGCACCTGTGCCAGGACTAGGTCTGCTGAGTTGCAGTGATGTACCAAAGCACTACTGCTGATGGTGGAACACCCAGGATAAATAGGGGGGAAGAAAGGTAGAAAAAAAAGAGTAAAAATATAGAAACAAGTAAAATATGGACAAGGCATAACAGTGACATTCAAAAGGAGAAAAGATTGTCTTTTAGAATACTCTAGATCAGTATAAATCTGAACAAATGCAGCTTCCATTAGAATAACTGGTGATAAATTAAACCACTGACGAGATTTAAAATCTGGCATTAGTTCTCTCCCCCTACCCCCTCCCTCCTGAGTATTCAAGGGAATATTCAAAGGAATAATCATAAAATTAGAATTAAATCAATTTATAGGAATTTGTAGCTACTTAGCTGAGCTTGTCAGCAAGTGACCAATGAGTTAGGAGATGACTTAAAGCATCTTTAAGGTTATACAAAAGCCAGAAAATTTTTGACTGTGTCTAGCAATAGAATAGTGAGGTTTCTATGACTTTACAAAGCATCTTTAAATAGACTAAGTAATTTTTAATTAATCTGAAGGTTTTTCCATAGTAAAAAGCTAATAGTAGAGCTAAACTAGTAAAATGTAGATGTGATTTTTGTGCCCAGGAAAAATTAATATGAAATATACTAAAATATTATATATGAAAGATTTCAAAATTAGTATGAAATATTATATATGAAATATACCCAAACCAAGAGGCAGTAATTTGGAATAATATTTGGGATTCTATTCAGGAACGCCAAAGCATTTTTACATGTTCTGCTAAGACAAAAACACCTTTTCAGTATCTCATTGCTTTTGAGCCTCATGAAACCAGCTCCTTGTGCTGTATTTAGCTTTGCTTTCCACTGCAAGAGTCTTTATACTAGCAGTACACATGAAACAGTTATATCCAAGGAAGTGTTTTCGTTTCTGGGATTGGAAGAGAGAAGGAGAAAGGGTGGGTGTGTTGTAGAACAGCCTTACATAGATTTTTTTGTGCCATGCTATGACCAGTACTGCTCCAAGAGTTTCTGATTTGTTGCTAATTTGTTCCTGAAAATTAGAGAGCTGATGGGTATTGTCACAGTCGTGTTTTTATTTGGACTGCATGTCCTCTACCATCCACTGTAGCAGAGAACTGGACCTCATTAGGATGGAAGCAGAAAAAATGAACACATGGATACATGAGCAAAGACAGACATTTGCCTTGCTGAACCATTGTTCAGCAATGGTTCAGCACTACTAGTAGTAGCACTACTCTCATGTAAGATCACTAGTAGTAGCACTAAGAAAAGCAGGGTAAGCGCCAAACTGCTAGCTGAATGCTTAAGATCAACAAATTGGGAAAAAATATACTATTTTGCTTATGGGCTTGGTATTTTTACTGTGTAACATATTTGGAGAGAAATGTGGAACTTTACAGTGCAGCTCTAAAACGCCCTCATTCTTCAGAGAGGAAGATGCATGAAGTGAAGTCATATTTTCCCTGGCTACAACATTTCAAAAACCTTGCATCATGCAGCACGGAGTAAAAGTACTTTCCATATTCCCAGTGCACATATGTCAGATACATCAACACAAATGATTGTTTAGTTATCCTCGAGGGTTAACTGTGAATACACATACCTTATACATAATTTATAAATGTATTAATGTAAAGATAGGCGGACGAGACATGGAAGGATACACAGATGCTTCTAACAGGTCAGTAGGTGGAACAAAAAATTTCCATGTTACCCTTGAACTAGGATGTTGCCATTTTGTACACTATTCCTTATGGTCAGATGAAACAGATGTGCAAACTGTAAGGCTTCCAGTTAAGGAAATGAATGCCATAAGTTGTATTTATTGAGCCATAATCAAGACGTTCTCTACATAGCAATTAGAAAAATGTTAATTTCAGTGTTAGAGATGTTTCATATTACACTGTGCATTGATTTTCACCAGTCTGTCAAACAGCAAAGATGTATTAGCTCCAAAACATTAAGACTTTTGCATATTTTGAGTATAGCAATTTCTCATAGCTGAAGGATGAAATAAAAATAGTAAATGCTTTTTCTAATTGAGAGTTAGCATAACCTATCCAGTATGACTTTGACTGTCATAGAAAAACTAGCATCCCACTTATTTATCATCAGAAATAAATGAGAAGTTTTAGAAAATTATACAAAAAATGAAAAGTTTCACTTATTACAATGATGGCATTTAAAAGTTCATGTGCTTTCATGTGCTCATGTAACTCATTTTGCAGTCTGTGCCTCAAGAAAAGCTATGCCATTGCTGCTGAAATAGACAGGTTTTGTAAGTCACCTTTTTGAACAGACACCTCTTTGCAGAACTTCACATACACATCTTATAAGCCAGAAGGATTTTACAAGCAAGTTCATAGAACACGTAAATTACTGATAAGTGGCAAATTCACCCAGAAATTGAATTGGATATTAGAAACAAACAACAAGAAACAATGGGCATTCTGCACCATAATAATAATAAGGTGCATTTGGAGCATAGTGGAAATTTACCAGACAATAAGTAATTAACTATAAGAAATACACTTCCGGAAACAAACCTGTTTTGCTTTTCTCTTACGAAAGATGAAAATGTATTAGATGGATTCCTGGGCTTTTGTCCTAATCTTCTGGAAGACTGACAGAAGTTAGTTGATTGACAAAGTTGTAAAAACTATACTGGATGGGTGAGAAGTTTTTCAGCACTTGTAAATTTTATTTAATATGTCTATTAAGATGTCTAGCTTTTTTGTAAATTCATTTAATATTTAATCCCACTTAAAAAAAAATAAAATCTGATTTGTACAATAGGCAGGGTTTTTAATTCACTCCAAGTATAAAAAGCCTACCTTCTTTAGTGAAAAATACACGCATTTCTTTTTCTTATAAATCACCCTGCAGCTCTGCCACAGAGGCTGGCTTTTATTTCAGCTTGTTCATCAGGAACAGAATTGGCCACTAGGGATCTGATCTTTCAAACATGTTTAAAGTTAAACACATGAACAGTTTCACTGGCTTCCCTGGGACTCACATCCCAGCTAAGCACATGCACCAATCCTTATCATCTTACACTTGTGCAAAACCAGCGCCAGACCTTTGTGTGAGTTAGCTCCCAGCTGATGATGTATTCTGCGAAGGAGGAAAGCATGGTTAATTAGGGTGAAAATTTAACATTTTCCTATCGCATCTGGGACCCACACTAGAAGAGGAGAAAATGCTATTATATATAATACAGAAACCTATTTAGTTAGATCTCTATAGGACACAGCACTGTGTAGTATAGGCATACTCAGAGAACAAGTGCTTCATTACATGTTGAGTTGTGCCTTTTTGACCTGCAGTGTGCCTACACAGCACAACATGTTCAGATAGTTTAACTCCAAAGCCTGCTCAAGGTACAGGTCCTTGCACTAGTCTGACGTGGATCATCAGCTTCACATAGGCAATCAGCTCTCAATGCATCATTCCAGCACTAATTTATAATATCCCTTAGATAATTTTTATTATTCAATAAGAATTGGAAATGAGATGAGATATAAAATCTAACAAAATGAGATGTCCAACACAAATCCACAGAGACAAGTTTAGAAGCTAAAGCAGACAAGTGTCTGATGGCAAAGTAAAACCTAGCAGACAGTTTTGGACCCTCAGAGTAAATTCCTACAACTAAATCCATCAGGAAAAAAAAAAAAAAAGTAACTAGAAGAATGCCAAATGAAACAGGTAATATTGGAAGAAAATAATATGAACAGTGAGCAGATCTGTCTTCACCCAATGCTGGTTATATTATTAGTGGTTACGTTATATAGTGTAATAATGCTATATGTCTGAAGTAATTACAGTTTCAGGACAGGTGTAAAGGTGAAACTGAAGACTAGTAACTCTCTTACATTTGAAGCAAGGAGGATTTAGAGCCATCAGACTTAGACTGACCTGAGGCTGGAGATGAGAAACACAAAATACTAACAAGAGCCTATATAAAATAATGACAGCAGGAACAGGATAGAAATAAATCTCCCACCAACAATAACACAAAAGAGAAATAAAATACAGATTTCAAGACTGGCTCACTCAGAAGGGCCACAGTGAAACAGCAGTAAAGGCAGCGTGGTAGTAACCTCTGATCCTGTCAAATCCCATGCTCACACAGCAATGAAAATTCTTAAATGGAAAGAGGTTGCAATGCTTGTGGGGCTTGGTGGAAGAATGCACCTCCTGCAGGGCAGTCTGGATGTTGCTCTGCACAGACAGATCTCTATGAACAATGTTCTAAGTTCTCGATGTTCTTTATGAGCAAGCTCACCTGTACACACAAAGCATTCTCTTATGTTTCTGTCTAACATGCTCTAAACACAGGTACAAGTGTAGGAATCAAACCATAGTCTGATCCTAACTCTTATAACCTCTGAGACCTTTGTGTTTTTCCCACTTTGGTTAACAGGGAGGCAATAAGGATGTCTGGTTGTATATAATTTTTCATTATCATTATATATTCATCAAGAGAAGCAGTAGTTTTCACATTTTAGCAAGTTTCTCATATTTGAACAATTTTCCCTAAACCATAGCAAGATTAGGTCTAGTCCTTTCAAAAATTTTTGAAGAAAGAATAGAGACCAGACTGTCCAGTGGTATTTGCTGGTACATTTGGGTTTTGCTTATCTTCAGAGAACTGGGAAACTCTCTGCATAACTTGATGATCTGAGGGTACAACTCTGACCAGAAGGACTACTATGAACCTGAAAGACTTTAGCTAAAAAAATAGGAACATTCAGGGGAAACTCTGATGGTTGGTAAGCCATTCTGAACTATAAAACCTTTGTCAGTAAACATAATTGTCCAGCTACAACTGAAGTGTATTATAGTCACTTGAATAGCACACTGCATTTTTTTATGAACTAGAAATGACATTAAAAAATAAGGCTATTCCAGCACATCTAAAACTTAGGAATATTTTGGTTCCAGATTTGCTGCTCAGGCTTGCATTAGTAGTCTGCCAGCGTTTAATCAGATGCTCACAAAAATCATCCAAAGGAGATGAAAACTGCACATGCGGGTTTAAACTGCTTGTGAATACATTGCAACACAACATTCATGGAGAATATTCAATGACTTTGCAAATGATGCTGCCAGAAGACAAATGCCTAAAAGACAGAATTCAAAGTACTGATATTTTATGTATGTATATGGTAAATATTTTCTTAGCACACTACGTGCACGTATGTATGCATGTATGATGAAAGCTTTCTTATAATACCACATGTTCACATCTATTTAGAAGACAAACAAATAGCCTAGCAATCCACAAGGGCATTTTGCAGGTTACACCGAGCCCCAGAGAGTGATTGTGCTGTTGGGTACCCCGACAGAACGACAGCACCTGTGCACCCCCCCAAAACTTCTGTCTGCTTTCCCAGGGAGGGGAGGCTGCTGGGGATAGCTACACCCGGAGATGCCCTCTGCAACCGCTGCTCCACGAGAAAGGCTCAAAAGAGGGCGGCAAAGATTTGTCGCCCTGTGCGAGGTTTTGCTCTGTTTTAAGACCAACGATTTAAGCCATGCAGGGGCTCCCTCTGCTGTTCTTTTTGCATTCAGAACTATTAAAGGGAAAAACTACTCCGTTGCCGTTTACCTTTAGCTGCGGAGGAGGGGAGAGAGGCTTTTAACACATTTCCAGCATATCCCACGTTCTCTTTTCTGCTTCTCTGTGCCAACTCAGTCTGTTGGCCTCATTATTAGACCACTGAATATGAGATATATAGAGCCAAATATACGGCATCTATATACAAGTATTTACATAGCAGACGTCTTCTCTGGACTGTGAAAAAGAAATACATTTTCTAGACAATAAGAGCTTAAAAAAAAGATTTTTAACAAAAATGGTAATTAGATGATATTCTACATGAGCTGAAAGTTTCAAACTGTCTTGTTGTTTTATTATAGAATTTAATAGGAGACACCCTTGGAAATACATATATATATATGTATATATACACTTTTTTTTTTTTTTTTTTTTTTTAAAGTAAGCCTTTACAATCAGTACTAATCATGAAACATCGTTAACATCTTTGGGTGTTAGACCAGAAAGCAGTGTGAACAGCGTCAAGAGGCCACACGTCACACTCATATAATACACCAAATAAACTCTCTTCTACTTTGTATTAATAGGAGGAAAAAAAAAAAAAAAAAAGAAAACTACCTAACATCAGCAACAGCATCCCTTCAAATAACTAAAGCTTTCTCATTATTTCTGTTTAAAGGTGTTTAGACAACAATCTAAAGCAGCCTTCTAAAACTTTTTGTCACTCCTTGCCATTTTTATTCTTGAAGTTTCAGATAAATTGGTCAGGAAAATCTTTTTGTAAATCTTTAGTCCATATAAGGAATTATCTAAGGGTATCTCCAAAGAGTTTTCCGTATTGATTATAAGCGTATACTAAATGCTAAAAAAAAAATAAATATATATATTAAAGAGAGTCAGGTTTTCCTTTCTTCACTTAAGCAGCTGGACAGAAATCCTAAAAGGTTTCTTTGTAATTTCAACAAATTTCATTCACTGGCCACTAGGTAAAATGTAGGGGGGGAGAGTGGAGGGAGGGAATATATTCTCTCCTTTTTCAACACAGCCTCAAGTAGTTGAAAGCTTGCCCTTGAACTTCTACCTTGAGTAAAAAGTATTCATTTCCCCTTTAGGCATAAAGCTTTTCCAAAAGCCAGAGCAGGAAAAAAAATATGCTGTGCTGTCATTGGAAACTATGATTTATAGAAACGTTGATTATGTTTCATAAAAATCACCTGCTATTTAAAAACCAAAAGAAAAAGACAAAAGACAACACCATCAGCATTTACGTTGACAAGAATGTTCCTAAATGCCATATTAGGGTGACTTCATTTTCCATCTGTCTGATGGATTTGCTTTGCTTAAAGATCTGGACACATACAGGAATGTATTTTCTTTTTCTGCCATACTACTAAGAAAGTAACACAGGATCACACAGCAGCCTTCTGCTGTGACTAATCCCTCTGGATCTGGCATAGCCTTCCAGGCTGTACTTCCTGCCTGAACCCGCCTATACATTCTGAAAGCAGAATGAAAAACAAAAATTAGGCAAAGAGCCATTTAAAAAAAAAAAAAAAAAAAGCTATGCAGGTTGAACTTCAAAGAATCTTTTACAAAATCAGCACAGAATCCTAGTCATTCCTTGGCTTCATCATACAGTGTAAGGGTCTTTTCTAGGATCAGGTTTGAGCCTTTAATAGTGGGAAATTCCAGCCCTTTTCATTGTTGGGGAGAAACTGAAGGGTTTGTATCATCAGAGCTAAAACAACTTCATTGAAACAATGCAGAAAATTGGGTTTTTGATTGTTTTCCTTATGAGCAAGAGTTGATTTAGAAATTCATACAATAAACCAGAACATATTATTGAATTCTCAGTTAAAGTCTTCAATAATTTAATGCAAAATTATTTATGATTCTTCAAAATATCTATTTAAATACAGGAGGAGTGACTAATGCACTTGAGTACCACATTTAATAAGAACACGATTAAGAACAGACCAAAATATCTATGACCAGATCAGCCATCTGTTATAATGGAGAACGTCTTGCTTGCAAATTTCAACCAACTCGTCATCTGTACACATGGTGTAAGGAAGGCTGTGTGAACCTGTACCTCTATCTTATAGCAGCACGAAGTTAAAACAGGACAAGTGCCACATGCAGAATATTCGGAGTGGTCAGCAGACAATTTTCTCTCCAGGTCATATACCATATTTTGACAAATAGGCATAGAAGCAATCAAGTGAAATCACTTTGTGGGCACTTCCGCAAAGCACCCTCTTACGATGGAGAATCCAGCAACATGGGAAGCACCTATTACCCATATCACTTTTTATCATGGCCACTGAAACCAGATTAGAGACTAAAAGAGTGTTAACCATTGACAGAGGATAGAGCAACCCAGAGATTTCCCACCATCACTGTCCTCTAAACCATCTCCCTTCTATGGCATAAAATACAAGTAGACTTTTGTTTCCTTTCCGGTGATTTACTGTTTTGTAGATAAACTTAATCCTCCATGCTGTCTCCCAGATCCTTATTTTTGCAAAATCTTGGACCCACTACAAACTGATGTCATGCAGAAAAGACTTACTAAAAGGAGTAGAGATTTGATAGTATAAAGGAAACTAGCAGCTCTACCACCCTTTACCTTGTCTTCAGAGGTGTAGAGGTTCTGTAAGCATTGCATCAGTAGGTATTTCTCTAGAAGTTTCTTATAATTTTATGATTAAAGTACTCCTTAGCAAAACAGATAAGGGTCTGGCACAAATGTATAATACATATTTTTGAATATTGTGTAACATGGTAGAATATCAGTATCTCTGAAATAATGGAAGTATTAGACAACTGCCCTTTTTTTTGTTTGTTTGTTTTACCTTTAAGGATAATGAGACATCTCAATTTTGGGCAAGTTCTTCTGTCTGACAAAAAAAAAAAGAAAAAAAAAAAAAAGGGCATATTTCCTACCAAATGAGGCTCATTTTGCTTGCCTCCCCATCCAGTCCACCATTACTATTTAAGGAAGGTAAGTGCTGGCCAGCACAACATCTGGAAACTAGAGCTGAACTTGAAACCTTGGGCATGCAATGACAAAAAATTACAAAGCCATGTATAGTAACATTAAGACAATATAGATCAGAACACAGTTTTGGCACAGAATAAAACTCAACCTTCAATTTTCCACGTTTGTCAATACTCAATATTATCTTAATATGCTCAAATATAATTATTCGCTTGATAAGACTAATTTATTCATTTTAAGAAAGAAAACGGATTTAAATGCTCTATTAATACAGTAGACTAAGAAAAAAGAATCATGAAATAGCATCCTTAAAAAAAAACAAACATTTTTTTTTTCAAATGAAAACTGCCCCAGAATCTTTTTCTTGATATTTTATCCATTCTCTGGAAGTTGTCCTTTTATTTCTCTTGAATCTGTACAATACAAATTCTACACAGGAATTTAATATGTAAGTCTATCTACAAAAATGCATATGCATGGTCACTACCAGACGAATATATATTCTGTACCATGGAAAGTGCACATTCCATGTACTTGCATACAGTTGGATAGATAAGGAACTAGTTGAAATGAGAGTACTAAAAATGGAAATTATTTCTTGAAATCTGACTGGATGACTATATTTAGACTCGAAGACCCACTAAAGGGGGAATCATCTGCTTTACTAAGTAAACTCCTGGAATAAACACTGCATGTACAGTATTAGTCTGTAACCTAGCAAATTGTTGCAATGTAGGACACTGTGTGGATTAAAAATGTGCATTAAATTGCATATTGTTACAGAGTTCTTTCCCCCCCTAAGGATGCACTCAACACTTTCCTCCTTCCTGTCTGACAATATGTTGCCATGCTATAAAAGCCCTAATGCCCATTTCAACGATTAGCTGTACATCAGCATTACTACTTCAAATCCACAAGTTTCACATCAAGCATTAAATGGGATGAATATTGATCTGCTAAAGAGGATTTATTTATTTCTAGCTCTATCCAAAGATCAACTACTAGCAGCTTTTGGTGGATCTGTTGAGCTCTCACAGCACAAAGCTACTGCATACATGACACCGGACTTGACATTTCAGTTCTGGAAGAAAACCAAACAGTAAATTCACTGCAATAATCCTAGATAAATGAGATGATCACTGGAAAAGCTGAGATAGTTAAGTGGTCTATCAGAAAAGTCCAAAGGATGATATTGAACTGTTGCTACATAGTAACCTCTCTCATGACAACATGGCACAAGATCACCATATCAGATGCCAATATTGTTGCCTTAAAAAAGCAGCATGTCTTCAGATTATCTTGGAACACTTCACAATTATGTTCTGAGCAGAAAACAGCATATTCAATATATGTATAATCAGATACATATGGATATCACAATGTTTACCCACTCATTCTATTTTTGTCCCATTCAGTCGGTAACACTAACAACTGTATAATGTATTCAAGAAATAGATTTCTTGTAACGTTAGACCTGTCCTTGAAAAATTCTTTTTGGTGTATTTCAGTGGGGATCATTTTCTGCTCTTTGGCACACATAAAGTAGAAAAACATACAAATGAGTTGATGAGGATTGCAAGCAGATTAGAGATGAACTAGTAAATTGCTTTGCCTTTTATACTCAAACGGCAAGGGCACAAGAGAATGCTATGTTTTCACTAGCTTTGACAAGGAGTGTTTGAAATGCCAATGTAAGAAGCCATGAAATTTTTGCTGTGTCACTCATACAGGAAACTGAACAAGTCAGTCAAAACATTGCCTCAGTGCTGTGATTTCATCAACCCGTATCATTCCAGTGGCTAATAATACCATTCTAGTCATCTGCTAAATGTTTCATTTTTATTTATCTTATTTCTCCTCACCATTTTTTCATTATGAGAGCGTATTATTTTACAGAATACATGAAAAGAAACAGTGACTTACAATGGGAATATTTGCTAGTTATGTTTGGCTTCCTATAAGAAGACAGTTCTCAAAAAAAGAAAAAAAAAATACAAAACAACCAACAACCAAACAACAAAAAACTCTACCACACAGCATGTTATCAAAAAATGGATCTGAAAGCTGAAAACCAATGCTTTGCTCTGGTTGCTTGAACTCTGAATTTCTAAACATCCTTGCCACAGGTACTAAGTTTAATTAGTTTTTTGTCTGCAGCACAGTGTCTGCTTTGCCAAGGAAAGAGAACTTTGGGCTGGTTCCAAGTGTCAATGAAGAGAAGCTGTATGTCTTTCAACATTAGCCCTGCATTAGGACAAGCTGAAATCATCACTTTTTTTTATCTTCAATTTTATCTGTCTATAAAATAAATCATGCATCAGAAGACATGGGTAGTGATTTACATTCAAATATATTTCAAATATCGAAGCATGTATTATTTGTAAAATGCCTGAAATAACTCAAAACAAGTATGAAGAGGTAATCTGAAGTATTTTCTGTGTGATCTGTCAGGTTAAATATCTTTAGTGGGACACCACTGAGGAGCTACCCCAAAGTTTTCTCTTCCAACAGATTGTTTCATTCTTTTGTGGAAAAAAAAAAATAAAAAAAAGAAAAAAACTAAAAGAAGCAGCTCAACTGTGTGTAAATAGTGATAGGAGAGTCACTTATACATTGCCTGAAGCTATCAAGCTGTTTGTATCTGGAATACATAAAATGATACTAAATTCATATCCCAAGAAGCAAGAATCATTTTCCTGGCTTTCATATGCTTATAACATGGTTCTCTACAAACTGCCTTTTAGGAACAGTACTTAAATTTGTGATACAATTTGGTAAAAAGTTAATTCAAATAATTAGTTCTTTCTGTTATCTCATTACTAAATACTTTAAAAATAAATTAATGTAGTATAGGGAAATCTTATATAAAAGAATAATGTCTATAAATGTTTCTGTAGTTTGTCGAGACTATCTTTGGCAAGGAATCAAAATCAGAAATATTTGCTTAACTCAAGTTTAGGATATAATGCTTTTTACCTAACAATAACTCCTTTCTTCACAAACACTTCATAACACATGTCAGTCTGAAACAGATTGCAATGCTTGTGGTTTAAATATAACAGCAACATTTCAGACATGGTGAAACCCTGTATTCTACCTTTTATCCCCTCCCCACATCCTTTTGACATCCCTATGGTCATTTCTGCCTCTGCAACTTACTGTATTATTTTATTTAAAAAAAGCCAACAACAAAAAAGACCTCTTTCTTCTTCCTGTCCTCCCTCCCTGCCCTTTGCAAAAAATCCCCAAACTATTGAAACATGTTCAGTATTTATTTTTTTAGATTAAAATCAACTCCCTCCTCTCCTCCCATGTTTATTTACTGATCTTTAGAGCACAACTAATCTGAATGTAGAAAATGAAAGGATAAGATGCCATAAAGAAATACTCCATGTTAGAAGAGAGGCATTGGTCATCACTGGAATAATCACAGACAAGGTTATGGCCAAAGGCCAAACTCTGCTGCAGAGCTTCCACCAAGTAATGTGAGAAAGAACAGCAGTAAGGAATGCATAGCAGTGTAACTTCTTTAAGCAGCAGCATCTCTCAAACATGCTATATTATTGTCTAAACCGCAGCTAGTTTTTCAACACAACTGAACGCCTTATCCCTTATTTCATTCATTCACACATTCCTATTTTGGTACAAAGCACCAATTTCATTAACACTGTAATACTTTTTTTTAAGGAACTTTGTGGGGAAAAAAAAAACAGCACTCTACTACCTTCCCAAGTCTGCCCACGTACTCAGTTTTTTAGGAATGATTGTGAGCCAAACAGTGCTATATGATGTACTCCATGTAGTACATGCACCATGTGAAACACAGATGAGGATTTTTTTTGAGGTATTGTTTTACAAGTCACAAATTCTAACACGACCTAACAAAACTCCTAGCCGCATAAAAAGATGCAATAAACCTCTCTAACAGTAGCTGATTTGTATGCAACATTGACCATAAGGGTAACTCTTCAGTAAACCTGAATCTCATATATAATGCATAGCAGTTAATAAATCATAGTAAAATCAGGTGGCTTAGAGCCAACAATACCCAACTAGTAATGGAAAGGGGGAAAAGATTTATAGAGAGACAGACTCTGTCTGGATTTTGCTTTTAAGAGGCTCATACAGTGCACTGGGAAGATCTTGCTGTGGTTTCCAAGTGGACATGTGTGTCATGCTGACTCACTTCATCCTTTCCCCGGCATCACCCCCCACTTACCCCAGGTGATGCCTCTTCTCTCTTTAAAATCTTCCTCTGACCTTCCACTGGTTTCTTGTCTATCTGTTCCCAATATGTGTGCTGGAAAGGAGAGAAGAGAGATCAAGATGAGATTAGAGCACTGTTCCTGAAACTTCACAAAACAGAAAATCCCACATTAGATTTCAAAGTTGAAGAGAAACTCATAAAAAGAGCCTCTTGAAGTTCGTTTCTCAACCCTCAAAAAGTCATGCTACAAAGTGCTCAAAATGTCACGCATTTCCCTGGTTCAAAATCTGATTTTATAAAAGGAAGAAAACATGCTTCAGTATTTTTGATAGGAAGAACAGGGGTTTGCTTTAAATATCAAGGGTAAAACTCTTCTGTTCTCGTTAGAGACCCAGGAGAGCAGGATATTAAAGAAGACTGCTGCTGCATGGATCTAAGATTTTTTTTTTTTTTTTTTTTTTTTTTTAAGCCTGCCCATGGTGATCAGAAGCCCTTAGCAAGACAAGTGTTATTGCAAGAAAAAGACTGAGACAGAGCACCTCAGAGCCAAATATACAGCTTCATCAATTGTATTATGTTAATCACATGTGCACAAAAAAAGAGCACGATATATTAAGTCAAGAACCACGTTCCAAAGTTATACTAAACTAGTAGGGAATTTATTTACTTTTCACAGTTACCTTCTTGTGTGTCATTTACTTTGATGGAAAAGCATTTCTCCTTTGGGTCAAATTACATTAAGTTTTTGGTTGTCATTGCTAGGAGCATCGTGGTTCACCGTCCAAATTAGGAAAACTACAGGAAAGCTTCTAAATCTAACTAAAACTAAATCCCAGTTCCCTGCCTTAAAATCAAGTTACAAAAAGTGTCTATCGATGCCAGGTCTTCTAAATGTCTTTTTATCCTTAAAAATACACAAGCGTCAAATGAATACTATTCGACAAAAAGTTTTAAAAATCAAAAGCGCATCAGCAGCATCCCCTTCCCCAAAATAAAAACGTTTGAGTGTTGAGGTTTTGCTGCTTGTGTGGAGGACAGGTCTTTGATCGCTTCGAAACGGGGCGTTTAGCAAATCCTTTCGGGAAGCCCCCTGACGAGAGACCGCATCTCGCCCACACAGCTCTGCACAAACCCTTCCCATGGGGTAGCCCTTCTTTCACCCGCGGGCTAGGCGGCGTGTAAAACCCCGATTTTCCCCGTCACAAGTTACGGGAAGGAGAGGTTAATTTCACAGAGCCGACTGCCCGCAGAGGGGCGGCGGGGGCGCAGCCCCGGGACGGGCACTAGATGGCAGCACCCGCTTGAGGAATGTCGGAAAATGGCGCCCGCCGCGGGCAGGGCCGGGCCGCCTGAGGGGAGCCGGCGGCCGCCGCCCCCGCTGGGCAAACGCTGGCTCCTCTCACGCGGTCCTTTGGAAATAAGCTTCCAAAAACTGCCTTTCAACTTCATCTACCTTAGTTTCCGAGGCACAAGGGCCGGGCTGGACGTTTAGGGCGATAGGTCTTGTAACGATGCCCTCAAATATGTGTGGGCACACACACATGCTCAAAAAAAACCCCAACAGCAACCCACAAAACAAAAAACAAGAATTCCCCCCCTCAAACATAGCAAAAATCAGGTTGTAAAATCACTACAAAATTGACAGAAAGTATATGAAGTCTACCATTTTGGAGGAAGATAAATATTTAAATGTAGCCCATCGACTGTACCAGGAGTGAGTTCAAAGAGATGATGTAATACGTTTTTCATTATTACTTATGACTAAAAATCAGTCTTGATTGCATTTATTTTGATATAATAAGGAAAAAAAAAAAAAAAAAAAAAAGGCCGTTAACCACATAATTCAAGTTCACTTTTTGCATGCAGTTTGTTTTAGTCCATTTTCTACTTTTGATGATGCAGAGCAACGGTTGTAGGTTTATAGCATTTTCCACCTCAGCAGTGCTTTAAAGGATGTAAAGTTAACATGGTAAATAACCTATACGTAAAACCATCCTGTGAGCAAACTGGCAAGCCTCGCAATTTCTGAGATACTGTAAAGGAAAGGCGTGCTCAGCTGCCTCCTCCCATCCTTCCAGAGGGGTAGCAGGGGCTGGCAGGCACCTGGCCTGAGCACTGATCCATCCCATTACCTCATGACATCTCTCCAAACACGCTTCCCCTTGCCCAACCCGCTGAAAGCAGAAGCTGCTCAGTTTCATGCTTTTGCCCATCCACAAGATGGTCGCACAAACCCTGTCATTTGCAGGTGCAGTTCTATCAGAATGAAACACGCTAAGGTGACCACCCAGGGACCAGCACCCATGGCAAGGAAAGCACTGCTGGAAGGTGCTGGGACTTCCTGCCCTTCCTACTTCATCAGCTTGGGAACAGTGAGGCCCGAAAAAAGCACAATGTATGCTGATGAATGAAAGTGCTTCTTACATGCACAACTGCCGGGAAATAATCACAGGAAAGATTTATCATGCATCCGTCTGATTATGGTTTTCTAGCAAGAAGCATAAACATAGTAACTACACTCCACATTGTCTTTACAAATAGCCAAGAAAGTGTTATTCCAGAATTCATAGTTATACTTGGTAGTATTTTGCAAGAAACAGTCTGCTGGCAGGCTCCAAGGATGTACAGTCTGTACAGTGTCTCAGTCTGTGGTTTGACTCTGTAGCTCTTAGCCAGAATATTCCACCGTCAATCAATCCTAAACAGAAAAAGATACTACTCTGGGTATTAAATAAAACCAAGAACAAATATAAGCCAAGGTTAACCAAATTAGACAGCAAGAAGTAACAAAATTGGGTCAATCAAGTAATTATTGAAGAAAATATAAATATTAAATATGTCCTCTGAACAAGGCACATGGAATTGGAACAGAAGAGTGAAAACACTAAATATCTTTTGTTCAAAATTCCAGTAAATATTATTTGAGTGGGCAAGAGGAAACAAACAAACAAACAAACAAACAAAACCAGTTAATATAACTTCCCTTTGCTCTTCTGCCTCAGCTTCCCCTGTGGAAGAGTACTGATGACAATATGTGAGTACAGCCCATCTGAAATGCATTTAAATGGTCTTTAATCTCCATTTATAAGACTCACAGAGGAAGTAAGGCCACTAAAATTAGTGTCATTTCCTTCTAATATTTTTTGTGTCTTCGATACTCCATTTTTAGACTCTCAAGCAAATACAAAAGACGCAACTTGAAAACAGCAAGTAAAGCTTTTATAATAGCTTCCAGTTCATAATGGTTTGTAATATGTGTCATTTGAAATACTGGTATAAACTCAAAAAATGATGTAAGATTAAATAAAAAGGGTCATAAGTTTGGGGAGAAGCACTGAACAGTAGCAGTGCAGTATAGCAGCTGCTGCACAGTAACACTACAGAATAGTTTATGACAGGAAGTGAAGAAAATTCCACAATCCACCTGAAGCTACAGTGGGAATTACGTAGGCAAAGTGTAGTTATTAAAACTGGAATGCAACCAAGACTTCAGGGGCTAATAACCCTGTTCTTGCAAGAGATAGCAAAAAAACCCCAAGCGTCTTCATTGACCACAAGCTGTAAGACCACGGCTTTACATCTCAATTGGAAGACATGTCTTTTTCCACGATAAATTGTCACAAGGACGTGATCTTTCTGGGATGTGATTTCCTGGCCCGCAATTTCCATTTCCTTCTATAAACTGCAAAAAGGTAGTGATTTTTGAGATTTAAAAAATATATATATTTTATACACACACATGTATAAAAGAATCCTATTTAAAGCTATTGAGCTACTGCCAACATTAAAAAATACGGGCTAGTCTATGAACTATAATTTGACGTTCACAATGTAAATGTATTTTCTATTATAACCATTAAACTGTTTTATGCTAAAATTTTATTTATTATTTCTTGCTTTCTTGCTTAGAAACTGTCTTAATTCTAAAGGCCAGATACTCAGTTCAACAAGGAATTAAAGCACTTGACAGAAATATTAAACTACTCAGATAAAACACTACATACTCTATCTATAACACACGTCATGCTTAAATAGTGAGGTATATAAATATATACATTTTGAAAGTACACATACATTAGGAACATAAATACTCCCAGAAGTTGAACACACACGTTTATGCAGTGTGTATGTGTTTATAGGACTATGAGTGCAGTATATAAATATGGACATGCTATGTGCGTGTATTACACACTGAAGGTTCCTTAGTGTGATATAAAAGATAGTTTTATAATGAAATTTGAGATGAATGTGTTTCAAGAAAAGCTACATAAAAGAAAGCTATCTAGTTCATCCAGGACTGAGCAAATAAAAATGAGTACTAATACAATTTATCAGATCTGTTGCATTCACCACATGCTAGTGATTTTTTTCTTTTTCTTCCCTCCCTCCCCCCCCCTCAGTTTATTTAAATAGCAAACAAAATTCTTGTATCTTGTGGTATTGAAAAATATGCATCTCTTGTGGAGACAAAAAGCAGCTGTAAACCAGTATTGATTGTCATTATGTCTTGCCACATAAAGAAAACATACCAGAGGCATTTTCATGGTAGGAACACAATTATCTTTAAAATTGGCACGTATCTGGATGCATGCTGGTATCAATAAAATTAGGTGACATAGGGACTTCAGCTAGATTTGATCCACAGTTAGACTTGCCAAAGCACCAGAACTTATTTTTCCTTTCTTTAAACGTAGTATGCTGCACAGTGAATATCTTTGAAAATAGTTCTTTAGAATGCAAAATCAAATATTTGAAAGTTATAAAACACCATGTTTAGAACAGCTAGTTGTTTCTACAGCTGATCTCACATACATACACTATGTAGTTTTATTACATACTATGTAGTTTCTATGTACTTCATAGAAAGTATGTCCTTTCATTACATGAAAATATCAATTTTCCCTTCATTCCGTCCTTTGAGTGGAAGCACCTCCCAGTGCAATTTCTTGCTAGATAAACAGATACATCATTCAAGTATTTAATTTTGTAACCAAACTGGCATCCTTTTATCCTCAAGGAGTATTTTTAAGATAAATGCTGAGTAAATATATAAATATCGGGATTACTTCACTGTATCCTCCCTCCTCATAAATTTCTTGCCTTATTCATTTGAAGATCATTTGAACAAAAACCCCACCCCAACTACAGTATCGGGTGTGCACTCAAATTCTGGGTTCTGTGAGCACGGCTACGTGCACTGACTTTGAAAATTTACTGGCTGCTTAGGATAGCATTACTGTCTGTCTACCCTTAAGTCCAAACTCTGTTAATGGTTTTTGTTTTGTTTATTTTTTGAGATAATCATTCTTTTGATGCCTGCAGAACAAAGACACAAATAACTAGGGTTCAGTTTCATTCCCCAAATTATTTGTAGTTTAAGTCAGTAGGAAATTTAGCAGGCATTATTTGTAACTATGAATTGGGAATGTAAACATTTACATGACCTTAGTATTCATACCACAATTAACTATAAATTCTGACTCGACTCATGATTATTTATGGTTGTAGCAAAGTCTAAGCATATAGAGGCTTTCATAAGGCTGACCAGAAAACCATCCACAAGCTAAAATTTCTTGAAGCAATACTTGAATATAAAGAGTCTGATTTTAAGGACAGCTATTCCCCAAATAATCTGATATACATAAGAAAATGAGCTCAGACAAAGATTTTTCACACAGGACGTATTTTCGGCTCGGGTCCTAGTTTGTAATTTATTACTTCAGATTGCAAAGAACAGGGTATTATATTCTTTTGTTAGCATTAAGCCTCATATTTCTCCTATTGCTTCGTTATTATTGCTATTCTGTATTTTATTTTTAAATTCTCTGCATCTGCTCTTCCCCCTTCCCCATACCATTCATTCCTGTTTTCTTTACCTTTACCTTTTACATACCTCAAAAGGAGGGTCAGGATGTTTATAGACAGCAAGTACAAGGGTGAGGGGATGAGCCCACACAAGAAGCAACTTGCTGTTTCAGACAGCAAGCAAGCAAGCGGTTAGCAGATTTGGACTGCTCATCACAGAGTGGAGCCCTGGACAAGATGACAGCAACAGTCTGCTTGAAAGCAGGTTGGGACCATTACTGGTAATTATAGTTAATCAGCAGCAATTGTCTTGACCAAGATACAACATTGAGCACTAACCTAACAGGACCTAATGAGTGTAATGGAGGATGAAGAAAGCCTGATTAAACTCACAAGGCGCTGGATGACCCGAGCAGATGATGCATTGTAATCCTCAGCCCCTCTCTCTCCCCTGCTGCCTGCAGCCATCACTCCCCAGTGTGGCTGGCAGCAGCCCTGGGGTAAGCCCCAACCTCGTGGCTGCATTGCAACATGCCCTCAGAAGTGGTTAGCAGGTCAAAAACACGAGAAATTGAATTAAACCTGGCACTTGGATGTGTGAGTATGTATGGTTCTATGTATTTTTCTAAAGCAACCACAACCTCTGACTGGGTTTATGATATATAGCAGTTGTCCATAAAACTAATCAATAGTGTTTAGCTATTTAAGGCAATAAATTCATAGAGCATTATTATTTTTGTAAACATGTGTAGAAGTACCTAATAACTAAGCATTTAAACATAATTGGAAAATGCTTTGTGCTTTTCTCTATCCTTATTGCTTTTGCTCATTCCATTACATCATGTAAATCGATCAGAACTATTTTTCCCCATGAAACTTGTGTGAGAAAAAGCAATCTTAATCCTTAAGATGATTTGTTAAATTGTATGGCATTCTCATAAAATACAGACTTAAAATACCTGTCTTTTTTGCAGGTAAAAAATTCTATGTAAATTTTTAATCTGAAATACTTGATTAAAAAAAAACAACAAAACAAAACAAAAAGCAAAAAATAGAAATGTATTTAAGAGATGTCTATTTTATCCCTTTTATAAATATATTGATGGAATAACTGCAAATTAAGATAAATTTAAAGAGAAACAGATTCTCAAACTATATACTATGAGTATTAACAGCCTCACAGGGAAAAACATGCTATAATTTTATCCACTGACTGTTCTGAGTCAAGAAAATGAACGAACATAAAAAAGTTCTTCAGACTTTCACAAAATGTAAAAACAAATGTGTACGTGGCCCTGCCAATACCCCTTGTACTTGAAAGAAATTGGCTAAAAATAGTAGAAAAATCCTCCCCCCCATCATCCCCACCACTGTGTGAGCAGGGGCTTCTGGTGTGACAAACTATCAAAACATTGAATGGCCACCCAGCCTATGTTTTGTAGGATAATTACACCTGTTGCTCAGTCTAACCCTATTCTCACATATGCTTCACATTGCGTATATTCCATACAGGAATTCTGTAGCCAGCTATACGAGCAGGTCCTAATTCAGAAGAGGGTCTATGCTTTCACTGGTTGGAGACTTTGTCCAACATTAATACCACTACTATGGGTTTACTGAATTTCTAAACTTACACAAACACAAATGATGTCAGAATCACTGACATGAACCCTGTTACCAGTTGTGCACTAAACGTATTGCCTGGTGCAGCCAAGCCTTTCCCTCCTGTCTCCTACATGGTCAGCAATCTCCCATTTCTTATCTAGACCTTGCCTGATCTCCTGCCAGGATACCTAGCTCTGCTTAACTGCTTGTTCTAGTAAGAGAGGCAAGGCAGTTACGGAGACAGCGTGTTCTCCCTCTCTCCTGTCCTCTATCCCAGCAAAATGCCAGGACAAAGTAAGGGGTATGTTCAAGGTGGTCGTGGTGTTCAATATGAGGACTGTGTTGTACTGGCAGGTCTCAAAAAGCTGGGGAAACAGGACAGAGGAAGTACTCCCTGACCAGAACCCATCCTACAGTTACTCTCATGTTATTTAATAAATCGGAAATCCTGTGGAAGTATCACTGTCTTCTGAATAACACAAGCAGAGTGCAATGTCCCAACATCACACTGCACTGAAGCTTTGACTGCAAACCTACTCTGCCAGGAAGTTCTTCCCATCTAAGCAAGAAGACTAATGACAAGAATAAGAAACAACATTACATATAAGACTTAGACTAAGTAGATTAAGTTTGTTGTTGTTTTTTTTTTTTTTTTTTTTTTTTTGGGGGGGGGGGCAGGAGGAGGAGGAGGGGGAAATGTCACTGGAGAAAAAAAACAAACAAACAAACAAAAAACACTCAACCCCCTCAAACCAACCAGATACAAGCACTCAGATTTTTCCTGGTTGTATACCAGGTTGAAATCAGTGACGGGTACAGAAAATCAGCTTCAGGAGGCAAGGAGTTTGTCATGAGACAGCTGAAAGTCTTGATTTCAATAGCAGTGCAGGCCAGCTGTACACCTAGCCTATGCTTGCCTTTCGTGCATATTGGATGAAAGGCCCTTGAGACTGAGCTATCTTTAGGCAAACAACAAAAATATTCTTTTAAGATTTGGAGTGAAAGGAGAACAGTAAAGTCCATTTTCTCACCCAAGAAATCTCTTTCTCCAAGAAATATGAGACAGAAAAATGTAGTGGCTGCTAACCAGAGCATCCCAACTCTAAAAATTACACATTTCAAGGACCTGGAACCACTGCAGGAAGAGATAGATGTCAGATTACTTGAGCAGGTTGGAGAGCACCTAAAATTATCCACAATTAGGGTTATTGTGAAGTGGTCCAAATCCCCCACTCCTATAAGAGTTATTGGTAAAATGTTTTAGGGGTATCTTGAAAAACCTATGAAAATAGTGTTCCATAGTCATTAGTTTTATCACAAACAAAAGAGGAAACAATCTTTGAGACACCAACCTTCTATTTTTTTTTTCTTTTTTCTTTTCTTTTTTTTTTTTTTTGTTGGTAAAAAGAAGCAAAGTAACTAAAGTGTGCCTGCATCCAGACCAAAAGTTCATGCTCAAGTAGAGGATTTGTTCTAGAAATGTATTTCACCTTAAATTTGAAGAAAAATAGGTGGTGAATCCTCTCCCTTATAGTTGCTGAGTTGTTTTTTCCCCAGTTGATTATCCTCACTCAAACATTTGTACTTCATTTTTAACTAGAAGGACATTGTTTCTTGTCATGCTTCTCTACTAGATTGAAAAGCCCTTTACTATCCAGCCCTCTTCTCCCCATAAAGACATTTAGACCTTGTAATTCAATAACATCTGTGTTCCTTTTGATAAACTAGAGCTCCTTAATTCCCTCACTGCAGCACATTTTCTCCCTTTGTCCTTAATTCATTTTTGTGTCCTCTTTGCCCTCTCCAATTTTTCAACACCGTTTTAAATGCACCAACACAGGACAGACTAGAACCACACCAGCATTACTTGAATAGCATTTATACTCTGTTAATTTCTTAACCAAAAATAAGGATGCCTTAGCCCTTTCATCAGATCTTTTACATGAAATTTAAGCATTGTAAGAGTATAAGAGACATGAAGCTTTCACACAAGAATTTTTTTAATGAAGACAAACCATTACCAATGAGTCTGAATTGAGCTAACGTGTGCCATTAGTCATGCTTAATAACTTTTTTTTTTTTTTTTTTTTTTTTTTGAGATACAAGATACCACATAAAGCAGGGAATAAAATCTAAGCTCTTATAGGTTCACTGTAAGACCTTATTCTCAGGCATTGTCAGCATGGGAGTAGTATCAGTCACATTTTCTATTAAATGTTCAAACAGCTTTCACATCTTTTTCATCGTGTATTTAATTATTCGCAACATCACCTTGATTGAAATTGTACTAGCACAAGATTATTTCAGTACAATTACCCCTGACTTGCATCATGGGAAGGAATATAAATGTTCACTGGACTGAATTATAGCTTACAGACACTAGTTTAACTGGACACAACTGCTTACATGGATTGTTGGAAACCTAAGAGGTCCCTCACTAGGGCCCTATATACATACGTAATATAGAATTGAAGACGTGCCTTATTTGAGCCTTTGCTTCTTCTAACGTATCAGATATAGGCTAAAGTGAGAGTAGGACACACTAGCAGATCTTCAGTAGTTGAGTAAATGCATAGATCTTATTTACTGAAATGCAGCTTATTTCCAGTTTAGGTTTTCAGTTTTTGCTCATTTCTTTGAGGCAGAGAGGGAAGAGTTGTGTCTTTTCTGTCTACAAAATATGCACGTCTGGAACATTAGGGCCTCTTTTTATCCAATTTCTACTAGAACTATATATCCTTTAAAAAACCTAGAGGTTCTCACTTATGCTTAAAGAAATGGGTTAAAGGAGTATAATCAGTATATTTGGTCCTATACAAACAATTCCAACACGAGACGATAACAGTATTTGTCAGAGTTGCTTGAATAATACATATAACTTTGTGAATGAGACTCTTGCAGTTTTAGCGAACTCTCCAAAACTAAAACAAAAACAGAAACCTAGTCTTATGGTGAAACTAACAAAAGGAAAAACCAAAGATGTAACCACAGAAACATTCCCAACCTCAAGTTTCCAAGAGAAACAGGATAAAAACATGCGTACTTACAGGTTGGTGAATGAGAAGTGCACCTGCTTTATTCATACTTTTGGTTTACCATTTATGAGACCAAAAGAATGCAAATACCTACTGAATATCTTTTTCTTTCAGATTTTCCTTTTAAATATCTTAGAATCAGGCTTTGTTTTATCAAAAAAAAAAAAGTCTGTAGGTGCTGCTTTCATAAACAGTGGCGTAACAGTCCTCAACTCACTGCATCTGGAAATGATAAAATCAGTTGGCTTTTAACCTTGACAATAAATCATTATTATTAAATATTCATAGGACTATTTTCAAATTTAATTTTTTTTTGTTTTGCCCTTCCACACTGTTTTATTTCACAAAATGAATAACTGATATGCTACGTATTTAGCACAGCTGAGATGCTCCGGGTCAATGGCAATGAAGGCTTCCAAAAGGAAAGAATGAGTTCCAAAGAGCAGGATGGATATCCTTTTGACTTTTGACTACAAGTGAACCTCAAGCATGAACTTCCATTCAGATTCAGTAAGAATCCAAGTCTTGGCCAACCATCTTTTAGCTCAAAAATTTATGTAGAAGCCATGCATCAGATACCTTCCCTGTCAGACCTCAGCAGTTACTTTGTGCTTCATGGAAGAACCAAAAATACCGTGCTGGTCACCTCTTCCCTGAAAAAATACAGGGGAAGTCATACAATAAGTCCTGAATTTCTCCTAATATGACACAAGAAATCACACAGGAAGGAGGAAAAAAAAGCAGCCAACTGTTGGAAACCTCTTCCTAACTACTATGAATAAAACCAGACCCTTTCCTTTATTACCTGGCATTACCACAAAGGTACAAAGCTTGGGGCAGCTAGAAATACAGAGCATAAATTAAAGACTGAGGAATGGAAGTAACATCTTCTTCTCCTTTACACTTGGACATTAACGCCTTGCCAGTCAAGCAAAAAGTGTGCCCTGCCGCAAGAGTTAAACTTACAGATTCAATCGCTTACAGAATTTGAAAGAACAAGTTAACATCACCTCATTTATTTTCCCAGGAAGCCAAATGTTGCAAATTTCAAGTGCACATTTCTAACACCCAAGAAGAAACCAAGGAGAAAAAAAGAAAAAGATCTTTTCAGTTCCCCTCCTGGAGGATGCTGTAGTCTAAATGTTTGTAGAGGAGGTATAATATTTCAAGTTCTTTACCTCTACCTACATTTCTTATTTGAAAGTAGACAATTCTTAATGCACCCAAGAGCACCTCCTCATTATAATTTTCCATTGCTGCAAAGCAGGCTCATACACACAGACTGAATTGGAAGAAATTTGCTTCTCTGCCCTGCCCCAGAATAAAAAGGCTAGTTACATCTGCATACTGAAGGTCACTTCACACCAGTGCTGACACGCATGCTAGGAATGTCAGTGGTATATAGTCTTTCCTCCCCTTCAGACTATCTGCCCCAGCAAAAACAGCAGGTGTATAAGGGACGACCATGGTCTGACTCTGCACTGGGTCCTGCAAAAGCCAGGAGGATGCAAATCACCCTGTCTTGGCCAGGTAAGCCTGGCGCTATTTTGCAGATTCATCCCTCAGCTCAAATCCGCATCATGTGGAGGAAACGCAAGAAATTAAGGATTTCCTACCACAGCCATTGCCAGAAGGAACACATCACACGGATGGTAAGAAAAGCCCTTTGAAGATGTATTTTGCTGTAATTTCACCAGCACATTAATTATCCCTAAATTACCCTGAAAAAACAATTTGCTTTCAGTTTAAGTGGAAGTTACTTTTAAAGTGGCTATGGGCAGGGAAAGTGCTGGAAGGTTGCTGTTGGTTCTTCAGAGGAACTTGTACAGGAACTGCTAATGTCTCCTTTCTTCCTTTGGTGCAAATAGTGACAGAAAAGTGGAGCCGCGACAATGAAACACCATTTGAAAGTAACCCGCATACATACAAGTATTTTGTCTTAAACTACAGTGAACACGATTCATCTTAAACAAGGTAAATATAAATGGTGCATGGAAACAGCCATCGCATTCAATGCATAAGAAACAGACATCTTATTCAGCTCATAAGTTTTACAGTGATTATGAATTCCAGTTTAGCTTGGAAAAATATTAGTCAGGTCATTTATTTCATGTTTATAAAAATATGTTATTATTCCAATGCTGCAGAATTCTCACTGGTATTAACTATACAGAGATATAGATTAAGTAGGATATATTAATTTTGGTTTTAAGCAAACAATTTTGGTCACTACTTTTCTTTTGTAAATGGAAACCACCTGTTGGATTTTTTTTTTCAGGTGCTGGAAAAACGTCTCTGCCTTTTCTTCACATTTCAGTTAAAGAAAAGTTGATGCATTTTATTTATGGTTAAACAATAGCAGCGTTCCCCAAAGGCAATTTTATGGATACATTTTCATTTTAGAAGTTTTCCGAAGAGACAATTGGAAATATTTGAATCAATTTATAGTGTGTTCATACTTGTCTAATACCCTACTAATTCAGAAATAACACCTCTAATCCCTAAAAAGGGAGAGTGCTGAATCTTCTTTTGTTTTACCTGCACTTTCCTCACCAATTACGAAAGCAAACCTGCTACCTCAGAAATTTTGGATTGCCATCCACCAGCACGGCGATTATTATCTGCCACAGCCAGCCTTGAATTCTTACTGGACACACACAAAAAAATTGTGTTATTGTGCCACCCACCCTGTCTCCCCATGCCATAAAATCACTCTATGTTCTCTCTAATCTACTTTGGGATGATCTGCAGTATGCCATACATCAGGTTTTAGCCCAGTATGTGAGCTGCACGTATATAATTTTTCAGCTGCTTTAGTTGGTTCATAGAGAGGCAGACCAGGTCCAGTTGCCAACAGTCACATCTGAAATGAAGAATATTCTTGGTCTTGCTCTACTTGTTTGTTCTGTCTGGTACATTTTCCCTGAGAGCACTGTTACAACTGCATTTTACAGGGTCCTCTCTCAGCAAAGTTTCCGTTGATATATTATTATTATATGGCTATTTATATAGACTCAACTGTGTTATTTCCATTTTATTGCAAGGACATAAAAGCTGGAAATGTACCAAAAGTACAGAAAGGAGCCTAAGAGCCTTTGAAAGTAAGAGCCTTAGGGAAATACCAGGTATTAAATGAAGTCGATTTATAGCTGTTGCCAAAATTTGTCAAAGCTTAAGAACTCCTTAAATCCAAAGCTATTGAGGAGAGAAGGTAGAAATACTTTGGTTAGCTATACCAGCCATATCACTGTTATATATACTGGACAGTCATTGCCAGCACACATGCTGAGCTGAATAATGCATAAAATTGGCCCAGCCAAAATGCCTTCCCCTGCCCCAGCCCTGAACAGCTCTTACAGAGGCAGAGCTAATGGAAATAGAAACACGGAGGTTGCACGAACAGAAAGGACTGTAGTAGAGCATAAAATAAGATCTGTTGGTCTAGGAAGGGTTCAGATTTTTAATAGAGTTTGTAATATCAGAATTGACAGCAGCATTGGACAAGAAGGAAGGAGAACACACAGTAGTTTGCCTTTCCTGAATTGCTTGTCTCAGTTTTTCTCCTTATGTCTCCTAGGGCGTATATGTTCAAGTTACCACGATGGAACAGAAGCTGTATAACAAGCCACGTATCACCTCTTTATTTTGCAATAGGGGTGGTCAATGTGGTTTAGCTTTAAAAAATTCATATGATCTAGCAGTCATGGTAGGGTTACAGCAACTGGACAGGGCTGCCTGCAGTAGTACAGCTGAGGCATTAGAAGACATGAAGCCATCATAACTGAATTGTGTCCCCCAACCTGCACTTCAGTTATTTAGAAAACATAAAATAGATTTGATATTAATTGCAGTCTCTTCACCTGTTGTTTTTAAGCCTTTTTCCTCAGTCATTTCTCTGGGTCTTCTTCCTTGTAGTCATTATTACCTTCCTTTCTCCTCAGCCAGCTCTTCTTTCACTTATACTGTTTGGAGGCTAGCTTCCACAGACACATCCCTTGAAGATTTCAGTTGCTCATTTAAGGTAAGGAGTGAACTCTTGCTCTTGTTAAGTATTTCATTCACTGGTAGGCATTGATGTTCTGTCCTTCTCAAAGTACTCTCTACATCTCTCAAGCCTCTGGGCAATACTTTAATGCACACAAATTAAGAAAAACAAATGATAGTGATCTGCATCACATAGGCAGAATTAATAAAACCTTCTAATGACTTCAAGTTGGAGGCAATCTCAACACTTAAGTTCTTAGAATAAGAGTTTTCTCACAGGTTAGAAGAGTAATAGTGTTTGGGGAAATTGTCTGTCTTCTCAGAGATCATGGTTTAGCTTCCATTCTGCATTATGCAAAGCTCAAATTCATGTTACACGCTATATGTCTGGGACAGAGTCAACAGTAGACTTGGGACTTGCTGGTAATTGAAAACAGGTTCTGAAGCAATAATTATCACACGGTAAAACTACAGTGCTCCACATGCTGCACAGAGCCAGACTAACTCTAGCCATTTTCTTTTCATCTAAGAGAATGGTGCTCTTGATTTTTTTTTTATTTCATTTTTAGCAGCCAAGCAGTAAATGCACCGTGAACTTCATTTTCAAATTGTGATGATATCTCCAGGATTTACTAATCATCGAATATTAATTTTGCACTAAAACAAGATGCACGATTGCAAGTTCCAAGACAGTAGGTTAGAAGACTATTATGCATCATGCAACTGTAAGCTAGCTAAAGAACTTCTGTCTACTTTGGCCCAGGATCAAGTTTTCAGAGGTGTGAGTCACTGTTTCTGAGAAAGATGTTTTAGTCTGAATTGTATACCTGAGTTTTGCAACACATCTCAGCAAGCTCCTCAGAGCAGTTCAAGTTCCTATCCAAATTCACTAACACGTTTTTATTTAAACTCTCCTGAGGATCTCTTTTAAACACAGCTCATATCTGAACCTTAAAACAAGAGAAACAAATAACCACAATTACTTTCTTGGATTTCAGAGAACTATTGCTGACATTATTTGGTAAGACTTTTAGGTAAGGCATAGCTCTCATCACAAGAACCAAGTCAAGACACCCTCTAAAGATTGTTTCCAATTCCAGTACACAAGTACTATTTAGGGAAGATAACCCACATGTCAACACAGCAGATATCCTGAGATTGGGTTACTAATCTTAACCCTAGCAGAGATTTTCTCTTTAACCTTCAGCAACTCACAGAAAACAGACCTGTGTCCTCACCTCTGATAGGAATAATGCAGGACTCCAATGCATTGCCTCTGTGCATTTGCAGTTTTAATCGCTCACCTACACAGTAGAAGTCCCTTTCCCTTTCGGCTCAGCAGACTTCCCTGAACGTCTGCCCTTCCTTTTTATTGCTGATACTAGTCAGTATTTCAAAGACAAAACAAGGCCACCATTAACCCCTTACAATGTTATTGCCACCCATGGCTGGCACGGACAGATGGAAACGAGAAAACTGTTGCACAGATGACACAAAAAGACTGAACTCCCTTTCAAATAGCTGCCTTGGCTTTGCAGGGTGAACAGGATTAAAAGGTAGTAAGAATTGATTTTCTCACAGAAGTCAGATATAGCTATATGTGTGGCGATCAGGTTTCTGGAGCAAGAGAACATAATTTGCAGAATGACTTGATTTTTCAGGCCAAAACTGCACCTGATATATGTCTGTGCCTTTTCTTTGTCTAGCAAACAAAGAGGGTGGCAGCTGAAAGTTGGAGGCTTGATGCATGAGACACTTTCACAAGGAACTATTAAAGTGATCTTTTAGTATGTGAATTGAAATTTACAGCACAATAATGCACATTTCATTGTATGTGTGTGGGTTCTTTTTTAAACACATTTGTTACCTTAAGGTTCTTAGAACAAGAAATGGAAACTAAATTTCATATTACTGCAATTTATGAAAGTTAGCACCTGACAACCGAAGTTCTTCCTACATATTAGCATCACACAAAGAGATGCATTGAAGGCTTTTAAAATAAACTACTAAACCTGTCTAAAAAACTGTTAACAAAGATGCAGTATGTTATCTTAATAGGTTTTGAACTTCATAAAACACCTCAGTGTCTATTCTGAATTGTAGGTATCTTTAAAACCCTCTTTTAGAAGATGTTCTGTTCTTCATGAAACATCTTTTTTGCCTCCAGCCTTCCATCACAGTCTATACCTTTCTTTGCTTCTTAGTTACAAGTCCTTATTTTTACTGGAATGAAGTTAAAGGAAAAAACAAGCAAAACTGGAACCTCTTAAAAACTTGCTTTCACTCACTGTTCTGAATTTTGTAATCATTAGAGTTAAATGTGTTCACTCTTTCGGCTCTCACTAGTTTTGTTTAGTCAGTCATTTTTGAAGCCAAACAATTGACAGTAGTTTCTGTGGCAGAGACCTGCAGATGAGAGAGTTTAACAGAAAACACAAAAAAGTAGTTTCAGACTTTAAAGACGGCCCAGGTGCTTTGCGTGATTTTACCCATCCTTAAAAGTTTGAAAAAAATTGTATCTTCTTCCCACAGAAAGGAAGAGTAATATTGTATCTGAAGAGATTTGGAGGACAGAAAAAGCTTTAAAGTCAATTGTCTAAAAAATCCGCACTCGTGGTTGCAAAAAAACTCTAAGAACATCTGATTTTAATGAAACACTAATGGATAAAAGTCTCACAGGAATGCCTCTTTTTCATCTTTATGGTAGCTATGCAATTTCAGTAAGACTGAACAAACACCTGTTTCCACAAATTATGCTACAGAAAGTAGTGGAAATATTAACATTTTTTTCAGTGCCTTGGAAATTAGGGAAACAGGACTCCAACATACAAAAAAGGTGCAGTTTAGCACAAAATAAATACACACTACTGAAATGTGTTCGCTGAGAAATCAGCTCACAGTTCAAGCCGGAGCTTCACTTTAACTTGGATGCATTCAAGGGATGCTCATCTAAACAAGGTTTTACATTTTGCTGCTTCATTAACATAATGCTGTGTGTCCTCCTATAAAGCATTGGTGTTTATGGGATAATCAGTCAATGAAATAGAGATTATTATAACTTCCACTTAGTTCCCCATAAAGAGCATCATTTTTTTTTTTTCCTGCACAAATTAGTGTTACAAAACCCAATATTAGAGCACGTGTAACACTTCAAGCTTCAAATATATCAATACTTTTAAGGGATAATCAAAATGCTATTCGAAGAATTGTCATAGGTTTATTTTTCCTTCTGCTGTCAGTATAGAATTTTAAGTAAGGATAGCTTCGATTATGCTTTATTAACCACTTCTTTCATTACAAAATTAAGAAAACTTATAGCGTGGATTCAAATGATAGCACTTCCACAGAGATTTTACATGCTCCTGGGCAAATCAGCACCTTTCCTTACCCTAGTTCCCATCTTATAAAATAAGAATAAAAAAATATTTCATTATCCAAAGCTTTATACATTTTATGTGCTTACATTAGAAGTTCTGTAAGAAAGACTCTGTGTTTGTTTAGTGCCTGGCACAATGGGGCCCAGATAAGCTACTGGGGACTCCAGCTATCACCTTCATACAAGTATGTTTATGCATACAGAAATTCCTAAAGGCTCTGTCAACTTACAATTCCTAGAATACTGCCTTAAACCACAAGCTCTGTTTAAGTCTTAGTTCCCTTTTGACAGTCTCACAAATCCTTATGATATGCATTATTCAGGCTAGCACCATTTCTGATGTGCCCAGCTCTCTTGGGAAACACCTCTGAATGTCATATTTACAGACTTGCACTAAAGTATATTGAAATAGGTATCAAGCCTGGGGAGCTAAATGCTGCAGTGGGTTAATGCATTAACCTTTCACATCTGCAGACCTGAGGTGAAACTGTGGTTCTGTTGAAGTTCATGGCAAACCCTCATTGATGTCAGCAGGGTCAGAAACTGATGGGGGTGAGGGTGAGCATTGCTCCAGCCACAAGTAAAACCATTCTGCAGCACAGTTATGCCCTACTGAGTGTCCACCCACTTTGTGCTGAGCTACCAAATGGTCTGTGACACTGTGAAGGTTTAGGCTTGGCAAAACCTTACCATGAGCTGGAAGAGCAGAGAGCTTGCCTGTGAGACCCCAGGAACTGCAAAAGCACTTGGAGAAACTGCTTGCTGGCTCTTACCAATCTTTTCAGGCTTTAAGTTCTTCCCTTTGCACAACCACCATTCCATACCCCTTCCAACACATCCAAATGTGTGGTGAATGTCTGAATTAGTAAACATTTTCACTAGAGAGCAAAGAAACATATTCAGTACTTTCATTACCATGGAGGTGTTTGATCAAGGGCTGTAATACAAACAACATTAACATCAAAATTTTAAAAGTGGAGTACTTCTATCTTAGAAAATACTGTGCCATGTCTGACCCTAAAGCTCAAAATAATCTCCAGAAAATATTAGAAAAACTATTGAAGATTTTTTGTATTAACAAGTAAAATCATGACACCAAGAGAATCTGTATCAAGAATACCGTGTTTTCCCTCTGTAACCATTTAGTATGATTTCTCTACCAATCTTTGAGAAAGACTTATTTCAAGAAATGTGCTTTAAGAAATATGAAGACTCAGGACATCACTTTCAGGAGAAAGTAATCCCTCCAATACCTTTCCTGACACTACACATATTCATTGATCCAGACAATTTCTTCCTTGTACATGGATAAGGTTAAGTCCACCATCGTGTGAAGTGATCCCTGTTCTCTATAAAATTTAGGAGGAAAAATTATCTAGATTAAGATTCTTCAAATAACATCCCAGAACTCAAAAGAAATTACTACAAATAAAATTTTCCATATTTTAACAATCAAATCAGTTTTGCAAAGCATTATGCTGACTACTACTTTGAACTCCTGCTAATAACAGCCATTATTGAAATTTGCTTTCTCTTCCATACTCACAGTTCACATTAAATACCTGGCAGTTTAAGGTGACAGCAAACAGACATCTATAACCGGGTCATTTTTCTTTGTTGTAAAGGACTCTGTTAGTGTATGTTTTCTAACCATCAACATGCCAAAGGCTTCGACAAAGGCTATTTGATGTGTACTAGACATGAATCATTCTGCTTGTAACCCTTCTGCCAAGCATCAATGAGGCTAATGAGAACTCCATTTGTTTGCCTTTCCTTGCTTTTAAATGAATGGAAAAGTGACTTGAAACTCCATCCAGAGTTGTATTCATGCTCTGGGTTCTGAGAGGAGAAAGATACTTACAAACTCCATTGACCTATGACATTTTTGTTCCTTCACAGACTAAACTTTCACATATTAGTTATGCTGTGTTTTGTGCAATTAAGGAGTACAGAAAACTGAATAACTTCAGTCATTTTTTTTGTGCTTCTGAAGTGTATGCAACTATTCTTGCCATTGAGATTTTCTTAGGCTTACTTTTTACCCACAGAAGCGGCTAGCACATCTGTAGATTAACATGTAGATAAACATGTATTTAGTACTCAATCTTCTCTTTGAGAGGGACAAAAATAGTTTCCATTCCCACAAGGGCAGAACTCTGTTCATTGATTTTAATCGTGTTACATTCTGTCATGGAGTAAGCACTGATAGGAATTAAATATTAGAATCAGTTAGTTTCCAGGGATGAAACAGGAACAGGAATTATGGGTAGCAATAAAAATGTAAACCAGGTACAGAAGTGCCGGCATCAACCATATAAGGGCGATAATTACAACTTGAAGTACTTGACTGTAGATGTTATACCCAGAGGTATACCCAGAGGACTGCTTTGCAGTCTGTAATTGCACCCAGACACAGTTTCTGAAGCTGCATGGACTTGTTTCTTTGAAATTAATCAGTACACTTATTTCTAATTTTAAAAATAGCATACATGTGTACTTTGTATTTATTTTTTCTTATCCCAGAAAATGTCTGCTTGAGGGAAATAGTAAAAAATGGCTGCCTTATATGTCCGTGCCAGCCAAGGAAGCTATGCCTGCCCATTTTAATAGCCATGGAACATCTTATATTTGAGGGCAGCATGGTTCATTGTTGCAGAGCCACAGGACCTACCAGCAGTAGGATGCTAGGTGAAACTGAACATCAACTTCGCTGTCTAAGTTTGTTTTGACTGAACTCCCCCCATCCTGATTTAAATGACTTGAGGGCTGAAGCTTTAACCATTTTTCCTGGGAAAGCACGTCACACACACAGTGATAGAAGCTACAAATATCTGAAGACATCATGGGATGTTAGAATATTTGGAAAAAAAAACAACAAAAGTTTTTGTGTGACCAAGCACTTCAACTCTAAAAAAGAAGCTGAACAGATTGTTTGCAGACTTTGAGTCCCAGAAGCCTAACCTGGCTCATGTGTTAAAACACCTGCGGCATGTTAGTAAACTGATTTCTTTTTAAATTCATTGGCATATAACAAAGGCATGGATTACAGTAACAGTTCCTATTTCTCATTGAAGTTTGCACGTCCATATCTGTGGTGCTACAGCTAGTATATGAAGTACTCTGAAAATAACTTGCCTAGTGTTTATATATAAACATGTATTTTTATATATAAATCTGTTGAATACTACATAAACCCAGCTGTTTATTTTTACATAACTGTTTTGTGTATCTAAACAACCTTCATATAGTATGCCTAAGGCCAAAGTAGCATTAGTACTCTTTTCACACACTCCTTTCCTTATTGTAAATACAGGAGCCAGCAGAAGAAACTAGTTTCTTGGGTCTGGTGAGATGATTTGGTTGAAGTGTCCCTGTTCATCTGATGAATCTCTTCTTAAAACTGTTAGCACTAAACACTATTACCACTTTGCCTAAAGCAGTCTGCTGATACACAGTCATCCATGAAGAAAAACAATTTTTTATTTTTTATTTTTATTTTTAGCAAAGGTAATATGAATTCGTAGTTTAACATTTTAAGTCAGGAAAAAAAACTTTGTAGACTGAATACCAGTTTATGAAGAGAACAAGTCTGCTAGCCCTTTTTTGATATCTGATGCAACCAGACTCGGAATAGGATTGCTGCCCTTCACGAGAATGGAGATGTTGCTGAGCATACTGGAGCACAAATTAAAACATGTTGGGACACAACTTTCACAGGGAGTTTACTGACTTCATATGAGTCAAGTATTTCATATTTTTCAGGAGTTCCACACAACATTGGAAAGGAAATAGCTTCCACATCTGCTGATAGAGGGGATAAGGTCTGGGCTTCAATCTGAATTATTTACTGCTATTCTGGTGCATCATACAGAGACAAAAACTGCAGAGAAGGAACATGGAAACCCTCTGTAAAAATCAATTAGTGATATATGCAAAGTGCCTATGAATCAACTGCTGTAGCTGTCAAACTTCAGAAATGAACACATGCATCCTTGTAATCTGTCAGTTCGCAGATATCCAGGAACGTATTTTAAAAATCATGAGTCTCCTCTAATGGTTTTGTCACCAAACTGACTGTATGCTGAGGGGAAGTGCCACTACCAAGCTCTGAAGGTTTTTTTTTTTATTATTATTTTTTTTTTTTTCTGGTGGCGAGCTTCTGCAATGCCTGGGGTGATGATACCAGCTCAGAGAGCTTTCCTCAGACTGAAGACAATCCAGCACATTTTCATGTGCCAGGCCTCTAATAGTTGTCATACTGTGTAGAGCCCCAAAGTGTGTAAAGCCCCAAAAGTTCATTTCCATACCATATCCCATACTCTGAACTGTATCATCATATAATCCTTTTAACCAGGAGAAAGGAAATTTTAACCAGTCCAGCGAGTACTGCTGAGAGAAGGCAGTGCCCTTGAGGGAAGTTGCCTCAGCCCCTGGTTGGGTCACAACAGCCTTACCTTTAGATGGGGAAATTTTATTTACTTTAAACCAAAGTCACGTCCCCCACAGCACATCCCCCACGCAGAGCATGAAAGGTTTTCCAGCCCACATGGAGTGCAGCCCTTTGTGAGGGCTCTAGAAAGGCTTCAGGTGGTCTGCAGAGGTGGGAAAGAAAGTAGGCCTGACACAGGCACTAGTGAGCTGAAGTGTGAGGAGGGCAAATTTCTTCTGCTGAGTGGAAATGCACCACAGCACCTCTGGTTCAGGCATGTTAAAATGCAATTAGCATAAAACAAAGCAAGTACACTATCTTGAACAGCAATTAGTGGTTCAGAACAGGTAACAGGAGACTCCTTTCAGCCTTTTAAATCCCATCTGTTGAACATTATAGACCAACCACTGCACTGTGATTAATATTTATGATAGGGATATAAACTTTTCCAAAAAGGAAACATCTCCAAGAGAATCTGAGCATTTCCAACATTTTTCTTTCTGAAGGCCTGAAGAAAGCATCAATAACAGAAGGTCTGGTCCTGCTGTCACTGAAGTCAATAGCCAAAACTCTCTTGCATTTTGACAGAGGGAAGACATGAGGCTCTTTAAGCAGAAAAACAAATAACAGCTGGTAGAAATCAGGCTGAACATAATGATCTTTATACCTGACTGTCAAAAAGGTCAGTCTGTCCTTATTTATTGTTATACACTAACTAGCTGACTAAATTTCAAATACATGAACTTTTGAACTTTAGGGAAATAAGCTGCTATTTTCAGCCATATACGTTAAAAAAAGAATTTAAGACATGATAGGTAGACTTATACTGCTCAAGTGTCCTAATAGGTATCCAGGTTGGTAGCATCAAAACAGGTACATCTATACAAATGGAAAGTTTTTGTGCTTTAAGGAAAAACAATTGACATCTCTTAGCCAAACTACCCCTACTATGTGGATGTATTTCCTTTGATCCAAATCTTCTTTTTCTGCATGTTGGATAACAAAGTTGGCTGAGTACAGGGTACATATAAGGGGCTGAAAATTTAATGATTTGCTGCTCAGACTGATTAGTATTTGGCTACAAGAAGATGTGTAGAACTCAAAATATCTTAGTATTTTATTTTTTTTTTTTTTTTTTGTGACAAAAGAGTGTGTAAATCTTAGAAATTGAAAAGGAGAGACCTTATAAATGTGGAAAGAAATGATATAACAGACTAATAGCAAAGCAAGCTGGAAGACTATGGACCCAAAATTCCTGGCAGGAACTGAGACATCTTCTCAGATCTCTGGTATTCTACAGCTCCTCATTTTTATGAAGATAACTTCATCAAGTTTTGCCCCATCACTTTAGGGATTATCACATTAACATCAGAAAACAAGCGGGTAAGGATGGCTCAAGCAACAGACATAGGTTTTGGATCCTGGTGGTGTATGTTTGCAGCTACGATAAAGGGCTCAGCAACTAAGTAGATACTATTGCTAGATCTCCGCTTTTATTTTTATACTTGCATTTGTTCATTACTTGGTCTGAAAAAAACAAATGGTGTTGGATATGTGTATCACTTTTCTTCAAAAGCTTTTGAAAGATGACAGAAGCCAGTCTGGACTTCTTTGTGACTCACTGAGTCTTGTTAATGCCTCAGACCTACCACCTCACATTTACAGAACTTCTCACATCATTTCAAATAGCTGCTTTACTTTAAAAAACAAACAAACAATCTTCAAAACTATCAGTTTTTCTTAAGTTCTTATGTAAGATCATTACAGAGTTACACATTTCTGCAGATGAGAGAATAAATCACTTTCCTCCATAAGTAGATTTAGATACCATTTAGATATGCCACTTGCACTACAGAAGGAAGCACTGACTCCTTATTAGCATTAGTAATTGATGCTGCTACTTAATTGTAGCAATTGCTCAGGGAATTTCATCATCCTTCACTGTCACACTTACGTCTGCACACACAGGTGCTCAAAAACAGATATTCTTTTGTATATGCTAGCTGTATATGTTATGCTAGCAGAATTAGACAAATAAAGAAAAAACACCATTCTGGAAATTAATATCCTCTAAACAAGTGCAATATTACCTTCCCAGAAGAAGTACCATTTAACTTGTGCTAGACTATACATTGCTCTAGTACCTTAATAAAAGACACATTTATATTAAACATATCACTTGTGAATGTTACTGGATTACAAACTAGTTAAAACACTTCAAGCAGATTTTGAGAATTCTTAAACACTCAGTTTTTTCCTTATCCATGGCTGGACAAGTTGTTCTAGAGCTTTTGCTCCTTGCACTAGCTTCATGCTTATCCTCCAAAGATGGACTGACTGTGGGCTTAGACACACTTCGCCTTCAGAAGAGGAAGGGTGCCAGCCTTTTTACATATGAGGAGAGGATGCTTGTTCTTGTGTCAAACTCAGATATTGTCTCTTACTAAGAGGGTTCTGGTGGAATATCTGCGAGCAGGAAGGACCCTCCTGGCAAAACGATGGGTAGAGGAAAGAGCATGTTGCAGCAAGGAACCATCTGGGAGCAGGAGCTGTATCAAGATTTACCAGCATCAGGTGCTGTGCAGCTGAGGCTGGGCTTTGGGTCCCTGCAAACCTCTCCCCAGCCCGCCCGTGGAGTTGTCCAAACAGCTCCCACCAGCCCTGCTCCCACATATGCCTGAGGTCACAATGCCAACAAAGTGCTCTGGGAAACTGTACAGCTGCCTACTACACTGGTTTTGCCAGAAGGCTCTTCAAAGCCCCTCCACTTTGATTCTGCATCCAACTTTGTGAAACAACACACAATGAAGTGATTGCATGTTTGTGAAGTTCAGGGAATTAAAAGCATACCAAAAATAATTAGCTCCATCACTTAATGAAGGAAAACATTGTCCTCTTCCTTTTGTCTTTGCTTTTTAAGTCCAGTTCTAAAAAGAAAACGTTCGGTGCTTTATTTAAGCTACATTCCATTAACACTTTTCACACAAACAAACTAGAAAAAAGACACCTAAGAAATGAACAAATTTCAAATACTACAGCCATATTCAGACATGAAGGAATTTAAATAGTCTTTAGATTTGTGGATGAATTCTCTCCAAATTTTATCCAAAGACACTAAGAAACAAGGAATTGAAGATGAAATGGGAGAAGTGTGTATAGCTGTGATGTTCTTTCTGTATTTGTCAATTCAGCAACATATCACATGCTTACAATAGCTTTCATTGTAATGGTTCACACTGCTGTCAGGTGAAATACCATTGTTCTTGTTTGCAAGATATGGAAGTCAGGAACTGACCTAAGAACAGAAGAGCCATGCACAGAATGAAAGCCACCTGAAAAGCCCAACAAACATCCACTGAAGTAAACTGATAGATGTTAATCTAGGAGTTGAAAGTAGTAACAGCCATGTTTATATTCTCAATAGAGTAAAATTTCACAAAAAAACCACAACATTATTTTAAATAAAAATCAAAACTACATCAGAAAGAAGTCCAACAGATGACAGATTCATTCACCCTTCTCACAATTGGAATCAGTTTTGAAATGGTATTTGTTATTCGTTGTGAATTAAACACTTTCTATGTATTTCTGCAAATGTCCTACTTCATAACAACTTTATGGAGATAACACAGATATACTGTGCACAAATTATTTGCATTCCCACATGAGATGAATGTCCATGCAATCAGATTATCTCATTGTTTCTCGTTCAAGGAAAACAAAGTTCTGACAATTTAAGACCATAATAAGCACGTCACTACTATAAAATATCACTGCCCATCTCATGACCAATAAATATTAAAAGAAATAACATCAATGTTATGTATTACCCACAGCAGATTATATGAAAGTCACTTTATTTAAAGTCAAGCATATGCTAAACTAGCGTAGCTTAAACTCTTAGAATACCTCTAATATTTTGTTAGCTGTTGATTTCCTTGCACTTGACAAAATATATTTATAGATGTAGATGCCTATATCACATGCCTATATCTAATCCACAGAATGAAATTTATGCATACTGATATGCATCAGATCATTACAGGCAACAGGAAATACACTGCTGTTGTCTACAGCCTACCTTGCTGTCATATGATCAGATTTTAAAGAGTTACCTAAAATGGGCAACATAGCACTTTTGCCCCAGTATCATGACTGCCATATTCTTGATTTATATAAACATGTGACATTCTCAAATGCTCTCTCCCTAAAGCCATCCATAGCCAGCTGGGGGATGTTAACTAAGTAGTAATCATAAACATCTGCTTAGTGTGCACAAATGTTGCTTTTATTCCCAGATTTTCCTAAAAGAAAATATACTGTCAAGCTACATATACATATTTTAGTCATCCTTCTTTTTAAGCATACTAAGCCTTTATCACACCTCAATCTATAGAGTTGCATATTATTTAATATGACAAAGACTAACAAGCATGCTATATTTGAGTTTTGGGTTCCCTTTTCTAACACCTAAGGAGGTCAAACACCTAGCATCAATCTGCCCAGGTTGGCAGCACCTTTTTGTTACTGCCTGTCCTCCCACAGCATCATGGCCTGTAGGAGGAGCAGTTAACCAGCCATCTCCACCTGGCACACACTTCACAGCTCCACCAAAAATGCTCAGGTGTCTTAAATTTCTCAATGATTTCCAGAGTTCTACATTTTATTTATGCTAGATGATAATCTCTAGGCTTCCTTTTTCCACAGAAGGTTGGACCTGATGATCTTTTGAGGTCCCTTCCAACCTGGGCTGTTCTACAAGTCTGTTTTTTTGAAACTCTACTTAGGAACAATAGCATAACACTACATCAGACGTGAATTCCTGATTCTTTTATTTTAATGCATTACGCTTCCCTGTTTGGAACTGGACTAGGTTCAGTTGGGCTGCTGCAACTTCTGCTGCTTGGCAGCAGCCCCATCTCCAGCTGTGTTAGCCCAGCCACAAACACATAAGAAAAACTACACAGACATACTTCCTACAAGATTTGTCTCTCTTATCCCATTTAAACACATTCACCTCTGTTCCCTTGTTCATGGAGAAGGCACCTTGTTTCATCTGAATACATGCCTTAGCTAAATGCAGTGGACTACCTCCTGGAGACACTTGACCATATAGAAAAAGCACGGTAGTATCCTAGGTAAGACAACCCTGTACATGCTCTGTATAACTGTGGGGCTCCCTAATAAACAGAGATGAGCTGTTTGAAGACCACAGCGCAGTTGACTTGTAGTTGCAATGGTGACAGTGCAGATGGTAGGTTTTTCTAAGATTATCTGTTTTTAATTCCTCTAAACGCATATCAACTTATTATTTTAAAGTTTTTACCTTTTGAGCAGCCGTAGATTTTTTCTCCTTTGCAACAAAAGAAAACAAAGCATAGTACATAAAAGTGAAGTACAAAAAGCTTCCCATTCCTACCGATCATTTCTATCACAAAGTATGAACGTATAGTAAATAGTGATAAACATCTGAAGGAAGATGCTTTCCAAGCAGCTATCACATCAGTTTCATTGCAGTTCCCTACAACAGGATTCTTCTACAGTATCTTTGTACAATTTGTTTAGAAAGAAAAAACATTTTTATCATCTGTTTTGCTGATCTACAAACCCAACTTGCATTTGCATTATCAAACTGAAGAGCAAGACCACGGGGAAAACAACAACGTTATTCCCTAAAATTACACCAAGATAAACTAACAGTCACTAATGTAGTGCAGGTGCGATCTACTAAATCTTTCACACCTTTTATTTCTGAAGGCTAACCATAACTTCTGCCTTTGGAGCAGAATTGTCCTTTGTCCTTCCATAAGAAAGGCTTAGGAAGGAGTAAAGTCTTTAATAGTGAAAGCTAAACATGATAGAACTGTAAGGAAAAATGCATTTCATGCAGGTGAATGGTAGATTCATAGTTTTGGAGAATGATTAGAAGACCAAAAGTGAGGTAGCTGCTTCTCCATTTCCTACCACACTTATTTAAAAAACGAAACAAAAAACACACTTCCCTCAGACCTTATCACCTCACTTGAGATCAGTAATTAGCAGTGACACTGTTTCACACAGGTTTCACGCAATGCACAAGTGGGAAGAGACCTGCAATTTTCCACACACTGCTGTCTTACTGCACTGTCTCTGCCTGTAGGTGCATCACCTTGCAGCTGCCCACTGCACTTCCTGTTGGTCACTCTTTGTAGCGTCACCTTTCTCCTTTGGAAAAAGGAATTTCTGCTTCATTCTCCTGGCTGCAGTTAGCTTAGATCCCCAGATATGTAGTACCAGCCTGTAGCCATAGGTATCATTCTTACATGTTAGGAAAGAATAGTGATTATTCAATATTTCTAATCCTTTTCTGACAGATTATTTTCTATCACTAATAAGTTGCATTAAATGCAAAATTTTGCCAGGAGAGAGGATATTAAATACCATGATGGGACTAGCATGTTTCTGATGCATTAAATATTTTCCGAATGCCTTTTCAAGTAAAAAATAATAAAAACCTTTCAAAGAGGACATCAAGGGCCAAATACTTATCCCCTTGAAAGCATAGCAATTCTCCCACAGATATCAACAGGACTAAAAATCTGGCCCTATATGAAGTTTATTTCACACTTCCAGCAGCTCTGGAACATTATCTACATGCAGTGAGAGCGCCCTGTGAATGCACTTCAGTACCGCAGCATGCATGAAATCATCAGCCAAAATTAACTAACAAGACTGTGAAAGTGAACATGTGTCCAGCTGCTTATTCTTTCCATTTGAACTTTGCTTGGTGCATTCTCTTCAGTCAAATCAATTAATCAAGCACTGTAATTTGAACTGCAGGAAAATGTATGGGGAGAATTTATACACGGGGTGTCTGCTATCAGAAGAGGCCATTCAAGAAGTGAGCCTCACTGAACCCATCTCTGTGTAATTCTTAGAAACCAGAGTGTGCGATGATGATTTAGTAAACATCTGTGACTCAGTGTCTAAAGTACAGTTATGACAGCCTCTTGGAGAAGTGTTACTAACTGCACTGCTTCAAGCATTTTCCTGGCCAAAAGATCACATGCTGAGTCAAACACCATGGGAAAAATTAATGATCCTCCGTGATTCCACAGCTTCTAGGACGTGCCTTGCAGCCCCAGAGCCCTGCTTTGTGCATGCAATTGTTACAATGCTGTTTACCAGCAGCTTTAGAAGTTCACATGAGCCGACCTCAGTTACAGCCACAGAGCCAGAGAGCATGGGGGTTTCCCACAGAAAATTTGCACAAGGGCACAGGGCTTGATCGCCATACCAGCATCCAACAGCACTCTCTGATACAGGTTCAGCTCCACTTCAGGATAAAGCAAACTGAGCATCCTTCCCCAAACTATCCCTTTTCAAAAGCATCCACAAACACCTTCAGAGTTCCTGCTCTTCCTATACCACTGACAAAACAGGGATCTGCTCAACATTCCTGATCTACACACAAGCAAAAGGGGAAAAAACATTGTTTTGTAAGTTGCAGGGCTGATATTAGATTCTACAGATAAGGATGCTTCACGGTTCAGAAAGCCTAAGCATTTGAATGGAAATGGCTCTCAAGATAAATACATATTCAGAATGCTGGTGAATCATCTAATCTGATTTTAAAGGTCATAATAAAATTTTACTAAAAGGATGCACTAGTATTTCCTCCTAGTAGGTGTTAAGACATGTAGGTTGGCATGCTGCACACAGTAACACCAAGACAAAACTATCTGAGGTTTTGCATGATTTGCACATGCCAATGGCAGCCTCCACAGTGTTGCCACACAAACAGTGCATCTCAAGACTGCTTACAGCTATGTTGTTCTGTGACTTATCGAGTGTAGTGCTAATAAATAGAAGTAATTGCTAATAGTTCCTTTGCAAAGAACAAGGTGTTGTGCTCTTGCGAGCTCTTTTGGGAAACCCTGCTGCTATTTTGCACAGCAGTACTTGTTGTGCAGGTTGGGGAATCACAACTCAAATACTGGATCCACAGAAATAGCTGGAGCAACTATGAGAACAGGAAGGAGGAAATATTATTTGTCAGCCAAAGAAAGTTAATTTAGATTAAAATACCATATGAAAAAGTAGGTTATTTTATAGGTAATTATTGTAGGTAATTTGTGCTCAATGTCTATTTTAGTGATCCTCAGGCTCTGCTTCACCCCCTAATGCCTGTTCCCTTCCAGAAGCTGCAGCTGGGAGTAGGCAACGTGTATGTTGGGACTGGCTGGCTCTACTCATCCCTGAGATAGCAATTGCTTCTCACAAGGGGTAAGCAGCTACCATGGCTTCTTTCGAAGAGGAGAGTGGATATAATACTAGTTGTTTTTCGTTCCTGTAATTGTTCCTCTCATTTTCACACAACTTGTGCAGGCATCAACTCCAAGACCTACACCTCTACCAGCACAGCTCAGAACAGTCCAGCAGTTGCAAAAATATCTGTAGGGTTGGAAGCAAGGGGGTCTGGAGTGACAGGCCAGCACCACTCTTCAGAGAGGTTTCAGAAAAATCCTTGAAAGCAAAGATAAAATAAAAGTCTTGGCAATAGGGCCTGGTATTAGCACACAGGACACTAACATGCAGGCTCAGCCTTCTGAAAGCTATACAAGAAGGTAGTTTGGTGGTCTTATTTCTTGTGATCTCCCTTAGATATTTGACTACAACATAACTAACACTTGCTGTTTGCCACATAAACATGCCAACCTTTAATTCAGGAGAGACAGTTGGAACAAGCTCCCATAACAGGACGGGGGGAAAATGCAGTGCCCAACTGCCCACTATTTCTTGTGAGCAGGAACTTGCATGATTTGTGAAAAAGTGAGACAGCTGTGCTCATTTCTCAGGCACATTCATATTAAGACTGCCCTTACAATGTGTGAAAGCATTGTCTGAATAACCACAGAAGAGGCTAGACTCACAGGTACACTGCAACCAGCTTGCTACAACTCTGCAGTGCTCCAATGATGCAAAGCAGCTGCAAGCCTGACTCGGAGTGTTACAACTGAGTTTATGGCCAGTCTGCACAACCAGAGCAAAGCTGCTGGAGCTTACCCATGAGTCTCTCTTAACAGCTCTTCTTTTGAACTTCTGCCCAATTGTTTCTTGATTTATTATCATTGTCCACTACCAACAGTCCTTTTCCCTTCCCTATATCTGAGTTTCTCAAAAAAAAAAAAAAAAACACCAGCTTTTTTTTTTATTTTTATTTATTTATTTTTTTTCAAATAGCCCTTATTTACTTGCCTTGGGCAAAAAGCTCCTTTATTTTTCTAAATCATTTGAGCATTCTTTTTTATTATTTTATTTTAGAAAGAGCCCTTTTTGGGTAGACACCCTGTAACCCACTACCAGTTTACACACATGAAGACCAAGTAAAAACAACCAAACTCAATGTTTTGGGGTTTTGATTCATTAGTCAAGTCTGCAGCAGCATATTGCAACTCTAATGTGTAAAACTACTTGTGATCAAAAAAGAAATAATCTTGTTCAATGAACAGCTTTTTGCCCCAGAATTTGGGGAGAGTGTGGGCAGTATTCATACTTCTGAAAATAAAAGCTTTTTTAATAGTCTTGATTTTTTTTCTCCCAAATAAAATTCCAGGATTCATCTCATCAATTATTAAAAAAGGTAAAAGAAGCTGTGGGATTTTTTTTTTTTTTATATATATATATATATATAAAAATTTCCTTATGTCATGTGTGAAAAGGACCCATTTCTTCTTCCAAAATTACACGTAGTGTGGTATTCCTATGTCTACTCGGTATGCAGAACCACAGCAGAGTGGATGGTTAACTAGCTTCCCTTTAGCTTTGAACAGCCAAAGTTTAAATCATCTCCCTTATTAATAAGATGATTACCATATTGATCATTATCAACACGCCATGAGAGAAAGACTTCAGCTGTTATGTTGACTGAATTCTCACTTTTTTTAAATACTACCTTTATAAGTACAGAGCTTAGTCATTCTGCATTCACTGCAATCTCCACACATTGCTTACTTGCTTTAGTACAGTTTGTTCTTTGCTTTACCACATGTTCAAGGAGAAAAGTTTAATTCAACAGAGATGATCAACAGCATGAAGTTCTCATTTACAGACCATGAAGGTGGCATTAGGGCAAGCTTTCCCATGCTGCTGCTCTAAAATGCATATCACCAGAGAACTAACCTGTATAATATACTGAATGTGCAACCTGCCAAACAGCTGGAAATTGTCTTTAAGTGCACTGTGACCAGTCAATAAAGGTGTCAAATACACATTAAGCATACATTATTATTCAAGTGAAAAAAAAAAAAAAAGCATTTCTAGAGGAAGAATAAGGAAGGGCAAACTCATATATGGTCAAACTTTTCTCCCCCACTGGATCTACTACACTTTTATAACAGCTAATTAATAATATATTACATACATCTAATACAATACATTTAGTAAGCTCACTTTCTGCCTTTGTTTTTTATTCATTTGCACACAAATGGAAATAATTATGTAACTTTTCTTCCTTGTGTATAACTTTTTATACCTATACAGCCTGTTTGCAGTATTTCTTCTTCCACTAAACCCTTCTGTGTAACAATCTTTTATGAAGTCCAAAATCAAACTCTTCCATTCTTTACAAAGAAAACACACTGATTGCTTGGAAAAAAAAAATACTTGTAATATGAACAAAAATAGGTTGTTCAGCTCCCAAGAATGGAATTCTGCATCCCCACCGCCCTTGGTGCAATCTCAGTAGATTTTAATCATATAACGTATCATAGAAGCTGCCTAAATAGGTTGTAGACAGATAACACCACTCTGGACACTTCACATACAATATTGCCATCTTTAACAAGAAGTTTACAGAAGTTTACCTAGCAGGGCAACTTCAACTCTGCTGCTTCTGTGGAAAGCACACCTACAAACACCCAATTTCATATCGGCAACTTTTATTTGCTGCTAAAACCTGCTTAAATTTGCAGTGCTTGGCTCACCATTTGCTGCTTATCTTAAAGTGGAATGTAGTGAAGTAAAACTAGCAGTTACCTATACCTTATACAGTAATTGACAGTGAGGTTTTTTTTTTTTTTTTCCCCAAATATGAAAACCAACAGAAGGGGCTGCTTCAGTATAGCATTATTCCTTTCTGTTCTTATTTATGTGATGAGCCCCATAACACGCATTTGTACATAAATTGATGTCAAAGATTCTTTCTGCCCATGGGTTGAGATAATTACGCACAAGAGATAATGGTAAAAGCCTCAAAAATAAACCCAGACACTTTCTCTTGAGAGCCTGCCCATGGAAATCTTATTGGTGAACCACAAATTGCTAATGCCGTGCTAGAAAAATATTGAAAGTATTTAAGGCAGTAGTGGCTATACCTGGTAATGTTCCTTCGCGTGCGTACCAACCATTTGCAGAAGCTGCTTTGTATTGTACAGACTTCTTTCTGCTTTACTCAATTCTGGCATGTCAGGCAGATGAGATGCAGGCCTTTTCTATCTACCAAAACTGGTTAACTGTTAACAGATTTTATGCATAAAAGAAGGAAAAAATGTTTTAATGGCAATTGACCTTGTCAAGAAATTTACTGATATGACTTCAATTGCTTAAAAATATGCACAAACCTATGAAAATACTCAAACTGATAAAAACAAAACTTTCAAGATACCATTAGCATCATATCTTATTATTGAAAGACCCCTAAAAAGAAGTGCATAATTTTCCTCAGCACTTATTTACTATCTACTTATTTTATTTACATTACATTTTTGTGTTATCAAAAAAAGAAGTCTTGGTTCCCTAGCCAAGCTACATCTTACTGAGGCCTGTTACTCACAGCTTATGATTCATCAGCACATTCCCTTTCAGCTGTACTGTTTTGGAAGAGCCTCTTTTCCTGTTTAATTAATCTATCTTCACACCCTCCTCCCAGATAAGCAAGCAGAGAAAAACAGAAAAAAAAATCAGCGATATGAATTACTGTATTTCATTAAATATCAGAAAGATGTGTTATACATGCCCAGAGTAACACTATCTTCCTCTTCCTTCCTAGCATCAATCTGGAGAGCCTGGCACATTTTTCTGGTGTTTTCTTTAATGCTGCTTTTTGTATAGCCTACAGGGGGAGAATATACTATAAAGGAAAAATGTAAGGAAAGACTTCACTGAAAATGACATGTGAGGCTCTGCTGAAACTAGCCAATAATAAGATAACTTTGAAAAAAGGCAGCAGGTAGGATAGAATCAACCTCTAAACAGTTTAATAAGTTGTCTAGCCCCATTTCTGCTGTTGGTTGCACTGGTGTATATGTGGGATCAGCGCTTTGAACATCATGGAGCTAACACCAGATTTATACCTCCTGTAACAAAGAGCAGAATACAACACAACAAATATGTGGAAAGGAAAGGATATTGCCTTTCTTATCCAATGTTATTTCAAAGTTTATGCTTGCAACTCCACAGAAGTCCATTAAAAACCTCTAAAAATCACAGTCCTTGCTTTCGGACTGCAATAGTTGACTTCAATTATATTGTAAATAAAGAGCCTTGAACAGTAAATCTCTTCATAATCAATGGCTTTGGTATATGCCCAAACAAAACCTCTTGACACCTACTTAAGTTTGACTGTAATTTTTCCAGCATGTCCCTTCCCCCACCCCATGCACACACTTTTAGCTGGCAACAGCACAGCGGTAGCATTGCCTGCTTCACAACGCAGAAAAGCATCTCCTCCAAGCCATGATGCCAGTCTTCAGCATTACAAATGTTTCACCCACTTCAGCTAAAGTCAGAGAGCTTGCTACAGCTTTTAAAATTAAGCAAGAGGGGACATAGCGGTAGAACTGCCCTGTGCAATGGTTATATTCAGGGAGAAGCTTGCTCATCATGAGTGCACACAACATCCACACTGCATCAAACGTTACCAAGATGTCCAAGAAACACATTTTTTTTTTTTTTCTGGAATGCATTCTATGACCTACTGTGAAGGCTAAATAGATCCTTTGAACTTGGGCTGAGAAGCCCACAAAAAGTTAAGAAATCATGTTCTTCCCTTGGACTTTTGGCCCAGGAAAGGACATTTTTCTAAGCACAGGACCACAGAAATGTATGAACAAGAAGTCTCAGTGATGTAAGGCAGCAGGTAAAGACCAAAGTTTTCCATGTGCTTCTTTCCCCCCTGCTGAAATTTCAAGTTAATATTTCCAAGGTGTTTCTTCCTTGCAGCAAGTACAGGGATACTTACAAGGCAGAGATATTTACAAGGGTAGGAGTTTTGAATTAAAATAATTGAGACCAGTTTTGTACAAATACTAGCAGGAACCTAAATCCATGTTTAAAAGTTATTTCAGTGACATCATTAGTTTCTGGTATTATTATGCATTTGACAGTGAAAAGGGAATCACAGCAAAGACAAGTTTTCCCCCTATACAAGGGGATGAAATTGTAGAATTTGGAATTGGCCAAATATCTGTTACTGTAAATAATTAAGAAATCATGGTAAAGTTGAGCATAAGAAGAAACAGCCACTGCTTCAAAGTACCATAACCAACCTAAATAAGGCTGCCCAAAGACTGGAGGGAATATTTTCCATGTACATATGAAACATAAAAGCAAGTTTGCTCAAAAATTAGTTAGCTAACACAAACATTTACAAAAATAAAATCTCCAAGAATTCATTCACATTTTAAATGTAGATGCACATCGTTGTAGATAGTTGATCTGCATTTTTGCACACAAGAATGCTGTACCTTCTTCATGCACATTGATGTCGAAGGTGTTCATACATTGACTATTACCTGCAGCTAATTAGTAATGTGATTGCAAAGCTCTGAGGAATCAGAAGAGAACAAGCTAGCTTTCCTTGTACTTCACTTTTGTCAATATTCAGAAATTTAAGTTCATGATGCATTTGTAAATATATTTGAAAATTATTTAGATAGGTTTTTTGTTAACACAGTTTTAACACAATTAAAAAGGAAAGAACTGCAAAGGACATATCCACCTACTTCTTTATGGCTCCTCAGTAACAGGAACTTGGTATATCTTGCAACAATTTTAGTGCCCTGTTTGTAATCATGGTGACAACTTTATGGGATTCATAACAATAGCAAGAAAAATATCTGATAAATACCAGTTGGCCTAATAAAGCTCCATTTTTTGTTAAGTTTATTGGTAACGTTTTTATTAAAATTTTCTTCAGGTTTTGGTTGATGAGCCATTCTGGAAATATCGTCACCCATCTTGCAGCAAAAATACCTTTTACCTGAATGAATTGACGAAGCCCAATGCTGTAACTTTTTTTTTTTTCCCCTAGAAGCACAACCTCTTGGTACTATGAGGATATATCTAACCTAACCGAAAGTTTCAGAGATGAGACATAGGGGGAGGCACATGGGTGGTGAACAAGCACAGTATACCTTGAGAAGCTTCCATGCTTTTTAGCCCAGGAAATCTGACCCACACTAGTTAATCAAAAACTTACTGTTAATTGCTAGTTATTTACAGATGAGGAAAAATCAAAACCAACTAATTTCCAGTAGTTTTACTCCTCCCTCTCCCCACCCAAAACATTGCATATGCGCGATTGAAACAGCTGGATAAACTTTTTGCCTATTATTCATAACAAATAGGGTGGCTCAGCTGCTGAAAGATTTGTTTTCTGGAAAAAATGCATGACCATTATAGCACAGTGTGGCTCAGAATAGGGAGGGGAAGGACGACATTAAAGACCATTGAAAGCAACATTGAAACATGGAAATCTGTGATTGTGAATCATAAATGGCACACACTGAATCTTCCTCGATATGATTTGCATGATGTTTAAGAGACACAGCTAAAGACAGAAAGGGATGTAGGAAACTAATCAGTGGTGTTCCACATAGCTTGCCCCCCACATGGTAACATGAACAAGCATAACTGTTTCAGTAGTACAATGCCATTCCCTATTAGGCATTACAAACAAGGAGAAGAATTTAAAATGTCCTACACAGCAGTTTTTCCTTGTTTCCCTCTTCACATTTGACAACAAAATTTTGCTTTTATATGGATGTTTCTGAAAATCAGAGATGTGGTTTAAATGCTGCCTTGAGAACACTACTGCATCATTATCCAGTTGTCTTAGAAAAAAAACTCAGCAAAATCAGACCTATTTTAACACTTAAAAAAAAAATGCTGTGGGATTTTCAAATTCATCTCAAACCACATTTTTTACAGTGCAAGTTAGATATCCATTTTGTGTAACACTGCATAAAGCTTTCCAGTGGCATATACCATATATGACCGCTCCAGAAGTGGAACATAGGTGATAATGTTATTCTTTATAAACTGAATGGGAGAACGCCTAAATTTGAATGTTTGACAAGAATGTTAATGTGCACTTGTTCTATTTTGTTTCCATGCACTATTGAGTCTGTGTTGTGTCTGAAGCCATTACAGAGCAAGGTTCAGCTGATTCAAAGCAGGGATTGAGCAGTCTGCCCTTGATGTCAAAGCAAGGACTCAATAGTTCTCACATCAGTGCTCATACAGAAGCAGCAGTGGTCCTTTACAAAGCCTGCAAGGCACCCACTGGCTCACATAGCACAATATTGCTCTAGGCCAAACTGAGAACAAAGTTCTCTAAGATGGGGGAGGCCCTTCCAGAGACACAAAATCAGGGTTAAAATGGCAGGTCAGTGTGAGCTCACGCATGAGTTAACACTCATCTTAAAGAGATGAGACTGGCTGAATAATAAAACCAATAAAAATAATAATTAAAAAAGTAGCAGAAAGCAAGCATTTGCAGTTAATAGCTATTTCTGTTCGGGGCTATCATCTGAACTCTAGGAACTCAGAGAGATTTAGGAACAAATGCAGTGACTAACGTTAAATACATTTTTTGCAACATCTACAGGATGCTTGCTCATCAATCAGCTTCCATCTAATTTGAAACGTTCCTATCTCCTGCCCAGATGAGCACACTGCAGGCTGGCTCTGAACATTAGAGTCCATCCCCACCCTGCTCCTCAGCATTGGTTTGGCTTCTCAGCCCATTTTGCAGGGCTTCTGGGCCATACAGGGAAATTTGTACTTTATTTCATCTTCCACAGACTCAGTGGGAAATCCCTGCAAGCATCTGTGCTACTAATTTTCTTCCAATCTTTCCTTTTGCCTTCATGACAGCAAAAAAAAAAAGCTTTAACCAGGCTTCCTGATAGAGTGCTCTGTTTTTACTGACCTGTGTCATCATCTATCTGGCTGCCCATCCTTTCTTTGTCCTCCTGAAGAAAGGGTCTGTCTTATTCTTAACACTTAAGAAATGCCCGGAAGAACAAATGAAGCCCAGAACATTTAGGGGTTTGGCGTCATAGATAGAAAGGGAGATCAGTATATAAATTACTCTAGATTTGTTTGTAGTTACTACACGCAAACACGTGTGACCTCTCATTTACCCGATGGCACAGGGCTGCTCCTGTCTCAACACAGGGAAGCAACATAAACAAGAGAGAAGTGAAATAGTTTGCTGATTGGGTCGCTGAAAGATGTCTCCCTTGAACAAACAGCCCTGAATGCTTTAAACTTTCTCCTCTAAACTGAAATAAGGGTTTTAAACAGCCCCAGGATGTAGAGAACAAGTTAGATGCTGCAGATACTAACCACCTCACTTAAGACCCTAGAGAAGAGCACCCTGTGGCTAAGAATATTGGGGAGTCAGAATGGAATAAAGCACTGTTTCTTAGACATATTTGAAAAGTCCTCTTGAAACAGAGGTGCTATCACACAGCTTAGCTTCCCAGGCAGCTGCACGTCTTCCTGGAATTAAGGGTTAATATGGCACTTATGACAGTTATTGAATTAAAAAAAGACAACAGAATGTATTCATTTCCCAACAAGCAGATAGGTTTAGGCATGAGTCCTGGGTTCATCTTTGGAAATATCCCTGCATAGGAATATGAGATGTTTTTGGAATGGCGCGCAGATGGAAATAGGAAATGCTACAGGGGGAATCATTCCCTAGAAGTGCCTGAACAATGCTTCAGGCCATCTGCCAGTATACTGAATCACAAAGTAGTTCACATGGTTTTTGCTTGGTTTACTAATAAACACATAACATTCAAATTCCCTTAATATACACTAAGGTTTTCATTTCTCAAAAATGAAACAAACAACAAAAAAAAAAACAAAAAAAAAAGCATGCAAAGATTATATGGCTTTCAGAGAAATTGTCTTAAATTTAATATTGAGGAAAAAAATAACCCCTCAAAAATTTCATGACATACAGGTAGCTTTTCTCCATCTTAGAAAATTGTTTCTGGAGTTATAGACTCTTTTTGGCTCTTGTACACAGAGACTGTAGCAGCCTCCTGCTACTTCTCCATCTCTGCTGTATGCTAGCTCAGGAGTCCCATCTGAAGGGGTCATCTCTTGATGACTGCAGTTTCAGATTGACAGAGGTGCATGATATAGCACCGATAATTTGGAAGTCAGCTTTAAAAGCCATGTCCTCCTTAACACCTATTAGTGTTTGATTGTCAAATATTTTTGCTATTTTCTTTTTGTCACTGATATTGCATGGATAACATTAGCCTGTATGCAACACTTCACAATGGGAGCTTCAAACTGTTTTCAAAAATTCATCTCCAACTAATTATATGTAAAATAACTTAAGTTACCTAGGTACTTCACAGCAAGATGGGATCATCAGGCTGCAGTAGACCCAGCAGACACTGGCATTCCACCAAGTCCCAGACACGGGTGGAGATTGATACAACACCTCTTCTCTTCTAGAGGGCTGTGGCCAAAAAAAAGATACTGCTCTTTATCCAGCTTTCCCCACTTCCCATGATTGTGCTGGCTTTTGTGAACATCTGATTTGTATCTTTCAAATCAAGAAGTGCAAATCAGCTAAACCTCTGTGCACAGTGTATGTTCTGTACCTTTCAAAGGTTAGGCTAGCTCTTCATTTGCTTTCTTTCCCATCCCAGCCTGGTATTAACCCATGCAAGTATTGACAGCTGGAGTTCACAGCTCAACAAGTCTATACCAAGTCCCTTTAAGCTCCAGGTAAAAGCTTGAGTCCCAGTGATTTGTAACACCCATTTTACAGATTTGTTCCCAAATCCCCTTTGCTGTCACTATGTCTTGAGGCAGTGCCTCTGGTGTGTTCCCCGTGAGGCTCTGTTCTCAGGCTTTGCATCATGAAGCACCTCCAGAGCAAGTCCTCCCCACAGACACGTCATTAGCTCACCTTGCTGTGAAATTTCTAGCCTTGAACACCCTTCTTAGCCACTGATCACCCGGACTCTTCAGGTTTGTGTGTCATTGGTTATGAAATAACATGTTAGTAAAATTGAGTCACTTAGCAAGTTCTGCTTGCTTACGGGTTAGCATTTTAATTTTATATAATTATGTCTCCTCTGTATTTTCCTCTTTCAGATATCCCTTCTACAGTTTAAGGAATATCTTTCCACCCATAACAGATTTTTACTGGGAGAGTGTGAGAACTGTTACCAGTTAGGCTGGATTAAAATACACGAGTATCACTCATTTTCTAATTGATATAGTGCTTATACCATTGATCAGATGCTGAGACACACAAAAGGTCCAAAAAATAAAAATGTAGATCGATGATGAGGACTGATGCAGACATCAATGTGTCTGGAGCTTCTAAATGGGACAAAGTACCCTTTTATATAGACAGAATCTCCTTAGAAGCATATAGCTTATTTTTTTTTAAATAAAAAGTGGCCTAATTATTGACCTCCCTGCCTTGACATAACAAGACAATGCATATTTCTAACTTTAACTGTAAAAGCTCAACGATGTGTAAAATGAGCCTTGAGTAAGATTATTAGATGCTATCAGCTTTTCAAAGTGGGTGTGTGACAAGATCTGATAATGCGTTGAGGATCAATGCATCTGTCCTTCTTGCATCTCTGCTCTCCTGGAGAGAAAGCAACTGTCAGACCTAGTGAAGAGATCACAGTTGCTGAGCAACAGTAACAACACAAATATGCTCCTGGCCTGGACTTGGCAGAAGAAAAAAAATCTGTTGAAATGATAACCATTGGTAGGGGAAAAAAAAAAGCCGCCACATCCCATAAATTGTGTGAATGCTAAAATATTGCTTACTCTTTCCATTAGAAATTCTACTATAGACACAGTGACATATCAAAGTGTATTCGAATAATACAAATATTGTATGGAAAATATGAAATACAATGCCACAAAAGTACCTTAGAAGATATTAACCTGTATATTCTATACAAGTTAACCATATAAATTCATACATTACATAGAAATTATAGCATGACCCAGTGGAATGTTGCAAAAAAATTCTTCTATTAAGTATGTTGGATGTTTTAAGAACTCATAAGAAGATTATAACTCATATTAGATTATATAGGGCTTTTTCATGAAGGATCATTTGCCACTTCGTATTAAGCACACTAGACTTAATTTAATCAAGCCACAGGAGCTTGAAGCCCTCTGGCCTAATGGCTAATTCACATTGTTTGTCATCTTTATTTCGGGCAATTGCTTGCCTTTTTGTGATTTGCAAATTTCAGACTGATGGACACGAACCTCCCAGAGCTTTCCCTGGGATCAGTTAACAAATTCAAAAGAGGAGGACTCATTGGACAAATCTCCATATGCAAACCAAACACGTAAAAATTAAGTAATCTAATGTAACAAAAGAACAAAATGAAATAATTTCTTCCAGTATTCTTTGTTTGTCTATCCTTAACCACCATCTTAGAGAAGTGTAAATTAGGAGTTGAAATGATTTATTTCAAAAATTAAATTGAGCACACGGCTACTTTTTCATTTCTTTGTGTACTTTCACTTCCTGCTTTCTTCCCTTCCCCTTGAAAGAGCTATTTCAACAAGAGCAAGTAAATGTCTATAATTGCAAAAGAAAATGTTAATATAACATTTACACAGTTCAACAGCTTCAAAGCTGTTTCGTTGAATGAATATGGCTAAAAGACAACTTACACAGAGAGGGCAAAAACCCACCAAATTGCTACTTCAATAGGAAATTTTGCAGTGAAACCTTAAATGCAGAAACAAAAAAAAAAAAAGAAAGGAAAAAAAATCAAAGTCTCTTCTACCTAATTCAGACCATTTAGAAGCTCTGTGCCTAAGCCACGGATTACCAGTGATACCATCTACTTCAGTTTGCTGTGTCTAAAGAAAGCATCCCTCTTATTAAAAAAAAAAAAAAAAAAAAGAAAGAAAAAAAAAGAAAAGTTTAAAGCCAAATAATTCAGGCTTGCATAAATCTTTAATAGGAGCTACCCTCCCAGGATTGGCTGCACTTTCTTTTCTCTGCCCAAGGGAAACACAATATGTCTTAGAAAAGAATAATAGTAACTCCATCTTGTGTGTTATACGATATCTTCAAGTAATCCAGAGGATTTTGCCTTTGTCTGTCATAAACAAAAGGCCACCCATACATAATGTGTCCAGGCATTTTCAGACTCCTCACCTTAGCAGGTGACATGCAGGAGATGGACGGGGGATGCTTAGCCAGCCAGTCGCTGCAGGCAAGTTTGCTCTCATGGCAATTTAGAAACGGAAAAAAAATAAAGAAAAAAGGCACAAATTCCATCCTTGTAAGAACAAAGCATTATTTGCACCCTGCAGTTGTCCCAGTTCTATAGAAATCTGTTTAAAAGTTATGCTACAGAGCCCCAAAGCACATTTTCATGCTGTTTGTCTCTTTTTTTTTTTTTAAAAAAAAAAAACAAAAACACCACAAAACCCCTCTCTCCCTACAAATTGTATGTACAAACTAGAGAACAGCAGAACAATTTAGATGGACACTTAAAAACCTCAGTATTGGGACAGCAGTTAAGTAGTTATATTTGAAATCAACAGCAACAAATCATAAGCCCCCATTCTCCCCCTGCAAAGAGAATACCTGAGGTGCTAAGGAAACATCCATAGCACAAGTCAGTCAAGAAAAATAGTAAAAATAAATAAATAAAATAATAAAATATTGAAAAGTCCAACAAAGCATCAGAGCATCCAAAATAAGAAGAAAAATAGCAGGGGTCAGGAGTATATTTTTGGAGACAACAGCACAAGGAGCAGAGCAGTCTTGTGACCTGGTGGCAGCCAAGGCTGGAGCTTGGCCAGGGCCCCGCTGCCCCGGGGCTTTGACAACCCAAGGGTTTCCAACCCAAGAACCAGTACCCTGCTTTGGACAGGGGTGGTTTAAGTCACACTAATACACATCTGGTCTGGAGGCACTGATTTCCACAGCAGACCAGGCCAGGTAGGACGAGATGCCCTCAGAGCAGTCCCCAGGCTGCAGGGACACATGTGGCCGGATTATATCATAGAGGAGTCCCTGAGAAATTTTTAAAATCAATTTGTGTACATATGCTAAGTAGTAATTGGTGTGAAATGAGGCTTCATGGCTCTTTTGTTGACTAGCATTGAATGACCTGTTAAATTTTCAGTGACTGGCACTGGCTATCGGATAGCAGCTACAGAAATTCAGGCCCATTGCCCTCAGCAGCTTACATGGCAAGTGTAAGCGGCATTAATTGGAATAGTCTTTCAGCCTGACGACAAGATAAAGCTTTAGCACAAGTAGGACTTGTAGCCTGTGACAATAAATCATTTTGCTCTTTAACTAGGGGTGGATTGGTTCTGTCTCGTTTGACAAAAACATGAAGAAAAGTGATTCTGGCTTTCAGAGATTAAAGTATAAAGTGCAAACTAAGTTACTGAAAGCTAATATTTCTGTGAGAAAACAAGTATCAGAATTCAGTTTTGTTTGGTTAGTAAATACTAATGATGCCACTAAAATACAGAACTAACAAACTTGGATTGGGCTAAATACATCATTGCACATATTGCTCATAGAGTTGCATTTAAACATACTTCCCGCCCACAGATTTCTCTGGAATATTGCATCTGTTGTAAGCACACACATCCAGCTAATATCAACAAATCCACATGCAAAAATCACAAGTACTTAGGTGGCCAGAATGCTCCATGCTGACAGAGATGTTTTTAAGTGTCACCAGCTCAGGTGATAGGCAGGAAGGGTGCAGGCAAATCCATCACAATTCTCCTCATACTCTGCCCCCAGCCTTGCATTACAGTTTCTCCCAAGCACCCTGCTTCTGCCTGGACTCGGACTCCTGCACTTGAAGTATTTGGCACATCCTGAGCTGCAGCTGGTGGAGGGAACACAGTGAGGAAATGGTATGTGTGCAAATGTGGTTACAGAGCTGACTTTGTTCCATGGCAGTCCTTCAGCTTTAATCTAATCAAATTTGTGCCAGCAGCCTTACTGGGCAAATCTGTTGCTTAGCAAGTACTATGAAGCAGGCACCCAGAGCTGACCTTTACATCAGCTGTGAGAGGGGTCTTTAAGAGCCAGTTCAGTATCAGGGCATGCAGGATTTCTGTGCCTGAATGCCCTTATTAAAGTTTCCAGAGCACAAATAGGGTAGTAGCAGTTACCTGTCTATGAGGACATGCATCTCAGTGTAGGACTCACAGCTATCATCTTTCTCATTGGGCTGGCCACGAGTGATAACATTAGGCTTACAGTATGATGTACTCCTATTGGTAATCACCTGGAACTCAATCTACACATACTAAAATATTGAGCCACTCACACATTGGTTGAGAAATCTTTACTTTAGTAAAACAAAAAGTAAATTATGCCATTCATAAACTTTGGATATCAAATTTTGTGTGCCTGGGGCCAACTCCATTCAAGGACTGCAGTATCATGGTACTAAGTGTGGCCCATTACTAACTGGTTAACACCCAGGTTCTTGGTCCTCAAGCAGAACCCATCACTTGAGGCAAACATGTAAAGGCTGCCCAGACAGCCCCAAGCTCTGGGCTACACCACAGATTACTTCTTTAAATGTCTTTGCACTGGCTGCTACCTGTGGGAACCAAGAGTAATTCCATATCAGGATCTGTTCTACCAGATCAGCAGAAAACATTTGTGCAGCTTACATCCCCTGCCCTTCTTCTAAACCTTTTTACTCCCCAACTTATGATAGTGCCCTGGGTCATCATGCAGCAAGTCCTGCCACTGTCTTCAGAAGGGCCAAGAAAGCAAGAAATTGCCAAAGCATCTCTATGATTATGCAGCCAGGACTTCTCTCAAAATCAGCTGAGCTCTATATCAGAGGGCATAGTTTTATCACAATGCAGAAAGCAGACCTTTTAGCACAACAAAAGACTCCACACACAAAAAAAGAACACCTTACCACTCAAGCAGGAGGCAAAAGGTAAGTCAAAGTGAGTAGCCCAGAGTTTTCAGTACTAGCACATTACTAACCCAAGTCTGCCAGAAATCTTCTGCTTGCCCAACCCCTGGACCTGCTCTTCTGCATTGCCGAAGTCCATGCTCTGATAATCCAACCCAATGTAACCAAAGACCGACAGTTTCTCATAAGGCAGACCTGCTGCCCTGTTTGTTATGTGCTGTTTGGCAGATAACTCTTCACCTAAGACACACACTGTTGCTTTTGTTCCTGGATCGATTGACTGAACCTTTTATAAACAGGAGTAGGGAACTCAAGATTGTCTTGCAAAGGTTTATGGCATGAACCCTTGCATACGTCCAGGGATATGCCACTCCACACAGACTTTCTTGCAAACAAAAACACTCACATAAATGCTTACAGAAAATGTTACTGAGGTGAGTTCATCGCTTGCTATTTTTCTTCGCTATTTATCTTGTTCTTGTATCAACTCCCATTTGTCACAAGAAACCTAGGAGGCACTGCAAGCTTTTCAAGGCCAACATGCACAGTGCCGATTGCATGATGAGCACCCAGCAGGCATTATCAGAATAGAAGAATTATCAGAGCATAATGATTTCTCTTGTTTTAGAACTATAATTATATGAAAACACTTTAATTATTATAATGTATAAGATACAACATGGGGATCAAGTTGAAAAATATCATTTATTATACTTATTCTGCTTTTTTGATTTTTTTTTTCCCCCTAGCAATTCCTAAATTTCATTGATGGCTTCCCCTGGATTTGCAGTCACATTAGCAGCAAAACGAAGATGATGAAGCTCTTTCTGAGGCAAAATTATTACCTTATTGTAAATACTTTCATCCTCTATCAGTGCTGAGATTCAGCTCTCCTGAAGCCACATGATAAGGACAGCTTCCTCCTTAGGAAGTCATTTTGGTAGGTTCTGCTTTCCCTTTCCTGGTTTTGGAAGAAGTTACACAAAAAGAGGACTGCAGTACATGATTGCATCCTTTTTCTTCACTAAAAGTATCATTTGCATAGAACTAATAAAAATTTGTTTCATTTCATCTCAAGGTCTTCACACAACCATCAGATTCCTCAGCAAGTTTACCATCACTCCCACATCATGCAACACTGACCTTCAGGTAAAGAAAATATGAAGAGACACGGAAAAAAAAAAAAGGTACAAAATGATACATTATACCAAACTAGAAGAACATGTTAAATGGTAAAAGACTCCATGTTTCAATACATGCATTTTCAGGTCTGTTTATGCTAGTGCCTAACTTCTGAACAGATTTAAGTCTATGCTACACAGTCACGGTCTTCTTTAATTGTGACCTACTTTTAGACTTCATAATAATGGGTATGCAGAATCACAACTGAGCTTGGCAAGCAGCAGCTATTTCTGATAAGCTGTATCAGGATATCAGACTCAAAGTTCAGCAACAAGCAAGAGAACTTTCTCCACTGTAAGGACCAATCCTTTTACACTGTTTAGCTGTATCCCCGCACATTAATTACTAACAACCTCACTCTACTCATTTATGATTATCATACTGCCCCAACTACCGTTTACTCCTTTGATATTTTTGAACACTTTTGAACTTCTCATTTTAACATTCAACAAAACCCCAAGACAGAAATTGGCCACTCTTGTCAGAACCATGCTCCCAGCAGGAGCTCTGAGTCACTCCAAGTCTTATTCATTCAGTAAGAGAAACTATTTAGTCCAAGAAGAAACTGATGTCTTTAACCCATCTACAGAGTCAAAGCTCTAAAACTCCTGGTATTTTCCACAAAAATCCATGACCAGTCAAATCCCTTAAGCAATAAATATGTAACCATCCATTTTCAAAACAGGTAGCAGTAACACCTGTTAGACATTGTTAAACAGTTCAGATTAACACTGATTTATGCAAAAAAAAAAAAAAAGTTCTGTTCAGCATGAATTGTTTTACATAAATCCCATTTCCCATTATGCACTTGGCATTTCTCAGTTTCAATAAGCAATTCTGCCCATGGACATTTTTCTAGTTGTATTTATATCAACAGTATCAGAAGTTCCTTTAGTTCATGCGTGATGGTCCCAGCCCGGAAAGAGAGCATTCTTACTGCTGTAAATCCTAAGTTTTATATTCCTTTGCCTTCCCCCCACCCATTTCTTTCCTGAGCACTGAGTTTTCACTGAGTTTGCTGTGCACACAGCTCTGTCTGCTGTGCTTGCTGCCCACCTGCTTTGAAGGTGGCCTGCTGGTTTTGCAGTAGCTTGGGTTGCCAGCTGGCTCACAATGCCCAGCTAATTTCCCTGATGACTCAGTTGTAGCTATGTGATTTCTGTAGTGTTGTGTCACCTGGTTTTGGTAGAGATTGATTCTGGATCTTTCAACAGAAAGATCAGACTAGTGCTGTGATTAGGATCCTGCGACACTTTCAGTCAGGCCAAAGTTTTGTTACAAGCCTTAGAAAATATTCATCCTAGTCAAGAAAACAACAAAAACCCTACACCTTTTTACTGTTTAGTAATATATTTAGTAATATATTTTAACATTAGCTACAAAATCCTTCATATCTGTCTATTTCATCATTTTACATCTTCAACTTCACCATAAAACTAAGTTCTTGCAAATTTTTCCCTCTATTCCTTCATAACTAGCCACTTAAGAACATGCAGAGATTCACCTTATTCAATATCAATATCCTAAAGCACTGCGATATTATGCATGGGCTGCCATGAAGCAATCTAAGATTTTTAAAGGTACAATTACCCACAAAAGCCTCTCATTGCCATCTTGAATGTAGCACAAAATAAAATAATAATAATAATAAAATATATATATATAAATATAAAAAAATCCACACACCAGAGAGTGGAACACCAGCAACATTTGTGTGCCTTGGATAGAGGAGATAACACTTCAGTATTTCCCCTTGTAAAGTACGATTCATACTTTTTTCCTACCTATTAATCTTCCATAAATCATTGCCACGATTCATTATACACCTATTAGTTATTTATAACAATATATTCATAGATTAACATGAACAGTTTTGGGCTATGAAATATTCAAACCATTTAATGAGTTGTGTGGCACAAGGACTAAGACTGGGATTGTTTGTTCCATAATTGAAATTTAAATGGGGAAATTACAAGTCTGTGAGCAAGTAACGCTCAAAATTTTGTGTTTTGAAAATAATTTCAAGAAATACTTTTGTACCACAGCTAGAGCCAAATGCTCAGAAGCTAGTAGCCGAATGTAGAATCTGGGTTAGATATTCAGAACACTTGGTTGTGCTGCATGGTTCCAGGACATATAATATTTAATAAGGCCACTAAAAAGTTGTTCTGCACTTTGAGCAGCCAGGGGGGGTGTTCAACTGGGCTGCTACTGAGCACAGGAAGATGCGGAGTTATAAACAGAGTGGCCCAAACTGCAGACAGCGTCTATGGTCACACCAACCCCCATCCGTCCCAGTCAGTACCAGAGTAAGAGCTAGGCACAAGAATTTTGCCAGAAGAAACCTACCCCAGAGTATAAGGGGTGTTTGCAGCAGGCTGCAAGGAAGCGTAACTAGAAGGGGCAGCATCTGGTAATGCAAAAGCCAAGAGGAGATGCTGTGGCTGGGCCAGGAGCCACCCTCCCTCCCTAGAGAGGGTCAAGATGAAGCACAAGGAGACCAGAACAAAGCCCTCAACTCTACCAGCAAGCTCACAAGGCCACTCACCAGCAGCTGTAGCTCTCCTAGGTGGGTCAGGCACATCGCTGCAGACTTCATACCATCTATCACCAGCCAAAGCCCAAGATGTCCGCTCAGAACACAATTATTTCATTTTAACACAACTTCTCTATTTGCAGTTTGTTTGTTTGTTTTTAATGGGCACTTTTGCTTTCAAAGCCTCTCTCAGGAAACTTTGCCAGAAGAGTACCAGCTCCAGCCACCACCAAGGCAGCAGAAACCTCTACTGAAAGCTCCCCTTGGCAGGGCACCTGCCTTAAATACAACAAGCAGCAGCTGCCACCAGGCAGACTGACTGATTGCATGTACCAGTCCCACATCACCTGCTCATGAAAAGGTTTGGGTACTAATAAGCCTTGTGTTCTTAATGAACTGCAATCCATACCAGCTTTTACTATTTTGGGTTAGAGTGGTGCTACTCAGCTTAAAGTGAAAATGCAACTGCAGTACCAGCTGGGAGGATCCCAACAGGTTGAAGCAATCTGCTCCTTACTTTACTTTGCTCAGGGCAGGAGAGATCTGCTCTAGATTTTTTCTTCGCAGAGTTTTTTCCTGCTTTCATGTCATTCATCTATACCTGCACTGCCAATTGTCTTTGTGCCCAGCTAGTGGTGCTGTTTCTGATGTGGGCATCCAAGAGGCATGTCAGTACAAGGGTGATGCACCCTTACTCTCCCAGCAGGCTGACTGAGGTAAAAAAAACAAAAAAAAAACAAAAAAAAACCAAACACATTTACAGAGTGTGCTTCTTCTACAGCCCATTTCAATTTTGGCTTGCCATAAGGACCCAGCTGGAAAAACTGCAGCCTCAACACAAGGACAAAGGAAAAGTCTGTCTCTTAATGAACCTCTGAGGTGCAAGATGGTCAAGTCACTTATGTAACCAACACAGGTGTTTCTCCAAATGGTACATTTCAATGCTTACTTTCAGGGTTGTCCCTGACTTATGGTACAACAGTAATTCTGCTACAGCCAGCCATGATGTACAGAGCATGGTGCAGCCAGACAAGCAGCATGCATCAGTTAAAATATGCAGTTTTACATTGACAAAACACCAGGACCTCAAAGACATCAGACCAGATACTGGTCATACTAAGTGTATGCTGATACATCCATAGTGACTGTGATATAAAGCACTGACCTCATGCTTTATATCATCATGGAGGAGAAAGGAATCAACACCTCCAATGTCCCCCTTCTTCAGCATCATATTTATCAAGATTGACAGTAAATAAGGGTTTTTGCCCTATTGACTTCAGGAATTGCTTTTCCTGGGGCTACCTAGCTGCAGCTGTAGAAAAAGATCCCTCATACCCACTTTTGGGATGCAAAGTGAACAGGTAGATGCCAGTGTCCATCAGAATCAACCGTGTGAGGTCAGGGACACAAACTGTCACCAGCTGGGGCACGGGCGATTGCCAGGGCAAGGAGAGAGGAACATTAAGGCTTGCTCAAGAATAACAGACATACATATCTGTAACAGTTATTCCTTTGCAGCCTCATAAATTAGCGAGCCCATAAAAACAGGAGCCTCAAGGAAGGACATGCCAAAACCCTGCCATGCAAACCATGTTAATTATGATAATAGGCAGATTTTAATAAACCAGTTCCTGGCTCCCACACTTTCACCTATAAAACATACATTTTTCCAAGGCATCATTCTCCTTCTTGTCTCTATTCAGGTAAATGGTCAAATCTTACTATCCACACCTGTAAACGTTCAGTGTGAAAGATTTCCAGGGAGCTTACTGTAGTCCTCCTGACAGGCACTGGAACCACATCTCCATCCAAAACTCAGCAGCTTTTGTCAGAAGCAGCTAGGGACTGTCCATCTGTCATTAAAGTGTTAATTTGGTTCATTAACACAGAAAATATTCACCATTTCCCACTTTGGAGGAGATGGGCTGTACCGTCCTTTTAATAGAACTCTGCTGGAAATCAAACACAATTTTTATTCAGGGGAATGATTACTGTGTCTTGTTTAATTCTTGCCTAACAAATGTCAGCACTAATGTATTACAGATTATTCAGTCAATTTGATGGTTCCAGGTGAAAGAAAGGAACACAAATCTCTTCTTTTAGTGTAAAAAGGGTCAGCTGGATGACTTCCACTGCAGGAGCCGAGATGAGGCTTGACATGAATCAATCAAGCAGGCTCAATTTTACAGTTATAGTGCCTAATGCCTAAACATGAGCGTATGGGTGGAAATTAGCACCCGATTATGAGCATACATGATCTTCCCTTGGAAGACAATAATATTGGCATTAAGCTTCTCAAGAGGGAAGATGCTGCTGGTTTTTAATATGTCTTAAATTATGTCAGGAAAAACACTGGAACATCACACAAAAGCCACAGTCAGTGTATATTGCTATCTCATAGAGCTGGAGATCTTTACAACAATATTGACACAGGAGCAGGCAAGCAAATGTCAGCCAATATAACATATGAAATACTTAACGTAACCAATTTTCAGCTGTCAATCAGCAGGGAATAATGACTGATGCAAGGAATCAATACACCACAATTGAATTCCAGCTCACAAACTTGTTTCGTTCTGTGCTATAAAAGACTGTCAAATGTCACACCCCAAGAGATGCAACAGGATTCCAAAGATTTATTTATTTCAAGCTCTGAAGTCTATTAGCAATAGTGCTCCTTGTGCTATTGGAAAAAGAGCTTTGATGACATTAAATTTTCAGAAATGACAACTCATTGCATCTGGAGCCAATTAATTATACCACTCTATCATATTTCAGCAGTCCTCTATCATTTTACTAATAAGTAATTGCACATAATTATATTTAAACAAATTATTGTGACTTTAAAGCTGTAAATATTTGATTGTAATCTATACAGTATTAGCTGAGTATTTTTAAACAAGTTGTTTTGTACTTTTGATAAAAATAATAATAAAAAAATCACTCTATCCTTAGCTCCATTTCATTCAGGTAGCTTAAATGTATAAATTATTAAAGCTGAGTGATTAAAATTTACTAGAGAAGTGTACAGAGTTGTATATTACCCTGTATACTGCACTGTTTTTTGTTTTTTGTATTTAATAAAGGCAATAGAAGAAAAAATATTTATTTTTGTACTCTACAGTGCTGTAGTCCGATGAAAGGCAAAGGAGATACCAGAAGGAAAGAATGAGAAGATGCAAAGGTGAAGACTGCAGAGTCGTAATCTCCAAAGAGTATGTATTGTCTACATGGAAATGCATGGAATATACCCCCCATTGGAACAGAAAAACAAAATGTAGCCATAGGAGGCTGATTTATGTAAATACATAAAGTATTTAAAACATAACAGAACAGTGTACTTGTTTCCATAACATAATCTAGTTTTGGTAATAGATAATTCATTCACTGATTCATTCTTGACTTCTGCCTATTGAGCCTTTCTATGTTTTCCTTCCTGCAATGCTGTCTTATGAAAGGAAAATCTGATGGCAGTAGCCTCATCCTCCCTGGTTAGTCCCATTGAAGCTAGTGAGGCTCTGTGCACGACTGGGCACCAGGCTGCAGCTGGGTGGTGGAATCTGGCCCACAGTAATTATAAGACTATTAAAATTAGCATATTTTCTTTACCTGAGGCTGAGAGTTAATTAAAATCTGACAGTAGATTGTATACAGAAGATAAACACTACTGTATTTTCTTTCCAGTACATGGATATATAGTAATTCATTTAAGACAGAGAAGCTCATGCTGTTGAATGTGCTTATTAAAAACAGCAAGGAAGGTCAGGGGCAGTGCTTGCTGTATCCTTCATTTGTTCTTCACTGAAAATGATATAACTGAACTGCAAAAGTTGAGATTGAAAAGCCGCTAGCGTGTTGTCTAATTTCAGCCACAGAAGCTGCTGTGCACTCCGTGACTTTATGAGGGAATAAGATTACAGGTCACAAGAGCTTCTTTATTTCCCACCTGTAGCTTCTAACAACATTTTATTAAGGATTTTCCCATCTTCTCTCTCTGACCTACAGGGGACAAAATTCTAACAGCTGTTGCAGGACCCGTACCGAAGCGGCATTAACACAGATTAGCAGTTCTGAAAAGTAGTATCGTTTTATCAGGACTATATTTATGACTGCTAACTAATATTTTTACAGCGCTTGTAAGATAAACACAGCATATCGTTATGTAAACATGAAAAAAGGCATTTAACACAGTTAAACACTTAATGCATCATGCTTGTTTTGTCTAAAGTCACACTAAGCTGCTCTTTGAAGCTTTAGTACACATTTACAAACCAAACACTTATGTATCCCATGTGCTTATATATATATACTGCTGTTGTCTGTATTGCATACGGAGATTATTGATCCCTTATTAATCAATTAGAGTCTATGTGCATTATTAATATACCCAAGTAGAGGTAGAGCCTCTGCCAAATATTAAGTCAAATTAATACATGCCCAGTGCTCAGCCTTTCCTTTAGCACACAAGTGGAGTTTTGTTTCCACAAGGACTACAAGATTAGGACCTTGCTAATTTATTACAGAAACAATAGTAATCATCTTTAAACATTCTTTATAAGCTAGGTTTCTTTTTTTATGTAAGATCTCATTTATTCACATGGATGTACTGGAGAAAGAGAGAAAGAAAAGGAAGGAAAGAAGACAGTGAAGGAGAAAAAAGAAATCTGTACTATAATGTTATAAATTTCTAAAGTGATTGTCCACTAACTATCCAACAGGAGCCTATCTTCCTATCTTCTACAGACAAAGTAGAAGTCAAGTGTATCTACAGTTAAGTTTTGTAGTGAGCTCCCTATGTGCATTCATGGTGGAAAATCCACACAACTTATGGTCTCAAATCCACACAACTTTCTAAAGTTTAAATTAGTTGTCATGAAGGCTGGGATACATTCTCTTCTGTCATCATCCTAAGCACAGCTGCTAGGTTAATCAAGCTGTATTATAATTGCACTAGAGAGTAGGAGACTCAAAACAATGACATACAGAATATTATAAGGAAGAAGACCAAGATGCCACATATGCCTTCCAATGTTCAACTGGCCTATTTGCCCTCCCCAGAGAGCCATGTTAGCTGACAGGAAAATTAAATATTAGTTGTCACATTACTGAGCCTGATAAAGTGCTAGAAGGGGAAGGTTGATGTGTAGTGCACGGACAAACAGAACTGCATGGTCTGCTGCATGCTATGGTGAGAGTTTTTAGGATGCCACAATAATCACAGCTGAGTTCAGATTTTCAGGTCTTATTTGTGTTCCTGAGTAGACCAGACAGGTTTCAAAAAGTTTGACACCTAGCACAGTGTGGCATTTCAAATATCCACCCATAAATAAATGCCATATGATAGGAGCTGCTCAGTACTTCTGGCAATCTGGCGGTGCGTGTCATTGTGCTGGTCTTTGTAGCCTGAGGGATACAGACAGATGTGACCAATAACCAAACCACAATAAAATAAAACAATTACACATTACTTTAAAATGTGTGATGAGAAACAATTCGTCCTTAGACACCAATTCAGCTCATTACTTTCTGCACTGCCCCAGAACAGACACCAAGCTTTTGAAAGGCATTTCTCAACAAGAGCATTTGGATGCTGGCAGGCATCACAGCCAGTTGTGCTCGCTCCTTTGGACGGGCTCCCCACATCTGTCAGTCGTCAGACTGCCACTGATAGACTGTCTGGGCTGGACGCGCCTTTTACTTACAGTTGCTCGGTCCATCACCTGTAGTTTTGATCTTTAATCCCCCTGAAAATAAATTCAGGACAGAATTCTTCATTACAAGACATTGGCAAAAGCAGAAAGAGCTGTGTTTTGTGGTCCTAATACTCATCCTGGCTTTCCTCCCAAATTCCCATCATTATTTTGAACCTTTTATCTGTTTAAATAAAGGCCCCTGATTTCTGTTGTAGAGTGGAAATAGGATTCCTTTGACATGACTACTGGGAACTTTTTCAGCATTTTCCCCTAGATCGTTCTGGAAGCACCATGGAAGCAATTACAGCCTTTTTCCATCTGTCAGCTCTAGGGGTTGGCATCACCAGAAAAACTGCAGAAACGTCCTTCCCCCAGCCATAGGTGGGAAGAGGGCCATAATACGAGCATAACTAGAGAGGAACAGGAGGTGGGAGGGAGTGCTAAATCTGCCTTTAAGTAGAACAAGCAAAAGGTGAACCAGAACGGTTTCTCCCCAAATATTTATAAGACTCAGGCTTGGGCTATGACTGTTGTTGAAAGCTCAGGCTGGCCCTGGAACAGTTCCCAGAGCTGGAGGTACCTGTGGGAGCCCGGAGCAGTCTCTAGCCTGGTGCATGAACCTGCTGGGCAAACACCAGCATGGGTCTCCCAGGCTATTCAGGTTAGCTCTCAGCACTTTCCTTTTGGGGTTTTGTCATCACCAGCATTGCTGCTTTCATAATATTTTGATGGGACACAAAGTATTCCCTTTGCCACAAAAGCTGGTCCTGCTGCTTTAAGTATGATTTATGGGTACTGTAGAAATGCACATTAATATATTATTATCCTGAAAATTCAGATCAATTTTCAAAGAGATGAAAATATACCACTTCTACAAGAAATCCTTGTTGCCACACCTCTGAAGTCCTTAAACCACTTGAAATACATTGAAGAGTTAGAAAAGTCTCTTGCAAAACATGGGCAAACTGCTCGTGCTGGTGTATAATAATCTGTAATGCCTGCTTTTGCATTAAGATGTTTTGACTAAGTAAAGTAACATTACACCAGTCAAGGTGTCAGTCCAGACTTTTAGACTTTAATAAACATTGTTGATTTTGTGGGACGCGTCAAATTCTTATTGCTATTCATTTCATATAGCATTAAGTATTGCTGGCTGTACATATGGAATGGAGAGGATGGAAGAAATGTTACAAATATGAACAGGACTTTGGTTTCTTAAGTGCATTTAGTTAAAAAGACACTTGGTTTATATTTTTTCTAATGAAAAATTATGCATCTATGGCTAGAAATTAAGGCTGCTGTACTATGTTCTCATGCTGAAAAATTCCCAACACAACAGCAACAAGTTATGTGAGGTCAGCACACTAGCACAGATACTTGTATTTGTAAAGTAGTAATTATTTTTGTGGCTTTGGGTCCAAGTTTGAAGATTACCTTGGGCTTAATTTCATGTTCTTTACACAAAGATACCTCCCAATGAAGTCATTGTATAAACAGTGTGACATTAAGCCAGTAGGCTATCCTGCAACTAGTTAGCAATTCTTCTACGTGTTTTCAGTACACATAGATGTTCTTAAAGTACATCTGAATAAAAACAACAACCACGGATTCACAGGCAAGAGCATGCAAATAAAGAGCATTTTCCTCAGAACTGCGGAAGGGTTTGCTTCTGAGTTCTTTGCTATTTCTTTTTTCTTTGTGTCAGAGGTTTCTTTAGCAGTATATTTTATTTGAAAGAAAACTGTAACAGTAGTTAAAGATAAAAATTACCTGCAAGAAGTTGTATTTTTGTAGCTTTTAGCAGCAAAAGCCACACAATAATAGTTCCAGAGGTGTTACCAAAGAACTGTACCATCAATGACAAAGATCGCTTAGTGACAACATATAATCATATTAAAAAAAATCAATTAGTGCAACCAATCCTTCACCAGAGCTTTAGATGTTATAGTCATAAAAATTTTGTAAGCCCAGCCATTTATTTTAAACATTCAGAAGATAATCCCAATGCTCTTCCTGTTGTATATTTTGCTATAGCAGTTTTTGTATAGGTTTTACATCCTTAAAGGATCACCAGCTTGTTAAAAAGGCACATCTATTCTGTAACGTGTAATACCCACTAAAACCATCTTAATCTATAACACTGCATGGAAACCATTTCATTCTTCTGGATGACTACAGATCCTAATATAGGTGGATAGCAAATAATCACCTCCTTTACAGGAACTGAATTAACCAACAGGGAATTCTCTGAGCTACAGTCCCTTTGTGGAACATTCTCTTTTTGCATAATGTGAGAAAACATGCAGTATTCCAAACATGCTCATCCTTTAATTACATAAATAGAAAACAAGTACTTTAACTCCCATAGAGAAAGAATCATCCAAATAATTACACAATGTACTGTGTGCAAACCCACCACGTTATATCTTTGCACCCATGCCAAAAAGGTGACATAAGAATGTCACTCATTTTCCTACCTTGCTTTAGCAATTTACAGGCTTATGTTGTGAGTTAATTCCTGGCTTCATTTGTGGTCTTAAACTACCTGTGAAAATCACTTGAGGATCTCAAGTGAAACATTAGCATTTTCCATTGGGCTTAGAAGATGCAGATGCAGCTTTAAAAAACATAGTTTATGCTCTTTCCACCTCACTTTTCTTAACAACATGTTCCAAAAATGTATATCCTGATAACTGTATTTTGTAGTGTTGGTGGGTACAATAATATGTCCAGATTTATTCCACGGGATCTAAACACTGACACTGGGGAAAGAGCGACGATTGAACATCTTTAGTTAGGCAGTGCTGGGAGGTAGGACCCCACGACTAAAGGAACAAAAAACAGAGGAAATTTTCCTTGCCAGACTTGCCTATTCCCAATGATCCCTCCCAGCTCTCTTTCATCCAGACCACGCCAGTAGAGACCATTTGTCTTTCATTTCCATTCTTAGTGACTGAGGAAACAAAGCCAAGACAAAGGCAGTAGTAGCTTATTGCTGGCTTATTCCATCTTATGGTGGGAATAATTCATTTGTTGGCTGAGCAGAAAGATTATGCAAACTGTAAAGCTCCACATACATGAATCCTGACCTGTGGCATAAACCTCTTACATTCCTCAAGCCATCCTCCAGCGTTAAAGAGTAAGTAAATAAGGCATTTACAGTTCTGTCCACCAGCATAGTTTTTTACAACAGCCCATGCCCTTTTTCATGAAGCCAAAAACACATGCACTTACTCCATTTTACAGACACAATAAGCAATAAAGTAGATTCCATTAAACAGTACCAAGAGCTGAAGATCACTTTCTTTTTTATTAGTGATACTAAACTTACCTAAGCAGAAAATATCTAACTCTACAGAGAATCAGAATTTACTTGACACAATGAAATAAGTACCTTTGCACACTGCTCGGTTTGAGATATGAGGGCATGTCCAGGACAGCATTGGGATCATGGCATGGAGTTTTTCCAGGGTAGGACAAACATTTCTCTTGCTAAAGCCCTTGAAAGAAAACCTAAGAAAAAATATTAAATGATATTAAACAGTGGGCTTATTTCACTGTGAATAAACTCTACTGTCATGATCTTCCCTTAGTCTTGTTATTGATAGGGAAAAAACAAACAAACAAACAATGGTCATTATTATGAGAATGATGAAGTTCCTTTTTTTTTTTTTTCTTTTTTTTTCTTTTTTTTTTTTTTTTTCTGCCAGTAGACAGGAAAAAGGCATTGGAAGCTTGTGAAATTACACTGTATGTGATTCAGATAAAGAGATGGATTTTTCAAGGCTTGGTTAAACCAGCACCCTGAAAAACCATCTCCGATGATTCCATTGCACATCGAGCAAAAAAAGCAAAGCTACTCTCCAGCTGCTATCATCTCCTATTCCCTGTCTTCTCATGCCAGCTTCACTCTCCATTGGTAGAGATTAGGTGAAAGTAGTTGAAAGAGAGTATCGGAGAAGGCTGACAAATTCTCATACATATAACAAGCTTCTTTTCTTCTGTCTCATTCTCATCTGTAAAATGGTTGTTTTTATACATGTATGTTGTCCCTGGCACGGTGTAAAGGACCTCCAGGCTACTAATGAGGTCATGAAGTCTATGATATTAGGCTTTTAATTAAATAAAGAATTCCAGCTTTTTCCCTTCTTAAAATAAACCCATTAGATTAAAAAACAAATAAATAAACAAACAGCTCTGTCTTTAGTTGCTTTCAGAAACATCTGACATGTAACCTGTGACCTTCATGTAAGCTTTCAAGGCACTGCCTAAAGTTTTCACCTGTGATTCACTTACAGGTGTATTCTGTTCACTGAGACAGTTAATTGTATTTTTTTTTCTTACTGTTCTGACTGCTTTTAGGTATGTTTATATTAAATATAAAGTACTCTTTAATACATGTTAAAAGCAGTCTCCATCTATCAAAAAAGGAGTCACAATTTTCATGGTATTCCATAATACAGATTAGTCAGGCAAAGATAATAAAATACCAAATAGTTTTCCAATAATTGGCATTGATTGGGTATTTAATTATCTAACTTAAAAACAGAAGGTTCTTAGGTTTTTGTTTCTTAATTTTAAAATGATTCACTTCAAAGCTATGAAAAATACTTTTCTTGGATCAGATATTGTATTTGCTTTCAGCTTATTATTTAGAGTCTGAGCCTCAGAACCCGTCAGATTTCTCTTATCTAATATAGGTATTTTATGTATTTGTTCATACACCATGCATTGACTCATAGACACTAAATAAACATTTTTTTTTGTTTCCTTTTTGGATCAAGACTTCTGGGCAATTTTACCTTTCCATTTTTATCCCATTTTCATTACATGTTAAACATTCAAAAGCAAAGTTTCTGCACCTAATCATTGTCTAAAGACTATCTACTCAGACCTTTAAAAACTGGTATGGACCTAACACCAACGGTGGTACATCATCTCTCTGATAACCTGCTTCGAGGTTACCACAAAACCTACAGCTCTGTCTGCAAGTCACCCATATAATATATTAATGTATAAGAATACCTACTTTCCCCCCACGCCCCATTTAAACAGTAAGAGCCTTTTAAACAGTAGGAAAGCTCTCTGAAAATCATTGTTTTAAAGGCTTATTTATTTATTTATTTATTTATTTATTTATTTATTTTCAGGTGTAGAAGCAGCATATCTGGGCAGTGACTTGTGCTCTTTGAGCATCTCGCTGCTGCATCGTGGTGGGACTGCGCCTGCAGGCACCCAGCAGCATGGACCACTGAAAGCCACGTGGTTGTTGTTACAGGGGAGACAAAATGTCAAGACCTGGCTTGGCAAAGCTCCTTGAAAGGCATGATGATTTGATTTTAAAGCACTTTACCAAGATTTAAACTTTGATAGTATTCAAAGTTGAATACAACGTATCAGTGTTTTATAGGTACATTAATGTTTTTATATGTGCAAGCATTTATACTGAGAGATAGAGAAAAGCACAGGACACTGTAGTAAGGTAAGAGAGAACAGACACAGGTATGTGTGGTAGCCTAGCTTTGCACCTATGAATTTTGCAGTTTATTCATATAGTAGGAAATGAAGCTTTTCTACATCAGTTCTTACTATTACAAAAAGAGAGAAAATAAAAGGAAAAGAAAAAGCCAATATAGACATATTCAGCTGGAAAGCACCACAGTAGGTAAGAAAAACATCACAGGAGTTTTAGTCCATGTTCCAAAAATTTACCTTAGCTATATAGAGCAAAAACTTGGCAATTTGCACTAATTACATAAGAGGGCTCATAATAAAGAGTATGCAAATATACCTAAAGGGCAAGTTTTCTTTCTTCCTCAACATAATTAGTGGCTTTCCCCAAAATACATATTTGTAGCTGTATGGCATTAAAAGAATATTCATAGGTAACAAGGTGCAAGAGAACAGTGCATTCCCTGTGGAAAAGGATGCGTAATACAGTGTAACACTAATGGCAGTTGCTGTTACCTGAAACAGTCATTTCACAGTTTTTTTCTTCATCTCTGTTGGAATCATGTGGCATTTACCTACACCAGGAGTCCCCCCTGCCCCGCTGTTTCCAGAAATAGCTATCTTAATAACAAGACATTTCTGTTTTAACCGGTTTTCCTTCCCCAGATGTTTCCCCAAGGCTGAGGAGATAATATTATCAGCCAGTATGTCATGACTGGTTTTTAATTTGCACAAACATACAGGCAGGTAACAGGCAGGCTGCCAGGAGGACTGTACATCCAATCCCATCAGCAGCGTGAAAACATTCAGATTTAAACAGGGAAAAGCAATCGGTCTCGAACGCCAGCCAGAAGAACCTCCAAATTGAGAGCAGCTCAAAGCCATGTCCACGTCTGAGAAGGCAGGTATAGCTGTGACTATGTCTTTATGTACATTTATTTGTTCACATGGCACCATGGCAGAATTTTGGATTTTATTTATTTTTTTTTTAATTCAAGAATTGCAGCATGTGGAGGATGTCTGACAGAGCCGTGCCTATACATCCTACTCACACCACGGAGGAAGTACCTGCAGATGAATTTAGTTTAAAGTTTAGAACTTTGTTGTGCCAAATCAATTTGTTTGAATAGTGAATCATGTTAAGATACTATTAGAAAGCATATATTTCAATATAGATACTTATAAAGTATGTTGTATGGCTTTTTGTTTTAAGTCTCAAACCTGGAAGCTTTCTACCTCTAAAAGTGCCTTCTCTATCTTTTCCTTGATGGTCTTTATTAGTTTATTCTTAATAAAAATGTGAATGCTTCAAGAATAACTTAATAAAATCAAATTGCAAGGTTAAAATAATACTTTAAAACATTAAAGTATTAATGTTCTAGGCTTTTGACCCTCCCAAGCAAATAAACCTGTGTTATAATTGCGGATTAAAAATGAGGAAATGATTAGCTGAAGATGAGAAACATCCAAACTGTTAGCTTACTTGAGAAACATTTTTTACAAGACTTATTCCCTTGACTTCACCATACATCTTACTGTTATCTTTGAAGTTTATTGTGAAGGAAGTTTATTTACACTGTTGTCTTTGAAGCAAATAATTTCCACAGGGACTGCAGACTTTTAACAACAACAAAAAGCCATTTTCATTTTACTTGTTCTGGAATATGCTTTTACAGGAATATGCTACGAGTCTTTATGCAGCAATGCAATGTCTCTGAGCAGCTAACATCTGATTTAGTGCTTAGAAGCACAGAAGATAGGAAGGACAAAGATAGGAAGGAAATCCACTGATTTCCAGAAATCCAGCAAAGTCAGAGAATGTTGATCATATGGGACGGACAATTCTCCTTTCTCTGAAGCCGGGCATCATGTACCTGTGTTCATTCACTGGCTCTGGGTTACTTCCTACTGGATGTTTATTATTATTATTATTATTATTATTATTATTATTATTATTATTATTATTATGAATCCCCAGAATAACACCTGTATTAATTAATTGTCCTTTATGCAGATGGAGCTCAGGGAGGAAACTGCCCCAGCCTGTGCCTTTCCTGAGGTTTGTACTTCCACATCACGCTGGAAAGGGGTGCCCGATGCCACTCCTTTGCCTTTACATTAAGTGATGAATAAGATCCCTAAAACGAACTTAGCCAGTTATTTTCTAGGAAGTAGATTATGGCTTGAGTAAATTAGAAGTTGTGTGCCAAAATTTCTAAACAGAAGAAAAAAAAAAAAGAAAAAAAAAAGAAGGTGATTGAACATTCAAAAGAGTACTTTGTACAACAAATAAGTGTCCATTTTCAGGCCCGTTTTAGAGACTTGTCACTGAATACCAGGCCTCTAGCACAGACTCTATGGGGAATATTCCCAACAAGAAGCTGAGAAGGGTGAAAAATTTCAGCTCGTGAAATTCATATAATTAATTATTTTTTGCCTTCATAGTATTTTTTAGTTTTCCTCTTCTAAATCATTTCACATCAACATTTCACAGGACCTGGAACACTTCTTTTCTACTCTGCCTCACTTTTTGGAAAGCATTCCTCTCCTTCCTTTTGCCTTCATATTGTGTTATTTCTGACCTCTTGCTCATCTTTTATTACTCTCCCGTTCCTAGCTCTATTATTCAAGCTGATATTGCAGCTGTGATTTCTATTTTTTCTTTGCCCTTTTTGGCTTTGCCAGGCATTTCATTAGCAGACTCATGGGGAGCATTTATACTGTCTCTCTGCCATGACAGAGTTCAGTGGGATTTACTAAAACTGATTCCTTGGCTATATCTGCTTCCAGTTACTATTAGAAATCTCTTTCCACTGAAGCGCATCGAGCAGATCAGATTCAGACCCGCTGAAAGCACGCACAAACACAGAGAGGCACAAGAAGACGTCACCGGAGGTCCAGCTTCTTAGACCACATCCCAGCTTGGCCCACATCATGGTTGTAAAATTCTCCTAAAAAAAAAAAAAAGTGCATTTTCAGTCTAAACTCAGTTCCTGAAAGCCATAATTATAGGAGCATACTCATGTCTTCTACAGAATGATGGGGGATATCAGAGCTCAGATGTTATGATCAAACAGTGGAGGGCTAAAATCAGCTGAAATAACTCATGGACCTGTTTTTATTTAGAGCTTCTTGGGTCAATGTATTTTTCCACAAGAAAACTAACTTGCTGGTAGAAAGATATGGCAACTACGGCACTGGTGCATTCATCCTTTTTTTGCCCTGTGCCACAGAAGTTCCTACTTCAGCCCTCCCCTCCCACAGTTCCCTGCCTCCCATGTACCTTCATAACTTTTCTTTTGCTTTTTTTTTTCCCCCTTCTTCTTCCCCACCCCCCTCTGTTGCCTTTTAAGCTTACTGAAAATAATGAACTCCTGTGGCCTTCAACCTCTCTAATGTCTCTGCTTATTTCTGTAAGTTAGTTTTGGCTGTTAGGCTATGTTATAATGTTCCAGCACAGATATTCTTTTTGTGATGACAGTAAATAAGATACACACAGACTTTTCTGTTTATTTTTTCAGCTGTTCATTTATAGTAAATTTTAATAAAAACTGTGAAACAATTTTGTTCCGTGGAGGAGGCCTGACACAAAAGGAGAACAATAATGTGCCAAAAATGCGTTGTTATGATCTTTCAGATGGGTACTGTCACTAGGAGGGGTCTGCACTTCAGTCAGAATGAACATGATAAAGTATGAACAGTACAGCTGCAAACTCCCTTTGGATAATGCTGCAAAACATATGGAAAACGTTTCCTGACTTATGAAAAATAATATTGGGGCAGAATATAGTAAAGGGACTGGGTCAAAAGGGTGCATAAAGCGTTAGCACAAACCTTAAGTGCAATCTTGTAGCCATAAATTCCCTGCTAATGAAATGTATATGCAATTCTTACAGCCCCTCCGCGTTTGAAAAATCTATAGTGTTAATAAAGTGACATGGTTAGAAATCTATACGGGACCTTATTTATTCATTATTTATTTCAGGAGATGGCCCTGAATCTAAACACTCCCGTTGGGAAAGTTTGGATTGTGATTTAGGTTCAAATCCTTACTTTTTTTGGCTGGGACCCATTCCTGATCCTGCTTGGTCTGCACACTAGCATGCCACTTCATTTCATCTGCCTTGCACAAGGCTGGGCCAGCAGACAGCCCCAAACCCCACAGCCGGATCCAGGAGGGGTCCCAGGCATTCCCACCAGCTCCTCCAAAGGACTAATGCCTTTTAACAACTATGATTGAGTGTCTCTTATGTGGGGTAGCATCCATGAGCAGCAGGATGTAAGCGCTGCTCTGTACTCTAAATTGACTCTGTCACCTTTCTGTGGTTTTTACTTGTTTTATAATCGCTCACTTGATCCTACCAAAAATAAACTAGCACGATCAATGGAATAGGTAGACCATGGGAGCAATGAATATCCACATGATTAAGGGTTTTCAGGCTTAGGTCCTAAATAACCATAATTGCCACTCTATTATCTACAGAGTTAGAGAACAGAGAAAGGTGAAGGAAGAAGTTGTTACTGGGAATTTATGATAAAAAGACTTTCCTCACACAGAAGCAACTATACCCACTTTTTCAGATCGCAATTATTAAATTCAAATAGTTGAATTAAAGCAAGAAAATGTTCCAGGGTAAACTGTAGAAACAAAGAATACTTTTCATTTTAAATTTCCACAGAATAAAAATTAATCAAAAAGGTAAATTTTTGCCCAAAGAGCTCAGTTTCCAATATGAATGTTGGACCTGGAGGGGCTTCTCCAAAGAGACATTGAAATGTCCAGACTTCTACTTGGGATTACCCTCTGCTAGCAGCAAAGAAACATTAGGAAGAATATATGTCAGCAAGGCTAAATTTTTGTCTTAGACCTGTAGCAGGATGCTATTAGGCTCCTGATCTGCAGGTAGGAAATGATGTGGGATGGTGTGTTAAGTAGCTGATGTGCAGCAGAAATGTAATTGAGGCTGGAGTGGCCATCTTCAGTTGCTTACATCTTCCCTCTGTTACTGATGGTTACCTGTTTTTTAGTCATGCTCCTGTTTCTCAAATTTGTCATAACTGCCCTGCAGAAGTGTGAAAAAGAGCTATAGCAAAGTAAGATAAGGAGGTTGGATATTACCCTCTCAGTCTTTTATTTGGAGGTGGTGAGTGGCAAAATTAAACAAAACGTATTTTCCCTTAAAAGAAAACAAAAATGTTTGCAATTTTCATAATTCATTTTTCCTGCTTTACAGCCTTACTAACATAAATATAGCTCCTAAAAAAGAGTATTTGCTGAAGGTGAAAAAGTAAAGCCACTGTTGATTTTAAGATAAATGATTAGCAAAGTCAGCTGAACCTCCAGGAAGGCTTACAATAAGAGTACAAGTAACTGAAGTCAAGTGAGACAATTCACCTGAAGCAGAGTAAGGAACATGACTGCTTATATAGTTGCCTATTAAGCTGGTTGGTACCTTGTCTTTTTATTAGGTGAGCCTCACATGGATTTCTGATTTCACACACTCTGAGGTAGTAACCAGAAGCAATTACCCAGCTGTGCCTGCAGAGTGGAGAGCACAGATGACACAGCTATGAAACAGAAAGTGTCACCCAACCCAAGGGTGCCAGGGCTCTGCAGCTTCCTCTAATGTGGTCACTACTTGATAGCAACTGAGTGACCAGCTAGCTGAATGCTTCACAAGCTCTTGACAGGAAAAAAAAAAAAAAAAAAAGGAGGGAAAAGAAAAATGTTTGGTAAAAGAGGCAGTAATCCAAAATTTTGCAATCAAATTGATATAATGTGCCAAGGCCATTCAAAATAATTTCTTACTGCTAGAAGAAAGGGAGAAAAAAGGTAAATTAGTAACACTTTCATTAATATTTATGCATGTTCCTCACAGAGAAAAATGTAGTAGCAAAACCCATCAGAAAATCATGTAGTTTTTGCAAGTGACTAGTGACATAAACACACCCTTTGACACGCTAAGGGCTATCGACCATCACAACAGGAAAGGGTCCCTTGAGTACCAACTGGTGAAGAAATGAAGCAGTGTGTTTGCAGGGAATATGGTTACTCTTATCCACCTAACAGCTGTTTGCCTGTTTTCAACACTGACGGCACACGTGCTGGATGTAATGACAGCCTGCTCTGTGATACCTGTGCTCCAGAATATTTGGAGAAGGACCAGCTGCTCGCTACGGCACCCAAGTCCTTCGGAGTCAGCTCACTTCTGTTACGAATCTGACTCTCTCTGGAAGTTATTTGATCTGATTAGCACGCAGGTGCAGGGAGGCCATGATGACAATTGTTTAGCCATTACTCGGAAACTTTAGGAATCCTGGAAAATTTTCCTGAAGAAAACAGGTATGTAAAGATACTAGTAGGAAAAAGAAAGTGCCTTTGTTTCAGCAGAGAAACAAGTGGAGAAGATAATCTTTGTCCTTTAAGTGTGGGTTTATAAATATTTTACAGTTAAAATACATATATTTAACAAAGAAAGATGTTCAAATTCTGTGTAATATTGACATGATAACTAAATATGGAATCATATCTCTATAGGTAGCCAACATCATAAACCTGTGTGAATATGAGGTAAGGGAGAAGAGAGATGTTGCACGGATGCAGCCTTTGCCATCTCCATCAGCCAACACTAAAATCTGAACACAACTGAAAAGCCCATGTAAGAGCAGTATCTATTCACTAATAGCAGTGGACATGTTGTGATGTTGGCATGCTCTCTGCAAGACCTGTTGAGCCCATGCTGGGGAAAAGGAGAGGGACAATCTGTTGGCCTGTAACACATCACCTCACTCTTTTTTTTTTTTTTTCTCTTTTTTTTCCCCAGATGGGGATTTCATGAGTAACATGGAATATATTAATTAGCTCCTTGTGGTCTGGATTTCAGTTAAGGAGATGCAGAAAACCAGGGGCGGCAGCTGCTAGAAGTCAAGCTCCTTTTCCTTAATACGAAAAGAGCAGCCTGGCTCTTACCGGACCACTAGAGCTGTCTCCTACAGTTACAGCACACTCGGAGAGCACCGGAGTTCAAAAGCATTCTGGAGGGTCCTGGTGTTAGGGTGAGGATATTTGAGTCCTTGACTCCAGTCCTTATCCTTTTACAGGACCAAGGATTTCGACTGTAAGCTTCAAATAGCAAGTAAAAATAGCAACTAAAAGCATTCTTTAGGTATTTCATGTTGTCCTTGTTCTTTGTCTGTTACACACCTGCCATGGAAAATGTTGGATATGAAAAGTGCAGCAAGTTTTGACAAATGATTTCTTGTTTAATTAGGGGGATGTATGGATGACATACAATACAAGACAGAAGTCAACAGATTGCTTGTGGGACATCCTCAGAGAATGGGGATGAGCTCCGTAACCCTGTTTTCCTTGTTCTTGTCTGATAGTTCTCAAGCTAATGATCTCAGAAAAATAGTTAAATTTCAAATACGGGCGCATGTTTCTCTTTCACAAAGGCATGCCCATCCTCACTGTGCTGAATCCCAAAGTATTTCTATTCTATTTAAAACAAACAAACAAACAACAAAACAAACAAACAAAAAACAAACAAACAAAAAAAAAGAAAACAACAAACCAAGGCTTAGGACAAATGTCAGTTTTAAAGCTTTATAGTAGAAGTTGGATGAATTTCCTTTCCACAGCGAAATGTTATTATAATTGACATGTAACTTCTACCTGCATTTGCAGAGCGGAGTCCAGCCCCACTCTTTTTGTACATATATATATTATACATATATATACATTATATCTATATATATAACATGATTTTGTGGTCCATACACTCTTCAAAAAGCAATATGGGGAGGGATACTGGTCTCTTAGCACTTCTGCATTATGATCTACTGACCCTGAAAATAGGGTCAGAAGGAGGTCTCACAGCTAACTGGAAAACTAATCAATATAATTCTACCAAAGGGCTGGTACACACCAAGTAATATAGTCCCCTCCCCCTCACCGAAAGTCTGTGCCTCATTGCAGGGATTATAAACATCACATTTTGATACTCAGGAAAAGAAGAAAAAATATCAACCAAATAAAAATCTTTGTGCTTTGTGAGGCTCAGGATTTCACCAAGCCATATCATGGTTCTCAGATGTTAATTCTGAGCAGTCTGATTGGTTATGTTTTACAGTTTGGGCTTTCATTCCTTAGTAAGAAATTTAGAATTTTACCTTTGTTTTCTTCTACAGTTAAAACCAATGATGAAAAGGTAATTTTCTTCCTCTTCCCCTCCCACCCCCCCCCTGCAACCCCAATATTACAGTTACACAATGAGAAAAATAAGCTAGTCTGATGCCACGCTAAGAGTCTTACTCACACTGATTGTGCATAGCCCCGTGCAGCCTGGAGGAATGCCATCATGGACCAGGGCTGCATTTGATTCTGATCAGGTACTTTTACTGAGAAAGAGAGCAAGACAAAGGGTAAAAGGTCACTGGTGACTAATTTTCTGAAAACCAGCAGCTTGTGTAAGTAATAGAACATTTATTGTATTTCTCTGTCATCCCAGCAATGAGCTAGAAAATCCATAAGAATTCCCAGCACTAGCCTTTATTAAAGTATAGCCCTGGATTAGTTTAATGTCCAATTTAAAGTCACTGCTTGCACCTACTTTGCTTACTTTTCTTAAAGAGAGCCATTTTCCCCCAGTTACTTCCCAATTTACGTTACCAAGAATATCTTTTCCCTTAATATAAACTAGGGTTTCATTTATTTTACACGCACATATATACATAAACGTTGAGAAAAGAGCACTTGAGTGCTGCATTCTTACATTAGAGACTTATTTTCTCCACACTGAAATATTAAAGCATAATCGGAGCTGGGCAAATACAGCAAAATCCAAGAACAGCCTTTCAGAAAACAACAGCACAGGAGTTACAAACTCCCTTTACAATGTTTGCACCCCTTCCTCTTGCTCTGGGTAAACATTCATGTGGTTTCAAAATATTATTTCTCTGAAAAGATGTTCATAGCACTTAACTCTGTTGTGGACAAGACAGAAAATGTTAACCAAATGAGTTCCTGAGGCCCATACCCAAGCCACAGGTCTAAGGCTAATTAGTTTGAAAAGAAGCTAAAAATGCCCCTTCTCCAACAGGAAGCCCCCAAGAGCTCGTGACTATTATGTTCGTTGTCCATAATGATTTGAGTGGAGACCCTGAGTGGCTTGGTAGTGCTGGAGATGGCAATCAGTGCTTTCAGTCAATACAGTTGACAGCTGTAAACACTGTTATTGGACCTTCAATGAGATCCTTGATACATGTTAACCCCATAAAATGTAATTACCCTCCAGACTAGACTAGAACAGCAGAATATAAACACTGTTTTGTGTTGAGTGAGCTCTCCCTTCCAGAGGATTTCATTAGGGAAATTGTCTTTTGCTGGCTCATATTACACTAAACCCACACCTAGATTAGCTTTCTGGTGGCAATAGTGCAGCTTTGCATCACCTGAATCATATGTACCCTTCCAGCATGCCTCTATATGAATTATGCCTGAGCAGAAGTTGCTTTATCTGTACCGGCCACCTTCAGAAAGTCCTTCAGAAACAAGCCTATAGTTCTCTTCTGTCTGCAACACTGACTGCTCTTTGAGCAATTCTGAGCTGCTTGGCAAAAGCCATAGCAGTGGGGAAAGCTTCCACCATCCAAAATGCACTCACTGCAAGTTTGGAAATGCCTCTCCTCTCACTAGCATGTCTGCAAGGCCAGCTTTGAGAGCACAGTCTTTGCATAGTGCTCAGAGTGGCAGTCTCCTTCACACGTGTTGGCTTGCTCTTTTCTCTGCAGATGGCTGGAGGACTTTCTCATCATGAGAACAGTGTAGATGGTAAGAGCTCTCAGGAGAGAGGCTCTGCCATGGCTCTTGGTCTTCCACATGAGACATTTCCAGCCTCTCCCCTTCAGTCACATCCCTCAGGTTTTTCAACCTGACAGGTGTTAGCAGAGTGGTCAGCACTGGAGAAGACACATTATTCTTCACTATGCCTGCTGTCAATTTTGATTTGTCCTTGTGCTCAGGAATCTTGGAGGCAGGGGAAGACAAGAGTCTAAGTGAGTACCACTGGCTCTACAGGACATGTGTTCTGTTTTTCTTTCCAACGGCTTTCTTCCTTCATTGGCAAGTATTGGTTTTTGCTCTTTGATGCTGTAGATCTTCATTGCAGATTTCCTGCACCTGATTTTACTTCTTACATGTGCCTCAATTGCCAGGGACCATGGGGAATATTTTAATGGAAAATGGAAAACAAACAAACAAACAAAACAAGCAAACAAACAAACAAATACAGAGAGAGAAAGAGAGAGAGAAAGAGAAGGAGAAAGGGAGGCAGGGAGAAATAGAACAAAATTATCTTCAGAGAATTTAAATTTGAGGTCTAAATTCCCTGTCATGTCCAGCTCATGCTTACGACATCACAACCAGGAATCATGGCAGGAAAAGACAAGTGTTTAATACAGAAGTTTTCATGCATGGCCAAAGTTAATGAGATAGGATTTGTATTTTACACTTATTAGTTACAGCTAATGTAAACTCTCAAACACATCTGAAAGCATATATTGTGATTCACAGATTCTGGATTTAATGAATAATATATATATATATATATTTATTTATTTATTTTCAGGCAGCACAACTGTGAAATAGTATTTAAAGAAATTGTTCATGCTTGCATACAAGCCAGTTACTTGATGAATGTATCACACACTAAATCAACACGGATGATACTATTAAAATTGAAGTCACAGCTCTTTAGCTGCTGCTTTTCCAATTTAGTTATTTATAGGAGAAGAATAAATATATCTGGTTGAATCTTGTAGTTAGAGCTAAAAAAAAGCACAAGAAGAGGTATAATACACAGATAGGCAGATGACTGTTTCAGTGTAGTCTGTACATCAGTGACAATGATTCTGTGCCTGAGAGTGGATTTCAGGTGGAAAAAAGAAGCAGAAATAGTGGAGGTTTGTAAGATAAAGTAAACCATACTTTTTTAGAAGTGCTGAACATCAATAGTTCTAATTCACATCAAAATATAAGATCAACACCTTTATAAGAAAAAAAAAAAGAACACCTGTTCAGCAGTTTTTGAAAGTTGAGACTTTTAATGTTAAATCATTCTAGTTATCTAAAAATAGGTCTTAATTAACTTTGGAAAATTGTGGCCAAGTTCTCTGGAGGTAGGACTGAATAGTGTGTTTCATATCCCTGCCTGAAAACATTTTTGATTTTCAGCAGAGGAAATCCCATCAGAGAACACACTGTAAAAGAGACAATTTGCTCTCCAAACACCAATAGAAGCCCATCACTTGTTTGGGACAAAACCCAGGGAAACTGAACTTGCCAACACCGTGATTTCAGAAAAGAGGAAATTCCTAATAAAACAAAACAAAGCAAAACAAACCAAAACAAAACAAAGCTTTCAGGCCTGTGTTTGATACTGTATATGAATAACAAAATGTAATTACTTTGCGTTTAATTTTGCTTATGATATCCCCCAGGCCAAGAGACAGCAAAGTGCAGTAGTTACTTCCCCATCCTGCTCCTTCAAACCTCCCTTGTGCACAGCACTACTATCCAAGGAGTGGGTAAGGCTGAGAATGTGTCCAGGTGCTAAATGGAAGTAAAATTTACTGAGACAGGAACCCCAGGAGACTTTACCAGTTGGTTGCAATTATCAAGGTTCAAAACCCAAGTTAAAGGAAGTAAGATGGTACGGAACTGAGCAGGAGGCAGCGATAAAGTAATATGGGTTTGAAAGGAGACAGAAACCTAAGTAGAAATGGGAGTATTCAAGTACTGGATATAATCTGGGGCATATTAAGTGGAAGAAATAAATCAAGCAATAGCTTTGAGCACATGGTATAGAGCTGTGCTTTCTTTTATAATTTGTGAAATGATAGCAATTTTTGACAGAGTTTTTAAGAATCAGTTGGACACAGGCTGGAGACAAAGAGGTAAATCTGCAAACCCACACCACTGACAATCTGGAAAACCTGACAGAAGTACTCTTACAACAGCATAAGGCCTAGGTTTAAGCAGCTTCAGGCCAATACAGTGCATCCAGAGATTACAAAAGCATTAAGTATGACAGTTCCATTTAAATGTTAGCTACAAGCAAACAGTACTTTTTCATGGAAAATATATTGGTGAAAAATGACAAACAATGTTAAAAATAATAAGAGAGATGAAAATAATGTAAGCAACACGATCATGTTTAAAACATGACAGAGTTTGAAAGGTTTATGGAATAGCAGTTAAGTATATGTGAAATCATAGGGAAAAGAAAAAAAAAAGGGAAAATGTAATTAGAGCTAACATGAGAACACATCCTTTAAGTGTAATAAATGAAAAGACTATTGCTCTAGTCATGGAGACTATTTGTGTTTATGCCTCCAGCAATGCAAAGCAGCTTGAAGTAGAGAGATCTTAAACAATAAAACTGAAATCCTGAATCCACTAAACAAAATTTCCAGTGATGTCTTGGGGCAAGGGGAGAGAGGAAAAAAAAGGTACATTTTTCAATTTTCAATTAAACTCCCCCCCCTGCCCCCGAGGGAAGGGGAAAGTGTCAAAATCTTTTTATTATGTAAAAAAAATTCTGGATTAAATTATTGGTCAAAGCTGGTAGAAAGAACAGTCAATAACCCAACTGTTGGGTCATACATACAGATGGTTTTAGCCCCAACTTCCCTCTATAGTGGTGATCATCTTTGTATATGTATTTATTTGACCGGAAAAAAAAAAAAAAAAAAAAAAAAAAAAAAAAGGCTGATTATATTATCTAGAGATTTTTTGCTATTTATTTGGAATGCGACAAAGGCAGAAACTTGGTCCCAGATCCCATAAAATCCACAGATCTCCAGCTAGCACTCTAACCACTAAATTATTGATTTTACTGAATTAGCCTGCATATATTGAATTAACCTTACACACATATTCATTTTCTGTCTGAAACGTCTCACATCATACTCATAAACAGGATATTTTTATAGTTCTCAGTTTTCTTCTAAGAAAAAAAAAAAACCTAGTCAGTTTGCTTCTCAACACCATAAAAAGTTGTAAATAAAAGTACAAACACTACAAGAATAGACACACGTTAATAAGCATGGATTTTTTCCCAGGTATTTTAGAAGCAAGAGGTCACCAAGAAGATCATGAGGCCCCTTATGGCTGATGACAAGACTAATTTGTTGACAGAAGATTTAGCATTACTTAAGAATTATATGAATTCTTTTTATCAAAGGGAAGAATGGCTGATAGATACCAGAAACAGATTTATTTCCCTAAGGAGGAAGAAGAAATACTGAAGGAAATCAATATCAGGTCAGAACAGGTGATTGAGAAATTTGAATGTTCTATTTGCAGGGGAGGGAAAAAAAGTTTTGTATGGCTTTTTTTTTTTTTTTTTTTTCGCCCTCAAGAAGACTACAGTTGTGCTCTTAGCACTCGTATAATTTGAAAAATGGAAAATCAAATGTAGAGAAATTCTGAAGGATTCAAATGAATTATTTTACATCAGGAACATCTCCAAGTAAGTGATATTTCAAAATGATTTGTTAAGGCATAATGAAGAGGAGATTATATTTTTCTTTTTTTTTATTCACTTCTTCCTAATCTAAAGAAAACAAACCAGGATTTAAAGGTGGAAAACTTCACAGCAAGGAAGTTCTTGGGCTTCTTCTGAACCTATCAAGAACCAGACTTTATCAGCTCAGGGAGAAGCAGACACAGTCCTTGCTAACAAGCAAGGTGGAGGCAGTGGGAGTCTTGTCCTCAGAGTTGATTAGTATATCTTGCTGTTCATTTGGAAATCAAGCTCCTACATCATTCTCATAAGCATTTTCTTGCTCTAGTTCCTTCCCCTTCCCTCCAACAATCTCCCTCAAAGTAATCACACGCTTTGTGTACACAGAGCGGAGAGGAGGTTGACATTATTGCAGAAAACAGAAAAGGAGAAAAATAAGCTCCTTCTTATATAAACTTCTGAGGCAACCAGAAAGATTAGGAGTATTAGTCCTCCCCAAAAGTAGAGCATGATTGATAGTGTCTGGTTACAGCTTGACTGTTCTGCTCGAAACAGAGCCATACTTTCCAAAACCACCACTGTTTTACATGCCCCTTTGCATGAGTATTCAGAACAAGGTAACTTCTTCACAAGTTTTGAGCACTCCCCATCTGAATTCTCAGAGCTCACTGCTGCTGAAACCTTAAACATGGCCATCAGGAACTGAGACCTTTAAGAACAAATACCTGGTTTTGGCATAGCTTTCACACAGAAGCTGTCCTTAGAGCATACTTAAGGAAACATCCACAGACTTCAGTAAAGAGGCAGCATTTAGGCTATCCCTGGGCAGCAGACAAGCCTCTTGTTACTCCAGTTACCTGGTCTGAGGGCTCAGCTGGAGCATGACGTGGCTCTCTTTCTTCCAGCCTATTCGCCTGGTTTTCTTCCCATGGAAAGGGGGGAGGGAAAAGCCACACTTTCCATCAGAGCCTTGTCCAAACAGGGAGTTGGAGGCTGGTCAAGGGGCACATCTGGAACAGGGTGGCCCTTGGAGGTCCCAGGGTACAGCCAGACTGTGTCAAAGAGGAAATGTCAGAGCACATCGATCAGACAAAGTGCAGTTTTGTTTCCCCCCCACATGCTGCTTTGTAGATTTATAACTTCACAAACAATCCTAATAAAAACAGGAATTATTTCCACAGTAAATTGCTCCTCAGCATGAATAAGACAACTGGAATCAGGTTAAGTTACCTAATACCAGCTGATGTTTCTTCCAGCATTTGGGAAAAAATTAAGATGAAATACATAAGCATCAAGTATGACTATAATAATCTATAATTATAATGAGCTGTTCGAGAAAGATGGAGAGTATCAAAGTGAATTTCTTCAAGTGTTTCAAATAAATTTGGTTATATTGAGCAACAAGACCTACTCTGCGATCAACAAAATGAGTTAAGGAGTAAAAATCATAGAACATTATAGAAATAACAGTTCACTGAGAAAATAATGCACAGTCCTTAAACGCACATTTTGCCATCTGAATTTTTTTCAGACAGAGGAAGATATGATGCAGACTTCAATAAATCCACACTGCGGTTACAAAATACTACAAACATTTTCACTTCGAGTTCCAAAGAGCTTAAATGCAGAGAGGTGCATCAAGCCTACTGCATCAGAAATACTTCAGAGCCAAAGCCTCAGGTGTTAAAAGGCATCTCTGCTTCATAGGCTGTAGGGGAGCAAGTCTCAGGGCAGTCACTCTCCCACTACAACACAAATGGTTTTTCCAAGCTAGGCCGATTATTCAAGGCCCCAGACAAGGCTTCACAGCCATTTCACCAAGCCTACTTATCCCATATAAATATATATATCGAGTACCTATATCAAATATTGCTCTTTAAAAGGAAACCTTCCTCTGACTCCAGCTGTTCCTACTGATTTGAAATTACATTTTTCTCTGTATTTTTCATGTAGTAACTAAATGACAGTCACACAAATCCTAAGTAGTGCCTTTCATATCACACGATTTCTTAGTTAAACAACAATCACTGCTTAGTTCATGTTTTGTCTGTTCTCCATGGCAAGCTGACATCTTACCGAATCAGAATATAAATAATTTTAGTCCTCAGCTGTTTTGACCAAAGAGTTCTATGAAGAAGGTTATGAGAAAATGATCAGCACTCACTCATTCTTATCTGGTTTGGGCGTTCTTATCTGGTTCAGACTCTTCAAATTCAGTACCGGTCAAAATGCAATTTCTCTATCTTTCCTTAAAAATTAAAAGAAGGAAAAAAAAAAAAAAAAAAAGGAAAATTGAAAAAAAATCTTAACTAAGGAAATTCTGTCTGTGAAATGTCAAACATATAAGAGCACCTGAAGATTTAAGGGTAGCCTAAATGAGAGTGTCAGAGTAGAGCAGATGTTGCAATCCCTGCTGGGTCTGCTGTAATTCCCTATTTTGCATTAAGTTACCTCTGGACGAGGGGACACCTTACCCCAGGAGTGCTTTCTGCTATACCCAAAGAAAGTCTGCAAGCCCAAGCAATGAAGAGGAAGGCATCTCTTCTTATCGTTTGGAAGCCTCTAGTACTTTGTCAGGTTCCTTCCCATAAAGACTCACACTGACTGAAAGTGCCTAGTCATTGAAGATGATCCCGGGATGAAAGGGGAAGGATGCTTCTCCTTTTTTAATCCATGCAAGACTTCAAACAACCTGGCTCTTGGATGGTGTAATGAACGTAGATGATCTTCCTGATTTGTATGGGGAGGATGCATGGCCTATGCTAGTAAACACCAAAATGAGGCAAGAATGCCAAGATATGAAAATGGTTTAAAGTCAGTTTTGTGTCTGCTGTGTTTAAGAACAATGTAGCTTAAGGCTACAATTTAAGCCTCCAATTTCCTTGAACAGTATTAATGGCTAAGAGGCACTTCACATCATTTAGTCCCAATTTTGTTGCTAACACAGATCATATCGGCTGAAATTGGAAGTTCATGAATCATTAGCAATGTCAATTTTTCTAACTAGAAAGCTATTAACAACACTAGAATCTGTATTTTTTTCTCACTGTCAACACTGCTTGTAGGTTGTATCCTTTTAGATCTCAGCTGCAAGTCTCAGCCAGCACTGAAGTGTTACTAAGCATCTAGGACATTATGACTGGGTCATGCCTCACTCTTAGTCATCCCTTAGACTGTTTCCTAAGGACCGATCTGTCCTTAATATAACAAACATTTCAATGTTGCTGTAACTCTTATCACATAATGGCCTTCATGCTATAACCTCAACATCTCATCTCATTTCATCTCCACACTTGTCTTTCACAAGCAATAGCAGTATCTCCCTAAAGATAACGTCCCTGAAGATAATTAGCAGCCAGTGCAGATATACCATCATTAAATGGACGTGAGGAGGGCTCTGAGAGGGCTGCCAACAGCACGAGGGTACCTATGTCCCTTCCTCTTTAAGATGCGTGACTGTCACTGCATTTACTGTTTCTCACTGCTAATATTCAGCCTATAGCTAGATGTGCTCATACATATATATATACTCCATAGACGCTTAAGCACAAGGACGGTTATCTCTTTAGTAAACTTACCAGGACTATAACTCATTTCTTGTTTTGCTTCTGGAGTTTTGTTTCAAACATGATTTTTAGTCTGGATGAATAAAAAACTTTGTTTTCTCTTACAGCTAGGCTGAGTTGGCCCCATACCTCCTTGGGAGTCCACAAGCAAGGAGTGCAGACTCCCCTGACAACACTTTCCAGCAGGACAACTTTAGAGAGTCCAGATGCTGGAGAGTGTTTCCCAAAGACCTGTAAGGGCCCAGCTGGAGGTTTAAAGGACTGCCAACTGCTGAGCCCTGTGGAAGAGTTCCCCTCAACAGGAATGAAATTTCCCCTCAAGGAACAGAGGGCTGAAAGAAGTTTCACACAAACACAGCAGTTCCTTGTAAGCTGCTCCAATCTAATAATGTCATCTTTCACCTTCAATATGTTGCCCACTCAGTTGTTCGAAGTGATAAGTAGATGAGTGGGGCTGTGGATAAAATATTCACACCCAGTTTTCTCCACTTTCTGGCACCACCAGAAAACACACGGGATCGCTTTTGTTGGTTAATTCCTTTTGGCGACACTCACTCCTTCAAAGTGCCCCTCAGCCACTAAAGTCATATACGGTTACATTCTGCGGTAGGAGAGCTTTCTGTTTTTTAATGTCCCATACTATCCTTTGGGAAATCCCTGTAAAGTAGGTACTTAACCAGGTACGTGTCTCATAACAGCCTGAAGAAAACATAGCTCTAAATTCACACCTTAGCACGCACTGCCATGCTTGGACTACCTCCCAAAAGAGTCTCCACACAACAGACAAGCTGGCAAGCTTTTAGGATGATTGTGGGTCTTTTTCCTTCCACTACCTCAGGTTCCCTTTCTATAGGATAAAGATAACACTGCTATCCCACTCTGTATGACCTTTGAGAATCATAGTGGGCGAGGGGGGAAGCACATTTTCACAGAGAAGTGAGTCTCTATGAAATAAGTGCACTGCTGGAGAATGAGGGGGAAGGAGTGGGGTTTGTTATGCCTCCTTCCACTTCTCCCTGCTGCCAACTGAAACAGAAACAGCAGGAGGGGGAAAGTTAATGCCGAGAAAGAGTTTGCACACACTCAGTTTTGGAAAGCATCCATTCCTTTCCTCTTCAGCTTCAAGCCCCCTGGGCCAACCCTTTCCTGGCTAGGTTTAAACAAAGCGACCCGTGAAAACCCAGGGTGCAGTCCTGGCGTGGGTTATGCTGCCTTCACCCAGGAGGCACCAGCAGTCAAGTGCTTTCTGTGAAGTTTTGTAGTGCGAGGCTAGCTCCTGTGAAATGAAAGCAAACACCTGCTATTCATACGCCTGACATCAAACATTGACTCCTCAGCCCCTCTGTCACCTAAGAACAGATGAATCCAAACACTCTGTTTCTTACACACAAATAGTGGTGGTGTAAAATGTGAGATACAAAAAGTCCTGTAAAGACTCCAGACCTGCCTTGCCCTTACTACATTGTTTAGGAGATGGAGCTCAGATTGCCTGCTCATTTCCTTTTTGACTGGAGGTATTTTTCATAGCATATAAAATTGTGAAGCACTCTGAAGGGCTGTTTTATTTAATCTTTCTTAATGTTAATGCTCTGTTTACATTTTGTTGGTGGTGGGGATTTTTTGTTGTATGTGCTCAGGCTAGAACATCTCTGCTGAACACATACTCTAGACTCTTAACAGATATCAGTAACAGCACTTCTGCTATCTATTCCTGGGAGTTGGCAGGAGGAATTTATTAATGGGAGCACCTTATTCTATGAAAGATAAGAGTGCTGGAGAAACTGCCAGGCATGAATCCCACCAGCACATTCAGTGAAGAGAGGGGAGCATGCAAATAGCAGCTGACTCATTTTGCTGGGTGGCACAAGTGGCATGCCCTGCAACTCACCTTCTGCTTGTTCTTGCTGTGGTCATGCATGTCACACCCACCTCTGCTCCCCAGCAGCTCTCTCTGTGCAGTGTTTTGACTGCTCTGAGTAGCCCATAAGATAGGATTGGGGAAAAAATTGAAGGCAGTGCAAGTGGCAGGCAGCTGGGATGGAGAGTTCTATCACCTTCTGGAGGTAAGAAGGTCACCATGAAATATATCATAAACCTGGATATCTTATGAATTTGGTTCAGTCCCTGAGGTAGCAGAGGATTCATGGGGTTCTCTTTTGAAGGAAATGTTTATCCCTGATTATAATGCATGAATTACTTTATGGGTCCAAAACCCTCAAGGGTGCATCTTACAGTCATATAATGTTTCGATTGGCTTCTCAGATTCACAGTAGCTGATAGATGTGTAAAATCCCAAGTAGGAAGAAACTCCCTTGTGAATCCAAATGTGCAGATACTGCAAAGCAAAAATTATCTCTGCTAATGTTGCCATTAACTTATACTCAAAATATTCCCCTGAAGACTTTTTTTTTTTTTTTTTTTTTTTTTTTTCTTACTGGCTCCCATATGTTTGTGGAGATTACACCTACTTTTAACTAATTCAGGCCTGCTTTGATAACTCACTTCACATGAACATGGATGATGTGAAGTGCCATGCTTTCTGGAAAACTGAAAGACATCAATGGATTCTTAATCCAAAGGCCCTGAAAAGAAAAAAACTAAAACACAAGTGGTCTGTGGGTTGGATACAAGGGAATTGCCTAATGTAAATTTTGGTGTTTGTTTCAACAAAAATATTTGACATCTAAATGGGTATTTATGCAGAATTATACTTTGAATAAATTAGTCTGAAATAATGAAAACACTATTCCACTACTTCAGTCAGCAAAGCATAAGTGGCATAGCTGAACTTCTGCCATTAGAATAGAGACAGCTGTTTCTTGTTGGCCACTTCGTGGTTGGTCAGGTTCAGTGAGAAAAATAAATGCTAATGTGTGAGCTGCTAAAGACATAAGCCTATAAAGCTCTTTCCTTGACTATCAAAGGAATAAATTCTTGACTCAGAGGGTGGTGAGGCACTGGAACAGGTTGCTCAGAGCTGTGGATGCCCCATCCCTGGAGGTGTTCAAGACCAGGTTGGATGGGGCTTTGGGCAAACCCGTGCACATGGTGTCCCTGCACATGGCAGGGGGTTGGGGCTAGCTGACAACCAAGTTCCGTTCCAACCCAAACCATTCTATAATTCTATGGTTGTTACAAAAAACAAGAATGCACACAGAAATCTTACAAGAAAAACAGGAAACTCAAACCATTTTGAAATGCATCACTTTGGTGGGCTAGTCCTTGATAAAGAGGGGTCTTTTAAAAGGATGTTTTGAAAGCAGCTCTTGGATAGCTGTTGCTCAAGCCTGTCAGTCACGTAGCCCAGTCCTCCCCATCACACGTCCTTGTGGTCCTGTTCTCTGGTGACGCAGACAGTGTCAGCGCTGTGAACTCCTGACCACAGGAACAAAGCTGATCACTTGGGGACTGTCTTCACGCTCTGTTTGCACAGCATGGAACTTATTTCACACCACCTCTCTTATTCAGGTTTGCAGGGAGGTTTCCCTCCCCAGGGCCTGAGTAGCACTACTGTGACACTGGCTTCAATAAGTAACTTTTTATTGTGTCTAATCATGTGCAAATGTGTTAAAATTGGTAGTTTTTAGCAAACAGTTATGGAACATATTACCGTGAGGCATTTGTTCATGGCGTGACAATGATTGGCCCCATGCCACTTAAATGTTTTATTTAATAATGTGGGAATTTCAGTATGTTTTCCTTTCATTATTTTTAACTTGAAAACAGAAACAGAAAGCCCCTTCTTTAAAGTTAGAACTTTACCGCCTAGAGTCTGTCAAAAGCAATATAAGCATCTGGATTTTAAAAAGGGAGCTTTTGCAGGATGTTAATTTAATATACTGGCATATTTCATGCATACTTTTTATATTTTGTATGCTTGAAGCTATCTCTGTAGTGACCACCCAGGAACAACAGACTTTTCAAAATTCAAAACTTACGAGTTAAAGATGATGTTCATGTAACATTGGGAATTTCAGGTAGCGTGTGTCAAACTTGGAAATCAAATGCTCCACATAACATTTCAGCTGTTCTCTGCAATCCATTTATATAAGCTACCAGGTGAAATAAAAGGGTTTACGTTACAAACAATCTGAACTTTAGCTCCCAGAGGATTACACATCCAAAATGATTCCAGTTTTAATAAGGTATACTGAATATATGAATTGAAATATTCTCAGTCTTATATTAGTATGAATACTGGAAGGTAACACATCTCAAGCTCACACTTTTTTGGTTAAGATGCAACATTAAGACATTGCAATGTACATCATGTGAGAGGAATTAAGGACCAAGGTCACTCATATGGGTCACTGTTCTAAATTGGGAGTTCCATTAGAATAAGTTAAAAAAAAAAAAAAAGTATTTCCGCAGTTTCATGAAAAACTTCTGCATAGATCTTTTCCAGCAGTGTCTACTGGATCTGGTTATGGTTTTGAAAAAAGAGCTCCTCACTTATTGTAAATGCTGTGTGTACCAATTGCTGGCTTTCTTAAGCATTTCAAGAAAAAACATTTCTTTAGAAACATCGTCTAAAAATACAATGCATCCTACATGAAACAGTTTTGTTTGTGCAAGTGGTTTGCTCATACTTTTCTGTAAATCAAGTTTGGAAGCAGAAAGGAATAAGTGAAAACAAGACAAAACAAAACAAGAAAATTGACATGTTTTCTTTTCAGTTGGACCATTTGATTTCAGAATTCAAACAATATTTCATATTTTGCCTGTTTATAGCTATTCTGTGAGCTTACTTACTTACATAGTAATATGTTGAAGTTCCAATTTTATATAATAGGGATGACAAACTCATCCCATCTTTCTCCTACTAATCTCCCTGCAAGAAACAGTTAGAGAGAAAAATGTGAACATATTGACAAATACTTGTAAGTACAACTGCCCTGAGTTTTAAAGTGAATTTGAATGATGAATACCATACACTAGAAAACCCCAAAATCTAAATTACAAGATTAAATGAGGAGAAGAAGAAATGGATATTTAGTAGGTACGGAGCTAGAGTGAGCTCCAGAGCTGCATTTCCTACTTCAGCATTGGCAAAGACTTTTTGTAAATCTTCTTTTGGATGCTACTATTAGGCCTTACTATTGCCTATAATTGTCTAAGCATTTAGCATCTCGTTTATTAAATTACTTTCTTGTTTAAATCCTATCATCATCCTAACCATTCTCCTAAAAAAAAAAAAAAAAAAAAAGACAGCTGTAATGCAAATACTCTACTCTTTGAAGAGTGAAGGAAAAAACACCATTTATGAGGAAACAATTGAATAATTGGACTTGCTGTCTATACTACAGGTTTACAAACCTTTTTACCTGACAAGTAGAAAATATGCCAGCTCCACCACAATGGTTTCTGAATTGAAAAAAAATCTTCTTCAAGGATCTTTTACTTTCAGCCATGGAAGCTTTATCTAGAGATCTGGAGAAACTAGGAGTATTAACTAGGAGTATTTGCGAAGTTGGAGAATCAGGAAATGGAAGGGTTACTTTTTACTTTTTTTTTTTTTTTTTTTTTTGTTTCATGTTTTAAACCCAATTTGAACTCAGGCAGCGAGATTCATCCCACTTGAAATAACACAGTTGAAATAATTGTGCTTACTCAGAGCCGCTATGGGTGCTGACGGCCACAATTCAAACTACCTAATGACTGCGGTGGGCAGATTACCAGAGGGAGGACCACTTACTGTTTGTGTCAGAGTGACTCCTTGACCCTTTGTGGAGCACCTGAACAGCCCTGGATATTTTCTGCTCAATCAGCCAGTAGAAGAGGACAAATGGAATTATCTTAAATTAATTACAATCACCGTCAGTACGTTAATGGACCTGATCAAATTAGAGAAAAAAAAAAAAAAAAGATGTGCACTTATTTCACCTTTCTAAAGACTTGCTTGTGGGACCCTGGAGAAAATTATGTAACATGTAGATTGTTTTAAAGAAAAAACACAATTATGTTATAAAATAAATATTGGCAGAAAACCACTAAACTGGATGCATTCA